>NW_023416401.1:79683291-80883291 GCF_014108235.1 Myotis myotis | reverse complement strand
ACCTGGGAATCTTTTTAAAATCCTGGTTTCTGGGCCTCACCCTCCGGAAATTCTGTTTCTTTGTTACTCATGTTGTGGCCCCACCCCATAACAAAGAAACAGAATTTCCGGAGGATGAGTCCCAGAAATCAGGATTTTAAAAAGATTCCCCCCACCCCCCCAAAAAAGATTCCCAGGTGATTCTAATGTGCAGCCAAGGTTGAGAACCACTGGTTTACACTGACCTGACATGATTTGCTCTGCACAAAGACTCCAGGAGTATACTGCTCTCTCCAGGCTGGCTGCAAATGGTATTCTCCCAGCCTGTACAGATCTTGATTCTCAAGGGGCATCCTCTCCTTTGCTTCATTTGGTATTCCACTGGCCACGACTTGTATGTTTAAAGAATTCACACAACTGATTGAAACTGAACTCACATTAGTTCAGCTAATTAGCTGGTGTCTTAAGCACCAAATCCACAGGGCCCGTGAATGAAGCACATTGGGCTTGAAAATTTCTTTTCTGTGCGTTTTAGGACCTTGGTCCCTGATAGTTCTGCCTGCCCTCTCCTGGTGCCAGTCCTCAATGGCCAACCCCCACCTGTCACCAGAGTCAGACCCACAAAGAAGAGCTGGGCAGTGACCCTGTGGCACCTCACTATGAAGGCTCAGCCCTCTCTGCTGGGCTCAGAAAGGTTGGTCTATGCCAGGTCCTCTGGGATTTGCTTCATCCCTGGCTTTGCCATACTCAGATGGTCCCAGCCTACAGAATGCTGGACATGGTTTGATGACTTGGCATTTGTCACCCCCTTCTCTGGCCTCCCAGCTTCCCAGCATCGCCTCATCCCCTACCACTGGTCGGCAAACTCATTAGTCAACAGAGCCAAATATCAACAGTACAACGATTGAAATTTCTTTTGAGAGCCAAATTTTTTAAACTTAAACTATACAGGTAAGTACATTGTTATTAACTTAATTAGGGTACTCCTAAGGCTTAGGAAGAGCCACACTCAAGGGGCCAAAGAGCCGCATGTGGCTAGCAAGCCGCAGTTTGCAGACCGCAGCCCTAGACAAGGATTCTGACAGGCCCATTTCCCAGGGGCTCACCTCAGTTAAGGAGCCAGGTAAGGAAACACTAGCATCAGTTGTTGCATGATGGACCCCACTTTGGCTGACACTACTGAAAGCTGCCTATCTTTCATCTCTTGTAATTGCCTTGACAACACCATGGAGAGGCACCGGTGCATCCTCTTCACTCACAGGGAAACTGAGGCACAGAGAGTAATTGAATAATTACTCGAATAATTTCCCAAAGGGTAAGGGGTAAGCCAGAATTCAAATTTGGGCAGACTGACTGCAGAGTCCCCAGGTACATTCCAGAGTCCCCATTTACACTCCAATACCACGCTCCTTCCAGCCCCAGCCAATCCCTCCTGGGGTCACTTACGAGGCTCCGGGCACAAGGGGTTCCACTGTGTCTGAAGCGCACAAGACAGTCCCACTGGCATTGGTAGCTGCTGGCAGAAACACATCATAGCCTGGGCTCTTTCACAAGTTGGGGGCCAAGGTCCAAAAGAGCAAGTTCAAGTGCACAAGGTTTCATGAAGCCTGGGTTCAGAACCGGTACATTTCCATCCCCACTCCACTATGTTAGTCAAAGACTTTTGGAGGCCTGGGAGAGAAGGACCACATCCAGTCCAAACACAAGGGGCGGGGGTGAACTGGACTCCTCTTCTTGCTGGGACGTGTGGGAACGTCACAGTGCAAAGGCAGGTGTGTGGGGAAATGAACTGCTGAAGCCCCTGTTTACAAACCATCTACCACACTTCACATGGGCAAACTATTACAGGAGGAAGGAGGCAGGGCAGGGAGATTAAGCATGCATATGCACACATATACACATATTGTGTGGGTATTTATATGTGCATGTAATATGTATTAGTGTATTTATTTAGCCCCGCTGCATGCCAAGAAGTAAACAGCATAAAGGTGCAGGAGCTCAGGATGGCCTAGGGCTCTATCCACATGTCCTTGCAACACTCACCTCAATAAACCCAGAGGCACAGCGGTTGCCAGCTCTAGCATTTGTTTCTTTACCTCTAAGTGTTTAAATAAAAGGGACTTTACAATGTGTTCTTTTCACATACCTTACATAAGACAAACTTTAAGTATATTATGTTTTTGACCCCAACTTCAGGTTATGTAAGTTTACATAAGATGAGTAAAACCATGTATTGGAGTGATCAGCAAGCTTGCACTGTTGGCATTTCAGCTAAAACAGCTGTTACCCTTCTTTGGCTCAAACCAGGGTCAATGGATGGAGTCCTCTTCTTCCATGCCTCCCCCTACCCTCGCCCACCATCTCAGCCCTTTGCTACCTGACTGCTCAAAGTGTGGCCTGGTGGGACCAGCAGCGTTGTCGTCACCTGGCCCTGGTTAGAAATGCAGGATCGCAAGCGCCCACCCACACCTGCTGAGCTGGACGCTGCATCGGCAAACCCCAGGTGTTTTGTGTGCGCATCAGTTTAACGAGTGCAGCTTTAACAGATGCTTCAGTAAGCACCACTGACTCAGATGCTTCTTTAATATTATTGACCCAAGTCAATTTATATTCTTTACGTTATTTGTGTGTGAGCCAACTTTTCAATATCTCCAGATGAATCTACTCTGCAAACAAGTTTGAGAGCCTCCTGAACCTGGGCTCCTCAAAGGGACGCAACAACATCGGCAAGGTGCCTGGTGGAAATTCAGGATCCCCCCTCCCTGGACCAGAACCTGCATTTTACCAGCTCCCAGGGGATGCATGTGCTCACTCCAGCCAAACACCTTTGCTCAGCCTCAGTCCAGGGCCCTGGCCCAAGCCATGCCACCTCTCTGTACCCACATACTTGCCACCCCACCCACACACACCATACACACTTTCAGAGTTACCAGCAAACCACTTCTGGATTCACAAATACACACAGTGTGGCCTTCCCATCCCCCATTTATCTCATAATGTGCCTTAGTGCTCATCTCACTGCGAGGTGGATGGCAAGCACTGGCCTAGTCGAGATCCCACCTCAGGATCCTACCTTTGCCCATCTTCACCTGGAGGCTAAAAGTTAACTCCCCATCCTCACCTGAGCCTTTCTTATAATCAAGGGTGTCTACAGACACAGCTCTAGCCAAAGAGAGCTGTGGGCAAATGCCTTCTGGCGGGGGGGGGGGGGGGGTCTGTTCATCTCTCCCACTTTTGCCTGGATCTCAGATGTGATGTCTGAGGCTGTAGCAGCATCTGGGAATCAGGAAGATGGTAGGGAAGCAGCCTCGACTCCACAGAGCTGAGTCAGCACCTCCCAGCTCACGGCTTATATCACCTTGGGAAAAAAAATTCCATGGTTCAGCCTCTAGGCGCTGGCTTTACATCATTTGTTGCTGTTTCGTTTCATGTACTCACACAGTTGCTTAAAGCAGTCTTTCTAATTTGCACATGAATAAGGAAGATAAAAAACAACAACAACAACAACCTAAAAAGCTAGATCCAAATCAATGTTGCCACTGATCTCTGTGTAAGTCTGGAGAAGTTATTAGACATGCAAGGACACAAAACTTCCAATTTTGCCTCACATTTCTCTTCTATTTCTTCAGTGAAAACACTGGAGGATGATGGACTTGAACAAAATTCCTCAGATCTAAAATTCACTTGTAGTAACTAATGCACCCATGTAATATGCAAAAATTGGCGCTATTAATCTGTCCCACTTTCTGACTGTGGACCTAACATAGCATCACACTCCAGAATGCACTTTCTGTTTTTTTGTTAATCCTCACCTGAAGATATTTTTTTTCCATTGATTTTTAGAGAGAGTGGAGGACAGGGAGGGAGGGGGAGAGAGAGATGTGAGAGACACATGGATTGGTTGCCTCCCACACGCACCCTGACCAGGGCTAGGGATGATGACTAGGAATCAAACCCTCGGCCCTTTGGTGTGTGGGTCAACGCTCTAACCGTTGAAAGACATTGGCCAGGGCTAGAATGCACTAATCACTAATGCACTTTTGAGAAACCATCTGACACACTAAAAATTTATATTGACATTAGAAAATAAGAAACAATGGGACAATCCATATATCAAAAATATGGATGTAGATAATTTTCTGTTGAGAAAAGATTTTACCTTTCATGTATTTGGTACCTGTAAAGCATGCAATTGAGTCTTTTTTTTTTTTTTTTTTTTTTAGTATTTGTTTTATATCATATTTTCTATCCCACAGCTATGCCACATGTGGCCTTGGCATTACCCTTTGAGGTGGGGTCTCTGCCCCCTCTCATGCACCTCAGTGGGCTTGTGACTCGCATGTAATTGATGGAATGCGGCAGTAGTGTTGACATGTGAGTCTGAGGCTATGTCAGGAAAATCCATGCAGCCTGCACCTTTTGCTGGAAGACCAGCACTGAGGCCTTGAGCAGCCATTTAGGGAATCCAGGACCTGGAGGCCACCATGCTGTGGAAGTCCAATATATACCAGGTGGAGAGATTACATGGATAGTTCCTGGGGTTTCAAAGAGCTGCCCTGCTGGCCCCCAGCTGCCCAAGTTCCCTGATCTTCTAGCTCTGGCTACCCTGACTGTACCCTAATGATAAAGTGAAGCTGGAAGCACCCAGCTGGCTCCTCCCAGACTCCCCAACCCTCAAAAACCGTGAGCATTCCATGCTGGCAAGTTTTGGGATCTGTATACAGCAATAGGGAACTACAGCTGTCTAAGAAATGATCTATCTAGTTTCTCAGATGTGAGTTACCACCATTGGAACAGGTCAGATTCTGAGGCCACACCAAAATGTCACAGACCTCTGACTTCTGATCCTTACCCTGACCCTGTCTGGAAGACTTAGTGTGCTTTTTGTTGTTGTTTTTGTTTTAAATGTTTTTATTGATTTTTTTTTAAGGGGGGGGAGGGGAGAGAAGAAAACATTGAGAGAAACATAAGATGGATTGGGTGCCTCCTGTGTGCCCCCGCAACCCAGGCATGTGCTCTGACTAGGAATTGAACTGGTGACTTTCTGGTGTATGGGTTGGTGCTCAGCCACTGAGTCCCACCAGCTCAGTGACCTTAGTGTTTTTTATTTCTTCAGATAAATGCCCAGAAGTGGAGTTGCTGGATCTTATGGCAGTCCTATTTTTGATTTTTTGAGGAAACTCCCTACTATTTTCCAATGTGGCTGCACCAATTTACATTCCCACCAATAGTACACTTCCTCACCAACACTTGTTATTTCTTGTCTTTTTATACTAGCCATTCTAACCGGTGTGAGGTGATAGCTCATGGTGGTTTTGATTTTCATTTCCCTGATGATTTGTGAGGACGATCACCTGCTGGCCACCTGTATGCCTTCTTTGGAAAAATTCTATTCATATCTTCTTACCATTTTTAGTTGCAATTGGGGGGGGGGGGGCGAGGAGGGTTGTTTTGTTTGTTTGTTTTTTAAACATATTTTTATTGATTTCAGAGAGGGAAAGGGATAGAGAGATGGGAACAACATGATGAGAGAATCATCAGTTGCTTCCTGCACACCCCACACTAGGGATCAAGCCCGCAACTCAGGCATGTGCCCTGACTGGGAATCCAACCATAACCTCCTGGTTCCTAGGCTGATGCTCAACCACTGAGCCATGCTGGCCAGGTGCAATTTGTGTTATTGAGTTGTATGCGTTCTTTACACATTTGGGAGATTAACCCCTTAGTGCATATATGATTTGCAAATATTTCCCCCCATTTGGTAGGTTGCCTTGTCATTTTGTTGATGGTTTCTTTTGCTGTGATAAAGCTTTTAAGTTTAATGTAGTACCCCTGGCTTATTTTTGCTTTTGGTGTCAAAAAACAAAATCACTGCCAAGAACAATGTCAAGAAGGTTACTGCTTATGTTTTCTTACAGGAATCTTATTTTATGTTATTTTTAAAATATGTTTTTATTGATCTCAGAGAGGAAGGGCGAAGGAGAGACAGACACATCAATGATTAGAGCCATTGCCTCCTCTTGCACAGCCCCTACTGGGGATCAAGCCCACAACCTGGGCATGTGTCCTTGACCAGAATCAAGCCCAGGACCCTTCAGTTCACAGTGGATAGACTGACAGTCTATCCACTGAGCCAAACCAACTAGGGCACTTACAGGAATCTTATGGTTCCATGCCTTATGTTCAAATCTTTGATTCATCTTGAGTTAATTTTTGCACATGGCATAACATTGGGGTAAAGTATCATCCATATATGTTTGCGTTTATTTCTGGGCTCTCTAGCCTGTTCCATTTATCTATGTGTCTGGTTTATATTACTACCATACTGTTGTGGTTATTGTAACTGTGTAATATAGTATGAAATCAGGAGGCGTGATATCTCCACCTTTATTCTTCTTGCTCAAGATTGCTCTGGCTATTTAGGGTCTTTGTGGCGCCATGCAAATTTTAGGATTTTTTTTTTCTATTTCTGTATATTTCTCTATATTTTTTCTATTAGCTTTTTTATAGGAATTGCATAGAATCTGTAGATTGCTTCAAGTAGTATGGACTTTTTAACAATATTAATTCTCTCAACCCATGAGCACAGTATATCCTTCGATTTTATGTGCCATCTTCAATTTCTTTCATTATTGTCTTATAATTTTCATAATGTCTTTAACTTCCTTGGTTAAATTTATTCCTAGGCAGTATTCTTTTTAAAAATATATATTTTATTGATTTTTTACAGAGAGGAAGTAAGAGGGATAGACAGCTAGAAACATCGATGAGAGAAACATCGATCAGCTGCCTCCCGCACACCCCCTAGTGGGGATGTGCCTGCAACCAAGATACATGCCCTTGACCGGAATTGAACCTGGAACCCTTCAGTCCCCAGGCCAACGCTCTATCCAGTGGGCCAAACTGGCTAGGGCTTGATGAACCTAAATTAAATTGTTTTCTTAATTTCTCTTTCTGATAGTTTGCTAAACTATTAGAAAACAACACATTTTTGAATATTAATTTTGGTACCCTGAAACATTACTGAATTTATTAGTTTTAACAGTTTTTTGGTGGAGTCTTTAGGTTTGTCTACATATGTCATTTGCAAGTAGTAACAATTTTACTTCTCCCTTTCTGATTGGATGCCTTTTATTTCTTTTTCTTGCCTAATTACTCTGGCTAAGACTTTCAATATTATGTTAAATAAAATTGGTGAGAGTGGGCATCCTTATCTTGTTCCTGATCCCTTTAAGCTTTTTGACCATGCAGTATGTTAGCTGTGGTGTTGTCATATATGGTCTTTATTATGTTAAAGTACAGTCGCTCTGTACCCACTTCATTGAAGGTTTTTATCATAAATGAATTTTCAATTTTGTCAAATGCTTTTCTCCATCTATTGAGAGGTACATATAATTTTTAGCCTTCATTTTGTTATTGTGGTTTAATTTACTGATGTTGAACAATCTTTACATCCCTGGAATAAATCCCACTTGATCATAGTGTATGATCCTTTTAATGTATTGTTGAATTTAGTTTGCTTTTATTTTGTTGAGTATTTTTGCATCTATGTTCATCAGGCATACTGGCCTGTAATTTTATTAATTTTTGTGTCCTTGACTGGTTTTGATATTAGGGCAATGCTGGTCTTGCAAAAATGAGTTTAGAAGTATTGTCTCTTCTTCTATTTTTTGGAAGAGTTTGGGAAGAATTGGTATTAGTGATTTTTATATATTTGATAGAATTCACAAGTGAAGTCATCTGGTCCTCAATTTTGTTTGTTTGGGAAGTTCCAGAACTTTTTCATTTTGTAAAACTCTGGATGCATTAAACAAATCCCCTTTCTTCCTTCTCCCAATTCCAGTTAACCATCATTCTATTTTTGTCTCTATGAATTTACCTATTTAGAAACTTCATATATGTAGAAGCATACAGTACTTGCCTTTTTGTGACTGGACTATTTCATTCAGCATTATGTCCTCAAGGTTCATTCATGTTGTAGCATGTGTCAGAATTTACTTCCTTTTTAAGGCTAAATAATATTCTTGTATGTATATACCACATGTTGTTTATCCATCAATGGACATACAGGCTGCCTTCACCTCTTGGTTATTGTGCATAATGCTGCTATTAACATGGGTGTGCAAATACCTCTTCAAGACTCTTTCAATTCTTTTGGATATATACCTAAAAAGGGGATTGCTGAGTCATCTAGTAATTCTGTGTGTGTTGTTGTTGTTTTGTGTGGGTTGTGTGTGTGTGTGTGTGTGTGTGTGTGAAATCTCCAAATTGTTTTCCATAACATTTACATCATTTTGCAATCCCATCAACAGTGCATAAGAGCTCCAATTCCTCAACAGATTCCCAACTTCTTGTTATTTCCTTTTTTTTCTTTGTTGATCGTAGATGTCCTAATTGGTTTGAGGTAAATTAATGTAGTTTTAATGCTTGACTTTTTTATCTGGTAGGGCAAAATCCTTCTTCATTCCTCTTCACTTAAAAAATAGCATCATAGATTGATTATTCTTATATAAACTTTTGAATTATTTTGTCAAGATCAAAAGGCAATATCATGTTGGGATTCTGATTGAAAAAGCACTTAACTTACAAAGTAACTTGGTGAAAATGATATCTTGTTACCCTGGAGTGTTCCTATCCAGAAGCATTGTATTTCTCTCCATTTATTCAAGTGTTCTCTTATTCCATGAGTAAAAATGTACAGTTTACTTTGTGCAGATCTCACGCATTTATTCGCAAAGTTATTTCTGGATAGTTCATACTTTGGTTGTTCAGCTAATGCCACACCAGGACATGGGGTGGGTCCAGGTACCTAGGACACCCAGATTGGGGACAATGAGCTTTGAGGAAAGGATGCCAGGAAGAGGGGATTACCAAGCTGAACTTTTAAGTAAATTAACAAGAGTTAGCAACCGAACACGGGGAGAGGCATAAAAGCAGTGACGTGTCCGCACATGGGTATTTGTACGTGTTTGTGGGCAGGACTTTCCCAGTATTCTGGGAATCTAAAAGGCAGGAATGAGGCTGGAGTATAGGCAGGGCTATCATGAACAGCCTGTTATCCTCCACAGGTAGCCTGTCCTATGTCATGGGAGGTGGGAAGCCAATAGAGAGATTCAGGAGAAGAGTCACTGAGGCGGATCTGCATTTTGGAAAGCTCACTCCAACAGTCCTAGAGAACAGAGGTGAGACGCACACGTAGGAAGGTAAGGAGACCTTGCAGCATGCTACTGGGGGAATCTGACAAGCGATGGGTGTCTACATGGGGCTAATGATAGAAAAGATGGAGGGGAGAGGTAAAATATATTTAGGGAGGAAATTAGGTAAAAGTCTAAGAGGTGAGCAGTTTTCAGGTGTGGATATCTGGGTTACTGTGTGTCCTCACCAGACAAAGGGGTATGGGCAGGAGGCGAGAGCGTCTGGGCTTCTCTGAGGTTGATGCCCCAGGAACACCCAACAAGATGCTGGGGGCATGTGGAAAGACAAGGCTGAGTCTTGGGGGGAGGGGGGGGGGTGCGGGGGGGCTTCGGTATTGGAAAAGAAATCTGGGAGGTAGCTGCATATAAGTCACAACCTAAAGTGAGGCCATAGGATAGTTCAGTCAGTCAGAGTATGAGGAGTGTGGAAAGAGTGGGCTTACAAGGTTCCCCCGACTCTGACAGGGAAGAAAGAATCCACCGAGGGTCAGGTTTGGGAAGAAGGCTTCAGAGAAGAGGGAACTACATGGTCAGGGCTGTGCTCTCAAGACATTCTCCAGGGCCAAGCCTTACTCTGGTAGAAACAACGTCGCTTTGATTTATGTTCCCAAGAAACTGAGTGCATCTTTATTTTCTAAGAAATGCACCAACTTAGTCTTAAGGAGAGATGTCAGCAATGGGCAGACTCCAACTCGCCAAAATAAATTTTTGAAATATATAAAGCTCTGAATTCAAATTCCAGGAAGAGCAGCATTTCTGGGCAGAGTCCAAGGACAAAGGACATTTCTATCATCTGGAAAAGCTTTCTGCTAACAACAAGATGGGAACACACTGCCAGGAGGCCTTCCTGGTTGCCCCACTGTCATATGTAGTTTACTTTGTTCTCTATAGATGTCTGGAAATAAATGTTAGAGGAAATGCATTTTCCCCTCTGACTGCTCTCAGGAGATTCCTGTAATCCTGGACTTCTCTAGATGCATAATTTTCTGGCTTGGCCTACAACCTCGCTTTCCCCTCACCCATACTTAGGGGCCACAGTTTGCTGACTTGCTGTGGATGCTGTCCTCCAAGGAAAGCACCCAAGAACACAGATGAAGAAATTACCTAATTACATTCTGTCCTACTTGGACTTTATTGCAAAATAGAATTGTCTGCAACTGTCCGTCTAACTATTACTGCACAGCATATGTCCTTGTCCTGAGCTTTATGCCACGTGTTAGCAATGCCAAGAAAACGGAGTGCCGTGGGTGAGCAAACATGAACTTTAGAGACAAAAACAAATGAACCCTAAAGACTTGGGTCTATGTACCAAGGTCCTTCCTCTGGTAAAAGATCACAGAACAAGTCAGGAAACCCTGCTGGATCTTGTCCCAGCAAGTGCAACATGGGGACATTCTCAAGAGATTGCTGAGGGAATCAAAGGGAATAATACACACATTTGGATCTTTACCCTTCCCTTTCCTTGTTCTTCTTTTTCCCTTCTGGTCTGGGAGAGAGACACTGATAGTGCAATAAATCACCAACAGTAGAAGCTTCTGTTGGTTTTACGTGAATAGCCCTCGTGACAAGCTACAGACAAGCCACGAAAGCTTTACTTGGCCCTTCAAACATGGATCACTCTACTTCTCCAAATTCATTAACTCACCTCCATTTTCCCCAGATACCAGAAGGGTGGGCCACCATTCGAATGCAGCCAGGCTGGCTTTGTTGTGCGGCTTAAAGAGGTACAACAGCTCCACCCAAGAGAGGATGCTGAGTGGGGATCCACCACACATGGAGTGGCATCCATGTCCAGCATCACGGGCCAAATCCTGAGGTGAGGAAGGCCAGAAGCGTGCATCCATGTGGCAGGTGTTGAGAGGACAGACCCCTGGCTTTTGGAATACCTGCAGCTCTGCAGGAGGGAGGCCATTCCTTGTCCAGTCCTCCACCAGCACTAACATCTGCATGAGTCTCTGCATTACTCACTCCTCCCCTCACCACACCCCAGTTTCCACTGAAGCTAATGGCTCCACAGCCCATGGCTCCCTTCCACCACTTCCCTGGGGCCTAAGACACATGGAGCTCAGAGAGGAAAGAGAGGAGGGTCATCACAGAGACTCACATCGCAGGCTCTCGCTGCTGGTCTGGGCTCCACCTCCACCACTCCCTGAGTCTGGAGACTCATCACCATGCCCAGGTGCCCGCTCTCAGCTTGCTTTACTTGATGATCTAATGCTGATCATGGAGAACGACAAAGTGGTTGCTCCACGTGTAAAGGTGGAACCCTTACATCCATAGCTTAAAAAAAAAATCAGGAGAATGAAAGGCAGAAAATTTAGAAATAACAAAACAGATGATTTCCCTTTATTTAAAAGTGGCTTTGAAAAGAAATCCATCTTTGTGAGGGGGTTGAGAGTACTGTGCTGTGTCAGAGTACTGATATGAATGCGCTGTGTCTCTGGGTTTAGTGTATAAAAGAATAACTGTTAAATAGTATGCACATTAATTAATCAGCTCACAGGTCTTTGTTGAACTGCTTGTACCACAGTGCACTATGGGAAAGAAAGGAAGTGGGAGAAAAAAAATGAAGATGGGCTCTTTACAGGCAAGAGACATGTGTAAGCACGTCTAGTGTAGGCTGGGAGTGTGCTGTGATTGCCCAGTGCAGGGTCAGAACCATGATCGTGTGCACGCGGGGTGAAGAGGCTCCATACGCTATCCGGTGTAGATGAATGGCTCTTAAATAGAAAATATGAATGGTTGAGCTACTAGCACTGGCCAGACCCTGTGCTTAGATGCATCTCAGACCCAGTGCCCACTGTTAACCTGTGGATGGTAAGGATAAGTCCCTTCTAAAGGAAACACCTGAGAGAAGAGGCCGAGTCAGACTTCAGATATTAAGGTTGGCTACAGAAATACTTACTCTACTTAAAGGCAATCACTGCAAATGAGAGAATTGGTAACAATCTTTGGTCCAAAGAGCTGAGCAGAACCCACCCCTTGGCAGAGCCACTGCATTTCCCGACCCTGTCCCAGGACTTAATCCCATTAGAACCCTCAGAAGCAAACCGTATCCCCAACACCTGCACCAACTGCGAGCCTGTGGCACTAAGGTGTGAGGGCCAAAATCATAAAAAGAAGCTGCAAACTGCATCTTGTACACATGGCAGAAAGGTAAGTTAATGTAACGTTTTTGTGTCTTTGCTTCCCTAAGCGGGGTTGTGAAGCCCCAATATATTTGAGGTAAGGTATTTTTCTCTTTCCGAAGTATCTTCCGTTTAAAGTTGACGCGGTGATATAAAACGTTTATGGTTCTAGTTGCCTGAAATGTCTGTTTGCTTTTTGGATACTGATATTTCCCGATGGAGAGAAAGATTAAGGAAGTAACAGGTGGAAGCACTTTTGAAAGCATTCACCCAATGAGGCCAAATGTTTGAGAAGCAATCATTTTTTATGAATGTAAACTAATTGGGCCCCTGATGAAAGACCCAACTTGCAATCAGGAAATACTTGCTATCTCCTTACAGCATTATCAGGACCTGAGTTTAAAAATGCCTGTGATCGATACAAGAATCGATTGGCAAACTAAAAACTCACAATGTTTCACAATGAACATTGATTTGAACCCCAAGAGCACAATCCCCCATCTCTCTCGAATAACATGAACTGAACTCCTAGATAAATTATTTTTATGCAAGTAAAAGTGTCCCCTGGGTCGATCTGAAGTATGCTTTTAGTTGCAGCTTTTATTTTTATTATTTCCCACATTTGTATGTTGTTTCTTGGTTGTGTTATTTAACTTTTACATTGGCTCTCAATACTTCTTTGTTGTTGTTTTTGTTCTTTTATGTAACTGAACAGGTTATCATGGAATGGTTTAAGATGATTAGAACTTTTGATCTAAACAAAGTTTGTAACTTAAATCCTCATTATAAATAATGGTTATAATGGTATTATAAATAATGGTTCTTTGTAGCTTGTTGGTTGTCTGCTTTATAATATTGTATCCTAGAGCACATGCATCGTGTAATTTTATAATGTGATATGAGTAAGTTTTGTTGTGTTAAATTTAGTTGTGTCAAAGCTACTGCTCATAAGCCTTCCCTATACATTCCCTTTGAGCCCTGGAAGACATGAATGTCTACAGTCTACACCATTCCTACGTGAGAATGCATACCTACAGGGACGTACACTTGCTGTCCTTACCCTGGCTCTTGCCCACAATGAGTTGTAGGACACAGGTACAATGAAGGGCCTGAGCTCTTTTTCTGTTCTCAGAGAGCCATGGGGATACAAAGGAAACACTCCGTTAAGACACACTAAAATGTTCGCAACCATCCTCCCATATAAAAAACTGTGACAACCAAATATATTTCATTTTCAAAATCCTGGAAAGAGCATGGATGAAAAGAAACAATCTCAGAAAAGTCAAGGGGTCTAAGATCATTCAGCAAGCAAGCAGCAGAGCTGAAAGTTTGAAACCTAAGTCTTCTCACAGGCACAGTGAGGAAACACTGTGGGGAGGGGCAGTCATGGACTTGAGAAAATGGCAAATGTGTCTCCCTCACACCTCCTCCCCCCACTCCCAGCTGAAATCTAGTATACTGCCAGAGGGGACAGAGAGCACTGAATTGTTTGTTGTCTGATGCTTATGAACTCTCAGGAATAACGTGAAATGTCTAAGTATCTTGCACAGAGAATGTTAAACATTTGTTAAAACCACCTACTACTGCATTCCAATTCTGGTGACATGGGCAGGAACTGGGTCAGCCTATCATTAATGTTTTGAATATTTAATGTTTGAATGTCTTTATTGCTTTGCTTTTTGGATATATTGACCCAATGACTGCAGTGTAATGATGCTGGGTCAAAAGCTATGCTCCAACATCACCTCATATCATCGTGTTTCCATGAAAGAGCCCTGAGACTTTCCGTTGAAAGAACAACAGACTGGTTTGCTACCTAGTCCCTCTGTTTTTGCGGCTGCTGACAAATGAACACCCCATCCTTCAATCCTTGCCACCTTCGCCCACTCATTCAAGAATTTTGCTGGTAAATTGAAGTCTGTTTAAACTATAGGTTGTAATCAGTCCGTGTTGGACACGAGAACGTCCAATGTGCATGGGGACCCTGCAAAGGACAGAGTGAGGGGCTCAGGGTCATGCTGGTGTCATGGAAAGATGTGGTTTTATTTAGGAAGAGAAAGACTTATAAAAGTGCTCACCTACAGGATGGTTATTCATATTACAAAAGGTTAGCTAAGGGTGCCTTTAAATAGTGCACCTTATAAAGGTATTTCGTAGTCTGGCTGAACCCTCCAAGAATGTCACTGGCAATTTTTAGAAACAGCTTTTATATAAATGAAGGTGCAGAGGTGTGCAGGGTGGAAGGGGGCATGTAGGTGTGTGAGTGGAGGGGTCACCCTCCCACTGTCCCGGAAGGCCTTCTCCATGCTATTTTCAACAACAGAAACCACATTTGAAACCAAATTTGAGTGAGTAGAGGGTCTCTCTCCAGAGGTGACGTGACCAGTGTGACGACCAAATGTTTTCTAATTGAGAGGTGAAATGTTTAGTACTCTTCAAAACCTCAGAGTAGCACTAACAAGTGTATTTGCTTTTTATTCTCATATACTAGTAATAACTCCCAGAAAAAAATGAGCCACATGAGAAAAATGCACCAAGTCCAGTGTAGCACTATTATGTCATGCTAAATGTGGAAGAAATTAATTGCTTATTATCGCTGAAATAATTTTTAAAGTTTCCACCAAAAAAGTTATTTTGTCTATCATGATTCGACTAGATTCCTGTGTATGCCCTGCACATCAAATATTATGTAAATCTATATTGTTTCAAATGTCTTTTTGGGGGGATCTGGATTTCCCCTTCTTTCAATTACCCCCCCCCCAACCCATCATGCCTTAAAGAATATTAGCAAGATTTCTTTTCCTACTCCAAAATGGAAATGAGGGAGTGCCTTTATTTTTATTTTCGCATCACCTAGGTTCCAATGGAATACTTTAAAGCAGTCATGCAGTCATTTCCGTTAGATGAAAATGTAACGTCATCAGCTGCAGCTAGCCGAGGACGCATTTGGAGGTGAAGTAAGCTTGCCATGGGGTTTTAAATCCAGCAAACATGGCCTCCAGAATTCTGAGGAGGGTCCGTAAACACGGGGTTGGGGAGGCGGGGAGAGCGGGAGGGCAAAAGGTGAATGGGTTTGGTGGTGGGATGTGGGGTACACTGGAGGTTCAGTGTACTATTCCCTCTTCTTCCTTTGGGTACCACTGAAATCTAATAAAAAAAAAAACTTGAACCGTAGATTTCCCAATTTCCCTCCTTTATTTAACAAGTTCCTGTTGATTATGACTATTTCATTTGCATGCAGTAGGTGGGGACCGGATGGGAGAGAGCACCCGATCAGCCAGAAATCAACATTCGCTCCTTGCAACGGAGCCTAAGAGTGTGACTGAGAGGGCGGGAGGAAGGGCTCCTCCTCGCACATCCCACAGGCCCCGCACCTGTGGTCTGATCTCCGGAAAGGCATTCCACACAATTGCAAGACGCACAGCATGCACATACAAGTCCTCCGAAAATTCAGCTCCAGCTACTTCCTGTCCTAGCCAGATCGGACAGCAGACTGCCCCCCTGCCCTCCTGGAGGTTCATTTTCACTTGCGCTGCTGTGAGAATTTCGGGAGTCAGACTCCGCTTGGAAGACCGCATTCCTGCGCCAACACGACTCGGCCCAGGCAATGGCACCCCAGCAAGGAAAAGTTGGCTCCGTCCCCCCAGTTTGCTACCAGGCTGCTTAACCCTACAGACAGGCTGCAGGTTGCGCAGCACGCCCCTGCTCTGGACTCCGACTCAAGACGCAAGCGAGTAGGAGAGGGGCTACCAGTAACGCAAACAGGGGTGCACGTCCTACGGCCCGACACTGATTCTAATTAGAAAACGCGGCCTGACCCCCAAATCGGCCAAGCCCTCGGCCAGTGTCTGCAGCAATAAACCTCGGAACGTGGCCCGAAGCGCAGGCAGCGAGTGCGGGCCAGTGGCCAGGCGGCGCCAGCACATCTGACGTCGCAGCAGGGCTTCGCGCACCTGCAATTTGGGTGCCAGGAGTCCGAGCTTCTGTGGGCAAGCGGACTCCGAAGGAAATGAAATGCGGCCAGAGGATCCCTTCCTCTGCCCATCAGAAAAGCCATCGCCCATTCTACTGGGATCTTGAAAAAACACCGAGCTCAAAGTCCCTTCCCTAAAGAAAGTGCCGAACTCTGCCGGCAATCCATTCCTCCCGCTGTGGCTTGGAGAGCGCGCACCAAGAGGCAAAAATCAGACTTGGGGAAATCGAGACGAACTTGAGCAAAAAAAACCCGAATCCACTCGCTTTCCTTTCCGCTCCTGGGCTGGTGGCTAGCGGGGCTGCGGGCCGCCACGGCTGCCAGGGAGCAGGCAGCCCACGGATGCCCGTCGGCTCTTCCCGGCAGCGAGGGACTCGGGGAGTCCCCGTCCTGGTCGCCTGTTGGGAGATCCCAACCACAGCGCTCGAACCTTCGCCTTCCTCTCCCCCTCCGCTCCGGTCCCGAATAGACCTCGGTCCCCAGCTCCGCCGCTTCCCACTCACCAGCCCCAGCCGGTCTTCTTTGGGTCGCTCCAGGGGGTCGCCTGAACCCACCGAGCCCTCGCCCGCGCGCGCCTTCACCGCCCGGGCAGCCCCGCTCCGCTGCGCTCCCAGGGCTGCTCACTAGCTCCCACCGACTTCGCACGGCAGCCCTCCACATCCTGGGCGCCCGGGGTGGCGAGGCGCCAAGCTGCAGCCGGAGCCGACAGCACCGGCCCCTTCCTCCGCATCTTGCTAGCCTGAGCCTGCTCTGCTCTCTCCGCCTGTCTGGCGACCCCGCGCCTCGCAGGTCCCGCCACCGCGACCACCCCGACTCACCGCGGGCGCTGCGCCGCCTGCTCTGCGCGCTCCGAGGCGGAGCCAGGACGCCCTCCCTCGCGGGGCCTGCCTCCCGAGCCCGCCACCCGCCCGCAGCCCCCGCCCCGCTCGCTCCAGCCCCTCCTGCGCTGCCCGGGCGGTGGGACTTACCTCCGGGGCAAGGTGACCCGGCTCAGGCGCCCAGGCGGCCCCCGGTATGTCTCCCCAAAGAGCGAGCGGGCGGGAGCCGGGCGGTGCTGCGCCCGCCTTTGATCCTCGGCTCCCTTGCTCTCTCCTCCTCCCCCACCCCACCCCGCTTCCCTCTGCGTCTCTCCTCCCTCTCCCCCCACCCCGCCGCTCCCAGCCCTGCGCTCGCCGCCCGCGCCCCCAGCTGCCCCGCGAGTACTAGAGCGGCGGCGGCCCGGCCGGCGGGGAGCTCCCGGGCAGCACCCTGGGGCGGAGCCCGGCCCTCTGGCCCCCCGCAGGAGGGAAGGGTGCGGGAAGACTCGCGCGGGGCGCGCCCGGTGGGCGGGTTGGGCAAGGGGCGCCTTGTGGCATGCCGCTAGAGTTGCTAAGCCCGGCGACACGCTAGCGGGCGACAGCAGCCAGGAACTCCAGTGGAGGATGGCAGCGAGGAGGAGGAGGATGGGGAGGCGGGAACTTCCCCGCGCGAAGGTGGCCGCCAACTTTGCCCCAGGCCCTTGGCTGGTGTCTGGGAATGTGAGGGCGACACAGGCTGGGGGAGGGGAGCGCCACTGGGGACTTGGAGGACAGGGAATTACCGCCTGGTTCGGAGAAGAGATGGCTCCCCTGGGTCCTAAAGGCTTCCCAGGCTCGGGTTGGGTTTTGAGGTCCGCAAAAGCCCACTCTATAGGTCTGGTATCTGTTCGAGTCCTAACCCGCCAACCCTCCAGGGGAAACCAGGCTGAGGCCCAGGCTCCCAGACAACCGCCCAACCGCAAATAGGTCTGTAGTGCTGGAGTTGCTGGCCCTCCACAATTGGAATCGAAAAGAAACTGTTAGGGGCAGAAATAGAATATTGGGGACCAGCTATAATTATATATTAATCAGTCTCTGTTAACTATGATTGTTTTGTTCTAATAAAGTAAGCACATTCTAACCTGGCTGGGAGTTCCATGGGGGACCTGGGCGCTCACCTGGCAATGCGGCCCATCCTCCACATAGAGCTACCTATTATCATGGAAAGATTAGCCACCTTGTTGCAGAACCCTGAGGCGCCAGCCCTTTGCATACCCGCAGGCCTTTGGGACCCCCCAGCCTGCATTGCCTGTAAATTGCCCATTTTGCATACCCATTCTTATCCCTTTTGCCTACTTCCCCATGTAATCTTCCTCCTTCTACCTATATCAGCAGCTGACTTATGGTGGGGGGCAAAGCAGATTTTTGTGGGTGACCTGCCACTCTCCCCTACTGCCGGCATTATTGGAATAAATGCTTATATATGATTCAACCCTGTCTCTGCTGAATTGGCTCAAATAGTGTCAGGCCGCCCAGACCCATTGGTTGTCCGGTTACAAACCTAGAGTGGCTGCAGGACTGGAATGGCAGAGCAGGCACAATCATGGCGGGGAGAGGGGAGGGGAGCCAGAGCCCAGGGAGGGCAAACTACCTGGAGTCTGCATTTCAAACTTTGGGGGAAAGTTGTGGAATTGGATTTCATGAACTATGACAGACAGATATACCATAAAGGGGGTTAAAGTGATTTAGGAAAATATCTGTGAACCCATTTCTACCCCAGGCTCAGACCTGTTACTCTTGCCCCGGTTGTCAAGGCTGGTTATGCCCCATGAAACCCTCCTAGGGACCCAATCCTCTCTCCTGCCTGGTCACCAACCATTGGCTTCAGAAGGTCTTGCTTCCTCTACCAGGCCTCCTCTGGCAGAGTTTCCACAGGGTAGGATTTGAAGATGGTGCCAGAATAGCAAGCTCCACCCTGTGGTCCCTTCACAGGAGGACTTAGCTTCCTGTCGAACCTCAGCAGCCCAAAGAGAATGCTAACTCCTGAGTGCGCCCATAAGGATGCCTTTGGGTGGAGGAGAGGGTTAGTGGAACCAGCACCACGTGTGGGTTGTCTTTATGGACTTGTATCACATGGCTCTCCATCTCTGCACATGGCAAAGCACAATGGAGGGTGCCTCCTAGATCCCAGAGCTGCAAGGCTGCGGTGCGGAATGCTCAGAAGAGGGCAGCGCACATTCCTCCATCTAGAGCAGTGGCTCTCAACCTTCCTAATGCCAGGACCCTTTAATACAGTTCCTCATGTTGTGGTGACCCCCAGTTTCATTGTTACAAATTGAACATAATTAGAGCCCTAACCGGTTTGGCTCAGTGGATAGAGCGTCGGCCTACAGACTCAAGGGTCCCAGGTTCAATTCCGGTCAAGGGCATGTACCTTGGTTGCGGGCACATCCCCAGTAGGAGGTGTGCAGGAGGCAGCTGATCGATGTTTCTCTCTCATCGATGTTTCTAACTCTCTATCCCTCTCCCTTCCTCTGTGAAAAATCAATAAAATATATTTAAAAACAAAAACAAATTGAACATAATTAAAGCACAGTGATTAATCACAAAAACAATATGTAATTATATATGTGTTTTCCGATGGTCTTAGGTGACCCCTGTGAAAGGGTCATTCGACCCCCAGAGGGTCGCGACCCACAGGTTGAGAACCGCTGATCTAGAAGCACTCAAATGCCTCCTTACCTTGGTAAAGTTGCTTAGTGTTCCTGGATCTTTCCCTGAACAGAACATTCTCTCATCTGGACCACCTGGCTGAGCAGATAGATATTGTTAGACTCATGTGAGGTTGAGAATCATTATTTATATCCGATGAAGAGGCTGAGGTTTTTAAAAAGGGTGAACTGAGCTTTCCATAGGTACCCAGCATACCGGAGGAGGCTGGCCCAGTTCCCTGCCTCTCTGTACTTTCTGCTGTTTAGGCTTTGGGATGACTTTGAGGGCCAGTTTGTTTTGCCAAGAGAACACCAGCCTGCATGGCAGCTGTGACCAGCCTTTTCCCCTAGGGTACTGTTTGAATTTTCAATTGAACTTTTCTAATACAGCAGGCAGGAACCTTCCAGGGTTCCATGTAAGATATGATCACTGGTCACCTCTGGCTGCCAGTGGGGTGCTCCCTCCAAAAGGGAGGGTTGCAGAAGTTAGAGGGGAAAAATGCCTTTGCAGTCGCCCCCTGTATTGAGTTCCGTGGACTATCCCCGTGTCCTAGCTACTTTAAAACTTTCAGGCTCATGCTTTGCAGCTCGGTACCCTGTTCTCTTACAGGTAATGTGTTGAGTGTTGAGCAAGGATACGTGTGTGTGCGCATGCATGTGCTTGGAGGTGGGAGGTGTCTTTTATTTCCTAAAATTTTCAAAGGCCTAGTTTTCATAACATGCTTCATTCAATTTAACATTTAAACATACACATTTTCTTCTATTGTGGAATGAATGTGCAGCTTCTCCCCCCCAGTTATTATAGGTAAGCTCCCTTAGGTCACTGCGTTTGTACTTAGACAGCTCTTTGCTTGGGCACACCCCAGGTCCTGAACAAATACTCAGTGATTGATAGTTGTTGCAAAAACCTTTGATTGTGGGGTCAAAAATATAGATTTCTGATGAAAGAGAGTAATTTTAAAGAAAAGAAAAAAAGTCAAGATGTGGTGGGTTTTATTATTACTATTGCTATTGTGATTATTTTCTTCCATGCCACTCGCATAGCTTCAAGATGCCCAGATGAATGTTGTTTTTCTTTCCTTCTCTCCTCCACAGACACACTCACCTTTTAGTGTTTCTGTAATCCTGATGGGCCTTACACTTTACTGCAAAAGAAACTTGCCGGCGTCAGGAATTTCAAATGAAGAGAAGATGTCACCTCCTTCCAGCATATGTGGCAGCTAAGGGGAGGGGTTTGAGGTTCCTGGTGGACACCTCAGTTGATCTGGAATGGTCACTGCACATAGGGTGGTTTTCTTAGGTGTGGATCCCTAGTTGTTGCTTGGAATGTTACCTTAACTATTATGCTGTGATGTAGCATTGATATTAGAAAGCATATGAGGGGCTATCGTGTATTGGGCAATGTGACACAGTAGAAATTGCCAGATCCCCTGGATATTGGGTTATCTTCTTAATAATGCTTGTGTCTTAGAAGAGATTCCAGAACTTTCAGAGCTAAGAGAGGTCAGTGGGACCAGTTCACATGTTGTGAAGAACTGACACGCGAGCACCCATCCAGCTGCCAGGTTTTGGACGACTTTCAGGAGAAGCTATTGTGTACAGAGAGGTAACTTGATGAGGGGAAACACAGATTTGAGATTTTCAAATAGAAAATATTCCTCAATATGTCTTGAACTTTAGACAATGGGAAAAGGTTACAAAATGCCCACGTGCTGCTATGTTTTGTGTCTAAGGGGTCATCGGTGCTCATTCGGAAACCATCTTTAGATCAAATATGTAACATGCGTGGCCTCAAACATTGATTGCAATACTAAAAAAGAAGAACGGTATACCCAATTTTAGAGCAATGTAATTAATTCAGTTTTTTCTTTTCTCCCCCCAAATCTGTTATTGTTTGAGTTAAATTGACGACATTCAGGAATTGAAAAGCTGTAATGTCTTATTAAAGTAGGATCTTGTAGACTTAGAAGGACAGAAAGATGACCATTCAGATGTTCGATGTAGACATGATTGGCAAGTCTCTAAGAAAAACATGAATTGCTGTCAGAAATAAAAAGAGAGAGAGACTGGAAACCTAGAACAACTTCTGAGGCAATGTTAAAGTGAGAGTTTAGAACAGGAAAAAAGATGCAACAGAATGTTAGAGTTGGAGGAGTCTTTCTCAATCACCTAGTATCACCCTCTGATTCTACAGGTGAGGAAACCGTTCCAGAGTGGCCAAGTGGAGGGTGGTCAAGCTCAGGTCTGGGTTACTGACTTCCAAATCAGCAGTCTTTCTTCTGCATTCATTACATCACTTTGGGAAAAAAATCAAGGAAGAAAGAAAGTTAATATATTTTAGGCAACCTCTTTAGGATCAGTGTATCAACTGCCTTCAACTTTGCAAGTGGCAACATTAACTGAGGGTGTCTGTCAACAGTCGCTGACTGTTTACCATCAGGTGAAGACCTCAGAACCAAGAGCCGGGGAAACCTCCAAGTGAGCGTGTTCCACCTCGCTCCACTCTCTACCCTCACGTAGAGAGCCTGGGCTTCCTCATATCTAAAATGAGCATAATTAGAATATTTGAGACCTGGCATTTTATGAGGCAAGAGAAGGTTCAACACACTCAGCATGTTTTCCTGGGCAGAAACTACTGGTTATTGTTCTTTTGTTGTTGTTAATCCTCACCTGAGGATATTTTCCATTGATTTTTAGAGAGCGTGGAACGGAGGGAGACAGACAGAGAGAAGCACAGATGTGAGAAAGACACATCGATTGGTTGTCTCCCACTTGCACTCCGACCACGGCCTGGGATTGAGCCTGCAACCGAGACACATGCCCTTGACTGGAATCGAACCCTGGACCCTTCAGTCGACGCTCTATCCACTGAGCAAAACCGGCTACTGCTGGTTATTGTTCTTAAAGACAGTTGGCAAGACTGCCAGGGCTTGCTGGGTACCCTTCCCAAGGAAGTTGAGGGGAATGGCAAACCCTAGATTCGTAGCACAGAACTGCTGCTGCTGCTCGAAGGCCTTTGAGCTATGTAAGAAGGGTGGCTGACATGATCTCTTTCATGCAAGTACTTCTCCTTTCAAGGTGGCAGAGGAAGTTTGTTCCCTCAGATCTCCCCGGATCCTTTTGGCCAGTGGTTGGCAAACTGTGGCTCGCGAGCCACATGCGGCTCTTTGGCCCCTTCAGTGTGGCTCTTCCACAAAATAGCACGTGCGGGCGCACTCGTACAGCGATTGAAACTTTGTGGCCCATGTGCAGAAGTCGGTATTTTGTGGAAGAGCCACACTCAAGGGGCCAAAGAGCCGCATGTGGCTCGCGAGCCGCAGTTTGCCGACCACTGCTTTCGGCCATCCCATCTGTTTGTTCCCTGGCTTCTGTGGACCTTACAGTTACTGACTCTCACCTGCTCATTCCTTTAGCGTCACTTTCATTCCGGGAGAGCCCTAGTTTCTCTTATAAGAGTGTAAAAACCTGGATTGCCTGGCCCCAGCCCTTTAAAGCCAGAGCCTAGAGCAGTGATGGCGAACCTATGACACGATTGTCAGAGGTGACACGCGAACTCATTTTTTTGGTTGATTTTTCTTTGTTAAATGGCATTTAATATATAAAATAAACATCAAAAATATAAATCTTTGTTTTACTGTGGCTGCAAATATCAAAAAATCTCTATGTGGGACACGGCACCAGAGTTAAGTTAGGGTTTTTCAAAATGCTGACACGCCGAGCTCAAAAGGTTCGCCTCACTGGCCGAGAGAGACACCATGTCTAGGAGCATGGGGCACTCCATGGTGTAATGGACGAGGGCGGGTAGGAGTCTGGTAGATGAGGTTGAATCCAGCTCATGTTTTTAACCTACTTGACATTCAATTAGCTCCTAACCTCCCAACCTCTTGAAATAATGGGCATAAAGGCATTTGCCATGGAGGGCTAGCCAGGGCACCTCTGTGTGGGGCACGCCAAAGAGGAGCTGTGGTTACTGCGGGCCTGGTCAGGCATGCTGGCAAGGAGCACTTCCAAGTGTCTTCTTCTCTTGGGACCCAACCAAAGCTGAAACGGCAGGTTTCGCTGCCTTTACTCTTGGTGTCTGTGTGCCCATCCTCTGTTGGCACTGTTTTCTCAGTGGAGCTCACAGTTTCACACACCTGCAAACAAGGTCTGTCGGCCTCAGTAAAGCACAGGTGCTGCACCATCCAGAAAGCAGGTGTCTTGGCCCGAGCTTCCTTTCCTGAAAGCAGAGCCTGCAAGTGCAGCCAGGCAGTGTATTTGGGAAATAATCCCTAGGACAGGAGTGAAGGGTCACCAAGATGGTCAGCAGGAGGAATCCCCATGGTGATCTCTACTGTGGGTGACAATCGGTTCTTGATCCCCTGGGCTGTCTGAGGAATGAAGAGAGTGTTTCTCAGAACCACCCAGGCAAGAGATAACAAAGAAGTGAGCGTGCAGAGCCTGCCTCCTCTGTGGGCCCAGGAGGCTTCAGCAACTGAATTTCTGGGCAGTGCCTGAACATGTGTCAGACACGCTCCCTCCGGCAAAGAGAGGCGTCTAAGTAGGACTTGGAGACTTTTTGTTGTGTGGTTCAATGGGTGAAATTTCTGAGTCACTCAAATCTGCATGAAAGATCTTTGCTTTACTTCAAGCTATGTTAGCTATCGCCTGGCCAGCATGGCTCAGTGGTTGAGCATCGACCTATGAACCAGGAGGTCATGGTTTGATTCCAGGCCAGTGCACACGCCCGGGTTGTGGGCTCGATCCCCAGTGTGGGGCGTGTTCCCCAGTGTGAGGCGTGCTGGAGGCAGCCGATCAATGGTTCCCTCTCACTGATGTTCCTATCTCTCTCCCACTCCCTTCCTTTCTGAAATAAAAAAAAAACAACATTTTTTTAAAAAGATGTTAGGTGTCAAATTGCTCTTTCTTTGAATGTGACTCTGTTTTGAGACGGGGCCACAAGGCTGCTCATTATCGTGCATTACAGCAGATACACACAAAGGTAGTTTTGAATAAACTGCCCAGTTGGAATATATCCTATGCCGTTCCCAGTGAGCAGCCCATACCCTCCATGCAGCCAGAGATCAGTCAGGGAAGAGACCAAGTTCCACTGCCCCCGCTGTGCTCGATGCACATATTGTGGATTTTCTTTCCTCTGCTCTCCTGCTTGTCTCCCACCCTGCGTCTACTCCCTCTCCTCACTTTGATCATCTGTTTCTTCTTCCCAGACCAGCGGTTCTCAACCTTGGCTGCACATTAGAATCACCTGGGAATCTTTTTAAAATCCTGATTTCTGGGGGACAGGAGGTAGGGGCGTAAGAGATCAACCAAAGGACTTGTATGCATGCATATAAGCATAACCAATGGACATAAGACACTGGGGGATAGGGGAGGCTAGGGGACTGTCTAGGGCGGGGGGGAAAAATGGACACATATGTAATACCCTTTGTATTACTTTAAGCAATAAAATAAAATAAAATAAAATAAAATAAAATAAAATAAAATAAAATCCTGATTTCTGGGCCTCATCCTCCAGAAATTCTGTTTCTTTGTTATGGGGTGGGGCCACTGCAGCCAAGGTTGAGAACCACTGTCCTAGACTGTCACTTGACCTTCACACAGATTTGGTTTCACATTCTCTTGAACATTTGCAGCTGTCAGGTAGCAACCCAACCTGTGCACACTTGAGCCTCCAGCACCAGCTCCCTATGTCACCAGTGTGGCCCCTCCTTCATGTCCACCGACCCCTGTCTTACCCCTGTCCTGCCGCGACAGCTTCCACTTGACTTTTATCTCTCTACTAACTCCTGTGATTCAGTTAGTGATTCATAACCTATATCTATTATGACAGAGCACAGAATCAGAATAATCAGTCTCTTTCAGAAAACGTATTTGCCAAAAGTTGGAAAACAGGATTGATTCCAGAACTGTTGGAGAGAAAAAATGAGAGAAAGCTTGGCTTTACAAAACCTCACTTTCAGGATGGACAGTGGGGCCAGGAGTTGCAGCATGTGCTCAAAAACACTAGCCTCAAAATTTGGATTCAGGTATCCACGTGGATCCATGCAAACAAAGCAATGTACCTTCATTAAAATGAAAGAAGGCTTGTTTTCCTTGCTGCAGAAAAGAACTAAATGTACTAGTATAGCTCTATCATGAAAAACTAAGAGTTTGGGATCATTAAAAACATTGCCAGTGCAGAACTAAGCATTTAAATAAGTCATTAATCATTAGCATGATTTTTGGTATTTTTCTAAAAGACGTAAGAACTCATTTTTGGCTCAAGATGGTATATATATCTTTACTGCATGTGCTTTTCAACCTGCCATAAGTAAAGAGTTCTATTATAAAATCAACCACTTCTGTAATTTTGCAGGATATGGAACCAGACAATAAACACACATAAAGGTAAGCAATTTCATGTTTGTGATTCTCAGATTTTCACTCATATTTTAAGAAAATAATGCCTCTTTAACAAAGGAACTTATGCAAGTACCAGAACCAGATAGTGCAGGGCCCTCCTGCACTCTAGTTGTGTTCCTGGGGGCACTTGTCATGCACATGAGCAGGGCCCATGGAGAACCAGAGCTTGGCATTGCCCCACTGTTCTGGCAGCATCTCCTTCCTGTGGTGTTCTTGATATCAGGGCAACAGAATGCCATGAGAATCTCCTTACCCAGCAGGCACTGAGCATGCCACACAGAATCGATCCAGTTTGGGGTGTGGGAAAAATATGCCTTGGCTGGCAGTACAAAGGCAAGAGTTGTCTCTGGTCCAAGGACCACCTGACAGTCCAGAATGTACAGAAGGGGTTTCTACCAGCTCAGGGGTAGCTTGTCAAATACTGACGTCTTGTCCCCACAGTCATGGACAGAAGAACAAAATAAGATGACCTAACAAATGATGGAAAGCGGCAGTATCTGCAGTGTCAGACTGCTTAGGAAGGCCAAATGAATGGATGTGCCCCTTCCAGCCTGTGTAGTTGACACTAGTTCATGGACCTTTGCTGGTGTCTACTGTGGGGCACGGGTGAGCAGTGATGCTGGGGGTCATGATGACCCTGCCCGCACAGATGGGGGACAGGCAGTGGCTCTGCAGATCCATGGTTCCTCCGACAGGGAACCCAGGAGCCAGTGGAGCCGGGCAGGAGTGCAGCCCACAGAGGCTGGGAGTCATCAGGACAGCTGAGCCCTGAGTACCCAGCCTGAGTTATAGGCCTGTGCGTGGGCGCTTGTGCACACTGAGGGCTGAGGAGATAGTTCTCCTGGGGGCTGAGTGGCTCTTACAGGTTTTTAGGGCAGAAGAAGCAGAAAGCCCCAAAGTGTAAGTCGTGTGAGGTCAGGTCAGGCTGGGGAGGTAGGCAGTAGCCAGATCACTAAAAGCCTCCGCCCAGGGTGAAGGAGGTTGGGCCTCATCCTTGGGCCACAAGTAACCTTCGACTAGAAGAATGGCAGAATAAGATTTATATATGTAAGCCCTGAGGAAACCTTCCGCAGACAGCAAAGAAAGACGATGAGTTCCAAAGAATCTTCAGGCAACTTTGAAATCATCACATATCATTAGCCACACTGATTTGCTCATACTTTTTGCAATGTGTTTCTCTCACAAAAACATCTGAAGGCAAGTGCCATGACTCCCTTGTTCAGGGTGGTGCCTGGAATTCCCATGATTCTTGGCCGGGCAACCTTCCCCACTTGCCCCCTTGTCTGCCTCACCACTGGCTGCACAGTGGCCCTCCCACCCACTGGCAGGCTTGTCTCCAACCTCCCCAGGTCTGGAACACTACATCGGGATCTTGTCCTTCTTTTAAGAAGGTAACCACCCTTCTTATGTCTCTGCCAGCCAGACCACTTCCTGTCTTGTGCACTGTCCTTTATTCACTTGACTTATTATACTTACTGAGCTGGAAGCTCTTTGCTGGTAGACTGCACGTGTGTGCACATGTATGCAGGTGTGCATGTGCATGTGTGCATGTGTACTTAGGAAGGTGTGCCAGGGGACGTCATTACCCACAGCAGCTATTCCAAATCCTGTTCACGTGGTAAGAGCTAAAAAGCATTCTAGAACTGAGTGCACGTCATTAGAGTACTGTGGGACATTCTTGCTGCAAATAAAACTACTTATTTTCTAGGATTTATATATATTACTAGAGGCCTGATGCATGAAATTCGTGCAAGGGGCTCAGCCCTTGCAGCTGCAGCAGCTTGCCTCGGCCCTCGCAGCCCCAGCTTCGTCCAGAAGGTTGTCCAGAAGGACGTCCGGAAGGTCGTTCGGCTGTCCAGTCTAATTAGCATATTATACTTTATTATTATAGATGTGGCTTTTTTCCTCACTATACAAATATATTTGATACTTAACATTTAGATTAACTGTAATTATTGCATATATATATTTCATTTGTCATGATTTTCATCGCTGTGGGCTTTCAGCAGTGGGAGCTGGGTCTCCCACTAACCAGGTACCAAACAGCTCATGACTGGAGACATAGCGCTGGAGTCTGAGGCCTGCCACCTTCCACCCAGGCGCTGACTAGCTGCACCCACAGTAGTATATTTTGCCTTGTGAAGAAACTCTGTTTAGGCACCAAAATAGTTAACAGGTAGGAAAATACATTCGTTGCTTCCCTGAAAACACAATTTTCAACAGAAGCATGTCTTTTTCCTGCAACCACCTGACTGTGCTCTAATTGTCAAAACAGAGGCAAATTCTGGAGAAGCAACCAAGATACCATAGCTGCATGGGGGAGTGGCACCTGTAAGCTGGCATCACCTTGGCTGCCCTCTCCTTTAGACCTGCTCTCAGGACAGTGTGTTGGTGGGGGAGACATGCCTGGTGGAGGCTCCAGGTTGGCACCTAGCACAGTCTCCTGGCACAGAAACCACAACACAGTAAGGGGTGGCCAGAGGCCAGGGTGGTATCATGGATAGAGAGAGCATCTGTGCCAGGCCTCCCTGCTCTCTCCAAAACTAGCAGTAGTATGTGCTTAGTCAGAGTGTTGTAACCTCTCTCTCCCTCTGTGTTCTCCTCTCAGTTACTGCTGCTTTGCTGCACGCTCACTGCAATCTTAAGATTGTAAGGGAGGCCCGGCTGGAGTGGCTCAGTGGTTGAGTGTTAACCTATGAACCAGGAGGGCAGGGTTCGATTCCCGGTTAGGGCACATGCCCGGGTTGTGGGCTCAATCTCCAGTAGGGGACGTGCAGGAGCAGCCTATCAATGATTCTCTCTCATCATTGATGTTTCAATCTCTTTCCCTCTCCCTTCCTCGCTGAAATCAATAAAAAAATTTTTTTAAAAAAAAAAGATTGTAAGGGAGGAGACATGCAGTGAGACCTGCTTTTCCTCCAAATTCAAGGAGCAGCCACTTGATGCATTTTTTAGTTTTTGTATCTGCAAAATGGAGATGCCAGTTTGTGGATTTCACCTCACACGCAGGGGCATTGGGAGGATGAATGAGCTTCCATTTCAGGTACTCAGAATGCTTTTGGTGTCCCTGATGCTGCTGCGTTGGCTCAAATAAATTCTGTTCCAGCAAATGAGTGTTTTAAATCCATGTAAACAGCAGTGAATGCCACCCTTCCACCAGGCATAGACCTGTATTTACCTTTAAAGAGCTATTCTAGTCAATATTTCATTCTCCGTTCCCAGCTCTGTGTGTCTGTATCCACAGACTGCACATAGTAGCCGCATGATGCAGGGACTGGTGCCACTGCCACTGTTCACACAAGTCCCAAAGAGGTCAAGTGATAGCCTGACATTACACAACCTGAAAGGACCATGGTGTGGAGCAACTAACTCCAGGCCCACGCTTAGAAAGATTAAGCTACTTCCACTCTCCTCAAACAGGGCCGAGTGGGTTGGGGAAGAGCTACTCATCTTGGGTTTGTCTCATTCATTCCTATGTACTTCTGCCCCCCTGCCCCCAAATTGCATCCTCAGAGATTCTCGGAAATGTTCTCTATGGCATGATTCTATGTTCATGACAAGTCAATTCAGGAGGGACCCTAAGTAATGCTGTACAGCAGATCCAGGCATGTGGAGTTTTTGCTCTTCATTGCCTTCTTTTTTTTCTTTTTTTTTAAATCACTATTTTTTTTAATTACAGTTGACATATATATTACATTAGTTTCAGGTGTATACCCCAGTGATTAAACTTATAAAACTTAAGTGATTTTTCTGAAAATCATAGCCATCTGACACCATACATAGTTATTAGAATATTATTGACTATATTCCCTATCCTATACTTTATACCCCCATGACCACACTATAACTACTAATTTGTGATTCTAAATCCCTTCACCTTTTTTTACCCACCCTCCCCAAAACCCTCCCATCTGGGAACGTTCAAAGTGTTCTCTGTATCTATGAGTCTGTTTCTGTTCTGCTTGTTCATTCACTTTGATTTTTGTATTCAATTGTTGATAGATATGTATTTATTGCCATTTTATTGTTCATATTTTTATATCTTTTCTTCTTAAAGAAGACCCTTTAACATTTCATTTAATACCTGGTTTTGTGGTGATGAGCTCCTTTAGCTTTTTCTTGTCTAGGAAGCTCTTTATCTGACTTTCAATTCTCAATGAAAGCTTTGCTGGGTAGACTAATCTTAGTTGCAGATCCTTGCTTTTCATCATTTTGAATATTTCTTGCCACTCCCTTCTGGCCTGCAAAGTTCCTGTTGAGAAATAAGCTGACAGTCATATGGGTGCTCCCTTGTAGGTAACTAACTGCCTTTCTCTTGCTGCTTTTAAGATTCTCTCTTTGTCTTTAACTTCTGGCATTTTAACTATGATGTGTTTTGGTGTGGGCCTCTTTGGATCCATCTTGTTTGGGACTCTCTGTGCTTTCTTTCAGCAGGTAAGGAAAATTTTCTGTCATTATTTTTTCAAGTAGATTTTCAATTTCTTGTTCCCTTTCTTCTCCTTTCAGCACCCCCATGATGAGAATGTTGGCACACTTGGAGTTGTCCCAGAGGCTTCTTATACTATTTTCATATTTTTAGATTCTTTTTCCTTTTAGTTGTTTGGATTGAATAGTTTTTACATCCTTATATTCCAAATTCTTGATTTGATTCTCAGTGTCCTCTACTCTACTGTTGATCCCCTGTAAGTTATTCTTATTTCAGTTAGTGTATCCTTCATTTCTGACTGGTCCTTTTTTATGTTGTTGATGTTCTCACTAAGTTCCTTGAAGTGATCACTAAGTTCATTTAAGTTCTCACTAAGTTCCTTGAGCATACTTATAATCATAGTTTTGAACTCTGTATCTGGCCGTTTTCTTGCTTCCATTTCATTTAGTTATTGTTCTGGAGATTTCTTCTGTTCATTCGTTATATGTTTCTTTGTCTCCGAATTTTGGCTGATTCCCTGTGTTTGTTTCTATGTATTAGGTAGAGCTGCTATGTCTCCTGGACTTGGTAGAGTTGCCTTGTGTAGTAGGTATCCTATAGGACTCAGTGGGACAGCCTCCCCAGTCATGTGAGCTGGGCACCCAGGTGCACCCGTGTTTCAGATGTGTGCACTGTCCTATTGTAGTTAAGCCAGCATTGATTTTGGTGTCTCTGGGAGGGATTGACTCCAAGGCCAATCAGTTGCAAGGATCAACTGGGACTACAGCAGAAGAGCATTTTAATTATGATGTGTCTTGGTGTGGGCCTCTTTGGATCCAGCTAAGATGACTGCAGGTGCAAACTCTATGGAGCAGGACTTCCTTCAATGGGGCTTTAGTGCTCACTGAGTCCACCCTTTGAGTGTGTCACTGTGTCAGTGGTAGGGTTGCAATATAGCGTGGTCAAAGCTAACCACTGGGCGCACTGACTCTGGGGCCTCCCATGAGGTTCAAAGTCAGCCTCTGCCTGTGCTCTGCCTGGGGATACCCAGATGAGCTACAAAGTAATCTGTCTACTACTTGTGTTGAGCTTGGAGGTGCCCAGGAGAGGCCAAACTATGAACCAGGGCAGGCTATCACTAGTGCCATGCCTGGGGCCACTTTTAGAGAAGTACAGGGCACACTGATGTCAGCTGCTGCTTGGTTGGGAGATTTTAGGAAAGTCTGAAGCATGAGGCAAGAGAGACCAGCTATATGGAAAAGCCGCTGGAAATGGTTTGGATAAGCCTACAAGTATGGAGGGGTGGGGTCTCAGGGAATCACCAGAGTGGGCAAAAACTATGACCCATGTTGATGGAGATTCAGATATGCTGGATCTGTTTTGGGGAGGGGTCAGCAAAGGAACACTGGTGTCTGCCAGCACTTTTGTCTGGGAGAAAGTTGCTCTTCCAGGTCTCACCAATTCCAGACAAGTTAGTTCCTCCCTGAATGTACCAGTTTCCTTTCAAGTTGCTGCCCCAGTGCTGGAGCTCAGAGAGAGTGAGTCCAAGTAAGTCCATGTGTGGGTCCTTTAAGAGGAACTGCCTGGGACTCCCACAACCTCTGTTGGTTTTTACAACCAATAAGTTGTGAGGATTTCTCTTCCCAGCACTAGAAGCCTGCACTGGGGGCCTGGGCAAGGGACCCCTTGCTTCTCATGGAAACCTCCACAGCCAAGATATTCCTCCGAATTTTAAACCACCACACATGGCTGTGGGACCAGCTGGTTCTGAAATTCCACCCTGCATCTCAGTCACTCTACCAATCTTGATGTGCTTCTTCTTTAATTCCCTAGTTTTAGGATTTCTGTCCAGCACAATTTCATGTGGTTCTGAATGATGGTTGTTCTGTATTTTAGTTGTAAATTTTGATGTGGTTGTGGGAGGTGGTGAGTCCCCATTTACCTATGTCGCCATCTTGACTGGACCCCCTGAGGGCTGCCATTCTTTGTCAGGCTTTTTTCCTTAGGTCTGACACCAATCCCTCTAAGTCAGTGGTTCTCAACCTGTGGGTCGTGACCCCTTTGGGGGTCGAACGACCCTTTCACAGGGTTCGCCTTAGACCATTAGAAAACACATATATAATTACATATTGTTTACAGTAGCAAAATTACAGTTATGAAGTAGCAACGAAAATCATTTTATGGTTGGGTGTCACCACAACATGAGGAACTGTATTAAAGGGCCACGGCATTAGGAAGGTTGAGAACCACTGCTCTAAGTTATATTAGGTTACACTAAGTTATAAATCCTGGATCTATAGTCACTGAGTCAGCCATTGTTCTTTTTTCACTGAGTCTCTATTTTCTTGCACATTTACTGGATAATTATTTTATCTTCTCTTAAGGCTAAATATTCTAATTCTATTCTAATTCAACCTTTCTTTCCAAATCTGTTTTTCAATCTCCTTAATCTATTTCACTGTTTATACTTGGATGGCTTCCCAGTTCCCCACACTCCCTGATGAGGTCTTGGGGTTGTGAGGTAAGCAGCATGGTTCTGGCTCCATGTTTAGCATTGTATAACAATGGTAGCCCTGTGACATGGATCCTGGTGATCTTGACCCAGACACCCCCTGATTCATTTATCTGACCTGTGCCCCCACCCGACAGCATGCTGTTCTCCTAATTTCAGCACTTATGCTTTCTTCAAAGGACTTGCCTTACCCTTGAAGCTTAGAGAACTGGTAGTGCCTATGGGTTTGTCCTCCCTGGTATCCAGTAACCAGTAACCAGTTATGAACAGGTACACATATGAAAGTCCAGCTCCCTTGCTCCAAGGCAGGGCAAACTCAGGGAGGTGTCACTTACCCTACAGAGCCCACTTTTGGATCAGGCTGCAGGTGTTCTTTACAGGACTTCCTGATATCCTACCCCATATGACTTCCTCCTCTTCCCATCCTCTTCTCCCGCTCCCTGACTACCTCTCCTGGAACTTCTTCCATAACCAGTCATTTGCCCAGGGATCCTCATCTCGGGGTCTGATTCTGGGAGAACCTGTCAAAGATACTTGGGTTTCAATACCTCCTCAAGGTCCCAAAGGCTCTTTGGTTAACCTCATCTGTGTGACCTCGAGCACAATGTTCACCTGCACTTATATTGGAATTTCTCACTTGAACTAGAGTTTCTGCCTGCTGTAACTTCATGAGCTTCTACAATTTAGATCCATAAAAGAAGGCTGCTTTTAGGAGGCATCCTAGTGTCATGCATAGAAGGTAGATCTTTGGGTCAATAGGCTGCTCTGTGTACACATGAGAGAGCACAAGATCAACCCTGGGTGAGCTATGTAGTTTCTTTGGGCCTCTGGTCTAAACTGTGAATTGGGGGCAATGGTAATATCCCTTCTTCATGTTGAAAGAGTTCAGTGACATCATGCAACGTGCTTGATCTCTAGAGCTTCTTGCTAGCATTCAGTGTTCATTAAATACTAGTCCTTTACACTTTTCCCTTGAAGTCACAGTCCAGAGGGCATCTTGGAATATTTTTAGGAGAATTGTCTTTTAGATCGCTTATCTAAGAGGCTCTCTTCTGGGGCTGGGAGCAGGTGAAGAGACACACATCAAGAAGATAATGTCTTTGACATTCTGCAAAGGGACACCAGGAGCCAGGAGATGCACAGCCTGTTCCTGAGGTGAAGGAGACAAATACCCATCTCCTCAGCTGTGGGGTGAGCACGAGCATTTGGCACCCGCCTTTGCAAAGGGTCAGGGATGGTTTCAGCTCCACGAGGGACGAGAAGCCATTCATCTCTGAAGTCAACGTTAAAAGCAAAAGTGAACCAATTTACTCTTCCCTTTGGCTTGCAAGCAAGCAATAATTTATAATTAAAGTATTTTGCTAAGAAAGGAATGTCAGAAATTTATGGCACCAGTGCCTGCTCATTGGATGCTCACATATAAGAGAAAAGGACAAAACACTTAGGGAAATTAGAAGCCATTTAGAAAATAAATCCCCAGGGAGTCTATTGAATTTCAATCAGCCGAGGACAACTGTTATTTCTCTATTATATTTTCCTGTCTACTTTCTTTGCTCCCAGTCAAGCCACACTTCTGTAGGCATGGCTGAGTCATTAGCAAGGACTTTTGAGCAGTCATGAAATCCTGCTTAGAGAAGGTAGATTCTGAATCCACAGAAAATATTCCATCCTCAGATCAACAGATAGTCAAGAGATTCAGTTCAACCCTGGCTGGTGTGGCTCAGTTGGTTGTGTCATGGGTTCAATCCCCAGTCCTTATGTTTCTCTCTCATACCTCTCTCTCTCTCTCTCTCCTGTTCTCTTCTCTTTTTCTCCCCCCTTCTCTTCCTCTCTCTCTAAAATTAATAAAAACATATTATTTAATTAAAAAAAAGAGAATGAGCACTTAATAAGCACAAGCTATCTTCTTAGATGCTACAGAGGATATAAGTATGATTATAACACAGCCTCTCCCTGGCAAGGCTTGTAATCTAGGAGTAAGGAAGAGACAAAATAAGAACACCCAAAGCAAAGGAAGAAAGTACAGTAAAGCAATTGCAAAGTAAGAGTATAGGTGGTCAAAGAAAGGGAAATGATGCCTGAAGCTAAGGGTTGGGGGTGCGCACAGCCCCCAACCCCATGGTGGTGGATAGCCTCTGACTTAGCCCGCTGATTGCCAAAGCACCTGGAAGGAGTCCCTGGGGACACACTGCCTGTCTCTTCACAAGAACTTTTTAAACAGTTGGCCTAAAATACTTTAAAACCACGCATACATGCAGATATTGTGTTTAAATTTATATTCATTTAGCTTTGTGGTCAATTTAAATATAATTGTGATATAAACATCCTCCCCAGAAAGATCCTATTTTAATACATCATGAATATAAAAAGCAAGGATATGAATTGAGGCGACTGGATTTGGTGTTCAGACTCAGTGAGGTAGTTAATTAGCTGTTGTTGCAGAAGGATTTGGAGAAAGCATTTACCAAAATTTTCCCAATCAGCCCTCTAGCTGTGACATCACATGCTGATCTTCCTGGATATAGCACAGGCTGCTAGTGATGCCTGCTTCCTCAGGCTCACTTCTCCTCATCTTCTGCCTTGGCAAAGCACTAAACAAGTTACCATGTCTTCTCCTAGCCCCGCCACCTTCGACATATTTAACAAAATTAATATACTTTATATTGTCTCTAGTAAAATTCCCGATTTTAATTGGATGTAGCCCCATTGTGTTGCATTATTTAGAACAAATCATTGGATATAGCAGTATGTTTATATTCATAATATGTTTCACTTCATTGAAAAAATATCAGATTGATTCATAAACTGTGCTTAATAGATTGAGTTATATTGCTACACAGGCAGAGGTTTCATATTAAAATAAAAATTACCTCAGAGGGGCAAGACAGCTTTCCGTCTCTGCTCCCCCTGGTGCCTGCAGAGATGCCTGCATTTACTTTCTTCTGACCTTTTCTTCCTCATGAACACATGATTTTCACTTACCCTTATCTGAGTAGACTTCTTTTTGTGTGGATTCAAATGTGTGTTTAAGCCTTCCTTCTGGTTAATACCAAGATCTGAAACCAACACAATTTCTTGTCCCTATGCTAAATAGTGCAGAGACTAAAGGAAAATTGATCAAAATCAAAACAAAACAAAACCACCCAAAAAAACAAAACAAAAAAAAAAACACACAAAAAACAAAAACAAAAAAACCCACAAAAACAAAACAAACAAAAAAACCCACACACACAATGGCAGCTAGGCTGCATGCTGCAAGAAACCCCTACTCCTGGAAGGTAAGATTCAGCAAAGATGCTGCCCATCAGGACTCACCGTAACAGCCTCCCGTTGCTGTGCCCATCAATCCAAGCCTTCTGTCATAAACTCTGCCCAATTCCAAGTTTTCCTCACTTTTCAAGACCTGCCCAACAACCCCTGAGGTCAGTGCCCTTCCTAGCGCTGGCCACGCTAGCCAAGCGGGTCTCCCTTCCTGTGCTGGGTCCTTTCCTGGAGTCCCTTGGAGGAGTGGCAGGTTGCTCATATCAAGAGACTGAGGGCTGCAACCTGCATTCAAGGTGACTCTGAACCTTGGATGCGGATTGGATTCACATCAGTAGTTTCAACAAATACGAAGCCTGGGCTCTTCTCCAGAACAATTAAATCAGAAATTCTGGCTATGGAGCCCTGGGTGTTCATATTTTTTAAAGCCAACATTTGATTACTTTGTGCCTCAAGTTGAGAACCCCTGATACAGAAGGCCGGCATTTGTCAGTCAGTTATTTAATCATTCACTTCGTACATATTTACTGACTGCCTTATACATGCCAGGTCACTGGGCACTGTACATAAAATATAACAAATGTGTCTTGTTTGTATACTCAAGAGACTTATATTCCATTGGGAGAAGAAATAAAGTAATCCCATGATTAAGGTAAATGCTTATGAAGACAATCCAGACTGGGCGGTGTGCAAGGAGGTGATGGGGAGAGTGTCTGCCTCTACAATGGTGGTTGGAGGAGAGCTCTCTGAGGAGGTGGCCTGCAGCTGGGCCCTCTCATGAGAAGGAGCAGCCATGTGAGCCTCTGAGGGACAGCCTGCAGGTAGAAGTAAAGGCATGTATGCAGACTCTAAATCAGGTGTGAGCTTGGATTATTGAAGAAAAGAAAGTTGGTCAGTGCAACTGGACTGGATTGAGCCAGGAGGAGAGTGGCCCCAGATGCAGCTGGAAGGTGAACAGACTGGCCATGTGGTAAGAGGTCTGCATGTTATTCTAAGTTCAGTAGAGGCCTTGGCAGACGTGCAGGGTCACGGAAGGATCTCAACTGTGCAGTCCCCTGACATGACTTCTCTAACAAGAATACATGGGCTGCTGCTCAGAAAACAGATTGTAGGGAGGAGGAGAGGAAGCTGGTAAAACAGTCATGAGGCTACTGCTGAGTCCAAGAGTGGATATGACAACACTAACCGGGATGGGGCAGGGGAGGTGATGGGAAGAACTGGACATGGCCGACTTTATATGGAGGCAGAGACAAGAGAACTGCTAATGAGTGAAAAAAGGGCACGAGGGAAATAGATTAATCAGGAGTGATATCTTGGTCTGATGTTGACCATCATGATGAGGAGGCGCAGAGAGAAGTGTGAGCACAAACCAAAGCTGAGTTCTACCTGCCTGTTCCACATCCGGGAGGAATGTCAGGGAAGCAGGTACACATAGGAGAATGCAGGTAGAGTTCACAACCAGGAACTGGAATTTGGCACGTGTAGGAGTCACCATGGGCATTTAGATGCATTGACAACTACATTGATGATGACATCACCTTAGTTGAAAATGAACGTAGAGCACAAAAGAGGCCCTGGGACCCAGTACTAGAACATACAGATATGTCCCTGATGGATAGCGAAGGAGAGCACCACAACGGAGGAGGTCTAGGGGTGTGCCACCCTTACAACCAAGAGGACAGAGGGTTTCCACACACAGGTAGTGTCAAACAGCCTAAGGCATTAAAGACACCCCTGGACTAAACAGAATGCAGCAAGTCCTTCTGCCTTGCCCAGATCCTCAGGGCACCATTATACTCAGGGTCACATTCCAGAGTGTGATGCTCATGATGCTCCCTGGACATGAGAGGCTACGGGGCCTCCCAGAGATGGGTTCAGGGCAGAGGTGGGGCCGGCACACCATTTAGATGGAATGACAGGAAATGGCCTCTCCCTGAAATGAGGGCATCTCCTGAACCCAGCCAGAGGCCTGTCCTATATAATAGCAATTGTCCCACCTAGATCTGCCTTTGGAAATTGGGTTACGTGTTGGACTTTTTTCAAGATAAATATAGAGTGAGGTTGGCAGAGGATCTGGAGCAGCAGACAAAGCAGAAATGGCAGAGAATTAAGGAGTGAGCACATTAAGGCGGGGAAAAGGAGACAGTACTGAGGGTAAGGCACCGGGAGGGAGGGGTGTGTGTAAGTGAGTTAGTGTGTGTAAATACGTGTGTATGTGCGTGTGAGTGCATGTGAGTATGCATGTATATGTGTATGTATGAGTATATATGTATGAGTGTGTGTTCACATGTGTCGGTGGCAGTGGGTATCGGCCCAGGTGACAGGAAGGAGGTTTTTGGCCTCATACCATGAGTTCAGTCCTCAGAAGATGGAGGCCACTGATGTGTCCAGTCCTCATTCTTCACCAAAACCTGCTGTGAGGCAAATGTATCTATAGTATTTTAAACACAAACAAATTCTGGGCATGGAGGGACAGGAATGCATTGCTGATTTTCTCTATGAACTTGCAGGATTCAAAGTAGCCTTGAAAAGCCCGAGGTTGGCACCAAATTAAGAAGAACAAATTTAACAGGATAACCTTGGCCACCCCGTTTGAAAGGGACCGTGATAAATAACACTGTGCAACAGAGGGTGGTCGCAAGTCAGAAGGCTACATAATGTGCATTGTAGGAAAGAGGAACATGACACGGGTGTTCAACCCCAAGAGGGAAGATAACAAGGAGAGCAGAACATAACTGGTTCACATCTGTACTTGTCTCAGAAACTAGACCCATTCTGCCTCCTGCTGAATTAGAAGTTCTCGTGACTGTAAGAAAGAACGTAACAGCTCCAGCTGCTCCTGAGATGTGCTGTGTTCCAGCACATCTGGTTCTGAAAGTGCCACCCCCTTGAGAGGGGGTCCCTTGGTGAGTGAGTGACTGAGCGAACTCAGGCCCTTTGAACTCAAAGATCTTCTGTTGCCCAAATACAGCGAGAATGCCAGAATTCTGTAAACGGCATGTGGAAATACCCTTGTTGTGGAGGTGGCTCCTACTGCTTAATCTCTATGCCTCCTTTTCCGCATCTGTAGAATGTGGCTAATGATTGCCAACACCTGGGAGAGTGATCGCAGGGGACAATTAATGGGTAAGAGGACACTTGCTGAAGGAAAGAAGGGAAGCTTTGGTAAATGTCAGGCACCCTCAACCCCTAAAAAGTAGAGATGGGGATCTTAGTTCCATTCCAAGCACAACAGTGAACAAATGAAAGGGGGTGACAGAGCCTGAGCCAAGTTTCTCTGTTGGCAGTTAAAGTTCCTTGATGGACTTCCAGGCTGTCTGACCACCCTGCTTCATACTGTCTGTTGGACGACCACCATTGTTGAGAAAGACCCAGTCTTCTGGCTCCTGGACATTTGACAGATACCGGAAAGGGGTCAGGTGGATGACAACATTTCAGTTTGGGGCTGATAAAAGCTGACTCAGAGAAGATGGCTTGGAGCTGAGGCCAAAACTGGGCTTCCTAGATCTTGCCCACTGAAGGGAAATTTTCTGCCCAATCAGGGAAAACCAGCTGGAGCTCTGGCCCTCAGCCCACTTTCATAAGAATTAGCCAACACCCATCTGCTCTTCTGAAATTAAACCAAAAGATAATATTACTTGCATGCACATGTAATATCAAATACTTTCAAATTTCAACTATTTAATATCCTAATTATAATAGGAAGGAGAGGTAAAAGTAAGTTATGTCATCCCATATATGTTTTAATACGTAGTTCTCAGGGTATGAACATATACGGTAAGGATTTGGAAGACCACTGATGTGGTGGATACTAGAAGAAAAACCAGTCAGTCATTGTGAAAAGTAATAACAGCCTTGCTGGTGTGACTCAGAGGTTGAGTGTCAACCTATGAACCAGGAGATCACGGTTCGATTCCCAGTCAGGGCACATGCCCGGGTTGTGGGCTCAATTCCCAGTGTGGAGTGTGTAGGAGGCAGCCAATCAATGATTATCTCTCATCATTGATGTTTCTTTCTCTCTCTCCCTCTCCATCCTCTCTGAAATCAATAAAAATATTTTTAAAAAACAACAATAGGGTTATGTTTTTTGTACTTTCTAAGAGAATGAAGGTTCCCACCTTCATTAAAGTGAGGATAACAGTTGGGAGGGTTGTGGACTGTCAGCATGGAGGAAGTGAGGCAGTGGGCCCTCCTCCCCACTCCTCCAACTTCCCCTGTGAATGTGCTGGGCTTGTGTGCATATATTCTTCTAAATTCTTCCCTACTACGCCAGGGCAGGTTCCTTCTCTAACCCTGCCCACTGTACTAGCTGTTGGGAACTTAGTTCAAATTCTTCCTTTTTCTTCTGCTCACTAGTATCAGGTGTTGGATCCTAGCCCCTCTGCCTGGGGCTGGACCTCCTTGTATGCCTGGTCTTAGACGGAGAAGCCATGAGAAGCTGTGGGTGTATTGCTGAAGCCAGAGGCTATATAGCCATCAGACAAAACAGTTCTTTACAACAGTCCTATACTGGCAGCTGTACACCAGCTGGTAAATATCTTTCCTACACAGAAGTAGCAGTTTCTGTACCCACAGTTATATCTGAGCAGCCTCATGCTGCCCCCTAGACTCACCACTTCACCTCATAGCTGTACCTAAGCTTTCTGGCTCAGCAGCTTCTCCTGTCTCCCTGTCCAGCACACTGACTGAGCTCTGTAGACTCACATAGTAACTACCACTGAGCTTCTCTCCTAGCTCTGTCTCTTCAGTACACTTCTTCACACACTTCAGCAGACTAGCTGGTCAGTAATTTGTATATTATTCTAGAGACAAAGAAGGCTTCATGCCAATAGTTACATCAATCATATTGGCTATAGCAAGGCACAGCATACTGTGAGACTGTGACCTTGCAGCTGCTTATGGTATCTTAGCCGAGGCACAGAGTGGCCTTGGACATTCGGCATACTATCAGCAAGGCCTCCACACTCTAGCCTTGACTATCCGGGGACTCTGGCGTGGTTCCCACATATGATATCCTCACAACTGAGATTTTCATACTGTAGTTATGTGCACGTGCTGGCACACATACATACATATGTACAAACACACATTTTATGGCAATTATAGAAATTGTTTTTTAAAACAACTTATTGATAAAATCAAGTGAGATCTCTTCATTTCATGTGTCTGCCACATGATAATACTTATTGCGAGGGCTACATGACGAGTCTTTAGTCGCCTCCTCACCTGGTGGCCACCTTGTAGGTGTCTCAGCCTACAGAGTGGACAAGAAGGGGGAAGGGAGAAGGGGATGAGTAGGCTGTGTTTTTAATGACAGACACTTATTAGCCCTGTTTTAAATATAAAAAGCAATGCATATCCACTTAAATGTTCTCTAGAAATGTAGAAAATCATGAGAAAATAAAATTTACCCCAAATTCCATTGACTACATAGAGACACATGTAACATCTTTATAATATTTTTTGTCTTTGTATTTTTTAAACTCAATTGGATTCATACTCTATAGTTTTGTTTTTCTGTACAAAACATTATATTATCAAAATATACCATTTACAATTCCTTGCAGACTTTATTCCCAGACTACATCATATTGTGTTATCTGATTGTATACTTTATCTATTATGCTCTTATTTTTCGACACATATCTCTTAAAGTGCTTAATGCTTATAAACAGTGTTCTTTATAAGAAATTTCAAGCAAGAATTTCATTACTTTTGCCACAGCAGTAGCTACATAGCCTTGGTATATCACTTGGAGCTCAAGGGTAACATTTTTCAGCTGCTGACTAGCTGGATTGCCCCTTTTAACTATAAGGAATATAAGCATCATAATACTTCAAATAATATTTTTGTCTATGTGAGCCATTAAAAGTACTACAAACCACAATAAAAATAAATAAATTAATTGCATATTTTTTCAATTAACTTAAACATTATAATTAAAAAAGTATTATTTTTCAATTAACTTAATTTTAAGATTTGCTAGTTCTATCATAGACTCTCCGCTGTTGGGGTGGGCAAATGGGACATATAATAAAAGTTATATAACTAAGAAATGTTAAAAATAAAAACCAAGCTAGATGGTTAAGAAAGTCCTAAATGTATGTGCTGCAGAAATAGAGAGTGGAGTAGAGCTTGCCCAGTGTCTTTGACAGGTATAGACATGTACTAGATTCCAAGGTTCTAAAATGATAGGGGATATGACACCAAAAGCATAGTCAAAAAATGAGAAAAAAGATATATTGAACTTTATCAAAGTTAAATACTTTTGTGTGCCAAAGGATACTGTGAATAGAGTGAAAAGGCAAGCAACCCACAGAACTGGAGAAAATTATTTGCAAATCCCATATCTTGTAAGAGGTTAATATCCAGAATATATAAAGAGCTCTTACAACTCAACCAGAAAACAAATAAATTGATTAAGCATGGGCATAGAAAGACATTTCTCTAAAGATAAACAAATGGCCAATAAGAACGTGTTCAGCATCACTAATCATTAAGGAAGTGCAAATTAAAACCACAATGAGATATTCCTTTACACCCATTAGGATGACTTTTAAACACACACACACACACACACACACACACACACACACACACACAGACACACACACACACACAAATGTGAGAAAGGATGTGGGAAATTGAAATTGGAACCCTGTGCACTTCTGCTGGTAACATAAAATGGTACAGTTGCTTTGTGGGGCCAGGCATCCTGTTCAGTGATAATGTGCTATGTAGGGTCCGTGGTGTGCAGGCTTCCATATGTGGAGATCTCACCCAGTGTGCAAGGAAGGAAGTAGATTGTACTTTCCAGGAAGTTATGTCACATGTAGGTCTTACGCCAGGTGAATCATTCTGCGTGGAGCAAGTACACCTTTGAGCCTCTAAGTGAAAAAGGCAGCTCACCTGCCCCCAGCAGTTAAGATGGCTTACAAAATGTGTCTGGATGATAATAGTAAAACTATTGACGTTGTGTTTATATCACATCTATAATCACAACGAGTTTCCCAAAGCATCCTCTGCACATGTGATTCCATTCATGTAAATTCCCCAAGAGGAAGTAGCTGTTGAAGTCACATTTGTGGTTGAGGAACCGAGGCTCAGAGAGGTCAGATCACTCGTCCGAGGCTGCATAGCTGCTATGATGGAAAAGTGCCTCGAGTCTGGAAATCCTGGCATTATATCCTCATGCTCTCGCCTCTCCAGGTAGCACCTTCTGAATAGAACTCCTTCGGCAGGTCTGAGGACTGGGCTAAAACATGGCTGGGAGCTTCCTTTATTGCTGTCCATGCCCCATGCCCAGAAAGGACAGACTATTTCTTCATTAACATGACATGAGTGGACAGCATGTGGGAGGAGAGGGGGCACAGTGCTGCCAGTGTGCCCATTGCTTTAGCTCCTAACAGACGGAAGAGGCCCGCTGCCCTCCCACGCACACAATCACCCAGATGCACTGTGACGTGGGCCCTCTTTATGGAGAGGCAGCCACCATATGTTTACCCACGACAGGCTCTCTGCGCAGTCAGCCTCGGATTGCAGCCCCCTGGGAGCCCGCTGTGGTGGGAAACAGCTGCCTGCTACACTAGAAGAAGAGAGAGTAGGAAGACACTGTTCTGATTCATAGGTGCAACTCTTCGACCTAAACCACATGGTAGGTGGCAGGGTACAGGCGACTAGTGGTGCCTAAAAACGGGAAGAATACGACACTTTAGAACTTAGCTGTTTTCTCTACAGCCTTCCTTTGTGGATGTACAGGAGGCTTCGGCTCCAGATCACCCAGGATTAGGTGTCTGCCACCCAGGTAGGAATTTTCAACTATTTCATCCTTGTCTTCACGAGTGCTATTTAGCATGTCTCTAAACCAGCATAGAATGCACTTCAATGACTTCATGGTACTAATTGTCTAGTACCTGGCCTAGTTGTCAAGATGCCAGGTGGGCAGAGGTGGGTGGGCTAGTGGTTCTTCCTGATATAGAGACCCATGGGTTTTTAATTAGGGACACTTACCATACTGTCCTGGGGTAAAAACTCCTAAGAACAGGTGAGGGCTCACAGTCAGTTCATTCCTGGGGATCCTGCACATTGGGAGTAAAATAGAAGCCTTTTTGATCCCTCCCTCTCCCCTCCAAAGTATGGGGACAGAGATGTTTAAACACCATGCTGTGCACATGAGCTTCCCAGATTAGCAGCCAGGAGCCTTTCTTGATGGGGGAATATGGCCCTTTCTTTCCTATGTTGTTCTCTATGCTCTTTGGCCCAGCTCATGGGAAACACCACAAGTTTCAGACCCAAGAGCACCGAGGTAGAGTCTAGGGCTCTCTGCTCAGTCAATTCACAGCCACATAGTAGGTGGCTGGGTACAGGCGACCCTCCACCAGGAATATAACTATGGTACTTGAGTGCTGTTATGAGAATAATCAGGATGGCTAGCAAGCTGGCAACCACATGCAAATACTCAGTACTTGGCTTGTTGTTACTATATAATAGTAAAATATACAATAATAATATCTCTATTTCTAGACTCTGTGGCCACACTAAACTCTCCCTCTTGGTCTGGTGGGTAGAGAAACAAAAATACCCATTAATCAGCCTTAATTATAAATGGCATTGCATCCAAGGGCTACATGGATTTAGGCTCAACCTCTGTAGATGTCTTCTGGGCCGAGATCATGAACTCACTCTCACACAAGTGGACTGGCCGGCCTCCGGGGTCTGGGTTCTGAGTCTCCCACTGCACCATGTAAACGACTTAGGGAAAAAGGAGAGTGAAACTTCCTGCCCCCAACACCCACCCACACACCAGCCTGAGGGACAACTGTCTTTGCTGTTAGAGTCAACACCAGCATCTTTTGTTGCCCCAGAGAATTCTCTGCCACACCCTAGCTCTCTGGTTAACCTCCCCAACCCTGCCCAAGCCCCCGCCCCTGTTCTTCCACAGCACAGACTGTGACAATGGGCAAGAAGTGCTGAAGAACTTTTGAGACAAAAGCATCAGACGTGAGGCAGCCTCTGCCTCACTCTCACCACTGGACTGGTGAGGGGCCAGCTGGAAGGTGGTTCCATCTAAACTACAAGCTCTCCCGGCTGACTCAGTGTGAAAACTTCAGATTCACAAACAACCAGAAAAGTGTCATTTTGTTACGCTGCTAAGTTTTGAGGAGGTATGCTCTCAATCAGCACTTTCTGACCAGTGTGCTGCAAGAATTTTTAACACAGACAATACCTGACCATTTATTTAGTCAGGAACACTGACCTCTTTTCTCTTAGATTGTCAAATTTTTAAAAAAGTGAGAACAGTCAACACAACAATAGCCATCTGGTGTGAATGAATAAAAATTATACCTATTTTTTGGCCAGGTTGGCAAAAAATATATATTGTTTGATGGGCCACAGAATTTTAGTAATTTGTTTCTGTGTGCCATGAGATGAGAAAGGTTGAAAATTGCTGCTCAGATGCAATTGGTGACAGGGACACCTGCCCCTGATGAGTTATAACAAAATGTAAGCCGCTGAGAGGAACTGACTTCCGCAGATCTTTGTAAGACAATGCCAGGCACGAAGGAGATGCTCAGTTACTATTTGTTGAATGAATGAAATATTTATAACTGCTAGCATAGTCACACCAAAACAGACAGTTGTAACACTCTGTCTCCCAATCTCCCCATTCACAGCAATAGCAAAAGGACAGATGGGGTGGAAGTAAGTACCTATCCCAAGTTGCCTATAGTACAAAGAGTTATCACTGACTACGACCTAACATTATTATGTAACAAAAAATGTGGCCCCTTACAAGCCGTCACTGTGCTGCTATTTAAAGACCTACTTTGCAGGTTAGGGAGAGAATGTGGAATTTGGAAGTAACTAGAGAAGGCATAAAATCTGAGCTTAATCACCCACAAGCTGGTGGTCAGGTACATCACATCTTATCCCCAATCACCCCTCCATAAAACACAGACAAATGGAGGGTTAAGCATTGCCCCGGCATAAGGTAAATTCTCAGCAAATGGTAGATATTATTATTTTTTGAACTGTAGGTGGTTGCAATAAAAACTTCCCATAGTTCAGTCATCTTGATGGTGACATGGGCAGAAAGCATTTTGCGCCAGCAGCTCTGTTATGATACAACTACAGGCCCAGTGCATGAAATTCGTGCATGGGGGGGGAGGGGCAGGGAGGAGTCCCTCAGCTCAGCCTGCACCCTCTCATAATCCAGGACCCCTCGGGGGATGTCCAACTGTCAGTTTAGGCCCAATCTTGTTGAGGTCCCAATCCCAGCAGGTCCAGGGGTCCCCCAAAGGTGTGGACGGAGTCAGTGAAGAAGGAATGACACAGAGGCAGTGTTCAGTTGATCATCATAGCTAGGTTCTCCTGCCAGGTTCTATCCAGGATCTCCAGCTAGGTTCTGTCCAGGTTCTCTTGCCATGTTCTCTCGCTAGGTTCTCCAGCCAGGTTCTGTCTTTTATTGTCTTGTTACATCTGTATTTATACCAGTTGATTTTAATCCTATCAATTTCTATTCCAATGGTTAGGGCGTTTCTTATCTCCATTCCAGGGAGTAAAGATTATGTAGCTTAAGCATGATTGTTCGTAGTTAAAGTGATTAACTACCCACCTGGCACTTAGTTAAGGGGTTTTATTCCCTCCCTAACTTCAGGGAAAAATCCCTACCTGGGGAAACAACCTTTCTCAGAGAGGTGACCTTGGTTAAAACACATAGCACCAAGAAGGGGAGCTAACATATTAAGAACAGTATGCCATATACGCCAGGTCCCTTGAAACATAAGCTGTGCAGATGTTTCTTCCCTGCAGCAACTGTGTAAGCAGCAAGGATGAACCGGATTCTGGCACAATCCCACATCTGCCTGCCTGATTGCCCCTATTCACCTTTGCCTCAACCCTTGCCACTGTGGCTTCATCCGGAAGGACGTCCAGAATGACATCTGGAAGGTTGTTTGGCTGTCCAGTCTAATTAGCATATTACGCTTTTATTATTATAAATTGTCCAAGGAAAAACTGAGACTTTTTGCTCTTGAGTAGAAGCAACTTCTTTTGGACCATTTCGTAAAGTAAGACTCTCTAATTTTTAATCTTAATTTTATTACAAATGTGGCATGGCTCAGAATTTTTCACTCCGGTAATTGGCTCCCAAATAGTTTTTCTTCCGGTATGTGGGAAATACTTATTCATAAGCTCTATCTTATTTTCTTCCTGCCCAACCTGGGTTTGCTAAAGAGCATCTTATGTTACTCTATTCTGCTGGCATCATTTTATCAACAAATCATTAAGCACTGATTATCCAAAATAAAGAATAGTTTTGAAGGTAAAATGTAAACAGGAAAATGGCCAATTGAATAATCTAGGATGGTGCTTTCTTAATGTATGGTTTGTAAAACCTAGCTCAGAATATAAGACTCAACTGACAAAATAGAGGAGCTGGGTTCATGTCGAAGGACACTCTCCTTTAAGTATGCTCAAAATCAGTGGCCTCAACTCCAAACAAAGAAGAGATTTGGGAACTGGTACATCACTATCTGCAAAACCAAATGACCTCTACAGCAGTTGGAGTCGAACTCTTCTTACACATCATGGAAACATGCTTTGATTCAAATGTTGAGTGAAAAAAGTCAGGGTACAAAGTACACATGCAGGATATATGCATGTGATGCACTTAAAAAATAAGTGGCCCGCCCCTGGCCAGGTGGCTCTGTTGTTAGAACACCATCCCGAATACCAAAAGGTCACAGATTTGATTCCCAGTCATGGCACACAGCAGGAAGCAATCTATTGATGTTTCTCCTCTCTCTCTCTCTCTCTCTCTTTCTCTCTCTCTCACTTTTTCTCTCTCTAAAAATCAATAAAAACATACCCTCAGGTGAGGACTGAGGAAAAAAAATGGCCAAGAAGATAAGAAAAAGACTGGAAGTGGATTGACATTTTTTTCCATATGCTTACTGTCCATTTAAATTGCTTATTCTAGGAATTACCTGGTCTTCTACTGTGTAATTTTTTTATTTATTTTTTATTTTTATTTTTATTTATTTATTTATTTATTTATTTATTTATTTTTTAGAAAATACTTCCCACTTTATTACATTTATGTTTTTTTTTCTTTTTTCTTTTTTTCTTTTCTTTTATTATTAGTTAAGGTATTACAAATGTGTCCTCATCCCCCCCATTAACCCCCAACCTCCCCCCCCCACACACTCATACTCCCATCCCCCTTCTGTCCATGTCCATTTACTGTGTAATTTTTTTAAACCAGTTATTATTTGTCCTGAATGTTGTATACCTGTTTTCAATGATAAATATGCTACTGTTTTTCCAATTACATATGTCAGAAATACTCTCCCTCAGGCTAGTTTTGTCTTTAATTTTTTTGTTTGTCCTTCAGAACATTTTAAGTTTTTCGAAGTCATATTTGTCCATCTTTTTGGGTTTTTTTCCTTCTGTATTTTATGTGTTGCATAGAGAGCTTTTCTCCACATCAAATGTATAAGCACATAAAGCTTCTTTTATTCCCACCATCTCACAAGTGCATGTTTGTGTGTGCTTGAGTTTGTGTTTGTAACTATCTCACAAAATGTTTTGTCGTATTTGGCTCATTAATTAAAGAATTTAGTTTTGTATGTAGAATAAGGTAGACATCTTACTTTTTCAAAGTTTTTCATTGCTGCTGTAACACCAAGTTTAAGGCCACACAAAGTTATTATGGCATAGTATATTACATTATATTAATAAGTTAATTACACTATATGTAATATTACTTAAAGTTATTGTAATTCTGGAGACCAGAAGCCCAGCATGGTCTGTCTCACTGGACTGAAATCAGGATGTTGGTGGTTGACTCTCCTTTCTGTAGCTCAAGGGAAGCATAGGTTTTTAGTATATTACATTATATTAATAAGTTAATTATACTATATGTAATATTACTTAAAGTTATTGTAATTCTGGAGACCAGAAGCCCAGCATGGTCTGTCTCACTGGACTGAAATCAGGATGTTGGTGGTTGACTCTCCTTTCTGTAACTCAAGGGAAGCATAGGTTTTCCTGCCTTTATCAGCACATGGACGCGTCTTCCTTCCTTGTCTAGAGGTCCTCTTCCTTTGGAAGCCAGCAAATCTCTTCGCCCTCCCTCACCTTCCTTCAATCTTTCCATCACTGACTACAGCCAGGAAAGCTCAGCTCTTAAAGACTCATGTGACCACCCACTAGGATAGTCCCAGACAATCTCTCTGTTTCAGGGTCCGTAAACTCAACTATGTCTGTGAGGTCCTTTCTACATGTCAGGTCACAGACCCTAGGCCTAGGGCTTAGGTGTGGACATCTTTGGGGGCTATTACTCTACTTCCCACAAAATGGAGTGAAATTCCCAAACTACAATGTATTGAACAATCTGTCCTTTCCCACTGTTTCCAAATATCAGGTGTACATCACAGACAGATCTGTTCCTGAACTATTTTCTCCTACTCTTTAAACTGTGTCAATACCATGCAGAAGTACTGACTGTAAGTTTATAATCAGCTTTTGCATATGGTACGGCAAGTGTCACATTATTTTAACATTAACAATATTAACAATTTTTACTATTATTTTATTTGTTCTTTTCCACATTAACTTCATAGATACTGTTAGGTCCGCATCGGAAGGAGCCAGGCCAAGAGACACTGTGAGCGTTTAAGAAATTTTATTGCATTTTCTCACAGTGGGCTGAGACCCGTGTGTCGGTGTCAGCCCCAAGGGGGTGTTTAGGTTCTCTTATATAGTAAAGAGTATGCAAAGGAGGGTCAGGACGTGGGTGCACAAGTCAGTCAAGGGAAGAGAGTGCACAGGTCGGTAAGGCGGAGGGGAGTTCTTATCTTGCTTCTGCAGGTGTAGGCCATAGGCCCCAAGCTATGGGAAAAGGCTTATCTACACTAATAAAAGACAAATATGCTAATTGACTATACCTTCGCTACGCTTATCAGCCAATCAGAAGAGTATGCAAATTAACCCAACAAAGATGATCGTTAAATTTGCATACTGCAGGCAGATCCCGCTGTGCCACCCTGAGTGGCAGCAACGTGATCCTGAGCCGACGCCCACCCCAGCACGGGATCTGGCCTTCTGTGTGCGACCTGGGGAGATGGGGCAGGCACCGCAGGATCAGGCGTGCCATCTGCCACCAGGGGAGTGGGCCTAAGCCAGCAGGTGGTTATCTCCTGAGGGGTCCCAGACTGTGAGAGGGCACAGGTTGGGCTGAAAGACACTTCCCACCACCACCAGTACACAAATTTTTGTGCACTGGGCTTATAGTAGCAATATATATTTCAGAAAATATGTCCAAGCAGGAGAGGTTAAGGTAGTTCACCCTAACAGATACTTTGCCAAGTTTCATTAAAATTTATCACAAGATTATGATAGGGGTTATTTAAATTTACTGAGTAATTCAAGAGTATTTGCATTTGTGTAGTACTGGGACTTCCTTTATAGGAACACTGCACATCCTACAGCTATTTATTTCCTGTCATTCAGTAAAAATATATGTGGATGTGTGTTGGTATGGATTTGTTAGCCTACAACCTGTGCATTTTTTAATTTGTTTATTCCTGGGCATTTTATCCTGTTTTTATTCCTTTGAATGCAATCTCTTTCCTTTTTTTTTTTTTCTTTCTTTCCTGATTATTGCCAGTGAGTTGTTATTAAGCTTCCCTGTCCAATTCCCTAATTAGTTCCAGCAGTGGGTCAGTTTGTTTTATTGGCGTTTTAAAGTAGATAAATATTTGGAGTTAGAATTTCAGAAACACACAAATTAAGGTTGTTAATCATTTTCTTTCCATTAAAGAGTTTTGCCTTAAGGCTTTTTCACAGTCAGGAAAAAAATCACAGTTAAATAATTTCTTTAAAAGAATTTGTATTCACCCCACTCTCAATTTATTTCAGAGAAAAGAATGAAAAAAAAAGGGGGGGTGCTGGGAGTCTCTTCTTTCATTGTCTTCTGTACATCTTTGTACTCTCCTCACAGGTGCTGGATATAATTAGAAAACAGCATTACTTTACACATTTACAATATCCATGTATTATCAGTTCTTTGGTGTTTTCACACTTAATGGCCGCCTTTTACCTCAATACAGTGTAAACTAGGTTTCTACTCAGTGGCTTTGGAGCCTGCTGGCTGAATATGTTGCCTTTGGTTTCAGCAAATCTGCAAAAAGGAAAAGAGCCACGTGGTCTTGAGAGGAAGGAGTAAGACATGCTTCTTAGGAGGTTGCTGGATGTAAGGGGAGAGAGAGGTCTGTGTCCTCTATGGACTGCGGAAAACAGACAATTTTAGGAGAGCGCTTCCTGGTGGTGTTTGTGAGACTCTGTGTTCATTATTGTTTGTTCTGCTCTTTCATACATACATACATGAATATGCATGTATATGTAAATTATTAGCAATAATGTTTCAAATTTTCCTATTCTTTCTCGTGTTCTCTGATTGCTCTTTTTTTTTTTCTTTTTTTTTTTTAATGCCAGCCTGTCCTTGTATTATGGATGCGACATCTTTATTGTTCTCATGGCATTGTTCTTTATTGTTCTCTGATCTCTGATGACGAGTTTTTAGGTTGATTTCCTTCTACATTTAACATAGTTTCAGTGGGTCCATTTGATTAAGCTTGATTCCTCTCTCTGAGTGACTAGGTATTATGCTTCACAAATTCTCTTATGCATGATATATTATATTTATGTAAGAAAATCTGTATATATATAACTATGATATGATAACTATCATATATATATCATATATGATATATATGATATTTATATAAATATATAATATATTTATAACTATTAATATACTAGAGGCCCGGTGCACAAAATTTGTGCACTTTGTGGGGGGGGGGGTCTCTCAGCCCAGTCTGTTCCCTCTTGCTGTCTGGGAGCGCTTGGGGAATGTCCAACTGATGGCTTAGGCCCTCCCCCACAGGCTTAGGAGAGGCTCCCACCACTGCCACTGCGCTCACCAGCCATGAGCCTGGCTTCTGGCTGAGTGGCACTCCCCCTGTGGGAGAGCACTGACCACCAGGGGGAAGCTCCTGCATTGAGCATTGTCCCCTGGTGGTCAACGCACATCATAGCAACTGGTTGTTCTACTGTTTGGTCAATTTTCATATTAGCCTTTTATTATATAGGATAAGTATACTATACTTACATATTAGACTTATCTACCATAACCAATATTACTAATTGGTTTATTTTACTCTTGGTTTCTACATTTTTAAAAAATATTTTTAATTAATTTCAGAGAGAGGAAGGGAGAGAGGGGTAGAAACATCAATGATGAGAGAGAATCATTGATTGGCTGCTTCCTGCACACCTCCTACTGAGTATCAAGGCCTCAACTCTGGCAGGTGCCCTGACCTGGAATTGAACCATGACCTCCTGGTTTATAGGTCAACGCTCAACCACTGAACCACACTGGCCAGGATTGGTTTCTACATTTTATATTTATCTCTTTTTTCCTAGGCAGCTTCTTTTGAGGTAATCAAATTATTAGTATTTTATTATATTGATCTACTAAAATTTAATTTATAGTTTTTGTTCTAGGAATTTCATTATATATTTTTTGCACATTCTACATATAATTAACATGGTATCACTTTATATGAAATATTCTAATATTACAAGAGAATAATTCTATCTACCTTACATAATTCATACCTTTTATATATTATTGTGAATCTGATTGCTATGGCTAGACTTCCAGTATTATGTTAAACAACAGTGGTGAAAATGGACATCCCTATCTTGTTCTTTATCTTAAAGGAAACACTTTTGGTTTTTACTCCAAAAGTATGATGTGGGCTCTGGGTTTGTCACATCTGGCCTTTATTATGTTGAGGTATGATCCCTCTCTTCTCACTTTGGTGAGAGTTTTTATCATAAATCAAAGATGGATTTTATCAAATGCTTTTTCTACATCTATTGATATTATCATGTAATTTTTATCATTCATTTTTATATGAAGCATCACGTTTATTGTTGTGCAAATATTGTATCAAACTTGCATCCCTAAAATAAATTTCACTTGTTCATGGTAAATGATCTTTTTAAATGTATTTCTGGATCGAGTTTGCTAATATTTTGTTGAGGATTTTAAAAAAAGTATATTTTATTGATTTTCCACAGTGAGGAAGGGAGAGGGATAGAGAGTCAGAAACATCAAGAGAAGCATTGATCAGCTGCCTCCTGCACACCCCTCACTGGGGATGTGCCCGCAACCAAGGTACATGCCCCCAACCAGAATCAAACCTGGGGCTCCTCAGTCCCTAGGCTGATGCTCTCTATCCAGTGAGCCAAACCAGCTATGGCTTGTTGAGGATTTTAGCATCTATATTCATCAGGGATATTGACCTATAATATTTTTCTTTCTAGTGTTGTTATCTGCTCTTGGAAATGGGATAATCATGTCTCCTTGCCCTCTATTTGCTTTTTTTTTTTTTTAAATACAAGGAAATATTTATTTAGTTATTTAGCAAAATTCCATGGAGCTCAATGCCTAACAAACTATAATAAATTAATCAAGTCAATATAGTTGCCTTAAGTTCTTCAAATAAAGCACCATAATTATCATATTTGTTGACATTCGGTTAGTAAAAATAGTGAATCTGTATTTAAAATCAGATGGACACATTGAAACCTATATTTTTAATAAATATTTATGCTATAGAACATGTTCTTGAAGCAATCCCTCTGTATAAATTTTTCTGGGATCTAGAAAGCCCTACATCTAGAAGTCTAGTGTGGTGGGATGGCACCAGAACTTAGGGGCAGAGACCTGCTTCAGGCCTGGTTCTGCTACAATAAAACTATAGCCTGTCCTATGGATTGGCTTTCTGTGTGCATATGTGTGTGTGTGTAGGCATTTGTGTATGCATGTGTGCATGAGTGTGCATGGCCAAATATGAGTGAGATCAAATATGGTAAGTGTTACCTCTATGTAGATATAGAGGTAAGTGTTTGATGTTTCAAAATTAAAGAAATGTAATTTTTTAGTTTATGCCTCAAGATTACCCCTTCAACAAAACACTTCAGATAAGGCAATATAGGAATTTAAGCAACCAAATCCCCTTGCTTTATATTCAATAGAAATACTTCAGATAAGGCAATATAGGAATTTAAGCAATCAAATCGACTGGCTTTATATTCCACATGCTTTATATTCAGGGTGATTTATGTCCTGGTTTGCCAAAACAGTCTGAGTTTATATCTACTATTGGCATAATTGCTGAAAGTACCTCTTCACTTGCAGTGGTGTCTGGTTGTGATCTCTGTACTTATTGCAAAGTGTACCCTGTGATATTCTGATTTATAAGAAATACAGATATAGATATAGATGTAGATATAGATATAGATATAGATATAGATATAGAGATATACATTTGGTCTTTATGATTTCTGGCTCACAGCTCCCAAATATCCTGGGATTTTCTAAGTAATGAGAGCAGCAGTGTGGTCTTTTGCTATGTCAGTGATGTGACTTTTGGACTCCACGCAAGGATAGGCGCTGTTTGCCAGTAGAAGCCAACCATCATGTGGTTAGAGGATTGGAAATTTCAATTCCACCCCCTGATTTCCAGGGATGGGAAAGGGGCTTGGTGATGAATTAATCACCAATGGCCAATGACTTAGCCAGTCATGACTAGAGAGTGAAGCCTCCATAAAAACCCAAGAGGACCTGTGTTGGCTGGCCCTGTTTTGGAGAACCAGAAAGCTTCCACATGCCACCTCGCTTGGCCCCAAGCTTCGTGAGGACGTAAGTGCCTTCTTTCAGGACCTCACTCCATGGAACTCTTCTTCTGGCTGTTGCTTTGTATCCATTAATTTCCTTCATAATAAACAGGTTATCTAGTGAGTACGTGAGTTATCTTGAATTTTTTGAGCAGTTTTAGCAAATTAATTGAGCCTGAAGAGGGGATCATAGGGGTCTCCAATTTATAGTCCATCAGTCAGAAGCACATGTTGCAACTTGCCTCTGAGGGGAAGGTTGCTCTTGTGGAACTCAGCCCTTTACCTGTGGGATCTGATTTTATCTCCAGATAGACAGTGCCATAATTGAGTTAAATTCTAAGACACTCTGCTGGGATCGGAGAATTGTTTGTTGGTGTGGGGAAGCCTTCACACACACACACACACGTTGGAATTGGGTATGGGAATCCTTTTCACACCCCACAGTGCAGCAATAGGTTCCAGTGCAAAGGACATAAATAGTTTTGGTTTAAGAATATACAATGTTTGAATAATTTTCATGGATAAAAAATTCATCTTTCATTCTTCTTTATAGAGAATTTATAGACAAGTTCAAAAGACCTGGTTACTTTGCATAGCAACTGAACTCGGGGACATAAAAGAAAATAACAACTCACAACATAGCATAAATATGATCATATTCACCAAACCAGGGAAAAGATATGACCTTGAAATTTGAAATGACTTGTTTCAATGACACTTTTATCTGTTCCTACAAGTTCTATTAAACTATTATACACTGTAGAGAAATACAGTGAAATATTCTCCAAAGAAGGAATGAAGGGCAGGAGTATTTTGAAGCACTTTTTAAATTTTTTTTTTTTTTTTTTTTTTTGTAAAACACAGGACAAAGAAGTCCTGCAAGCAAAATGTAGTCCCAGGCAAAGAGTGATGCATGAAATATATTTGTTTACACTTTATTGTCATATCTTGGAATAATAACAACAAAAGAGAAAGCAACACAGACAGCAGAAAATTACATCTGCAAATGCCACCAATGAAATGGAAGGAGTAATGTCTCACACTCAATAGAGCCCTTTTGCTCAAGAGAAACTTCTTCCCCTTTCTTAACTACTCAGAAGAATCTAAATTAGTGACCTTGCCCATAAGAAAAGATTACCAGAGAGAACCTCTTTTGACCTATCTATAGGGCAAGCCAAACTACTAATTACTACAGACATGATCTCCCTACAATGACCTTCTGAAGGCCCAAGGTGACTGACTTCACCTCTAGCTCAGAATGTCATATGTACTGTATACCCATTTTTCCTTTCTGTCTTTGAATCTCTTGTGTATACGGTGTCTCTCTCTTCTACGAGGGGTTCCCATACATACGCGTGTAATTAAATTTGACCATTTTCTCTTGTTGATTTGGCTCATGTCTATTTGATTATCTGACCAGCTGAAAGCAATTTGAGGGTGGAGGAAAGTTTCTCCTCTCCCCTCCCCCGCACAAGGCCAACACCACATTTAGAAGTCCCTTTGCCCACATAACATTTAGCAGTCAGTCTCTTTGCTGTCACACATAGAAGTGGCTTACAACAAGCACAACTATTTATCATGAATATTTTTCATCTTAAGATTAAAAATTGTTAAAACAGAATAACTTTTTTAGAAAATCTTTTTACCCATGCCTGCATATCAGACTGGAAGAGGATGGTTAATTGAAAAACAAAACAAAACAAAAATTAATTAGAGATGCAAATCAGTCTCCAATTTATTCATAGTGCAGCTCTGAGGAAGTCATTAGCAGTTTTGAGCCTCATTTTTCTAAATGTTTAAAGGGAATAGCACACTGAAGATCCATCACATTGCCTGGAATATAGTAGATATTGAATAAAATTCTGCTGATGCATAATGATTGAGACCTAGTCAATGTTATATAGCTTTGTTGACATAAGAATGTCCAAACCTGTAGGAAAAAATTTTGTAAGAGTTTATTAGAGTTCATGTGAGCCAAACAGAGGATAGGCCTGGAAGCAAGATCTCAACAGAGTGAGAAAATTGCTTCTCAGAGTGACAGTGCCGTTTCTTTCATTCATTTGGAATTAAAAAGGGAACATAAGGGAGATTACGTAAAGGTAGGAGGAAGCAAGAGGGGGATTGAATTACAAGATAATTAACAAGATTATGTGCTCTATTGAGGGTAGTTACTCTTCTGAAGGGTCTGAAAAAGGCATTTCAAAGGTGTGCTAACCTAGATGCACAAAGACAAGGCTTGCTTAAGGCAAAGATAACTTTTTATAGAAGAAGTTAAAGGCCTGGGGCGTGACAGCACACCATGATCTGCCCAGTCAGAAATTTATGACCAAATAACCCCGCGAGGTTACTCTCGGCTAGATGTCTTACAAAGCCCCTTTTACCCAGAGCCTCCACAGCCTTCCATTTCTGGACTGAGAGGAAGGCTCTGCTTTCCTGCTTCCCTCAGTTGGGTTGGGGTGATTTGATTGACTTCTGGCTAATGGGATGGGAGCGGAAGCAATGTGAGGCATATATGTTAGAATGTAGTATTCTGCATTTTCCTGGGAGACAAATGCTCTGGACCATGTAGCTGTAAGATAGAGGTCAACTACTCAACCTGCATCAGAGTATGACATGATGAAAACTATTGACATATTAGAGTTAATTTTTACTGCAATAAAACCTAGCCTTTGCCACCTAGTATCACTATCTTGGAAGTTGTTCTGAGAATTAAAAGAGATAGCCCAAGTGCCCATCAGTAGATGAGTGGATAAGAATGCTCTGGTGCCCTAACTGGTTTGGCTCAGTGGATAGAGCGTCGGCCTGTGGACTGAAGGGTCCCAGGTTTGATTCTGGTCAAGGGCATGTACCTTGGTTGCGGGCACATCCCCAGTAGGGGACGTGCAGGAGGCAGCTGATCGATGTTTCTCTCTCATCGATGTTTCTAACTCTATGCCGCTCCCTTCCTCTCTGTAAAAAATCAATAAAATATATTAAAAAAAAAAAAGAATGCTCTGGTACATTTACATAATGGAATGCTATGCATCTGTAAAAAAAAAAAAAAAAAGAAAATAGAAGAAGCTCTTACCCTTTGCAACAGTACGGATAGACCTGGAGATGATTATGCTAAGCTAAATAAGCCAGTTAGAGAAAGACAGATCACAAAGTCTCACTTGTCTCAGATCTAACCTCTAGGTCTCTTTATCCTCCCCCCACCTTTCCCAAGCCAGGTCAGGGTGCTGTGCTCTGTGCTTGCACACTTTTCTGCACTTGTCAGAGTTTTTACTGTTTGGCTTCCTGGTTAGTGTCCAGTTCTCCCACTGGATTGGACACTCCTTGGAGACATGGTCAAATTTGTCTTCATCCTCTCACCTTAGTACCCTACAGAGTCATGGCCTATAGAGAAGTTTAAATAAAACTACATTAAATTTTAAAAAAAGAAAGGAAATGTCCCTCTCTGATTCTGAGGATTAACTGTGAAGCGAGTACGTAGTACTCAGCCTTCATTTCCTTTTAGGGTGGAGTCCTCACCACGGGCACCACTGCCACTTGCAGCAGTTCTCCTGTGGAATTGTCACCAGCAGAAACCAACCTCAAGGCCAGATCTGGGCTCTGTGCCTGGATGACGACATTAAACTATCAAAACTCCTGTTTGGATAAAGGGCTCAGTGCATCAAGCCAGGGCTTCCTCAAGTGGGGGAGGGAGGAAGCAATGGAGGATTCCCAAGGGCACAAGGTATTGGCCTTGGGGTCCTTCAGACCCAGTTCCGGTTGCTGAATCCCTCTGACCAAGTGGGGACCCCAGCCAGGAGCTAAAATCACTTTTGGAGTATTTGGGGACAATTGGTGGTGAGTGAAGTCAGTAGAATTAGGAGCAAGGCTTGCAGACTGGATCTGGAAATTTAGGAAAAAAGCAAGAAAACTCCATCTAAATCCTGGAATGCGTGCCTAGTTTAGGAGCCTAAAGAAAAGCAAATAGTGGTTCCATTAAAATGTACTTAAATGGAGACCTCAGAGTTCTGTTTCCCTGATGGATGCGGACACATTGTGTTTACTTGAGAAGCCTAAAGCATGGGCATCAGGGACTTGAAAGAAGGTGTTTTACCTGGTTCTATTTTCCCCAAACGGGCATTATGATACTCATGTGATCAAGGGCCAAAAGAAGGCTAAGAAGGTTCCAGAGTTTTGTATAGTAACTTATTCAGGGAAGAGTGAGTAGAAACCATGGCCTGGCCTCTCTGCCATGGTATTTTGGTCTGTTGGACAACTTTCAGTCAGTGCTCCATGCTGCGTGCTGAAGGGGAGGAGGCAGCATATATTTTCAATTTAAAATTCAATATTCCTGTATCTGTGACAGGTGCCTTTTCAATCCTGTATTAAATGTCAACACTCTGCACTAGAGCAGTGATGCTTTCGTTCAGGATGTAAAAGTAATACCAGCACAGCCTGGCAGAAACGCATTTTCCCAGGCCCTGTTCCGGGAACCTGGCTGTGGGAGGGCCCCCCATGCAGACAGGGTATTTATGATGAATGGGAACTGCAAGAACATGGTCCCATTGTGGTCTCTGGGCCACAACTCAGAGCAGAGCCCAACTCCAGAAACACTTGACACGCCTGGGTCCGAAGATGAATGTGCTTTGGCTCTAATACCCAATACAGAGAATAAATAACTGAAGCCCTTAGAACTCTAGATTCTGATAACCCTCAGCATACATCTAAGACATGAACATGTTATGGGTGGAAAGGCTCGTACACAGGCTTTCCAAGTTCATGCTTGCACTCTTGTTTACTGAATTCACCTTCTTGGTAAATCTGATTTCCAAGGGGTGGTAAACGGCTCCTCCCTTCTCTCTGAACCCAGCATTCTTGAATATTTTTGGTGAGGATTCAACTGTTCTAATATTTAATGTGTGGCAGTATCGTTTTCATATTTCTGCAAATATAAGAAGAGGTTATGAGTGATGGGTATTTTAAAATATGGCCCATTTTGATATCTAACCTGCTTCCTCCAAAGGACTTAATGGTGAAAACTGAGAGGCAATATGTCATGTGCTGAGCTAAATTCAAGCCCTAGCTCTGATACTTGCCAATTGTAGAAAATGGGGGAAATTGCTTCGTTTCCAATAAAAATGTATATTTGCATGAGTCAGGGGCAATTCCACAGATTAGTTCACATTCCCAAGCCCAGTGAAAAGTCACAGACAGCATCTGCTAACAGTCAGTGGCACAAAGCAAGTCCTTAAGGACTGTTAGTGTGACAATGAGAACAACAGCGATGAAAGAATTACTCGCTCTAAGATACTGAGATAATTTCCTGAGTCAGCCTCGCTTAGGAAGGGGCTGGAGTGCAGCTAAAGACACAACAAATTAACTATATTAGCAAGAGCAGGTGCAAATTTTTCCAAATGTGTTTCAATCTGAGCGGCCTGCTGAGGAATACAAATAGCGTGGGTTGCATGTAGGTAAATAAAAGTGGCTCTACTTTGCATTTATATTATGCTTTAAAGTTTATGAAGCACTTTTTCATATCTCATTTATATAAAAGCAAAGCACAGTGTGTCTTTTTCCCCCCCAGAAAGTGTAAAGCCATGAACCCGGGGTAGGCCATGGAATAGAACACAGCTGACAGATGAATGGGTGAGAATGGCTGTTTCTTCTTCATGACTTCTTTGTCTGCAGAATCTCCCCAACCACCAAGCCCTGACTCTCATCCCCTCACCTGTAACTTCTTCCCCACTCTCCTGGCTGGGTGTAGCCACCCTTTCCTGAATTTCCTCAGAGCTTCATGCACAGCTCTACCTGACCTCCAACACTCGGCCTTGCCTGTTTTTTTTTTTTTTTAATAAACTGTTGCTGCATTTTCCAAGGGGAGAGGCTTTCCGGGCCCTGCTTCTCAGCTGAGAAGATAAGCACTATCCAGAGATACAGTGAAAAAATCCAGGGATCCCTCTAGATCAGTGGCTCCCAATGTGGGGCATGTGCCACAGAGGGGCAATTTGATTTTTAAGGGGGGCAATTCAAGAATGAGTTATTAACAGTGATTTTTTTGCATTTCTTATGGTTGTAGGGGCCTCATATACAGTATATCCTATATAATAAAAGCCTAAATATGCTAAACGTCCAGTCGTCTGGTCAACCAATCAAAACGTAATATTTTAATGATATGCTAAGGCCGCTCAACTGCTCGCTATGATGTGCACTGACCACCAGGGGGCAGGCGCTCCAACTGGTAGGTTAGCTTGCTGCTGAGGTCCAGCTGATCGGGCCTGAGTGAGATGGCCAGCATGCCCTGGAGCCCTCCCATGGTCCCTCCCCAGCTGGCCAACATCCTGTGTCCTCCAATCATGCACCTGCACCCTCTTGCAATCCAGGATGCCTAGGGGGATGGCTGAGGCAAATTCTATTGTTCTCTCCACTTCCCAGTGAGAGAATACTGCAGCTTGGAGAGAATAGGTCACTTCCTGGGGGTTGTACAGCTGATGTGTGCAGACTCAATATTCAATTTTAGGGCCAAGTCAAGAGCCCAGACTCTTAGCCATCTCCCACATGGGCTGTTTCACATTTGGATGTTGCCAAAGACCTATATTTTCAGATAGGCATTTCAGGGGCTGATAGAGGGCTATGGCTACAGAATGGGTTGGGAAAATTCCAAAGATTTGCACTGGCTGAAAGCAGACAATAAAGGAGCCTCAGAAGAGAGCCTCTCTCATGCCCTGGATCAAAACTAAGCAGTCAAAAGGAATGGGGTCTCCTCTGAGCTGGGATGCGGGTAGATCTTGACTAGCAATGACCACAGGAGTGAACTGGACATCTAGCCTCAGTTGGGCTGTGCAGAGCCCTCCAAAGCTCTCAAGGAAATTGTTAATTAGGGTGAAAACTGGGCAATTTGAGAATTTATCACCACCAGCAACACTGGTGGAGTGCTCAGTTTGTGTTAAAGATTCACTCAGAAGCTCCCATTCCAGCCACAGACAGGTCTCTCCATCCCCAGCATTCCATAGGTAGCTCATGCCTACACAGTGGCCAATAGTAGAAACAGAAGGGACTTCTGTGAAGATCTTGTCCAATCCTTGAATGTTAATGATGAGTTGAGAGAAGGCACAGAGTTTAGGAAATGTCTAAGACTCTGTGCTGACCAGTGGCAGAGCTGGACTTGAATTCGGTCTTCTCACTGCCTCCCAGGACACCAAATAATCCCTCAAGGAAGGAGGTGAAAGAGACAATTCCAGAGCTCAGCCCAAGTGCCAGTGGGTCTATTAGTAAGAATGCTCTGGAAAGTAACGAGAGGTAATTGCACATCATTCTAGAATTTCAACATGGTGCATTACTAAGTGGGAAATGGGGGGTGGGGGAAAGAGGCCCCCAAATTCTTGACCCTGACACTTGTCTTGGGCAGTGGTTCTTAATCTTGATACAACATTAAAATCCTAAAGCCAGAGCATTCTATAGATCAGTGATTCTCAACCTTGGCTGCACATTAGAATCACCTGGGAATCTTTTTAAAATCCTGATTTCTGGGCCTCATCCTCCAGAAATTTTGTTTCTTTTTTATGAGGTGGGGCCACAACATTAATGACAAAGAAACAGGATTTCTGGAGGATGAGGCTCAGAAATCAGGATTTTAAAAAGATTCCCAGGTGATTCTAATGTGCAGCCAAGGTTGAGAACCACGGCTCCAAATCTATGAAACTGGAATTGCTGGTGATGAGACACAGGTGTCAGGAAAAAGTTCTCCAGGTGATTCCTATAGGCCTGCAGGTTGAAATCACCAAGCCTCGGAGAATTTGCCTTCCCACTTCATCCCCATGCAGTGATGCTAATGTGGCTTGGCGGGGGCAGGTTGCAGGGGGTGGGCATCACTGTGGTGCATTTGCTGACTCTTCATGGTCTTCTTATCCTGTCCTTATCCTGGCCAGGCAATGGCAAGGTATGATGTGTCATCCCGGCTAAAATGGCAGGTAGGGTTTGGCCAAGAAGACCAGAAGGCGACACAATAACATTGTTGAATAAAAGTGAGTCTAGTGGCTGTTGTGTGAGATGTGCACTCACAGGCCAATGCAGATCCAAGTCAGCACATTTGGGGCAAGGCAGTTGCATACCAGTTCGGGGTCATAGCCTGGAGTCTGGACACACCAAGAGCAATTTCTTGACAGGGGCAGTGAACAGTGAACTGCTTTCAGTGTAGCTCAGGTCTGTCCAGCCTCTATGGGTACCTCCCCTCTGGATAGAGATGCTCACCTAGGGGAAATTCTGGAACTGAACTCATACTCAGTCCTCCCATTGGTTTCTCCACAGGTATCCTAATAGCTGTGGTCTTGGCCAGGGACCTTCGTGTCTCTGGCCTCTGTTTATTCCTTTATCACCAAATATAATTTTGATTTTTCTGATCAATTCTGACTTAAAGTTCACTTTTGGTCAGTCATGTCTGAAGAAGTAGATTTCAACAGAATGACCTTAGGCTCCTTTTGCATTTATTCCCCAAAAATAGATAGTTATGTTTCAATAATAAACACAGCCAAGCAAACCTGCCAAAAATCACAAATAATCTAGTTCTAAGACTGATAGAAAAATCTCATGCTGCACAGCAAAGGTACACAAATTAATTATTAAACTTTTTTTTTTTCATCTCTGAAGAGTGAATTTTAGGGCAGAATTCTTTCTGTTATCTGTCACAAATAAATGTGGGCAAAGTTCTTTTTTTATTATTTTTAAATTTTTTTATTTACCAGGTTCTTTTTTTTCCTGGTACAGACTTGAAAGATCTTCTTCTTCCTGGGTGTGATGTTTAATGTTGGTAACTGAAAGGAAAAGTTGGCTTGGGTGCTATCTGGTGATCCAAATGCTTTCTGAACAAATCAATATGCAATGAGTAAAGGCTTAGGAAATGGTATTCCAGCTTTCTTCATTTGTTTTTGAATAATTTGGTTAATTCAAATGAATGTGTGAGCATGGACACATTTTCTTTGTCATATTTTTCAGCATCCTCAATGGCATTTTCTATTCCAAACTCTGTACATAAGTCCCATGTGAATGTGTTCATGGATGTTAGCATCGACAGTGCTCAGGTGAGAAGCTGTGGCAGACATATTGATGTCGACCTGTATCCCATTGGCTCAGGTCTGAGTTCTGCAGCAGTGATAGTTAATTCCATGTGTACTGATAGCACCTCACCCTATGCACCTGCATGAGTCTGTGCCCTGTCTGAGGCGTTCTGCACCATTATGGCAACTTGCCTAGGCACTTTCAGGGCATCCTGGGAGTGCCAAGGATTTAATACCCCCAAGGGTATCAACCAATTAAGGATAATGACCCCAGGTTTCCTGTCCCCCAGAAGGTAAATTCTGAGGGTTTCATAGAGGGTCCTAGCAGATGGATGTTCAGCTTCTCTTACTGTAGCTCTTATTAACTCACTTTTTAGTTTTCAAACCTTCCTTCTCCCTCATTCTTCTTCCATTTTAGGCTTCCTGGGACCACCTCCCAAATAAACAATTGCACCCTGATCGTGTTCTCCCAGGGCCGGCTTTTGAGGAGAACCTAAACTAAGATAAAGCTTAATCTGGAACTGAGAAGAAAGGGAAGTCTGGTTAACCTGTTGTGTGAGGGCCAATTGGAAAGCTCAAGGTGAAAATCCAGAGCAGAATTATAATTAATTGATATTTTTGTTGAAGATGGAGAAAACTGGTTAAATCCTACTTACTTCTTTCAAAGAGGCAAGAGAAAGGAAGTAAAACTGTTCTCTCCTCAGGGCTAAAGAATACACAGGGAGCTTTCAATTTGCATGAAAGGCTCAATATAGCTGGGCTGTCCAGACAAAAAGTGAGAAATTATGTGGTTCAGAAAGACCGGGTTTAACAACATCCAACTTCTAATTAATGTGCTCGTTCACATAATACCTTAGAAAAAGAGCTGGAGGATGCCCATTTGCTGCGAAGAACTAAAAGTTTTCAGGTTTAACATGATAATAGTTCTTGATAATTGATTTCAAACCCTGACAATGAATGTGCTGGTCTGCTGGCTTCAAGGACTTGGATGTATTTAATGCATTAGACCTTCAAGAACCTCCCGCCCAGGAGGCGGCCTGACCACTTCATGCACTCATTTGGTATTGACCATGGGAGCTGTTACACCTCAGACACTGTTGGGGGGCTCAGTAATTCACTATAAAATGGCCTTTTCGATGACTTTTCCAACATCATGAAATGGACCAAGGAAAGAAAGGATTATGTTCCTAAGGCCAAACAAAAGAACAAGTCGATCGAATTCACATAAAGAAAAAAACACACACAAAAAACCAGGACAAATTGAGATATAAAAGTGAAAGCAGAAGCTGGTGTTTTAAAGAAATTGAGATCTTTAAACTCACCATGATTTATAAAGTCAAAATAATTACCTAGCATGTCTGGCTTTGCCCAAAAGGAGGCACTCATGTGTCCCTGTGCTGAAGGCCAGGGCCGGTTTGTGTTTGGGCAGGGGAGGTGGTGGGGACCTCAAGAAGACGTCTTCTGGCAAATAAAATCACTCCTCTGGACTTTCTAGGACAGTTGTTTTATCTTAAAAAACATGAAATTCATTGCTAAATGTGATTTAATTAATATAATTTCACAAATATTTTGCTTTAATAAATCCATTCAATGCATTACTAATGAGCAAATACCTTACTAAGTAAAAAAAATCAGAGCATTTTTAAAACATGTTATTGACATATAATGTATACAGAAAGTTCACAGATTACAGATGTATGGCTTGATGAATATTCACAACAGAACACAGCTGTGTAACCAGCATCTGAATCAATAAATAGAACATTAGCAGCACCAGGAGCCCTTTTCGTGTCCTCTCCTAGTCACTGCCTGCTTCCTGAAAATGAGCCACTATCTTGTTTTTAAAAGCTTAAATTATTATTATTATTATTTTGTTTTGCATTATGCTGTGTGCTCGTTTTTCTTTTTCTTTTTAAAAAATATTTATTGTTGAAAGTATTACCTATGTCCCCATTTTCCCCCCAATTGACCCCTCTAGCCCACCCCTGCCCCCCACCCCAGGCCTTCACCATCCTATTGCCTGTGTCCATAGGTTATGCATATGTGCATACAAGTTCTTTGGTTGACCTCTTCCCAACCCCCGACCTTTGCTCCCCACTCCCTTCCCCCGACTAGCATAATACTCTCCAAGTCCTTTATAAGTGGAAGCATACAGCATGTACTTTGGAGTCTTATAATGTGTGTTTGTTTTAATTTAACTTTTTGCTGAACATTTAATTATTTTTGGTTTAGAAAATATATTTCCTTGCCCCTAAATCCTACTGATTCTTACTAAGTGTTCTCTAACTTCTCCCCTCCATAACCTGGCATCACAAGGGTGATAGGAAGTTAACTCTGGGCCTTCTTTTTGGGTCAGCAGTAATATGAAGGGGGGCACTGGTGAGAATCTTGGCTCCTAATTATAATGACTGAAGTCTGGAGAAGGGTCACTTTGCATACTCCCTCTTGTTCCTCCAATGGCAGAGCCCACAGGTTGTCAGGGAGCTTTTATCAAGTACTTCCTGTAACTTCTGCTGGGTGTGGGACTCTAGCACCACATGACCATCAAGACATAATGTGGCTCTGTTAGGGGACTATGTCTTAAATTTTTAACAGCAATGTTAATAATAATAATAAATTATCAAAAAGCAACCATGAATTTAAGCACATGTAAGATACTGTGCTAAGAACTTTCCATAGCTTGCCTTATTCAATCCTTATTAGAACTCCATGAGCAGAAAGTTCTTATCTACATTGTATTAGTCAAGATAGCAGCTGTAGCCCTAGCCGGTTTGGCTCAGTGGATGGAGCGTTGGCCTGCGGACTGAAAGGTCCCAGGTTCAATTCTGGTCAAGGGCACGTACCTAGGTTTCGGGCACATACCCAGCAGGAGGTGTGCAGGAGGCAGCTGATCGATGTTTCTCTCTCATCGATGTTTCTAGCTCTCTATCCCTCTCCCTTCCTCTCTGTAAAAAATCAATAAAAACATATATATATAAAAAGATAGCAGCTGTAACAAATAGCCCCATTCTCAGGGCATCGTGAAATGAAGATTTACTGCTTGCACATCTCACATTCAAAAGCAATCAGAAGGGAGGCTTGTGGTGCTGCAATCTTGTGACACTGTCCTCTTCAATTCATGGCCTCCCAAATTGTGGTAGATTGCAATAATGGACATGTTTTTCTGGAACTTGTCCAATAAGTAGATGGAAACTTCTCCACCCCTTGAATCTGGGCTTGCCTTGGGACTTGCTTTGGCCAACACATAGTGTGGAAAAAATGTTGTTGGATTTCTGAGCATGAGACTTAGGAGACTGGAAGTTTCTATTCTCATCCTTCAAACTCCGTCATTTCCACGTGAACAGACACAGGCTTTCCTGCTGGATGAAGAGAGATGTATGGCTCAACCTCTGCCCCTCAACTGACAACGAAACAACCACGAATCATGCAAGTGAGACCATTCTTGATTATCCCACCCTTGGCTGAGCTGCTGCCTGACCCCAGAAGCCTGAGCAAGCCCAGCCAATGCCTGAGTCTGACCCAGATCAGCAAAGCTTCCCAGTGGGTCTATGGATGCACAAGCAAAAATGAATGGCTGTTATTTTATGCCACTGAGTTTGTGGGAGAGGGGGAGTTTCTTAATGAGTAAAAGCTGATGAATACAGTTGTTATGAGCAGGAAAGAGATTTTGAAGCGGAGTTTATGGCCATAGCTGGAAGCAGCATAAATCACACTTCCCAGAACCCAGTCTCATGGCCCGAACATAACTGCAAGTGGCAGTGGTGGTGGTGGGAAATGCAGCTTTATTGTGAGCCTAAGTTTGGTGAATTATAGCCTTGTCAATACTACATCCATTTTATAGATAAGTACATTGAGGATCAGATAAGTAAAAACAAAACAGAAAGCAACAGTTGTGCAGGATCAAAGTAAAAGTAGCAGGTTAGGATTTGAACATTTCTATTTGACCCCCAAACCTGAGCCCTTTGTCATGGTGCATACTGTGTGCTTTTTACCCTAGCTGCTTCTCCGCCTCTCGGTTTCCCATTGCTGCGTGGAGAAAAACATAAATTTAACACACAACTGCCTTACTACAAATGATATCAAGCAATATTATAGAGATGTTTAATAAAGTCACATTACTCAACTGACCCTTTCTTTACATTGTAATCGGAAGAATTAATGAAGATACTATTTGTTATATATTGCAATTCATAAAGTTCTTTTATGAGCATCATCTTCTTGGATCTTAATAGTCCTATGAGGTTTTATTGTTATCTTATTGAACTGTTGAGAAAACTAAATTTAAAAAAAATCCCCAGATAGTAATGGCAGCGTGGGCTTGAGACTTATGCCTTTCATGTAAAAGTTTAGCCCTCTTTCCAGTAAAAGCAACAAAATACAAACTAGTGATCAAATAAGAGAATAAGCGGGAAGTGTCCGAAATGTTTTATGTATAGGACATAATGAATGGCATATATAGTTGCAAAAATCTCTATATTTACTGTCTATGAACAGAGAGGGTATATTTTATTGTGAAATTATTTGTTGTTGTTTCATCCTATAAATGTTTTACAAGTTTAGATAAGAGAAATTTTAGGGAAATAAGCTTCAGAGAAGACTTCCTGACCTTCAGGTACATCTTAAAAGAAAAGTCAAGTCAGATGGTCAGAGAGAGCAAGTCAGATGCAGTAGGCAGGGATTGCACGGAGAGGCACAAGCAGTCAGCACAGTCCAGCAGGCTGGAAGCCCTAAATCCTGGGTGTCATAAATCCTGGTGGATAGCAGGGATGAGCCTCAGTCCAGGGATAGGTTATAACACGCTCTTATCCCATCACACAGACTCCTAATTTACCTGTGAGCAATGCAGAGGTCTCCGTCTTTCTCTCTCTACAGTCTTTGTCTCTTTTTCCCCCCACTCAAACTCTGGTCCTCAGGGGTAGGGAAGAATGAAATTTATGTTATTACATTTTATTATCATAGTTAAAACCAATTGAATAACTAGCCATTCAGTCCAACTTCTAGACAGAAACAATATGGAAAATAAGCAAACCAGGCTAATAAGTGTGATGGATTAAGAATCAATGTGCTTAATAAATCCCCAGTTGCTTCTTGTGTGAAAATTTAACTGTCCCAGAAAATGAATGAATGAATTTTACCACCAAGGCTTGGTTATTCAATTATATTCAAAATATAGTCCTATATGTCAATGGGCATATTCTACAAAGGAAAAGAAAGCAAACTCATCACAAATAGAAAGAGGTCTGCAAACTAAGAAAGAGGAATTAATCAAGGGAATTTTGCAATAATCTGGAGAATTCTGACAAATATGCCTCTGTGGCTAGCTCATCTCTCTGCACATGAACCCTAGGAAAGAGCGGTTGATTTGACAAAAGTTTGAAAGAAACAAATTATTATGTTTCCCATGAACCATAACTTACTTATCTCATGCTGTCCCTAATGTTAAATCTTCAAAAGTCAATTTATAATTGGAAATTTATTTTGTGCTACACTTCTCTGGATATGTAGTTGATGCTTACTAAATTGAACTGACAGAGATTCTAAGTATTTTGTCCAGTTGTCCATTCTTGTGGCACAGAGTTTTTCCATGTCATCTTGCAGTAAATTGAGATTAAATGATCACATAGGAGATCCACAAAAGGGGACAGAGAGAGTGGAAAGGAGAGAGTGTTCAAAAATAAAATGAACATTTTCATGGCTGAGCAAGTTATGACTCCTTAGATCAAAATGTTCCATGCATGAAACATGAAATAAGATATAGTGTGGAGGATTTTAGAAAATTAAGAATGGAGATATCTTAAAGGCTCTGGGTGGTGGTAGTAATAAGAAAGACAGACAAATGAGAATCTATTTGACATCAGGATACTTCTCATTGATAAGAAAATAATGGAGCTATCATCAACAAATCAACAAACGACAAGTGCTGGAGAGGATTTGGAGAAAAAGGAACACTCGTGCACTGCTGGTGGAAATGAAGACTGGTGCAGCCACTATGGAAGACAGTACGGAGCTTCCTCAAAAAACTAAAAATGGAACTCCCATTTGACCCCATGATCCCACTTCTAGGAATATATCCCAAGAAACCACAAATACCAATCAGAAAGGATATATGCACCCCTATGTTCATAGCAGCACAATTCACCATAGCTAAGATCTGGAAATAGCCTAAGTGCCCATCAGTAGATGAATGGATTAGAAAACTGTGGTACATCTACATGATGGAATACTATGCTGCTGTAAAAAAAGAAGGAATTCTTACCATTTGCAACGTCATGGATGGAACTGGAGAGCATTATGCTAAGTGAAATAAGCCAGTCAATGAAGGAAAAATACCACAAGATCTCACTCATTCATGGATAATAGAGACCATTATAAACTTATGAACAAAAATACAGAGGCAGAGCTGCCTCAAACAGACTGTCAAACTGCAGCAGGAAGGCTGGGGAGGGTTGGGGGGGCAAAAGGGGGGAGGTAAGAGATCAACTGAAGGACTTGTATGCATACATATAAGCATAACCAATGGACATAAGACATTGGGGGGTAGGGGAGGCCAGAGGATTGTCAAGGGTGGGGGAAAAAAGGAGACATATGTAACACCCTTTGTAATATTTTAAGCAATTAAAAAATTAATTAATTAATTAATTAATTAAAAAAATAAAAAAATAATGGAGAAATATACTCAACAATCTCTAAGGTGGAAAAAAAGAGTATGAAAATACCATGTATATAAAATTTACAGCCAGATAAAGTATCATTCTAATGGGAGAGTTAAATAAATATTTTTTAAATTTCAGATAATTTGCCACTTCTTTAAAATAATTCTCTTACAAATATCTTTTCTTTAAAATTAGTTCATCATATACTCCAGAAGGAGGACAATTAAATTCAACACTTAAAAGGGGACACAAGAGATGATAATAAAGAACAGAGAGACCTCATTTTTTTGGGTACAATTGAAGTAATTTTTATTATAAAAAAGAAAATCAAATAATAATTATGTGATTAAACTCAACAAGCAAAACGCAGAAGGGAGTTTTCTCACTTTGATAGAGGACACCTGAGAAGCCTGTAGTTAATGGTGAAAGACTGAATGCTTTTCCCCCAGAGCTGTTTTTACTCACAATATTTATGATATTAAATAAATGCATCCTCCCGCCTCCAACCAATTCTCCAATTCTTTGGACACAAACTGGGTATCCTGAAATTTAATTCAGTTCTGACACTAACTCCTTGGGGTTTAGTGCAGACCCACAGGTTAAGGATTCAGTCCCACTAGGCTACTCCCCACTTCAGACAACAGTTGCAAGTCAAGTTCCATAGTTTGCAAGAACAGCTCACAGAACTTGGAAGACACTTTACCTACTATCATCGGTTTATTATAAAGAATCCAGATGAACAGTCAGCTGAAGAGGTTCACAGAGTCAAGTCCAGAGGAGTTCCCAGCACAGGAGCTCCTGTGTCTGTGGTGGTGGGGAGTGTTACCTTCCTGACACATGGATGTATTCACCAACTTAAAAGCTCTTGGAAGCCCTGTCATTTAAGGTTTTTCCATGGAGATTTTAGTGCATAGATATGATTGATTAAGTTATTGGCCATGGATTTAACTCAATCTCCAGGTTCTTTTCCCTCCCCGGAGGTCAAGTGGGGCTAAAACTTCCAACCCTGCAATCATGTCTTGGTCTTTCTGGTGACCCATCCTAAAGCTGCCTGAGGGCCTGCCGAGAGTCACCTCATTAGAACAAGTGACACCCCTATTACACCTATTACTCAGGAAGTTCCAAATGCTTTCAGAGCTCTGTATCAGGAATAAAGACCAAATATGTATATTTATTGTATCACGCCCCCTAAGATCAAGAATAAGGCAAATATGTTCATTCTCACTACTTTTTTTTGAGCATTATATTGGAGGTATTAGGGTAGGCAGTGCAATCAGGGAAGAAAAATAAAATACAAACAAAATGAAAAAGAAGTAAAACCATCTTTATTCACAAAGAGGATCATCACATGATTTTCTATATAGTAAATCCTAAGAAATTCACACACATTTAAAACTAATAAATGAGTTTAGCAAATTTGTAAGATACAAGATCAATATACAAAACTCAATTGTATTTCTATATAGTAGCCGTGAGTAATCCAAAATGAAGTTAAGTAAACAATTCCACCACGATAGCATAAAAAGAACAATATACTTAAGAATTTATTTGACAAAAAGTACAAGATTTGCATACTAGTAACTATGAAATATTGCTAAGATTAAATCTCAAAATAAATGGAGATATATATCATGTCCATGAATAAAATGGCTCAATATTGTTATGATGACAAATTTCATAAAATTGATGTACAGATTCAATGCAATTACTATCAAAATACCAGCAGGGTTTTGCAGAAATTGACAAGCTAATTCTAAAATGTATATGGAAATGTACAGAATCCAGAATAACCAAACCATTTTTAAAAGATAAATAAAATTGGAGGACTTAAATTTCTCAATTTAAAAATTTCCTATAAAGCCGAGGTCATCAAGACAGTGTGAAACTGACATAGGATAGGGATATAAATAAATTGAATAGATTTGAGAGTCCAGAAATAAATTCTTACATTCTTGGTCAATTGGTTTTGACTAACATACTAAGGCAATCCAATGGGTCTTCCAAGTTCTGTCTTTTCATCAAATTGCTTTAGAAATATTTAAAATCTCCACTAAAAAGATGAGTTTAAACCCTTTCATCTTCTTATACACAAAACTTGACGCAAAATGGATCATAGACAAAAATAAGAATTAAAACTAAAGTACTTTTAGAAAAAAATGTAGGAGAAAAACCTTCATGATATTTTGTTTGACAATACAATATTACCTATGACACCAAAAGGCTGATCATAAAAAAAAAAGCATTTGATGATTTGGACTTCTATAAAATTAAAAAAATGATTTCCCTTCAGAAGATACCATCTATATATATAAAAGGCTAAGCGACTGTTCAACCATTCAACCCTTTGACCAGTAGCTATGACATGCACTGATCACCAGGGGGCAGATAATCTGACCTGTAGGTTATCTTGCTGCTGGGGTCCAGCCAATCAGGGCTGGGCGAGATGGGCCAGACATGCCATGGAGCCCTCCTGTAGTACCTCCCCAGCCCCCATTGGCCCTGATCGGGACTGGGTGAGACAGTCGGACATGCTCTGGAGCCCTCCTGTGGTCCTTCCCCAGCCAGTCAACCTCCTGTGGTCCCTCCCTGGCCTTGATCGTGCACTGGTGGGGTCCCAGATTGTGAAAGGGTGCAGGCCAGGCCGAGGGACCCCACCGTGCATGAATCCATGCACCAGGCCTCTAATTAAAAAATAAAAAGACAAGACCAGTTGCCTTTCTGGTAAATCATATATCTTATAAAGGATTTGTATCCAGTACTTATAAAGAAAACTTATTGCTCATCTGTAAGATGACATAAAAACTAATAAAAACAGGCAAATATTTGAACAGACGCTTTACTAAAGATGTGTAGATGGTCAATAAATACATCTAAAATGTTTACCATCATTAGTCATTGAGGAAGTGCATATTAAAACCATAATTAGACGGTTATGGTAAAAGAGACTGACAATAACATGTGTTGACAAAGATGTGGAACAACCTCATACCTTGCTGGTGGGAATATAGAATGACAGTCGCTTAGAAAACCATTTGGCAGTTTCTTAAGTTACACATTTACTTTTCATATGACTCAGCAATTCCATTAGGAGTGATGAACTCAAGAGAAATGAAAATAATGTCCACACAAATAATGTGTATGCAAGTGTTTATAGTAGTAATATTCATGATAGACAAAAATTGGAAACAATCCAAATATCCATTAACTGGTGAATAGATAAAAATATTGAATATTCATATATTGGAATACAATTTGACAATAAAAAAAATATACTGATACATGCTACAGCATAACGCCAAGTGAAAGAATTCAGACATAAGAGGCTACATGTTGTAGGATTTCATTCATATGAAATGCCCTGAAAAGGCAGATTATTGTTTTTCTGGGGTTGGCGATGAGAATGGGATTGACTAAAAATAGTCTTGAGGGTTCTTTACATGGTGATGGAAATGTTCTAAAACAGGATTGTGGTGATGGTTGCACAACTGTGAAAGCTTATTAAAAATCATTGTTATACTTTGATCAAGGGTGAATTCTCTAGTATGTAAATTATATCTCAATAAAGTGGTTAAAAATAAAGACAAAGTGTTATCTGAAAAATAATTTACAGGGCACACAGTAGCCACAAATATTTCTAAAATTTACCTAAAAATTGTTAAGAGAGAGAAAATAAAAACAATGAAAACATGTGCAAAGGGGATGAATAGGTCAAACATAAAAGAATAAATCCAAGTTGCTGAGAAACATATGGAAACATCCTCCACTTCACAATAATAAAAAATGATAGCAGCAATGAGGTGTCATGAGATTGTTAAAAAAGAAAAAGAGTAATGAGAATTTATGTTAGCAAGTAATTCTGAGAATTAGGTGCCTTTTTGCCAATGAGACTCTCTTTATGTTTACATGCACACAGGCACACACACAAAACACAAACTTCTAAAGATAGATGGTGGGCATTTCAGATGGAAGCAGGCAGCAGAAGATCGATACAAAGTCTTCCTGGGGTGTCCTTCCTTGTCACAGCATTCCAACAGAGGGGGAGCACGGAGCATCTGCCCCGTGAATGGCTTGGTTCCAGGCCAAAAGCAAACCTGCTAGGACTGTGTGCCAGAACCCAAGCATGTAGACTATTGGCAACGTTGTGGTTATACTTCAGTAACAGATGGTAAAACAGGACTCATTCTGCACCAGAGTTGAATAAAGGGCCAAGTAGATAGATACAAATATAATATTGCTGGTGTTAGGTCTGATCAAATAATTGAATCGATACCCCCTCCCCTGAGAACTGATCTATAGGCCGCTTCACAATGGACATTTCACTTGCTAAGACCACATTCCACTTGCTAAGACCATTATCTTTCCCCACAGTACCCACCCAGAGAATTCTCTGCCCAGAAAAAGCTCGCCTAGAGTCCTTTAAGATCTCTGACTAACAGTCCCTGGGGGCTGGTGCCATTTTGGGGCTCAGCCCACCTGGTATCCAGATGACCTAATAAATTCATAATTCTTCACCCCTTTTGGCTTTGTGTGTTCCTCCCTCCGCGACTCTAACAGCTGATTAGTTGACTCACTGTGGTTGAGCATTGACCAATGAACCAGGAGGTCAAGGTTCGATTCCCAGTCACAGCAGATGCCTGTGTTGTGGGCTCGGGCTTGACGCCAGTGTGGGGCATGTAGGAGGCAGACGATCAACGATTCTGTCTCATCATTGATGTTTTTATCTCTCTCTCCCTCTTTCTTCCTCTCTGAAATCAATAAAAATATATTTTTAAAAGAGTACCTCATATGTAAGTTGAGCTGCTCATGCAAGAAGCACACTGCCCACACTGGCCTCCTTAGGAATTATCTAGAGGGCCCTAAGACAAATGTATTTTTTTGTATTTGTGTTGTTCTACTTCTTACAGGAACCACACTGTTTTATTTTCTTCACCACAGTGAATTACTTTATTATTAAAATAAGCTAATAGAATAAATTAAAGACGATATAAAAAAGATTGCATTCATAAGAGTAACAAAATTATAAAATGTCAGTAATAAGTTATAAACAACATGCAAATAAAGTTCTTTACCATGTAGTTGGTTAAAAATACTCAATATTTTCACAAGGTCATTTCTCCCAAAATTAATTTATAAATTCATTGCAATTCTAATTAAAATTGCAAAGGAAATTATCCTGACCTTTGCAAGCTAATTCTAAAACATAAATGGAAAAAAAAATGCACAAGAATATGCATAATAAATGTGGACTTGACCTAGTAATCTACATACTAATTGGGAACTAGAATTGCTAAACTAAACAATGAATCTGGCCTTGACCATACTAAATTACATAAGGAATGTGAACTTGACCTACAAAACTACATAATAAAGTAGTTGACTTACTAAACTTCATAATAAACATGAATACTAAACTACCTATTGAATGTGGACTTGACTTTCTAAACTACACAATAAATGTGAACTTGAACACTAAACTACATAATAATCTGGCTTGACATACTGAACTTCATAATAAAGGTGGGCTTGACTACTAAGATTTATAATAAATGTGAACCTGACCTATAAAACGATGTAGAGAATGTGGATTTAATATCCTAAAGCACTCAGTGAATGTAGACTTGGCATACTAAACTTCACAATGAATGTAGAATTGACCAACTAAACTTACTAATTAATGTGGACATGATCTACTAAACTTTACAAGGAACATAAACTTTATCTGCTAAACTTCATAATATATGTGGAATTGACCCACAAAAATTCTTAATGAATATAAACTTGATCTGCGAAACCTCATAATAAATGTGGCCTTGACCTACTAAAAGTACATAATGAGTGTGCAACTGACCTACTAAACTATATAATAAATGTAAACTTAATCTATTAAACTTTATAATGAATGTGGATTTGACCTACTAAACTTCTTAATGAATCTAGACTTGACTTACTAAACCTCATAATGAGTGTAGAATTGATCTACTAACCTTCATAATGAAAGTGGACTTGACCTACTAAGTTTAATAATAAATGTAAACTTGATGTACTGAATTTCATAATAATTGTAAACTTTACCTACTAAACTACAAAATTATATGGATTTGACCTACTAACCTCATTATAAATGTGGACTTTACCTATGAACCCGCATAATCAATGTGGAGTTGACCTACTAAACTATGTAATGAATGTGGAATTGACCCACAAAATTCATAATAAATGTGGATTTGAGCTACTAAAGTACATAATGAGTATGGAATTAACATACTAAACTTCATAATGAATGTGGATTTGCCATACTAAACTTTATAATAAATGTTGGCTTGAACTACTAAAATTCATAATAAATGTGGATTTGAGCTACTAAAGTACATAATGAGTATGGAATTAACATACTGAACTTCATAATGAATGTGGATTTGCCTTACTAAACTTTATAATAAATGTTGGCTTGAACTACTAAAATCCATAATGAATGTGGATTTGGCCTACTAAAGTGCACAGTAACTGTGGAGTTGACCTACTAAAATACATAATAAATGTGACCTTCTGTACTAAACTACATAATGAATCTGGAGTTGACCTACTAATAATAAAGCTGGACTTAACCTACTAATCTTTATAATGAATGTGTACTTGACCTACTCAGCTTAATAATGAACATGAAATTGATGTACTAAACTTCATCATCAATGTAAACTTCACTAGTTAAGCTACAGAATAATGTGGACTTGAACTACTAAACTTCATTACAAATGTGAGCTCAGTTGGTTAGAGTGTCATCCTGATACACCAAGGTTGTGGTTCAATCCCCCATTAGGGCGCATACAAGAGTCAGTCGATGGATGCATGAATGAGTTGAGCAACAAATTGATCTCTCTCTCTCTCTCTCTCTCTCTCTCTCTCTCTCTCTCTCAAAAAGTGAGCTTTACCTACTAAACTGGGTAAGCAATGTGGAGTTGACCCAATAAACAACATAATGAGCATAGACTTGACCTACTAGTCTGCATAATGAAGGTGGAGTTATCCTACTAAACTACTTAATGAATGTAGACTTGACCCATTAAACTTTATATTGAAAGTGCATCTAACCTATTATACCTGATGATTAATTAGGACTTGAACTTGATCTACCAGCATTCAAAAAAAAAAAAAAAAAAAAGAGGTGGGATAAGTAGTTTTTCTTTTTCTAGAGTCCTACTTATAACACACATAAAAACAAATTCAAATTGTACTATACAGCTAAATATAAAAACAAATGAAATATATATGACCCTATCTCTAAACTAAAGAAAATAAATCAGTAAATACAAAGTAAGAGAATGTTTATTTCATTGTGAATAGAGAAAGCTTCATATATATATATATACATATATATATATTATAATTGTTAGAAAAGAAAAATTTATGTTTGCCTATATCAAAATTAATTCTTTCTTTATAATCCTAAAAGATAAGAGACAAAAAAGTCCTTGGGATATATATCACAAATATTAATGTTCAGAACATAGTATGAAATCCTAATAATTCATATGAAAAACAATTTAATAGAGAACAATACAAACAATTCAGAGGAAAGAAAATAGAAAACAAATAAATCCATCAACTGAGAGTTCCCATAGAGATTGATGTATAGTTATTCAAGAAGAAATAGACCATTGTTTAAAAGAATGTTGTAGATATTTATTTATTGATATGGACACTATCTCTAAGGTAAATAGCAAATGGAAAGTAGTCAGTTGGTTATGGTACCAATTATCAAAACCAGAAACCCAAAGTGAATGAACCTCATATTTGTCAAAAAGAATATGTATAATGCATAGAAAAAATGTCTAGAAGAACACTCAATAAATTGGTTAGAGTAATACATTTCTAGTGTTTTCTTTTGTACTTTTAAAAGCTTCCAAATATTGGTCTTTTAAGCTCCTGAGTGTGATGAGCAGGAATGGCTGTCAGCCACCTGCTTCTGTTTTCCTGGTACATTCAGGCCAGTGCCACATTTTGTCCTCATCAGGGAAGGAGGCCGAGAAGGCAGTTCCCATGCCCACCACACTGGCTAGTTCATAGCCTGGGTGCTGCACGTGCTCTCTGGGAGGGAGCCGTGCTACCTCCCAGGGGCAGCAGCCTCCTACAGTGCGCACCTGCCCGGCAATCCCACAGGCACTTTGCTCTCATTTTCAGCTCATCTTGTTTACAAGGAGTTCACAGGACTTTCTCTTCACAGGTAGGGGGTACGTTCTCAGGCTTCATGTGGAGAGAACATAAAAGTGAATCATTTTCCCCCCACTATTCCCAGACCCATGAGGATATAAACAACAAATACAATTTAACTCACTGACTCACAACACACAAAACACTTCCTCTGATAGCAGGAGTGAAGCCATTACCAGGCTCTTGCCTAAGTTACTAAATAATGCATAAGCATGCACTTTGGCCCAAGTTGAATAAAGACATTCTTCCAGATTTCACTGAAGTATGTACATTATGAGTGTGGGATATTGAATTTTCTTTTTTGTCATTTCCTATCAACTAAAACAAAGGAGTAGAGACAGTCTCAGACTTAGGGCGCTAACCATAAGGCTTCACGGAGCACTGCAGAATTTACCATGAGTGGTCGTACAGCCTTGCTTTTGATTTCTAAAATGTCCTTGAGAGGTGAAAAGCTTTAGAGAAAGAAACGACAATCTCCAAACCCGTGGAGATTTGTCCAAAGTCACAGACTGTGGAAGCAACACATCAGGACTGACCCCCAGCCCCTGTGGTTTTATTATTACCCCAGGGCCCTTCCCTTTGCACTGAAACTGTCTTTGGCTCCCTCCTTTTGGGTGATCGGGAGGAAGCACTGGGATATAAGGAAGAGGAGAAAGTAATCGGGTGCCTTCCCTGCGCTATAGAGCACCCGAGGTTGCCAGGCAGCCTGATATCGAGTCCAGACCTGCACCTGGGGACGGAGACCTGCTGTGGCAGTGCCACCAGGAGCTGCCCACGTCTCCTCTGCAACCTCTCAGTGACCCTGAAGCCACGTGGGCATCTTTGGCACCTTTTCTCCACCTCACTCCTGCTGTTGGCAATCATCTTCCAATAGATTATCTGCACTCAAGTCCTTTTGCAAGCTCTGCTATTTCCCCACCTATCCCCCCACCCCTACCCCCAGCCTCCCATCTGAGATTCGTCAGTCTGTTCCAGGTTTCGATGTCTCTGGATCTATTTTGTTCATCAGTTTATTTTGTTCATTAGATTTCACATATGAGTGAGATCACGTGATACTTGTCTTTCTCTGACTGACTTAATTCTCTTAGCATGATACTCTTTTCCAGGTTCCTCCTGTCTCAGAGGGTAAGAGATCCTTTCTTACAGCTGCATAGTAATCTATGGTGTAAAAGTACCACAGCTTTTTTATCCCCTCATCTGCTGACGGGCACTTGGGCTGTTTCCAAGTCTTAGCTATTGTCAATTGCACTGCTATGAACATAGGGGTGCATACATTCTTTCTGATTGGTGTTTCAGGTTTCTTAGAATATATTCCTAGAAGTGGGACCACTGGGTCAAATGGCAGTTCCATTTTCAAGTTTTTGAGGAAACTCCATAATGGTTTCCACAGTAGCTGCACCAGTCTGCATTCGCACCAGCAGTGGACTAGGGCTCCTTTTTCTCCACAACCACGCCAGCACTAGTCGTTTGTTGATTTGTTGATGATAGTCATTCTGACAGATGTGAGCCCATGGACATAGACAATAATGTGGTGAAGGCCTGGGCGGGGAGGGTGAGGGGTGGAGGGGGTCCATGGGGAAAAAGAGGGGGGCATCTATAATATTTTCAACAATAAAGATAAATTTTTAAGAAATAAAACACAAAGGAAAACAACTCATCAAGCAGGATTGTGCTTGTATGGCTCAGCTGTTATCCTTTTCGATTCATTCAAAGTTTCAAAAGGAGGGGGTGCTAACTATACAGACCCGGCGCCTGGTGTCAGCAGCAGGTAGGACTTCTCACCGTCCTCTCTCTGGACCTGACCCGGCACCGCACACCCAGGCAGAATGTTGCCACAGCCAGTGGTTCATCCCCTCTTGGGTGGGAGGCCCCACATTAGCCCCTGGTTCCTAACAGAGCTCTCCCATGTGGCCTTGAGAAGAAAAATGGGCTCCTTTTGAACTAGGAGAGGCCTGGCAAGTGCTGGGAGTTTTGGAGGACCCGGCGTGGCTGTGGTACCAATGGGGAGACCTGGATGGGAGATGTCTGCTCCTGGTGGTAAGAAGCATCATGAGAGGCATTTTGACTAGGTGGGGAGTTAAACCTAGTTTACAATGAGTCCAAGAGAGCTCATTGGAGTCACCCAGCTTATAAGAGGCAGAGGTGGGACCTGCCTGGGCCAGAGTTCCCTGGTGGCACAGGTTTGTCCTAATATGCTGCCTCCTACTGTGGGGCTTTAGCTGCTTCACCTCTGCTCAGGAGTCCACAGGTACAAGAACAAAAAATGCCTCCTGTGAACGAAAGATTCTCCAGTGCCATGAGCGCTCTCTGGGAGAAAACAGGACACTCCTTATGGGGGTTCCAAGACAGGCTCTGAGGGGCAACAATGTAAAAACAAAAATAATCAGTATGGAACAGTGGCCTCAATAATACTAGTCCGTCTAGTATTTCTCCAATCACAGTGGGACACTCTGAAACAGGGGGGCTGGAGGAGGCAATGGGAGGAGAATGCACACTGGGCCCATGATTTCCCCACCAGGCTCACACCGGCTAGGAAGAAGCAGAGACAAGGTCATTATTTTACTGGGAGAGAATCTGTATAGCCTGAGCCACAGGGGAACAGTTCTCTAATGAGGGCCAGGGTCACAGGCAGGAAGCAGTCCAGCCTTCGCCACTGGTGGGATTTCCTGGGACCTTGGAGGAGCCTGCCAGCCAGCCGGAATTCAGTCAGCCCGTAGAGCAGTTTGGTGCTTCCACAAGAAAAAGGTCCCCTGGGTGAGGGCCTTTCTGTTCCTGGGTGTAGAAACTGAACACATCAAATGGCTGTCATACCCCCCATCCTGGCATGCAGGTACTACATGGCTGAGCACAATTGAGTAGTTGGAGACCAATGCTTTAAGGCTTATGTAGTTCTAGGATTAAGGATAATGATTTTTAAAGAAGAATGCATGACTGTACCACCAAAAGTTTTAATTCTTTCCCAACATCAGGAAATGTCTTCATTTAATGGAGAAATAAGTTGATGTATAAAAACATTACAAGATAACATAAAGAAAGAACTCTCCAAACTAAATATGATCAAAGAACAGATTAGAACCCATTAGCTTTTCTCTTCCAAAGTAAAACACTCTTGTGTCTAGCTTCAGATGTGAAATGCTTTTTATCTGACTCCAGCTGAGTTCAAGCAGATTTAGTACAGAATCTTTCCAAATTTCTGGGCCATATTTTTACTGAAAGATCCATAACCAGACATTTTTAATTACCCAGAAATGACTTCTAATTTAATAACATTAAAGAGTCGTGATTTGATTTGGGATTTGACCTTTGAGTCAAATTATCTATCATTTATCTAGACATTTATTCCTTTGTTAAATAATGCAAGTACTATCATTTTTTTTCAGGTGCAATAATTGTTTCTTTTGATGATAAGCTGATATACTCTATTCTATATTTTAAAATTATGATAAAACTTCAAAGTTTGCTTATTTTTAAATTTCGCCTAACATCTGTGCTCACTTGAGCTGGATAACCATTCAATGATATGTGTTGAGAAACATAAAAATAAATAAATAAATAAATAAATAAATAAATAAATAAATAACTTAAAAAAACACTTTAATATTTTAAAAGAATATAAAAAAGCTGGGAAATGAGAGAGTCAGTCTCAATCCTTCAGTAAATGGGATCTCTAGCTGATGTATGCTGGGCATTATAACTTAAGCATAATAGATTTCAGTTGTACAAGATCCCTCTAGTTACAATAAAGATTTATTGGAAGAAGATAAAAGTTGAGTCAGAGAGAAGATGGGAAATGTTTTGGTCAAGATCCCAGTAGGAAAGAATCCCATTGGTTAAACCCCCAGGGTACCCAGGGGGCAAAAAATGTACAGGTTGGCCTCCCAGGATGAATAGATGGAGAAGGTGCAAACAATAGTTCTGTGAAGGCCTGGGGTTGGGGTGTGTGTGTGTGTGTGTGTGTGTGTGGGCGTGAGCTGGGTGGAGGGGGTGAATGGGAGGAAAAAAGACATCTGTAATATTTTCAACAATAAAGACATATATCTATATATCTTTTTTTTTTAAAGTTACTCTGCATAAACTACCTTGCCTCAACCAGATTCCCAGGACCCCCTTCTGAGAGTCTGGATAGACATCAGAACTTTCATTGGAGGGGGCCAGGACTTCTCAGAGTTTATTTTGGTCTCTGTGCTCCAATTACTCAGAGACTAAAGTGAGATGAACTGGCTTTAAGCCCCTCCAGGTTGGCTACCAGCCTGCCTTCCCAGCATGAGTGTGCGTCGCACCCTTTAGTCCACAACACACCGCTTTCCCTACACTTGCTACATTCACTCACCTCCAAGCCTTGTCCATCAGCTACTTCCCTCTGGAATGCTTCTCCTCCCATTCCCAAATTTACATCCTGTTGACAAAGCCTCCCGTAATCTCCCAGAGGAAATTCTTTATTTTTTCATTCACCAGAAGGACTATTGACACAACCAGTGGTGTCAAGTTGCCAAATGCCTGACAACTAGCTCTCCAGCTGGGGAGTGGAATTGCTGATCTGCAGTGTTTGGCAATTTCTCTCACCCTGGCCAATTTCAAGTTGCCAACAGTGTACCAGTGGTTTCACAGAATTCCTGAAAAATGAACAGTTGACTCTCAGTAGACTTCCACACACCACTGCTTGGCACACACCCCTAGTGATTTAATTCCCATGGCGTGTGGCCTGGCAGGGAGGTTTTACAAAGCTCCCAGGTGGTACCAGTGTGTAGCCGTGGTGAGAACCTCTGCCATATGAGTCCCAGCTGCTGCATGTGTTGTAATGTACCCCGCGAATCACAGAAGGACGCCTCACGAAGTCGAATTAAAGAGTCACATTTATTGCAATCCGGGACTATGAGGGGTCATTCCCAAATCTCATAGCAATAAGATGGTGGCAAAACCAGACTTATATAGGCAAAAATCACAAAGGTATTGATTACATCCCAGGGTTTGGAATGTGGCACCTGGCTCCCAAAAAAAGCAGATTACAGAAGCAGAATTAAGCATGTTAATTATAGTTTCGGGTCTGGGGTCACTGAATTGACAGAAATACATTATCTAGAACCCTCGGGTCTCCCGACCACTGAGTTGTCAGGACAATTTAGAGTAATTATACTGTTCTGGTCTCGGGACCACTAAGTCAGCTGGAACACACCACCTGTAGCCACTAAAACAATTTAGGGTAATTGTGCTGTCCTGTTTCCCAGGTACAGAAGAATGTGCTTCGATAACCAGTAAGATCACAATCAATGGGATAGTCATTCAATCGATAAGGCATTCAATCAAATGGGATGACTTATACAGTTTAGAAAATCAAAGTAACCTTTCTATTGTTAAGCCAAACAACAGGGTTAGAGTTAAACTACAGTTTCAATCTGAAATGATTGCTTCCATACTTCACATGTTAACATCTCTGGTAGTTTAAGACATTCCAATCCCACTCCACACTCCCAGAGATTATGATTTACTAGCCTCAGGGTTCTGAGTTTGAATATTTCTTTCTTTTTTAAAAAAATTGATTTCAGAGAGGAAGGGAGAGGGAGAGAGAGAAACATCAATGATGAGAGAGAATCATTAATTGGCTGACTCCTGCATGCCTCCTACTGAGGATCAAGCCAGCAACCTTGGCATGTGCCCTTGACTGGAATAGAACCCCAGACTCCTCAGCCCACAGGCTGATGCTGAGCCAAACCGGCAGAGTTTGAATATTTCCACCACTTCCCAGGTGATGCTGTGGTCAGGGCTAAGTGAGAGCCAATGCCACAGTGAATGCTTGTCACCTCTGTTACTAGTGTTTTCCTTCTTTTGTAGTTGGTTATGCATGGGTCTCATTGAAACAGGAATTTTAAGGGGATATAGGCAGGTTTAGGGAATTTTTAGAATTGGTGCCCATGGAGAAATCATAGGGCTACAGATTGGGAGAAGGTACATCTCCATAACACAAGGAAGCCAGGTGCAGGGAGCAGCAACAGTTACATTTCCATAAGACAAAGGAGCTGGAAGTAGCCAAAAAGGTCTATATCTACAAAATAAAGAAGGAAGAAAGCCAGAAAGAAAAGAACAATGAGGGAGGAGGGCATCACATGTCCCACATGGTTGATGTTTGAGTTCAGGAGTTGCTATAGTGACCAAATCAAAAAGGGGGATAGTGGCCAATCAGAGGGGATATCAAGACACAGGAACTGCAGCCTTTATAAACCATGGAAACAGGAAGTCAGTGGGACCCTCTCCCCCTCCCCATGTGGGAGTCCATTTTGTGGGACTCTTTCCCTCTCCCCACATGTGAGTCTGTACTTGTTCTTCAATAAATCTCCACCTTTTCTAACTACTCTCTGTCCGTGGATTCATTCTTCAACTCCGGCAGACAAAAAAATCCAGGTTCCAGTCCAAAAATTCCGTTTCATTATCTTTGTCAGATTATAAATGCATGAGTCATTTGCCCCCGAGGGTTTCAGAAATGAATTAAAAATGACACTAAAAATTTATTTAAAAATGAGTCACATTATATGCAAACTTTATTTAAAAATGAGTCGCAATCCCTCTCGTAATCTGGGACCACTGGCTCCTAACCACTCACCTGCCGGCCTGATCGCCCCTAATCATCTCTGCCTCGGGCCCCCACTGAAAGGGCGAGGGCTACGCCCTCCATCTTACCCTGGATCCTCCATGTTGGGGCAGAGGCCATGTGCTCAGAAAAGTGCCTTCTTCCCGAGCCCAGGCCCCTGCTGGCCACGCCCAGGATTTCTTTGAACTAACCAATGACAAGCAAGGGATATGCGCGCCATAGAGATGACCACATCCTGTGTAACAAGACCCGACTTGCGCCTGGCCAATCGGCAGGGCCACAGCCAGCTCCCCTCCCCTCACTATTAAAGCCCTGATTTTCACACGGGTCTCACTCGGTTTCCGGTCGCTGCGTCGACTGGAGGCCCGGGTCGGGTTAGCTAACTCAATAAAGGACCTTCTGCTTTTGCATCGGACTGACTCCCTGGCATGGTTTCTTGGGGATCTTGAATTCTGGGCATAACACCCACCACCGTGACTTTGTCTGACAGAAGGCAGGGAGACCAGAAGATGTCTGGTTGACCCGGTCTAATTAGCATATTACCCTTTTATTAGTATAGTTTGTGCAATCCTTTAATTGAGCAACTTTGACTCTGAGTAATAACAACTTGTCTTCTTCTGTTCTACTTATTGTGTTAATTAACTGCTCTTCCCTCAGTTATAGTGTGGCAATGTTTTCCTTCTTCACAGTTTTTGAGCCCTTTAGATCTGTTTAAAATCCAGGTTAGAGATAGGGAAGTTTCAGGCACCCTGGTCAGAATCTATATAGCTTTTCCCCAGGGACACTTCTCAGGGGATCTTATGGACGGGAAAAAAAAGGCCACATGCTAACTTGACAAGCTCAGGAAAGGCCTGCACGACAGTTTTGCAAAATTAAAGACCTAAACTTAAAGTAACCACAAAGGATGGTCTATAATTAAAACTTGAACTAAAAGCAGTTTAGAGTGGGTAGTCATGTCCTAGACCAGCATCTTGCCTGATAAAGGTCAATCTTTACCTTAACTGAGACTATTGTCTTTTTGCATCTAAGATAACATCCTTGTGAAATTCAGGGTAACTTGTAACTTCCCTTTTTCAGGACCCCTCAGGGCACAACCAAATGCACCTGGGCTCCAGGACTGAGACCATAAATTCCTTTATTGTCATTGTTATCATGTTAATTGTTGACTGTTAACTATCCTGCACCCACCTGAGTAAAAGAAGTATGTGTCATCATTTTACTTTTATCCAATCCAGCATCTAGGTCTTAATTTCACTTCTGCAACAATACTGTGAGTTAGGTAGAGTTACCCCCATCTAACTGAAACAAAACAAAACAACACAGAAAACTGAGGCTCATAAAATTAGTATAATAAGTTCCTGAGGCCACATTTACACCCAGCTTACTAGGGCTTCTCTGGCTTCTAGGCCTCTCCTACACACCAGTGCTTGACATAAGGCAGTGTAAATGACCTGAGGGCCCAGAGCAGTTGTTCGTGTGTTTTTTTAATTACTCACTGTGGCTCTTGGGCATACAGCAAAGCCACCTGCTGTGTTTATTTTGTAAGCAAGCAGATTACCCTGGCTTCTTATTCAGTACTCTGGGCTCAGGAATCTATATTTCTTATAAGCAGTCACCTCCTTTTTCCCCTTGAACGTTAGGTTTTTAAAACTATTGGCTTAGAGAATATTTGCAAGCTAAATCTTCACGGAAGCTTACCAGAATTGATTAGATCTCACAATGAGATGCATTTTGAGTTAAACCAAAATGAATGCATCCTCTGAGCTATTCAAAGAATCATGTTTGCTCACAATTGAACCGAAAACAATTTCAACAACCCAATCAAGAACAAGTGCAGTCTCATGTTCATTGCCATAAAATGCAATGAGCTTGGGAAATAGAAAGAAGGGGGAGGGGGAGGGGACCCAAGTTTCCCCCTGGATCTTACAAGAAAGGAAGTGCTTGGGGTGGCCTCTGCACCCCAGAGTTGCTTTCAACAAGCATCCAGGTGATGAGGAAACTAAACACAGGCAGAGAAGCCAGTAAAGCAGCAATAATGTTCTTGAAAGGTTTTGTCGGTAGGCAGTTGTGGTTTGAGAAGGTGCTCCATCAAACACCCCTTAGGTGCTGGAGGCTCTGTTTGAAATCAAGAATCCCTTTTTGGTTTTGAGATCCAGAGGCTAACTCTAACATCAGGATGATTCTATTTAAAGGGTGAATTGTGCAGTTTCATTTACAAAGGCATTTGTGGATTGCGAATAAAAATTCATCCTCATAACGGCTTCTATGTGCCAGCAGGAGGTCTTGAATTGGTTCCCCTGAGAGGATAGGTTGGAAAAATGCTTCATGTCTCACTGAAGGGCAGAATCTTTATGTGTGATAGGCTGAGAGAGCCCTTCCCACCTCTGGAGCATGTAGGGCCTTTGGAAATAGAAATGCCTTCATGAGGAAGTGAAGAAGGAGGTGTCTGTTATGGGTTCAATCAGCAAGATAGACCACCGACTCAAAATTTAAATTTAAGAGCCTTTATTAAGCTGGCCAGCTGACTACAGTTGTGTCCCTCCCGTAGGAGCCTCACAGCTTGCAGTGCTGACCAAGAGTACAGCAAGACCTTTTATCTGCAAAGACTTCAAAGTATTTTTTTAAAAAAAGAAAAAACAAACTGCAAAGCGGTTTATTAGCTGTTCCTGGTACTGGCAGGGTAAAAAGTTTACATAAAATTTATGAGCAGGGTCACACCTGGCTGGGTTTAATCATAACACATTGCTTTTCTAGAGAGATAATTAGCAATTTTTCTCTCCCATAGTCCCTGCCCCTCAGCCTACTCAATAATTCTTCTTTGTCAGGCCCCTGCCCCTAGCACAGTGTCCAGGATGGCCCTGGCACCAATGCACTATCCAGAAATATGGGACGATCTTCCTAGGAATGTGACTGGAGAAGAAATATGAGGTGGTAGGAGCAAATCGGTGGCAGCCATGCCCCACATGTGCTGAGCCATGTTCCCGCTGACCATTTGCTTTGCAGTCAGTCTCTTCTCTCCCTCCAGCTCATGCCTTATGTGAAATATGGGCATTCCAATCTGCCAGGCTCCTGTGGATCACATTTTAGTAGCTTCAACAATTCTAGGAAGGTGAGAGGTCAGGTCCACTGCACACAACTTCTCCCAGTGAAATCAAGCTTCAGATTAAACTCTCCCATGCGGGCAAACTTGTTTTAATATTGGGGGCGGGGGGCAGGGGATAGGACCATGTAACCTGCACTCTGCCTGATATGAACTGTTTCCTCCAAGGCGAAGATAGGGCTGTGTCATGAAGGGCAGCACGCTCAGCTCACATTGCCATGGGGGCAGGTGGTGGGTCACTAATAAGTTGGGTGGAATTCTGCACACAGGTACTGGGTTCTAGATTCTTTATTTTTCCTTTGGAATTTATTTTTATTGTGGACAGTATTACTGATATCCCCCATTGCCCCCCGCCCTTACCCCCCTTCACCAGTCTGTTCCATGCATCCATGTCTCTGGACCTATTTTGTTTGTCAGTTTATTTTGTTGATTAGATTCCACCAGAATATAACCTCCACGGTACCAGGTACATGTTGTCCATCACTGCATCCCTAACACCTGTTCTGAGAGGTTCTCTTCCACCAATGTCAGTCAAAAGAATACATGATGACTAGTACTATGGAAAGAGCCCTGTTAACCATGTAATGTTTTACCATCACCCATCCTCACTGGGTCTTAGTTATCTCATCACCAAAATGTACACGTGGACTAATTGCTCTTCAAATTTCCTTCAAATTCTGATTGTTGTTGAAGCAAGCCAAGAGTCCTGTGCCAGCCATCTCTAAATTGCATACCTTGCAGGGTTTAGCTTACTTTTTGGACAATATTGCATAGCACAAGGGTGGGACATTATAGTGCTTGTCACTGAAACAGTATATGTTCCATTCACCATTGGCCACTGGCCTTTAAAGTCCAAGGGTGAAGGGAAAATATTAGCTGCCCATGACATTTAGGATATCAGGCCCACAGTTATGTGATAGCACAGTAAAAACATGGTTTAAGATTGGCCCACAAAAACATCTTTTCATCAGTATTATTAACTCATCTTCCACCTTTATCCTCTCCCTAATGTGAATGAGCTCAGTACAGCAGGCCTCGGCATATCAATACAGATTTTAATAAAACATGTTAATCAGTAAAGTAAGGGATGGATTGGTCAGCAGAAAATATGTAAACATTATGAAACAAAATGAATAATTACAGAAACAAATGTTGAAGTGTCCATTTATTAACTGCAGCAGGTCTGCATGAGAGGACTCTGGATATTCATTCTTCTTCAATGATCCAAATAACCCTTTTTCTGAGTTCCTATATCTTGAGTAGCCTTCACAGGATGATTCTGTACCTTCTCACCTATGAGAATAGAATGAACTAGGGATGCCAGGGAGAGCTATCTGATCAACCTGAGAAGTGCATTTTTCTTTATAGTTTTCTGAGTAGTATCCTTGTTTATATATCTACTAGAGGCCCATTGCACGAAATTTGTGCACTTGGGGGGGGCGGTGTCTCTCAGCCCAGATTACAATAGGGCGCAGGCCAGGTTGAGAGACCCCACCAGTGCATAATCGGGGCCAGTGAGGGACGCAGGAGGTTGGCCAGCCATGGAGGGACCCCAGGAGGGCTCCAGGGTGTGTCCAGCCCGTCTCGCTCAGTCCCAATCAGCCAGACCCCAGCAGCAAGCTAACCTACCAGTTGGAGCATCTGCCCCCTGGTGGTCAGTGCACGTCATAGCGAGCAGTTGAGTGGCCTTAGCGTGTCATTAGCATATTATACTTTGATTGGTTGAATGGCTAACTGGACACTTAGCATATTAGGCTTTTATTATATAGGATATCTTGTGAGCTTGGTAAGTGTGGATCTGCCCTTATGGGCAGGTTTACACTGTAAGAGCTGATAGGATAAGATTTCTGATGCTACAAAGCACAGTGAAATGCCATTTGACAGACATTTTGGCAGCAAATGGGGTAGGAAAGGCAAATTAGTTCCACTTTTATTCAAATTACAGATCGATAAAGAGATCCCTCACAGATGCTCAAACCATAGCCTGGAACCATTATGAAAAATCTACAATAAAAAATTCTCACTTTGTTTTGTCCTATAGGGTGCAGATCCTTCATTCCAGTATACTAACTAGATTGTCATAAATACTCGGTCCCACCCCAATGCCACAACATCTGTAAGAAAGCAGCTAAGCAATCTTGCTTAAGAAGAATAAATAAAAAGCTTTCAACCTATAAATCACATGGAAATCTGGCAGGGCAGAGCATACCCAAACTAAAAGTAAAAGCATAAATTACTCTTTTGGAGGTGGCATACCAATATTGTAATCTTTCAGATATAAATGTTCCTCAGTACCACATAGCCACTACATCATTGAGGAGCTCAAAGCAGCACCCAGGGAACCACTGCTCTTCAGAGTGTGTGGGGGGCTACCTTCCCAGCCCCAGCCCATGGAGCTGCAGAAACCCAGAGCTGGGAATGGTTTATTCATCAGGAAAAAGTTGGCAGATTCTATCCATGGTGGTGATAGAGTGGGTGGCTGATGTGGAGCACAGTGAGATCAGCAGTAACGGTGGGCCCAAGTATTTAAAAAATACTTATGTAGGTGGCTGAAAATGTTTTCAGGAGAAGGAACCTAAGAGTATTGTTGATTCTTTCTTCTTCCAGATGCTTGTCTTGGAAAGATTTACTCTCAGAAAATCTAGGTTTAGGTTTCCCTAAAGCAGACAATCAGCCCTGGTGGAAGCCAGATGCTGGGACGTCCAAAACCAAGACTCTGAGTTTGTGTGGAGATCCACTTTTTGCACCAAGAACCAGTCCGAACTGGCTCTTTTGTTTATATTCTATGGGGCTTGGTAATCTTTTGAGGTGCTTTACTTTAAGGATTTTCTAGTCCTGCATAAAGTCTCTCTCCACCAGTGCCTCCGCCCCCCCCCCCCCCCCTCTGATTAAGCATGCCTCAGGGGAGGAAGGGACAGGGGCAGAGAAATTTCAGCTTGAAAGATTTTCTGCACCTGTGGGGGATTTATCAATGCTGATGAAGGAGGCAGAGGGAGAGAAATTTTGTGGTGAAAGCAACATACCTTGGAAACAATAGGGAGGAAAGAGAAGCTTTTCCCAATGAAGGAGAAATCTCCCTAGGCTGAGAGGGAAGGGAAAGCTGTGTAATAGGCAGGAGTCATCTCACTCTGAGCAGGAGGGTGGGGGGAAGCAGAGCAGGGTCCTCCTGGCATCCTGAGAGGAGATGTGTCTAGGTGAGTACAACCCTGAGGACCTCACAGAAGATTCCTCTCACTCCTGTGGCAATGGGCAAAGATGGCATGAAACCTTAAGTAAAAACTGAGCAGGTAGGCAATGGATGCCTAAGGACCTCTCCCCACACATGGACTCCTTCCAGCCATTTTGTAATGCAAGATCCTAGAAACATGGCACATTCCTCTTGGTGGAACTTCGAGATTAAATTAGGTGCCTTTCCTGCCAAACAAGTGGGATGGAATCCAAAATCCAAATTAACTTAGAGATAGCAGATTGACAGCCCCCCTTCCTAAAGCTTCCAAGAATTCACATTTTTTAATTCAGGAAGAAAACATCTCTTTCTGTGTGTTCCTCCCCCTCCCCCCCCTTAACAGCTAGGAAGGGATTGGGGTTGATGCCAAGGTGGCCTGACTTGAGTGGCACCCAGGGGCTACAGCCAGATGCAGGGTGGTGCTTCTCCTCTAGAGAGATATGAGGTATTTAGTCAGGGACTATAAAGGTTCGGGGAACAGTACTGTACCAGAGTTTGCCCCAGATGGTTCAAATGAAGACACTTTAATGATAAATTATTGAGAGATGAGGAGCAGGGCTATGGAGTTAAACCACATGTGGTGAAGGCACTTTGAGCCCGTGTAACATATAAGCTGTAGAGAAAAGTTATCTGGTGGGAAATGCTGTTTCAGATGACTCAGTTACTACCAGGACATGTTGCTGAAAAAAGGGGGTGGTAGGGAAGAAACACCCCAACTCTCACTATTCCTACCTCTCATTTTCTGCTGATGTCAGACTCAACGGAAAACTCAACTTAAAAACCCTCTGGTGACAGACAGCCCCCTGGTCCACAGGTACCGGCCTCCTGGGATATAACGCAGGGCAGAGACGGCTGTAGAGTGAGTCTGGGTAGAGAACAAAAAATGACGAAGCAGGTGTTAAGGTCTAAGGCAAGGTGCACAGTCTAAGCCAAAATCTTTGGTGCCTGTGGTTAGTTCAGGAAAAGAAGCGAACTCATGGAACGAAAATGGTGCTCCATGGAGCAGGAGAGCAGATGAATCCGAGGGGAGCCTGGACATCTTCCAGGGTTTCAGGGAGCTCTAATCCTAGACTGGGCTTGTGGGATGTCATTCTGCTCGCGGGGTGTCAGTGTATTTCCAGGGAAGTTGGACATTTGGTTTCTCCTATGTGTTGCATTCACAGTAGCTGTACTTAAATATGCTGAACAACCACTCATGTCCAGTCCTTGTCTTTGTGCTCAGCTGAGCTGGGGTCCGTCTCCTGTACTCCATAGCTCAGCTTTTTATTAAAAAAATTTTTTTTTCTAAATTTATTTTTTCAGGGCGAAAGCACAATTTTTTTATCCATTAAAAAAATCGCTATTGTTGGAAGAATTACATATGTCCCTTTTTTTCTCCCATTAACCTCTTCTAGGCCATGCCTGCCCCCCACCTCAGGCCTTTACCACCCTATTGTCTGTGTCCATGGGTTATACATATATGCATACAAGTTCTTTGGTTGCTCTCTTCCCACCTCCCCTGCCTTCCCTCTGAGATTCAACAGTCTGTTCCATGCTTCTATGTCTCTTGACATGTAACAGTATGAGTTTCAGGTATATAACATAATGATTCCATATTTGTGAACCCTGTGAAATGATCACCATAACAAGTCTAGTTATATCATCATACATAATTACAAGTTTTTTCTTGTAATGAGAACTACTAAGATCTACTCTCTTAGCTCTCAGCTTTCTGGTAAGTGGGAATGATGAAACTCACTTCCAGAAAGTCTTTATAATGCAAATAATGTATAACCAAAAATTGTTCTAGCCAAAAAAATAAATGAATAAAATAATAATATCCTTTAAAGCACTTTAGCCAAAAGTAAAAAAAAGTTTAATTCTGACTTTTATTACCCATGCAACATCAAATTTTATTGAAACAATAACTAGAATGAGAGACTAGCACAGGAGGGAAGAGGAGAATGAGAGCAGGACAATCCTAGAATGCAGTCCCTGCATTAAAGAAGGGCCCTGCTCTGACCCTCCACCGCGTGGCCAGAAACGGAGGGCCAAGGAGACACACCCATCAGGAGGCCTCCTCCTACCAAAAAAATACATGCCAAGTTCCTGGGCAGAAATGCTTTCCCCAGATGACCCTGAACTTGTTCCTGTGGGCTGTGCGGATGGTTAAGAGCAACAAAAGGGCCCACCAGTATTAGCTGTGGATCTGAAAAAGAGATAAACAGGTGACATGGGAATTTGGAAACATGATGTCAGAAAGCCAGTGGAGAAGAAAAAGCATGAGAAATTAAACTCTAAACTTTTTCAGGCCAAACATTTCTCTCCCGTCACTGCTCTTCTAGTTCATCCACTTACCTAAGAGCAGTGCCGAGGGCAGGATCCTTGGAGAATGGGTCTATGAGCATCTTGGCAAAGTAAAGAGTTTGTTCAGTGACTGGCTCTTTCTAGGAAAAACCAGGGTGTCAGACTAAGAAGACAGCATGCGAGTGGAAACCAAAAGCAGGGTTTCTTTAACAGAGCGTTGAAATTTGAAAGGAGCAAGCAGGAAAGCTGTGCTGGGTCTGAGAGAAGAGTTCCTATTTGGATTCTAGGGAGTCTGTTGGCAGTGAGCTAGTGTCTGAAGGAGGGAGATTTCAACAATTTATGAGCAAACTGCTGCAATATCCTCAAGACATTACAGAGAAACCTGCTCCCCACTGCATCTGGGTATGTGAGGAGTTGTATGCATACCTCTCACAGTAGCTCCCTCTTCAGATTTGCTCAATGTAAAACTCAGTTTCCTCTGCTCTCAGTTCTAACCCCATGGCTCCTGTCTTGCCTCAGAAGAGGAGGCTCAGACCCAAACATGGAAGGATCTGATGATTCTGAGCAGCCTGGAAAGAACCGATACAGCATGTCTGCCAGCACCGGCGTGGCAGCCTGCCCACATTCCTCCCAGGGCAGCAGAGGACACATTCAAAGATGCAAGGAGCATCCGATAGAGCATAGGGACCTTGGCCCTTGATTTCTGGCTTCATTGTTCAGCCTCTCTGAGACTCCAAGGGCCATGCTTCAAAATAGGAATGATAATATATTACAGCAACAGAAGTGACGGACGGACCACAATTACCCGAGTCTTGCCGATGCTTCTCTGGCTTCAGAGATGTAGCAGCCTGGGTTGCTCTTTATACTCCGTGCATTTCACATCAGCTTGAAACATGAGAACTTACAGGGCAGTTTCTGGCACAAGCACCCCAAACTGTGGTTGGATCTAGAGTTGCCAGAAGACTGAAAACAGTTGATCAGGTATGTGTTCGGGTCAAAGCACTGGTGGTGGTGGTGGTGGTGGCGTGAGGAGGGAGGTGTCAGCCTGGGAGTTGGCTGGTGACTGAAGTAACTGCAGAGCTAGAGGAGAGGACAATGTGGCTCAGTGTCTCTCTCCCAGACGTGCAGACACTGTCAATGAAAGCACTTCCCTCCAGGCACCCTTAGAGGGGGCTCAGGGCTTGCCATTGACATGATTCTCACACCCCTTTGACTCCTTTCTGACCCTGGCCCACTTCCAAGGATAACCATGAAGGAACTTGGCTACTCCATCAATGAATCCAATGCCCTAGAAACCAAGGAACTGGAATGGATTTGGGTTGGTTAGAACCTATAGCCTTGTGTGATGGAGCCCAAGTCCCTGAAAACAGAGAATTGAGGCCTGGAGTCTCTTCAGGGAAGAGCAGCCAGGGTCCTCCCCTTTGGGGTGGTCAGGTGCTGGCTTGGTATGGGGCCAGTTGGGCCAGAGGGTCTGAGAGAAGGAACTGGGATACTCCTCAGGATTAATGAAGATCCCATGGCCGCCCTGCTTTGCCGGGTCTCCTCTCTTGATCTCTCAGTGACTCTATTGCCATTGCCTGATAGTTTTACCTGTTTTTCTCTTAAAGGTGGTCACCATTCCAGTGGAAATCAGTATTTCAGATATAACAACATAACCCATCGTTCTGGTTACTTGTTGCATTATAGCACCATTCAAATTTAATGGCTTAAAACACCAATAACTCTGTTAAAGCTCATGATGTTATGAGTCAGGAATTCGAGCAGGACTTGGGCAGGTGTAATTCTGGTCCACATACTCTCCTGGGCTCACTTGGTGATATTCAGCTGATGGCTGGGCTGAATGTTCCAAGATGGTACCATTCACATACCTAGTGTCTTATTGAAAATGGCTGGAAGTTGAGACCTGACTAACCCCCCTTCCATCATGTGTAGTGCCAGGGTATCCACCATCTTTTCACCAGGGCAGTTGGCCTTCTTACTCCAAAACTTATTGTTCCACGGGGCTCAGGTGGGATCTGCAAGGATTCTTATTACCTAGACACAGAAGTCCCACCGAATTCTATTTATCAAGTAAGCCTTGAGGATCAACCCAGATTTAAAGGGAAGGGAGGATATTTCTTCTCTCAAAAGGGGAATGGCATGCATGTCCTGGGAGGGAATGGCTTGATGTACCATCCTGGAGACAAGCCACCATCCTAGAGTTTTGGATTGTGAAGTTTAGAACCAGACATGTCTCAATTCAACCCCTGGATTTTCCACTTTCACCTTGGAGACCTGGGGCAAGTTATACAATTCCCATAAAAGTGTTTCATCATCAGTAAACTTGGAGTAATAATACTACATTTTTCAAAGAGTTACTGACAGGGTTTCATGACTGATTGACTGATTGATATTTAAGGTATCTTGCAAATGGGTTCATGTGTCAGAACCTGTGTGAACAGAGGGGATCTGGCGCAGGAACTTACTGGCCAGATTACTTAAACATTAAGCAGTTCACTGCCACACTCAACCCTGATGCTAGACTCAACCCTGGCTCTACTGTCTTCATGTCTTAACTACTCTGTGCCTCAGTTTTCTCATTTATAAAGTGTACACAATAATAGTACTGGCTTTGTAGGAATATCGTGGGGGATTAACTATTGTTCTAGAATACCACAGCTGCTTCATAGATGTTAATTGCTATAGTAGTCCATCTCTATTCACAGTTTCATTTTCCGCTGTTCAAGTTACCCAAAATATTAAGTGGAAAATTCCAGAAATAAGTAATTCATCACTTTTAAAGTGCATGCTGTTCTGAGGAGCATGATGAAAGCTTGTTCCTGCCTAAACCATGAGTCATCTCTTTGTCTAGCATCTCCACACCATATATGCGCCCTGCCTATTAGTCACCTAATAGCCAGCCATCTGGGCTATCGGATCAACTGTTGTGGGATCACCATGCTTGTGTTCAAATACCTTGATTTTACTTAATAATCACCCCCCCCCCCTTAAAAAAGCACAAGAGTAGTGATACTGACAACTTGGATATGCCAAAGAGAAGCTGTAAAATGCTTGCTTTACGTGAACGGGTATGCATGTACAAGAAAAAACTCAGTATATACAGGGTTTGATACCATCTTTAGTTCCAGGTATCCACTGGGGAGTTCTTGGAATGTGTCCCCATGGATAAGGAGGGACTACTATATTATTATTCACATGAATTATTTCTAGTCTATATAACAAAAATGCATGGTAGGTATTTTCTCTTAATTTTATGCATAGGAAAACTGAGGTTTATGGACAAAATAAATGAAAAGTATAGTATCTTCCCCAAGGACACAGCGCTAGTAAGTTGTGAAGTTAAACTCAGGTCAAGATGACAAGAGAGAATGAGAGAGAATGTGTGATTAGGGGACAGAAGATGTACTAAGAACATACCACTTAAAGAAAGATAGGAGAGAGTGAGAAAGGAAACACGCAAATTTAGGAGAATGTTGCTGGACAGTAAAACGTGGCTGAGAGGAAGATGGCAGAGATAAGAGAGATGGATACTAAATTCAAAAGAGATTTACAAGAGATAAAAAGGTTACAAACCTGAAAGTGAGATCACAGGATAGAGAAAGAAGGGGAGGAAGATGGTAGAAAGCGTGTTAGAACATGGGGTAGGAAATGGTTAAGAAAAAGACACACAAAATAGGAAAACTATTAATGATATGATGTTTCTACAGAACAGATATATGACATAAGCTCCTTGGAGGAGTGTCTCTAGTGTAACTCACATATGGGAAGTTAAAATTCATTCATTTACAATCGTTACCGCTTGTGGAGGAATATAATTTCTTTACTCAAGCAGTAAAGAGTTGGACTCTTCAGGAAATAATTAGGACAATAATACAAATTTAAAAAGGTCATGCACTAAAATTGACTGAGAATTAGAATAATAATGTGGGATCAGATGGCGCCACAATCGGGACGTGACTTCAGTCTCATCTATTTATCTGTCTGCCTGGGAAGCAGGTGGCGGACATGTGGCTCTGAGAGCAGGGCACTTGCCCCAGGAGTTCCCCAACTAAATGGAAATTGGTAAGCACGGGGCTGTGGGTAAGGAGATGTCTTCAGATTACCAGAAAGATCAATTTACTGATGCTGGGCCAGAGAGTTGCCAACTGAAACACATGCGCACACACACTTGACATATATCTTAGGTCCACATTATAGACTAAAAACTATTCAGATAAAACAGTGTTCATCAAAATTAAAACCTTCTGCTCTGCAAAGAATTGTTTAGAGGGTTAAGAGACAAGCTGAAGACTTGGAGATAATATTTGAACCCTGTATATCTGACAAAGGTCTCATGTTTAGAATATATGAAGCCGTTTCAAAACTGGACAGTTAAAAACACACATAAACAATCCACCTGGAAAGTGGGGAAAAAGACACAAAGAGACATTTCAGTAAAGAAGATGGCCTGCAGTGTCAAATAAACACAGGAAAAAAGACGTTCAACTTCACTGGCGAATAGAAAGAGGCAAATTGAAATCATTATGAGATATCACTACACACCTATTAGAACAAATAAAAGTTACAAAAAAACAGCTGGCAATAATAAATGCTGTTGCATGTGTCTTAAAAATGGATCATTTATATATTGCTGGTGGTGATGTAAAGCAGTACAGACTCTCTGAGAAATATTTGGCAGTTTAAGAAGAAACTAAAATAAACTTACTGTATAACCCATCAATCGCACTCCTAGGCATTTATTCCAGAGACATGCAAACTTATGTCAGCATAAAAATCTGTACACAATCAATCACAGCAGCTTTACTTGTAAAAGCCGAAAACTGAAAATAACCCAAATATTCCTAATAGATGATGGTGAAATAAACTGGTGCATCCGTATCATAAAATACAACTCAGCCATAAAAAAGGGATGAATAATGATACATATGACATTTTGAGTCAATCTCCAGAGAATTACACTGAGGAGTAAAAGCCAGTTGCCGGTTTAATTCCAGGTCCAGGGCACATACCTCGGTTGCAGGTTCAATATCCAGCCCCGGTCAAGGTGTGAGCAGGAGGCAGCCAGTCGATGTGTCTCTCTCACATTAATGTTTCTTTCTCTCTCTCCTCCTTCCCCCTCCCACTCTCTCCTAAAAATCAGGAAAAAATATCCTGACTCCTTGGGTAAGGATCCTAATATATAGAGAGCTAGGTGCCATCATGACCAAACGGGCGACCATTCACCATGAAGTGCATGGAGCACCTCTCGGTCTCCCCACTCCCCCAGCCCCCAGCTGCTCACCATGAAGTGTGGCTGGCGGCAGGGCAGGGCTGGGGACTGTTGAGCGGCAGTGGCTGGCTGCTTCGCGGGGTGGCCGTGAGCTTAGCGGAGCAGTCACCTGGGTGGCAGCGAGTTTCATGAAGCAGTCATGGCGGGGGGTGGGGGGGCCTTGTGGAGCAGTGGTGCTGCTTTGTGGAGCAGTCGAGGGGCCAGGAGCATTGCGGAGCTCCCTGGGGCAGGGAGCTTCACGTAGCGTTGCAGGGCGGCAGTGGCCATGTGAAGGAGACCAGGCTAGGCCTAGGGACCCTAACCGTGGAAGATTTCGTGCACGCTGGGCCTCTAGTTTAAAAATAAGAGATAAAAGGGGTCCTGAGCAGGCATGTCTGTGCACTGCCACCCTTAGCTCACTGCTCCCGACTTTCTGGCTGTGCTTCACCTGAAAGGTGCTGGCGCTCTCAGCACAGGTGTGACACTCAATCCACCTCAACTGTCATTAGTGATGGCAGTTGCTTCATCATATTCACTGGTGAGGTGTCTCCCTCCTGCCCTATCGAACAGAAGAAACCGAGGCAGGGAGAGCTGGCCTGACATCTAACATCATTCACAGTGAGTGATGGATCTGAGATTCAAGCCTCCGCTTATCTCACTCCAAAGATGATGCAGAACCACTATTTTATAATTGGAAATATTTCTCTGATCCCTGAGCTTTTAACCCAGAAATGTTGAATTATCTACGCACTGTGGAGAACATGGTGGCCTGGGGCAGAGCGGTGCCGCCAGGCTGAGATGGAGGAATGCCTTGCCTCTGGCACCCCAGGAGCCAAAACAAAACAAAATTAAGCTGAAACAAGCTCCCCCTAAATAGTATTACCAAACTATCACAAATCGATTTTTTAGTAATTTCTAGAAATGGCAACTCCCTGTTTATCCTTCAGTTTCAGAAGCCCCACCAAACAGGGCTGCCCACAGCAGGGGTCATCACCTGTTCTGTCTCTCAGGTATGCAGAATGCCACATTCTTTCTTTTAACAACACATCCTAGAGAACAATACCCAAAAGTATAAAGTAAAAGTCAACTTTCTGGCCTAAGGAAATAGGTTATTCCCTGAGAAACATGGTTGGCAGCAAAAGTAATTATTAAGCTGACACCGTCTGTTGAAAGAGCAATAAAAAAAATCACTTTTAGAGACAGAAAAAGTAGCATGATTCTAGAATTCAAAAGCATATATATATATATATATATATATATATATATATATATATATGTATATATATATTTTTTACCTTTCGGACATGACTTACAGTTGATCTAACCATTTTGGAGGGTCGTTTTCTTTGCTTTTCCCCTGAAAAGCTGTAAGTGGTCATCACATTGATAGTGAGACTGAGAAATGAGGGCATATGAATTGCACCGCTGCCAAGAACCTCCTCCCTCCCGTACCTCTCCTATCCTCTCTCCTCCCTCCTTTCTGCAACAAAATATAGGAAGTCATGCTTTCAGAAATTGTCAAGGAGAGGGAAATCTCCCTCTTGAGTTCTTGTGGCCAGAGTGATAATAAAATTGACACAAGGGAGATTCACGGGAGAAAACCAACTTAAGCTGTTGTACAGATCATAAAATTAATGCTCAGAGACTGGCCAAAAAGCAGGCAGCTTTTATTGTCTTTTCACATAGAGAAACAAGAAATTTGTGATGATTCAACAAGACAAAAGAAAAACTTAGGTTTGGGAGTTCATTGTGAGGAATCTAAGCAAAGATTTGGCTTGGGTAGCAAATTAGCAAAAACAGTAACAAGTTTGTTTATTCAGGCTTCTGGACCCTGTATTCTCTAACCTGGTGATAGGCATGACTCTCCTTCTCCAGGTGCCCGGATGGGGCCTTTCACAGAGAAAATGCATTTACTGCATTCTGAGAGACAAAGGTCATTCTTGCACCAGCTGTTTTTAAAGTAACTTTAATTCAAAATAATCAATGCACCCAAGTGGCATATTTTAGAGCAGCCTGCCCTGGGCCCCCAACCAAAGCTTCCTGAAAAACTTATCACATTAAAAGGCAAGATGGAAAATTAAATTTGAGGTGAAAAATGACATCTGAATTTATTTTCCTCCTGGAAAGAACTTTAAGAACTTTGGGTTGTGTGGCAGGTCCAGAGCTTGGCCTGAGGTGGCAGTCTGACCTCAGCAGAGCAGGTCATGGGGCAATATTGTAATTTAATTCATGGTTTGCTCCCCCTGGTAGGGAAGGAGTAAAAGGAAGTTAAGCCAATCAAGAAAGAACAGGGAGCAAGGAGGGTCCCAGCAACAGAGCTGCAGGTGGGACCTCAGGGACAATGTGGCCACCTGGATTGTAGGGACTGTGATATTTGACAGTGGTTTTTATTCATTAAGAAATACTTTACTTTGTCTTTAATACCCAAACCATGTATGAAAAAATATATGTTGCGCCCGGCCAGTGTGGCCCAGTGGTTGAATGCTGACCTACGAACCAAAAGGTCACAGTGCAATTCCCAGTCAGGGCACAACACAAGTCCATGTTGCTGATCAATGATTTTCTTTCATTATTGATATTTCTATCTCTCCCTCTTCCTTTCTCTTTGAAATCAATAAAAAATATATTTAAAGCCCTAACTTGTTTTTGCTCAGTGGATTCAGCATCGGTCTGTGGGCTGAAAGGCCCTAGGTTCAATTCTAGTCAAGGGCACATGCCAGGGTTATGCACTGGATCCCCAGTCGGGGGCATACAGGAAGCAGCTGATAAATGATTCTCTCATCATTGATGTTTCTCTCTCTCTCTCTCTCTTCCTTCCTCTCTGAAATCAATAAAAATATATTTTAAAATCTTTAAAAAATATATGTTGTATTTAGTTCAACATGTCAAAGTACTGCATGCAGGGTGTAGAAAGAATAAGTGGGCAAAGGCAAGGAGTAGCAGGCATTCACAGTGGGCTCAGGGGACCAGGTATCTAACATGGGCGCCAAGAATGAATGGGTCATGTGTTTTTTGGTATGGCGAGAGAACACCTGCAACAGATGGTAGCCTGGAGGAAGGTAAAGTCACCAGGAAGCTATTTGTGAATATCAGATGTTCCTCCACCTCTGAGGAGGATGGCATGGAGATCTGGAAGAGGGAGTACACCACTGCCTCAAAGAAATCAATGACCTGTATAAAGACAAGAGACATGGCCAAGTGCAAGACCATGGTGAGAGAAGTTAGCTTGACATGGAGGCAGACAGGGAAGGGGTCCAGAGGAAATCAAAGGCAGGTGGAACATAGGCAGGGGCAGACATGGCAGTTTGAGCCAGCCTAATCACAGAAAACAACCATGCTGAAATAACAGAATGTTTTTGGACACAGAGCGGGAGGCATGGGAAGCCAAGGGAGGGCCTGCAACAACAAGGCGTACTGACGCATAGGAACAGAGAAACTTCAAGTCCATTGCTGGGCAAGAACAATGAGAGAATCAATCAGGTGGCACACACAGGTAGATACAGAGCAGGCTTGTAGCACATATATACTCCTAGACCACCTAGCTTCACTGGCCACCCATTATTTGGGGCCCCTCCCTGTGTGGGAGTCTGAATCTGTTTGTAATAAATTTGCTTGTAGTAAATTATCCATGCTTTTGCATAAATATTCTGGTTCACAGAGCTCATTCTTCGGCATCCTGAGACACAACCCAGGGGGAAAAATCCTCGGCTCACCATTCCAGTTATCAATGGGACACATGTGGACAGCACTGACTTCAACAGGAACAGTCACCACTAAATTTGTTATGGAGAATGTTGACCAATGAAATAATTTCTGGAAGGTTTTTAAGAGACACTTGACAAAACTTTCCAACTGTGCATGTTATATTCTCTGAGGGACAAACCAAGCATGTCTTCAGAGTGATCCTGTGTGTGGTGGGCCATTTGTTACCCCTGACTTAAAGGATCACTCCCCATATTGGGACAACATGACTTAGCTTTTAGTTGAGAAGTGACCCATGAAGCCAGAACGTCTCATGGGAAGACAACCACAAGGATGCTGGTGATCTCTCCCAGGGCACAGTCTGCTCTGAGATGCTTCTGGGAGGAGGACTTTATCCAGAAACCCTGCATCTAAGAAAGCTAATCCTCTTATCTCTCCTCTCCAAGTGGTTATGGCTCTAACAAAAGTCTGAGACCTTTTGATAAGCTATTGCATTTTAATGTGAACTTTCCTCGATGGCTCACAGATGCTCTGTGATGGCGGACATCAGAGACCTAGGAAAGGTGGCTTCAGAATCAGTTTCATGGAGAGGAACACACAATTAAAATTCAAATGGCATCAGACAAGACTGACCCACAGAGCTGCTGGGCAGGACTCTTACCTCGGGAGGACGTGGTGTCAGAGACTGGCCTCATGTCAGGCGGGATTCCTGAGGACCTCTTACGCTGCAGACACTGCTAAGATAAACCTCTGAAATTATTCTGTTTAAAGAAAATATGCAAGTTGGGTGGATGACTGTTACTTTATTATATAATTTAGGTCCTTCCTCCTTCATTGCCAGCTCTGAGTCTTAAGGCCATCTTAGTGTGCCCTTGACATTGACCATGCAATTCTCTCCTCATCCTTCTCCCTGTCTTCCGGGACTGGCTCAGATGCTTCCTGATTCTTTTTAAAGCTCTGTCCTGTTTTACATGAATGAGAAATAGCCACCATCAAGGTCTGGTTGGAACAACAGTCAGTGTGAAGTCACTCTAAAGTACACACACACACACACAAACACACATGTCTCTAAGTGCCACATTCATTTTTGCAGAGAAATGAGACTTAAATTCCTACATTTGTTAACTGTATATACCTCCTTCCAATAATGTCTGTCTTAATTCAAGTTGTCCAGAGAAACAGGACCAATCTACACTAATAAAAGAGAAAAATGGTAATTGGCGTACGACGCTACCCTTTTCATTGGCTAATCAGGGCTATATGCAAATTAACTGCCAACAAAGATTGGCAGTTAACTGCCAACAAGATGGCGGTTAATTTGCATACGTAGGCACAATGCAGGGATGAAAAAGGGAAAGCAGGAAGAAGCCCCCTGCCACTGACAGTGATCAGAAACCCAGGGGGGAGCTAAGAGCTGGGGGGCAGGGCAAAGGCGGACCTGAGGCCACCTTTGCCCTGCCCCCCAGCCATGATCAGAGAATCAGGTGCCTTTTCCGCCCTGGCCAGTGATAGCAGGAAGTAGGGGTGTAGCCAGCGATGGGAGCTGGGCACGGTGGAAGCTGGCAGTCCCAGGAGCTAGGGGTCCCTTGCCTGGGCCTAAAGCGAAGCCCACGATCTCGGGGCCGCTGCAGCTGCGGGTCCCCGCTGCCCGAGCCGGACGCCTCAGCCAGAGGCATCCTGCAGGGGCAGGGGCGGAGCTCCCGCGATCGTGGCACCCCCCCCGCCCCCCCCCCCCCCCCCCCCCCCCCCCGCTGCACTGCAGGTCCCCGCTGCCCGGGCTGGACGCCTAGGCCAGAGGCGTTAGGCCTGGGCAGGGGTGGAGCCTGCAACCGCGGGGAGCTGGGGGTCCCCTGCCCAGGACTGACACCTCTGCCGGAGGCCTCAGGCCTGGTCAAGGGGCCGATCCGGTGATTGGTGATCGGAGGGTGATGAGGGTCAACTCCTCTGGCAGAGGCATCAGGCCTGGGTGGGAGGCGGAGCCGGGGATTGGGGGGATATGATGGTCCCCTTGCCCAGGCCTGAAGCCTGGGTCAGAGGCATCAGGCTTGGGCCGGGGGTGGAGCAAGTGATCAGAGGGAGATGGGGGTCCTCTGCCCAGGCATGATTCCTGGGCCAGAGGCCTCAGGCCTGGGTGGGGGCCAGAGCCAGTGATCAGGGGGAGATGGGGGTCCCCTGTCCAAGCCTGACACCTCTGGCGGAGGCGTCAGGCCTGGGCAAGGGGCCGATCAGGCGATCGGAGGGTGATGGGGGTCTACTCCTGAGGGTTCCCAGTATGTGAGAGGGGGCAGGCTGGGCTGAGGGACACTCCCCCCACACACACACCCAGTGCATGAATTTCGTGCACCAGGCCCCTAGTAGAATATAAATATACTAGAGGCCCGGTGCATGAAATTTGTGTGTGTGTGTGTGGGGGTCCCCTCAGCCCAGCCTGCACCCTCTCCAATCTGGGACCCCTTGGGGGATGTCTGACTGGCAGTCCAACATCCCTCTCGTAATCCGGGACCACTGGCTCCTAACTGCTCACCCCCCCTGCCTGTCTGATTGCCCCTAACTACCCCCACTGCCAGCCTGGTCACCCCCAACTCCCCCCTCCCCCCCCCGCCTCCCCTCCCCCCCCTCCCGCCAGCCTGGTCGCCCCACGCAGCCTGTTGTTCAGTTGTTTGGTCGCTCCTCACTGCTCCCCCTGCTGGCCTGATTGCCCACACAGTCTGCTGCTCAGTCGTTTGGTTGGCCCTCACTAACCCCCCTGCCAGCATGGTCGCCCCATGCAGCCTGTTTGGTTGTCCATTCGGTTGTTTCAGTTACGACAGTCACTTAAGCTTTTATATATATAGATGTGCAGGATTCATTTAAACTGTTATGTCAAATATACAATAACATTTAATTCCTGTCTTCCTAGACTATGTTCAGAAATCAGTGACAGGATCAATGTGTAGAGATCTGAAGGAAATGGGTAGTGGGTATTTAAGCAGACTATTTTTTTGAATAACAAGTAAAAGAAAGAGCTTTTAAAGAAAACATCACAAACAAACTGAGATGAAAACTTGAGTGATTTGACAACATTAAACTTAATGATTAAGGCTTAAAAATAAAATGCCAGAAATACAATTGCCATATGGTGACAGGATAACAGAGACATTTGTAAAACCAAAACACTAAGGAATTAGGGGCTCTTATATTTAGTATAGAAGTATTTATTCTGCGTGTACTTGTTTTATTCATGGAAAATTTCTGAAAAGCATCAAAGAGAATGGCAAGTGAAAACACACACTCCAGCTTCACTAAAATGAGGAGACCCTAACCACTCCCTGATTTCAGGTGGTTAGAAGGACCACTGAGAGCAGTGGGTATAATACAGGGCACACTGAGGGAGAAAGCTTAGGGGCAGGTCTCAACATCAGCAAGAAAAGTCAAATTCTTAAAGCTGACAGGCACACCTTGAAGTTTAAACTCAAATTCCTTTGGTGGTGCAGCCAGCACAGAGTGTATGGCGAATTGTAGGAGCTCCTCTGGACTCGACTAGAGCCCAAGAGGAAGTGGAGGTGGCGTAAGTGAAGGAATCCAGACTTGTAGGCAGCTCTCTGCAGCTGGAGTAGAAAAGAGAGACTTCATATTGGGACCCAACTGCCTACCATAATCTCTTGTGCAAAGCCAATTAAACAAACTCACACAAAATATTTGGTTATAATAAAAATGTACAGCATAGGGAATTTAGTCAATAATACTCTAAATAACTATGTATGGTGTCAGATGGGTATGAGATATATCAAGATGATCACTTAGTAAGTTTTATATAGCCTAATCACTGTGGTGTACACCTGAAACTAATGTAATATTGTATGTCAAATGTAATTGAAAAATTAAAAAAATTAAAAACAAATAAATAAAACCTACAATTAGCATGAGAGGTAGTTCTACTTTCCATATTTAAATATCTTTCCAATAGATGGTATACACACACACACACACACACACACACACACTAGAGGCCCGGTGCACTCGGGGGGTCCCTCAGCCCAGCCTGTGCCCTCTCGCAGTCTGGGACCCCTTGAGGGATGTCCACCTGCTGGCTGGCTTAGGCCCGCTCCCCAGGGTATTGGGCCCAAGCAGGCAGTCAGACATCCCTCTGGCAGCCTGGGAGCCCTCAGGGGATGTTCACTTGCCAGCAGGGAGCAGGCCTAAGCTGCAGTCGGACATCCTTAGTGCTGCTGAGGAGGCAGGAGAGGCTCCCAACACCACCCTGTACTGGCAGCAGTCAGCCTGGCTTGTGGCTGAGCAGAGCTCCCCCTGTGGGAGCGCACTGACCACCAGGGGGCAGCTGCTGCATTGAGCATCTGCCCCCTGGTGGTCAGTGTGTGTCATAGTGACCAGTCATTCCCAGTCGTTCTGCTGTTAGGGTCAATTTGCATATTACCCTTTTATTATATAAGATAGAGGCCTGGTGCATGGGGGGGGGGGGCACTGGTTTGCCCTGAAGGATGTCCTGGATCAGGGTGGGGGTTCCACTGGGGTGCCTGGCCAGCCTGGGTGAGGGGATGATGGCTGTTTTCAGGCTGGCCACGGCACCCAGCCACCCAAGCTCCCAGTGGAGGCTGGCTGGAAGCAGGTATCTGGGATTTACTTATCTTCTATAATTGAAACTTTGCTGCCTTAAGTGGAGGCCACAGCTGGCCAGGGCAGGCAGGAAGCTTGGCTTCCTCCAGCTCCGTGGCTATGGCCACCATCTTGGTTGGGTTAATTTGCATATAGTCGCTCTGATTGGCTGGTGGGCATGGCTTAGGGCATAGCGGAAGTGCGGTCAATTTGCATGTTTCTCTTTTATTAGATTAGATATATATGGTTGCCCAAAATGTATACATACTCTTTGAATAATTATAAAGGCAGTGTTTATTAAAATACATTTCATTTTCAAAATTGAGCTATCAGCTGTTAGTGTTTATATTTTTGTGGGATGCTCTGTATATATAACCTACACTAATAAAAGAAACATGCAAATTAACCATCACTCTGCCACTCCTCCACTCTGCTACACCCATGAGCCAATCAGAGTGACTATGCAAATTAACCCAACAAAGATGGTGGTTAATTTGCATACTCAGGTGTGGAGTGAAGACCAAAGATGACTGAAGATGGTGGCGGCCACGGAGCTTGAGCAAGCAGGAGGCTTGGGTTGCTCCCGGCGATGGAGGAAGCCAAGCTTCCTGCTGGCCTTGGACTCTGCTCAAGGAGTGGCTGGGGGCCTCGGTTACCAGGGGCTCCACTCAAGGAGGGGCAACCTAGGCTTCCAGTCCACTCTAGACTCCACTCAAGGAGGGGCTGGGGACCTGTGCTCTTCTCAAGGAGTGGCTGGGGGCCTGGGTCACTGGGAGCAACCCAGGCTTCCAGTCTGCCCTGGGCTCTGCTGGAGGAGCTGGAAAAAAAAGAGGAGGGTCTGTGAGAAGCCAGAGCAGAGAAGTCAAGCCTTCCTGCTGTGGCCGGACCAAAGGCCTGGGTCCCAGGTGCCAGAGGAAAACCGGTGCTGGCAGCCAGGAGAAGGAAGGCCTATTGTGTGAATCTTCATGCAATGGGCCACTAGTCCTATCTAATAATAGACAAACATGGTAATTGACCGTACCTTTGCTACGCCTCCCATGGGCTAATCAGCATGGTATGCAAATTAACTGTCAACAAAGATGGCGGCTAATTTGCATACTGCAGGCTGGGCGGGACAGTGCCATCCCACCTGCCCTGCCACCATCCAGGCCTGCTATCTGCGACCCAGGGTGGCGGGCATCCGTGTGCGACCCGACCTGGGGTGGCCGGGCAGGGCAGCAGCGATCGGCTGGCCCACCCGGGGGTCCTGTGTGCGACCTGCCCGGATCGTCATGTGTGTGACTCGACCCAGGGCGGCGCCTCGACCCAACCCAGGGCAGCTCCCCAACCCCCGGATCGGCCCTGCAGTGTGTGCAACCCGAGGAGGCAGGGCAGGCACTGAGGGGTCAGGCCTGCCATCTGCCACCCGGGGAGCGGGCCTAAGCCAGCAGGTGGTTATCTCCCAAGGGGTCCCAGACTGTGAGAGGGCACAAGTGGGGCTGAGGGACATCCCTCCATCCCCCACAAATTTTTGTGCACCGGGCCTCTAGTTATATATAATGGGCTACAACTTTTTGTCCCATAGAAACCCTTTTCTGTAAACATTCTGCTTGCTTTTTCCAACTTCTATAACCATTATGTGTTCTTGTAGTCCTTTTTATAGATGCTGTGTTGTATCTATAACAGTATGTATACAGGATGGGGCAAAAGTAGGTTCATAGTAGTGAGTACATGAAACACATACTTTAATATTGTATTCTCATTGAATAATGATTGTATTATTTTCCATATGAACAACTGAAAACCTAATTGTGCCCCACGCTGTATTTATACATTACATATTTATATTTAAAGCAAGCAAACAAAACAAAAACCTTAATGAAGCCTTCATCTTTATGGAGCAAGAGCACAAAGCACAAATGCAAGAAGTGAGGAAAGACAGCAGACCATGGGGAGATGAAAAATGAGCTGTGGCGCATAGCAAGGAAGCAGCAAAGCCAATATTAAGCCATCACTGAAATGAAGGCGAAATGAAAGAGCACAAAGGAGAATAGACACTGTTGATAGCTAATATATTACATATGTAGATATATATAGTTTTCAGACTAAGCTACTATATTTTATATATATATATGTATATATATATATATACATATATATATATATATATATATATATATATATAGTTTTCAGACAGAAGAAACAGAGCCCAGAAGGAGAAAAATGGTGATTAATAAAATTAGCTACATATATAAAAAGTTTGGGCATTGCGTACAGCATGCAGTGAAATCAAAAGTCAAATAATGAGTTGAGGGAAATTGGGATATGCCACCAATATCACAGAGAAGCTCATTTCTTTAGTATAATAAATGCTCCTCCACAAACAAAAGGCCAGCAACATGGTGGAAAAACAGCACAGCAGTTCAGAGGACAGAAGTGCACGTGGGTGCTGTGTTAGGCAAGGACCTGCCCTTCCTCACAGATGCCAATGTTTCACTGAGCAGTGTTTCCACTCAGGGTGATCCCACCCTGCCTGTCAGTGGTACATGAACACAGCTGTTCTCACATATCCCCGATGGGAGTTTTCATTGGTAGAGCCTCTATAAAAGACTCTAAGATAAATTTCAAAATTAAAAATTCATGGGCCCTTTGATTCAGCAGTTCTACTTCTAGAACAGAGAAAAATGATTGGAAACAAACTAGCTGTCTCTTAATAAAAAATTGGTTAAATATTTTATCAAAGGAGCGCGCCATACAGGAGTGCACCACAATCTCAAAAAAGGCATGAGGAAATGCTTTATGTCTTGATATGTGACAATTTCCAGGATATACTGTGAAACAACTAGAGCAAGGTAAGAAGCATGCTTAAACAACCCATCATTTGTGTGAATGCTTATATGAATTATTTGCGCTCACATGCACAAAGTATCTCAAGAATGATAAATAAGAAATGAGGTGGTTGAGGGTCAGGAGTGGAGGTGAAATTTTACAGAAGATCCTCCTTAGTTGTTGAAATTTGATCCTCCTGAGTTATTACCAATTGAAAATGTATAATATAACATAGAAATAATAGGTTGATGACAGGGAGCACAATAGAAAAATAGGCAAAACCTATGAAGTGAAAAATTTCACAGACATAAACTGAAAGACTTAATGAATCTGAAGAGAAGATGCAATTTTTCAGTAATCAGAGAGCTACACTGAGTCAACTGAGATGCCCAGCAAATAGGCAAAGATTGGAAAGGGAGCCACACCTAGTGCTGGAGAGGACGCGGGCACAGGGGCCCCTCTGGGGGACAGTCTCTGCCAGAACAAAGTGAGGCCACATCAGAGCACCTTCCCTGAGACCTGGCTCAACCACCCGGGCTCACCATTTGAATTGAAGCTCTTTATATTCTGGAGTTATGCGTCAACTTCAAGGTCCTGGCTTGTTTCTTTGTTTTTGTTTTTAATTTACTTCCTTTGTTTAATGCCCAGCATTTCGTGGTATGAAATGTACAACTCAGGTTTGCTGAGTAAACATTTAAGTCAGTCATTCCCAAACTTTACATATTAACGTGACCTGGAGATTTAAAAAAATTCTGAAAACCTGGTCAACCCCAAGACAAATCATTCACGGTATTGGGGGTAGGTGTGGAAACCACTGGTATAATCTCATAGAGGCAAAAAACAAACAAAAAAACAAACCTTTGTTTTCTGTTCATGAGACAGCCATTTAAGAAGTACAATGACAGGCTTCTACGCTGGACTGTGTGCTCAGTTGAGGGGTATGCAGTAAGCTCTCCCATCTCTGTGGTCTCCCCGTATCAAGAAACCCCTTACCTCCAAATGCAGCGGACTTAGCCCGTTCAACTTCTAAACCACCGATTGTTCTAGGTGTAAAAAGAAATGCATTAAGTAGATGAATAATCACAAATGCAGAACATTTCTACAGGGCAGAGTATTATGCTATTGTGGTTGTTGCTTTGTGCTTTTTTTTTTTTTTAATTTGCTTTTTACTTTTCATTTCTGGGGAAGTTGGAGGTCAAGTCTGTTTTATCTCTATTCTTGCAGAATGCATATATAATTTCTAAGAATGACAACATTTTCAAGAACATTTACACCAAACAATGTCCTGTCCTGAATAGATTTTCCTTATGAATAAAGTCTCTTTCACGCATTCTTTTCCCTCTGAAGAAAGCCTGCGAGAGGCCTGGATAAGCGCCAGAGAGTGCAGGTCATTTGGAGCAGTAGCTGCAGCTTATGTATGTTGGTGGCTGGAAGTGGAGGCAGGTTCTGGGAGGTCTTGTTCAATAGACAAGGCTGCCACCTTAGTCCGTTATTAATACTTAGCTCACAGCACTGAGGAACCAATGAAATGCATAAAATGTTCAGGATAAAGTCAGCCACATAACAAGTGCTTAATAAACGCGACCTGGGGTGACAATGATGATGATGATAATTTCCACAGGGTGCCCTCTTTTCTGAAAATTCTTCCTTCCTAATTTCATAAACCGAGGAACTGTCTTATTATATGACTTTTGTGGTGGTCCCTTCCATCTTCAAAGCTCCCAATGCATCACTCTGACACTGACTCCTCCTTCTGCCTCCCTCATCTACTCAGAAGGACTGTCATTACTGAGGGCCCACCTGGAACATGCAGGATGACTTCCTCATCTGAAGATCATCTGATTAGCAAACTTATTTCTACTCACAACCTTAATTACCTCTAGCCATGTGATCTAGCATATACAATGCTTCTTGGGATTAGGATGTGGTTGTCTTTGGGGGACCATTAATCTGCCTACCACAAAAACAAAACCTCAGCTCTGTGTGGGCTTATACTACTGGAGTATTACTGTTTGGAGGCCCTCTCAGAGACAGAGTAAGAAAATATATGTGTATATTGAATATATTCACACCTACATGTAAGTATATATATCTGTATCTGTACGGACCTAATTCATCCTGATGTTTCCAACTCTAATCCTCCAATCTAGTATGACATGGATCATTCTAGCCTTTGATTTCTATAACCTCCCACTCCAACAGCAAAAAACTTGGCTCCCACTATTTGCTATTGTTTAATTTAATTGTTCAATTACAATATACGTGGATAATGGTTTACCTGTAATCCCATGGGAAACAACTTTACAAACTAGAGTATAATGCATATGTGCATTTCCTTTTTGCATTTAGTCTCACAGATTGGACTCATTTCTAAAATTACTTAGGTCAGCACCTTTTACCCTCACCCTGTTTAATGAGGTAATTTCATATATTTTAAATGTCGTGTTTTTTGTGTTTTTTTTTTTAAATTTTTTTGTTTGGCCATAGTCTAAATTTCATTGTGAGATTCCTAGCCTCTTTGAATAATAAAGTCTTAAATAGAAGAATAGGACAAGGAGCTAGAGTACAAGGTTCCACGGGGTTGTGACAGATTATAAGTGAACATACTCTAACTGCCCAGAAAATAGCCCTGCTAAGGACGCCCAACATTATCTTGACTGCCCGGTTCACTCCTAACCATCTTTTAGCCAGTTGTGAAAGTACGTCCTTTCCTGAATGTCTTAGCCTTCTTTTCCTTTCCAGGCTAGACAGAGTCATGGTGTTCCAGCAGTGAGATCGCTCTATTTTTAGATCTATGATAGACAGATAGCTGCATGCCCACTGCTGTTCACAAGTAAACCCCACATTTCCTTAGTGCTTCAAGTGTGTCTGTCTTGTAGGTCTTAACAAAATTGTTCAGATGCTCAGGTGTCCTGTTATCTCAAGCACACCAGGGGGACATGCTCTTTCTTCTTAGTGTACAGTAGGCAGGTTTGCAGGTCTTAGAAAAAGCTGGTTCTCAAGAAGAGTAAGCTGAAATAGAACAAGTAAAATAAAGAGGGCCTGTGCTTTACCTGTAGGTTCACCAAGTTCTCTCTCTTGGCCTCATACTCTACCATTTGTGGAGTCAGCGCTGGTCCCTACCTATTATGTGACTGGTCTGTCCCAAAGTGCATCCTGGGAGAGGTGACTCCCAGATAGAATGATGAGTTTACCGCCATTTATCTTGGGTCAGGTGGGGAAACATTTTCCTCTTCCAATACGTAGAATTATGTAAGTGGTATTTATTACTGTTGGCTGGAAAGCTATTCATTTTTCAGAGCAAAGTTCAAGTTGCATGAGCTACGGGATGTGTTTCTTCACTATCCTTGTTTTCCTTGTTTCTCACCTCTGAATTCTTACATCATGGGCTGGCTGTTTGTGCTGGACACTTGGATTTTTTAAATACCATGTTACCATGCTGATCACATATCCATGTGCTTATCATATCTCCTAAAAATACAGTAACTATCAGAGGAAGGATCCATTTATGCTTCTTCTCTCTGCTTCTTACTGTACTTTCCATGACATCTTTTATGTAGTAAGTGATCAGTAAACTCAAGAAGATTGAGAATTAAAAGTTACCTACTGAAATCAATTCATTATCCAGGTAAAGAGTGTTCTCTTTTGCCCTAGCCGGCTTGGCTCGGTGGATGGAGCATCGGCCTGCGGACTGAGGGGTCCCGGGTTTGATTCCGACCAAGGGCACATGCCTGGGTTGCGAGCTTGTTCCCCACTGGGGGGTGTGCAGGAGACAGCCAATCAATGATTCTCTCTCTCCATTGATGTTTCTATCTCTCCTTCTCCCTTCCTCTCTGAAATGAATAAAGAAATATATTTTTTTAAAAAATAGAGTGCTCTCTCTTATCCTCAGAATATCCACCTTCTGGCCGCACCGAACATGAGAGCATTTTACCGCCATTCACCACTCCACAACATAGAAAACCAAGAACATAGATTTGCACATTTTCAGAGGGATTTGGTATGCCTGTGTCTCCCTTTGAGTCTTCCAGAAGCCTGCTACACCATTTGTAGTGCTGGTACTTTATTTGGGAAGTGATCCCATGATGTGTAAGTGAGAGAGAGGAGATAAGGACAGACAGGAAGTCAATAAAGGGTACATTATTGGGCTGGTTACAATTTTGGGCAATGACTATGTCTCCCTAGACCCACTGAGGATGTTCAGAAAGTTCACCCAGGGTCCATCCCTGTAGTAATGGGAGACTGAGCATTAATCCCCCTGCCTTCTAGTCCTCATAGGCAGTGATTGTCCTGGAAACATTAACTATCATTACCCAATTCACACCATGCTTCTCCCGCCTTCCCGGCACCCATGGGTGAACAAAAGGAAATGACTTACTCTGCTCATTTTCATTCTTAGAATGTTATCCTAACCACAAATCTGAAATGTATACTATTGTGACTTTGAGTTTTATAAAATTGGGTCAATGTAGTTCAACTTAATATAATGCATTGATAGTAGTCGATAGGGGTTTAAACTGAAGAATTAGAGCATACCAAAGACTCATTTTTTGACTAATGAGAGAGTATTTGAATCAGCAGTGCACTAATCTGAAGACTTGCCAAGGGAGTGTTAGAGTGGATTTGCATGTAACTTACTCACTCATACAGGGAGAATCTAGAAGAAATATCTGCCACTACTACTGTGGCAAATGAATTTGTGTGAGAAGTTTCAGCATCCTTGAAAAGCTCTGTGATCACACTTCTGTGTAGGCCAGACTTCACAGTGGGAATTGCAGTCACTGAATTAGGAACTGTTAATGCAATGGGAGTAATTAGACCCCAGGATGCCAGGGGCCAAGGGGCAGTATTCAACCACCAAAGGCAGGTGAGTATGGCTACCAAACCTGACAGCAGAGCTAAAGCAGCAATCAGAGCAGTCTGACTTATCCAGACTATAGTGTTGCCTTGTTAATGATAGTGTTCCCATAAGTAAAATACATAGAAAGCCTATTAAATTCTAACTTGATCTGTATAAACAGAAAACTTCTAGATCAAGGGAACAAAAGCTGAACCTGAATTATAAAAACAGGGAGTCAGGGCTCCTCAATCAGTTCCTGGACCTGACCCAATTACAGAGCCAGAGCTCCATGAATGAAGAAAGGGAGGCGAGGTCCCACTGAAGAAGGATCCCATTACACTGTCAAAAATGTATACTGTTAATCATTCTCCCAGCCTTCCCCAAGCGGAACTACGCCTTTTATCAGGGTACCTTATTGGGAAAAATGAAAAACTGAGAGTCCTTTGGTACCTCTGGACACTGGTTCTGAACTGACACTAATTCCAAGAATCTCAAAATGTTACTGTGGTCCACCAGTCAGAGCAGAGATTTATGGAGGTCAGGTGACCAGTGAGTCTTCTCTCAGGACCACTTCACAGCAGGCCCACTGGGTCTCTAAATTCATCTTGTGGTCATTCCCCCAGTTCTGGAATGAATAATTGGAATAGCTACACTCAGCAGCTGGAAGAATCCCCACAGGTGTACCCTGACCTATGGAGTGAGGGCTTTTATCGTGGGAAGGGCCAAGCAGAAGCCACTAGAACTGCCTCTAGCTCTAGAAAAACAATAAACTAAATAAAAGACCACAGTCCTGGAGGGATTTCAGAGATTAGTGCCACTATCATGGACATGAAAGATGTAGGGATGTAGGGTGGCGGTTCTCATCACATTCCCATTCAACTTGTCTGTTTGGTCCGGGCAGAAGGCAGATGGATCTTAGAGAATGACAGTGGATTATTTTTAAGCATTACTAGGTGCTGACTCCAATTGCAGTTGCTTGATCAGATATGCTTTTATTATTTGAATAATTTAACACATCTCCTGGTACCTGGTATGCAGCTACTGAATTGGCAAATGGTATATTTCCATCCCCGACAAAAAAGGCCCACCTGAAGCAGTTCACTCTCATCTGGCAAGGCTTTCCTACTGCTAGTACCTGTCACCTTCCCAGGCCTTTGTCGTAAAACGATTGCTTTTCCCTTCCATAAACTATCGCACTGGCCCATAACATTGATGACATTGAGCCTAGTGAGCAAGAAACAGCACTGATGGGTAAGACATTCAAGTGCCGGGGGGTGAAAATAAATTTGCTAAAATTCAGGGGCCTTCTACCTCTGTGAAATTTCTAAGGTCAGTGGTGTGTGGCATGTCAGGATATCCTTTCTAAGGTGAAGGATAACTTAGTGCATCTGGCCCCTCATACAACTATCTATTAAGCCTCTTTGGGTTTAGGAGAGAACATATTCCTCAATTTGGTGTGTTACTCTGCCCCATTTATTAAGTGACCTAAAAAGCTGCAGTTTTAAGTAAGGCCCTGAACAACAGGAGACTAGGAAACACATCAAGGCTGCCATGTAACAAGAACAGACATATAGATCAATGGAATAGAATAGAGAGCCCAGAAATCGGCCCGAACCAATATGCTCAATTAATATTTGACAAAGGAGGCAAGAACATACAATGGAGTCAAGATAGTCTCTTCAATAAATGGTGTTGGGAAAATTGGACAGATACATGCAAAAAAAATGAAACTAGACCACCAACTTACACCATACACAAAAATAAACTCAAAATGGATAAAGGACTTAAATGTACGACAGGAAACCATAAAAATACTTGAAGAATCCAAAGGCAACAAAATCTCAGGCATATGCCGAAGCAATTTTTTCACTGATATAGCTCCTAGGGCATTGGAAACTAAAGAGAAAATGAACAAATGGGACTATATCAAAGTAAAAAGCTTCTGCACAGCAAAAGAAACCATCAACAAAACAACAAGAAAGCCCACTGCATGGGAGAACATGTTTGCCAATGTTATCACCGATAAGGGTTTAATCTCCAACATTTATTGGGAACTCATACAACTTAACAAAAGGATGATAAACAATCCAATCAAAAAATGGTCAAAGGACCTAAATAGACACTTTTCAAAAGAAGACATTCAGAAAGCCAAGAGACATATGAAAACATGCTCAAAGTCACTAATTATCCGAGAAATGTAAATCAAAACAACAGTGAGGTACCATCTCACACCTGTCAGAATGGCTATCATCAACAAATCAACAAACGACAAGTGCTGGAGAGGAGGTGGAGAAAAAGGAACACTCATGCACTGCTGGTGGGAATGCAGACTGGTGCAGCCACTATGGAAGACAGTATGGAGTTTCCTCAAAAAACAAAAAATGGAACTCCCATTTGACCCCATGATCCCACTTCTAGGAATATATCCCAAGAAACCACAAATACCAATCAGAAAAGATATATGCACCCCTATGTTCATAGCAGCACAATGCACCATAGCTAAGATCTGGAAACAGCCTAAGTGCCCATCTGTAGATGAATGGATTAGAAAACTGGTACATCTACACGATGGAATACTATGCTGCTGTAAAAAAAGAAGGAATTCTTACCATTTGCAACAGCATGGATGGAACTGGAGAGCATTATGCTAAGTGAAATAAGCCAGTCAATGAAGGAAAAATACCACATGATCTCACTCATTTATGGATAATAAAGACCATTATAAACTTATGAACAAAAATAGATACAGAGGCAGAGCAGCCTCAAACAGACTGTCAAACTACAGCGGGAAGGCTGGGGAGGGTTGGGGGGCAGGAGGGGAGGGTAAGAGATCAACTGAAGGACTTGTATGTATGCATATAAGCATAACCAATGGACATAAGACACTGGGGGATAGGGTAGGCCAGGGGGTTGTCAAGGGTGGGAAAAAAAGGAGACATATGTAATACTCTTTGTAATACTTTAAGCAATAAGACAATTAAAAAAATAATAAAAATAAAAAAGGCTGCCGTGCAAGCTGCTCTGCCCTGGGGCCATATGATGGAGCAGATCCAGTAGTGCTAGAAGTGTCAGCAGCAGATAGAGGTGCTGTTTGGAGCTTTTGGCAAGACCATGATGGGTGAATCACAAAGAAGACTTTTAGGAATTTGGAGTAGAGCCCTGACATGCTCTGTAGGTAACTGCTCTCCTTTTAAGAAACAACCCATGACTTGCTGCTCTACCTTACCCATGGGCCACAATTTACTATGTGACCTGAGCAGCCCATCGTGAACTGGGTGTAACCTGACTCACCACGTCATAAAGTTGGGTGTGCAGAGCAGCCTTCCATCCTCAGATGGAAATGGTGTCTACATGATTTGGCCCAAGCAGGTCCAGAAGGTACAAGTTCATTACATGAATAAGTGGCTAGAATATAATGGTCTCCACTCCTGGTACACTGCCTTCTCTCTCCCAGCCTGTATCTATTGCCTCATGGTTGACAGAGGAAGCAAAGACTCGGGCCTGGTTTACAGATGGTTCTGCTTAATATGTAGACGCTACCTGAAAGTAGTTAGGTGTAGCTCCTCAGCCCGGACATCCCCAAGGACAGTGGTGAAGGTATTTTATATATATTGTTTCTCTACCTGACATGGGGAGGGAGCTCAGTTAAGATTTCCTTACAGCATCTCTCTGGCTAACCCAGAGACAAGAAGCAGGTATATGTCCCCACAATTCTCCTCCTCTGCACAGGGATGGTGCTCTGTCAAGTCATCACTGACCTGAAGCCTGCACTGCTGTGATCCTTACCAGCTGAACCCACCTGATGGTCTGAGCTCCAAGGTGGCTGACCATCCACAGGCTCTGAGATGTTGCTGAGTGCTCCTTCAGTGCCTTCGTGTCCCCCACCCACCCACACATAATCACTGAATGTTCTTTCTGGTCTGATAGCATAGACGCACTGACCAGGGAACTGTGAGAGCTCTGGAGGCAGGCACGCCCACATAGCCCATACTAAAAGGGCCAACCACATCCTCAAGGTTGTAACATTTCCTGGAGTATGGACCAGCCTCTGATTTCTGGTACCTGTCCCCTCAGCCTGACAGCATTCTCAGGAGTGCTGGTAACCCTCTTCTGTAACAACCCACAACAATGCAATGGCAGCCGGTGATGGATACCCCAGCCCCCAGCCATTGGTGGAATGACTCAAGAGCATGTTCTACACTGATTTGAAGTCCTGTCATTCACAGTAGTCACTGGTGTAACATCACACTTTATTTTCACTCATCTCCTCCCTGTCTCTGTTTAGCACCTTATGTTTCTATTATTGATGTTTCCTTTGATTCCTAAATAACTATTAGCACTTGAGTTCTTGTCTCAGGTTTGCTTCCAGGGTAACCTGTGTGAAGACAGACAGCCTATAGAGAGAGAAGTAATGGGGCGAGGCATTCTTGTGTCCATCAGAAACAGGCAGAAGGAGTCAAGGCCACTGAACAGGGGTGTGGGGCACCCAGACTCTGCATTCTCCTGATTAATTGTAATAACACTCCTAATAGTAATCACAATAACACACTTGAAATTACTACCTTCCAGGTATTGCTACACTTAATCTACATGACAATGAGGTCATTGTTTTTATACTGTCTGTGCAGTGAATAAAATTCTTAGCTATAAGCCTGTATAGATGTAAGAGGCTTAAATATTGTCTAAATTTCCTTCCTCCTTTGTGAAGTGATATGCCAGTCTGAGATAACACAGAGAACTCAGTCTCAGTGCCAGACAGACTATGGGGTGGGGGTGGGCCAAATAAAGCCCATTTCACAGCCAAGTGACAAGAGAGATGTTGCAGATGCATTAGTGTGTATAGTTCACTCCTGACATGAAAGGCATTATTGATAATAGTTATTATGCGCAGAAAGCGCCACCTAAAATATACTAATTATAACATCATATCTAATAAAAGAGAAACATGGTAATTAGCGTACGTCCGCTACCCTGCCCATTGGCTAATCAGGGAGATATGCAAATTAACTGCCAGCCAAGATGGCGGCCGGCAGCCAGGCAGCTTGAAGCTAACATGAGGCTTGCTTGCTTCAGTGACGGAGGAAACCAACGTTCCCCACCTGCCTTGCCGGCCTCTGAGCTTTCAGTTTGAAACATTGTTACAAATATAGAAGCTAAATAAAACCCCAGAAACCTGCTTTCAACCCGCTGGGATCTCAGAGCTGGAGTTGATACAATGTTTCAATTATAGAACCCAAACAAACCAGATACCTGCTTTCAGCAGCAGAGGCCTCAGAGCTGGAGCCAGAGCTAAAACTGGCCCAGAATAAAAAAAAAAGAAAAAAAGGAGCAGTTGGGAGCTTCAGTCACCCGCCAGCCTGAAAACAGCCCTCAGTTCCTCACCTAGACTGGCCAGGCACCCCAGTGGGGACCCCCACTCTGAAGGGTGTGTGACCAGCTGCAAACAGCCATCATCCCCTCACCCAGGCTGGCCAGGCACCCCAGTGGGGACCCCCACCCTGAAGGGTGTGTGACCAGCTGCAAACAGCCATCATCCCCTCACCCAGGCTGGCCAGGCACTCCAGTGGGGACCCCCACCCTGATCCAGGACACCCTTCAGGGCAAACCAGCTGGCCCCCACCCGTGCACCAGGCCTCTATCCTATATAGTAAAAGGGTAATATGCCTCCCAGCACCAGGATCAGCAGAGCTGAGAGGCTTCCCAGCACTGGGATCAGTATGACAGGGGGCAGCGCCCAAACCCCCTGATCGCCCTGCGGCTCTGTGTGTGACAGGGGGCGGGGCCACAACCTTCTTATCCGCCCTGCTCTGTTTGTGACAGGGGAAGGCGCCCCAACCCCCTGATCAACCCTGCTCTGTGCCTGATAGGGGGGAGCTCCCCAACCCCCTGATCGCCCTGTGGCTCTGTGTGTGACAGGGTGTGGCGCCCCAACCCCCCACCCCCCACAGGCCCTGCTCTGTGTGTGACAGGGTAGAGCCATAACCTCCCCATTGGCCCTGCCCTGAGTGTGACAGTGGTGGCGCCCCAACCCCCTGATCGGCCCTGCTCTGTGGGTGATAGAGAGTGGCGCCCCAAACCCCTGATCTGCCTTGCTCTGTGCGTGACAGGGGGGAGCTCCCCAATCCCCTGGTCGGCCCTGCTCTGTGTGTGACGGGGTGGCGCCACAACCTCCCCATCGACCCTGCTTTGAGTGTGACAGGGGGCGGTGCCCCAACCCCCCAATCAGCCCTACCCTGAGCATGACTGAGGGTGGCATCGCAACCTCCCAATCCGCCCTGCTCTGTGCATGACAGGGGGCGGCTCCCCAACTCCCCAATCGGCCCTGCTCTGAGCCCGACCAGGGGCTGCACCTAGGGATTGGGCCTGCCCTCTGCCACCCGGGAACAGGCCCAAGCCAGCAGGTCGTTATCTCCCAAGGGGTCCCAGACTGTGAGAGGGCACAGGCCCAGCTGAGGGACCCCTCCTCCCCCCCGAGTGCACAAATTTTTGTGCACCGGGCCTCTAGTCCTATATAATAAAAACCTAATATGCTAAGTGTCCAGTCATCCGGTTTTCCATTCAACCAATCAAAGCATAATACGCTAATCATATGCTAAGGCTGCTCAATTGCTCACTATGACGTGCACTGACCACCAGGGGGCAGATGCTCTGACCAGTAGGTTAGCTTGCTGCTGGGGTCCGGCCTATTGGGACTGAGCTAGATGGGCCAGACATGCCCTGGAGCCCTCCTGTGATCTCTCCCCAGCTGGCCAACTTCCTACATCCCTCCCCAGCCCCGATTGTGCACCAGTGGGGTACCTTGGCCTGGCCTGCACCCTCTCGCAATCTGGACCTGTCAGGGGATGTCAGAGAGCTGGTTTCATTACTTTTTTCTGTTATATATTACTAGAGCCACTGGTACATAAATTCATGCACTGGGCCTCTAGTAATATATAACAGAAAAAAATTGGACACAACCCAAGTGCTATGTATTTGGTGATTGGATAAATAAACTATGCTAAATTCAGCTGTGCAATACTAAGCAAATGTCACAATGATATCATGTAAGCACATTTAATGTCAAAGGAAAGTAAACATCACATGCTAAGGGGGAAAAAAAAACATGTTATAAAAAACACTAATAATGATGTGTTAAAGGTATGAATTGATAAGAAGAAAGTGCAGGATGACATATCCCAAAACGTCAGGAATCTCTGGGTCATGGGATTTGGGGGGACTTTTATTTTCCTATTTGGTCTTTTCTGCATTTTCTACAATAAATACATAAATATGTACTTTTAAAATATTCTAATTTCCCCAATAAAAACTCCCTGGTGATTACAGAGAGATGCTTTATGGAAGTATAAAACTGTTGAGGGAAGGGATGTGAGGTCATGTAGTAAAGAGAGTGGAACACAAAGTAAAATAACATTAAGTCCGGTGTTGGGCTTGATGTTCTGCCGAGATGGCCTTGTCACTTAAGTTTCTGGAAGAGAGAAAACTATCCTGAACTTAAATACAGCTCAGGACCTAGTACTCACTGACTTTCCTGAGGTCTGACACCATGACTGCTCTGCTGTTTGCTGTGAAGATGCTGCTCCCCTCCCAGAGGGCTCCTTAGGGTATGTCTTGCTGTGTGTGACCTTAGCAGCAGCAAAGGATCCTGGTGTTTCCCATCTGACCTATGCTGGGATTCCTGCTGCTGCCACAAGGTAGGTATAGATGGATGCCACCAAGTCCACTCAGGTATAAGAGAAGGAATACAGCAACATGCAATTGAGTTTTAATAAGTTCAGTGATGGGCAAGACTGAAGAAGTTTCATCTCATATGCATATTCTGAGAGCTGGTTCCTATTTCTTAAAGATTAGCTGTAATTCTCCCTTGAGCTGGACTCGGGTGCAAATGCCCAGTGGGAAGAGGGTTTAGCTGGGGTGAGAACATCAGGCCCATGGACTGTACAAGGCCTGGGAAATGAGTTGGTTTGGTGTTGCCTAGGCATTAGGGGTGATTTAATTAAATGTTTGGCCAAATACAGCAGGCTAATTTTAAGTTGATAATTGTGTATGGCCCTGGAATATTGTTATAAATATCCAATGGCCTTGGCAGGAAAAGGGTTCCCTACCCCTGGTTTAGAGGAATAAAGGGACTTCCTCATTCATGTGTTCACCACACTCTGCTACTTAAGCCATGCCTTTCTCACTCTTGTACTTAGACCACAAGGAAAGGGTCATGCCCTGATAACGAAATCCACAGTCCAAATCTCATCTTTAGGATGTTATTAAGGTAGGAATAACTGCATGGTAGAATCCATATCTATAAGAAAACACTGAAGATTTTTGTTATACTCATTTTACACCTTCTTCTCTCCAAAAAATATGGGTCAACATAAGGCTGTCTCTCAAAGTCATAATTCAATGTTGATATGGGGAAAAGGAGAAAAACTTGGGCTGACATCCGCAAGACCAATACTTTCTCCAAACCTCTTCTCACAGCTTTCAATTCAAATCAGCTTTGATTGCAAAGAATGCAGTTAAGTCTGCTCATTCATGGATTCATAATTAGAGACTCTTCACAACACTTTCAAAGAAAAATGATGTTTCCCCACTTTGATGAAGATCGGTGAAAGATGGAGTGTCCTGTAAAATAAAGACACAAAGAACTTGATCTTCTTGAGGACAGCGAGGCCCCAAGGATGAAGTGAAAGAAAGAAATTGCATTCATCCATCTCCCCAGATCGTCAGATAGGTTATTGCTGTTGCCATATTGGGATAAAGGTGAAGCACAGGCTGTAAAATGATTTCCCTGAATCCACACAGGTTGTTAATAAAGATCTGCCACCCAGGTTCCCTGGTTTCGACCCACTGCTCTCTCCTCCATGCCACACTGATTTCCATCCAGCCTTGCTTTACAAATCTCTGGTTTTGCTACAGTTTTTTCAATAACCAGTCACCTGGTTGATGGTCCATGAAAGAGAAATGATTCTAATGAGGCTGTACAAGAACTGCCCTCACAACAGGCTCTCAGCCTTAACAAAAGGAACTGTGTTGTTTTGTAAGCAGCACAGCATGGTTAAATGCTGTTTGTAGCTTAGCACATCTTTATTTATTAAACAAGACTATCAGTATATATATATATACACACACACACACACACCCCTAATATGCAAATAGAGCGAATGGTGGAACAACTGAACAACTGAACAACCAAACAACTGGTTGCTATGACTTGCACTGACCATTAGGGGGCACATGTGGAACATGGCAGGAGTTGGCAGCAGGCGGCAGAGCATGGAACATGACAGGCGTCAGCCGCAGCAAGATACTGGAGCAGGTGAGGGGGGATGCCAGACCAGAGCAGGGCGCCGGTTGCTATCATCGGGGTGAGGCTCTGGTGATTACTAAAAATTCTTTGTTCTCATGTGCCACCATCCCGCCTGGCGCTCGCACCTGCTGCCGGCACTGGCCCCCCTTGTACCTGCTGCCAGCACCAGTGCCAGCCCTGACTGCCCCATCATGGATTCTCGACCTCCCCCTGCTCCTGAGGGGTGATCGGGGCCAGCAGCCACCACTCATACCCGCAGCTGGCACTGGAGCCACCACTCGCACCTGCTGCCTGCACCCCAGTGCCAATCTTGATTGCTCAGTGCTGTCAGTGGGTGTGAGCAGTGGCTGCTGGCCCTGATAGCCCCTGAGGGCTTCTTAACCTCCCCCTGCTCCTGAGGGGCAATTGGGGCAGCAGCCACCACTCACACCCACTGCTGGCACTGGCCCCAATCACTCCATTGTCAGTGCGTGGGAGTGGAGGCAGTGGGAGCAGGGCTGCTGGCAGAGAGGGGACTGGGGGCCGCAGCAGGATGGGCTGGGTGGGGGCATGGAGGATGGGCTTAAGTCCACCCCTTTGCCCACCACAGTTCCTTTCAAGGTGCACAAATTTGTGCACTGGGCCCCTAGTTAAATAATATGAATCAAAATAATAGTCATTGGAATGAACAGACTTCTTCCTGTTGGATATTTTGTTGTTCAACTTGTAACTCATAAATGTCCTATGCAAATTAAGTGTGATTCACTTGATAGGGCAGCTGTGCCAAATTGTGTGTGAAAATTGTCCAGAGAAGTGAAGCCTTTGGAAGAAACCTATGACTGCCTTTCACCTCTCAGGTAACAATGACACAAAAGCCTTTTCTTTATCCAGACCTCTTCTATTTGGGAAATGGAGAAACCAGCTGCATAGCTGCCTTGACTTGCAGAACATAGAGATGGAAGAGTCAATGTGCATCTACTCCCACCACTTGACCGATGAGGAGTCTGTAGGCTGGACATGTGGTGAGTAGTCTGAAGTTGTTAAATTAATTATGAAGAGATTCAAGTCCAGGACCGAGAACTGCACATCCACACTGCTGCCTGGATGGGAAGTAGCTACACCCATTGAGGGGTTGTGAGGAGAGATGCTGAAATCCCCTTCCACATCACACAGTTATTTATTGACTGTGTGACTCCAGCACAGAATGTTTTAAAATACTCCATTTGTTCCAGCATTTCCCAGAATCCCTTGCAATTAGCTTGGTGTCAGGTGACTGGCTTAGACCAATGGACTGTGAATAGAAGTGATACCTGAGTCTTCTGCACCAAAGCATTTAAGAGCTGATGTGCACTCTTCAGCTGTCTCCTGCCCAGTGACCCTGGAAGCCATATGTCTATGTGGTTGTGATGCAAGTTGATGGGAGCTGGGATCCCTGGTTATAGGATGGAGAACAGACTCATTTGCTTGCCTCACACCTTGAGTGAACAACAGCAGCAAAACACTCTGGCTGTGCTAAGCTACTGAGGTTTAAGATTTGCTTGTTCCTGCAGCATAACTTAGAGTGTCCTAACCAATATAACTGTATTGTCCTAAGAAATATGGGGAATAATAAAACACATATGGGACATTATCCTTGCCATTAGGAAATTCACTACATGATCTCCAACAATTATTCTCAGTCTGTTGTTCCTGGACCAGCAACATCAGCATCATCTGGGAAAACATTAGACATGCAAGTTCTGAAGCTTTATCCTAGACCTATATATTTATACACTCCAGGGGAGGGGCCAGGAATGTGTTTTAACAAGCCTTCCTGGATTCAGATTCAGGTTAGTTTGAAAGCCATTAATCTAAAAGATGATATATGCACAGCATGCCAGAGATTTTTCCAGGAACCTGTATTTGCAATAAATACCACAGGAAATCAAGGTCCTTCTGACTGAATTCACTGGCCCTTTTCTATCATTAAACACTTCCAAAGGCAAGAACACATATTCAGCTGCCTCTGTCTCTTTCAAAAATGCTCACCAACTGCACTTGGGTCAAACCATAGACCAAAAGGAGCATGTCTAATCTCTCCTTCGTATGGCACATATGGAAGATGGCTACACATTTAGAGACAGTTTCCGAGGTCTCCCTACTGTGTTCTACTGGCCCTTCCTAGGTTTTATGAATTTGCTAGAGAGGCTCACAGAACTCAGGAAACCAGTTTATTCACTAGATTACCAGTTTATTTGTTTACTGAAAAGGAAATGAAAGGGTATGAATCAATGATGAACAGATACATGGGGGGAGCTCCTGTCTACAGGGAGTTTGGTGTCTGACACTTGAGTGTGTCCTGGTTCCCCACTGTGGAAGAACTCTGACATCCATCCTTTTGAGTTTGTATGGAGGTTTCATTACCAAGGCACCATTAATGAAATCATTGGCCATTGGTAAATAATGCCATCTCCAGCCCCTCCCCTTCCAGTGTTATTGGACTACTTCTGAACCAGGGCTGGTCCTGCCTGGGCACAGTTCAAGACCTTTCCCATGGCAGGTGACCTCCAGATTCTTGGCTCGCCTAGGAAAAATTCAAGGATGAGCAAGTTTTATTCAGTTAAAGAAAAAGAAAGAGGCCAGAATGTAGGTGCTGCTGTGAAATAAGCAAAACATACATGTCCAGTTGGGCTCAGGCTGATTCACGAGTGAGTTGTGCACATGGTCAGTTTGGGGGATTTTATCTGTTTCCAAGGGGAGGTTGTCTCCAAGCTTTGTGATGCCAAATTCTGACTCTGCCTTCCGGTTGGAAAGGGTTCTTATTCCTAATATAATTCATTCAGGAAGGGGCTATGACACTTTCTATTTATGTTCATTTTCCTTATATTGATGGTATAATGGGGTCATTCTCTGGTCAGTAGTCTCTCCATCTTGGATTAGTCTGGATCTAACTGTTTTTTGTTACCTCCCTGACTGTGGTGATTTAAACCATCTGCTCTTAGGCATTTTTAGTCAGGAAGGATAAGGTCTTGTGATTTATTACCTGGCTGTTTATTACTCCACCATTTGGTCATTTGTTCAACATTTGTCTCAGTTTCCTTATTTTCACTTGCCAGGGAATTTTCCCAATTTCTTACTAACCTGTCTCATTTTCTCACCCCAGAGACTTCTACCCCTGAGTTGTTTTAGGGGTGATGATGTAGTGGCTTTAGTAACTGCTTCCTTCTGGCAAGGGTCATGGCCCATGCCTGGGGAGGGCATGGGAGTCTCCTGTTCTAAGAAGGGCAGGGAATGGGAGTCAGGGCCAGAGTGCTGATGTTATCCTCCAGGTCCTCTAAGCCAGGGATGGGTTCAAAGCATTGAAGAATCATCATTTTGACATGGAATTATTGTATCCTAGAGGTGACACATTTGAAAAGAAGGTAATAAAGGCATGCTCTCAAAATGAGAAGGAGATGTATAGCAACTAAAGGTCTCCTAGGAGATAAAAGAACCAGGCGATAGGGGAGGGACCGATTTATAGTGTCCCAGGTTATGTTGGTGGAGAGTCCCCTGAGAAAAAGTGTGACCACTTGTCTGGTCATAAATCTTTCTTTTTATGTCCTCTTGAACCTGTCCAGGGGTGGTCACGTAGCTGTGACAGGTTTTATTAATGACAGTAGAGACTCCCCCTTGTTTGGCTAGCACATAGTTGAATGCTAGGCTATTGCCAAGCACTACACTTGCCAGGGAAGTGTGTATTGCCCCCAGAGAGACTTAGGTGTCCCTGAGAGGCTTGTGTTATTAGTTCCCTTAGCATAGTCTCATGATAGGCGGCTCAGAAACAATGGGACACAGCGGGTCTCTCACTGACAGGCACCTGTCTGAAGCCCTCGTTTACCATAGTTAGTATAAATTAGGCTAAGGGAAGATCCTAAGATCTCCTTCTTGAAGCAGGTTTTTCTATCTGAATCTCTTGAGTAGGAAAGGGGAGGGGTCAAAGGTTCATTTTGAGTCTTCTATTTTCTAATAAATAGTTTAAAATCAATATCTCATAAAAGCAGCTTCAAGGTGGTAGAACTTTGGTCCCTTCAGTCCCACCTTTTAAATAATAAAGTTTTACATTCCAGAAGCAAAGAGGATAGATAGATCCATATTTCATTTTCTCAGTTATTCAGTCCTGAAAATAAACCAGTTCAGTTAAATTGTTGAGTCTCATTTCAGGAGGTAGTGATGCAAATGGGCTCTCAAAGTGAGTTTCCTCTCTCTCTCTCTCTCTCTCTCTCTCTCTCTCTCTCTCTCTCTCTCTCTCTTCCTTTAAACATATCCTCAGGTGATGATTTAAAAAGAAGTCTCATAAAATGTAAACCATGAGAAGGTTGTTAAACATATTTGACCAAAATATAAAATGGCATTATGAAACAATATTAAATTATTTATTTATCCAAAGTCACAATAAAAGGTGTAAAACATAAATACATGTTAGCAAAACTTTAGTTCTTAGAATTAAGAAGATTTTTTTAAGTAATCAAGTACCTAATTAACATAATATGATATATAACTATTTTAATAAAACATAGAATCTTTGCTTTCTAGGTAGAAAAATTTTATATTTTATTTGAACTAGAACAATAAATATAGGAAAACACTTGTCATTTTAACACAGTGAAAAAGAACCAAACTCTAATTCTGTATTAGCTTACTTTCAATATTTAAATTTATTTACTTATTATATTTGTTTCAATATTATTCAGCTTAACCAGATATGCTTTCCTTTTAAGATTTTTCTTCATAAATCTTCTGCAACTTTCCTATTTCCTTTTAGTTTGCCTCTTCTTAACCCATTTTGAAATAACCAAATTTAAAATAACCCACTTTCTTTCTATTTCCTTAAAAATATATCTCCAGCCCTAACTGGTTTGGCTCAATGGATAGAGACTTGGCCTGCGGACTCAAGGGTCCCAGGTTCAATTCCGGTCAAGGGCATGTACCTTGGCTGCGGGCACATCCCCAGTAGGGAGTGTGCAGGAGGCAGCTGATCGATGTTTCTCTCTCATTGATGTTTCTGGCTCTCTATCACTCTCCCTTCCTAGCTGTAAAAAATCAATAAAATATATATTAAGTATATATATCTATATATCTATATATCTATATATCTATATCTATCTATCTGTCTATCTATCTATCTATCTATCTATCTATCTATCTATCTATCTATATATATATCTCCAGCCCAGCTGTAGTGGTTCAGTGATTGAGCATTGACCTATGAACCAAGAGGTCATGCATGGTTCAATTCCTAGTCAGGGCACTTGCCCAGGTTGCGGGCTCGATCCCCAGTGTGGCGCATGCAGGAGGCAGCCGATCAATGACTCTCTCTCATCATTGATGTTTCTATCTCTCTCTCCCTCTCCCTTCCTCTCTGAATTCAATAAAAAAATATTATATATATATATAATCTCCATACCTTATACCTTTTATTACAAAAACCACACAATTTCTTTTCAACCTAATTAGCATTCTTAACTCTTAGAAGCCTTAATTTTTAATGACAACTGAAAGTAAGTACTTAACAGGCTAGGATGCAAGGATTTGCTCTAATTTCTTATTGTTGAATAAACAAAGAGGTCAGTTTCTAATTTGAATTTTCACCTATAAAAATAAATGGTACCGGGGGAGGAGGGAAAATGGCAGCGGTATAAACGGACGTGTCCTGTGCCTTGTCCTGGAGCAGATAAGGGTGAGCAGCTGAAACGGGTAACATGCAGCCCGAATAGGCAGAGGATTTTCAGCTGAGAGACTGTCTGCAGCTAGGAAAGACCGAGAACCCCCAGGAAAAAAAGGACGGTTGGAGACTGCGGCTGAGGCCTCTCGTGGTGCGCCAGCTAAGCAGCGGAGACTGCGCCATCTTGGGTGGTTGTTGCCGGCATCCAGAGACCAGCTACTAACCTGGAAACAAGGGATCTCAAGCAGTGTGACTGCCTGAACTCAGATGAGCACTGCTTCTTCTCACGGAAAGGTTGGACATCCCCTAAAGGTGTGGTTTGCAGTTCGGGTTGTTTTATTTTTTATTTTTTTCATCACTTGATTTTACCTTTTTAATTACTACATTTTTTTAACCAGTATTATTGCTATCCTTTTACCATTTTTTCAAGTGTCATTTTATTTTTTATTATTTTTTTTATTTTTCTTTATTTTATTTTGGGATTAGTGTTATACACACTATTTTCATCGTTCCTTTAGCATCATTTTTCTCTAGCTCACATTTACCCTTAAGCCAAAACACTCTTCCTCACTTTTCCCCTTTTGTTGTCCTGTTTCTCTTACCCTATTCCTGCTTTGGATTTAACCTATTCCTTCTTTCTACCCACTGTCTAAATTTCACCCTACTTATATATCTAATCTCCAATCCCTCACTCTCCCCATACAAATAGCCTCTTCCCCACCTCTATTTCATTCTCTTACTTTTTTTTTTTTTGTCTTTTTGTTTTTTTCTTCTCTCCCTTTTCCCAATCTCATTTTGGCACTCCTTTTTGTTTTTTATTTTTCTCTTTAATCTTTTTCTCTTTTTTCTTCTTTATCCCCTAATTCTCTTCGCTCGGGGGGTCACCTTTATTTGGGGTTATTAATATCGTGAATGCATTTAGTTTGTTGCCTTGTACGTTGTGCCTTGTTGTGTTGTATTTTGTGCCTTTGAATCAGCACAGCAGAGAGAGAACTACATAACCAAACGCCTTGAGAAGAGAAATCATGGTGAAACAAAGAACCAACCCAAATATGAAAGAAAAACAAGCATCATCAGAAAAGGAAGTAAACGAAATGGAGGCAATGGAGGCAAGCAACCTGTCAGAGAAAGAATTCAGAGTAATGGCCATAAGGTGGATGAAAAGAATGGAAGACCAATTCAACAATATGTGTAGGAACCAAGAGGAAATGAAGAAGAACCAAGAGGAAATGAAGAGAAACCAAGAAGAAATGAAAAACGACATCACTGCCATAAAGAACTCAATAGAAAGCATCAACAGTAGACTAGAAGAAGCAGAGGACCGCATCGGCGAGCTAGAAGACAAGGTAGAAAAAAATACCCAAACAGAACAGCTTCTAGAAAAAAAAATTAAAAAGCAGGAGGAGAGCCTAAGAGAACTATGGGACAATGCTAAACGAAACAACATCCGAATAAAAGGGGTGCCAGAAGGAGAAGAAACTGAGCAAGGAATAGAAAACCTGTTTGAAAAAATAGTAACAGAAAATTTCCCTGATATAGGGAGGAAAAAACTCACACAAATCCAAGAAGCTCACAGAGTCCCAAACAAAATGAACCCGAAAAGACCGACACCAAGGCACATAATAATTAAATTGGCAAACACCAACGACAAAGCAAGAATCTTAAAAGCAGCCAGAGAGAGACAGAAAGTTACCTACAAAGGATCCCCCATCAGACTAGCAACCGATTTCTCAACAGAAACACATCAGGCAAGAGGGAATGGAATGAAATATACAAAGTCATGCAAAGGAAGGGTCTGAATCCAAGAATACTATACCCAGCGAGGCTATCAATCAAAATTGAGGGTCAAATCAGGAGCTTCACAGACAAAAACGGTCTACGGGAGTTTATTACAACCAAACCAGCAATGCAAGAAATGCTAAAGGGTCTGCTGTAAATAGAAAAAACAGGAAACAAAGAAGGAACGCAGCGGTAAAGAACAAAAATGGCGACTAACAAGTTTCTATCAATAATAACTTTAAATGTAAATGGATTAAATTCCCCAGTCAAAAGGCATAGGGTAAATGAGTGGATAAGAAAACATGGCCCATATATCTGCTGTCTACAGGAAACCCACCTCAGAAAAAAAGACGCACACAGGCTGATGGTAAAGGGATGGAAAAAGGTTTTTCAGGCCAATGGAAGTGAAAAAAAAGCCGGGGTAGCAATACTTATATCTGACAAATTAGATCTCAAAGTGAAGGACATAAAAAGAGATCAAGAAGGCCACTTCATAATACTAAAGGGAGCAGTCCAACAAGAAGAAATAACTCTGGTAAATATATATGCACCCAATATAGGAGCACCCAAATACGTAAGAAATCTTCTGGAGAAGATCAAGGGAGAGATTGACAGCAATACAATCATAGTAGGGGATCTTAACACCCCATTATCTCCACTGGACAAATCCTCTAAACAGAAACTCAGCAAAGAAACATCAATCCTAAATGACTCACTAGATCTGATGGAATTAATTGACATCTTCAGAACATTTCACCCCAAAGTCACAGAATATACATTCTCCTCGGGTGCACATTTGTCATCTTCAAAGATAGACCATATATTGGGTCACAGACAAAGTCTCTTCAAATTCAAGAAAATTGAAATCATATCAAGTATCTTCTCAGACCACAAAGGCATAAAACTGGAAATCAACTACAACAAAAACAATCCAAAAAAAATCAAACACATGGAGACTAAATAGCATGCTATTAAACAATGACTGGGTCACCAGTGAGATCAAAGAAGAAATAAAAAACATCATGGCAACAAATGACAATGAAAACACAACAATCCAAAACCTATGGGACACAGCAAAAGCAGTCTTGAGAGGGAAGTTCATAGCTCTACAAGCCTACTGCAAGAAACAAGAAACAATGAGAATAAATGACCTAACTCTACAACTCGAAGAATTAGAAAGAGAGCAACAAAAAAAGCCCACTGTAAGCAGAAGGAAGGAAATAAACAAAGATCAGAGCGGAGAAAAAAGACATAGAGACCAAGAAAACAATACAAAAGATCAACAAAACCAAGAGCTGGTTCTTTGAAAGGATAAACAAGATTGATACACCTCTAGCCAGGCTCACCAAGAAACAAAGAGAGAGGACCCAAATAAACAAAATCAGAAATGAAAGAGGAGAAATAACAACAGACCCCATAGAAATACAAAGGATTGTTAGGAAATACTATGAACAACTCTACTCCAACACACTAGACAACCTGGAGGAAATGGACATATTCCTAGAAAAATACAACCTTCCAAAACTTAACCAGGAAGAATCTAAAAATGTCAATAGGCCAATAACTATGGAGGAAATCGAAGCAGTAATCAAAAAGCTTCCAGCAAACAAAAGCCCGGGGCCAGATGGCTTCACAGGGGAGTTTTACCAAACATTCAAGGAAGACCTAAAACCTATCCTCCTCAGACTATGTCAAAAGATCCAAGAGGAAGGAGCACTTCCCAGCTCATTCTATGAAGCCAACATCACCCTAATCCCTAAACCAGATAAAGACAATACAATGAAAGAGAATTATAGGCCAATATCCCTCATGAACATAGATGCCAAAATCCTCAACAAAATCCTAGCAAATCGGATCCAGCAGTACATCAAAAAGATCATACACCATGACCAAGTAGGATTTATCCCAGGGATGCAAGGATGGTACAATATCCGCAAATCAATAAATGTGATACATCACATAAACAAATTGAGAGAAAAAAACCACATAGTCATATCAATTGATGCGGAAAAAGCATTTGACAAAATCCAACACCCTTTCTTGATAAAAACTCTCAGCAAGATAGGAATTGAGGGATCATACCTCAACATAATAAAAGCCATATATGACAAACCCACAGCGAACATCATAATCAATGGGCAAAAACTAAAACCATTCCCCCTAAAAACAGGAACAAGACAGGGATGCCCCCTCTCACCACTCCTGTTCAACATAGTACTGGAAGTACTAGCCATTGCGATCAGACACGAAGAAGAAATAAAAGGCATCCAGATTGGAAAAGAAGAAGTAAAACTGTCCTTATTTGCAGATGACATGATACTGTACATACAGAACCCTAAAGACTCCATCAAAAAATTATTAGACTTAATAAATGAATTCGGCAATGTAGCAGGATACAAAATTAATGCTAAGAAATCCATGGCATTTCTTTACACCAATAGTGAACTTACAGAAAGTGAAACTACAGAAGCAATCCCATTTACCATTGCACCAAAAAAATTAAAATACCTAGGAATAAACTTAACTAAGGAGGTAAAAGACTTATATGCTGAAAACTACAGGACACTGAAAAAAGAGATAGAGGAAGACATAAACAGATGGAAGAATATACCGTGTTCATGGATTGGTAGAATCAGCATCATCAAAATGTCCATACTACCCAAAGCAATTTATAGATTCAATGCAATCCCCATTAAATTACCAACAGCATATTTCACAGATCTAGAAAGAACGTTCCAAAAATTCATCTGGAATAAAAAAAGACCCCGAATAGCTGCAGCGATCCTGAGAAAGAACAAAGTAGGTGGGATCTCAATACCAGATATCAAACTGTATTACAAAGCCACTGTTCTTAAAACAGCTTGGTACTGGCACAAGAACAGACATATAGATCAATGGAATAGAATAGAGACCCCAGAAATCAACCCAAACCACTATGCCCAATTAATATTCGACAAAGGAGGCAAGAGCATACAATGGAGTCAAGACAGTCTTTTCAATAAATGGTGTTGGGAAAATTGGACAGATACATGCAAAAGGATGAAACTAGATCACCAACTCACACCATACACAAAAATAAACTCAAAATGGATAAAAGACTTAAACGTAAGATGGGAAACCATAAAAATACTAGAGGAATCCACAGGCAGCGAAATCGCAAACATATGCCGAAGGAATTTCTTCTCTGATAATGCTCCTAGGGCAATGGAAACTAAAGAGAAAATAAACAAATGGGACTACATCAAAATAAAAAGCTTTTGCACAGCAAAGGAAACCATCAACAAAACAACAAGAAGACCCATTACATGGGAGAACATATTTGCCAATGATACCACCGATAAGGGTTTAATTTCCAACATTTACAGGGATCTCATGAAACTTAACAAAAGGAAGATAAACAATCCAATAAAAAAATGGGCAACGGACCTAGATAGACACTTTACAAAAGAGGACATACAGAAGGCCGAAAGACATATGAAAACCTGCTCAAAGTCACTAATTATACGAGAGATGCAAATCAAAACGACAATGCGTTATCATCTCACACCTGTCAGAATGGCTATCATCAACAAATCAACAAACAACAAGTGTTGGAGAGGATGTGGAGAAAAAGGAACCCTTCTGCACTGCTGGTGGGAATGCAGACTGGTGCAGCCACTGTGGAGAACAGTATGGAGCTACCTCAGAAGACTAAAAATGGAACTCCCATTTGACCCAGTGATCCCACTACTAGGAATATATCCCAAGAAACCAGAAACGCCAATCAGAAAGGATATATGCACCCCTATGTTCATAGCAGCACAATTCACCATAGCTAAGATTTGGAAACAGCCTAAGTGCCCATCAGCAGATGAGTGGATTAGAAAACTGTGGTACATATACACAATGGAATACTATGCTGTGGTAAAAATAAAGGAACTCTTGCCTTTTGCAACAGCATGGATGGAACTGGAGAGCATTATGCTAAGTGAAATAAACCAGTCAGAGAAAGATAAATACCACATGATCTCACTCATTTGTGGATTATAGAGAACAACATAGATTGATGAAAAGGGACAGACCCAAAGACTGAGAAACAGCAATCAGGCTATCAATCCCCAGAAGGAAAGTAGGGGAGGGCGGGGGTAAGGGGAAGAGATCAACCGAAGGACTTGTATACATGTATATAAGCCAAACCAATGGACATGGACAACAGGGGGATGGGAGCATGAGTTTGTGTGTGTGGGGGAGGTTGGGGGTTAATGGGGGGGATGAGGACACATTTGTAATACCTTAACTAATAATAATAAAAATAAAATAAAATAAAATAAAATCTGTCTAATGAAATAAAAAAAATAAATAAATAAATAAAAATAAATGGTACCGGAAAGAAGTGGGTATAGGAGAAAGGATTAAGAGAGGAACAGATCAAGAGATTAAAAAGAGAGGGTCTGGCAATTACAGAAAAGTTTAACCAGTTAACTGCCATACGTCCAAAATGGAAACCATCCCACACGCCACGATATTTTGAATTTAATTTAAAAATCAATTTGCAATGAATATTATAAAAGTAAATATATTACTCACAATTCGGGTGTTCTTGAGTATTTTCAGTTAAAAAGTCTCATGAAAAATGATTTTAAAGTTGGTCTATAGACGCTTATGGCAGGCAAATGGTTAATGGAGTTTCGGCCATTTCTCCAGCTGAAAATATTCAGGAGGTGCTTAGTGATGGCCTTTGAGCACATGAACGTCATCATGAGGACACGCTCAATGATTTGCTTCCTCCCCAGAGTCACAAACAGGAAGACACGAACTGGCATTGTAACAACAGCAACAAACACATTTACTTAGAAAGACATGAAAGTATTTGACAGTGAAGGCATTTTAATCATTCAATAGGCTCCAAAAAATAGGCTCCAAACTGTGGAGGAAAAATAACCCATCTTGGACATGGAGGCAGACAATTAATGCTCCAGCCACATCCTCTCTTAACCATTTGCCACTTCGTGCAGCTAGATTCTGGTGCACCCTCACTCCCAACAGTTAGCACCTGCCTCTTGACCAGTAGGCAGCACCACCCTATGGCTGAGACCCCCTCTGCTGCGCCCACAGAAAGCCAGAGTGCCCGAGAACACGCACTGCTGATCTTAGTGACTGCCAGGTGTGGAGACATCAACCTTGCAGTTTCCTTGCCCTGAGTGACACAGCTCTGGGGTGTGACCTACACTGTCCCCAGAGGTTTCCTGCAAGGTTGTCACACTTGCTGTCCTTTATGGCTTTGACTGATATCTCACTCATGCTACAACTTCTTCCATTCCTGGTCTCCATTCTCCACCCACCAGGGGCTTTTTCTGAGAACACATTCTAATCAGTCACTTTCGCATGAATCCTCATCTCAACATCCATATCAGGAAAATTCAATCTAAGGCAAAGAATAAGTTCTTTTTTGCTGCATATCAAACTATCCCCAAACTTAGAAGCTCAGAACAATTACCCTTTATTGAACTTATGTTTCTGCAGCTTGGTGATTTGTGCTGGGCTCAGCTGGTAGGTTTTTCTGGTCTGGTAGGTTGTTGTAAATCATAAAAATCACCAAGACAGTTTGCAGCTCTTTCCCTGAACAAGTGGAATCTGTTTACATACCCCTTGAATCTGGACTCATCTTGTGACTTGCCTTTGATGACAGAATGTGAAAAAGAACATTGAACCAATTTTAAGTGCAGGCCTAAAGGGCCTTGCAGCTTCTGCGTTGTGCTCTTAGAACGTTACCAGCACATAACCATGCCAAGCTAGCCTGATGGAGAGTGAGAGGCCTCATGGAAAAGGCTTCTGCCATCCCAGTCCATGTCATCCTAGATCATGACCCCCTGACACCTGACCAGCTGACCACAGATGCAGACACTGGCCTAGCAGAGATCCAACCCAGAAACCACCCAGCTGTCAAAATTGCCAACTTGCAGAATAATGAGCTAAACAGATGGCTGTTGCTTTGAGCCACGACATTTTGGGTGGTTTGTTTGCAGCAAAAGCTGACTGCTACAGGCAAATACTTTCAGCTCTTAGCTCTTTGGAGGTAGAAACTCTTGAAGTAATGTCAACTGCCCTGAGACAACACATATTACTTCGTATTGCCTCTCTAACATGAGAAGTTTGCAGATAAGTAATAGAAACTATAAAAGTCTTCATGATACAAGATTAGGCTCAGATCTCCATTTAACCAGCCTAGGAGCCTGCTTGTTGTGGACACTGTGCTGCTTGTTATCAAACCACCCTTTGCCCTCAGGGGTTCACAGTTTTTTGTTGTTTTTTTTAATATATATTTCTTTATTGATTTCAGAGAGGAAGGGAGAAGGAGAGAGATAGAAACACCAATGGTGCGAGAGAATCATTGATTGGCTGCCCCCTGCACACCCCACACTGGGGATGGAGTCCACAACCCAGGCATGTGCCCTTGGCCAGAATCGAACCTGGGACCCTTCAGTCCACAGGCCGATGCTCTATCCACTGAGCCAAGCCACCTAGGGCCATAGTTTGTTTTTCACGTGTTCCTTCAATGTGTAGTCAGAGCACCTGCGTAATGTGTTTTGATATATAGTTTACTTGAACACTGGGTCTTAGACTGATCTTATTTTTTTTTTTTCTAACTCAGGCTTTTCTTTCTAGGATGTTGGAAAAGTTTTCACCAGAAAAGATGCATATACTTAAAAAAAATGTTGGCCAGTATAATTTAAAGGTTCCCAAACCTCCTTAAAGTCTATTCATGGTCTGCATAAATCCTCAGGTTAATGTCTGCCTGGATGATTCAGCATAGTTATACAGAGGAAGCCTAGCCTTTAGAATTGTTATCCACAAATGTATTATTTTCATCAGTTTTGCAAAGGACTAAACCAGTGATGGCGAACCTTTTGAGCTCGGCGTGTCAGCATTTTGAAAAACCCTAACTTAACTCTGGTGCCGTGTCACATATAGAAATTTTTTGATATTTGCAACCATAGTAAAACAAAGACTTATATTTTTGATATTTATTTTATATATTTAAATGCCATTTAATACAGAAAAATCAACCAAAAAAATGAGTTCGCGTGTCATCTCTGACACGTGTGTCATAGGTTCGCCATCACTGGACTAAACTGTGAGGTAACTGGGAAGCCTGCCAGGGAACCAGGAGCCAAAGGGGGGTGGAATGGACAGGTGTGCTCCCAGGTACAAGCGGGTGGAAGGGGAAGGCCCCACCCTAACCGAGAGTGCATCTGGGGGCTCCAGGCTGATCTCGCATTGGCGGTTCCTAGGACCTGCCCCAGCGGACACTGACAGTGCCCTACTTTCACCCCTTCCACTGGAATCTGGTCCCCAAAGGGCTGTCCCTGCTTCTTTTTGCCCAAGGGTCTATCGGGAGAGGGGCTGGAAGGGCCAGGAAGCCAGAACCCTCAAGAGCATCCCTCAACCAGGATTGATGGGAACAGGGGAGCAAATGTCAGGCTCCTTTCTCAGGAGAACACCAGGAAGCACAGGTTGCCCTGAAGGACCCTGCAGTGGGAAGCTTTGTGATAACACACCTTTCTGCGACCCCTCACGGTCTCATTTCCTCATCCCCATGTCCCATCTCCTGGAGCGCCCATGTATAAGTCATGTGCTGCAGCCCTTGTCTCAGGGCCTGTTTCTGTGGAATCCTAAGAAAAGTAGTGTTTTGCTAGAATTTGCCTTTCAATGTGTCAGGTGGGGTGGCTGCCTGGGCCAGGCTGGGAGATGACAGGTCTCCCAGGTGCGCTTTCATGGGCGGGGCGGGGTGGGGGGTGGGGGGCGGCAAGTAGCAGGCTGAGCTCCCAGCAGGGGCCAGGCAGGTTGCAGCTTTGCCTGGTGGGCTGGAGTTCAGTGCAGGGTTTCATAGCCCAGCAGATGGAGCTGGGATCAGGACCCAGCCTAACACTCCACCCTGAGCTGGGGCCACGGGAGGGCTCTTGTGAAAAGGGCAGTCAAAGGACACAAAGGGCCAGGTGCTGGGCAGCCGGTGGACTCCAACCATCCCTGCCGGGGTTGGGCTTGGTTTGTTAGAGCTGGAGGGGCACAGGCACCTTGGCATCTGGCTGTGGAGGGCAGCACCTGACATCAGCAGCTCAGGATTTGTTTTCCTGGTGCCGTGGGAGGGGGTGGCCAGTATCACAGGCAGCAAAGGCTGCCAGCAGGGTGCTGGCTGATGGCTGGGCATCTGAAGGGTCATTTCGAGGGTCAGAGAGAACGCTGAGCAGGGGTTGCAGTGCCTGTCTGGGCCAGGGTTCAGATTTCAGGAAGTCATCTCCCACAGCAACACATTACCTCCATGTGCTAGTGCCCCAGGCCAAGGGAACTGCTCCTTTTCTCCCTTAAACATGGTCCAACAGGGAGAAGGGAAGGATGGAGTGAGGCATGGAAAGAAGAGAGGAGATTATCAGGTACCTGTTTACCTGCAGAGTGACAACATCCCGAGAAAAGGTAAAATTGGTGAAAAGCTGGCATGTCCAGGCCTAGAGAGCAGTCCTTGACCCATTGCACTGCACACGGGATTGGAAAATGATCGAGGAAACTAGGGGGCATTCTTAATCCTTATTCTATTAAAAAGAAAGAAAGAAAGAAAGAAAGAAAGAAAGAAAGAAAGAAAGAAAGAAAGAAGAAAGAAAGAAGAAAGAAAGAAGAAAGAAAGAAAGAAAGAAAGAAAGAAAGAAAGAAAGAAAGAAAGAAAGAAAGAAAGAAAGAAAGAAAGAAAGAAAACCTGCCAGGCTGACTGTAATATTTCTTTAACAATTAGCATTGTTTTAAAATCTTTCCAGGTGACACATAGTACGTGACCTTGCCAAGGAGACTGAGGAATGGACATGAGGAAGAGTCAGCTGGGGCCTGGTGGTCACTGGCCAGTGGGCACTTCCTTTCCAGTCATCTGTGGTCATCACCGTTGCTTTTCCAAGCTAGTAGCACATCTGTGTCCCCAAAGCTGGCATTTGCCTACACCCGGCAATTAGGAAATGTCAATTTGCCTCTGATATAATTTATGTGGGTAGAGAGTTCCCTCATTATTCATTTAAAATGCTCATAGGCATCTCAGATGGATAAACAATCAGTCATGGCATTTGCTACTCGAAGCTCTGCCTGTGATGGTGGTCTTCTTATTCCAGGGCTTTTCCTCAGCTTGTCACTGGCATGGTCATGAACACTAATGGGGGGTAGGGCTGCTGGTACCTCCTTGTCCCAAGAAAGCCCTGCATCTGATTAGCCACTTATTGTCCAAGCTCAGGGCCCACGTGGGGAGGATTGCATTCACGTGTTCTAGGAGCTAAGCCACACACGTGCCCATGCACATTTTCTCTCTCTCTCTCTCTCTCTCTCTCTCTCTCTCTCTCTCTCTCTCTCCCTCTCGTTCACACAAACACCATGCATAAATCACCAAGCAATTTTACCATTCCCCTCCTACAATCTATGATGAGATGATGAGTGCCACATGGTACAGTCTGCGGTGGCAGTTGGAAATTAACAAGGATAATGCATTGTGTCAGGAATATAAGTGACAGTTGTTAAGAGCATCTGCCTTGGAGAACTAGAGTCAATATTGGATCTATCACATTATGTGAGCTTTTGAAGTCACACTGGCATTGCCATATAATGGGAGACGTCTAAGTATTTGCTTCCTAAACTTGTTATAAGAATTTAAAAAGATGTTACATGAGAAGAGCTTAGAACATTGTGTTATTCGTCCTTTAAAAAAAACCCCACACAAAACCGATGGACATATCCATGAGTGGGTCGTGAAATTACTGTAGTGCATTGTGGCCAATATTTCTAAAAAGTGACAGAATAAAATAGGAGGCGGCAGGGTACATTGAGTGAGTAAAGCTTAGTATCTACAGCAGGTCCTATTGTGAAAAACAGCCTCAAAAATGTCTTGCATCCCACGTGTTCCTGTAGAGTGGAACCTTCCTGCCCCAGCATCTTTGAGATGAGGTCTATTTCTCCTCCTCTCGAATCTCGGTGAGCTCGTGTTTACTTTGAGCAGCAGAATGTGGTGGAAGTGATGCTGTGACTCCTAAGGCTGGCTTATAAAAGTAATGCCACGTCTGTCCTGGTGGCTAGAACCTTCAATCGTGGGGCACAACGCTGCCATGTTCCAAGTCAGACTATGCGAGGCTGCAATGCAATGAGGATGCCCAAGCCATGTGGAGAGGCCACAGGTAGGTACTCCAGTTTTAGGCACTGAGCAACCCCAGTTTCAGGTCCCAGATACGAGTGAAACAACCTTAGGATCCTACAGATAAACTTCTCGAGCTGCTGATTACTATTTAGTGGCCTCAGTTGGTGCCGCAAAGAACAAAATAACTGCCTAGCTAAACCCTGCTTGAATTTATGCGTATAACACAATGGTAGCTGTTTTAAATCTGCACGATGGGGTAGCATGTACTAGTAGTTTCAGTATGCATGCTGGGTTACAAAGTAAAAAGCATTCTTTACTATGTGTCTTGCACTTAAAAACAAAGTTTGAACGTTTCTGGGTTAGCCTGAAGGAAGTGCTCAAGTGTTCTCTTGCTAGCTATCGCTGTAATTACCTTCACATTGCTTCAGGCTTGCCAAGTGTCTGGCAGTAATTGTTACATTTCCCCCCTTACAGAAGTCAGATAGGTAACCCTATGCCTGTCTCCTCATTTGCTCACTGAGGAAATGTTAGGAAGTGGAAATGAGTTAACATTTGTAAAATTCTCAGAATTGTGCCTATAACAGGGCAAGGCCTGCCTAAGGATCTTTTAAGTAGAATATGGGAGCCACCAGGAGGGGGATTATCCTGTGGTACTGATAAGGGAAACAGGGGTGAGAAAAAATAAGAGACTTGTTGAGGACAAGGGTCAGTATCAGGAGAAGCAGGATGTGAGACTACGTCTTCTGGGTGGGCAGCAGGTGCTCTGTGCAGCATTTAGTGGGCTTCCCAAGCTCTCTCCTCAATAGTGTGATGTGGGAATCAGTACATTTTATAGCTTCCCATCCAGTCTGAAACTCCTGAATTAGTCAAGGTTTTCCAGAGAAACAGAACCAGTAGAATGGATACAGTGATAGGTATAGCTCTGGCTGTGGCCGTGGATAGATGTATACATCTCCTGTAAGAGGCAGATAGAAGGAGATTTATTATGAGGAGTTGGCTCATGCAATTACGGAAGCTGAGCAGCCTCACAATCTGCCTTCTGCAATCTGGAGACCCAGAGAGCTAGTGGTATGATTCAGCTCGAGTCTGTAGGCCTGAGTATCAGGGGGGCTGATGGTATAAGTCCCAGTCTGAGAGATGGGGACGATAAGATGTCCCAGTTCAAAGTGAGGTGGTGGGGGGGAGGGAGGGGGCGGGCATTCCTTCGTTCTCCGCCTTTTGTTCTATTCAGGACTCAATAGACTGGTTAATGCCTATCCACAAAGGAGAAGGCAATGACTTTACTGTGTCCACTGAATCAAATGGTCATCTCATCAGGAAACACCCCCCATAGACATGTCCAGGAATAATGTTTAATCCGGGCACCCTGTGGCCACTCAAGTTGAGACATAAAATTAACCATCATAAGTCAAGTAGAAAGAGATGTACCAGGTCATTGGCATCTTTGGTTGTCAATAGACTGGTTATTCTGCCATCTGGGACTTGAAGGTCTATGAATTGGTGTTTTTGGAATGTTTGGCTCCCGCCTAAGAAATCCCCTGTAATCCGCTTCCTGCCATCAAGGTGTCTCCTAGGCAGGACAAAGTGTGGCCTCACAGGAACTCCATGGAGCTACCAAATACTCTCCCCTCTGGGCACCAGTGTGGCATGCTGGAGGTGCCTGTTCTCCTGGATCCCCTTTGTCTTGTTGAAGCAATTGTCCACGCAAAACTGGGGACTTGGAGCTAGATCAGACTCCTCTTAAAGATAGCAAGCATCTATATTTCAACTCAGGTCAAGGTGGTTTTAGCCCCAGCAGGCTTAGATGCCAGAGTGGCACTCACCTAGGGACTTTACATCTAATTTTCAAATGAGATAGTAATCAGAGCCTTGTAGGTTCAGGAGAAACATCTTGTTTATTTCCCCTTTATTTGGATCCAAAATTTCATTTAGCCCAGTCATTAAGGTTTGCACTCTGAGTTGATCTGACATTTATTTTTTGGCACATATGGGGGTGATATATATCAATTCCAGGATCTGGAAAGCAAAGACAAAAGGTCCCTGCTGTATCGACACAGCAAAAATCTAAAAACAGAATCAAAATAATGCATTTCTTCTAAAGTGTGCTGAGCACGCATGTTATGACCTTCTTCTGAGCACAGCCTACGGGGATTTCTGGAAACTGCAGACTGCAGGGAAGGTAGAGAGAAAAGAAGGGTGGACTTACCAAACCACACCAAGGAGGAAGAGAAGCGACTGAAACTGTGAAATTTGGAGGAGCCTGTCTGCCAGCAGAGCTCAAATAGGCAAGAACATTTCTGACACTTGACAGAGGGAAAGAGTTCAAAGGACAGCTACCCGGTGTCTGGTGAGGGCTGATTCAGGAGCTGCCCTTGTGCTGACCTCTGTCCTCCAGGGGAAGCAGCGAGGCGTTTACAGGAGCAGGTCTGCTTCTGGGGATATTCCCTCCCAGTGCAGCAGTCTGGTGCGTTACAACACAACTTACTGAAGCACAGTCCTCCAACACCTGCCTAGAAATCACCTGGAGATGTATTGAAATGTCAAACATAAAATCCATAAATACATCTGTCCCTGAATTTGTGCAAAAATACAGATTTTCTAATATCTGAGACAGATCCTTCCCTCTTTGAAATCTTGGAGGTTTCATACAATAAGCCAAGAGAAAATGACATAACATTGTACTTAGGGAAGATTCGATGATGAGTACAAGGCTTGAACAAGACTTCGTGACTTTTCACTAATCAAAATCGGAGGATGAATCTCGATGGAAGCCTCCTGCCCTGACTTTGGAATTCTTCCTTTGTGAAGCCTGGGCCTGCCTTGCCAGTCACTGAGAGTAAAGTTGTCAGCCTATGCTTACTATCTTTGCTTAGAATTCACACTTCTGGCTTTGGATGGCCTTAGGTCAAGCCTGATAGAAAAAAAATCCCCCAAATACTAGAAAAGACTTGCTAATTCGTCCTGCAGAGAAGGGAAGCAGACCCTCAAATGGAAATCTATCTTGCGTCTGACAGCCCTTGTGACCTGCAGCGCTCATTTCTCCCTCTGAAACAGGAATGTCATTCTAGTTCTTCCCAGCAGGGTTGTGTGAGTATCTTTGTGAAATGCCTGACCTCTTGGGAAGGGGTCTCATTAGCATCCGGCGCCTTCTTGCTGAGCAGCAAGAGTGGCTGGAACTCCACATTACATTGACACCATCCAGAGGCATCATTAGCGATCAAGGTGAGTCATTAGAATGCATTATAATGAACCTCAATCTCCGTAATCATCGTAATTAAGTGTGCACAGTGTATCAGGCTGCTGATTAAGTAGTTTCGGTTTTATGAGCATGACTCGTAATGATTCTTCTTTTTCCTGATCTAGATGCATTAAGCTTCGGAGGGAATTGGAATTTCTATGCTCTTGGCAGGAGGAATCCTGAGTCACACAATATCTGGTGAGGCATCTCCATTAGTCATCCCCGAGAAGCAAAAGAAACTTTTCTAAGCTGACTTCATTCCAGAGATGCCAATATGCCAGAGAAGCGGTGTCCCTGGGCCAGCCTGATTTGTGGAGGCTGATGGTTGGAGATGATGGTATTGGAACGTATTTTGCTTTTGTTTTTCTGAAAGCATATCAAAGGGAGGCTTCAAATGTTCCTGCATCTCTAACTACAAACAACTGTAGAGGACACTAGAGATGGCTAGTCAGCAGGGAGAGGTCGGGCAAGAAACAAATGTCCAAAAAGCTAATGCCGCTCTTGGCCTGTGGCCCAGCCCTGCTGCTGCACTGTGTGGGCTGTGATTACCAAGGGGCTTTCATTGGTGCTCTTCAGCCATCACCTGGTGCATGATACACACAAAGAAATAGCATTGTTTAACTTAAAATTAACTATAGTAAACCTAAGAAAGAAAAAAGAAACACGAATTCTTTTGTCCTTTCATGTTTAAAATATCCATGGGTTCTATTACAGGACCCAGAAAAGGGAGCTTAAAGCCAAAATACAGATGTTTATATTGACTTTTCAGTTTTTTGGTGAGTTAATGGAGGTGAATGGGATTTAGAATGAATTTGACTGTACATAATTTTTGTCTTACATATACACAGCTCAGGACATAGCCCTATCAATCTCAGCTTCTCTCTCTCTCTCTCTCTCTCTCTCTCTCTCTCTCTCTCTCCTTCCCCCTTCCCTCCCTCTTTCCTGAGCATCATAACTGAACTCAGCATACATTTCTTGTATGAGAAAGGACTGCCATTCTGTAGTCACCCACGCCTGAAGAGGAAAGCCAACACCACCTCCTCTTGGTTTCTCACTGCCCCACTTACTCTCCATGTTCATGGTCTCCTTCTTGTCTTTTCTGAACATCCCCTCCCCCTATCCTCACTAATGGCCTCAACAGGGTCCTTGTCTCTGACCTTGACTATTGCATTTTCTTCCAAATGGGCACCCTGCTTCTTTCCTTTTGTGACCACAAGCCTGCCTCTATTTAGCCACCAGGATTAATTTTGATTAATTACTATGGTTATGTTAATCATGTTAATATAACCACAATATGGCTATAGTCACCTCTTGTGTACTCAGTTCACTCACTATAAAGCAAACATGGATGATACTAATTTAAAGCATGTTCCATGAGTAGCATCGATCTTTCTCCAGCACTCTATGAACTCCAGCCATAAAGACTTCCTGCAGTTTCCCAAAACCCTATACCTGTTCATGCTCCCATGCTATTGAACACATGTCAGCTACTGACATTCTTCAGTGGCATCCCATATCTCTTAGAGCAGTACATGCCTAAGCTTTGACATGGTCTATTAGCCTCTGTGTAGCCCAAGTCCTGCTTCTCTGCAGTGTCAGCTCATGCCGCTTTCTTCTCTGTACTCCAGAAATTCCAGCTTAGCTTACCCTTATTATTATTATTATTATTTTTAAAGCTTAATTGTCACCTCCACAGGGAAGCCTTGTTGAATTCCTTCACTGGGTAAGAGCACTACGTACCTCTGCTTTTTGATACTTAAACTACAGCTGTAAATTTATATTTTTTTGTATGTTCTTTGCTTTCTCTGTAACTATAGGCACAAGGAAGGCAGCAATCCTGTTTGGGCATTGTTTGTTGGTTTACATGAGGTCTTTCCTCACTAGTTTATCCCCAATATTGGAGAATACCCGACATAAATTGGAAGGTCATAAATAAGTAATTGTTTAATGAATTAATAAATTATAGCATCCTTGGTATTTTTATTATGCTTGAAACAGTTATGGCATAGATGTTTGATGAATGAATGGATTAGCCATGACATCTGACTAGATGTTAAGGTATAGAGACTTGTAGAACCTGGATCCTATCTCTTCCATCGTATTTTACTCAACATCCATTCTGATGTTGTATAATTGTAGGAACTTGATTTTCATTTTTAAAAACATGTTTTTATTGATTTCAGAGAGAGGAAGGAAGAGGGAAAGAGGGATAGAAACATCAGTGATGAGGTAGAATCATTGATTAGCTGCCTCCAACTTGCCCCCCACTGGGGATTGAGCCCAAAACCCATGTATGTGCTCTGACCAGGAATCAAACTATGTTCTCCTGGTTCATAGGTCAACACTCAACCACGGTGGGGTGGAACATGATTTTCTTGTTCCTTGTAACATGGAGTATCCTACTCTGAGGCCAGCTAAGAAAAGGGGGAGAGGAGATGGCCAAATCTCTGATGCTTCCTCACATTCATTGCAGCTCCCTCTCACTTCTTTTCCAGTTCCCTCTTTACCTAGCTTTAGCCAGCTGATTAGATGAGATGAGACAAGGAAGCAGAAGCTCAAGCCAGAAGAGGAGCTTTCAGGGTTTCAGGAATGTGAAGTTCAGGCTGAACTGCCCTGGGTCTCTTCTAGCTGGAAGGGATGGGGATGGTGGGCTCAGCCTTCATTCACCCTCAAGTCACTTAGAACTGACTATGGAGTGGTGACAAATATCACAGATTGACTCTCATTTGCCATATGCCCCTTTTAGTCAGCTATGTGGAAAGTAAGTTTGGTACTCATGCTTTACCTTCTTGGAATTTGCACATGAAAGTGAAAAACCACCTATCACATTTCAGTTGGTTGGGGAATGGGCTGGTGGGGATGAGTGGAGGAAACATTAGCTCGTTGGCAGGCTAGCCATAAATTTTATAAGTCTGAACACTATGAAAATCATTTATTGCCCTTTGCTCTGTTATGTATCTTTAAATGTGTTCTCGCTCCTTCGTGTATTATAGATAAAAATAACGTTTTTTCTCTCTCTATGGTTGAATATGCCATCAATTCTTGTTTGGCTGACTCACTGCTCTTCAGGTGGCTTCTTATCTAGTTCACACAGATCCACCACCTGCTCTTTTTTTCTCCTCAATTTTTCCTTCCAATATTTATCCTCCAGCTGTATCTTGACACCCATTTGGCCCACTCCAAAAACTAGTCATCCTTGCTCTCTGTTTTGTTCTATGTGCTGTCATTCACCCTATCTTCTGATTGTCCCTAGACCATGTTCCTTTTTCTCAGTCATTTTGCAAGACCATCTTAATCACTTATTTGATGACCATAGATTCTAACTTGACCCTGAGTTTGACAAACCAGAGGCATTGGCTCTCATTTATAACCTATCACTGGTTTGCAGGCTGGTGCTTGGTTCAGACTAACTGCTCAATATGTACCATTTCCCTGACTAGTTTGTCTTTCTTTTTCTGGGCCCTATACCTTTCAATTCATGTTCTCACTACCCTGTTCCTCAACTCTGTTAATTAGTCAGGGTCAAGGTTATATATAAAGAATTGACTCATACAGTTATGGAGGTTGAGAAGTCCCATAATCTGCCATCTGTAAGCTGTAAAACAGGAAATCCAGTGGGAAATTCAGTCTGAGTCTAAAGGCCTGAGAACCAGGGGACTGCTGATGTACTAGTAGATCCCAGAGTCTGAAGGCCCAAGAATGAGAAACTCAGATATCCAAGGGCAGAAGGTGGTCATCCTAGCTCAAGAAGAGAAGCAGAATTTTCTCTTCTTTCTCTTTTTTTGTTCCCTTTGAGCCCTCAAATGGATTGAATGATAATACCTACATTGACGAAGGTGGATCTCTTTACTCAGTCTCCTGAATCTAATTTTAATTCCTTCCAGTAATGCCCAGAAATATTTCTTACTAGCTCTCTGGGCAGTTAGTTAATTATAAGGTAGCTTCCATAATACTGTCAGCTGGCGTCTCAACAGAAACTTTGCAGGTAAGAAGAGGTTGGTACAAAATATTCAAAGTGATGAAAAGCACAGACCTACCAAGATTACTCTACCCAGCAAGGCTATCTTTTGGAATCAAAGAAACAATAAAGAACTTCCCAGACAAGGAATAGCCAAAGGAATTTATCACTGTCAAACCAGTATTAAAAAAAAATCTTAAAGGGACTTTAAGAAAAAGAAAAAAGTTCAAAAATATAAATAATAAAATAGCAATAACTACATGCCTATCAATACTTACTTTAAATTAAATGAATTAAATGCTCTAACAAAGACATAGGGTGGCTGAATGGATAAGAAAACAAGACCCGTCCTGATTGGTTTGGCTCAGTGGATAGAGCGTCAGCCTGCGGATTTAAAGGTCCCAGGTTCGATTCCGGTCAAGGGCATGTACCTTGGTTGTGGGCACATCCCCAGTAGGAGGTGTGCAGGAGTCAGCTGATCGATGTTTCTCTCTCATCGATGTTTCTAACTCTCTATCCCTCTCCCTTCCTCTCTGTAAAAAATCAATAAAATGTATTTAAAAAGAAAAGAAAAGAAAACAAGACCCATACATATGCTGCCTATAAGAGATTCACTTCTGATTGAAAGACACACACAGACTAAAAGTAAAGGAATGGAAAAAGGTATTTCATGCAAATGGAAAAAACAAATAAAGCTGGGGTAGTAATATTTATATCAGACAAAATAGACTTTAAAACGAAAGCTATTAACAAGAGACAAAGAAAAACCTAGCTTCTAAGTATTTATCTGAAAAAACCCAAAATACAAATTTGAAAATACATATGTATCCCTATGTTCATTGCAGCATTATTTACAATAGCCAAGATATGGAAGCAACCTAAGTGTCCATCAGTAGACAAATGAATAATAACATATATATTTCCCATATATATAATGGAAAATTACTCAGCCATTTAAAAAAGGGAAATCTTGTCATTTGTGACAAAGATGGACCTACAGTGTATTATGCTAAGTAAAATAAGTCAGACAGAGAAAAATAAATACCATATATTTTTACTTATAAGTAGAATCTAAAAAAACAGAATAAATAAACAAACAAAATGGAAATAATCATAGATAAAGGGAACAAACTGAGAGTTGCCAGGTAAAAAGGGATTTGGGGGTTGGATGAAAAAGATAAAGGGATTAAGAAGTACAAATTGGCAGTTACAAAATACTGGGATATAAAGTATATCATAGGGAATATAATCAATAATATTTTAATAACTATATATGGTTTTGGAGGTACTCGACTTATTGGGGAATCACTTCATAAGTTATATAAATGTCCAACCACTATGCTGTACACCTGAAACTAATACAATTTTAAATGTCAACTGTAATTGAAAAATAAAAATAATTAGAAAAGGATGCTCAAGATTATTTGTCACTAGAGAACTGCAAATTAAAACAAGATGCTACTACATACCTATTAGAGTGTCTAAAATTTAAATAAAACTGACAACACTAATTTATGATGAGGATGTGGAACACAAGAACTGCCATTCATTGCTAGTGGAAATGCAAAGTTTGGCAGTTTCTTACAAGTTAGACATTGTCTGACTATATGATTCTGGAATTTCATTTCTAGGTATTTACCCAATGTTTTTGAAAACTATGTTTGCACAAAAAATGTGGATGCAAATGTTTATACCAGCCTTATTCATATTCACCAAAGACTGGAAGTAAGCAAGATATACTTCAAAAGGCAAATGAATAAACATCCATACAATGGAAGACTATTCAGTAATAAAAAGAAATGACCTATCAAGCCATGAAAAGACATGGATGAATTTTAACTACAATAGCCAAGTGAAAGAGGAAAGTCTGAAAAGGCCACATACTGTATAATTCCAGTTATATGACTTTCTGGGAAAGGCAAAAACTACAGCAAAAGTAAAATGATCAGTGGTTACCAGAGATTTGGGGTGAGGGTGGGGAATGAATAGAGGATTTTTAGGGCAGTGTGATTACTCCGTATGATACTAAAATGGTAGATACATGTCATTATACATTTATCCAAACCCATACAATGGACAATGCTAAGAGTGAGCCCTAGTGTAAACTATAGACTTGGGAAGGAGAGTTAAACAAGTGAAGCACAGTAGGTTTTTAGGGTGGTGAAACTATTCTGTATGACACATATGTATGCCAAAACATGACATATGCATTTATTCAAACTCATTAATGTTTACAGCACAAAGATTAAAACCTAATAAATACAAATTTAAATAAGCATTTAGGAGGTTAGAGGAATCCCAGGATGGAATGTGACAAAATTTTCTAAATTTTTTTTAAAGCAATTTGTCATATATGGAGAAAGCGTAGTTGATATGATTAGAAATCTAGTGAGAAATCCCTAGCATGAAGGTGTCAGAAGTATCCACAACATTTTTCATAAATGATGGAGCCAGCCATCCTGTGCCTATTAAGTGGGAGTCTTTCTCCTTACCCTTCTTTTACCCCTGAGGGTCATGAATATCTGCTAGCAATTTAGGGGTTAAGGAACAGTTAGTAAATATCAGAGATGCCAACAATACTGGCCATCCAACTCCAAGCATTCATGCCTGTGTCTAGACTAAGCTAGAAGCAGGAGAAAGCTTGGAACTCAGGGATTGATGGAAGTGGGGGTTAATAGTGAGGTAAGGTGAATTTATTCAGTGCTTACACCATATCCAGCTCAAGCAAACAAGGAGATGGGCAATACTAACAAATAGAAGTAAAGTCGTGGAGAACTGAGGTGATGATAGTGGTGGCACCATTTTGGTGGAGAGGTTTAAGGACACCCCCAAGGAAGATTCTTTACAGACATACTTGAGTGAAGAAGGCAGAGGGTAAGGGCCTCTGCAACCCCCCTGAAGGAGGCTGGAATATTTGTGTTTGAGAAGAAGCTAGAAGGCTGAATTCTCAGCTCTCTCCCTGAGATCAGCAGAGGAGAAGGGTAGAGCAGCAACAAGTGGGGTTAGCCATGTAGCCAGAGTCCAATTCACAAAACACCTTCTGGATAAGGTATGGTTATGGGCCTTACTGTAGCTGTGATGGGAAGCCATTGGGGGTCAGGGGTCAAAGAGTTCAGTCTCCTAAATCAATGAAAATCTCAAGCTTTAGTTTTCTTCAAGTAAAGATCAGGTTTATTAGCACTTTTCAATGCTCATTGAAAGTCTAGGATGAAATATTTTTTTACACATTGTCGACCAATGGTTGTTGCCAGTTCAATGCCAACAGGAATCCCTCATTTGGGGTGAAGGGAAGATGGAAATTTTATTCACTGCAAAATAACTCAATTGTGGTGGTACAGCTTGGCTACATAAATATTAAAGCTGTAGAAGAGCTCAGTTGTGTTACAGCACAGCCATGAGGCAGCCCCAGGGCCAGGCGTCCCTGTAGCCAGGCCCCTATCTGTCTGGACAGCTCTGCTCTGCGCCTCCCTGGTCTCTGCTCTGCTCCATGCTAGTTTGCTTTGCACTGTGCTGGTCCGCTCTGCTCAGCTCAGCTCCTATCTGTGCCAGGCTACTCTGGCTCGGGCTGTTCTGTTCCACTCTGCTCTGCTGAGCCATCTTTGGTGTTTCAGATCAGCTGGGGGATCATAGTCTTCCATCTTCCATGAAATGGAAAGTGCCAGAGGGGAGCTGGCTTATATAGACTGGATGGGGAAAGCCTGAGTTCTATATCCAGGAACTCCGTTATGAGGGCTGGCTCAGATGGCTGGAACACAGTGCAGGCTGGCAGTTCAGTGCAAGCTTCTCTCAAAAGTGCAGTTTTTAAGAGAGGCCTTGTGTAGAAATGGCTGCTAGACATGTTTTGGTTTGTTTTTTAAATTTGAGACCAGTTAGCCATAGGAGCCCTTCTTAGTAGGTATCTCCCCTCCCCGCCCCTGCCCCACCCCCCTCCAGGGTCCATATTTCCCTCTTTCAATCAGAGCCTGTCTGCAGACATCATTGATGATGGATCAGGTCAGTGTTGGGGCCAGGTTTGCAATGGGCAAGCTTACATGTGTATGCTGAAATGCCAATCTGCCAATTCTAGGTGGAGCGAATTCTTTTCTAGGGATCATGACATCTGTGATGAGTCTCAAATGATCCCCTTGTCAGAGACTTGCTGAGTGGTGAGCAAAACAAGGGAACGAACTTGGGTTCTGGGAAAACCCCGCTGAAGAGAACACTTCCTGGAACTGGCTCTGTTCTCTCATGGGCAGGGCTGCAAGGACCCCGCCACCTTTATTTTGTTGTCATTCATTCCCTTCGTTCTTTAATTTTTCTCTAACGAATTTAGTTGAATCTTCTTTCTCTAAGTTATAAATTGCAATTTTGAGTGGTGTACTGTGTGCCGGACACTGCTTTAAGAATTTTGCACAGATTTGCTTGTTTACCCCTATGACAACCCTGGTGGCAGGTACTATTGCTCAACATTTTACAGACAAGGAGACTAAGGCCCAGAGGGTATAAGTAACCAGCCTGTGGAAGTGCTGGGCTGCCTTGTTCATTCTGGTTCGGTCTGACTCTGAACCCTAGCCCACTTCATGACTTAGCCTTCCCTAAATGCAGCATGTTGGTTTTATTTTTTAAATAATCAGACTTATGGGGCAACTGACTGTCTTTATGTAGCACTTGAGGCCCGATGCACGAAATTCATGCAAGGAGCTCGGCCCTCGCACCCGTGATGGCTTGCCTCGGCCCTTGAAGCCCCGGCTTCATCCAGAAGGTCGTTTGGCTGTCTGGTCTATTTAGCATATTATGCTTTTATTATTATAGATTATTCAGTATCCTCAGGCCCAAACTTCAATTCAGTTATTTTTTTTAACAACTTTCTCTCAGCCCTCAGTGGCCTATCTGCCAGACCCTGGACATCCACAGCCTTCGAGCCTCAGCCACACCATCCATTAGCAGTGATTTCTCAGTGACCTAAATGGGTGCACTTGACTTTCCTACCCACTACATTTAAGCCCTTGAGAGCCTTCATATTTCTTTATCCCACAATGCCCAGTCCATGCAGAACAGGCAGTTGGCACGTCACATATGCGTACTGCCTGACTGGCGAATGGATAATCTGTAGCTCTAACCCATTTCTACCAGTTTCCAAAAGCATCAGCCATGGAAGGGATGCCCGCATGACACCTGGGGAGCAGCTGACTTCATTTGTTGGCATCTTCCGAGAACAGTACTTTGTGCTCTGCAAACTTTGGAGGTCACTGGGATTTATTTGATTAGTTTTACTTTGAAGTTACCTCACAGCCTTTAGAGACTGTCTTCCCCACTGGAAACCATTTGCTTGCAGTCACACCTGCCCAAATAGATTGACCCAATCCTGTAACCTCCAGCAGCACTTCATTCCCACCAACACTCAGGTGTGACAAGAGCTCTGTCTCCATGCCGCTTCTCCAATAAACTAATTGGTGCCAAATATCATTTCATAACCAATACATTCTGCAGGGCTGAGGAAGGCAAATACATCTTGCTTCCCTGCACGGAGGCCCACTAATGAACAACACAGAGTCACATTTTCATTATTTGTACCCAGAAGCCTGCCTTACTGCTTCATCTCTCCCTTTTGCACATAGGTAAACAACACAACTACGGGTTTTCCCACCTGAATCAAAGGCAGAGCCAAGCATTTGCAGGAATTGGGATCTTGTGAATACTTCATGTGGTTATCTTTGGCTTCTGTATGTGCATTCTGCTCCCTGGACAAAATAATTGACTGCCAGACATTAATGGAGTTAAAGGAGGAGCTGATGACTAACTTCTCACTGCAGCTTCCTCACCCTCTGAATTCCAGCCCTGCAGCTGTGGCCAGTAGCAGGGAGGACACAGGACATGGATCCAGTGATTTCTGCTCAAGGTTGGCATTTAGCCACTTAAGCTGGGTGACCTGGAGCCTCATGGGGGCCTTATTTTCCATCCATAGGATAATTGTGAGGCTAAACAAAATGACACTTGAGAATTGTGCTGAGATTGTGAAGCCAAGTATGATTTGTTATTTTTGAGATATAGTTCTTCATGAACAAGAGTGCTTCTGTGTTACAGCTTATAGAGTCCCCCAAACTGCACATGCTCCTGACCTTGGAGACAGATGGTGTGTCTCCAGAGACAGAATTGGCCTCTGAGGACCTCTCTGAGGAGCCCCATGTTGTTTATCCCTGCTGTTTTCTCTGGTGTGCTGGGTTTGGGGGATTTCAGGCAGACCCCCCAGCTTCTGAAGTTCAGATTTGTATTTGAAACACTGAGTCCCCATATAATTATTGCCCACATCAGGACACTTTCCTAGTGAAAGAGATGCTATTCCTACCAATGGCAGGACAACAGATGTAGCTAACACATAGAAATGTTTCGGGACAGAACCTGGTCTTTGGAGGAGTCTCTTGTTGAAGCGTCCACTGAGCAGGGCACTGTTTTTAAGGATGCAGCTCCGGCACGTAGGACAGCTCCCACACATAGCAGGTACTCCATAATATTTGTTTAATGAACACTTATGTAAAGAGTGATGAAGAAAGAAGCCTTTTCTAAAGCTATTAGCACAAGACTCTATATTTTTCAAAGGGAACACAGAGAATTTATTTCAATAGGTTTAAATGGAAGACAAGAAATAACAGAATGTAAATCTCAAGTGTTTAATTACAAGTAGGTTAATCAGCATAAGTGATCAAACAAGAAATGATAGCTAACTTATTTTGCCAAATTCCACAATAACTCTCCTGTAGATTAAATTTTAAAATTAAAAAATATTTTATGAAGTCAAAATAATATATTGATGCCCACTGGGGAAGAAAAGTAATGGTCTTGTTGTTATAGTGATAGAATAAGCTACAAAGGAAAAGATCACAATAATGACTACACAATTTTGAAACTTCAATAAAATGAAAATCAGCAGTGTGATGATAAAATATGTTATAAATATAACAGGTAAAGCTTAAAGTCCAAAATGTACCAAGCTTTAATTTTTTGTTCTCAGACTTGCTTTTCTTCCACTTTGGCCAAACACACATTGAATTTACCGCCTTCCTCACCCCTTCAGTCCCCTGCCCGGTTCTGGACCTCCTCTAGATCATCAGCACCTGAGTCTCTGTTCTGAATGCTCACTGTTTGGACGGGTTCCCGACCACTCCTGGTCGTGGAGCTCAGAGGGAGGAACAGCAGCTCCTTCTCAGTGCCTCAGGTTTTCCAACAGCTTCCAAAATGAATCCATCTAAACACTGGGTTTCTGCATAAGTGCCCTGAGTGTGAGTTATTGATGGGGCAGGGAGATCTACATATTATTACATAAAACTGATAACCAAACCATTACAATGGTTGAGATATAGTTCTTCATGCCTGGGCTGTCCTTTTACTCACCTCCAATTTAGGACAAAAATGGAATTCTACTCCTTTCTATTCTGCCTGTAGAATGGCAGCACCTAGTTGCTTCTTGAAGATGCAGAATCTCACGCCTCAATCAGACCTACTGAAAATGATTTTGCATTTTAGCAAGATCCCAGGTGATCTGATCGCACAGTAAAGTTTTAGAAACACTGTTCTAAAACTCATCATCCTCATCTCTCAATAAAAGTGAGGCTGGATTGCCTGCTGGCATGGCTCAGTGGTTAAGCATTGACCTATGAACCAGGAGGTCACAGTTTAATTCCCTGTGGGAGGTGGTTGATCAATATTCTCTCTCATCATAGATGTTTCTCTCTCTCTCTCCTTCTCCCTACCTCTCTGAAATCAATAAAAATAAAAATGTTTTTAAAAAGTGAGCCTGGATCTCATTTCACAGAGAATATTGGTGCGAAAAATAGGGGTCCCTTTAAATTTCTTCAATTGCAAAGCCTTCTCTTTTGTTGCAAGATATATCCCAACACCCTCCTTATCTAAGGCTAACTATTTTGCCCGTGCTTCTGATTCTACTGTTTTTGAACAGCTTTAGAAAATGATGCCATGTCTCATTCTCTCACTCTTTCATTATATAATCAATCTCAGCCTTTCTCCTGTATCTTTTCTCTCAACCTGAAAAGGGATTTAAACAACCTCATATTAAAATGGAGTTCTGTCAACATCTATTAGACATCAAGACACCAGCACTTCTTTCCTGATCTTCCTAATGGTTGGTTCTGAAAGAATAATCTACTCTTGTTCCTGTAAATTATTTAATTATCATTCATCTTAGGTTTGGGACTAAGGCCTGGGCCAACATTCTTCTCTCAAAGATTTCTGGTGCTTTGCTAACTGCTTCCTATAATGGCTCAATCTCACAAGCATGATCTTTAACCCAAGCTCTCCTTGAAACTGGGTTTCTTTTTTTAAATTATTTTCTTTTTTTATTAAATTTATTGAAATGACATTGGTCAACATGATCATATAGGTTTTAGGTGTGGGTTTCTGTTACAAGATCTCTATATTGCTCAGTGTACCTACCACCCAAAGTTAAATCTCCTGTCACCATATATTAGAACCCCCTTCCCCCCACTCCCCCTTCCCTCTGGCAACCAGCACACTGCTGTTTGTGCTCACAAGTTTCAGTTTTATATCCCACATATGAATGAAATCATATGGTTCTTAGCTTTTTCTGACTGACTTATTTCACTTAGCATATTGTTCTCAAGGTCCATCCATGTTGTTGCCAATGGCAGTATTTCATCCTTTCTTATAGCTGAGTAGTATTCCATCGTATATATGTACCACATCTTCTTTATCCAGTCCTCTATCTCGGGACACTTTGGTTGTTTCCATGTCTTGGCCGCCGTGGATAATGCTGCAGTGAACATCGGGGTGCAATTCCACCTCCCTGGTGGAGCCCTTACTTCTCTGATGTCTCTGATCACTCACTTGCTTTTGTCTCCCCCACAACTACTTGAGTAGCAGGCAAGGATCCTGGTTGGGAGCCAGGTAAGTCCTGGCCTGAGTGAAAGGTGATGAGCAAGAAAGTGTAGACTGGGGGAAAGTAAAGAAAGGTAATCTGGGTGAGTACAAGATATAGTTCCTTAAGATAAAGATGCCAATCTAAAGGAAGAGCAGAAAAAAGATATAGGAAGTGTTTCCATAAGAACCTTTGTTAAACAGATATGAGTGGAAATGGCCACAGTTTTGGAAATGAGATCCTATAGTTCGGTTGGCAGCAGAAAAAATAGCTTAGTGGATGGAGAGTGAACATCAACAAAAGAAAGACAAAGGGCTTTTTGTGGGTGCATATGAAACACCTGTTGCCCTAGAAATACCTGAATTCTACAGTGTGCTGCTGGGCTCCTGAGCCCTAAATTCTGAGTTATCACTGTTAGTACAGACCCCTCAGGCGCTCCTATACAGTGAGCCTGGGAAACCTGGCGCTATGGGCACCCTCACCATCCTAACCTCAGCAGCCCATGTGTTCTTCCTTGGTGAACTTCTTAGGTGATCTCATCTTCTGCCGTAGCGTCCCTAATTTATGACATGCTGTGGTGGGGAATAAAGGTGTCTGGCCATGCCTGGCTGTGAGCACCATCTCAAACACAGCAGGTCAGAAAGCTCTCCTCCACTCTACTTATCTGTTTTCCTCCCATCTCCTCTCATCAGCACTCATGTTTCTAATGGACTCATTTAGACCTGGTTTCTTTTCAGTCACATTTCCTTACTGTATTTTTTTTAACCTTTATATTTGGACTTTTAAAATATTAACTGTTTTAATGGGGAAAAAAGACATGCAAAAGGTAAAAAAAGAAATTATAAAGAAAAATGCAATAAAAACCGAAATCTCCTAGCTTCCAAAAATCTCACGCCTTCTCCCACAGGAAGTCCCCAAGACCCCTTTGCAGTGACCCCTTCCAAGGTGCTATTTCTGCAGATACACAGGCTCAGGCAAAGGCTTAGTCCCCAATGTGTGCCATTCCTCAGTAAACCTTGGAGATGGCTCCATATGTCTTCTTTGATGCACTCTTAAGTGTGTTTTCAGTGTTAGGAACCAGTAACAATGTTGTCGTAGTACCATAGCCTATCTATAATCATAAAAGCATAATATGCTAAGAAGACCAGACAACCAAACGACCTACCAGTCATCATTCTGGACATCAAGGCAGAGGCAGACAGAGTGGTTATGGGCAATCAGGCAGGCAAGCAGAGTGGCTAGGGCCGTGGTCAGCAAACTGCGGCTTGCGAGCCACATGCGGCTCTTTGGCCCCTTGAGTGTGGCTCTTTCTAAGCCGTAGGAGTACCCTAATTAAGTTAATAACAATATACCTACCTATATATATAGTTTAAGTTTAAAAAATTTGGCTCTCAAAAGAAATTTCAATTGTTGTACTGTTGATATTTGGCTCTGTTGACTAATGAGTTTGCTGACCACTGGGCTAGGGGCAATCAGGCAGGCAGGCAAGTGGTTAGGAGCCAGTGGTCCTGGATTGAGAGAGGGATGTCTGACTGCCAGTTTAGGCCCAATCCATGTAGGATCGGGCCTAAACCAGCAGTCAGACATCCCCTGAGGGGTCCCAGATTTCGAGAGAGTGCAGGACGGGCTGAGGGACCCCCCCAACCTCATGCATGAATTTTGTGCACCAGACCTCTAGTGTATTTTATAATTAAAAAGGTGTTGCCATATCATTTTCCAAAGTCTCTGTGGCACTTTATATTTTCCCTAACAATGTATGAGCAAGCCTTTCCCCCAACAACACTACCAGCAAAAGGGGGTATTAATCATTTTGACAAAAGTGGCAAGTGATTTTTTTTTTTTTTTACTGCCAGAAAATTTGCCTTTTCCTGATAATCAGTGAATTTGAACTTATTTTCATATATGCATTGCCCATTTGGATTTGTTTCCATTTGATTTATCTGTTTTTCTCCTTTCTCCATTTTTTCCATGTTTTCTTTCTCTAGTCCATTTGAAAATTTTCACTCTATAAAATGGATATTGGCCCTTTATTTCAGTTGGTATTTTTATGGCATCTTTCCCATACTTTAAAAAGTTTTATATAATACCCTGGCTATGTTGCTCAGTGGTTGAGCATCGATCCATGAACCAGGAGGTCACAGTTTGATTCCTGGTCAGGGCACAGGCCTAGGTTGTGGGCTCAACCTCTAGTAGGGTTCATGCAGGAGGCAGCCAATCAATGATTCTTATCAATGATGTTTCTATCTCTCTCCCTCTCCCTTTTCTCTGAAATCAATAAAAATATATTTTTTAAAAGTTTTATATAACACATAGCTGTCATTTCTTTAATATCTTCTGTGTTTCATTGTGGTTAAAATGGCCTCTCTCAAACATAGAATATGCATCTATGTTCCCAGATTTTCTCATAAGAATTTAATTACCCATTATATTTACATTCAAGCCTTTGATTAGACTAGATTTTAAGTTTGTATAACTACTAACAGATCTCTAATTTTATTTTCTTCCAGAAGACTAACATTTATGCCAGTGCCATTTATTAGTAATCTAATGTTTTCCTGCTGAATTGTGTTTCATTCCATATTAAATCCTCATACACTGAGACTGATGTCTGGATTGTTCATAGAGCTCCTCTGCCCCACCATTGACATGATGATTGGTTATAACAGCTCTGAGGATCTGAAAACTGGCAAAATATAACCACCCTCATAGTTATTTTTAAAAAATATAAATATATACATTTTGCCGTATAAATTTTACAGTCATTTATTTGATCCAATTCAAATAAAATATCACACTGGACTATCAATTAGAATGATAGTGTTTGCACATTATTTTGGAGAGCACGTGGTATTACTGTGACACTAAATCTTCTCATGTGTCTCTCTCCATTAGCTTCATTCTTATTTCACATCTGATAATAAAAATGTGCCCAGGTTCTACATCTTATATCAGTTATCTAGGCTCTAGGTCTTTATTGTTAAACATATTTCTAACTAGTTTATACATTTGTCTTCGTTGTAGGTAGAATACTTTTCCTATTTTATTTCTAATTACTTATTGGTGCATGTAGAGCAGTTGTTTGAATACTGATGTGCTGGTGTGTATCCATGTGGAGGAGAACTAATGGAGACTGATTGGGGAGCTCTCCCAGGCCCTGCCATGGGACCCTGGGTAATGGCCACAGGGACTGAATAAGGAGTGAGGAGTAGAGAAGGCTTTTGTAGCACCTCTGAACTCTTGTATGTGACTGAGGCTAGGATAGTAGGTGTCCTAAGAGTTCCTAATCAGTATATGGGGGAAGGAGAAAAATGGTTGCCTCAGCCCCCAGAAATGGAGAAAAGCTATGCTTTACACACAGAACAATCTTCACTTTGTCTCTTCGTCTTGGGAACACGTATTCATTCAGGACTCAGCCCAGAGACCCCCTCTCTGTGAAGATACCCTCTCTCCCACAGGAAGTTTGTACCTCTGTATCTTATGTGAACTTTGAGGTCACCTGCAAAGGTTTATTGATCCCAGACTTAAGTCCTCCTTCATCTACAATGAGAGCTCTTATAGACATGGACTATGACTTCTTTGCCTGCATACCTCCAGTGCCAGTACAATGCCTGGCACACAGTAGAAGATTAATATGTACTTAATTAAGTGATAGCAACAGAAGGTAGGAGCTAGCCCCTAAAAATGGGGTTCTGAGAACAAGTTTTCAGAATGTATGCAGCAAGGATCTACAGTATGGGATGCTGGGACCAGTTACTGCATTGCATACCAATTTCAATACCCCTATCTCTCTGCCATGACTACGTGACCTTTTCAACCCTAAATCCTCTTTCTACATCATACTCTTTCTGCGTTTCCCACCTCAACTTTTCAAATAGAACCCATATCCCAAGTGTTACCTACCCACTGTATAAATTACAATACTATGCTCAGTTTCAAGTTTCAAGAGCCACAACCTCCAAGTACCCCTTCCTCACTGTTTTTTCTTTCCATGTGTATTTAATGTTCATTACTTAAACAACCCACCCCAGTCTTTAAGAATTGCCTGGGATTGCTAAGTGTTGGCTAGAAACTAGGAGGGAACCAGCAGTGGTAAGCAGGCTTTTGCTTCTGCCCTCAACACCATGGACCCAGCATTCAGATGAGCCCCATACTGAGCTTCTATAATAATAAAAGGGTAATATGCTAATTAGACCAGATGTCATTCCGGATGTACTTCCTGAGGAAGGCGGGGCCGGAGGGAAGTCAGCCCAGGTCCCGGGTGCCAGAGGGAAGGAAGGCCTATTCTTGCACGAATTTTCACGCATTGGGCCTCTAGTACATTATAAGATGGAAGGTTACAGCACAAAGAACACAGGAGTGGAAATGGAACCATTTAGTTTTCCACTCTATCACTGTGTGACTCTACCACTACTTAGCTTTGTTGACCTGGAATAAAACACTTAACCTCAGGCTTTAAAATAAGGATAATGGCCTAAAAGGGAGGCAATTAGAGTAGCTGCTTTCCAAAATAAACTCTTCTAAAATAATCCCATGACCTTAGTTCTGTGAGGATAAGGACACTAGCTACAGTGGGAGCACAGCTTTGCCTGCAGGAATCCAGGAGCCATACTGGGCTTCCCAGGCGAAAAGGAGAGCCCTTTGCTCTGGGTTAATATTTCTGCCTGGTTTGCTGACCTTAAAACTTAGGAGTCTGGATTTGCCAGGATTTTCCCACTTCTGCATCCTGGGAAGCCACTAAGCCCTGAACAAACTGAGATGGTCCCAATGATAGGACCAAACCTTTTTCCGTTTTGTAGCAATCCTGCTCCTTGCCTGTCAGGACAGAGGCTTTTGTCAACATCAGACTCCTACTAATTTCTAGCTCTGCCGGTTGACACCTTACTGGTATAGGGTGCTTCCTGTCCTTAACTCATTCCTCATTAACATCTGGGCTATCACAGGACCAGACCTGTGCACTCTGCTAAACCATTCTTGGTTATCTGACCCCAAAGAATTTGTCTTTTCTTCTGTGAAAAAAAAAAAGGAGCTGGAGTTGCCATGCCAGAGGAATTGCCTTGCACATATTATGCCTCAAACCTTTGGAATGTTAAAACATGGCAAAGTAACCTTTGGACCAGGCCTAAAGTAACACTGTGCCCCAAAGAACTGTTTGTGAAGATAACAAGAAAGTAGTTGTTAGGACGGCCGCACTGATGCCTACTGGACTTTGTCTCCTCATCAAAACCATTTGGGCTTCTGCCGGACTCAGTGTATCCCAAATAGCTCTTCTTTGATCTGTTGCCTCTCACTTTGAAAGGCTTTTTATTTTTAGGTTAACACTTTCCTGTGTGGCACTGGTCTCTACGAATCCTGTCTACTCCCAAACAATAAGATGCAATTGGCATCTTGTATGGGCTGCATACAACTGTCTCCATCACAGCCTCAACTCTGCTCCAGGGCAGCACACTCACTGCCACGGGCCACAGAGCACAGAAGGCAGGCCCGGCAGGCCCAGCAGTGTATGTTTACAGAATAGGAAGCACCCTGCTTTTGTTCACTTGCTGTTGTAAAGCTAAAGGGTGAGAAACATCCAACCTAGTGAGATTAGCGTGGGCATCTGTGAAACCAAACCGTCAAGAAAGTGACTGCTGTGAGCAGGAACCTCAAACCGCGCACAAGAGCTTCAGTTTAGTTCACAGTCCCACTGTGAGATACTAGACAGAGGAATGGTGCTGATTGGATTTAACTTTGGGAGGAAAGACCTATAGTTTTTGGACTTTGTGTAGGCTCAGGGTTAGGGTGCTGTGTACCTGATTCACTCCAGAGTGACTTTCCACACACCCACTTGCTTGGTCTGTAACAGCGACCTATGAATGCAGAACCAATAGGAACCCCAGAGAATTTTAGCTCCCAGGGTTTGATTTGAATAGTAGCATTTGATAAGTGCACATATTTGAAATAATCTAGAGGTTACGTATAAAGTGAAACTTTGTGATGACTTTAAAAAAATGAATTCAGAAACAGAGCATCTCCTTTTCTGACCAGTAGGGGCTGCTGCCTATGGCACTGCAGCACCCCCTCTCAGGGTGTCTTGCAGCTTGAGGACAGCCCAGCCCTCTGCCTCGCCATGCCTGCCCCCAGCCCACCTGCCTCCCAGCTCCTCCTCCTCTGCTGCTGCCCCAGGGCCCTGGCCTCACAGCCACAGCCCTGGGTGCCCTGAGGTGCCCTGAGGCACCCCCTTCCAGCCTTCCAGGGGCTGCAGGGCTAGGCTGTGGTGAACAGCCTGAGGAGCCCTGAGTACTATCTGGCTCACGTCCCAAACTGGGGTAATTTTGGTGACTAGCAAATGGTTAGAAAACTTGGTCCAGGGAAAGCATATGAAGTATTTGAGGTCATTAACATCACCAAAGAGTGGTTGTAAAAAGTCATAAGCCAGTGAAGATAAAGAAGATAAAACAAGAGATTAAGATTCTGGAGAACCCTCCTGTGAAATATCATTAAATTGATTGACACTGTGAAGTACTCTGTGTCAAGACACTGGCTTTGGTATTTGAATATATCAATATCAATAATATAGATTTTAAGCAATTTTACAGGATCCGGACAGACTGTGATACCTGGTTTTATATGGATGAAGTACTTCAAGTTCTGGAGTTCCCAACAAGAGATTGTGCTTAGGAATGTGAAACCTCCCAATGTCCTGACGGATGCTCACCAACAGGAAAAGCAGCGGCTGATACCCTGGGGTCTGGCAGAGTTCTGCCCTCTTGCTCAGGACTGCCATGTCCTGTGGCCTCCAGGTACTTCAAGGGACCAGAGCTCTGTGGCCTACAAGATGCATGGTTTTAACTTGGATATGTGGAGTTTGGGTTATATGCTAGCAAGCATGATCTTTCAGAGAGAACCCTTCCTACACGGACAGGACAACTACGACCAGCTTGTCTGAATTGCCGAGGTTCAGGATACAAATGAGCTGTATGACTATTTGAAGAAGTATCACATATACCTAGATCCGCCCTTCAGTGATATTCATGGGAATGCTGGGAAAACTTTATGCATAATGAGAACAGACACCTCCTCATCCCTGAGGCCCTAGATTTTCTAGACAAACTTCTGCAATACGACCATCAACAGACTGACTGCCCAAGAGTCCGTAGAGCACCCATACTTCTACCTCAAGGTGAAGGAGCCGTCCCAGCCCTGTGCAGGTAGGGCTGTACTTGCCAGGGGTGTCCCAGCAGCTGGGTAAAGACTGGAAAGCGATGGGCAATGCGACATTGATGCTGGCCAGGTACACCAACCAACAAATACAAATCTTGAAGGAAAACTACAGTGTGATATGAAATTTCAGTCTTATCTTCTAAACACAAAGAAGGGTAAGACCAAACAGTCTGTCAATAAAACAAACAAACAAACTCTGGAATGCATGAGCAATGAGAGACTAGGAGTCGTTGCACAGTTACCTGTATTGAACAGGAGACTGCTGTTCAACTAACTCTTTTGGTCAACAAACTGTGGCTATCGGACTTCCTATCGATTCCCCTGCAGTCTGGGTTTCCTTGGGTGAGATTCAGGCTCAAGTTTTAGCAACACATCAGCAGTCTGTACTGACACACCCTTTACCAAAAGGAGATATTAAAACAGTGACCGTATTTAAAAAAACAAACCGAAGTGGAGCATGCGCTGTGTAATATGCTGGACATTCCTGGTTCCCTGGCTGTAAGAGAAATGGGCTCTGGGACGGCACCCTTTACGGAGATGCTGAATTTTTATTTGAGGCATTAGCATGTCAGTGTGTAATGTTAAATGGCTTAATTTCCCCAGAGGGCTAAATGTGCTTCCTTACATCGTTGATGCTTACGAAGTTGTGCTAATTTAAAAGCTCTTGCCTGGATGTCAGGATGGAATAACAAGTACTGCAATAAACGCTCAAAGAACATCTTCTGCCCAGGCTGGCTCCACCGCAGCCCCCGTGTGTCACCTGCGGGCATGGTCATCCTGTGCCCCCTGGCCAACTCTGCTCCAGGTAGGAAACTCCATAGCAGCCTCTGTCCACCTCCCATGACTGGTAGCGGACCACATGCTTGTTCCTGTTGCTATGAAGGTGCAAAGCTGAAAACTGCACACCGGCTGGGGGTCCCACACTGGGCATAGCCACAGGCAGTTCCACCACTTCCTCCACCCCTGCTGCATTCACACACTATCGGCCTCACCTGCTGTGGCATGTGTCTCCTCTTGGTCGTGGAGCTGTAACCAGAGGCGAGCATGTCTCAACTTCTGCAGGACTGTCTGCAGAAGTCCTGTCTACAGTAGGAATACTGTCTACAGTATTCTCTCAGGTCCTGTACTACCTACAGAGGACCGCAGTGACCAGGTCTTTCTTTCCCAAGCCATCGGAAGTTAGACTCCATAACTGTTGCCTGTGGTCCTTTATGAGCTGGCTATTTGTTTCCCACCACATGGATTGCTTACCTGTCCAGTGACTTTCCTGTATCTAACCAGGGGGTTTCTGCAGGAGCTCCTAGAAACCAGCCCTTTGTCCTGCAACGGCATCAGCCCATGCTGGCTATAACAGACACATCCAGTGCTGACTCACACCCCTGTGACTCAGGGGTGAGATTCAGGCTCAAGATTTAGCCCAGCTGTGGTGGGCAATTTCCTGTGTCCGGACAGCGTTCGCCTCACACCCTTGCTTCCAGACTCTCATTTTTTTTCCTGGGTGTTTTTATCTGAAGCCATAGGACCTGTTCCGTGCAGGGAAGTTAGCTATCAGTCAACGGAGGGTGCAAAGTGGCAGATAAGTTCTCTAGCTTGCCCTCCCTTGGATGAGCATGTCTGTGAGAAATTCTGGAAGCTGAGCTCCAGTGTGTGGTCAGGATCAGCAATCACCTACCCTCTGGTGGCTTTTCCTCTTGGGTAACACTCACCTGCTCCATCACTTTTGCTTCCTGGAGACTCTACACCCATCTCAGGTTCTGCTTTAGGGGGTGGAGGCAAACTAAGTTAAGGGATCACTACAGGTTTTCTACAGAATCATTCTGACCTAGAATCAGGCAGTGAGTCCAGCTCATGCAGTGGCAAGACTGCGTGAAGTCTGCCCTAGGTGTTACGGGAACTGTGTGTCTACCTGCAAGTGAGTCGGTCAGTCAGTGAGGACACAGTGGAAGGTGGAAGCCAGTGGGGAGGCTGAAGGCCCTGGATGTCCACGTCCTGGCTTCTGCCATGAGAGACCAGGTGCTCCACTTCCTCCCTGGGGGTTAGTTAGACAGTTAATGAATCCCTGCTCTTGTTTGGCTAGTTTACAGGCTCCTTGGCATACAACAGTGAGGAAAGCCAGAATCCCAGCAGTCATATCCCTTGGCACTGCCCACTGCTCTCCACTTCTCAGATCAGCCTTATCAACTGCCAGAGCTGGTGGGGGTGCCCAAGGCACCCAGGGCCTCAGCACTGACGAGGGCTTGCCACCTCCTCATCCCTGTGTGTTCTGTCCCTGTGTTCTGTCCTGTCTGGTTTCATTCTCTTCTCCTCGTCCTTGTAGTTCTGTCTCTGAGACGCCTGAGTAATCACAATGACTAGTAGAGGTTTATGAATATAATCCAGTATTTAATAAGCCAAGATCCATATAAAACAAAAATTATTATTCTTGACTTTGGCTTTGTAAAGACTTGATTTCTGCTTCTTCCCATTTCTCATGTCCTCCTCCACATTGATTATCAAGTGTGTTTTATGAAGATTGTGTGTAATTTTGAACTTCCCTCTGCTGAACTCAGGGAGTCCTGGTTTAGTTATTGAACCCTCTTGGTCACTCTACATTGGTCAAGGCCACTTTGCCCTGGCTTATTTCTCTTCCTCCTCTGTTCATGCCCTTCTCATTCTCTTCAATCAACTGAATGAAATCCAATGAGTCTGAGTTCTTCTCTTTTATAATAACCATCTATTCTGTGTATATATAGGTGTATATGTGCAGTAAAGAACAGAAGCATAAAGTCAGAGAGGTAATTAGTATAAGATGAAATCTTTAACTTCCTAAATTTCAACTCCCTTAGATTTTCATAAGAGGCAATAGACCCAAACAAGTTAAATGCTACAAATGCTTCTAGGATTTTTATGGTTTTAAGTCCAACATTTAAGTCTTTAACCGATTTTTTAGTTTATTCTTGTGATTGGTATAAAAGTTGGTCTAGTTTTATTTTTTGCACACATCTGTTTAATTTTCTCAACACCATTTATTGAATAAACTATCTTTAGCCCATTGTATGTTTTTGCTTTCTTTGCTAATATTAATTGACTATAAAGGTGTGGGTTTATTTCTAGGCTTTCTATTCTGTTCCATTGACTGATATGTCTGTTTTGATGTCAGTACAATGGTGTTTTGATTGCTATGGCCTTGTAGTATAGTTTGCTATTAGATAGCATGATTCCTCCAACTTTGTTCCTCTTTGTCAAGATCACTGTTGCTGTTTGGGGTCTTTTATGGTTCCATGTAAATTTGTAGAAATTTTTTTCTAGTTCTGTGAAATACTCCATTTGTATCTTGATAGGAATTTCATTGAATCTGTAGATTGTTTTGTGTAGTATGGACATTTTAATGATGCTAAGTCTTCCTACCCATGGACACGGCATATGCTTCCACTTATTTGTACCTTCTTCACTATCTTTCTTCAGTGTTATATAATTTTTCAAGTACAGATCTTTTACATTCTTGGTTAAATTTATTCTTAGGTGTTTATACTTTTTGAAGTAATTGTAAATGGGATCATTTTCTTAGTTTCCCTTCAAATAGTTTATTGTTGTTATATAAAAATGCAACTGATTTCTGAATATTTATTTTGTATCCCGCTGCTTAGCTGGATTCGTTTACCAATTCTAGTAGTCTAAATTTTAAATGAACCACACTCTGTCCCAGACGTTTTCAGTCTGGAAATTTAATCTGTAGGTATGGTCATTTAAATGCAAAGATATTCATGCAAAAATGACTTTGTAAGAATAGGTCTGGATCTAAGCAAATATTCATTAATAGGGAGCCAGTTAAATAATTAATGGTTTGTTCTTACAAAGATATATCATGCATCTGTTTAAAAATAATTGTTTAATTTTGACACTATAGCATTAGCTCCAAAATTTAATTTAAAGTCTAGAAAACTGCAGAATGTGGAGTATACACATATTCATTTGTGTAAAAAGAAAGACATATTCATATACTTGTATTTGTATAGATTATTTCAGAAAAGATAAGCAAACAAAGCAACATGTTATAAAACAGAAACAAACCCCATAGAAGAACTGTCTCTGACCGCCTTTCACTGGATGCACACTGACTCAATCTGATATCTGAAAAATCTTGCACACATGTATCACTTTCTTAAAGTAATTTTAAGAGCAAACATTAACAATGTACATGATCATAACCCCATGTTTAAGGGCACTATAGTTTACATCAAAACAAATTCTAAAATTTGAAATTTGGAGGCAAGGAGACCATGACTAGTTCCAAATGGAAAAGACCAGTGTGGCTACCTGAGTTTCTGAGCCCTTGGCTCGGATTGTTACAGGCTGCTTACAGAGCACAGCGGAGCTGCGGACTCCCACCTGCCTCTGTCTTCTCAGGTCGTGGGAGTTTCAGATCTGTCAGGTGAGAAGGGCGTTGAGCGGCAGCTGCAGGCACAGGCAGGTATGTGGGCTGCTCACCTGCTGGCAGAGAAGCCCAAATGGTTTTCGAGAGACAAGTTGTACCATATGATTTCACTGACATGTGGAATCGAATGAACAAAATGAACTATCAAACCAAGTAGAGACAGACCCATAGATAGAGAGCAGGCTGATAGCTGTGGGGTTGGGGAAGTTGGGGAGCTTGGAGAGGGGGGAGTGAAGGGATTGAGAAAAAAAAAAAGAGAAAAACTCATGGGTAAGGACCACAATGTGCAGACTTCCAGGGTGAAGAAGGGTATAAATGGTGATGGAAGGAGACTTGACTTGGGATGGTGAACATACAATACAGTATACAGATGGTATGTTGCGGAATTGGCACCTGAAACCTATATAATTTTATTAACAAATGTAACCCCAATAAATTCAAGGAAGGAAGGAAGGAAGGAAGGAAGGAAGGAAGGAAGGAAGGAAGGAAGGAAGGAAGGAAAGAAAGAAGGAAGGAGCAGCAAAACTGTCAGGACACTGGATAGTAAAACATTGCTTCACCTTAAAAGTAAAATTCCAGCCCTAGCCGGTTTGGCTTAGTGGATGGAGCCTTGGGGTTGGATCTGGTCAAAGGCACCTAGGTTGCAGAATGAATCCCAGGCCCCAGCATGTGTGGGAGGCAACAATTGATGTGTCTTTCTCACATCAATATTTCTCTCTGTGTGTTTCTCCCCATCCATTCCACTCTCTTTAAAAATCAATAGAAAAATATTTTCAGGTGAGGATTAACAAAATAATAAAATAAATTCCAGGCAAGATAGAGGGAGAAGAAGGTGGAAGTAGAACCATCGACTTGAAGTCTTGTCTTCAAGACCCTTCTGGATAAGCCTCAGACACAGCTGCCCTCCCTGCCTCTTTGCTCCCCCATGAATGAACCTTCCTATCAGAACACTGTTTGGGAGCTGTTTTCATGCCTGGGAGCTTTGACTGAATTTTGAGAGCTGCTAAGGAGAGTGCCTTAATAGTATGTCAAGTGATTAAAGGCAATTAGTGTTCAAAAGCCCCTTGTAATTCCAAAAGTTCTCAGAAGACAGGCATTTAAATTGCTCTATAGTTGTTTTATAGAATTGAAAATTATGGAATTAAGATATACATGATTACTCAACTGTGTACAGGAGAACTGCTCTGATCAAAGAAGCCACACTGTTGCTCTGGCCGATGTTCCCAGTGGTTAGAGTGTTGGCTCATGCACCAGAGGGTTGTAGGTTTGATTCCTAATGAAGGGCACCTACCTGCTTTGCAGGTTCGATCCCTGGCCCTGATCAGGGTTTGATTGGTGCGGGAAGCAACCAATTGATGTCTCTCTCTCTGTCTCTCTCCTCTCTCCCCCACCCTCCCTCCCTTCCACTGTCTCCAAAAAAATAAAATCAATGGAAGAAAATATCCTTGTGTGAGGATTAACTATATATATATATATATATATATATATATATATATATATCTTTAATAATAAAAGAGTAATATGCTAATTAGACCAGATGTCCTTCCGTACGACCTTCTGGACAAAGCTGGGGCTGTAAGGGAAGCCCAGGTCCGGGGTGCCTGCCAGCAGCCAGAGGGAAGCCGGTGCCAGCAGCTGGGGGAAGGAAGGCCTACTCTTGCACAAATTTTGTGCATTGGGTCTCTAGTACATGTATAAAAATAGAAGGAGAATGTAATATATTATGTATATTTTATTTTTTAATTATATATATTTTATGTGTAATATTTACTTTTTCTGAGGTGATCATTATAATTTACAAAGTATTTATAACTGGTTCCCTCAAATTCATAAATACTTCAGGATTAACTCTGCTAATTGAGATAAAAAAAATCCTCACAGGAGTCATCATACACCCCAAAGTGGTGCTTTCTGTAGCAACCTAGGTCTCAGAAATAGAAACATGCAAGGAAGGGCTGGACTTGCTTCCCAGCATCAGCGACGTTAAGCACATGACTGTCATTCTACTGTGGCTTTAGCCCAGGCATGTGGGCTCTATGAGCCCGCACTAAGGCAGCCAAGAAAAGTGAACTTGTTATCTGCAGCCCTGCACAGTTCCACTCCATGCCTCTCTCAGACAGTTTTCATGAGGAGTCCACAGCTGGCAAGGACATATTTCTAATCTCAGCATCTAGCCTGCTGCTGGTTATGCACATTCCTTGGTGTGATTAAGACAGTCTTTACTCAAATTGCTTTCTGCAGGACCTGATTCTCTTGTGGAACTCTATGTGAGAAAGGCTGCTCTAACAGCTTAATGGGCATAGGCCCACACGCAATTCAGAAAACCCACGACCCTCCTCAGTGGATGTAAGATTTTCTGTGTTCAACAATGTAAGACCAAGGTTATATGTAGCTCCTGACTGACATATTATTAATATCATCTGTATGTTTGTCTGTCTGCCTGATTTATCATTTCTGAGAGTATTTGTTAAAATCAACAGGCTGTAGTAACATTTATACCCATTTATTTCCATTAAGTGAACATATTCTAATGATGGCAGCTTCTTCGTGTTCTGTGATACCCAGTTAAAAATGAACTTTCATCTTTCCATGACATATTGACATGTCCACTTGCTCAAAGAGTAATATGTGAGATTCCAGCATTTCAAAAATATTGTTATATTTTTTCAAACATTATTTTCAACTTTCTTCCCTTTTTTTCAGTGTTTTTCAAATGGATATTGTATAGTTGGATTTTGTATTTTTTTTAACCCAGTATGCGATTTTTAATCTTTATATTAGAATAATTACTGTTTTAAGTATCATTTTTGTCTTACTAGATATTATTTCTTCTTTATTTCATATATAACATAATGCATAGGACTTTTCATTTCTTCTTTTTGTAACATACACCAATTCTTGTGCTTATGCATTAAAATTTACCTATTTTGCTCTATGAAAATTTCATCTAACTTCTTTGTGCAGTTAAATGACTAGTTGTAAAGTTTATATCTGTTTAACTACTGTCAGATCAAGCAATAGAATATTATGCTTCCTATTCATTCCATTCAATAACATTTCAAACCCAAAATTAAGCATAAACAGTGGGGCCTTGACTTATGAGTTTAATTCGTTCAGAGACCGAGCTCGTTAAGGTGCTCATTAACTCAAATTACTCTATCAACTCAATGCAAAAAATTGGCCGAGAGACAGCTGGTTTCTCAAAAAACTCGTTAGTCGGGACACTCGTAAGTCAAGGCCCCACTGAATTATAAAGTCAACAGTTCTTTTTTTAAAAATATTTTTTTATTGATTTTTTTACGGAGAGGAAGGGAGAGGGATAGAGAGTTTGGAACATCAATCAGCTGCCTCTTGTACACCTCCTACTGGGGATGTGCCCGGCACCAAGGTACATGTCCTTGACAAGAATTGAACCCGGGACCTTTCAGTCTGCAGGCCAACACTCTATCCACTGAGCCAAACCGGTTAGGGCAAGTCAACAGTTCTTTGCTTATCTTGACATATAAGGAATACTGATCAATGTAGTTTCATTTTTTCTGTTTTGAAAATTCACATGAGTGAAATAATATGATGGAGAATATGTGTCTTATTTTATTCACACAATATATTTGATATTTTACCCATGTTTTTAAAATTAAGTTCATCATTTTCATTTACTATAGTATCCCATGAAATGATTTTTGAATAGAATGTCCTTACACATTACAAGAAGGTACAATGCATCTCATGATTGAAATTGGATGATTTTTGAGTATATCTCGGGGTTTGAGAGCTCATGAAGCAGAAACACGCTGGTGAAAAACAAAATTGATTTCTATCCAACAAGAGCCCTTATAAACCCAAGCTGCCTATTGATAAGGAAATGAGTAAATAGCTCTTGTTATGGTTTCCCCCTTTGTAAATCTTTTAAATTATACTTCTTTGTTGTGCTTCTTCTCATAGTTGGATCCATAGTTGGATCTAAATTAATTGATTAATTAATCAGGCAAATGATATGTTTTCAATTCACTCTAGTGGCCCTGAGCAGAGACCGTGCCGGCTCCTCCATGCTGCTGAGCGCGTCCCATTAGCCGCTGGGTTCTGAAAGACCAGCCTGACATACTCCACGCACAGAGATTTTCCTGGCAAATAATGAAAGCTCTGGCCTTTGGTGCTAGTTTCCTATTTCCTTGCCTTTCTTTTACACAGACTGGTTACTTAATATCCAAAGTGCACACTTCCCATCTCCCGAAGGCCTCCTCATCCACACACACACCTCTCTGCACATTCCTGTGGCCTCTGTGACAGGAGTCAAGGCTGAGGGTTGTGCAGGGAGTGGCTGGCAAAGGGCCAGCCCAGTGCTCATACTGGAAACCTCTCTTTCTCACTCTCTCAGCGAGTCACTGTCTACATCCTCAGGGCCTTACAGGGACAAAGAAGTATAGCTGGCCCCAACCTTTCCAACCCAGGAGATTTATAGTTCTCTGAACCACGTTCTCATTGGATGATAAATATGATAAATGCCCGATGCCATCAGTTCCCATTGTGCCTGGATTATTCATGCATTCTGATCGTTGAGGACAACAATGTTGGTGCAAATGGGCTGCAGGACCATGTGATCTGCACCAGACCTTGAACCTTGAGCAGCCGTGGAAGTCACTTAAATCACTGAAATGTGTCCTCTTCTCCTCTCCTCTCCTCTCCTCTCCTCTCCTCTCCTCTCCTCTCCTCTCCTCTCCTCTCCTCTCCTCTCCTCTCCTCTCCTCTCCTCTCCTCCTCCCTCCCCTCCCCTCCCCTCCCCTCCCCTCCCCTCCCCTCCCCTCCCCTCCCCTCCCCTCCCTCCCTCTCCTCTCCTCTCTTCTCCTCTCCTCTCCTCTCCTCTCCTCTCCTCTCCTCTCCTCTCCTCTCTTCTCTCAGCAGGTTTACTAGCAGCTTCCCCATTCTCATAAATTTAAATGCCTTTAAAAAAGTTGAGTTTGTTTTCCTGATTATCACAGCTTCCATCCATGCCTGGAGCCTCATGAGCCCTGCTCCTTCACATTGTTAGAAAAGGCAAGACCAGAAGGGTTGTTTAGGTTTATAACAGGCAGCCAAGACCAACAGGTGAATTGGGGTGCTTTCAGCCAGTAACAGTCAGGCACAACTCTCGGTGGGTTTTACCCTGGGCTCAAGGGGTTTCATCCCAGTCCGTCTGAGAGAACATGAAGGGTTAAGTAGAACAGTGAGAGGCAGATTCAGGAGCCAGCACCATAGGGCAGCCCCTTTTCACAGGGTTTCTTTGGGAGAAGGAGACGGAGCGGGAACCTTGTTTTGTGCTGTCACTAAGCTTTGGTTAACAGCAGAAAAGGCTGCCAGTATTTCTGGAGAAGCAAGGCAGGCTCCAGGGACTAAATGTACAACCTGGAATTAGGGGCACAGAGGGCTCTTTCATGCTCTGTTCAAAGAATTGCCAAGTGGCTCTGGGCAAATCGCTTCACTCCTTGTACCCTGTTCATGTCATGATGTGGAAATCCCAGGCCGGCTGCCTTGGAGCAGTACCAAGATGCCTATTTCCTGCACACTCTCGGGCCCCTGCTCTTTCATTGGCAAAGACCAATTCCTGGGAACTGTTCCTTTCTCTGAGGTCCTGCCACCAGCTCCAGGGGAAAGCTCACCATGCCTCTCCTGACCTCATGTAAATGATATCATATGATATTTGTCCAAAGCACATTCTTTGGTTACTTTTTAGTAAGTTTTAAAATCAGAAAGTGTGAGACTTCCATGTTCTTTTTTAAGATTGCTTTTGCTATTATTAAAGTGTCTTGAGGTTCTATGTGAATTTTAGAAAAGGGTTTTCTATTTCTGAAATTTTGATCGAGATTAGATTGAACCTGTAGATCTCTTTGAGAGTGTTCGTATCTCTGTAAAAAGTTGTATTCATACTTCAGTTACAGCCAACAATAGCATATTAGTTTAATATAATAGGTGTAAAACATAGAGACTAGACATTTGTATACTTTATGAAGTGATCTCCCCAATAAAGTTAGTACCCATCTGGCAGCATACACAGTTATTGCAATGCTACTTACTATAATCCCTATGCTGCACTTTATATCCCCTGAGTATTTGGTACCTTAATGATATTATTTTCTAATCTTTAAGTACAGTGTGGCTTTCCATTTAGCTGTGTGATAATTAATTTCTTTCAGCACCACTTAGCTGTTTTCAGTGTACAAGTCTTTTGCCTCCTTGGTTAGGCTTAGTCCCAAATACTTTTTTTTATTTTGATGCTATTGTATATGGTATCATTTTCTTAGTTTCCTCTTTGGGTTGTTCATTGTTATTATATAAATGTGACTGAATTTTGTGTGTTGATTTTTCATGAAATTGTGCTACTGTAGCTTTGCTGAATTTGTTTATTATTTCTAATAGTTTTTCTGTGGAATCTTTAGGGTTTTCAACATATAAGGTCAGGTTGTGCACAGAGATAATTGTACTTCTTTTCAATTTAGAACTTTTATTTGTTTTTATTGTGTAATTGCTCCGGCTAGAATGTCTGATACTGTTTTTATTCTCCCTTGAGGACAGTTCTGAGACTCATTTCATAGGCTTCCCGGAAGAGCGTGGTCCGATGGTGTTCAGTTGTCCATATGAATGTCTGCATATAGGCAGCCTCCTTCCATCCAGTTTCTCCCGCATTGTCCTGCACCTCTGCCCTGTGGGGTCAAATTCCCAAATAAACTAATCGAGTTCAGGCTTCACTTCAGGAGATCCCAATGAAGATAGCAACTTTTTCTTATCTCTTCCTTTCTCTCTTTTCCCCAGGGCCCCCTCCCCCAAACACATATATCTGTGTTCACACACACATACACAAACCCCATCACTTAACTAATACAGTAACTTTGAGTCATCTGCAACCAATTTCAAGTTGAACTTCAAGATCTGAGATTCACACTTTAACCCTTCTCTTCATTCTGCCCATTTTTTTCCCCCTTGTTTGGTGAAAGTATTTAGTATCTAACATTTTTTGTGTGCTTTATGCCAGGTATTGCTGTAGATATTTCCACAAGTGGTTTTATTTCTCATTTATTTCTCACTATGATCAATAGCAGAAAATATTCCTAGTCATGTCACATGGTGGGCATATGAGTCTTAGAGAAGTTACATTTCTGGGCAAAGATCACTCTTGTCACCTGACTTTAATGGCTCTTCAGGCCTCACAGCAGGGTCTGAGGAAAGAGGAGTTCTTTCCCTCCGGGAGGGCTCAGCTAGAGCTGAAGTTCAGGTGAGACTCAAGAGTGCTGCCAGGGAGGAATTGCCAGTGAGTGGGAAACCTGATTTCTCTGACAATCCATCCGGTTTTAGTCAATGACTGGCCAGAATTATCTGGCAAAACGGGCTTGCTGTGGTCACCCCACCCTGTCCACAAATGGAAATAGGACAGCACTGCATGTTATTTGGGGGAATGGAGGAAATGACTCAAACACCCCACACCAGTGCTTGTGTTGAGAGCGGAACCAGCATTAACAGTGGGTGTTCCAGGACAAGCGGCTTCACAGGGGGAGTTACTGTTCTCTCTTGTGTCTCCTAGGAGGTGATCAGCTCTATTTAAGTCATTGCAGGGACACTCAGAGGACCACAGAATCAGATGGCCCTCTCACCTAGCCTCGTCATGCAGCTCCTGTGCAGAAAGAGGAAGGAACCCAGGTCTTCATCAAAGACCACAGGCACATAAAAAACAGAAAGCTGATGAAATGGGTACAATTGTCAGTTGCCCTTATTGCTGAACACAGTCACTGGTGGGTGAAAACACTGGGTATTCTCTGTGTAGATTGGGATGGTAGATCATGTCTGGCCTCCTAGTTGAGTACTGATGGCCCTGAAGAGAGCCTGGTCATAAAACAGTTGAGGGATTGAGGCATCTAAGCAGACTCCCTAGGAGTTGGTTCAGTTATTTTTTATCATTGAGTTCCGGGCCTTCTTTTCATGTCCAGACACTTCATAGCCAAAAAAGTTGTGTGTTCACAGTTCTGCTTTGCAGACAAACATGCATACATGCATGCCAGGTGAGATTCCACAGGTGCCTGCAGTCCCAATGGATTCAGAAGGATTCCTTAGGACTGAGTGTTACCATGTGCAAACATCATAATGTGCACTGCGGGTAGAGGGGAGAGTAAGACCCACACAGTGCTGCTCAGTGTAAACAACTCACTTTCGAAGTCCTGCTACTCCATAGACCTGCAGCATCAGCAACAGTTGGGGCTTGTTAGAAGGGCAAATTCTCAGCTCCCATTGCAGACCTACTGGATCAGAAACTAATTCTAAGGATGGGTCCAGGAATATATGTTTCACTCTCCAAGTTATTCTTTTGCATGCTCAAGTTTGAGAAGTACTGGTCTAGTGGAAATCTTACAGAAAATAAACATGTAAGCAAATGAAAAAATTATAATAATTTTAGATAATGATCAACAAAGTAACAGAGTAAAGGAGAAGTGGGAGAAGATACAGCAGTGCATAGGGTGGCCAGGGAAGATGTTCTTTCAGAAAGATGCCATTGGAACATTGAACAAGGATAAGCTGTGAAAATCTAGAGTGGATATTTGAGGGAGAAGGGAAGGAAACTGCAAATGTTTAGTGGTGCATTTAGTATGATGGAAAGGTCTTTTGACTTCCAACAGGGTTAAATACATGAGTGAGAGGGAGAAGTGAGAGAAAGGGTTTAGGGCATGGTGAAGGAAAGTCTTCTGAAGAAGACAGGGTGCTTAGATTTTATTCTGTTTACATGGAAGCCCATTGGAAGGTTTTAAACAGGAAGCTGACATGATCTGATTTAAATTTGAAAAGATCACTCCTCTGACAGGCTGTGGATACACAGGTCTTGCTGTTGCTATCATTCCTTAAAGTGCACAAATGCATCAGATCCATTTTGCTGCTAAATCTTTTCTGACCCTAAGACTCATCATCTGGAGCCATTGTCTCTGTGCCTGGGCGTGGTTGCAGGAAGGCTGAGCTCCATGTCCAGGGCCTGATGCCAGCCTCGAATGTATCTCCACACCACCATTAAAGTTGTCTTTCTGAAACAACTAACTTCATCCCAATACTCTTCTAACTAAAAGCGTTTTAAATTTCCTCTAGGAAGTTGAGACCCATGCTAGAACATTTGTGGATTTTTCTTTCCCAAGTTTTCTAGGAGTGCATTGCCCGCATCTCTCCTCCCACCCTATCCTGTTGGTACCCCAGGCTGAACAGCATTACCCCCAACACAGTTGCTAGTTAATGCTCTCTTCTGCTTCCCAATTCTTAAAAAATGGAATTTTTACATAAGAGTCAGATAAGGTTAAGGATACCTTTCTATCACCTGCTTTGAGGGTCCAAATGAATGGGAAATTTGAGCTACTCCATGCCCTGTGGAACACAGAGTCCTAGAGATAGATACTGTAAGAATGTAGTGACTTTGGGGGGAGAAACCAAGATGGCGGCATAGGTAAACACCGGAAATTGCTGCCTCCCACAACAACTTCAAAAATACAACTAAAAGACAAAACGGACATCATCCAGAACTACAGGAAGGCTGGCTGAGTGGAAATTCTACAACTAGAAGGAAAGAGAAAAGCACACTGAGACTCAGAGGAGGTGTGGAAGTAAAGTGCAGAGGTACAGAGGCACACGCAGCAAGGGCTGGCAACTGAGGACATGGCTGTTTTTTGAATCGGGAGGGAGTCACAAACCCCCGACTGCTTTGAACTCCAGTTCCAGGAAGTCTCTGGGGACCCAGACTCATATGGGGAGAAACTGGGCTGTCTGGCAGCGGGCAGAACTGGGAACTTGAGGGCAGCTTTCTCTCAGAGGTGCTTGCAGCAATTACCAGGACACTGAGATGCGGGGCCTGTTAGGGCAGGGCTAAGGATCAGCCATAGCTGCTTGCTCTTCCCTGTTGATTCCCTGAGACCCTGCCCCACCCAAGCTGGGGCAGAGGCTTTTGCATATGAGTGCCCTGGCCCTTTGCAATCTGAAAATTACCTAACAAACTGCAGCTGGGTCAGACAGACCCAAAATTTCCAAGAGAAGGCCCAAGACCCCACAGCAGCTTGAATTGCTTCACAGCTGGGCCTCATCTGGGCACCTCCAAACCCCAAACAAGGAAGGGGAATCTGCAGATCTCTTCATAGCTCCTGCTGGGTAGCCTTAGGCAGAGGCTAAATTAGCACCTCCTTAGATCTAAGACCAAGTGTAACCAGTGGCCAGAGTGGGACCATCCAGATTACAACTCCTCAGATCCATAAGGGACACACTCAGGGGGCAGACTCAGTGAGCATCAAAGCCCCACTGAAGCAAGTCTTGCCCCATAAGAATATCTTCAGCACAGAAGTTCTCCCACCTTAGACACAGCTGATTCTCACAGCCAATTGGCCTGGAGGTCAATTCCTCCCACTGATACCAAAAACAATCAAAGCTTAACTACAACAAGACTGTGCACAAAGCCCACAAAGGAGTGCACCAAGGGTGTCCACCTCAGGTCATTGGGGAGGCTGAGACACTGGGCCCTACAGGACACCTAGCACAGAAAGCCACTCTATCAACACAGGGAAGCATAAAAAATGCAGACAAAGAAACAAGTCACAAATGACAGAAATGGAGGAAAGCAAACTACTGGATATAGAGTTCAAAACCACACTTTTAAGGTTTCTCAAGAACTTTCTAGAAACTGCCGATAAATTTAGTAAGACCCTCAAAAAGTCTGGTGAGACCGCCGATAAATGTAGTGAGACCCTCAAGAAATATAGTGAGACCCTCGAGGTTATGGAAAAGGACCAACTAGAAATTAAGCATACACTGACTGAAATAAAGGATATTATGCAGAGTTCCAACAGCAGACTAGAGGATCGCAAGAATTAAGTCCAAGATTTGAAATACGAAGAAGCAAAAAACACCCAACCGGAAAAGCAAAATGAAAAAAGAATCCAAAAATGCGAGGATAGTGTAAGGAGCCTCTGGGACAGCTTCAAGCATACCAACATCCGAATTATAGGGGTGCCAGAAGAAGAGAGAGAGCAAGATATTGAAAACCTATTTGAAGAAATAATGACAGAAAGCTTCCCCTACCTGGTGAAAGAAATAGACCAGAAAGTGCAGAGAACCCCAAAGAAAAGGGATCCAAAGAGGACCACACCAAGAAAAATCATAATTAAAATGCCAAGAGCAAAAGACAAAGAGAGAATCTTAAAAGCAGCAAGAGAAAGAAAGTCAGTTACCTACAAGGGAGTACCCATAAGACTGTCAGCTGATTTCTCAACAGAAACTTTGCAGGCCAGAAGGAAGTGGCAAGAAATATTCAAAGTGATGAATACCAAGAACCTATAACCAAGATTACTTTATCCAGCAAAGTTATCTTTCAGAATTGGAGGTCAGATAAAGAGCTTCACAGATAAGAAAAAGCTAAAGGAGTTCATCACTACCAAACCAGTATTATATGAAATGCTGAAAGGTATCCTTAAAAAGAGAAAGAAGAAGAAAAAGGTAAAGATACAAATTATGAACAACAAATACACATCTATCAACAAGTGAATCTAAAAATCAAGTGAATAAATAATCTGATGAACAGAATGAACTGGTGATTATAATAGAATCAGGGGCATAGAAAGGGAGTGGGCTGACTATTCTTGGGGGGATGTGGGAAGAGACTGGATAAAAATCATGCACCTATGGATGAGGACCGTGGTGGGTGGGTGAGAGCGGAGGGTGGTGTGGGAACAGGGTTGAGGGGAGCTATGGGGGGAAAAAAGAGGAACAACTGTAATAATCTGAACAATAAAGTTTTAATTAAAAAAAAAGAAGTGGAAGAAGAAAACAGTAAAGATAAAAATTATGAACAGCAAATACATATCTATCAACAAGTGAATCTAAAAATCAAGTGAATAAAAAATCTGATGAACAGAGTAAACTGGTGAATATAATAGAACCAGGGGCATAGAAAGGGAGTGGACTGACAATTCTTGTGGGGAAATGGGTGTGGGGGTACAGGAAGAGACTGGACAAAAATCGTACACCTATGGATGAGGACAGTGGGAGGGGTAAGGGCAGAGGGTGGGGTGGGAACTGGGTGGAGGAGAGCTATAGGGGGAAAAGAGGAACAACTGTAATAATCTGAACAATAAAGATTTAATTTTAAAAAAAAAAGAATGTAGTGACTTTTAACCTATTGACATTGTCCAGGGGATAAACATAACCCCTGTGAAAATAAGATTTTTGCCATATCACCAGCTTCCTCATTCATGAGAACCCCTCATACAGGTGCGGAGAGGTCGGTGGCATCGAGCTTCTGAGAAAGAGTCATATTTCATTGGCCATGCTCACACTGTTATTGCCTGATACTGTCCTTAGCAAGCTCCTCGTAGCTTGCTCCAACTTCAGGGCCTAGGCATACAGCATCCAGGCTGTGTTTCTATTTGTATGAAGGCCTTGACCCGAAACCCACTGGTATCTCCACTCTTGTATTGTAAGTTTCCTGAGAGTGATTTTACTCCTAGGGTCTGCCACATGGCCTTCAACAGCATAACCCCAAGCAAGTGCTATTGAAATGGTAACCTATTTAGAAGAGATATTACAATGAAAGCTCTAAAGCAGTGGTTCTCAACTTTCCTAATGCCGTGACCCTTTAATACAGTTCCTCATGTTGTGGTGACCCCCAATTTCATTGTTACAAATTGAACATAATTAAAGCATAGTGATTAATCACAAAAACAATATGTAATTATAATGTGTTTTCCGATGGTCTTAGGTGACCCCTGTGAAAGGGTAGAGTCTAAAGCAGGGGTGGGCAAACTTTTTGACTCGAGGGCCACAATGGGTTCTTAAACTGGACTCAGAAGAAGGAGCTGCAGCCGTGTTTCCCAACGTAGCCATGTTAACACTGCTGCTGGTGAAGGAGCGGAGGGGAGAGCAAGAGAACCCTCCGTTCTTTCGGCTCCGCGGGCCGGATAGAACAGCCGAACGGCCGGATCCAGCCGCGTAGTTTGCCCACGGCTGGTCTAAAGGGAAAACAATCACCGTGTTCCACATTGGCCATTGTGTTCTACTTTTACTCAAACATCTCTCTCTCTTCACTCTGTTCTCTTTGTTTTTATTTTTCTCTCTGAGACTTCTGGGAGATTGTCTGTGATTTACAGTTCACCAGAAGTACACGCTAGTCATTTAAATGCAAAGAAGACACAGTCTAGATGCCAAGGGCGTCCTCTCTCCTGGGACTACATCAGCGAAAACTTGGCCAGACCTGAGTTGGGCTCCCGAGAATTGAGAAGAGCAATTTTGCTGCAACCTGGAGGCTAATATGTTCTGGCTAAAATCCTGAGTTCATGGCTCTCAGCAGGCTTTCAATGCTCTGTAAAATCCATTCTTTGCTGATACAATGATCTTGTCTTTATTGTGATTTATTTTCATTAGAACCAGAGCCCAGCAAAAATTTCAAGATTCTTCCAGACTGTGAGTCCATCCAGATGATAAAAAGAGACTGCAAAGGTACTAAGCTTTTATGTCCAAGGATGAGTGTCTGCCCTGGGAGCAAGGTCACAGCAAGACAGCAGGCTCCAAGTCCAGGAGGGGAGAACAGGAAGCTTAATGAAGTTATTCAGGGAAGCATAGGGACTCCCTGATGCGACACACATGTAGGATGTTTCTAGATTTCCTCCCCTCCTTCTTTATCTGCTCTTCTTGGTTTTGATGCTTTCTGACTGCAAACATTCTTTGGTTCCTCTGGGATGCCTATCGTCGTGGTCCTCAGCTTCGCCCCCTTTCACTCCTGGCCTTATAATGGGTTGGCAGTTTGACTTCGCCCTCAAATCACCACAGCTGATAAACTATTGAAACTTCCTGAACTGAGCTAAGAGGAAAGTAAATAATCTATTTCAACTGTGGGTCAGATATCTTTTCTGGTTTCAAAGGTGGTGGTTGTTCTATCAGTGAATCTGTGGTTCTACATTTGTCTGTCCTGTGGCATTAATTCTAGACTCATCCAAGGAAAAGAAGTACCATGCTGTAGTGAAGTAATTTGAGATGCAGGAGCTACCTACTTTCCCTCCATCTTGATGTCTAAAATCAGCAAGTATACATCTTTGGTTAGTCCCCTACTAAAATCGTGAGTTTTTAAAATTAAAATTACTTTATGCAGCGCTAAAAAATGCACTAGGAACAAATATTGATTTTCCTCATCTTATTTAACACTGCGTCTTCACAGAGTGTTTTATAGCCAACCATTAAGTAATAGCTGGAGCCTCAGTAGGAGAACAGCAACAATGAGGCTCATAACTCAGAGGAAATAAAGACAAAGTCTGAATTTCAACTTCCCACTCCTGCAAGATTGCCATTTCCCATCTGCCTGAGGAGCTTGTTAACACGCCCACCTCCGAGGCTCTGAGGGCTGATCTTGGAGGTCAAGGTCTGGGTTTCTAAAGAAGAGCTGTAGCAGAATAAGGAGCTTCTTTGCAGCTCATCATAATCAGCCGAAAGCACCTTCCTATTAAAGAACGGGAGATGCAGCTTATTGTTATTATGAATGGGGCTCATCAATCAGATCTGCTCACATTTTAGATGTGCCCTTGCTAACCCTATCTAACCCTATGCCATCAAGAGTAACCTCCAATGACCCTCAATGTGAATCCAGCCAGCACTCTTCCTGGCACTTTCTGCAGGGTGTATGGCCAGAAAACTGATCTGTGCTCATTCTAGAAGTCCTGCAAGCTGGGCATGTCTGCAAGGAAAGATGCAATGGACTTAGGGAATTCCAGCATTTAAAGGAAATCCAGGGCCCATGTCACAGAGCATGCCCAAAGCTGAGGAAGGATGTGAAGATGGTGCCCTGGCTGCGGCAAGGAAATGTGATGTCTACTCAAGGTCAACACAGTACTATGCACAGAGGGTCACAGTTTTTTAAGTTTCACCTTTTTTTATAGAAGCCATGCCCATTCCAGTGGCACAAAATAACCATCAGAAGAATACAATGAAGAACAGGCAGCAATGCAAGACTACATCCAAGAGTTCCATCTCATCTGACCAGTCTGTGTGTGTGTGTGTGTGTGTGTGTGTGTGTGTGTGTTGGGGGGTGGGGATAGGAGGTGGGCACAGAGGGCGTGAACTGAGAGTGCACTTCCAAGAGGGAGATGGGATGGCTCACCACTTTCTGAGAAGCCAAAACATTCATTCCAGGTGGGGTGCCTGGCACTGTGAGGGCTGAAGCAGCCTAATATCAGTGGTGATCCAGGATGAGGGTCTAGGAGGACAGCAGTCACATGGTTTGGGGAGGTGTTGTGATGTGAACCTACTGTAGTGAGGATACTATGGGGAGCAGTGCCCTCAGTCCGGTCACATGTCGGGACCCCATAGAGAGCAGTCATAAGCCCTGCTGATTTGGCCCAGGGACTGGAGAGAGCATACTCCGATGTCCCTGGAGGCAGCATCCCAGGCTTCAATGTAAAAGAGGTATCTGCCTTCTCACTAAAGGTGGTTTTTCTCAAATTATATGATCTTCTTGAGCAACTTCAGAAGTTGGCAGAAATGTTCTTTTCACATTTGTGTTAATAACGAGGACAGGCAGAACCCTGGCAGGGAAACCCGGCTGTGCCTGCAGAGAGCCTTGGGCTCCACAGTCATCACTGCTCCGCATCATAAGCTGTCTTGTCACAGAGACTACAGTCTAACTTAGGGGATGAAAACCAAGGACAAAAAGTCGCTATTCAGATGTCCTGGTGGTCTAAAGCATAACTGTGCATGGGATGTCAAAAGTTCTGCTCATTGCTGTGGGTATTATGTCTGTCAGTGCCATCTCTCCTCCAGGGAGCCCCCTCATGTGGCTTCGTATCCAGCTTGTGCTGTCTGCCTCACTCTCTTCAGCTGAAGCTCGATGGTGACCCATCTCAGTTCTCACATGCCACCTCCTTCCCACTGTCATCGCTCATGGGGAGGTCCTATTGTTCTGGAGAGACTTACCTGTCTCTGGAGAGACTTACCTGACCTGTGAACCCTGCAGGACACACTATACTGCCTTTCATGGCCAGCTGCTGGTCCCAACTCTTGACGAGCCATCCCAAGTCTCTGCTACTTTCAGAGGTCCCAGAGAGACACAAAGTGTGTGCTGTCTTAAGAATAATATGGGAGGAGCCCTGGCCAGTGTACCTCAGTTGGTTGAACAACATCCTGTACACCCAAAGGTTGCTGGTTCCATTCCCAGTCAGGGCACATGCCTGGGTTATGGGCTCGATCCTCAGTAGGGCGTGCAGGAGGAGCCAATTGATGTTTCTCTTTCACATCGATGTTTCTCTCTCTCTCCCTCTTCCTTCTGCTATCTCTGAAATCAATAAAAACTTATATTTTTAAAAAGAATAATATGGGAGGAAAAAAACTAAACTGGGTTATTGTTCATCAAGGTCTAATGGTGGTATTCACCAGATAATCAGAATGGACTGTGGTGTCTCTTACAATTAGTAGTCATTTTAACCAAGAGAGTGTTTGCATTCCCATCACTCCCACAGACCACCAAAATGAAGTAAAACTCCTACATTTCCTTTGGTCCTCAGGACATGTGTGCTCATCTGGGCCTCGGAGTGTGTTCCAGAATGTGTGGGACCCCGATGAGGCTCCCACCAAGTGTAGTAGTGAGGACTGTGGAGCCCCCATGCACTCTGTGGGGCCTGGCTAGTTCTGCAGGAGTCACCGCAGGCCCAACATCCTCCCACGCAGGACAGTGCTTGTGCCCAGCTGGGAGGCTGGAAGCTGTGGGAGCGCCCTCAGCACGCAGGAGCAGGGTCTCCAGTTTGCCTGTCCCTGGCCAGGAATTTTTGACATGAGAAGAGAAGGGTGCAGAGGGTTGTGGGTCAGGTGTGGGCTCAGGGTGGAAAGGGACCAAGAAGGACAGGAGGTCTGTTGGTTCCATGCCCCAGCCCTGCTACTGGATGAGCAGGAGCATTTCTCTCTGAGACTCAGCAAGTGCAAGAAAAAAAATAAAGTATATTCAGCTGGCCCATTCCTCTGTAAATCCATTGCTATTGGACACCTTGCATGGAGATGCTTCTGGGGCAAAGGATGATCAAATTCTCAGATTCCAGGATCCAGCGATCCCTCCACCCCTCCCAGTTACCATTTACTCCTCATTTAGTGGGACTTGAGTCCCAGGACTAGAAACCCAGTGATGGCCATTCCCTGAGGTTCTGCTCCCAGTCTTATTTCATTAGGAGCAAACTGCTGAAGACCTGCTGTCCACTTCCTACAGCAAGGGTCTCGGAGCACCTCTGAGAAGGGGTGTTGCCTTTATGCGTCATCCTATTTCTAAAGTCCATGCTTTTGGGTGCCATTGTGTGACCAGTGATCCCCTTCAAGTGACTAGCCACAGGGCAAAAAAAAAGTGAAGCAGAAGCGATGTTAGAATAAAGTGTATCTCCAAGGGAGAAGGAATGACCCATAGGCCTCGTAGTGGCAAAATCAGGCAAAGCCACGTTGAATGAGCTAAGATTTCCAGCTTTCCCCGTGAGAGTCCTTCCTCTGCTTCTGAATGTATAAAGCCTTAGAAATCCATTAGCTGCACTTTTACTGAATCCCCAGAAATCTACCGCCAACACATGACAATATTCTCTGGGTACTTCAGATAGACAGAAACACAGATTCTATGTGAGCCAGTTTCTGCTTTAAATAAATCCTACTGCACTGAGTTTACAATGTCTCTAAATTAAGGCACCCATGCTCTGCAGGCCAGGAGAGAGGTGGCCCACCATATTCTGAGAGGTGCATGTTCTTAAATGTGCTCTGAGGCATGCTTAAAACACAGATCATTGTATCTCAGGGGCATGTGAATGTTCAGGAAGGTGAGATAAAACATCACACACACCCCACCCCCCATATAAAGTTCACTGGTAAATCCTAGTACAGCTGTGTCTACATGCGCAGCATTCAAGGTGGGTGGCCTGGTCCTTGGCACACAGAGCTTCCTGCCTAATCAGATGCTTGAAGAGAAGACTGAGGAAGAGTCACACTGGATGCGGTAAACATTTACTTTAAGTATTCAAATGATCCCTCATCTAATAGCCTGTAGGGATCCCCTTTGCCTACTGTTCTTGGAGAGGGGTGGACTTCAGAGTTAAGAGTTTGGTCCCCAAATCTGTGACTGGCTGGGCAAATTCTATTCACCGTCTTTCTTTTTATCTATCTCCAGAAGGAAAAGAATTATATACCTCAACCTCCTTTTGCTACCAGCCCTCTGACCAAATTAAGCAACAACACTGTGAGAAAAGATGAGCTCCAAACAGTTTGGCCAACAGCTCACAAACATCCCAATTCCTCTACGTCATCTAATATCCAGAAGGGGTCATTGGTATTCACTGTGCAGACTAGGTAACACTTAGATGGTGGCTCATATGAGTAAAGACATGTTCATGGTCCACGGAGAGAAAGTAGGTCCCTTCTAGGACACAAGAGACAATACTTTGTGACCTATTGCAAGTGGAAACCGACCCTCCTTGGAGATCATCAAGGCAGAGCTGTTGATCATCTCTTCAATATCTGTCCTCTGCTTAGAATTAAGACTGTGTTTCTCAGCCTCCTTGCAGTTAGGTGTGGCCATGTGACACAGCAGCACTGAGATTGCATGGGGTGGGGGAGGGGTCTTCTCACAGTCGATGTGGGTCATTGTGTTTTTTTCTTCGGGTTACCCATCCTTCTGCCCCTAGAAAAATGGAAGGACCATCATTGACCATGAGGCTGAAGCCATGCACGGCAGAGAAATAGGATCTGACGTGTGGAATGTCATATCTACTTTGGGCAGCTGGATGTTAACCTGCAAATGGAATCAACTTATATCTTGTTTAAGCCTTTGTTAAGTTGGAGCTTCTATTTAAAACAAAACAAACAAACTATATATATATATATATATATATATATATATATATATATATATATATATATATAAAAAATATACTAGGGGCCCGGTGCACGAAATTCATGCACTGGGGGGGGGAGTGTCCCTCAGCCCAGCCTGCCCCCTCTCACATACTGGGAGCCCTCGGGCGTTGACCCCCATCACCCTCCAATCGCAGGATCGGCCCCTTGCCCAGGCCTGATGCCTTGGCCAGAGGCGTAGACCCCCATCACCCTCCGATCGCCTGATCGGCCCCTTGCCCAGGCCTGACACCTCTGCCAGAGGTGTCAGGCTTGGACAGGGGACCCCCATCTCCCCCCGATCACTGGCTCTGGCCCCTGCCCAGGCCTGAGGCCTCTGGCTCAGGAATCATGCCTGGGCAGGGGACCCCCATCTCCCTCTGATTGCTTGCTCCACCCCCCGCCCAAGCCTGATGCCTCTGACCCAGGCTTCAGGCCTGGGCAAGGGGACCATCATATCCCCCCAATCCCCGGCTCCGCCCCCCACCCAGGCCTGATGCCTTGGCCAGAGGAGTTGACCCTCATCACCCTCCAATCACCAGTCACCGGATCGGCCCCTTGACCAGGCCTGAGGCCTCCGGCAGAGGTGTCAGGCCTGGGCGGGGGACCCCCAGCTCCCTGCAGTTGCAGGCTCCGCCCCTGCCCAGGCCTAATGCCTCTGGCCTAGGCGTCCGGCCTGGGCAGCGGGGACCCACAGCTGCAGCGGCCCCGCAATCGTGGGCTTCGCTTTAGGCCCAGGCAAGGGACCCCTAGCTCCTAGGACTGCCAGCTTCGACCGTGCCCAGCTCCCATCGCTGGCTCCATCCCTACTTCCTGCTATCACTGGCCAGGGTGGAAAAGGCACCTGATTCTCCAATCATGGCTGGGGGGCAGGGCAAAGGCGGCCCTGGGGCCGCCTTTGCCCTGCCCCCCAGCTCTTAGCTCCCCCCTGGGTTTCCGATCACTGTCAGTGGCAGGGGGCTTCTTCCTGCTTTCCCTTTTGCCTCCCTGCATTGTGCCTACATATGCAAATTAGCCGCCATCTTGTTGGCAGTTAACTGCCAATCTTAGTTGGCAGTTAACTGCCAATCTTAGTTGGCAGTTAATTTGCATATAGCCCTGATTAGCCAATGAAAAGGGTAGCGTCGTACGCCAATTACCATTTTTCTCTTTTATTAGTGTAGATATATATATAATATATATATATATTATATATATATATATATATATAATATATATATTGATTACAGAGAGGAAGGGAGGGAGAGAGAGATAGAAACATAAATGATGAGAGAGAATCATTGATCGGTTGCCTCCTACACACCCTCTACTGGGGATCAAACTCACAACCTGGGCATGTGCCCTTGGCCAGAATCGAACCCCGGACCCTTCAGTCCGCCGGCCAACACTCTATCCACTGAGCCAAACCAGCAAGGGCAGAGCTTCTATTGTTTAGCTGAATTCAATCCTGACTGATTCAGTTCCTGCTTCCTTTTGGAGAAGCTGGACTTCCACATACTTGGAAGAGGTGGCTAAAACCCCAGGTTTTGGAATCAGATGTCTGTGTTCAGACCCCAGGGTTGCTGTGTGGCACATGGTATGTCAGCGGAGGATGGACAGGCCTTGGTGACAAAATAGCTCTCTCAAAGCTCCATCTTCTAGTCAGTAGGAGCCAGTCTCAATGAGCCTTAGTTTTCTTACTATCTTTTTTTTTAATATATTTTATTAATTTTTTACAGAGAAGAAGGGAGAGGGATAGCGAGTCAGGAACATCGATGAGAGAGAAACATTGATCAGCTGCCTCTTGCACACCCCCTACTGGGGATGTGCCCGCAACCAAGGTACATGCCCTTGGCCAGAATCAAACCCGGGACCTTTGAGTCCGCAGGCCGACGCTCTATCCGTTGAGCCAAACCGGTTAGGGCAGTTTTCTTATTCTTGAGAGAGAAGGACATGTCACACCTTGTTGGCTGTTGTGAGGGATTGAGTGAGGATCAGCACATTGATGGGCACTTCAAAGCTTGGGGTGCATTGGTGAAATAGACCCATGTGTGTCTTCACCAGGGCCAGATACCCCATGTCCTGATTTCTGTGCCTAATTCTCTTTGTGGTGGTCCCTCAGCCTCACACACTCCTCTCCACACCTGTGATGGGCTCGCTGGAAACACCCTCAACTCACATGCAGGCCGCCCATGGGAGAGCCCAGTGTTCATCTGTGATGGCTGGCCCAGTGAGTACAGAGAGAAGGGAAGCCTGTCACGTGAGCGATCGTGCTTTTCCCAGGTATTGTCCAACACTGCTCACTCTTGTAGTTCACCTGAGCCCGTGGCAGCTTCGCCTCAGTTAGAGAAAAAATAGCATGCTCTTTGCTGTTTTAGGTCTATATGTTTTAGGTCCAATTTTGTTGCTTTAAACTCATTATGCAACTTAAAAGACCTGAAAGAAGGTTGTTTTTCAAATTAATAATGTGTGGGGTTGACAAATTATGTGAGAACTAGATTCCTGGTGCATTCTATTCATGCACAGGTGGGGTCCCTCGGCCTAGCCGGCAATTGGGGCGATCGGGGCTGTCTTGCCCAGTCCTGATAGGGGCCAATTGAGGCCTGCCGGCTGGGGAAGAGGAACCAGGGGAGGTTGGCTGTGGGAGCACACTGACCACCAGGGGGCAGCTCCTGTGTTGAGCATCTGCCCCCAGGTGGTCAGTGTGTATCATAGTGACCTGTCAACCGATCTTTCAGTTGACTGGTCATAACGGTCACTTAGGCTTTTATATACTAGTATATAGATTAGATGAGTAGTCTCTCATAAGAAACAAATCTAAAAACAGTGGACACTAGGGCCCTCTGCAAGCACCCAATAGCTACAGTACTACAAACATGCCTTTTATTATTACACTCTTATGTAAGTCCTTTCAGACTGCAGTGTGGAATAACACCAACGTGTTAAAAACCTGCTTTGCCGTAAACTAAAAACCTCTTTTTGTTTGCCCAGTTTTCCTCAGAAATTTGTTTTGCTGTTGATGGAGTTATCGTGCTTGACTGTCTCTCTGGATGATAAATAAGAATGTAGTGACCCTCACATCCGACCAGGTAAGCTGATGCTTAAATGTTGATCATTATGAAATGTCAGGAGCAAAAGGCAGGCATCTCCAAAATGCAGAGATGGCTCTGGGAAAACTTGGTATCTCAGAGAACGGAAGCCTGACAGCCAATGCATCATTTTTCCCGGCTGAAATGAATTGATTCTGTCACCAGCAAACTAAATGTAATTAGGATCTTGACTGGAATCATAAATTGTATTTAAATTACAGTTAGCAGGGAACTGAGGCCAGACATCAGTGAAAAGGAGTTTGCAGTGCTATGTGGGCGAGTTTTCTTCTATTTTCTTTTTTTTAACATATGTTTTTTAATTGATTTCAGAGAGAGGCAAGGAGAGGGAGGGAGAGAGAGATAGAAACATCAGTGATGAGAGAGAATCATTGATCAGCTGCTTCCTGCACGCACCCCCCCCCCCCCCGCCCCCCCGCCACCAAGGCTTGATCACACAACCCAGCCATGTTCCCTGAGAAGGAATCGAACTGTGACCTCCTGGTTCATGAAACAACACTCAACCACTGAGCCACACTGGCGGGGCAGTCTCCTATATTCTTAGGACTCTAAGGGTTTTTTTCTTATTATGAAAAATACTCTGATAGATATACTGTTAAAAAAAAGTGTCAGAGATGGGGGGGGGGCGGGGGATAAAAAATGCCCCATGTTCAGTTAAACTGGAATGTGTTACAGACCCTCCAAAAGCCATAAAGCCTCAAGACTAAAATAATATTTTTGTGTGTATGTGTGTGTGTGTGTGTGTGTGTGTGTGTGTGGGCAGTCAATTGTTTTTTGGAGAAACTTTCAACAATGGTCAACTGTTAAACATTGAAAATAATAGAAACGACTTGAATACCATCAATCAACTAGATTTAATAGACAGAACACTTTATCGAATAACAATAGAACACATATGCTTCTCAAGTGCATATAAAACATTCTTCAGGATAGACCAAAGGCTAGGTGATTAAAAATATCCACTCATCTGCTGATTACAAGGCACTTGGGCTGTTTCCTGATCTTAGCTATTGCAAATTGTGCTGCTGTGAACATAGGGGGACATATATTCTTTCTGATTGGTTTTTCATGCTTCTTAGGATATATTCCTAGAAGTGAGATCATTGGGTCAAATGGCAGTTCCATTTTTAACATTTTGAAGAAACTCCATACTGGTTTCCATAATGGCTGCAACAGTCTGCATTCCCACCAGCAGTGCACTAGGGTCCCCTTTTTTCCACATCCTCGCCGGCACTTGTCATTTATTGATTTGTTGATGGTCGCCATTCTGACAGGTGTGAGGTAATACCTCAGTAGATAAGTAGATAAAAAAAGCTGTTGTACATTTACACCATGGAATACTATGCAGCTGTAATAAAGAAGGATCTCTTACCCTTTGAGACTGCATGGAGGAACCTGGAGAATATTATGCTAAGTGAAATAAGCCAGTCAGAGAAAGACAAGTATCACATGATCTCACTCATATTGAATCTAATGGACAAAATAAACTGACAAACAATAGGTCCATAGGCATAGATACATGCACCAGACTGACAGATTTCAGTGGATTAGGAGGGATGAGAAGAGATTAACCAAAGAACATATATGCATATATGTATAGGTCACAGATATAGATGATAATGTGGTAAAGGCCTGGAGTATGAGAGGGGCTAGGCAGAGGGTGGCAAAGCTGGGGAAAATATACGACAAACATAAACAAGAAAATAATATAAAATAAAAGAGTTTGTGAGTACTACCTGTTATTAAAATATTACCTGGTATTAAAATATTAAAATATATTGTGAAGATAAATGATTAAACGATTTGCAGAAAAGGACATATGAATCAGTGGAACAAACAAAGGCTCAGAAATGGAATCTGATATGTATATATGATAGAGATAGCATTTCAAATTATCATATTGCTCAATAGCAGTCTCAAGGACAACTGTTTAACTTTGGAAAATACTATAATGATGTAATTCACCTAAAAATTTTTTCAAATAATGACACCAATTCATCTATAAGGATGTCGACTAGGATGTTATTTATGTGAGAAAATGTAACAAGCATAACAAGTGCCCGGGAATACACGACTTTAAGCAATCACAATGGAGCCACGAATGGAGCCCAGATTGTGTCCTGTGAGACCTCAGGCGAGTGCTCATGTGTTGCTGCCAATAAGTTTGACACGAGCACCAGGAGGTGATTTGCAAGGTGTCTGAGAGGTGACTGCCCTCATTGTACAGAGGAGGGCACTGAGGCTCTAAGAAAATGCCACATCCTAGTTTACAGCTAACTAAAAACAGATTCAGACCTGGATACATTTTTAAAATTCCATTCTCAATGTGTTTTATGAGCGTCACATTAGAAAGGAATTTTTGGCTGTGTGAGAGAATTTGCCATGGCATTCTTTTAAATACGCGCTCCTCTAGAACATTTGAAAAGATTTATTTGTAGCCTAATGAAGGAGGAATATTTCCGGAACACAACCGCACAGTCTTTTACAGGATTACCCACACACTCAGCGGCATGGTGATTATTTTTCATTCTAGCCTTTCCAGTCTAATCAAGAAACCTGTGGAAATCTGTAATTATATAGCACTTTAACTTTCTTACAAAGCGTTTCTTAAGTAATATTTTCAAGCTGTTTCTAGCATGAATGAGAAGCCTGATATTTCATAAACTCAAAAGACTGTAGTCAACGTGATTTCTGCCTGACTCCTAAAAGGGGACTTGCCTCATTTCCAGGACTATTCGATCTCAAGGTCATTGCTAGGGCACAGGCCACGCTGGGAGCAGCTGCTTACTGTCTCTTGGTGGGATGGCGATGCTGCCCGTTGCCATGGTCCTACCCTGGTGGTGCTGCATCTCATCTGCTCCTTACTTTTTCTCCTGCTGAGAAGGCAGTGTGGGCCCTCAGGACTCTGCACTTTTTATCTGTGAGCTGGAGATGCTGGCTGTGGGCTCCCTCGCTGGCTAAACAGGCAAAGTATAGATCAGGAGTAAAGACATGGAAAGAATAGAAAATATATTTCAGGCAAATATTAATCAAATAGAAGCTAGTGTTACTATCACAATATAAACAAAAGAGATTTTACTACAAAAAATTTGTGGTAAAATGAGACATTAAACAATATTTAAACGTTTAAAAAATAAGAAATATACAATGACTCAAAACTTTTATGTACCTATAAAATAGCTTTAAAATATACCTATGAAAATTAAAAAATATATATACCTATAAATATATATTTAACTAAAGGTTATATTAAGCTGTTTATATGTATAGATATATACTTTATAGGCCTCCAGGGTAAACAAACAAATAATTGATATAGTGGGATATTTTGCTAATTTTAAAGACCTCAACTAGACAAAGAATTTTTGTGGTTTAGAAATTTAAGCCACACAATTAACACTCTTGATTTGATGAACAGAGAATATTTGCTTTTCCCAAGCACATATACAGGGTGTCCCCCCAAAATGTATGCACACTTTGAATAATTATTAATTCCAATGGGTTAAATCTGAAAAGAAAGAAACATCAATTGAGTTATCAGCTGTTAAGTTTGTATACATTTTGAGGGGACACCCTATAGATCATTTTCTAATCTTCACCTGAGGATATATTTATGAATTTTAGAGAGAAGAAGGGAGAGAGAGAGATATCTATGTGAGAGAGAAAAACATTGATTGGTTGCCTCTTATATGCACCCCAACCAGGGACCAAACCCCCAATCTAGGTATGTGCCCTGATCTGGAATCAAACCCATGGCCTTTCCATGTACAGGATGATGCTTCAACAGGTCAGAGCTATAAATCTTTTTTTTTAAAGCATACAAATTAGGCAATAAAGCATGTTCAAACTTCTTAAAGATTCTATGATTGTGGTATCACAGAGTCATCTCTCTGACCCCAAAGCAATAAAGTTAGAAATCAATTATAAAAAGGGAGATAAAATGTTACAATGTTAGTATTTACACAGCATGTCACCTTTGAAACAAAGAGAAATTAGAGAGAAGCTTTATAATTAATTATAACTAAGCATAGAAAGAATATTACATTCCAAAACTTTTTTGAAAAGAAATAATTAAGAATGTGGAAAGAGCATAACAACAGATATAGCAGAGATTAAAAAGAAAATTAAAAATTAATAAAAATATAATTTACAACTCTGTCAGCAGAATTTAGATCAAATGGGGAGAGAGGGAAACTAGAAAAACAAACTTTCTAAAAGAGATTCAGGAATGAATAGAAAACCTGAAAAATCCTATAATCATTAAAGGGGATTAAATCAGTATGTAAAAATCTTCCCACCAGCCCGTTTTACGTAAAGTTAATTCACTTTCACAGACTAGATCATGTGGACGAAAGGGGCCACATGCTGACCTGACAGGCTCAGGGGAGGTGTGCATGGTAGTCTTGCAAACTCAGAGACCTAAAGTAACCACAAAGGATGGTCTGAAATTAAACTTTAACTAAAGCAGTTATGGTGGGCAGTTATGTCCTAGGCCAGTATCTTCACTGACAAGGTCAACCTTTACCTTAACTGAGCCTATCTGTCTTTTTGCATCTATAATAAAATACCCTTTGAAATGTCTGGGTAACTTGTAACTTCCTTTTTTCTGGAGCCCCTGGGGCACAACCAAATATGCTGGGCGCCAGGACAGATGCCACAAATTCCTTCATTATCATGTTAATTGATCCTGCACCTGAAAGGGCGAGGGCTATGCCTTCCATCTTACCCCGGATCCTCCATTTTTGGGCAGCAGCCATTAGCCATGTGCTCAGCAAGGAGCTTCTTCCCAGAAGCCCAAGCCTCTGCTAGCCACACCTAGAATTTCTTTAAACTAACCAATGACAATCAAGGGAAGTGCGCACCATAGACACAACCACATCCTGTGTAACATGACCCCGACTTGCACCTGGCCAATTGGCAGGGCCCACAGTCCTCTCTCCTCCCCTTACTCCAAACCTCTCTATAAAACCCCTCTTCCCACAGGGCTCTCTCTCTCTCTCTGCCCCCTGCCGCTACGTCGGCGAGTGTGGTGGACGAAGAACTCGAGCTAGCTCAAATAAAGACTCTTTTCGCTTTTGCATCAGACTCAGCTGGCTCCCTGGTGGTCTTTTGGGGATCCTGAAATCTGGGCATAACACACCCACCTAAGTATGTGTCCATTATTTTACTTTTTATCCAATCCCAGGGGTTTCCCTGCTTTGCTTTATCCCTCCTCCTTAATCTATCACCAATGAATTTCATGTAACCCACCTACGTCCCTCCCTTGATTGCAAATGTATAAGTACAAATGTAACCCCACCATTCTCTGGAGCATTATCTCAATTCCTTGAGGTTCTGCTTCCCGGCATATGTCGACAGTTTGGCTCAAATAAACTCACAAAAATTCTTTACAGGTTTCAATGGTTTTTTATGTTAACAATCATTTTAACATGATAAAACTCTTCCGGAGGAGAGAAAAAACAGGTTCCTGTTCAACAACTGTGACCTTATTAACAGATTCTAAAAAGGAAAGTATAAGAATAAAGAATGACTGGTGAAGCATAACTGTGAATGCAGATGCAAAAACCCTAAACAACATAGAAAATGATCAAACAGAGCAATTTATTAAAAAGTGAAAATATAATAATCAAATTGAGGCTTATTCTAAAAATACTGAAGTTGTTTAACATTATAAATATTTTTAGAGGAAATTCACTTCATTAATATATTGAAGAAAAATTCCAATACTCATCCTAATATGCATTGACAAAGCATTAATAAAATCTAAAATCTCTTCATGATAAAAACTCTTAGCAGCAGAAAACTAGAAGAAAACTTCCTTAATGGGTAAAGAGTATCTCCTGAAAGCCTCCAGCAAACACCAGTTTCAATGCCGAGATTTTAGATGCATTTCCTTAATGTAAGAAGCACAGTAAGGTTCTCTACTAACACCACCTTTATTCAACATTGTACTTGAGGTTTATAGAGGCTTAGTAATAAACTGGAAAGCAGGAATGAAAATGAACAGAATATAAAAAAATAAAACATTTAAAAAATAAAAGCAATGTATGAGTTAGTACTAGTTATCAAAATGCTCAAGAATTATGACTATATAATAAATCAATTGCATTTCTTAAACTAGTATTAAACAGTTAAACATGGGGAAGGCAGAATTACTAGTTATCAAGACATAATAATATTATAGAAATTAGGACTGTGTGGTACAAGTGCATCGACACATACAGTGATCAAGGCAACAAAACAGAAAGCCCAGAAGTGTAAGACAGAGATGGCCATGCCTGCTGGTCAGGAAAGGATGGATTATTTTAATAAATTATACCAGGAAGATTGTTTGTACAGAGGGAAAGGAATAAACTGCATCCCACCATACATTATCTATATAATAAAAGTCTAAGTGACCATTACGATGGAACGACCAGAATGACCGGTCACTATGATGCGCCCTGACCACCAGGGAGCAGACGCTCAAAGCAGGATCTGCCCCCTGGTGGTCAGTGCACTCCCACAGGGGGAGCGCCGCTCAGCCAGAAACCAGGCTCATGGTTGGCGAGCACAGCAGCCGTGGCGGGAGCCTCTCCTGCCTCTGAGGCAATGCTAAGGAGCAGGGAGCCGAGAGGTAAGGAGCAACGAGCAGGTGGGAGGTAAGGAGCAAGGGGTCTGGACTGCAAGAGGGATGTCTGACTGCTGGCTTAGGCCCACTCCCCATGGGCCTAAGCCGGCAGTCGGACAACCCCCAAGGGGTCCTGGACTGCAAAAGGGCACAGGCAGGCTGAGGGATCTTCCCCCAGTGCACGAATTTTGTGCACTGAACCTCTAGTATATTATAAAACAATAAAAGACATAATTAGATAAAATATATAAATGCTGAGAGTAAACTTTAAACACTTAGAAGAAAAATTGAGAATACACTTAATATTTGGGGATAGGGAAGGTTTTCTTTTAAAAATACATATAATGCTAACCTTCAAAGATCGATAAGAAGCTAAATTTAAGTCTGAGAACTTCTATTTATCAAAAAATCCCATGGAGAAAGCAAAAATACAAGCTACAAACTGGAAAATGATAGTGTATTTGAAACAGATAATAAACAAGAAATAAATATCCAGAAACCAGAATCTCCAGAGGGCAATTAGAAAGCAAGAGCAAAACTTAGGGCCCAAACACACAGACTAGCCTTTCAGAAAATAGATACAGAGGTGGTCAAAAGAACGAGAAGATGACCAGGTATATGACATTGTCTGCCACAGTGAGATCCCAGATTATGCCTATGAGACGGGCACAGTCCTTGTGAAGGTCGAACCCAGGGCAGCAGCTGGCATTCTTACCCAGTGCTTATTGAGGTATATAAATTGGGACAGGAATTTCCTTGCAAAACAACTCAGTGTTATCTTGTAGATCGAACATCTGTGCCCCCTGGGACTTAGCAAATCCACTGAGATCTATATTCTAGAGAAACTTTCAGAGACAAGACCGGAATGTTCACAACACCATTATTTATGAGGTATTGTAAAAATGTCCTCAACAATAAAGTTTTTTTTAAAGGGGGGGAATTAAATAAATGCAAAACAACTGTTCATTCTTATTGTAATCATATTCACTAAAGATTTTGCACACGTGGGTTGAGTCACTTAAGTAAGTGCTGCTGCTTCTCTTTTGTTTCCTGAAATGGCTGACTGATTATTGTTAAAGTGAAACAGGAATTTTAGGGGTAAAATAGGACAGGTTTAGGAAATATTAGAAATTTTGTAAATTAAGGGGACCATGGAGGAAGCACAGGGCTGCAGAGCAGCAGCAGGTATATTTCCATAGAATAGGGGAGCTGAATAGCTGCAACAGGTACATTTCCATAGAATGAGGGAGCTGGGAACAGCAAAAGGCCTATATTTACAAAATAAAGAGAAGGAAGCCCTTCATCCAGAATGTGAAGAAGAAAGCCCAAAGGGAATAGTAAAACAATAAGAAGGAGGGGGAGAACTTCACATGTCCCATGTGAGGCTGACCTTTGAGCCTAGGAGTTACTGTAGTAACCAGTCTAGGGGAATAGTGGCCAATCAGAGGGGATATCAAGGCACCAGGAACTCAGTGGGACCCTTTCCACCTCCCCACTTGGGAGTCCATTCTGTGGGACTCTTTCCCTCTCCCCATGTGGGAGTCTGTACTTGTTCTTCAATAAATCTCCACCTTTGCTGTATCACTTTCTGTCCGTGGATTCATTCTTCAATTCTGGCGGACAAAGAATCTGAGTTCCAGTCCAAAAATTCTGTTTCAAAAGTTTACACAAATAACCCCATCAATGGGATCCCAGAAGGCACTATCTCAGGGAAGAGCTAGGTGGGTGGATGGGGCACCCCAGTTTGTGGGTCCCCTGGCCTCATACAGCCACCTGTTCTCTGCCAGCATAAGTAGAAAGTCAAGCACAGGGTCTAAAGGCCTTTGCAAAAGGCAGAGGAAGGAGAAATCAGAGAACAAAAGCCAAGACAGTTCACCCCCTCAGGCAGGAACCGCTATTTTGGGGATTTTGTAAGACTATAAATTTCTTAATTTTGTCATGATGGCTGTCTTTTTTCTTAATCTTTATTGATGAAAGTATTACAGATGTCTCCTTTGTTTTATTTTCTCCCATTGACCCCCTCCACCCTGCACTGGCCCCTCCCAGGCCTTCACCACACTATTGTCTGTGTCCATGGGCTATGCATATATGCCTGTAAGTTCCCTGGTCAATCACTCCCTACCTACCCCCTCCCCTGCCTTCCCTCTGAAATTTGTCAGTCTGTTCCATGCTTCCGTGTCTCTGGATCTATTTTGTTCATCAATTTATTTTGTTCATTGGATTGATGGCTATCTTTTGAAAGGGGTAGAAGAGACCACTGGTTGTTCTTCAGTGAAATTCTGAGGGTCAGATAGGATGCTCCACTTCCCATGATGATCCAATTCTATGAGGTGAGCACCTTTTCCTGTCCTCGGCCAGGCTATTTTGCAATTCTGTTCAAATAGAGAAGTGGATTTGTGGAGGGCTGATGGCAATGAAGGTGTTCTGTGTTCATTGTGATGCAGCTGGTTTCTTTTCAAAGCAATAAAAATATCGCCCCCCCCCCGTCGCCCCGCCCCCCCTCCCCGCAACGTGGAAATGGAATTGATTTCTGATCTGAGAAAGGACTTATCCAAACATTCTATTTTTTCCAAATGTTACATTTTAGTGCCTGAGATTTACCCAGTTTTGCATCTATGATTGAATTTCATCCCAGCATCCTGATTGCCCATTACATGTCTATTCTTTAGATATACTCCTCTGAACCTGTTTTTTGTATCTTACATCATTAATTGATAAAATTATTAGTGCATAAATAAAATTATTAGCGCATGCTTACATTTGTGTTAAAGTCATGACTTTAACTTTCGGAATATTATCCCTTAAGAGTTTTTACTCATTGCAAACGAGAAGTTTTATCAATGATGTTCACAAATGGTTCACTTGATTCTCTCAGAAAGTGTTGGAAAGCTTACTTTCTATGCCTCATTTTACAGATGTTGAAAATGAGGCTCAGATTTTCTATGCCACTGGGATTTAGACCTGGGGTTTCTGAACAGGCCTGCAGCCCTGCCTCTAGAAAGTGGTACCCAGACCAACAGGAAATTCTCAACCCCACTCCCCCGTACCAGTCCTGACCACAAAAGTATAGCGCGTGCTGCTTTACTGAGGAGAAATAAATGTAATGTTCTTTGGGTTAGAGAAAAAAAATAAAAATGACATCATTTGGATTGGACCCATATGGTTCAGTTACTTCTCAATGTAGCACAAATTTATTTTAATTTAATGGATTTGTTACAAATTTCCTGAAAAGCTTTTTCAGAAGGAGGTTGTGAATTAGCAGCTCAGCATCCTACTGAGGAACTCATTATGTAGCAAGGTACCAGCTGAGATAATCAAATAATAGCTGACAATTTATAACTTCAAAAATCATATTCTTAAATGTGCAATTGTGAGAGGAAACATTTGCCAGTAGCAGCATTACTGCAGTGCATAAAAATGGTTAGTGTTTGAGACAACAGAGTACCTCCTTCTTTGTGGCCATCTGCTCTTGCCTTTGAGATATTTTGGCAGTGGGCTCTAGTCCAAGTCATTTCTCCTTTTCTAGCTTCCTCTGCTGTGTCCTACATCATGATGCACAACTCAGGGACGCTGTAGGGATGTTGTATCTACTCAATTAGTAATGAAATGAGGAAAGATGTGTTAACTTGAATAACGTCAGAGTGGAGGAAGTGTATGCATGGCCCATGTTTGGGACGTGAGATGTCTCAGGAGAGAGTTTGTTTTGGGCAGAATCAACACAGTAACTGGTTTAATTATTTCATGCATCATAGTGGTTTTCTAAGAGGTACTAAGCCAAAAGATCTTTTAATAAACCTAAAAATGCAATCTTTGGACCCCAAATTCTCATGGCTTTCTGAGTCATATTTTAAGGTGTATGTTTCAAATATAAGCTTTTTATTCACATCAGAATTTATTATTTTTGTTCTGTCAGATTGTGCCTGTGTTTATAACATTTTATTATGTTGAGGAAAATTCCTTTCACTCTCAAGAAACATATCATAAACCACAATTGCTGTTGCCTAATTCCACTTCGCAGTATGTTCTCCCTTTTAATAACCTATCATATCTTTGTACCTTCAGTTTTATAAGCATCCTTGGAATTCTCTAAGCTATGCACATCTTCAATTTCTAATAAGAATGTTAAGTTTCCTGAGACCAAGGCAGGAAGGGCAAGGACAATGTGCCTTACAGTATTGAATCCATTTTTGGATCTAAGATACATATAATAGGCACTTTTGAAAAGGAAAATGGGGTTGGGGGGGGCGGGGGGGCTGGCTTGCAACCTAGTTCAGTATCTGGTCAAAACTGTAGTCTTACTTCCCCACTCTGACTTGGGCGGAGCTGCAGAGCCTAACCCCAGGGCCCCACACAGCTGACTTGGATGGAGCTGCGGGGACCCTCAGGGGCCCGCCACAGGAGGAGATAGATACACACACAGGTCAGAGCCTCCCCACGAGTTCAGTTCAGGCTTTGGATCCAGAATTCCCCTGGACTAGCAGATCTGCAAAATAAAGGTTACATTTTCCTCCCTCAGAGTGCCAGCTGATCATTCTCCCGTGCATTCTGCCACATTTTAAACATATGGCAGCTCTACTGAGCAAATCTGTGTTTTCACCCACTCTGTCCACACAATGCCTAAACCTCTGCGTCAGCTTATCTTCAAAACTAGGCTCTGCTACAAACTACCTATGTATCTTGGGCAAATTTCTGAGCTTTTGTCTCAGTTTCCTCACCTATAAAATGGGGATAATAATCAGACCTATCTCAGAGATTTGTTTTGGGAAGGTTAAGTGATTTAATATGGTAATATACTTAGAACAGAGCTGGGCACATGTTAAAGAGTCAGTGAGTGTTAACCACTCTCATGAAGAGATTTGATTTCAGGGTTACTATAGAACACATTGCCACTAACTGTCTCCTGCATCTGCCTGATTTGGTGACTGGAATGAAAATTACTTCCTTTATTTCTTTTGATGAGTATTGACAACTATACATATCTGTTGACAAATACCTAAATCCTTGGGTCCCATACTTCCCAGTTATTTAAGCCAGTTGTTTGGGGGTGGTCTCACCAATGAGACCAAGTAAAGGTTCATGTAGCTCGAGTGGGCAGTGCCTTCCCTGAGACTTGGTGAGGCCAAGGGAGAAAAGGGAGAAAAGGGAGCTTAGTTTATTTATATGGAGAGAAAAGCGGAAATTGCAGAGCAGAGAAATGGGACCCAGCATCAGGCTGTGAGAAAGCAGGGCTTTATGAAGAAGCAGGTGCCTGGGAGAAGGGCGAGCATAGAAAGGAAAGTGGAATGCTGGCCCAGTGTTAGGCTCCTCATAGACACATGTTAAATGTAAGGCCAATTTAATGTACCAGTAAATTAATTAATTAAATAATAATTAAGTGAAGGTGAGAGCACCAAGTGCAAATACACCAAAGGCAGGGAACAGATGTGACGGCACCTTCCAATTAGGGTGATTTGAATAGAAAGCAGGAACAGCCATATTTACCAAATTGTAGACAAGGTGTTTCTTTGTGCAGAGCTGTAATTGCATAAGCAATCATGTCATACTAAGTGATGAAAAGCAAAAATCTAATGTGTTGCTTATTTGCTGCAGGTGGACAGGTATTGGAGATGTGTCCTTTGTATGTGAACAGTATCTCAGACTGTGGCCCAATTTTTATCTTTGCCTTATTTTGCCACCTATGATAATTTATTTCCAGGCTTCAACCCTTTCTGGAATAATTATTTCTTTTAATTAGAGACCATTAATATAATTTCGCTAGTATGTTCTAACTCTAACAATGCTAAGGGCCAAAAATGAGCCCTCATTCAATCTCTTTGTCACTTGGGACATATTTCTATTAGTGCCTTTATCGTATTAGAATAAAATATTACTATGGCATGTGTTTCCCATTGACTCACAAGCCCTTTAATAGCAGGAGCCAGATTTTATGCAAATCTATGACCTCACAAAACATGCGCCTGGTAGAGTTGCTAACTATACAAGTGATCACTGGTGCTTGGTTCGTGCCAGTTGGCCAGTTTAACTCAGGGACGGATGATGTTTGCCATCTCATCACAGGCTATCCTTATGACTAAAAACCTGTCTTTAATTATTTTGGTGTGTAACAGGATAAGTATGTATTTCATCATTAGGAAAAAATCACAGATATTGTCTGTTTATGCATAAGACAGTACATATATTCATCCATTCTTAGAAAGAGGAGAGTGATATACAGGAATAGACATAGAAATATAATAGAAAGGAAAAATGTTAATTGTGGTTATCCCCAGGTTAAAGAATTAAAGATGAATCTCATTTAATTATGCCATTAAATAATATTCAATATTTCTAACAATAACAATGCCAGAGATGCAGTAAAATATCCAAAAATTCAGGGGTACCATGCTACTTGTGTTTGTGACATTCAAGATGTCCAAAGATTTTCCACCATTTCTCCCATTAAGAGGTGGAGTCCAATTCTCCTTTGTTTGAATATGGCTCCAGTGACTTGCTTGACCACTTGAGTGCTTGCGTGCAATAGAAGTGATCTTCTGAAAGTTCCGTGGCTGGTTTATGAGAAGCCTTAGAGCTTCTATTGGGTCTCCTGGCATGCTAATTCTTGGATACCTGCGTCTTCATCCTCTGCTGGAGAAATCAGAAGGCCCTGGGGTGACCGGAAGAAACTCAGCTGTGTTTGGCCTCCCAGGCATGTGAGACAAGGTGGCAGGCATACGAATAACCTATCTTGGACCTTTTGACCAGCCGATCCATCAGCTGAGTCCCACTGACTGCCCCAGTCACTTCCTCTCTCAAGTCAATTCTTGGCTCACATATTGTGAGATATAATAATTCTTTTTAAACCAGAGTTTTGGTATAGTTTTTATGCACCAGTAAATAGATAGAACAAAATAAACATAACTGAACCATGCCTTGCTTTGGTTCATTTGAGTAGCTCAGACTTGCAGTCATTTGGATGGGATTTACAAAGGGCACTTAAATGTGATACCACAAATCAGAAATTGTCCTACTGTTAACTGTATACATCAAAGCATTGGTGTGTACACCTATTTGTTATTCAATGGTGCCAGGACTTCTTTTTCAAAACAACCCTGTTCTAAGAGGCGTGATCTTACGGGAGCTTTTCCAGTTGTGTGTCTACTCAAAATCAGCACTTGGACTTCTATCAGCTTTTGTGTTATCAGCCGTTGTCCTTATTAATCTGAAGATATTTTACATCAGCACTATAGAAATAAAAGTTAAACAGTCCTATCTTTGTATCTTTGATGTTTTAAAAATCCTTAAAGGAGAGGTAAAGATAGAACAAGTTTTATAGTTTAGTTTTATTTTTACATTTCTCTTGGAGTCCGACACTTGCTCATTGGAGCCATTGTAATGACTGTTGCCTTGTAGTTTTATCATAGAATACTATCCAAGAAGATGGGAGATAGATCTATGTGGCTCAATAATGTCTCAAACTTTCTTACAGTATCCTTAGAAAGTCTAGGAGGATTCAGTCTAGGAGGATTTTTTTTTCTTTTTAACTTTATGTTAAATATAGTCTGTAGATTCAGGATTTTATACTCAGCCCTTCAAATAGAAGACTTTTCACTAAATAAAAGTAAATTTCTTTGATTCCCAAAAGATCAATTCTAGAGTTTCAGAGCGTTTCCTTTAATTGTTTTTTTTTTATTGCTAGAGAGAGAGAGAGAGAGAGAGAGAGAGAGAGAGAGAAGAGAGAGATTTGTTGTTCCACTTATTTATGCATTCACTGATTGATTCTTGTATGTGCCCTGACCCAGGATCGAACCAGCAACCTTGCTGTGTCTGGACAATGCTCTAACCACCTGAGCTACCTGTCCAGGGCCCTGAGAATTTTCTTAATTCAGCTAAATGCACATTTTCCATTTCTCATAGAGGCTTTACAGGTTGTTGAAGAAATAAGAAGTCACATTTCTATGCCATAAAAAACCCAGCACAATTTTCTAAAGATAAACACCAAATCATTTTCTCATCAGGTTTAAATTTTACAAAGTGTTCAAAATTCATTAAAATGTATGGCTCTAAGTTGTCTAGGAGTATCTTCAAAAAAATTATCCCCTGGCTATTCTGAAAGCCATAGTAAAATAACATAGATTTGTGTCAGTGGTTTCAAGTTCAACACAAAAAACAGAGCATGAGACAGTACATAGTTTGGTACTGACTAAGAAAACTGAGTTTGCAAATAGTGGAAGTAGAGAAGCCTTTAAATTACAAGCCCTTTAAAAGCTAATTTTATATTTTCAAATGAAGATCTGTAGAACTATTAAGGATGGAAGTCCCAAAAAGTGAAACTACGCGTACTTCAAATTAAAAAGAAAGAAAATCTTGTCTGATTTATTAAAAATCATATTTTTAGAATATGTTTAAACATTTATAATGAGTAATATACTCATTATAAACTACTATAAGAATCAATTACAGGACTTCTAAGAAGACAGAGTAGATGTATTTGACCCTATTCCTCTGGATAACTACAGAGAAAACCCTAGAAATTATATCTGAAGCAGACATAAGAAGACCTGTAAAGGTGATTGACTAGGGCCTTGGAACACACTCGCAAGGAATGGCATTGCACTGAGTTCTCTTGGTTTTATCTTTGTCTCATATATTTTAGACAGAAGTTAGAAACCCAGAAACACCAATGACTGCAGATAATAAAACCCCAACAAAGGCCTGCCCTCTGTCCATGACAGACGAATGGATAAAGAAAATGTGGTGTATACATACAATGTAATATTATTCAGCCTTTAAAAGAATGAAATTCTGACACATGCAACAGCATGGATGAACCTTGAGGACATTATGCTAAATGAAATAAGTCAGTTACAAAAGAACAAATATTGTATGATTTCACTTATATGAGGTAGTACCTAGAGTAGTCAAACTCACAGAGATGGAAAATAGAATGGTGGTTGCTAGAGACTGGGGATAGGGGAGATAGGGAGTTTTCTAATGGGTAAACAGTTTCAGTTTTGCAAGATAAAAAGTTCTGGATATTGGTTGCATAACAATGTGAATATGTTAAGATAATTATCATTACTAAACTGTACACTTAAAATGATTAAGATGTTAAATTTTATGTTATACGTATTATATCCCAATTAAACAGTTTTAAGAGCCTGCTTTCTTTGGTCAATGATCCAGCAAAGGACGTGTCCCTTGTAACCCCCACCCTGACTCAACTGGGAGGGTCAAAAAAGGCTGAGTAGGGCGTTGGGATTTCCATCTTTGCCAAACAAAATCAAGCTCATTTCCCTGAAGTGTTAGGGAGGAGTCTGGACTACTACCCCCAGCTGGCAGGAATGCAGAAGTACAACCCCTTTCCCTGCAGGAGTGGTGTCAGATGAGATTAATTAAACCAGAAGATACAAATAACCTCTGAAGTCTCATAGCATAATAACAAAATGTTCAGTCAAAATTCCAATTAAGATCACTTTTCATACCAAAAAGTAGAAAGGTTTTAAACCGAATGAGAATACAACCAATAGATTCTAACCCCAAGGTGACAGAGATGTTAGAATTATCTGACAAGAATTTTAAAGCAGCCATTGTAAAAGTGCTTCGGCAAGCATTACAAACATGTTTGAAACAAAAGAAAAAAATAGAAACTCTCAGCAAAGAAATTGAAGATATAAAAAAGAACTAAATACAATCTTTAGAACTGAAAATATAATAACTGAAGCAAGAAGCTCAGTGGATAGGCTCAACAGCATAATGGAGTATACAGAAGAAAAGAATTCATAAATCAAATGACATGGAACAAAAGAAATTAGCTAATCTAAACAACAGAGAGAAAATAGACTGAAAAATAAAATACAAAGAACAATACCTCAAGAACAAAGGAGCCTAAAGCAACAAAAAGTTAAACTTGGTGTCATCAGCCTCCCAGCAGAAGAAAAGGGGTAGAACTGAGAAATAACAATGACCTAAATTTCCCAGATTTGACAAAAGACATAAACTTACAGATTCAAGAAACTGAGTGAACCTTAAACTTAAACAAATCTATACTAAGACACATAAGAGTCAAATTTCTGAAACTGAAGACAGAAAAAAATATTTTTAAAGCAGTGAGAGAAAAACAATTGTAATGGTAGTACATTTTACATCAAAAACCATAAAAGCTAGAAAAAAGTAGATCATTTTTTAAGTGCTTCAAGAAAAAAATTGTCAACCTAAATCTTATACCAATTAAAATATCTTTCAGAAATGAAGGAGAAATCAAGATTGTCAGATAAAATGGAACTGATAGAATTTGTCACTAGCAGATCTTCCTTAAAAGGATGGGAAATGAAGCCCTACAAACAGAAAGAAATGATTAAAGAAAAATCCTTGGAACCATGTCTCAGGAAGGAAGGAAAAAAAATAATACCAATCATAAAAAATTTATGGCAAATAAGTACATATTTGACATTTAAAGCAAAATTATAAAATTATTTTTATGTAATTTAAATATGTATAAAATGTTTAGACAATTGCATTATGAAGGGGAAAGTGTAATGGCGCCCAAATGGAGACAAGGTTTCTACTGCACTGCACTTGGTGACACTATTAGACTTGGTACTACATATAATGTAACCAATGTAACATCTAGAGCAACCATGAAAATAGCTATACAGAGAGATAGAGTTAAAAATTCTATAGACAATTAGATAAATGAAACCCTAAAAAATATAAAAGTAACCCACAGGAAGACAAGAAAATAGAAAATAGAGAAACAAAGATCAGAGAGAACAAACAGAAAATAAAATGTCAACTTTTAAATCCCAAATATCAATAATTATCTTTAATGTAATTAGCCTAAATGCATTTATTAAAAGACATAAATTGGCAAAGTGGATTAAATATATTACACTAGAGGACCAATGCACAAAATTCGTGCAAGGGGCTCAGTCCCCACCACCACAGCGGCGGCCAGGGGCTTCTGCCTCGGCCCCCCACCCCGTTGCGGCCACCTCCTCACAGCCCCAGCTTCGTGTGGAAGGATGTCCAGTCTAATTAGCATATTACACTTTTATTATTATAGATAATCCTTTGTTGGCTAAAAGAAATTCACTTTAAATTCATGAAGTTCATGTGTTTAGAGAACCTGCCCACCTGGAGCCTGTAGTCACATCCCAGGAATCCAGAACCTCAGGATACCTGCTCACTGGCCCATCTCCTATGTTTGTGATTACCTCTAGGAGGTCAAGGTGTGGCTAAGGCATGGCTGTTTATAGCAGGTATAACATTTAGTGTGTCTGTGTGGATGATACTAGTACAAGTCTCATCTAATGGTAGAACAGGGTTTTAGCCAGTGTGAGAAAAAGATGGGGGGCTTGAATCAGGAACGGAGGCCAGAGCCAGCTCATCCCACACCACCCCTCTGCCATGGAACTCCAAGGACCCAAGAAATATAAATTAAACCTTGCTTTCCAGGTCCTTGTAAAGGTATATTTAATTATGTGAGATGATAGCACTCTGAAGTGCATTTGTTGGGCTTTCTATGCTTTGGTAATGTCTCATCTCTTCATGGATGCCTTCTGCTGTGCTTGAACTTTAAATAGGACTGGTCTTCAGGGGTCTCTCCTCTAGCTGCCTTCACTCACACCACACCTAGGAGCAGCCTCAACCATACTGGAACCAGAACCGAGGTTCAACTTCACCTGCTGCACCAAAACCAAACTCTTAAGACAGATGCTGGTGAAAAGGAAAGAGGTTTATTCAAGTGCCAGCATCTGGAGAAGACAGGGGATTCTTGTCCAAAGCCCATCTTAGCATCTCAATGCAGGCAGGGGTTTTTATAGGAAGGGAGTGGGAAAGTAGGACAAAGAGATCAGGAGGAGGGGCTGTGGATGTGCAGGCAGTGTCCTTGCTGGTCTTGCTATGGATCATTATTGTTAACACACTGGAACTGGCCAGTGCCAGCCAGATTCCTGCAGTTGGATAGTCTGTGTCAACTGGAATCATGATCAAGGTCATTTCTTGTGGAACCAGGAGCTGGGACTGCTGATCCCTGCAGTGTGCTTATAAGAAAACTATTTTTTTAAAAAATATATTTTATTGATTTTTTACAGAGAGGAAGGGAGAGAGATAGAGGGTTAGAAACATCGATGGGAGAGAAACATTCATCAGCCGCCTCCTGCACATCTCCCACTGGGGATGTGCCCGCAACCCAGGTACATGCCCTTGACCGTAATTGAACCTGGGACCCCTCAGTCCACAGGCCGACGCTCTATCCACTGAGCCAAACCGGTTTCGGCAAGAAAACTATTTTTATGTGAGTTCTTTTTTATCAGTTTGTTAGTACATTTTATTGTAATTCCATTTCATGGTAGGTAGGGGTACTATACAGTTTTTCTTTCCTGATACAATACCACAGCTGGGAGCACCCCACAACTGCTGCTACCCTTCAGATGGTGAACAGTACTAGAATTTCAGCCCTATCTAGAGCTCTCTGCTGAGCTCCTGAACCATCTATCCAACTATTGGTATCTTGGAATTGCTTCAGACACCACGTGCCCAATAGTAAACTTATTTTTTTATACTACTTACTTTCCTTTTTGACATACAAGTTATCATCTTTTTTTTCTCAAGCCAGGACACTGGAAGGATCACAGTCTCCTCCTATTCACCCCAACATTAAATCAATCCCCAAGTTGTATAATTTCTACCTCATCAATTTCTTATGTGCACACACACTTCCTGTTCTTGCTGCCAGGCCTTACTAATATGACCATTGCTTTCCACCCAGATTCCTACAATATCCCACCAGCCAGTACCTGTACCTCCAGATACTATCCTCCAGCCTCCAGCATGGTCTATTACATTTGCAAATCATATGGTGGTGTTCCCTGCTTTACTGCTCTAGGGGTGTTCAGCAGGTCTCAGGATACCATACAAATGCACAGACACAGCAACACCTGGCTCTGCCCAACCTGTCCTTTGTTTGCCTTTCCAGCCTCATCTCTCATCACCTCCATGTGCCTCTGTGCCCCAAGTCTCACTTAACTATTTGGAATTCTTTGGGTTTATAGAGCAATTTCACACTTTATAGGTATCATATACTTCTGCATCTGTCAGGCCAGCCCTCACAGTCTTTCAACACTCGGCCCAAGTGACACTTACTCTGAGGAACTTTTGCTTGCTTCTGTGGTGCAGTTGGAGGCCCCACTCATGTGTTCCTACAGCACCTTGGAAACCCTGTATCAGCACAACTGTTGTAAAATATTGTACTCATCCCCAAATTCAGTGTGGTCTCTAAAGCTATCTATCCACTGCTTTGTCTTTCCTTATTAGATCCCTCCTTTATTTATAAACTAGAGGCCCAATGCATGAAATTCGTGCAAGGGTAGGCCTTCGCAGCACCAGCTGCCTCATGCGCCCTCCGCCCACACCCACCTGGCCTGGCACTGCCCGCATCAGCCGCCACACACTCTCTGTTCCATGGAGCCCCCCCAATCAATTGCCCCGCTGTGGGTGGCCTGGGCCTCCCTCTGTGGGACAATCGTGGGGCAATGGTAGGCCCATGACCAATCGCATCATACACGCCTTGGCTGGCCTGGGGCCAGTGCATGTCATAGGGTGGTCATCCAGAAGGTCCTTCTGCTGTTTGGTCATTTGGTCAATTTGCATATTATGCTTTTATTATTATGATATCTTTTTTGCTCTATGTCCCCTAATCAACCAGGCTTGATCCATTACCAATGTTAAACCCTGAGTCTGAATTCATTAAGGAGTTGAGGCAGTCAGATATTAATTCCATCAACTTCTAACCCCTGGACTTAAAGTTTACCCACAGTTCACCCATTCTTGCTTCATTTCCTCTGATTTTAGAGGTTAGCGGAGTCTCTCCTCCTCTGAATACTGGCCATACCCCCACCATTGTTCCTGGTGTCACTCATCCACAATGACCTTGCTCTGACATAGTTAATGTCAAAGGCCACCTAGAAATGTGCAAACATTAACTGATTGATCAGCCACTTGGCAGATGAGTCCTACATGGCTACTTCAACTCCCAGATGTCATGACACTGTGATCTAGCTCTGTAGACCGGAGTCACACAGTCATCTCATCCCTGGGCAAGACAGGAGTCTTTCCAAATGTGGAGCTCACCACCAAATTTCCCGTCCACAGAAAGTTCGCTTCCATTCCTAACCTTCTGCTCTCATCTTCCCAACTCACTTTTGGGAAACACTGCTTAGTCTTGCCCCAACTTTCCTATGGAAATGAATTTGGGGGATGTGAGGGCGATCTGGCTGCAATATCTGTCACCCCATTGATCGCCATGGTTGATTCGGCTGATCTGGCTGGCTAGGCGGGTGTCCCCCTTCTCCCTCACTGATCCATGTGCGTCCCTCCCGAAGCTGCACGCTCTGTTGAAGAGGACAACCTTCCCCCCGCCACCCCCCGCCCCGAGGAGAGGACCGGTCTTCAGTCAAGGGTATATGAGTAGCTGCGCTCCCCTGCTAGAACCTCCAAACAAGCTCTCAAGGAAATGAATTTGGGGTTCATCAATGCTGCAGTGTAACCATCCTCACCTCCTCATCAGGTTGCTCTGTGAAATGTTGAATCACCACCTGCCGTGTACCTGTCAGTCAAAGAAAAATTGACTTACACATACATCAGTAGGAAGCGAGGACCACCCAAGAAAAAGAAATACAAATAGCAAGGACATCACTAGACAAATAATGTAATTCATGATTTATTTTTAAAAGACTTCATTTGGAAGATGAATTAATGGAATCTGAGGCCTGACTTGACTGCTTGGAGAGTAAATTCATTTAAATGAAAGTATTCTCAGAGATGGATTAATAATTTTTTTTTCAAAAGTGAGGTCAAAATCTGAATCTAAGCCTTTACCACTGCAAAGAAAACCATTCTGAGAACTGGAGGTTGGGTTATAAATAACAGACTAACTTATTTTGAAATAAAAATGATAGCTCCAACCAAAAGAGCAGAAAATGTGGAGGGTGGGTAGAGGTTGGGGAAAAAAAACACCCTGAAAATGTGTTTGAGTAGAGCTGAGAGCTGGATAATTGAGCAAAGCTCGGTAAAGAACAGGCCTTGACAGATAAATTGGGGGAGGAAGGCGAGTGAATGTGGGTGTGACTCTAATAATAAGATAATGGAACCCTTCGCATAAAACTGCTGAGACACAGAATCCTGCTTGGGAGCTGCAAATGCACACTGAACAGGGGAGCTGGGCTGGAACATATTTTTTCTTGTAATCAATAAAAGGTATTAAACTTATATTTATATTGATGATAATAATGCTGCCTCGTGTTTCTATAGTTGATTGTATTTTAAGACCATTCTTATCTGTATGTCAGTGTGGTGGAAGGATGCCTAGGTTGGGAGTGGGGCAACTTCTGCACCCACCTCAACGCTCAGCGATGCTGCTAAGTATAGCAGGCTGGAGGGGATGCACTCCAGCTAGCAGTTGCTTGTTGAGGACAAGATGCCCTGTGGGTCTTCCATGGAGCAGAGGGCCCATGCACACTGCTAGTAAGGTTGACAGTGTCTACCTTCTGGATGCCCAGTTCATTTACTCCCTAATTGCCTGTTTCAATCTAGGTAAGACACTTGATATTTCTGTAGTTTGATTATCCCCAGTGATACCAGGCATAGGTTTATCCCATAGTAACTGACCCAGAACATGCAAATGACTTCTTTGAGGTTCTGCACAAAGCTGTCCTATAAAGATACCCAAGTTACTATTGAAGATGCCCTGACTACTAAGGAGGGTAATGAAACCCAAATCAAAGACATGAGGTACAGAAGCTTCCCCTTCCTCCCTCCCTTCCTTCCTTCCTTCCTTCCCTTCCTCCCTCCCTCCCTTCCTTCCTTCCTTCCTTCCTTCCTTCCTTCCTTCCTTCCTTCCTTCCTTCCTTCCTTCCTTCCTTCCTTCCTTTCTGCCGAGGCACTCCTCCAAAGGTTGCAGCTCCTGCCCAGAGATAAAACATCTATGTAGCCATTGGCTCTGTCTAATGATACTAAGTGAGGCCATGAGGATCTGTACCTTTTGGAAGCCCCAGGGAGTAGCCACAGGGCCAGCAGGTGCCATGGCCTCAGGCACACTATTCTGTGAAGCTGTTCTCTTATGTGGAAAGTGGGTTCAGTACAGAACAAGGGATAGGCACACCCAGGCCTGACCCACAGAGACCACTCAGCAGAGCTGTTTGAACTCCCACCAGCAAAGTGAGGGGCCAACCTGAGCTCACCCAGACCCACTGCACATCCTTTCCCAGTGCTGCTGCCTTCAGCTCCAGTGTGCCCATGGACTCACACCACGCACCCCAAATTATACCAACTTTGATCCAGAACTCGACTCCAGCCACCCCAAGTCCAGTGCTATTTTATGGCCTCAGCTTCAAGGTCTGCCCACCCCAGAAATCCTAGGCTCACGCCATCCTCTCTGGGTCTCTGCTGTGCTGCTCCTCGGTGAGCAGTGACCTCTCGGAGCAATCTCCTCTCTGAGAGGGGACCCGACAGAAAGAGAAGCATTGACAGCCCTCTGGGGTGGCCCTCTGCCCTGAATGGGTGGCACAGCTGGCTGAGGACCTGTGGGGGTTGAATCTCTCCTCTGAGTTCTGTTCCAGTCACCTCCATGTCCCCACCTGGAGGCCCGCTCTGTGTACTGCCAAAGTCATCACAGGGCCTGGGACAAGACTTCAACCTCAGGTTTAAATAAAGGTTGTAAATCAGTAAAACAAACTTAAATAAAATGTATGTGTCCTCCTGCCTTGACAAATACAACTTCAGAATGTCCTACAGTCCTTATAATCCCAGGAGTTTTGTGCTAGAAGGCATCAGTGCCAGGAGAGCCATCCCCTTCACCCCCACACAGGTCCAGGGCTACCCCCTTCTCTTCCCACCCCCACTGCAGGCTGCCCTGCCCACATGCAGGGGACATCCTTGCCACATATCAAAGCTCTGGCCACATCCCTCACTAGCCTCTGCTTAGGATGCAGCTATGTGGTGCCTTCTGCCCAGGTGGGCTATTAGGATGACACCCCTGAGGCCATGAAGACAGTCTTAGAGGGTTTGGACATTCTCTCTGGGCTCCCAGACACTCCCCCGAATTCCTCTTCCCAGAATCCACCTTTTCCAACCCTTAGCTACCTGTTCTGGAGGTGTCCTGGAGTGGATCTAAATTACATGGACTTATTATTGCTTTTGATTCTTTGTTCTTGGCATCACCTATTGGCTTTCCACCATGGCAGACAAGGGTTTGGCTTTTTCTCTGCCCACACCTGTCTCTTCACATATATAATTTCGATCCTTCCATGCTCCTCATATGGTTATATCATAAATTAGGGTTTGTAAGTTTCCGATGTTTACATTATTGTGATTATATAAAGATTATTCATAGGTGAACCATGTAATATACACAATTATTTTATGTTTGGGGGTAGATTGAAATAAATTTGTTTTTCATGAAGTTAAACATTATCTTGTCAGTTGTCATCATACCTCGACTCCATCCTAGTTATTCCAAAGAGGACTCAGCAACTATAGGCTGCATGCCAAATTTGACATGTTTCTCATTTTCTTAATTAAAGTGTCCTGAAGCACAACCACACACCCATTTGTTTACATATTGCTTATGGCTGCTTTCTCCCAATAATGGCAAAGCCTCAAATTTTTACTCACTGGCTCTTTAGGAAAAAATTTGTCAATGCCTGGTCTAAATCATGCAAAGGCAACAAGTGCTCCACCAGTTCCGTTTTTCTTGCCGGCATTTCCCCAGGGTCTCTATGAGCTGTGTGGTTCAGGACTGGATGTTTTCCGGGATTGGAGCACAGCCGTCATCCTGAAATCCTCTTCCTCTTCCTCAAGTTGTGCCCCCTGTTCTGTGTCTCTTTTGTTCCTGTTTCTTGGTTTAGTTCTTTGTTTTGATGGAGCACATCCTCTAGCATAGATTTGTATGAAAGGTGATTTGGCAGATTATATTTCAAGACTTACATATTATAAACTACTCTTGTGTTTATCTGGCTAAGAATAGAAGTATTGGTTGGGAATATTTTTTTCTCAGAATTTTGAAGACATTGTTCCATTATTTTCTACTATCCGATGTTATTGTCGATACTTCCAACGCCATGTTGATTCCTGTGTCTTTACAGTGACTTTTTTTTTGTCTTCTCTTGGGAGCCATTCAGTTTCTTCTCTGAGTTCTGATGAATGTTAGAACTCTTTATGATTTCCCACCTCTTTTCCAACTCTCTGTCTTTGTTCACTCTAATTCCTAATGATTTTTCTCAATTGCCAGATTCTCCCTTTGGTTTTCACTGTGCTATCACATTTTTATTTTTCATGGGGGTATAGATGCTCTCTGCCTGTCCCTGTTTTTCCCCACAAAGCTTTCTTTCTACCTCTCCTGTTAGATGCTGTATGGAGCACTGTCCGTGTCCTGCCTCATGTCCTCTACGCCTTTCCTTTGGTCACTGTTGCCTGGGTCACCATTGCAAAGGGTTGCCCTGGTAGAGCCCACTTCCCTTGAACCCTGCATCTCTTGCTCCCTGTGCCCAGGCTTCCCTGATGCCATGGAAAGCGTCACCTGTGAAATTCACCTGGCACTCATACCTATGCTAGCTGGCACTTCAGGAAGGCAGCACCCCAGGGGGCATTCTTGGCGATTTGCGGTGTGGAGTTGGTGGTGGGTACTTCCCTCACCCATCTCTGTGTAAACAATTCTAAGGCAAATTTCACAAGACTTCCGAAAGGAAGCCCAATGAGAGTGAGCACCAGTTGTCCACAGTGGTGACCTGTTCAGACTACAAGAATGAATTGTCCCTCATTCTTTGTCTGTGTTGTTTTCCCAGTCTTCACTCCTTTTCCCTAACATCACTTCCCCTGAATAAATTCTCCTGTGACAAACTCTTATCTCAGCCAACTTCTTTCCTTTGAGAAACCCAAGCTAAGACAGTAGCTGCCCTACAAAGTCTGGTGACCTGAGGGTACCTGAATGATATTAAGAGTGTTTATTAAACATAAATGGTTGGGGAGATAACAATAGTTAGCAGCTATGCGACCAGGCCCCAGCCCACTGCCTCCTTCAGGAAGAAAAGGGAAGCTCAAATACATTTCTCTACCAGTGCAACTTATTGTCACAGCGGGAAGTGTCTGCCTCAGCACCTTGAACATTGACAAGAAAATAGTTGGAGTAAGGGTGACACTGAATTGGAACAAATTTTAATATTGACTTGGGATTCTATTTCAATCCATTTGAACAGAAAAAGTAGAGAATGATTTATCAGTTTCAAATTAAATTTAATTAGTTCTATGTTTCGAAAATGACATCTAGGTTCTGATACATCTATACATGTATCATAATGATACAATCGGTAATTTAATTTAGAGAAAAAAATCACAAAAAAGGAAAGCATATCAGATAGTTTTCTCTTTTGTATTTACGCTACTTTTTAAAGATTCAAGGGGAAAATATTCCCCAAAGAAACCTGTTATTCAAATTGCATCTTCAATATCACATTGCAAAAATACCTGTCTTCATTGGTAACAGCCACCCTGAACTAAGCGGCTTAAAACAACAAACTTTTTATTATTTATCATAGACTGTGGTGAGGGATTCAGGCGGGGCTCTGCTGGGTAGTTCTTCCGTTCCATGTGATGTTGACTGCAGTTTCGGTGGTGTTTTGCTAGCAGCTGGACTAGTCACTCATGTCCCAGACAACTTTATCCACAGGACTAGTGCCTTGGTCAGGATGGTTGGAAAGTTGGGTCTGGCTGGGCTCCCTCACAGGAAAAAACAATGAAATACTGAAGGAATCAAGATGGGCAAGAAAACTGATTTCATCAGAAGTCTAGCTTCAGCCTGATACCGCAGACTACATTCTCTCACACCTCTCCCGTCCAGAGGCCAGGTCTGTGGCCCCTCCCCCTTGAGTCTGGGCGTGTCTTTGCTCTGACAGGAGAATCAGGTGAAGTGATGCTGTGCTGGTTTCCAGATCAGGTCTCAACAAACTGGTGGTTTCCACTCCCTAGCTCTTGGCACGCTTGCTCTTGGAGCTCTGAGCTGTCATCTGAAAAATATGAAAAGCCCAACTACCATGTTAGACAGACCAGACAAAGAGACTCTGAGATTCCAGGGAGCCAGAGGGGGCCCAGCCAGGCCCAGCTTTCCAACACTCCTGACCAAGGCACCAGGCACATGAATAAAGTTGTCTAAAACACGGGGGACTAATCCAGCTGCCAGTTAAACACCACAGAAACTGCAGTAAACACCAGGTGGAATGGAAAACTTATCCAGCTGAGCCCAGCCTGAATCCCTCACCCACAGATTATGATATATAATAAAATGTTTGTTATTTTAAGCCACTTAGTTCAGGGTGGCTATTCTGCTACATAGAAAACTGTAATTCATGGAGAAATCTGGCTCACATGACATCTGAGAGTTGTTTCTTCTAAGTCAGGGAGCCAGGCCCTTGTGCCAAACATCAGTTCATCTTTGCAAACAAAAGACCTATAAAAGGGGGAATAAGCAGCTCCAGGAGAAGCATTTCCCACTGACCAAGGGCAACTCCCCATTAATCAAGGGCATTTTTCTAGGGATAGTAAAGCTCAGAGCCTTCACAGGAAGTCTCCCAGAAGCTGAGGATGGTGCACCAGCCAAGTAATGGGAACCTAGGAGAAGTCATCACCAATGTATTCCGCAGTGGACAATGAACAGGGTTAGCCAGAGGTAGATGTACACATACTCATATTCACATGCATATGCATATGTATCTATGTACATGTATACATGCATAAAAATCTGCATATATGCACACATGCATGCACGTGTATACACACATGCATGCATATATGCACACACATACATGTATATAGTATACACATGCCCATACATGCAATCTACATACATGTGTACATGTACACACATCTACAAGAATCTACATGCATACACATGCACATCTACATACACACATGTTTATTGAGGTTAGCACATAAGTATAAAGGAACATCAATTGCAACATTTCATTACATTTTCTTTCGGTTCAAAAGAAATCAAAAAGTTATATATATATAACTTTTATATAATTATACTTTATTGTTTTTATAATTATACTTTATTGTTGAAAGTACTACATATGTCTCCTTTTTCCCCCACTGACCCTATCCAGCTCGCCCCCGTCCCCCACCCCAGACCCTCACCACCCATTGTCTGTGACTATGGGCCATGCATATATGCATATAAGGTCTTTGGTTGATTACTTCCCACCCACCCACCCTCCCCACCTTTCCACCAAGATTCTGCGCTTTGTTCCATGTTTCCATGTCTCTGGATCCACTCCGTTCATCAGTTTATTTTGTTTCTTAGATTCCACATATGAGTGAGATCATGTGATACTTGTCTTTCTCTGACTGCCTTATTTCACTTAGCATTATACTCTCCAGGTCCCTCCATGCTGTCTCAAAGGGCAAGAGATTCTTCTTTTTTACTGCAGCATAGTATTCCATGGTATAAATGTACCACAGTTTTTTAATCCACTCATCTACTGATGGGCACTTGGGCTGTTCCCAGATCTTAGCTATTGTAAATTGTGCTGCTATGAACATAGGGGTGCATACATTCTTTCTGATTGGTGCTTCAGGTTTCTTAGGATATATTCCTAGAAGTGGGATCACTGGGTCAAATGGCAATTCCATATTTAATTTTTTGAGGAAAATCCATACTGTTTTCCATAATGGCTGCACCAGTTGCATTCCCACCAGCAGTGTACTAGTGTTCCCTTTTCTCTACATGCTCACCAGTACTAGTACTTGTCATTTTCAAACAGTATGTTTTTAATCTTCATTGACTTTGCCATCTGCCTGCTTTGTATAACACGTGTCTCTCTCTATATCCCTATCTTTATCACTGTTTTTCTTTCTTTTTCTCTAATTCCTATAATCTTTCTTTCTTGTTCCTTTGCTTCTCTTGCCTGGCTATGGTTGCACAATGAGCAGGAGTTAGTGCTTGTGCGTGAGCAGTAAACCACAGTGGGCCAATTTTTCTAAATGCATCTGCTTGGTGAACACAATGACAAACTCCACAAACATACAGATCTCATCAGAGAGGCTGGATCCAGTGCAAGAAAAGAAAGGAGTGGTGCTCCAGGAACCTTGACGTGTGGTCGCAATGTGCCATCAGCAATATGACAACATCCTAAGATGTAAACTTGTGGGAAATATCTAGGTAGATGACACATCTGATAATAAGATTACTTGACTGACTCTATAAGTCATACATTCACATGTACATTCAGAGATTTATTTATTTTTTACTGAGGGCTTACTTGTTACTAAATATCCACCGAGGGACTCAGAATAATGTCAGTGCTCTAATACTGAGACCATGTTATGTTTGGATCTTAGTGTCCACTCAGCACCTCAGATGACTTATAAATATGGGCTCACAGGTGACTCTGCTGTTTTCATACCGTGTGATGAACTTCTCTTTGCCTTATCGGGTTTTGTGCAGATTTAAGACACTCTGTGGGTGGTGTCCAGTAAAGTTTCTATGATGTTAGAGGGACATAAATCATTCCCCCGTTCCTTCTTATTAATACTATCATTTTGCATGATGCCAGTATATACAAATATAGAAGATCTAAGATCTCAGGAAGAATCTTGCTGCCATTCCTATGATTGGCAATAAGTCACTTTGTTATAGAGAGGTCAACTTTGGTTCTACATTTATTCTAGGTGAAAGATTTTGCATAACAGGAGGCCAAAGTGAAGGCAAAAACAGGGAAGATCAGTACACAGTTCATAAAAGTAAAATGTATTGGTGCTAAGGTATATATTCATTACCTTAGGCTATTTAAATGTAAGTATAGCCTATGCCAACACTTTGCTTTATCTTCAGAGCACAGCACTGGATATTTTGAGCTTAAATTTTTTTAATGAGATTTTCCTTTTAACTTTATTTTTATTGTTGATACTTTTATGGACATCCCCGATTTTCCTCCCCGTTGCCCTCCTCCATCCAGCCCCCACACCCTTGCCCTCTGGCCTTCACCACACTGTGGTCTGTGTCCATGGGCTATGCATGTATATTCTTTGACTAATCTCTTCACTTCCTTTCATCCGATCCCCTTCAACCCCTTACTCTGACATCCATCCATCTCTTCCACCTGTCCATGCCCCTGGTTCTATCTATCTTGTTCGTCAGTGTATTTTGTCCATTAGATTCCATATATTTTCACAAGAGGGGAATGATAAGGGCTCCCACATGTGAGGGCAATTAAACTCTGGACGCTTCTTGCACGGCAGTACCTCCCATGCTTGGCTGGACCTCTTGGGTGGATCAGATGGTTCCCTAACGGCACAGGTGACACTGGGGAGTCTCGCCTGTGATTCTCTCTGGCACTCCTTGAGACAAGCCTGCTTCTCTTCACAGCAGGTGCCCACAGAGAGTGCAGCCCAGAGACGGAGGAGCAGCTCTGTCAATTATCTTCTCCCTGCATGTCTCTCTTTATCTCACCAGGATCGGTTCAGATCCCTGTCAGAGAGCCTGGGCTAATCACCATGGTAACACAGTCTCACTCAGCACATCCTACCAATTAAACAGGCTACTAGAACATTCAAGAGCCATGTACCAAAACACACACACACAAGCATAAGAGTGACAAAAAACAAAACGCTAACCCAATACTCCAGGATTTGAAGGAAAATCAAGTTTGTGGCTTTTCTCTTTTCATGACCTCTTATTTCTAGTTCCCTCCCCTACTTTTCAGCAAATGGTACCAGTGGTCTCTCAAAAATCATGAGCTGATGGCAGCAGTCCTTATACAGCAGAGTCTACATACAGTTGGGGCTAGGTCCCACACAAATACTCAAAAGGCTGTCTTCATTCTAGACAGTAACAGAAGTATGGGACTGATGTGACCCTTGAAAAAAATCATACCTGGCCATCACCCTTTTTATTTTTAGCTGTGGATGTCACTAATCACTCTCAAAGTCATTCAGACTTTCTAAAGCCCCGTTCAGCTGTCCTCACGCCTCTCCCCCCCCAGCTGTTTGGAAGGCCTTCTCCAAATGTTTAGCACCTGCTCAGGTAAACCCCTACCCCCCCCCCCCGCCCCCGCACAGTTACAATCAGCTTCCATCTTTGTTCATTTGGATGAGTAGGTTAGCACATCCCTGTACCAGTTCTTTGAGTTAAGTAGACACACAAAGATGGTCCTAATTCCTAATCTAAATGAACGTCAGGGTGTTGTCTCAGTGGAAGATAAATTTGAGCTCCTTGTCTCTGTCCCTTGTTATACCTACCATGACCATTCAGAGAATCCAGTAAGTTAACACGGCTATAACAAAGCCTCAAATCCCTCCAGCTTGCTACATCAAGCCAATAGAGGACTTCACTATCCTCATCCCCTCCCCATTTTTCCAGAAATTGGAAAAATAATTTGTAGCACCACCTTACACCAGAGCAGCATCCTCAGACAGCCCTTTCTGTCCATACTCCAACAGTGACAGGAAGGAGAGGTGACATTCATTCTGTCAAAACAGTCATGGACTTGATGACAATATTACTATCCTGCCAGTTAAAAATAGTGCTAATTTATTCAAGTTAATTCCTCCTCTCTTAAGTGATGAGTTATTTGCTATTCCTTTTGCTTTGGAAAATCTAGAAAGAAGAAAACTCAGTCCACATGATTAGAAAAGGGAGAGGATAACCAAATTATTAAATCAGACATAACTGCCTACTAAAGATGAGTACTGAGGATTCAAGATTTGAAAGAGATTTCCCTCTTTAAGCCAAATTTATTGAACACCAACTTCCATTTAAGAAGCTCATGGGAAGTAAATAACGCTTCTATTTGGCACCTAATAAATGCCTTGTAGAGTGCTCAACTTACCACATGCACTGCTATTGATGAATGCGTCCCCTCTTCATTTCTTTCCAGCCCCCACAACCCCGGCCTCCACATTTGTCATCTCCTTCCTCCCTTCCCTCCTCTCTCAAAGAAAGTGATGCAGCAGAAAAAAGATGGTCATTTATGACGCTCCTACTGTGAGTGCCAGGCAGGGAGCCAGCTCCTTGCTCAGCTGGCACTTGTTGCTGGAGGTAATTTTGTGTCACAAGAGATACCTCTCCAAGGCAACCATAGTTTAAGCAAAATGTGTGCTTGTGATATAGTAGATTGAATGATGAACTTATAAAACAAATAGATGTCAGACAAAATTTAGGTTTCTTGCCGTAACCGGTTTGGCTCAGTGGATAGAGCGTCGGCCTGCGGACTGAAAGGTCCCGGGTTCGATTCCGGTCAAGGGCATGTACCTTGGTTGCGGGCACATCTCCAGTAGGGAATGTGCAGGAGGCAGCTGATCGATGTTTCTCTCTCATCGATGTTTCTAACTCTCTATCTCTATCCCTTCCTCTCTGTAAAAAATCAATAAAATATATATTTTTTAAAAAACCAGCTATGTTCTACTTCAAGTGGTTCTCAACCTTCCTAATGCCATGACCCTTTAATACAGTTCCTCATGTTGTGGTGACCCCCAACCATAAAATTATTTTCGTTGCTACTTCATAACTGTAATTTTGCTACTGTTATGAATCGTCATGTAAATATTTGATATGCAGGATGTGTTTTCCAGTGGTCACGACCCACAGGGTGAGAACCGCTGACATAGGATGAACAGATAATGAGTCAAGTGTGGTTGGAGATGTGGGGAACAAATTTTTCCAGAAAATGCCATGAATGCCTAGCATGAAGCTCTTCCCCTTTTGTTGGACGCCCAGAGTCCCATCCAGAGGAGAGCAGTTTCGTGTGGAGATGGGGGATACTATTCCAAAGCTTCACTGATTTTCCTGAGAGCCTGTTTTAATGCACTCATGTTGCTGTTATTTTCTGAAGATGGCCCTGTCTGTCTCAGCAGGTCCCTCTCCTCCCAGCGTGTGGGTCCAGCTGTTAGAGCCAGTGGATGCCGCTCTTTGCCAGCCCCCAGCACCTCCTGAGACCCTGCAGCTTCTTCAAAACTGATGCTCTCCCTCTTGCAGTTGATTTGCATTTTTTAAATTTATCTGAAGTTAACCACTATTGACAGAGGGATAATGACAAAAATATTAGTTGCGATAGATATGACAGTCAAGCAGAAAAAAAAGGACTGAATGAAGACTAATTTTCCAAGTGGCTGTAAGCCTATAAGGGCTATATTTTTAGGCCACAGTTCTTCCCTGTGAAAGCATGGAACTGTGGGGCATTAGAAAATGGCACGCAGGTAATGAGGACCCTTTGAAAATGCTTAGCCCTGAGAACAACTAGCAAGATGCAGGCATTTATTTCCACTGTACAGAGAAAAAACAGACTCAGAGGTGAATGAACTTACACAAGTGTGCCCTGCCCGCTAATATTACATGGCCAGAGCTCACGATTAGCCCCTCCCACCTCTGCACTGTTTCATGCCTTGGTTAAGCACTCCATTTGAACACTCAACCTCACAGACCTCGCCCAGCTTCCTCAGTTGGTCTCTCTTCTCCAGCATGTTCATGTACAGGCCTCCTGAGGGAGTGTCTCCCCTTGACTATCCCAAATTACAAGTGTCCCAAATGATAATAAATATCTGCCACCTAAAATGAATGCTAGCACCTGACCCTGCCACGTCTCCCTGCCAATATCATGTGGAATTTTGTGGTTTTACCTTTATGTGTCCTCTCTAACTCATTCCTTCCCCTCCCAGGCAACATCACCTCTTTCCTGGATAATGGTGGTCACCCTCTATAGTCAGTATTGCTTGACTATTACACATTCTCAAAACTACAGCCAAAGTGGTCTGCTAAGATGCAAATGCAATAACATTGAACCCACTATCCCATAAAATATAAACCAAACTCTTGGGCAAAGTATACAAATCTTGCACTTCCTGCTGCAGTCCAGCGTCTCAAGGACCCTCTCTCACTGGCCCCGTTATCATACCCAGGCCTGTCTTCTGAGGTAGCCACCCTTTTCTCCCCAAAGTCCCATTGCCAATTGATATTGTCAATGTCCCTAGTCAGATACCTGGAGTCGAAGTTGGACTCATTACCTGCTGCAGCTAAGGAGACCTCAGGCCATGGAGAGCCTTGCACATCTCAGTAAGAGGGTGCTGAGAGGAGCTTGTAATGGAGTTTTGACTGGTGTTGGGAAGGGCCAAAGAAGCCAACGTGTCTGGATTAGATGCCATCAGAAAGTAGGGTTACTCCATGATTGGGTAACCAATGATTTTTTTCTAAGGCGAGAATGGAGAAGGACTCAAGCTGTCATTAGCAATGAAGCAACAGTCACTCCAGCTGGAAGGGAGGAGGGGATATGCATTCTTATCCATTTGCACAGTGTTTCTACTTTTGTTCGTGCTCAGACACATGGTAGAGGGGTCTTCATTTTGCTCACCCCATTCTTGCTACAAAATAAACAGCCTCTCCTGATGCTGGTTCCTGTGAAATGGGTTAGGTTTGCACTGCCCTAGCTGTTTGCACCAGGCTGGCCGCCAGCTGACAGCTCTCCAGAGCTGTCCCCTTTCCTCACCTCTTTGATTTTCAGCTTCTTCTTTGCTACTGACACATGAGGATATGTCTTATTTCTGTTCAAACTTATTTTTGCATGAAGAGAATGCTTCTTTGATTTTTTTTTCTTTTTAATATATTTTATTGATTTTTTTACAGAGAGGAAGGGAGAGAGATAGAGAGTTAGAAACATCGATGAGAGAGAAACATCGATCAGCTGCCTCCTGCACTCTTCTTTGATTTTATTGAGCATTCCTGAATATTTTATAGTTCTAGAGAATCTCAGGATATTTAGTTTGCCATATGTTCAGAAATAAAAGTCTGACTTGCGATATCTCCCCTTCATGTGTCATCACTCGGTGCTTGATAATTTGAGGGTCACATTCTGCAGGCCTGATAGCAAGCATTTGCACTCAAAACTCATACACTGGCCATTCCTCTCTTTTTTCCAAGTTTTCACCATTGCTACAACTGCAATCTACATCAGAGAAGCTATCAATATATTATTTTCAACTATAGTGGTTGTTTTGATTATATATATATAAAGAGAGAGAGAGAGAGAGAGAGAGAGAGAGAGAGAGAGAGAGGGAGAGGGAGAGGGAGAGGGAGAGGGAGAGGGAGAGGGAGAGGGAGAGGGAGAGATAGAAGCATCAATGATGAGATAGAATCATTGATTGGCTGCCCTCTTGCACGCCCCTCACTAGGAATTGAGCCTGCAACCTGGGCATGTGCCCTGACAGGGAATCAAACTGTGACCTCCGGGTTCAGAGGTCAATGTTCAGCCACTCAGCCACGCCAGCTGGGCTTGATGTTAATGTTTTGATTTCTCTAGTTAAATTAGAAATTTGAAATAATATACTTCAGTGTACTGCAGGTTATAAATGTTGCCACTTCATTGCATTCTTATTCACTTGTTGATTTCCAATGTATATAATTATCTTCTAGTAAGCAATAAAATAATAAACTGGAAGTTAGTGTCAAAAATAATGAAACACACCAATAAGTACTACTGGAAAGCAAAGCATATTTAAGAGAATATATATATTCACTACTGAGCGAGGAGAAATTATTGTGAAAAAGTAGTCTTTGTTTAGAGAGTCACAAAATCATAATTTCAAAGAGATTAAGAAGAAATTGCAGAAGATGAGGGGAAGACATACATTAAAGGTAAATTGTGGCATGCTTGCATGGCTTTTTAAAAAAATCAGCATTGTTTGTTTTTGGTCTTTTTTTTTCTTTTTCACAAAGAAGGTAGTTAAGAGAAATAGACAAGTAAAAACAAGCAAAGGGACAGAAGAGTGGGTGTCTAAGAAAAACAAACAAACTCTAATTTGCCAAAAATACTCAAGTTGAAAAGGAATACATTTTTTTCCAGACTTTTTCTATTTGGCATCTAAGGACATAAATGATCGCCTTATTTTAAATGTTTCTCTCATTTGTATAATGTTTGCCTGGCCCAAGCGCCCACCTCTGCCTTGGGCATGTGGCTGGGAGCTACCCTCCACTGTTTGGAGGCTGAGCATGCAGGGGAAAGGTGGGCACCAGGTAATTGCATAGTTAATGGAAAGCTTCTAGGGATACGATCCCAGCTTTCATGCCATTAAGCCATTAGTGGCTTTAATAATTTCCATTTCAGCCCAAACTGTAAAGCCTTGGGTCACGGATGGAGAAAGCGCTTGGGGACAGAGAAAGCACCTGTGGGACAGGTTTGTTTCTCTGGTCCCGCTGCCTGTCTGTGGGGCTGCTTCTCTAAGTGGCCCCCCAGGACAGTTCAGCTCCAGTCCAGTCCTTCCTCGAGTCTCCCTCGCAGGGACAGTCACCAGGCTCCTTTCCCCAAATGCACAGTCTCTTCTCAGAGAATAATCACTCCACCCCAGAGCCTCTTTCTGGATGAGTTTTTTTTTAATATGCCTTTATTGATTTGAGAGAGAGAGAGAGAGAGAGAGAGAGAGAGAGACTTTGATGTAAGAGAAACATTGCTGTCTCTAGACTGGGAACCGAACCCACAACCTAAGCATGTACCATGACCAGGAATCAAACAGGCAAACTTTGTATACTCAGGACGACTCTCAACACATTGAGCCACACCCACCAGGGCTTGATGAGCTCTGCGTTATCTAACAGGCAAGAATTTGCTCCTCAGGCCCCCCAAAACTCCAGCAGGTTTTTCAGAATCACTCTTCTGAGAATCTTCCCTCTGAGGGCCCTGTCTAGTTGGACAGTAAGGAGGCTTTCTTCCCTCTCTCCTCTCTCCCTGTCTCATTCTTCTAAACCACGTTTTGAGTCGTTGCCATGGTATTTCCCCTGTGGTGGCCATCATGGTCAGTGCCACTGGGAAGGTAAGCTCTTCCACCTTTTAGTGGAGTGGGGTGAAGAGGGGTGAGGGAGGGTTGTAGTGGGGTGCCTGTGGGTGAGTGTGGGTGGTAGGTGAATGTGTAGGTGTTTCCCTTCTCTAAACCCTGCCTGTAGCAAGCTTGGATTGCATCAGCTCCTTGAGTGTATTAAACAGAGAGAGTGGTGGTGGCTGTTTCCTCCTTCCTTCTAACACTTTCCCTTCCTTTAAACATTACACAAATCAATGGGGCCCATTGCAGCACTATAAACCTCTCTTGCTTCGTCCCAGGAAAAATGTCAAATGTCTCCCGAAATGAATATTTCTTAACTCAGCGTGAACTTACAGATGAAATATTTCAGGGAAGGTCTTGTATTATTATCAATGGTAGCTTCTATTGGGCACCTATTACATGCCACCCGTACACTTAATTCACGGTCACCTCTGTTCTTTACAACAGTCCTACACATGGTGCCAACTCATCCCATTATTCACATGAGGAGACAGACTGAGGCTGGTGACACATGGACCCAAGTGTGCGTATTCCAAAATCTGGGGGTGAAACCCACTGGCACAGTGGGACTATCTGGGCAGACCTGAGATCAATTCCGGATTCTGCAGCCTCAACCCCTTCCTTGACAAGAATGCTCCCAAGAATGTGTCAGAAACATCTCTGAGCTTCAGAACTCGTGCCTGTGAAAATCAGTCCCAAGGAACCAGATCTGAGGGTCTCCACTTGTAGTGCATATTACAATCAGCCGTGCGGTTTCAAACCCATGAACTCCAGGCTTTCTGGACTAGACAACAGGGACAGGTGGGGCTGGAATAACTGCACAGGTGGCCTGGTTTGATAGCGGAGGCTGAGAACAGCTGACCGTGTCATGGTCCCTGTGGCTCTCAAACATGAGTGGCAGGAGAATCACCCAGAGGACGTGTGAAGCTCAGGTGGCTGGACACCAGCCCTGGAGTTTGTGGTTGAGCGGGCTGGGCTGGGGCCTGCGGGTCTGCACTTCTACAAGTCCCAGATGCTGCTGATGCTGCTGGCCTGGGGCACTGCGGTGTTGTGAGAAATAAATTTTAAAAGCAAGTAAAATACTGCTACGGTGCTTGGAGGAAGTGGGTGCAGTTGTGGGATGGGCACGCTTTGCCTGCACAAACTTAACTATGTTGTTTGCTTCAGGATGAACTAGGTCTATCCCTGAGCCCCGTGTTTTTATTCCGCATTAAAGAGAACATTTCAAGTCATTGAGTAATTCAGAAGATCTCATAAATATTTCAGATTCTAGGATATTTGTGCTCAAGAGAACAGCGTTTTTGAGTGACCTTCTTTAACAAATGTCTCTAGAGGCTCAAGGAAATAAAAACGACCTGAAGAAAAGCAGAGAGAGTACAGCAAAGCCAGAACCAGAGTCCAGCCCTCCTGGTTTTCAGGTCTTTAAGAAAGAGGAGGTTCAGTGAATGTGGTACTGGGTACCCGAGACCCTCCTGGCTGGAGCCCTTAATGCTGATGGCACCTCAGATGTGCCAGAGTGCTGTCTGCCCTGTGGCCACTGATGGGGGCCAGGAGGTTCAGGTAGCCCAAGGGCATCAATGTACCACATGGGCATTGATTATATCGCAGGGGAGAGGAAGTGCGGATACCGAGTGCACCAAGTGTCAATCACATGGAGGCAATTCTAGGAGTCAGGAGCCTAGCATCCTGCCCCCAGCTCATCTGGGCCAACCTGCACTCACTTCCTTCATGTTTCTGGGGGTGGGAGATTCAGAGTTGGGTGTTCGAGACACTGTCGATCTCCAGTCTGCTTAATTCACTCACCGAGTGCTCCTGGGCTGGTCTCTCTCCCCTTTGCTCATCTTCACCCACATTTAAATGAGTCTGACCTGGACGCCTTGTCCAAGCCTGCCTGACTAATTTGCTTGTGATTACTTCTGCTACCTAATCAACTGACCACACGGCCCCAAAGCCTGCTAGTTTGATTAGGAAGCAAGAGACAGCCACAGACCCAAACCTTCTGAAAGAGATGGGAGGCACGCACAGAACACCCACCAGGCCATGACCCGGTGCCCAGGAAAGGGGCAATTAACTACTCAGATGCAGGGAGGTAGAGGAAATAGATTCTGCTCATCCCATGAAAGAACAAATGGAAAGGACAAAGCGATGCTCCCTGGAGAGAGCTGCAGGCACGGTGTCATCACTGGGGTCAAGGCTCAGTCGCCCAGGTGGCTCCCTGCCCGGCCAGAGGCTTGGCTCCTGGTGACGGAGCTTGGAGTGCATGTCTGTCCAGGAATCCAATGCTTCCTCTGCAGGGCGAGGGATGCCTGGAAGGCACATCCTGAGGGACACGCTCTGTATCCCTGCAAGGCCTTCACATGCCCTGTCACCGCTCTGAGCCTCAGTTTCCTCATATATAGTCTGTGAAACTGGTGACGCTCTGGCCTGCTGCTCTATCTCTCTCACTGCTGTGTTCTAAAAGCTAGACCCCGTAAGTTCCTCACCCTGGCAAACATAATGAGCATCACTTATTGGTGAGGAAAGCCTTGGAGAGAGGAGGAAAGGTGAGAAGGGGGGTGAAGCGGGGAGGGAAGGGTCAGAGGAGGTTTAAATGTCACCCACAGTCACCTAGCCTTCTTCCAGAGCAGGAATCAAGTCCACCATTGGCTTTTCACCTAGGCCCAAGCTCTGTCATTTGCCCCTCCAGCACTCCTACAAGCCACTAGGCCATCTTTATTTTGTGACTGAGGGCTCTGAAGCAGGAAAGGTTAGTCCTGTGTTTAGGGGGCCCTGCTGAGAGGCAAACTCCAGTTCACTTATCTCTACAGCGGTGCTGCCTTAGCAAGGGGACAAGAGGATCTCTTGGCCCTTGGATTCTGAGAGGACATTCTGGTGGTGGCAGAGTGAGGGGAGGCCAGCCTCGTCCTCCCCACCCCCAGGGGAGTAAAACCCTCCATGGAAAAAGAACGCTGCTCTAAGGAATCAGAAGTATGTTTGTGGGTAACTGCCACACACGCCCCGGTTACAGGGGACATAAATGGAGATCAGGGTCCCAATGACACCTTCAGGGGTGCTCAACTGCTGAAAGAGCAAGTGGAAAGGAAAGGCTTTGTGAGTGAGGAACAGGGAAGTGGGTGGTTTCTGTTGTGGCACCTGTGATGAGTGCTGATGGGTTCTTTCCCAGACACCTGTTAAATCAGCTTGTCAAGTTCTGTGAAAAATCCTGGTGAGGGTTTTTGTTGAGGAATCCTATATAATAAAAGCCTAATATGCTAAGTGTTGGGGTCTAGCCCCAGCAGGTCCAGGGGTTCCCAAAGGTGAGGACAGAGTCAGCGAAGGGAGGACCACGGAGGCAGCGTTCAGTTGATCAGCATAGTAAGGTTCTCCCTTTATTCTCCTGTTACATCTGTATTTATACTATTTGATTTTAATCCTATATATTCCATTCCAAAGGTTAGGGCATTTGTTATCTCCATTCCAAGGTCACTACTGTATTGTTCTGGTAAGCTACAAAGAAGTAACTGAAGGAGATTATCCTAAGTAAAGATTATGTAACTTAAGCGTGATTGTTCGTAGTTAAAGTGATTTATTACCCTCCTGGCACTTAGTTAAGGGGTTTTACTGATTCCCTTCCTTAGTCCTGTTAATCCCTAACTCCAGGGAAAAATCCCCACCTGGGGAAACACCCTTTCCTGGAGAGGTGACCTTGGTTAAAACACATAGCACTAAGAAGGGGAGCAAACATATTAAGAACAGTATGCCATATACCCCAGGTCCCTTGAAACATATGCTGTGCAGATGTTTCTTCCCTGCAGCGACTGTGTCAAGCAGCAAGGATGGACCGGCTTCCAGCAGCTAAGTGTCTGGTTGTCTGGCCATCTGTTCAACCAATCAAAGCATAATATGCTAATGATATGCTAAGGCCGGCTCAACCACTTGCTATGACTTGCACTGACAACCAGGGAACAAATAGTCAACTGGTCAACAAGTCACTATGATGTGCATTGACCACCAGGGGGCAGACGCTCCAACCCGTAGGTTAGCTTTCTGCTGGGGTCTGGCCAATTGGGACTGAGCAAGGAGTGGGCCTAAGCCATCAGTTGGACATCCCCCGAGGGCTCTCAGACTGCGAGAGGGTGCAGACAGGGCTGAGGGAGCCCCCCCAAGTGCACTAATTTCATGCACCGGGCCTCTAGTTCTCTTATATTGAGGGATCAGTTTGAGGACACTTGAGAGCTATAGAATACTGAAAATTTCTGCCCGTAAACAGGATATGTCCATTCACTTATTTAAGACTTTTATAATGACTTTCAGTGAAGTATCATTCATTTTCATGCTAACACCTTACATTTAAAAATTTTATTTCTAGGTTTCTTATATTTGTAGGCCATTGTAAATAAAATACCTTAACTGCATTTTCTAACAATTGTTTGAGTACAAAATACCATGGGCCTTAATATACACTCCTCATATTTAATAACAATGTTAGGTTCTATTATTATATCTGGTGATTTGCCTATAGAATTTTTGCATTTTCTAGGTAAACAGTCATAACATCTGTATGAATGGAAACTTCATTCTCCCCAGTCTTTGGGCCTTTAGGTTGTCTTATTGCTCTGACTGGACTATCCCTCACCATGTGAATAGAAGTGCTAAGTTCTGGGCATTCTTGTTTTGTTTCTATTTTTAAAGACAATGCTTCTGGCATTGTATACTTAAGTAGAAATTGTTTTCAGACCTTTCTGGCAGATATCTTTTTTAAAATATATTTTTTACTGATTTTTTACAGAGAGCAAGGGTGAGGGATAGAGAGTTAGAAACATCAATGAGAGAGAAACATCGATCAGCTGCCTCCTGCACACCCCCTACTGGTGATGTGCCCGCAACCAGGGTACATGCCCTTGACCAGAATCAAACCTGGGACCCTTCAGTCCACAGGCCGACGCTCTATCCACTGAGCCAAACTGGTTAGGGCTCTGGCAGATATCTTTTATCAGCCTAAGAATTTTTTAAATTGATTTCTAGTTTATGAAGAGTTTCTACCATGGAGTTATCTTTTAAATTTATCAAATAATTTTTCTGCCTTTTTGAGCTAACTGTATTGTCATTTTCCTTTATTAAAGTGGTGATTGACATTATTTAATTTTCTAATGTTAACCAACATTGCATTCAGTAATAAGTTCAACTTAGTCATGATTATTATCTTTTTTTATATATAATGCAGTACTCTGTTTAAACATTCTGCATCTATATTTCTGATAGAAATTGGTCTGACTTTCCGTCCCTTAGTCTGGCTTGGCATCAGAGTTAGGCCAGCTCAGTGAAAGGAGTCTGCTTCTCTGGAAGGGTTTGTATAAAGCAGGGATTGTCTCTCCCTCAGAGATTATCTGTGGGTCCAGGGTGTTACGGAGTCTATACACACTGATGGCCTGAGTTAAAGTCCTGGCTCTCTCTTTTGCATGAGCCTCGGCAGGTCACTTAACCTCCCTTTGCCTCTTAACTTGCCCTCAGATTGGGGTGGCTTCCCACCCTCAGATTGGGGTGGCTTCCCACCCTCAGATTGGGGTGGCTTCCCACCCTCAGATTGGGGTGGCTTCCCACCCTCAGATTGGGGTGGCATCCCACCCTCAGATTGGGGTGGCTTCCCACCCTCAGACTGGGGTGGCTTCCCACCCTCAGACTGGGGTGGCTTCCCACCCTCAGACTGGGGTGGCTTCCCACCCTCAGACTGGGGTGGCTTCCCACCCTCAGATTGGGGTGGCTTCCCACCCTCAGATTGGGGTGGCTTCCCACCCTCAGATTGGGGTGGCATCCCACCCTCAGACTGGGGTGGCTTCCCACCCTCAGATTGGGGTGGCTTCCCACCCTCAGATTTGAGTAGCATCCCACCCACAAGGTTAAGTCACTTTGGCTGTTAAATAAGCTAATGTGTACAAGCCAATGAGAATATTCCTGACACATGGCAATTGTACATAAAAGCCATCACAAGTCTTAAAATAACTCACTGGGAAACTAAGTAGAGAGATTCATTTGTGGGGAACTTTTAAATACGTATTTAGTTTATTTTTTGTTAAATGTATTGGAGTGACATTGGTTAGTAAGATTATATAGGTTTCAAGTGTACATTTCTATGATACATGATCTGTATATTCAGCCTATTTAATGGCAAAATGTTCTTTTTCTTCTTTCAATCTTGATAATTTATAGTTCTCAAAGACTGTCTATTTTACCTAGCTTTTCAAATCCATATTTTATCAAAAGTTTTAATGCTTTGCTACATCTATAAGTATATACTATTTTTCTTATTGATATTGTTTATGTCATTTCTGTTATTCTCACTTAGTTTTGTCTAAAGTCTTTCAAATTTATTGGGGTTTTTTTCAACAACAAATTTTATTAAGTATGTTGATTTTATCTACAGTAAAACCTCAATATAACGGACTGATTTGAGTGAGGGGGTGTCCATTAAAGCTGAAAGTCCATTATATAATAAAGTAGGTTTTCCAAATGTGTATGTTAAAAAATTGACAAATTAGTTAGCTTACCTATTTCATATAGACATGTTTGTGTAATTAAAATCTATATATATAAAAGCCTAACATCCAAATTGTCCCCTCAGGAGTTTGACCTGGAAACCGGGAATTCGATCGCTCGCTATGACATGCACTGACCATCAGTGGGTGGTGTGGAATGAAGGAAGGCCCTGGCCAGCAGCCAAAAGGCCCTGTTTGGCCCTGATCGCCAGCCAGGCCGAGGGACCCTACCCATGCACCAGTCCTCTAGTCTATATATATAAAAGCCTAAGTGACTGGCCGACCATTCTACCGTTCAACCAGTAACTATGATGCGCACTGACCACCAGGAGGCAGACGCTCAATGCACAGGCATGGAAGCATGGAACAGACTGATGAATCTCAGAGGGAAGGAGGGAAGGGGGTGGGAGGGAAGAGATTAACCAAAGATCTTATATGCATACTAGAGATTCATGCACCGCTGGGGTTCCTCAGCCTGGCCTGCAGGATTGGGCCTAAACTGGCAATCTGACATCCCCCAAGGGGTCCCAGATTGCGAGAGGGTGCAAGTGAGCTTAAGGTGATGAAAGATTTAGTCTAAAGATTCACAGGAAACCAGGCATCAGTCTTGACATCTTCAGGGAAGAAGTACTCATCGTGTCCCAGGTCACAGTGCTGTCTCTCACCCCACAGCCTTCCATCACCCCCACTTACTTTCCACCTACTTTCTCCTTCCCCACCTTCACTTCCCTCTCATCTGCCCTGCACCACACTCCCTGAAAGCAGGGATCTGGTTGGCACAATCCCACACCGTGATTGGATAGAGCCTTTGGAATGCGCCCTCTCCTTAGCTGCTGTCCTCACTTCACCTGGACTCAGCTCAATTCTGATCCTACCTGAGGTACCTGAGATGGCAGGATACCAGGTCAAAAAGCATGAATCCTGTTCCCAGTCCCCGACCCTTAGACTTCCAGGGGCCCTGCTATGAGAATAGTTAGTCCTGGGGCCCTGGGCCAGCTGTGCCCTGTTAAGGGTCTGTCCTTGCACAGAGCTCTATGATGGCTAAGCACAAACCCCTGTCCTCAGAAGCCTAGCTTCTACTTCAAGAAGCTCAATTCACCCAGCCAGTGTGGCTCAGTGGTTGAGCATCAACCTATGAACCAAAAGGTCACAGTTTGATTTTTGGTCAGGGCACATGCCCAGGGTTGTGAACTGGATCCCCAGTGTGGGCCATGCAGGAGGCAGCCAATCAATGATTCTGTCTAGTCATTGATGTTTCTATCTCTCCCTCTTCCTGACTCTCTGAAATCAATAAAAACATATATATTTTTAAAAAGCTCAATCCACAGATGACAGGATATTCTCAGTGCACAGAGGGAGCCCCATCTCTGCCTGCAAGAAGCACCTTTCTTACTGGGAGAAAGGTATTACTATTACTCAAACTACTATACTTACGTCAGAGGAGGAAGTGACTGAGGTACTTCAAATTCGTAGAATAAAAACTAGGGAACAGGACTCTGCAGTGTTTTGGTTCCTCTTTGGCCCACACCAAGTTTTCAGTGAGGGAGAGGGAAATGACAGTCAGAATCTTAGGATTCCATTTATTAGAGAATATGGGTTTTCTCCCCCCGCCTCCCCCCTTCTGTTGGTGATGCTTCCCAGAAAGATGGACACAGGTGCTCAGTGGATGCACTACGGTCCTTGCCTTCTAGGTAGCAGGGGCCTATTTCCACTTCTGTTGGTTGGTGCTTTCACAAGGAATACCTACTGGGTAACTCAATGTCTGCACCTGGAAATTGATTTCACAGTGCCACTCACCATCAGAATCAAAAGGATCAAAAGGAAACTATCCGCTTCGAAAAATCCCCCACTGTGATATCAGCCTGACCTTTTTATCTTGAAACTAGAGGCCCAGTGCACAAAATTTGTGTACTGATAGGGTCCCTAGCAGCTGCCGGCTGCTAGCCCAGTACTCCCTTCCCCCGGCTGCCTGCTGCCACCACTGGCCAGGGCCTCCTTCCCTTTCCCCAGTCACCTGCCAGCGCCAGGGCCTCCCTCCCTTCCACTGGCCAGCATGCCCCCTGGTCGAACTCCCAGAAGAACTCCAGTTGAGGGGACAATTTGCATACTATGCTTTTATTATATAGGATGTGGAATGCCTTTCAAAGAACAGCATTAGAGGAAGAGGCTAAATCTTCATTCCAGGGATTTGGCTTTCCCTACTGTGTTCAGTTTTGAATGAGTCAAGTGGAGACACGATTTAATAAGATGCTATTTCTGGTCTGAAAAGACATCATCACAGGAGGCACCACTGGCCTCTGGTTATGGTGAAGAACATAACATTGTTTTTCTGAAAGGTTATTTTTCTTCTTGAGGGAGTCTATATTTTATGACATCATTTTATCATGGCCCCAGGAGGATCCATCTACTTCAGCTTCAAAAAGTTTTCTTTCTACACTTCATCAGAAGATACATTAAAAAGAAGATAGATTTATGTCCTGTGTTTAGTTAATAGATTTAGGAGTGCATATTATAATCATTTAATGAATATTTTCTGAAATCATTGCTTGCTGTGTAGGCAGAGAGTCAAATGCCACATTCTGTCATATTCAAGTGTTTTTTGGTTTTGTTTTGTTTTTGCCATTTTGTAAAACATGTCAACACAGAATAACTCTATCTGTGGCTAATCTCTAAAACATACAGTCCAGCTGACATCATTTCTATCAACTTTAGGAAAAACCGTCCCTGTCTTAGGGTTGAAAAGGGGGAAAATGCTAATGGCATTTCTTTGTCAGGACTAGGATCTTGTAGGGACTGAGGAGACATTAACTTGGCAATAATCAATATTTCAGTCCAGAAGGAGATGGTTTGATTTCATCTCCAGGGAATTCTTTGATCATTGTTGGCATCTAACGGAGAAGACCTAATCCCATTAGCAAAGTGCTTTCTGCTCTGAGAGGAACAGAAGGGAGACATGAAGGGCTAACAGGGAACTCACTGCCTAATTAAGGCAGAGTGGAGCCAGAGCAGCGTTCCTCACAGGGCAGGACTGAACATAATTGTCAGGTGCATTTTAAAAAGCCTCTAAAAAAATAAACTTTCTGATGCCAAAGGCACACACAATAAAACGCATCTATTTTAAGTACAGTGTTTGATAGGTTCTACAAATGTAAATGCTGTTATAATCAAGGTATCCAACATTTTTATCACTAACACCCCCACCCCATGCTCCCATGCTCCTTTGCGATCACGACCCCACCAAGTGCAGACCCAGGCAAGATCTTGTCTGTTGCCAGTTTGATTTGCTTTCCTTAGAATGTCATACAAATGGACTCATGCAGTATGTATACTTCTTGTCTGGCTTATTTTGCTCAATATAATGTTTTTGAGATTCATACATTTCTTTCCTTATATCATTAATCAGTCATTTCTTTTTATGTACAAGTAGATACTTAGTATTTCCCCCCCAGTTTTTGGCTGGTGCTATTCTAGATCAATACAAGAGTCACTGTGTTGACATAGCTTGTGCTGTGGCAGATGGCTAACTCAGGCCCTAGTGAATCCTACCTCCCTTTACATTGGGAAGATGCCTTACCTATTGAGAGTCTCCTGCCAGGCTGGCGTGGCTGAGTGGTTGAGTGTTGACTGATGGACCCGGGGGTCACCTGTTCGGTTCCCAGTCAGGGCACATGCCCAGGTTGCTGGCTCAGTCCCCAGTGGAGGGCATGCCAGGACTCAATCCCCAATGTGGGGCATGCTGGAGGCAGCTGATCAATGTTTCTCTCTCACCAATGTTTCTGTCTCTCTATCCCTCCCCTTCCTCTCTCTCTAAAAAAATCAATAAAAACATAGTATTTATGACTGGTGGAGTGTGGGGGAACTAACATTATGTGGGTTCCAGAGCTTCAGGATAGCCTGTAGCTCCTCCCCTCCCCCCTTCTGCAACCCTGGGCCCACTGTGTTGTGAATGGACCTGGGCCAGCCTCCTGCAAGAAGCCTTCTCCAGCCTCTTCCAAGAAGAGGCCACTTGAAAGGCACTGAGGTGCCCAAGCCAACAGCCCAAGCCACCTTCCAGCCATCAGTAACTGCAGCACATGTGTGAGCCCAGAGGGTCCAAAAGAAGGACTTGCCTGGTGGCCAGCCCACAGATTGTGAGAAGTAAATAATCGAGGGGTAATTATCTTTTAAGTTGTCTGTTCACCTTCATCACCCTGAACTTCTGATCCACTTCAAAAGGTTCTGGGATAGGAGTCAAGTCACACTCTCTAGAGCAGTGATGGCGAACCTATGACACACGTGTCAGAGGTGACAAGCGAACTCATTTTTTGGTTGATTTTTCTTTGTTAAATGGCATTTAAATATATAAAATAAATATCAAAAATATAAACTTTGTTTTACTATGGTTGCAAATATCAAAAAATTTCCATATGTGATACGGCACCAGAGTTAAGTTAGGGTTTTTCAAAATGCTGACACGCCGAGCTCAAAAGGTTCGCCATCACTGGGATAGAGTCAATGCCATAAAGGCACTTGGGATGTTTCATGTCATCAATCAGTGAAAGGGAGACTGAAGCTCAAGCAGTGCTACCACCTCATCTCTGACAAAATCAATCAAAACTCCCGTTTCTGCATATGCTGAGGAGCAGATGTAAGGACCAAAAATAAATTTTCCTCCTACATTTTAGAAAGTTCTTCTGATAGACTAATGATCAAATTAACATGACAAGATTAACAGGAGAAAGTAACCAGATGTATTATGTATCACATATGGGGATTCCACAAGAATATGAGACCTAGGACAGATCAGGCATTAAGGTTGATACGCCATCTAGAGCTAAGGAAAAGGGGGCAGTGGTTTGGGACTTAAAAGGTCAGGAAGGCAATCCACATGGAGATGGAAAAGCAAATGCCTGGTAAACAAATGATTGCTGGGCCTTTTAACAATGGGACACAGAGAGGATTTTGATCTAATGTGCTTTTCTAGCGCCCCGACTCCCCCCAGTCTATCACCCTTACTAATTTACTAGTTCATAGTAAATTATAGTTACTGTGATGATATCTGCCTTTCCTTGATCTGACTCTCTATATAAATTCCTTTTAGGAAGTTAGGGTCAACGCTTTTTTTCGGTGCCTTGTTTCTTAAAAATAACCAGCTTAAATAGTTCATATCACACAAGGCACATTTTGGGTGGCAAACTCTGGTTTTCTTCACAGATTATGGTAAACTTGAGGTCATCTAAGACGAAGAACCTGGGATATTTGGCAAAAAGCAGAAGAATTCAGCTTTTGTTTTATTTTTCTTTTATCCTTAATTGGGAAATACATTTCAAAAATTCTACACAGAGATGCCTTAACATAAAGCATCTTTCTGTCTTTACCTGACCCCACCCTTTTATTTTTTTAATTTATTTTATTGTTGAGAGTGTTACAGATGTTCCCCAATCCCCCCACACACCCACCCCGGCTTTGCTGCTCTTTAGTAGGCCCCCACCCCACCCCAGGCCTTCACCTGTCTATTGGCTCTATCCATGAGCTATGCATATATGCATGTAAGTTCTTTGATTGATCTCTTCCCAGCCTCCCTCCCACCTTCCCTCTGAGATCTGTCAGTCTGTTCCATGTTTCTGGTCCCATTTTGTTTGTCAGGTTATTTTGTTCAGAATTCACATATAAGTGAGATCAAGTGATATTTGTCTTTCTCTGACTGGCTTATTTCACTTAGCATAATACTCTCCAGGTCCCTCCATGCTGTCTCAAAGGGTAAGAGATCCTTCTTTTTTTATAGCTGCTTAGTATTCCAATGTGAAAATGTACATCTTTTGTATCCACTCATCTACTGATGGGCACTTGGGCTGTTTCCAGGTCTTATCTATTGTAAATAATACTGCTATGAACATAGGGGTGCATATATCCTTTCTCATTGGTGTTTTAGGATTTTTAGGATATAATCCCAGAAGTGGGATCACTGGGTTAGATAGCAGTCCCATTTTTAATTTTTTTTTGAAACTCCATACTGCACCAATGTGCAATGGATAAAAGACTTAAATGTAAGTCATGAAATCATAAAAATCATAAAATAAATATAGACAGTAAAATCTCAGACATCTCACATGGCAGAATTTTCACCCATACCTCTCCTAGGGCAAGAAAAACAAAGGAAAGAAATAAATAAGTGGGACTACATCAAACTAAAAAGCTTCTGCACAGCAAAAGAAACCATCCTCAAAATGCAAAGGGAACGAACTGTATGGGAGAACATATTTGCCAGTGATACATATGATAAGGGGTTGATTTCCAAAATATATAACTTAACACCAGTAAGACAAACAATCCAATTAAAATATGGGAAAGAGGACATACAGATGGCCAAGAAACATATAAAAAGATGCTCAACATCACTAGTCATCAGTCAGATGCAAATTAAAACCACAATAAGGTGCCCGGCTGGTGTGGCTCAGTGGTTGAGCATCAACACATGAACCAGAAGGTCACAGTTTGATTCCAATCAGGGCACATGCCTGGGTTGCAGGCTATATCCCCAGTAGAGGGTGTGCAGGAGGCAGCTGATCAATGATTCTCATCACTGATGTTTCTATCTCTCTCTCCCTCTCCTTCCTCTTTCTGAAATCAATAAAAACATATTTTTAAAAAAGAAAATGTTTAAAACCACAGTGAGGTATCACGTCACACCTGCCATAATTGCTACCATCAATAAATCAACAAACAACAAATGCTGGTGAGGATGTGGAGAAAAAAGGAACCATACTACACTGATGGTGGGAATGAAGACTGGTGCAACCAGTAACTCCTTCTTTTTCCTACACCATACTCTGATCTCTAGTATGTTTTAAATTTTACAGGGCAAGTGCTCACAGGATGGATAAAAATACTTTTCTAGCCCAAGCCAGTTTGGCTCAGTGAATAGAGCGTCAGCCTGCAGACCAAAGGGTCCTGGTTTGATTCTGGTCAAGGGCACATACCCTGGTTGGGGCTCGTGCAGGAGGCAGCCAATCAACATATTTCTCTCACATAGATGTTCCTCTCTAGCTTTCCCTCTGTCTTCCACTCTCCCTAAAAATCAATGGAAAAATATCCTCATTTAAGGATTAACAACAACAAAAAACACCACAAAACCACACTTTTCTAATCTGCCACTGAAATTTTATTACTGCAATAACAAAGAAATTACTTTCATAAAATCCATGTTTTAATATATTTTAACAGATACAGTCTTAGTGCCCTTATATTCTGAGTAAAGTGGTAGAGTCTGTAGAAAGAATTTTGAACATGATCTGCTCTCTGTCCTCAAGAATCTGTCAGTTTAGTCAGAAAAAAAGAACATTAATAAGTCTCAGGTACCCACACAGGCAGGTCCCACAAACATTTAGATAAAGGATATTTTTGTGATAAAAGATACAAGGGGAAAAGTGCATGCAGCCTTTAAGGTCAGGGAAAGTTTTTCTGAATTCATGTGTTGGAATAAAGTCTTTCCTGGTGAAATATTATTACAAGAAAGAACAAAGAAGGGGCTAAGGAAGAAAGGAGGGAGATAGAGATGATAGATAGATAGATAGATAGATAGATAGATAGATAGATAGATAATAGGTAGATAGATAGAGACATAGATGATAGATAGATGATAGAGTTTAGAGTTAGCTTTCAGTTAAGAATATAGGAGTTTAGGGTGATTGCGGGATAGAGCAGAGCCATAGGGTTGAAGAAGTGTCAGATAAAAACATACCTTTTGGGTTTTTTTCGCTAATAAGTTTAAAACATATTCTAAAGACAGTTAAGGCTACTGAGAGACTAATCTTCCAGGTGAAGTCCAATACCCATGTTAGAAAGATCATATTGAAGGCAGCCTGTATGGCAATGGAGGAGATGGGCTGGTGAGGAGGCTCTGGAGGAAATTCAGGTAAGACCTGGCCAAGGTCTGAGTTAGTATGAGGTGGTGAGATGGACAAAAGGATTGGATTTGAGACATGTTCTGCAGCTGGACTGCTGAGGACTCTGACAAATGGAAGGAGTCAGAAACTCACCTTTTCTGACCTGGCTTGCCTTTGGTGAAAAATACCCCCAGTCTGAGATGTGTGCCCTGGCAGAGACCAGGGCAGCTGGGCACACCGGATGTGTTCACCCCCTGAAGATAATGTCAGTCAATTGCTTTGCTTTCTTTCATTGGTATCTTAGGGTTCTGCACACATAGGACCCTCAGCCTAGAGGAAGGTACCCACACAGGCAGGTCCCACAAACGTGAGCCACATGGCACTAGGGCTGATGGCGGGTTCAGTGTCAGAGATGGTTTCCCTGTATTGTTAATTCAGACATTTTCTAGTGCATGAGTAGTCACAACATGAACTGGATTTAATGAGATTCATGAATTAGATAACTGGATTGGCTCTAATTTGATTAGGACCTTGAGCTAGAGCTGAATGAGTATGAAAAAAGGATCTTCCTGTTCTTTTCTTTGTCCTTGCTATTTCATTGTTGTTCTTTGTTTTTAACTTTCCAGTATTACTTGAGTCACATCTCACAATCACCAGGATGACAGAAGACTCTGAAAAGCTATGGAGCATATAGATTTAAAGACAAAGGAGGAAGGTTTTGGGTTTGTTTGTCTGAGCTGTAGATAAACCAATTTCTAAATTTTAATTTGCAATAACAAAACAAATTCACAGGTACAAAACACACCATTGTCTGTCTTAAATCATTTTTGTGATAAGTGTTCTTTTGGTAATAATTCAATATAATGCCATATTTTCTAAACCCTCTAGCTGGCCTTTAGGGATTTAGTTACAATGAGATTTATTTACAACTCTCCCTGTTTAACAGTTTTTTGTTTGTTTTTTACACCTTTCTCAGCTCCCTATAAATTAACCCAATACCATCTCCAATGGTAGACCTAAGCAGGATTTAAATTTATGAGCCTCAGACCTCCGCCTTTTGCCTAGCCTCCTCCACCAAATCAGATGTCCCAGAACTGTCACACTTTTGGATTCAGATCAAGGTTTCAGGGAACTTATGAACCCTAAATCTCTTTTATAGTTGGCCTACCCCAGAGAAGGGCATGCAGAGGATGAGACCTGATTATCCTTGGAATGAATGTCCGTAACCCAATGTGGCTGAAACTCTGGAAGTCTGCCTCGATGTGCTCTAGGTGGTGCTAACCTACCTCTCATACTGCCTTTTTGGGTCTCCTCTTCCTTTCAAATGACAAAACCCTGCAGTAAAACCAAATCCAATTTGATGGTACACTGACACCAGGCCTCTTCTTTACTCAGAGCAGGTTACATCACTGCACAGAGTGAACTGCACGCCAGAGGACTCTATAATGGGATTGTGCCATGCATAACAAGTGTAGCCATTCTCTCAGTCCCTGCTAATGTTGGCCAATCCACTTTCCAAATCAGACCCTGACCAGTGGCCCTAATTTTCCAAGAATGAGCCCCTCTTCCTTGCCTGTCACTTGAGTTTTTTAGTCTGGTCTGATTTCCTGCTCTTTGCTCTGAGAGTGTGATTAGGTTTTCTGATTCCCATAACATCTGGAAATTAATATCATTCCACTCCCTAAGTCACTGTACCTGGGCACTCGGATGCCTTTACTGACATCTCCTCAAATGCTGTGACAAGCCCCCAACCCTAGCACACTTATGAGGTCAAGCTTTGAAACCCACATCCGTCTTCTGGCTGCAGGCCAGCATTCAGTGTTAATGAGACATCATTCACACAATTCTTCCGATTAATAGCTTCCATATTTTCTGCTGTCAAAGTTGTAATTCATGTCAAGTGGATGAGCAACAATACAGAATTTTTATCACAAAGTTAATTTAATTTTATTTAATTAACAAATATATGATTTAAAAGGTCAGTATGGCATATCATGAAAAACTACTCAACAATAAAAAAAATGAACAATTGATTCATGCAGCAATTTAGATGAACCCCAAGGAAATTATGTTGAGTGAGAAAAGTTAATATCAAAAGAATACATACTGCATGGTTCAGTTAATGTAACATTTATGAAATACATGTTATTATTATTAAATAATATATATTATTTTTTTTATGCTCTACCCCCTAAACCACCTGTACTTTGTAAATCCCTTCCTCATGTATTCATTGTGATCAATAAAATAGTCTCTCAGAAATATTTTATATTTCGTTTAACAACATTGAGTTGACCTAGCTCTTACAAAAGGCTTATAAGGTGCTAAGTGCATTTTACAAGTATTAGCTCATCAGATGCTGGTAGTGGAGGTATGCTCACGCTACAAATGGACAACCAAGCACAGTGGGTTTTGAGTGGCTTGCCACACGTCACCCAGCAAGCCCAGCTCATTCCCTCTCAGGCCGCTTGAGTAATTCCCAAATCTACATTTCCATCTCTCTGCCTCAGTTTAAGTTCAAGCCTTATCAGTCTTATAATAAGTGATTGCAAAATCTTCCTCACTTTCCTCACTGTCTCTATTCAAGTCAGTTTTCTCCCCAAATTGCTGATTTCTACAAGTTTTGGACCATCATTCTTACTAGTTTTATCATTCTTTGATCTTAAATTCCTACACTAACACAACCGTACTCAATGGGCTTTCATTCACCTAGCCACTGATTTAACTGTTCCCATTTCATAAGTGCCTGACCAATGGTCTCTATGCAATATGATATGGCTTCTTACCGCCTTTGAGACAAAGCTCACCTCATTAGCATAGAAAACAGGTTGGTCACCACTGTTTCTCATCAACCTGTTCAGTCTCCTTCTACTTACTCCAGTAACTCAGCCTTCATTTTAGCCACCCTTAATTACAGTATTTAGCTTTCCACATGCACTTGTAAGGATCTAACTTGGATGACGGATGGATGGATGGAGGGATGGATGGATGGATGGATGGATGGATGGATGGAAGAATAAATGAGTAGATGGGTGGTAGATGGGTATTGGGTAAGTGGATGGTTGTTGGATGAATGGGGTAGAATGGAATGGATGGTTTTAAGATAAAAATTGAATTTAGAAAATGGGAAGTGGAGCAGAATTGATTGGGATGTAAAACTAACAGGTATTAAAAATTTACTCCAACATAAGACACTGGGGGGTAGGGGAGGCCAGGGGATTGTCAAGGGCGGGGGGGGGGGGGGGGGAGGAGACATATGTAATACTCTTTGTAATACTTTAAGCAATAAAAAATAAATTAATTAATTAAAAAAATGTACTCCATTTTAGAAATCTTAACTACTTATTATCATGTGAAGGAAACCAATTGGAAAATATACATACTTTACCATTTCAGCTACATGACTCTAGAAAAGGCAAAACTGTGGAGACAGAAAAAAAAGATTAAAGTTTGCCAATGGTTAGAGAGGAAAGAAAAATAAATAAGCAATGTACCGAGGATTTTTAGGGCAGGAAAACCAGACTGTATGATACTATCATGATAGATACATGTCATTATACATTTGTCAAAACCCATAGAATACACCACACTAAGAGTGAATCCCAATTTAAACTATGGATTTGGGGTGATGATGATGTGTCATTGTATGTTCATTTATTGTAACAAAGCTACCACTCCAGTGGAATATGCTGGCCGTGGGAGAGGTTGTGGATGTTTGAGAGCAGAGGGTATGTGTAAACTCTGTGTGTCTTCCTCTCAAATTTATCGTAAACCTAAAATGTCTTTAATGAAATAAACTTTATTGTTTCTTTTAAAAAGCATACTCCTGGTGGATTGACCCATTTTTTATATTTTTCTAGATTTTGCAATTCATAAGAATCATCTGAGACGTTATAAAAATTCAGATTCCTGGCTTTCACTTAGAGCAATAGACTATTTAGCTGCCCCTGGCTCTGACGTGAACTGGTGTGTGGACATGAGTATCTTCTAGGAATCTTAATCTTCTTAGATGATTGCAAAGACACCGGGAACATCAGCAACAGTGAACCTTGGCATAGAGAAAGGTAATGTAATGAGCATTGTGGGTAGTTTGAACTTCAAACCACACAGTTCTTTTTTTTTTTTTTTAAGATATATTTTATTGAGTTTTTACAGAGAGGAAGGGAGAGAGATAGAGAGTTAGAAACATCGATGAGAGAGAAGCATTGACCAGCTGCCTCCTGCACACCCCCTACTGGGGATGTGCCTGCAACCAAGGTACATGCCCTTGACCGGAATCGAACCTGGGACTCTTCAGTCCCCAGGCCGACGCTCTATCCAGTGAGCCAAACCGGCTAGAGCCACACAGTTCTTAATGAAATTGCTTAGACCCTTTATAAATCCACTGTGTCCCACAGATAAGTAAAATTGCCAAATATATATATACATACTAGAGGCCTGGTGCACGACATTTGTGCACTGGGGGTGGTTGTGGGGAGATGGGGGGAAGCTCCTCAGCCCCGCCTGCACCCGCTCACAGTCCGGGACCCCTTGGGGGATGTCTGCTTGCCGGCAGCCAGACATCCCCCATGGGGTCCTTAGCACTGCTGCCACCGCTGCTATGCTCACCAACCATGAGCCCAGCTTTTGGCTGAGTGGTGCTCCCACACACTGACCACCAGAGGGAAGCTCCTGCATTGAGCATCTGCCCCCTAGTGGTCAGTGTGCATCACAGTGACCAGTCGTTCAGCCATTTGGTCAATTTGCATATTAGCCGTTTATTATATAGGATTAGCAATATCTATTAAAATTTCATTGATTTATGGGTTTTGAGGAACCAAGTATTCAATCATCACTAAGACAAAGAAAAGTCCTTCAAGATGGCATTCATCCATCCAGATGCCCTAAAGAAAAATGCTAGATGCACTTGCTCAGACAGCTATGTTTATGAATGGATCATATTTGTATGTAACAGATAATAAGACAGTTACTTTAGCTCATCCAATCACACATCTGTAGGCTTCTTTTAAAGAGTTTTCAGGTACAAAAGTAAACTGCTTTCTCACAGTTTTGATTCTTTTCAATATTTCCTCTTTTCAGCAAAACCACTATTACACTGTAATCACCAGTGTCCTCACCTCTAGATCTAGAAGATGGTCATTTGTGTAGTGTGGTAGGGATGTGGCCAACAAGGCACCTGGCTTCATTTTCTCTCTGCTGAAGCCAGGGCTCACACCATGAAACAGGCGTTAAACACTATAAAGGCATTCTTTGCTAGCTTATCTTGAAAGTAAATACTTAGCAGTAGGGTATATTTTATTAAAAACACACTAATATAGAATATTATCCATGTCAAACATTGTCCTAATCATTTTGTAAATATTATTTTATGCTTCTAATAAATCCTCTGAGACCCAGAGAGGCTAAATAACCCACCCAAACTCACACAGCTGGGGAGCCTGGCTCCCTAACCTCTGCCCTTCACTACCATGCTCTATGGCAGCAGTTCTCAACCTGTGGGTTTCGACCCCTTTGGCGGTCGAACGACCCTTTCACAGGGGTCGCCTAAGACCATCCTGCATATCAGATATTTACATTACAATTCATAACAGTAGCAACGAAAATAATTGTATGGTTGGGTCACAACATGAGGAACTGTATTTAAAGGGCCAGGAGGTTGAGAACCACTGCTCTATGGCATCAATTCTCTGATAGCAGTGGATGCGCCAATTGACTGTTCTATCCCAGGGGCCCAACCACTGAAAGCGGGGGAGCAATAAAAGGGAAAGGGGACCTGAGGGAAATGTGCCTACCTCATGATTTTCAGAAGAGTTCATGAGATAACATACTAGGGTCACTGTTAGAGAAGGGGTGGAAACCCCAGGTTCAAAACTTAACTTTATTTTGTAACTAAATGTAAACTGTGTGTGTCACATTCCTTTCTGTAAAATTATATTAAAGTCCCTATTCTAATTCTAAACCTTCAGATCTAATGATTACCATAATCTTTGTTTCCTAAGAATTCTTTCCATTTACATTTATTCTCCACTCTTTGTGCTGTTCTATAAAAAAAAAAATGAATTGCAGGGACATTATAGGGATATTAATCTCTGTGATAATTCAGAAGGCAATTCAGAGTTCCACAATTCTCAAGATTATCATTTAAACATCAATTATCCTTGCTTGGTTGCTAAGCAGAAGACTTCATTAATAAACAACTTTGTTTAATAGAAACCAAACAGCAGAGAATTTTCTTCAGTTTGATGGGCCATAGTTGGCAACTTTTGAAACTCTCTGTGCTTCATGTAGATTTATCTGGTCCCTTGTGGTCGGGGCATGAGAAGGCCAGGTGGGAGTACCGGATGGATGTACAGGGAGGAGAGTCACTGGTTCTTATGTCCACATGAGGCAGTGCTGCCCTGGGGGAGCCCTGTTTATCCTCAGATGCAGGATGTGAGGAGTGCCCTGGGGTGAGAACCCCGTGGTTCAGAGTAACGCACAGCAGTGTGAGGTTTCCTGCCGTATAAGCCCTGTTTGATGTGTACAAATGAGAGGCTTGTGCGCAAATATGTACATTTGGTAGTTGAGAGGGTTGAAGGAAGGACTAACAGGATGACGAAGAAATATTGTGTCTGAGTGCTAGGATCTCATATAACTAGAATCTCAGTATGTATTTTCTATGTCCAACTCCTTTTGCTCATTGTGTTGTTCAGATTCATTCCCACATGTATCACTCGTTTGTTCCTTTTTAAAAAAACAGTTTACAAATTTAAGTAGAGCCCTTTGCTAAGAAGAGGTCTTTTCCATTATGGTGCTCTGGGTCATGCCATGGCTGCAAGTATCAGGAACTCCGAGGATTTCCAGAGTAGCCATGGCCGGAAAAAGCACAATGGTTGCTGAGCAGCAGGGTGCATGCTATCAGGCCCCAGAGACAGTGCAAAAGAGAGCGGACATAGAACACTCAGAGGCTTGGCCCCAGGAGAGCAATCAGGAAGGCCCTCCTGCAGGAAGTGGCAGAGGAGCTGCGGCAGATGCACAGTAGGTGGGCATCTGGGAGAATTGACATGTCTTGTCCCGCTTTGTAGATGTGCCTTAAGTTACCAGGACTGGGATTTTCCTGGGTAGATGTGCCTTAAGTTACCAGGACTGGGATTTTCCTGGAGTTTACATCTCAATGGGGAAATGCAAGCTATGTACCACAGTTCCTTTTATCAAGGTGAAGAGGCTGCAGGCAGGAGTCCTTGCCCTAACTCAGGAAAGAGACACTTCTTTGCCTGAAAGAAGTGGGAAAGTTCTGCCTCACTCGTCAAAGCATGACCCCCTCAGGCCGCATGCTGAAGAACATCCACTTGCCAAGAAGGCTGAGTGCTTTATCTTCTTCAAACCTGAAGAAAGGCCCTGCTGATGTTAATTGTTTCTGTTTTAAGTGACTTATTAATCAAGTCTTCCTCCCTGTTAAGCAGGCATTTCATAACTAATGATAAAACGTTTTCCTGAGCAAGGAACCGCAGTAGGATGCCATCACTATTCAGCAGGCCTTTCTTCTCACCGTTGAGCTAACTCACCTGCCCCTGCGAGTACATCTGTGCATTACCTGCCTATTCAATCAGTCATAATGATGCATCAACTTCATGACTGCACCTGGAGCTTCACCCGGCCCTGGGGGTGAGGTGGGGAGAGCAGGTGGTTACAAGGAAATAGATTTGTGGGTGAGCATTTTTACTGAGCATTTTTTGCTGCACTGGAGGGATAGAATATACCATGGACAGACATAACCTTGTTCTTACAGGAGTGTACAGTCCAATGATGGAGAAACAGATAAGAAAACAAATCACAATTCAGACCTAACCCCCCCCCTCCCACACACACACACACACATGCTAATAGAGGAAGCCTAGGGAAACAGACATAATTCACATTCATGGAAAAAAAAAATGGAGAAAAATATTGTAAGGTATATAAATGCTGAATCACTATGTTGTAACCTGAAACTAATATAATATCATATATCAACTATGCTATAATAAAAAGTAAATTTAAAAAACCGGTATGCTGCTGCACATGTAAGTAGCATTTGAAGTTGCAGAGTTCAATACGAATGTTCAGTGGAAGGAGTCAAATGTTGTGGTGGACACCGTGGGGCCCCAGATGCCCATCAGTGAAGGCAGTTGTCTGCTTCTGGGAACACTGACCACAGACTACCTTCAGAATCAGCCCCTTCAGCAATGGCCTGGCCAGCCCAGAGCCCACAACTAATGATACATGAAGGCCTGGCCACTTAGACTCGACTCAGCACAACTCTGAAGGGCCTTTCTGGCGCCAGATCACCCTGTGGGTCAGCCTACACCCCAGCTCCACTTCTCCCTCCACCTAGTCTGTCTCTCTTCTGCCTTTCTGCAGGAGTCAGTGCAAAGAGTACTCCTTAACCAATGACCTGCACACCAAGCTCCATTGCTGAGCCTGCTGATCTGCAAACTTTATCTGCAGCAAAGGCAGCCAGACTGGAGCCCTGGGACAGGGAACACTTGGTCTCTCAAATCAGATCTGCCCTATGGACCTATAGATTTTGGTGATGTGTATGATTTATTATGACCCACACATCTTTCTTTTCCTTTCAGCATAACTGACTCATTGTTTTCCACATATTATTTTGAGATTTATTATCCTTTTCCAAGTACAATTCTTCATAACAAGCCCATTATATGTCATTTCTCTTGATTTGGACCCTGCAATATTTTCTCACTAAGCATTGTGTAATCCAGCTCAATTCCCAAATGTAGCAGCCATCATGGCTTTTACCCCAACATTTCATAAGGCAGTTTCTTCTTTATTTTTATTCATAAAAATTCACAGTTATAGCTGCACTGGAGATGGCCTGGGAGTACATCTCAATTGATATGGTATTTCAAATGGTATCATCTCTATTCAAGTCTGATTGCTCACACAGTTTTGAGTCCCATTTCTATTTGCTGATTTCAAGTTTTTCTTGGGATTTTAATAACATCTTATTCAGTTGATTGAACTATATTAGCCTTAGTCTCAAAAGATTTCTCTGGAAAAATATAGCTTGGGTGTTTTTTGTTTTTTTTTATTGTAGAGCATATTAAAATTAATCTTGACCTAAAATTTTTACAATACTTGTTTACATAAATTATCCTAGCCTCTGGTTTCCTAAACCCAGGATTGAACATTGCTGGTGAAGATTCTGGTTTATCAGAAAATATGTTGGACCTGCTCAGGTTTTAGCCTCCTTGCCACTCTTTCCTCTGACAAAGGATCCCCTTTGACCAGACTGAGGGCAAGCTTCTCTGAGCCTTTCCTCTACCAGGCCCTGACATTGGCCCACTGGCCTGCTGTTCTGCTTGAACCCAGTTTCATCAAAGAAACCTGTTAAAGCAATTTATAAAGAATCTCCCCTCCCTTGATATCTGATCAAGTTCCTAGTCCTCCCCCTTGGTATCTAAGTCTTTAGCCTGCCTTAAGCAAGAATCCTGTCAAACCATTTTAGCAAGAATTGCTCTAACCAAAGGACTTGTATGCATGCATATTAGCATAATCAATGGACACAGACACTGGGGCAGTGGGGGCTTGCCCAGGGTGGGAATGGCTTGGAGGGGGGTCAGTGGGGGAAAAGGAAACATATGTAAAACTTCAGACAATAAAGAAATTATTTTTAGAATCCCAGCAACAACACAGCACTGGTAACTCTTACGCAGCCAGCTCTGGGCAGTGAACTTCCACTGGACAGAGAGGCCCTGTAGCCTCAGAGGCCAACCCCAGAACACTGCCACCCAGAGGCTGACCCACAAACTGACTCTTTGCTAAACACAAAATAAGGCAGTCTGGGAAACAAATGCAGCTTGCTTTAAAATAAGGACTGTGGTTTACAACACAGAGGAACAGTGTATCGCAGGGAAACTCAACACTATCCTGAATACCTGGCAGGTCTAAGGCGAGCCACACTGAAGAATAGAAGAACCGAAGGACCTTCACTACTGCAATATTTTTTTTTTTCACCTTTTAACTAAGAAACCAATTTTTTTTCTTTTTTTTTCTTTTTTTTTTCTTTTTTTTTTTCTTTTCCTCTTCTTCTTTTTTTTTTTTCTTCTTTTTTCCATCACCTGATTTTACCCTTTTAATTACTACCTTCTTATTTTTAACCAGTATTATTACTGCTACCATTTTACCATTTTTTTTAAAGTGCCATTTTATTTTCTCTTTATTTTATTTTGGGATTAGTGTTCTCCATTCTATTTTCATCGTTATATTATTGGTTGTTTCTAGTTTGCATTTATCTCCAGGGAGCTGTTGCTGGAATTTGTTGGGATTAATGGCTGTTCTATAGGAGTATTCTCCTCATATAAAAAGTCTCTTCCCCTCTTCCACTTCATTCTCTCTTTTCGCTCTTTTTTTTTCTTTTCCTTTCTTTTCTCGCTTTTACTTTCCCCCCTCCTTTTTCCCACTTTCATTTTTGCACTCCTTTTTTTGGTCCCTAATTTTCTTTTCTTTTTCTCTTTTCTCTTTTTCTCTTCCTTTTCCTTATCCCCTAATTCTCTTAATTCAGGTGGTCACCTTTATTTGGGGTTATTAATATCGTGAATATATTTGTGTATAGTGCCTGGTACGTGGTGCCTTGTTGTGTTGTATTTTGTGCCTTTAAATCAACACAGCAGATCCAAGCAACAGCAACCTCCTGAGCACCACACCCTCTGCTGAGGAACAGCAGCTGTACGTGAAACCTCGCCCCACCAGCCAGAAGAGCCACCACAGCTGTGAACAGCACCCACCAGAGGAGTTGCTGCCAACTGAAGAGCAGCTGCTACCGCAACCGCCCGAAGAGGAACCGCAGACCAAGGAGTCACTGCCACTAAGGGAGCAGCCACTGAATGACTCAACGTCTAGATATGTCAGTGAGATCAAACATGGGTAGACAAAGAAACCCCCAAAGGAAAGAGAAGGAGGACTCTCCAGAAAAGCAGCTAAGTAATACAGAGGCATGCAACATGACAGAAAAAGAATTCAGAATAAGGGTCCTAGAGTGCATAAACCGGATGGAGGAAAAAATCGACAACCTCAGCAAGAAGCAAGAAGAAACAGATGAAAAAATCGATAACATATGGAAGAAGCTAGAAGAAACAGATGAAAAAATCGATAACATATGGAAGAAGCTAGAAGAAACAGATGAAAAAATCAACAACTTAAGTAAGACCCAAGAAGATATGAAGAGTGATATAGCTGCAATGAAAAACTCCATTGAAAGTATCAACAGTAGACTAGGAGAAGCGGAGGACCGAATTAGTGATTTAGAAGACAAGGAAGCAAAACACACCCAAAATGTACTGCAATTGGAGAAAAAAATGAAAAGACAGGAGGAGAGCCTAAGGGAGCTTTGGGACAACATGAAACGAAACAACATACGAATAATAGGGGTACCAGAACAACAGAAGGATGAACAAGGATTAGAAAACCTATTAGAAGAAATAATATCAGAAAACTTCCCTGAGGTGGGGAAGAAAAAAGTCACACAAGCCCAGAGAGTCCCAAACAAGGTGAACCCAAAAAGACCCACACCAAGACACATCATAATTACCATGGCAAATGTTCAGGACAAAGAGAGAATCTTACAGGCTGCAAGAGAGAGATGGAAAGTTACATACAAGGGATCTCCCATTAGATTGTCAAATGATTTCTCAACAGAAACACATCAGGCCAGAAAAGAATGGACGGAAATTTACAAAGTGATGCAAAGCAAAGGACTGAATCCAAGAATACTCTATCCAGCAAGGCTATCATTCAAACTTGAAGGGGAAATAAGAAGCTTCACAGACAAAAAAAGGCTAAGGGAGTTTATCACCACCAAGCCAGCAATGCAAGGAATGCTAAAGGGACTGGTATAAAAATAAGAAATAAAAAGCTCAGAAAGAAAACAGCCACACAAAAACAGAAATGCCTACAAACAACTACCTTTCAATAATAACTTTAAACGTAAACGGACTAAATGCTCCAAACAAAAGACATCGAGTGGCTGAATGGATAAAAAAACATGACCCATACATCTGCTGTCTACAAGAAACCCACCTCATTAGAAGGGACTCACACAGACTGAAAGTGAAAGGATGGAAAAATATCTTTCAGGCAAATGGAAAGGAAAAGAAAGCTGGGGTAGCAATACTTATATCGGACAAAATAGACCTCAAAGTGAAGGCCATAACAAGAGATAAGGAAGGCCACTTCATAATACTAAAGGGATCAATACAACAAGAAGATATAATCCTGGTAAACATATATGCACCCAATGCAGGAGCACCCAAATTCATAAAAAAACTCCTGGAAGATATCAAAGGAGACATCGACAACAATACAATCATAGTAGGGGACTTTAATACACCACTGACAGCACTGGATAAGTCCTCTAGACAAATAATCAGCAAAGATATAGCAATCCTAAATGACTCACTAGATCAGATGGACTTAATAGACATCTTCAGAACACTTCACCCGAAAGCCAGGGAATATACATTCTACTCAAATGCTCATAGGACATATTCAAAAATAGACCATATATTGGGTCACAAGCAAAGTATCCCCAAATTCAAGAAAATTGAAATCATAAAAAGCGTCTTCGCAGACCACGATGGCATAATATTAGAAATAAACTACAATAAAAACAACCCAAAATACTCAAACACCTGGAAGCTGAATAGCATGCTATTAAATATTGATTGGGTTACCAATGAAATCAAAGAAGAAATTCGAAACATCCTGGAAACTAGTGACAATGAAAACACAACAATCCAAAACCTATGGGACACAATGAAAGCAGTCCTGAGAGGGAAGTTTATAGCTCTACAGGCCTATCTCAACAAACAAGAAAAAATGGTAGTAAATCATCTAACTCTACAACTCAAAGAATTAGAAAGAGAGCAACAAGAAAACCCCAGAGTGAGCAGAAGGAAGGAGATAATAAAGATTAGAGCAGAAATAAATGACATAGAGACCAAAAAAACAATACAGAAAATCAATGAAACCAAGAGCTGGTTCTTTGAAAGGATAAACAAGATTGACAAACCTCTAGCCAGACTCACCAAGAAGCAAAGAGAGAGGACCCAAATAAACAAAATCAGAAACGATAGAAGCGAAATAACAACAGACCCCACAGAAATACAAATGATTGTTAAAAAATACTATGGACAGCTCTACTCCAACAAACTAGACAACCTGGAGGAAATGGACAAATTCCTAGAAAAATACAACATTCCAAAACTCAATCAGGAAGAATCTAAAAATCTCAACAGGCCAATAACTATGGAAGAAATTGAAGCAGTCATCAAAAAGCTTCCAGCAAACAAAAGTCCAGGACCAGACGGCTTCACAGGGGAGTTTTACCAAACATTCAAGGAAGAACTAAAACCTATCCTCCTCAGACTACTACAAAAAATTCAAGAGGAAGGAACACTTCCAAGCTCATTCTATGAAGCCAGCATCACCCTAATACCAAAACCAGGTAAAGACAACACAATGAAAGAGAATTACAGGCCAATATCCCTCATGAACATAGATGCCAAAATCCTCAACAAAATCTTAGCAAATCGGATCCAGCAGTACATCAGAAAGATCATACACCATGACCAAGTAGGATTTATCCCAGGGATGCAAGGATGGTACAATATCCGCAAATCAATAAACGTGATACATCACATAAACAAATTGAAAGAAAAAAACCACATGGTCATATCAATTGATGCAGAAAAAGCATTTGACAAAATTCAACACCCATTTTTGATAAAAGCTCTCAGCAAGGTGGGAGTAGAAGGATCATACCTCAACATAATAAAAGCCATATATGACAGGCCCACAGCCAACATCATACTCAATGGACAAAAACTAACACCATTTCCCCTAAGAACAGGAACAAGACAGGGATGCCCCCTCTCACCACTCCTGTTCAACATAGTACTGGAAGTGTTAGCCATTGCAATTCGGCAAGAAGAAGAAATAAAAGGCATCCAAATTGGAAAAGAGGAAGTAAAACTGTCCTTATTTGCAGACGACATGATATTATACATACAAAACCCTAGAGACTCCATCAAAAAGCTACTGGACTTAATACATGAATTTGGCAATGTAGCAGGATACAAAATTAACCCCAAGAAATCCGAGGCATTTCTATACACCAATAGTGAACTTTCAGAAAGAGAGATTATAAAAACAATCCCGTTTACCATCGCACCAAAAAAATTAAGCTACCTAGGAATAAACTTAACTAAAGAGGTAAAAGACCTCTACTCAGAAAACTACAGGACGTTGAAAAAAGATATAGAGGAAGACATAAACAGATGGAAGAACATACCGTGTTCATGGATTGGTAGAATCAACATCATTAAAATGTCCATACTACCCAAAGCAATCTATAAATTCAACGCACTTCCCATTAAAATACCAACGGCATACTTCAGAGATCTAGAACGAACTCTCCAAAAATTCATCTGGAATAAAAAAAGACCTCGAATAGCTGCAGCAATCCTGAAAAAGACCAAAGTAGGTGGGATCTCAATACCAGATATCAAGATGTATTACAAAGCCACTGTTCTCAAAACTGCCTGGTACTGGCACAAGAATAGGCATATAGATCAATGGAATAGAATAGAGAGCCCAGAAATCGGCCCGAACCAATATGCTCAATTAATATTTGACAAAGGAGGCAAGAACATACAATGGAGCCAAGATAGTCTCTTCAATAAATGGTGCTGGGAAAATTGGACAGATATATGCAAGAAAATGAAACTAGACCACCAACTTACACCATACACAAAAATAAACTCAAAATGGATAAAGGACTTAAATGTACGACAGGAAACTATAAAAATTCTAGAAGAATCCAAAGGCAACAAAATCTCAGACATATGCTGAAGCAATTTCTTCACTGATACAGCTCCTAGGGCACCTGAAACTAAAGAGAAAATGAACAAATGGGACTACATCAAAATAAAAAGCTTCTGCACAGCAAAAGAAACCATCAACAAAACAACGAGAAAACCCACTGTGTGGGAAAACATATTTGCCAATGTCATATCCGATAAGGGCCTAATCTCCAAAATTTATAGGGAACTCATACAACTTAACAAAAGGAAGATAAACAATCCAATCAAAAAATGGGCAAAGGACCTAAATAGACACCTTTCAAAAGAGGACATTCAGAAAGCCAAGAGACATATGAAAACATGCTCAAAGTCACTAATCATCCGAGAGATGCAAATCAAAACAACAATGAGGTACCATCTCACACCTGTCAGACTGGCTATCATCAACAAATCAACAAAGGACAAGTGCTGGAGAGGATGTGGAGAAAAAGGAACACTTGTGCACTGCTGGTGGGAATGCAGACTGGTGCAGCCACTATGGAAGACAGTATGGAGTTTCCTTAAAAAACTGAAAATGGAACTCCCATTTGACCCTGTGATCCCACTTCTAGGAATATATCCCAAGAAACCAGAAACACCAATCAGAAAGGATATATGCACCCCTATGTTCATAGCAGCACAATTCACCATAGCTAAGATCTGGAAACAGCCTAAGTGCCCATCAGTAGATGAATGGATTAGAAAACTGTGGTACATCTACACGATGGAATACTATGCTGCTCTAAAAAGGAAGGAACTCTTACCATTTGCAACGTCATGGATGGAACTGGAGAGCATTATGCTAAGTGAAATAAGCCAGTCAATGAAGGAAAAATACCACATGATCTCACTCATTCATGGATAATAGAGACCATTATAAACTTTTGAACAATAATAGATACAGAGGCAGAGCTGCCTCAAACAGATTGTCAAACTGCAGCAGGAAGGCCGGGGAGGGTTGCGGGGCAGGAGGTAGGGGGGTAAGAGATCAACTAAAGGACTTGTATGCATGCATAGAAGCATAACCAGTGGACATAAGACATTGGGGGATAGGGGAGGCTAGGGGACTGTCTAGGGCGGGGGGATAAAATGGACACATATGTAATACCCTTTGTAATACTTTAAGCAATAAAAAAAAAAAAAAAAGAAATTATTTTTAAAAATTGCTCTAAATTCCTCTTAGGAATTTTCATCTTTGACTTCCTCTCTGTTCAGTGGCTATAAATTTTCAGCTATCTTTGTTCTATGCTGAGTTGAGTTCAATCACTTCCCTCTATTGCAGTAGTTTTGAATAAAGCCTTCTTTGCCATTTTTAACAAGTAGCCAGTGAATAATTTCTTTAACACATCATTTCTTAAGTCAGTGGCTCTCAAGCTTTTGGAAATCCAGGCCACACACAGACATATAAGCTTTTCTTTAATGTATGCTGACTCATTGGTGCATTCCCATGTTCCTTTGTGGTGGCCCACGTTGTCCATAAAGATGTCTTTTAATAGTTCCTTCTCATAACCGAAGTGCCTCCATTAACATGTTTAAGGACTAGATAAATGCAATACCAATAGGGCAAACCAATCATTCTGTTTGACATGAGTAAGAGAATCCTGGAGTGGCACCAGTCACAAGCAAACTCAGAGTAAGTGAGGTGATTTCGTCTCCATTTCCCCCCTACTCAGCACCCTCCTTTGATGCACGTTCTGATGGTTTCACTCTCTCTATCGGCCTGCCAATACCTTCTGGGCTGACAATGCGCATGCCTGGAGGGTTTGATTTACCCAGGCCCTTCCCTGACAGAAAGCATGTTAACAGAAGAGTTCTATAGAAGCTGAGGGACTTAACTATTATTTACACATAGCTTAGATCTGAACAGTGCCCAGGTCGGGGAGGAGAGTCTTTCCTAGATCATCAGTATGTAGTGCAGCAGTTGTCAACGTGTGGTGTCTGGACCAGCAGCATCAGAATCACCTAGAACTTGTGATAAACGCACATTCTCAGGCCCCTGCCCAGGCCTCCTGGGGCCTTTGGGAGGGTCTGTGGTATAGTCCAAGGTTAGCTGCTGCCTGTGCCAAACCCAGGGCTACCTGGTAGGAGACTCAAAGCGATCTGCTTGTCTCTGCTAGGCTTGGAGTTCAATGGAAGGGGTTATGCTGCAAATTCAGGACAACTGCCTCTAATGCCAGGTTTATGGCCATTCAGCCATAGGTGCAGGGCACACTGAGGCCAGCTTCTGCTTGTCTGGGGTTTTTGGGCTTTTGAGAGACTTTAGGAAGGTCTGAAGCACAGGCCAAGGCTGGCTGATTGTGAGACATGGCCACTGAAAGAAGTTCTGGCAGTTGTGTAGAAAAGGGTGGGGTAGGATCTTAAGGAATCACCAGGGTGGGGTGATTTGGTGTTAGCCAGGTTAATGGAGATGTATTTGGCATCCATCTGTACTTGCAGACTGGGTAGTGAGAGGGCTCAACAAAAATACAGTGGTGCCTGCCAGCACTTGCACCTGCTCCTGCTGGCTGTGTGGGGAAGTGAGGAGGGCTTAACAAAGGAACAGTGGCACCTGCCAGCGCCCACTCCTGGACGGAGCTGCCTCTCCAGCCCTTGCCCCCAAGTCACACAATTCTGTTCCTTCCCTTCTGTCCCTTGTATTTTTTGAGCTGCTGGAGCTCAGAGTTAGTGTTGTGAGCAAGTGAGTCTGTGTGCAGGCCCTGTAAGAGGATGCCTGTGTCTACAGCAGCCCCGTCTCACCCAAACAGAATTTCCGCTGATTGTCAAAGCGAGATGTGTTGACTCCTCTTCCCAGCATTGGTGCTTTGGAATGGGAAACCCTGGGTGGGACTGGGACTGCTCACTCCTCAAGGGGGATCTCTGTAGCCGAGGTATCCCTTCCCTTTCTTAACCACCACACCTGGGTATGAAACCAGCCCATTACACAGCTCTGCATCTCTTACCAGCCTCAAACTGGCTTCTTCTTTAAATCCTTAGTTATAGGAGTTCTGTTCAGCTAGTCTTTCCTCAGTTGGTTCTCGAGGATGGATGTTCTATAATTTAGTTGTAATTTTGATGTTGTTGTGGGAGGAGGGGAACACAGCCTTTCCCTACTCTACCATCTTGACTGAAAGTCAATATGCCACTTTCAATTAGGAACGGAACAACTAGACCAGCCGTGGGCAAACTACGGCCCGCGGGCCAGATCCGGCCCGTTTGAAATTAATAAAATTAAAAAAAAAAAAGACCGTACCCTTTTATGTAATGATGTTTACTTTGAATTTATATTAGTTCACACAAACACTCCATCCATGCTTTTGTTCCGGCCCTCCGGTCCAGTTTAAGAACCAATTGTGGCCCTCGAGTCAAAAAGTTTGCTCACCCCTGAACTAGACAGAAGAATTGTATACATTAAAAGGAAGAATTTTTGATTCTATGAGTTGTATCTCAATTCTTTAAAAGAATAAACTAATGAAAGAAAAATGTATATCAAGTTGAAGGGCATTATTCAGCAATCAGATCACTAAACATTCTTTATTTTTTTAAACCTCATCTGAAGATATTTTTTCCATTGATTTTTAGAGACAGTGGAAGGGAAGGAGGGCAAAAGAGAGAGAGAGGGGGTGGGGGGGGGGAGAGAGAGAAACATTGATGTGAGAGAGATCAATTGGTTGCCACTGGAACTCACCTCAACCAGGGCCAGGAACTGAATCTGCAACCCAGGCGCATGTCCTTGACTGGAAATTGAACCTGTGACCATTCGGTGCTCAGCAGATGCTCTAACCTTAGCAACACTGACTAGGGCCCTTAAACATTCTTAAATATATACTGCATATATATTTTCTAATATTGATATCTAAATTCAATAGATAATTTTGATAGGCCCTGTTTGTTTGTTTTTCATGTTTACAACAGTCTAAGGTTGTTCAAAGGGCATTATATAGATTGAGTCTCATTAATCTCATGACAACAATCCTATGGAAAAGGCATATTTCTTTTTCTTAATTGACACAAAAGACTTTAAGCACACAGAAACTTGCCCCTGGTCACTGAGTGCCATTTGTTGTCATCTGAAGAAGCCTCAAAATAAAGAAAGCTCACGTAGTTTATTTTGTAAGATTCTAAGGACAATATAATTTTTTGTCAGTGTTGTTTTCTTTAATTTTTTTTAATCTCCAAAGATAGGTACTTCATAGTTCCCATTTTATAGATGAGGAAACTAAGTTACTGAAAACCAAAATGAAATATATAAAAATATTCAGGGAATATCAGAATTTGAACCCAGGAAGTCTGTTAAAAGGAAAAAAAGAATATTTATTGAACCATGTCAGCTCATGGATATTGGAGGTAGGCAAAGCACCAGGGGACATTTTAACTTAACAGACTGACAGTTGTCAGGGGTGGGGGCTTGGGGAGCTCGGTGAAAACTATGAAGGGGTTAAGCAGTACAAAATAGTAGTTATAGAATAGACACAGAGATGTGGATTACAGCATAGGGATTATAGTCAATATTGTGATAAATGTGTATGGGACTAGATGGGTACTTGAAGCAGTGGGGGAACCACTCTGTAAAGTATATGATTGCCTAACCACTTTGCTATACATCTGAAACTAATACAGAATAGTATTAAAAGTAAACTGTAATTGACATTTTTTAAAAAATAAATAAAATACAAAAGGCAACTTGGCTGTTAAAAATGCCATATGGATTATTCCTATGACATTCTGGAAAAGTCAAAACCATAGATACAGAACACAGATCACTTGCTGGCATGAGGTGAGAATTGGAAGAGGAACTGACTGTTAAGGGGCACAAGAGGCCTTTTTTTGAGGCAGTAAAATGTTCTGTGTCCCCTTTGTGGTTATGGTTCCATAAAGGCATGTATTTGTCACACTCATGCAACTGGACACTAAAAAGGACTGTTTCTGTATGTAAATTACGCTTCAATCAATGTGATATTTTAAAAAATGGCATCACTGGCATCCTAGCTTCACACGGGTTAGAGGCAGAGCCATAAAAGGAACTCAGGGCAGCTGCTCCAACCTACTACGCCAAGTGGGAGCAGGGGACGCACCGCCATGCCACGTCCTCCCAGGACACGCACCTTGCCCTGTCCTTCCCGCTGAACAAAACCCTCCTTACCATACTGTGAAACTCTGCTATGAAAGTCCACCTTCTTAAGTCCCATTTCCCAGCAAGTACATAATAAATCTTTTTAGAAACTATTTTCTTTAATAGCCTTTCACTCCAAGGGAAGAAAATAAAACTGAAGACAAGCTATATTAACAGCCACATTCTTCAGCAAGTGTCACACTGGTGCCTTGTGAGACCAGAAAGTCGTGACTATGGGAGCACACACAGAAAGCTTCCGCCCGTTTATTCTGATAGTTATGATCAGGTCTGTCTTCCCGAAGCTTTGGCACTGCCCTTGCCTGAGGTGTCTGGGCCATCAGCCCCTGCCGGCTGGGCTCCAGGCTCAGCACGGAGAGCTGACTTCTTTATTCTCCAAGAGCCCAGGCAGGGGTGAGTCTTCTGTGCAAAACAACCCTCAACTGCTGAGTCCGCTTGGCAAGTAGCCTTCCTTACAAGGTTAGTCACCGGGTTAAGGACAATTTTAATGTGGGTGTCCACAGCAGAAGAAGGAAAAGCAATCCTTGATCAGTATGCATATGTTCTTAGTAACTCCTCTGCCATTAAAAGAAAGAGGTTCCTTATTAGATTTGTGTTATAAAATTAATTAAATTGTATGGCAAATGAAACACAGTCAATGCTGTATTTTAAAAAATGGTCTCCCGTCAGGCAGCCCATCTCCTGCCAACACTGTCTACTCCCAGCCTTTCCTGAATCAAGCACATGTGCACAAGCCTGTGCTTGCCTGGTAAAATATGCATAACGTAAAAATTAGCATTTTAATCATTTTTAAATATACATTTCAGGCCCGGCCGATGTGTCTCAGTGGTTAAGTGTAAAGCCATGAATCAGGAGGTCAGGGCACATGCCTGGATGGTGGGCTCGATCCCCAGTTGGGGGCACACAGGAGGTAGCTGATCAATGATTCTCTCCCCTCATTGATGTTTTTCTCCCTTCCTCTCTCTCTCTGAAATCAATAAAAACATATTAAATAATTTTAATATATACATTTTGGTAGAATTAAGTACATTTACATTGTTGTGCACCCATCACCACCATCCATCTCCAGAACGTTTTCATCATTTTGAACGGAAACTACATTCCCATTAAACACTAACTCCCCATTCCTTCCCAAACCCAGTATCTGGTGACCACCATTCTACTTTATATCTTTATGAAATGAATTATCTAGGTCATTCACATAGATGGAATCAGACAGCATTTGTACTTTTGTGACTGGCTTATTTTATTTAACATAATGTCTTCAAAGTTTATCCATGTTGTGTCATGCATCAGAATTTTCTTTCTTTTTAAGGCTGAATATCACTCCATCATATGTATATACCACATCCATTAATAGACACTTGGATTACTTTCATCTTTTGACTACTGTGAATAATGCTGCCAGGAGCATTGGTGCACAAATATCTGTTCAAATGCCTGCTTGCATTTATATACCCAGAATGTCATTGGTGAATCGTGTGGCAGTTCTGTGCTTAATTTTTGAGGAACCACCATAATGTTTTCCATAGCAGTTGCACTATTTTACATTCTCACCCACCAGCAGTACACAAAGGTTCTGATTTCTCCATATCATTGCCAACACTTACTATTTTCTGAATCTTTAAATAATAACCATTCTAGTGTGTATGGAGTGATATTTCATTGTGTTTTTAACTTGCATTTTCCTAATGATTAACATTGTTGAACATATTTTCATGTGCTATTGGCCATATTTATTTCTTTAAATAAATATTTATTTGAATCCTTGACTATTTTCAAATGGACTGTTGGGTTTTTTGTTGTTGTGTTGTAAGAGTTCTTTATATATTCTAGATATTGGTCCCTTAGTACATATATTATTTTCAAATATTTTCTCCCATTCTGGGATTTGACTTTTTAGTTTCTTAATATTGTCCTTTGATACATAAAAATGTTTAATTTAGCTTGGCTGGTGTGGCTTATTTGGTTGTGCATCAAACTATGCACCAAGAGGTCACTGGTTCAATTCCTGGCCAAGTCACATGCATAGGTTGTAGGCTCAATCCCCAGAAAGGGCATGCAGTAGGCAGCCAATAGATGTTTCTAGCTCTCTCCCTCTCCTTTCCTCTCTCTAAAATCAATAAAAACATATTTTTAAAAAAATGTTTAATTTTATTGAAGTCCAATTTTCTATGTTTTCATTTGTTGCATGTGTTTTTGATGTCACATCCAAGAAATCCCTGCCAATTTTAATGTCATGAAGCTTTCTTCTTATGCATTTTTTTCTAGGAGTATTATAGTTTTAGCTCTTACATTTAGGTCTTTAAAATTTTTGTATATGGGGTAAAGCAAGAGTCAATTTCATTATTTTACACGTGGATATCCAGTTATCCCAACACCATTTGTTGAAAAAGCAATCCTTTCCCATTGATTAGGCTTCGCAAACTTGTCGAAAATCATTTGAACACATGTGTGAGAGTTTATGTCTCTCTTTCAATGGCCTATGTGTCTATTTTTATGCCACGCTGTTTTGATCATTGAAACGTTACAGGAAGTTTTAAATCAGAATGTGTGATTCAACTTTGTTGTTATTTTTCAATATTGTGTTGGCTCTTTGAGGTGTCCATTGATTTATTTTTATTATTAAATAGATCATAGTTTATACAAACTATCATGTAACTACTTTCTCTCACTTGACAATGTATCATGGACACCCCATTAGGGAGTGGCAATAGAGCTCACTATTTATTCTACCTACACATAATTTTACTGAAGTGGATCATGTCATATATGCTAGGCTTCTAAAGTGCAACCTTTTCATGTTTCCTTTTTCCTTGTTAATGTGTTTCCTTTTTTCCTTTTTACTCATAACCACTCCCTAATTCCACATGACTCTTATAAATTTTTCCTGCCAGGGGATTGTCAAGGGCGGGAAAAAAAAGGAGACATATGTAATACTCTTTGTAATACTTTAAGAAATAAAACAATAAAATAAAATAAAAATTTTTTCCGTGCTCATGTAATCATTACACACATGCACACACCTACAAAGCACACAAATTCTACAGCTGTGTGGTTCCTCATACATGGTTGTCCATGCATCAAACCTTGGTCCTTAGTTGTTAGCTGATACACGCTGCTTTACATGTGCATCTCTCAATAATGCCTATGGATGCCTTAGTATAGATGAAACTGTTAAATTTTTTTGTTTTATTGCAATGACTCCATAATTGTGGTGTGTGATAAGCTATGATTCATTCTATTATTTCCCCAATAATGGCAGTAAATTTTTCTAAATTTTACCACTAACATATCCTCAAACATAAAATATTTCCATAGCCTGGTGGTGTGACCTTTATAATATTAATTCCAAGAAGTGCAATTTCTCAGCCATTAAATTTTTTATAAATTAAAAGACACCGAAAAGCAACTCAACAAACATGTTTCCACCAATTGTAGATGAGCTTCCTTTCCCCATGTGCTTCCAGTGATAGAAATCATCGCAAACAACTAAATTAACAAAAATTTGGTGCTCAGAGCTCTAGAAAAGTAATGAGAAATCTGATGGAATTTTTTACCAGCCTGGTTTTATCTCACTAAGATACAGGAATGATACTCTAATACATCTCCTTTAAGCTCATAAGACCCTTTAGAAAATGATGTATCTTCCTTGTACTTATCCAAGGCCAAATGGGCAAAGTTCCTAGACATGTAATCTGGTTTCGATGCCCAGTGGCCTCCCTGGGGAAACTACTTCTTATGGTGTAGTGTTGCCCCAAACCGAGATCACTGAGAACTTAAAAAAATATCAGGAGCCCTGAATGCAGTTCAATCAAAGGAGACCCTTAGGAGGCAGGAGAAAATGGACTTGGAGACACACAACAGCTGTTCCCTCCAGCAAATGCTACCCCTGGGGACAAAACCAAATCTTTGATCTGATCATTCAGCTCGTAAGTAATTCCTGAACTCTGACTGGGCAGGGGCTTTTGGAGATTTGACAGCCAAGGGAAGCGATGCTGTGAGCACCCTCCCCTCCTCATGGCAGATATACTCCCAACATGGTTGCCATAAGGACCCAGGCAGTGTGTGAAAAACTCCCGGTGCAGTGGCCAGAGCACAATAGTTAGTCCCATGTTTTGGAAGTGTATTCAAACACTTTTCAAAGCAGCCCACTTACTGATCTGAGTTTTAGTTCCCATAAACAGTTTTCCCTAAATGGTACATTTTGTGCATTCTTGCTCATTAATAGCTGCAATAACTCCCAGGTCATTTTGCCACATTTGGCAAGAGTGATAGGGGCACCATTGGATGATTGCACAGTGTGTCTCTGCAGCTGATGTCCAGATCCACTTTCTTTTTGTAAATTAGTCAAACTCACTAGGAACATTCTGGAAACTCACCTACACAACTGAAAACTTGGCAGTAGAAATGGTGCTGGGGGCTGCCAAAACCAGATGTCTAGTACCCTGCCTGCTCCTGACTGGAGGACACATGCTCTGAGGAAAAATCTCAGATTTTTCCTTCCTGTTGAATTTGACTTTTTCTTGGGTAAAGGTGAAAATAAGTGTACAGCCCTAACTGGTTTGGCTCAGTGGATAGAGCGTCAGCCTGCAGACTGAAGGGTTCCAGGTTCGATTCCGGTCAAGGGCATGTACCTCGGTTTCGGGCACATCCCCAGTGGGGAGTGTGCAGAAGGCAGTTGATCGATGTTTCTCTCTCATCGATCTTATTAACTCTCTATCCCTCTCCCTTCCTCTCTGTACAAAATCAATAAAATATATTTTTTTAAAAAAAAAGAAAATAAGTGTACATAATAAATATGAAGTTGTATAAAAATTTACCCGACTTTAAATGCTTCCGCAAATAGGCTTTATCTACAATAGATTGGACGGAATCTAACAAAAGCCCAAATCTGATTCCTTAAGAGCCGGTGGGATAAAAAGGGCTTCTGTCATGAGTGGCACACAGAAAGCTCCTTAAAAAAAAAGAGCCAGTGGTGTTCTTTGAAGCCAGAGGATGAAAGCGGAAATGCCTCGGGTCAATGCCATCCCTCTCACCCTGGGTGGCCGAGGTTTGGAGCCAGATATTTCTTCTCAGGCATCCAGGGAACGGCTGGTGGCCTCCTCGGAGGCAGCTGTTCCAAACCCGATCCGTTAGCTGCATCCCGCTCCCGTATTGAATGGGTCGCCCTTCCAGCCTCGTCACTGAACAGCTCAGGCGTCAGATGCTTTTGCATCTGCTGAAGTGCATGCATAACCCCAGGTCAAGTGCTCACCCCAAGCTGTTTATGGATCTCCCTGTCCTTAGCTGGGCAAGCGTAGGAATTATGCCAGAGATGAGATTTCAGGCACAAGGACCCAGACCTCTTCACAATAGACAATACAAACGGGAAAAAAAGATTTCCAGTGTTAAGTCATTTGGGCTCCTCAAGGTCTCATATGTGGCCCAAAAAGAAAGATTAAAAACAAAACACTAAAAATTGGGGAATCTGAGTGAACTGCTGGTCAGTTTATTTACTTAATATCTATAGAAGTTTTCTGTTATATATTTTGTTCTGCGGTTCAAAACAGGTTACAACCCTGACGTCACCAGATCCAGAATTACTATTGTTTCTATGTGAAAATATTGCTAATGTGACCATTAGTTCTCTCTCTTTCTTTGAATGAATGACTGTAGAAAAATCTTAATAAACCATAAAAATGGAAGGATCATAGATGTTAGCTAGATTATTACTAGAGATTCTAACAATGTTCGCTCTGTATTATTTCCTATGACTGCTGTAACAAAATGAACACAAACATAGTAGCTTAAAACAACAAATATATTATCTCGTACTTTTGGAGGTTAGAAGTCTGAAATGGGTCTCACTGTGCCAGATGTCAGCAGGGCTGTGGTCCTTCATGAGCTCTAGGGGAGAATCTGTTCCCTGCCCTTTCCAGCTTCAAGAGGCCGCCCACATTCCTTGGCCTGTGGCTGCATCACTCCAACCTCTGCTTCTGTCATCACATCTGTTTCTCTGTCCCTCCTCTGTCCCTCCTATAAGGACCTTGTGATTACTTCAGGCCCACCTGGATAATTCAGGATAAACTATGCATCTGCAGATCCTTAACACGCCTGCAAAGTTCCTTTGCCATATGAGGCAACACAGGTCCCATCAATTAGGATGTGGGCATCTTTTAAGACCTTAATTTGCCTCCACACTCTCATCTGTTACTCCCCGCAGCCCCCAACGCCTTGAAGGCTGCAGTTAGGAAGGGGCCATCCTGATTCGCCAGAACATCCGTTCCTTGGCCACTGCTGATTGGACCAGAGGTGGACATGTAGCTCCAGCTCTGCTAGTCCAACATTGCTCAGAGGGTATGGAATGGGACAGAGAGCTCATTGTCTGACTGTGCAGGACTGAGCTAAAGTGCTGGCATGGTGTGGAGAGGCAGTGTGCAGAGAGTGTGCAGAGACAGCAAGGGTGTGGCCAAAGTGTGGCCAGGCCAAGCGGGTGAATGAGGACCCTGTTCCCAGAAGCCTGCTCTGTTCTGGGATGGTGTCTTGGATCGACACAACTAATCTATTTAATATTTGAGTTTCTGTTACACACTCCCAAAAGCGATCCACCTCTGATAACTAAAGCACTGAGCATTTCTATAATTAAACTACAGCCCTTGTGTTGTCTTTCGCGCCTGTGTAGTATCTGCCTGTTTTTATATCCTTTGCAAAACGAGATGACGACAGACCGTATAAAAACAGTGTGTGTCTGCAGTTGCTAGATCGTCTGCATCAGTGGAAACAATTTGATCTGTGGAAAGGAGGGAACAAAATTAAGTTAGAGACTAAATTTATTCAGGGTTGAGCTCATATATCCTAGAGCAGGAGTGGGAAAATCTGTGGACTTTTACATGTCCAGTAAGAAGAAAGCTCTTTGTATTATTGCTTCTCAAGTTAGTCAAGTCTGGGCAGCCCAGACTGCATACATAAAATAAATATCATCAAGACACAGTCAACAACTCCACAAAATAATGCTGTAAGTAAACACCAGCATTTCATAAGAAGAAGAATCTTTGTATTTGAACTGAGTCAGACTCCCCCTTCTCCAGGGAAATGTAATGGAATTAAGTCTCCTCTGTTCTTACTTAGAAGTTCATACATAATCATAGAAGGTTATTACATAGACAGAAAATATAAAACTACAATGACAGAGCTGGTATATAATGCAATTTAATTATGCCAGTAATAAATTGCCCCCTCAGTCACCAAAGAAGGATCTAAACATAGAGATCAAGTGAAACTAATGTTCTTTCTCAAAACATTGCAGCAGCTGCAACTTCCTTGTGGGTTTTGTGAGACCTAATAGAATTGCTTGTTTTTTTTTATTTCTCTATGTGAGAAGTTCACCTCCCTTAGCTGATGGAAAGATAAAGTGACACCACACTTGACCTCGGTCTATGGACATACATTCCTGTTATTTACTTTTTAAAAAGTGTATCTTTATTGTTGAAAATATTACAGATGTCGCCTTCCCACCCCCCCACCCCCCGCCATTGACCCCTTCTAGCCATACCAGCCCCCGTCCCAGGCTACACCACACTATTGTATATGTCCATGAATTATGCATAAAATTTCTTTGGTTAATCTCTCCCACCTACCCACCCACCCACCACTCTCCCCCCGCCCTCTGAGATTCATCAGTCTGTTCCATGCTTCTATGTCTCTGGATCTATTTTGTTCATCAGTTTATTTTGTTCATTGGATTCCACAAGTGAGTGAGATCATGTGATACTTGTCTTTCTCTGACTGGCTTATTTCACTTAACATAATGCTCTCCAGGTCCCTCCACGCTGTCTCAAAGGGTAAGAGATCCTTCTTTTTTACAGCTCCATAGTATTCCATGGTGTAAATGAACCACAGTTTTTTTTATCCACTCAGCTACTGATGGGCACTTGGGCTGTTTGCAGATCTTAGCTACTGTAAATTGTGCTGCTATGAACATAGCGGTGCATACATTCTTTCTGATTGGTGTTTCTGGTTCCCAGGAGTGGGATCATGGGTCAAATGGCAGTTCCATATTTAATTTTTTGAGGAAACTCCACACTGGTTTTCTTAGTGGCTACACCAGTCTTCATTTCCACCAACAGTGTGCCAGGGTTCCCTTTTCTCCACATCCTTGCCAGCACTTGTCATTTGTTGGTTATTTGACGCTAGCCATTCTGACAGGTGTGAGGAGTTACCTCATTGTTGTTTTAATTTGCATCTCTCTGATGGTTAGTGACTTTGAGCATTTTTTCATATGAGTCTTGACCTTCTGTATGTCCACTTTGGAGAAGTGTCTATTTAGGTCCTCTGCCCATTTTTTAATTGGATTGTCTTCCTGGTATTGAGTTACATGTGTTCTATATATTTTGGAAATTAACCCCTTGTTAGATATATTATTGGCAAATATGTTCTCCCATACAGTGGACTCACTTTTCATTTTGTTGATGGTTTCTTTTGCTGTAGTAGAAGCTTTTTATTTTGGTCTAATCCTAGTTGTTTATATTATCTCTTATTTCCCTTGCCCTAGGAGATGTATCAGGAAACATATTGCTATGAGAGATGTCTGAGATTTTGCTGCCTATGTTTTCTTGTAGGATTTTTATGGTTGTATGACTTATAGGACTTTGAAAAAAGAGATAGAAGAAGATATAAACAAGTGGAAGAATATACTGTGTTCATGGTTGGTAGAATTAGCATCATTAATACTAGTGTGTCCATACTATCCAAAACAATGTATAGTATCAGTGCAATCCCTATTAAAATACCAATGGCATATTTCACAGATCTAGAACAAATACTCCAAAAATGCATATGGAACAAAACCAACAACAACAACAAAATCCCAAATAGTCACAGCAATTTTGAAAAAGAACAAAGTTGGAGGGATCACAATACCAGATTTCAAGTTATACTACAAAGCCACTGTAATCAAAACAGCCTGGTACTGGCACAAGAACAGGCATTAAGATCAATGGAACAGAACAGAAACCCCAGAAATTATCCCAAGCCATATGCCCAATTAATATTTGACAAAGGAGGCAAGAGGATATAATGGAGTAAAGATAGTCTCTCCAATAAATGGTGTTGGGAAAATTGGACAAGTACATGCAAAAAAATGAAACTAGATTACCAACTTATACCACATACAAGAATAAACTCAAAATGGATTAAAGACTTTAATGTAGGTCATGAAACCATAGTTATTTACTTTTGATTAGCCTAACCAGGATCTTATTCTGAAATTTACTTATAATAATCATAAATTTGACAGAAAATATGGGCTAAGCCAGTTCTTATACCTAAAGAAATGCAGGCAAAGTTTTGAATTTATTTAGCAAGCTCATCTATATATATAAAAGCCTAAGCAGCCTTTATGACTGAATGACCGGAACAACCAGAACAACTGGTAGACCAGTCACTATGACATGTACTGAGCACCAGGGGGCAGATGCTCAATGCAGGAGCTGCCCCCGGTGGTCAGTGTGCTCCCACAGCCAACCTTCCACAGTCCCTTCCCTCCCACCCCCCATCCCAGGCTGGCCGGCCCCCCTGATAGGCCTGGATCGCCGGCCAGGCCAAGGGACCCCATCCATGCATGAATTCGTGCACCGGGCCTCTTGTTGTAATATAATGGAGAAATTCTGGCTTGCAGACAGAGTAGCCTGCTCCAATTCCTGGCTCTGTCGCTTTGTACCAATCTGAGCTCTGACAGTTTGTTTAACATACCTGTATCTTGATTTCATGAAAAACCTACTACATACTTGAGAGGGGCTTAGTAGACTAGATTGAAGCTCTGCCTGTATCACACCCACTGGACATCAGGCACAAAGCAAGCACCTGGTGTAGTCTTCTTCCCACCTCATCTTCTTCCTGTGTTTTGCTTTTATGTGGTGTCTAACTCTCTAAAACGCTATTGTAAATAGATTTCCAATTCCAGAAGATGGTCTAGAAAGTAATCTCATCCCCTTACTCACAAAAGCTATAATAATCTGGAGACGTAAAAAAAGACAAAAGAATATGGACTAGCCCATAGTCCATGATGAGTAAGAAGATTCTTTACCGCCCAGCCAGCATGGCTCAGTGGTTGAGCATCGATCTATGAACCAGGAGGTCAAAGTTCAATTCCCTGTCAGGGCACATGCTCAGGTTGTGGGCTTGATCCCCAGGAGGAGGCATGCAGGAGGCAGCTGATCAATGATTCTCTCTCATCATTAATGTTTCTCTCTCTCTTTCCCTCTCACTTCCTTTCTGAAATCAATAAAAAATATATTTAAAAAAATAAGATTCTACACTTTAAAGACATCAGTTCTCCTCAAATGCAATTATACTTAAAAATCCAACAGATGTTTTGTTATGTATGTAATTTTAGATTTTTTAAATTTAATAGATAAACATTACAAGATTGGACAAGACACTCCTAAAGAAGAAAAAAAAAAGTGAAGAAAGCCACTCTACCGGATATTTTTAAGCTCCAGTAATGAAGGCTGCAGGGGTATTCGTGCAGGATGGATGAATTGACAGCAGAGAAGGGTGGAGCTCTGAAACAGGCCATACAAACATGGGTGCAGTGTGGGTTCCTGGCCGGAGAAAGGGCTGTTTAAGTGGGGATGCAAACTCAGTTATCCACGCAGAAAATAAAATTGGATTAACACATCACCTCATACACAAAAATAACTTCAAGATGGAAATAAACGGAATGAAAAGGCACTCTGGGTTATTCTATGATAAGAAGTAGCCCCTCTATCTCATTGACTACACCCACAGTTAATTTCTTTCCCTGGACACATTTTCTATGACTGCCAGCACTCTCCCGGGCCGCTGTTCTCCATGTTGTAGCTGATCACTTTGGGGTGCTCTGATCTGCGGCAGCTTCGTGTCCAGAGGTGCTTCCCCAGTTTCAGCAGAACGGGCACAAGCACAGGGAAGCACACGCTGGACCTTAAATGCTTCCGCCAGAACTGACACATGTTCCCCTCTGCTCATGTTTCTTTGGCCAGAGTACCTTACCAGGGTAAAATGTAAAATACCCTGCCTGTGGGAAAATGAATTGCTTCTACATGCTACACCAAGGACAGGCCATAGGAACAAAATGTTAATAGATGAGGAAACACGTCTCTGAAGAAACATATTTTGATAACATTTTTATAAAATTATAAAAGATTTGAAAATAAATACTATATTATTTAAACATCCTATATAATAAAAGGGTAATATGCAAATTGATCCTAACAGCAGAACGACTGGGAATGACTGGTCACTATGAAACACACTGACCACCAGGGGGCAGATGCTCAATGCAGGAGCTGCCCCCTGGTGGTCAGTGCGCTCCCACAGGGGGAGCTCTGCTCAGCCACAAGTCAGGCTGATGGCTGCCAGCACAGCGGTGGTGGCGGGAGCCTCTCCTGCCTCCTCAGCAGCACTAAGGATGTCCAACTGCAGCTTAGACCTGCTCCCTGCTGGCAAGTGGACATCCCCTAAGGGCTCCCGGGCTGCCAGAGGGATGTCTGACCGCCACCTTAGGCCCAATCCCCCAGGGAGTGAGCCTAAGCCAGCAGGTGGACATCCCCCAAGGGGTCCCAGACTGCAAGAGGGCACAGGCCAGGCTGAGGGACCCCCGAGTGCACAAATTTTTGTGCACCAGGCCTCTAGTATCTTTATAAAGGATAAACTGGTATATTTTTAACAGAGAATGGGTAACACCAAAATTCAGAGTGTTGATTACCTCTGTGGATGGAACAGAGGGTGGGCAGATGTGAGTTGTTGGAGCTTTTTCTTTTTTGTTTAATATATTTGTATTGATTTCAGAGAGGAAGGGCGAGGGAGAGAGAGATAGAAACATCAATGATGAGAGAGAATCACTGATCAGCTGCCTCCTACATGCCCCATTGGGGATCAAGCCCACAACCTGAGCATGTGCCCTGACCAAGAATGAACAGTGACCTCCTGGTTCATAGATTGATGCTCAACCACTGAGCCACGCAGGCTGGGCTGGACCTTTTCCTTGTCTGAAGCATTGGTGCAGTCACCAGGCCTTGAGGAGAGGGCAACAATTCCAAGGGAAAACAACCAAGGTCAACAAAAATAACTCAATCCATGGGAGACTGAGATAATGTAGAGACAACATTTTCAAATATCCAGAATACCCTCAAGTGTATTTTAGAAACTGCATCTATAAGACAAGAACAGACAGCTGGGGGAAATATCAAAGAACAAGAAAATATTCTTGGTAGTTAAAATGATTATTTCTGAAGTTTAAATAAAATCATTAGTAATATTAAAATATAAAATACAGCCCTGACCGGTTTGGCTCAGTGGGTAAAGCATCAGCCTGCGGACTGAAGGGTCTCAGGTTCGATTCCAGTCAAGGGCATGTACCTTGGTTGCGGGCACATTCCCAGTGGGAGGTGTGCAGGAGGCAGCTGATCGATTTTTCTCTCTCATTGATGTTTCTAACTCTCTATTTAACTCTCTATCCCTCTCCCTTCCTCTCTGTAAAAAATCAATAATATATATAAAATAGCCCCAGACTATAAAGCAAAAAGTTAAGGTGATAGAAAATGTCTGGGAAATGTTTACAAACTCCAACTCCAACATTCAAAAACCACATATACAGACACAGGGAACAGACATAAACCTGGAGTTATTCTTTTCCAGAGCATATATATTCACTGGGATGTGGTGTGCCCGGTGAAGATGCAGATCCAGATATTTGTTTCAGGAAATTTTGTTTTATTACATTTTGGAAAAAAAACATGTTCCATTCTATTTGTTCCTCATCTTCACAAGTCCCAGTCCGTGCACTTTTGAATCCTTCTCAGATATTGCATAATGCTTTGCACGGACTTCTGTTTCTCTTTTGAATCCTTTTCAGTGATGATGTTTGTAATTTATTTGAGTCTCTGGAGAACTATGTGTTCAGACTCACCCTCCTTTGGTGACTGCTCTTCTGATATATGCTTTTTATTTCATTTTGTTTTCACTCCTTCTTTGTAATATGGATGTACAGATTATTTCTGCTTATTCCTCATTATTGAACCAGGACAGATGAAGCATGGTGGGTGAGGAGAGGGGAGGCCAGAGAGCCAGGACTCATTCTACTTGGTCTTTCTGGTTCATGTATCAAAAGACATGCAAATGTGCCTCCCTGCGAATTACCAGCCCCATTGACGACAACTTACCCCAATCAGCTCTCTTCTTTCCCCGGGCAGGTGCATCTCTCCTCAGTTTGCCATCTGAGATACTAGTAAGGTCTCAAGCTTGCTGGCTTCCAACCTGGTTCTTTGATGCTTTCTCCTTTTTCCCCAAACATCTCCCTGGGCTGAGAGGTACAATCTGAATCAATTTAGTGGCACAGGTTCTCTTTCAGTCATTCCTCCTTGTTGCACTTCTGTGTGAATCTAGCTCTTTAAAATATATCCATTGCCTTTTCCACAGCCCTCCAAGCGTCTACATGTTTCTGTAACTAAAGACATGTTTTAAGACAAAGACTCACACATTTGGGGAAATGTGGGTTTTGCTTTAATGTGGATTCTTGAGCTTTAAGAAACAAAAAGCATTTAGAAAGGCCAAGAAAAAGGAAAAAGCCTTTCAAGAAAGGCATGGTTTCAATGTGAATCCAATTCAATGTGGTCTGATGAGCAGTGAACATTATAACTTGTATTCTACCCAAAAAAATATTTCGCTCTGTGTGCCTGAGGGTCATAATATTGAGTTTGGAGAAAGAAAAACAACTCAACCATGTAACTCGACTCTCAATAATATTTACTTCATCAAAATTTCATTAAGGAAATGTATTGGTTTTGAACTCTTTTTTATATAGTTTTCTTATTTTATTTTGCAATTACAGTTTACATTTGATACTATTTTTGCATTAGTTTCAGGTGTGCAGTGTAGTTATTAGATAATCAAATACTTTCCAAAGTGTTCCCTGCATAGTTTTTTCTTGTTGACAGTATTACAGATGGCTCCAATTTTCCTCCCATTTTACCCCCTCCACCCAGGCCTTGCCTCTCCCAAGGCCTTCACCACCCTAATCTCTGTGTGGTGAATGCCTTGGTTAATCTCTTCCGGTCCCCTCCACCCTCTCCCCTCTGAGGTCTGTCAGTCTGTTCCGTGCATCCATGCCTCTGCACCTATTTTACTCATCAGTATACAGGAGTGGGCAAAGGTAGGATAATAGTTGTGTGAAACACAGTTTATTCTTGTATTATTACTTATTATTGTATTAAATATTTGTATTACAACTGTAAACCTACTTTTGTCCACCCCTGTATTTTCTTAAATTATATTCCACATATAAGTGAGATCATGTGATATTTGCCTTTCTCTGACTGGTTTATTTCACTTAGCATAATACTCTCCAGGCCCATCAATGTTGTAGCAAAGAGTAAGAGATCCTCCTTTTTTACAGCTGTATAGTATTCTATTGTGTAAATGTTCCACAGCTATTTTATCCACTCATCTGCTGATGGGCACATGGGCTGTTTCCAGATTTTAGCTATTGTAATAAGACTGTTATACACATAGGGGTGTATATATTCTTTCTGATTGGTGTTTTGGGTTGCTTAAATTATATTCCCAGAAGGAAGATCACTGGGTCAAAATGCAGTTCTATTTTTAATTTTTTGAGGACAGTCCATAGTGTTTTCTATAGTGGTTACACTAGTCTGCATCACACCAGCAGTGTTCTAGGGTTTCCTTTTCTCCACATCCTCACCAGCACTTGTTGTTTGTTGATTTATTGATGGTATCCATTTTGACAGGTGTGAGGTGCTATCTCATTGTGGTTATAATTTTCATTTCTCTGATGATCAGTGACTTTGAGCATTTTTTCATATGTCTCATGGCCATCTGTGTGTCCTCTTTGGAGAAGTATCTATTCAGAACTTCTCCCCAGTTTTAATTGGATTGTTTGTCTTCCTGGTATTGAGTTATATGAGCTCTGTATATATTTTAGAGATTAACTCCTGATCAGATGTGTCATTGGCAAATATGTTCTCCAATACCATGGGTTCCCTTTGCATTTTAATATGGTTTCTTATGCTGTGCAGAAGCTTTTTGGTTTCATGTAGTCCCATTTGTTTATTCGTTCCTTGGTTTCTCCTGCCCTAGGAGTTGTATCAGTGATAATTCTGCTATGTAAGATGTCTGAGATTTTGCTGCTGTTTTCTTCTATGATTTTTATTGTCTTGCAACTTACCTTTAAGTCTATTTATCTATTTTGAGTTTATTCTTGTGTATGGTGTAAGTTGGTGATCTAGTTTCATTTTTTTACATGTACCATTCCAATTTTCCCAGCACCATTTATTGAAGAGACTGTCTTTACTCCATTGCATGCTCTTGCCTCTTTTGACAAATATTAATTGAAGGTAATGACATGGCTCAATTTCTGGGGTCTCTGTTCTATAAAACAACACACACAAAAAGAAAAACAGTAACAAGAAATACTGAAAAAGAAAAAGAAAAGAAAGAAAGAAAGAAAAAACACTAAAAGACATGAGACCAAAAAAAAATTAGAGTTGAGGGGAAGAACCAGAAAGAGAATATGGAAGAAAAGAAGGAAGAGAAATGAACTAGAATAAGAATAAAGAGAAAAGGATAAAGAAAAAATAACTGAAATAATAATTTTAAAAAGTAATAGTAATGAATACATTTAAATATAAAATAGGAAACAAAAAATGGGAAAAGAAAAAAATAGATTAAAATAAGAAAAAAATTAATTTAAAAAAAGACAGAGAAAAGCAAATGGAATGAGTGAAAACAGAAACAAGAGATATGAAAGAAAAAAAGATAAGAAAGAAAAAAAAAACACCTTTGGATCTGCTATTTGTGGAGCTTGCTGGATTTTGCTCTGTGTGGTTGAATCTGGCCCCTGGGTGTGTCAGTCCCGGGCCTCCTGGGAGGTTCTGTGGTGCAGGTGAGTGTGAGTCGCTATCCCTGCCTGACCCTGGACAACCTGGCTGAAGCATGGCAGGGCGGAGTCCCAAGTGGTCTTGTGGGTGGGCCTCTGTAGCCCAAAAGCTGGGTCTGCTTCCAGTCTCACACTTGGAATGACCCAGGCCTGAGCCGCTCTCCCCTCACCCACAGAACTAGGCTCTACAGGGGAATGCTGGTCTCGGCTAGGATGGTGTGAACAGACTGCATTGTGTTGGAGGTGGTTCCTGTAGCTTCTAGGAGGAGGAGCGGTCACTTCTTCTCCTTCCAATGCCTCAGCTCTGCCTGGCTTGCTAGCATCTCCTTATCACCCCCTGGCCTCCTCGATGCCCTCCAGGCTACAGCAGAGGCTGTCACAGTGCCCTGCACACTTCTACTTCTGATGCACCAGGGTTGTTGCGACTAGGGCCAGGCCACTCCCTGGCACCTTCTTCATAGTCCCCTGAGCAGTTGGTTTTGAACTCCTAAATCAACCTACAAAGGACACAAAATTTAATTATGGTACAGAATATAAAATAAATGTCATTTCCCTTAACAAAGGTTCAGTTAACAGGGACTGGAGAGCTGGTGTAGGAATAGAGATGATAAGAGATACAAGCCTAATAAAAAATAAATACATATTAAATGAAGTCATATCTTTCTTATATTTTCACTGTAACTAATAGAAGTACAGCTGACCCTTGAACAGCATGGGTTTGAACTGTGCAGAGTCCCAGGCGTCCTCAAACTTTTTAAACAGGGGGCCAGTTCACTGTCCCTCAGACCGTTGGAGGGCCAGACTATAGTTTAAAAAAAAACTATGAACAAATTCCTATGCACACTGCACATATCTTATTTTGAAGTAAAAAAAAACGAAATGGGAACAAACACAATATTTGTATTTGCATGTGGCCCGCGGGCCGTAGTTTGAGGACCCCTGGTGTAGAGTATTGTACCTATCCTCAGTGCCAGTTTCTCAGCATGGACCAGACACCAGCAGCACAGCTTTTGTCTACAATGGCCATTTCCTTCTTAAATTTCATGACAAGACAAAAAAAAAAAAAAAAAAAAAAAAAAAGCCAGCTGATTTGCTCTGTATTGAGTGCTGCTCATTCTCATGCATGCATACTCAGGAATGTGATGGATACCTTCCTCTTCCTTCTTCATCATTTTTGATCCTCTTCTTGCCACATAAACAGAAGATAAGTTGATTGCCAACTGGTTGACGTACGGTGCTTTATTTTAATCTACTTACCAGTATGGTATGCTAGGTCCCATATTGAGCATCTGGTGTGTTTTATGCCTAGGGAATCAGGAAGCATTCGCAGGGCAGAGAAGCTGAGATCCCTGGAGAACTGCAGGGGTATCTAAGATTCCAATCCTGGGACAGGATTATCTGGGTCTATGCTTATTCAGTCACTTTATTGGGAAAGTCTCTTGTGGTGATTAAAAATATGGTCCCAAATTATTATTTTTTAAAAAATATATATTTTATTGATTTTTTTACAGGGAGGAAGGGAGCGACATAGAGTTAGAAACATCGATGAGAGAGAAACATCAATCAGCTGCCTCCTGCACGCCCCCTACTGGGGATGTGCCTGCAACCAAGGTACATGCCCTTGACTGGAATCGAACCTGGGACCCTTCAGTTCGCAGGCCAATGCTCTATCCACTGAGCCAAACCGGTTAGGGCAGGTCCCAAATTATTGATGTTCCTCCTATCAGAATGTGGGGCTGATGAGCCTTCACCTTGAATCTGTACTGAACAGAATGCAAAGCAAGAGACACCGTGTGACTTCCAAGAAGGTGGAAGAGGGCGTGCAGTTTCACCTGGTTCTCTGGATGCTCTCTTGGGGGAGTGGGGGTGGGAGGGGCAGATGTGTTGATAGTGTGGCAGAGCATAAGCTGTCTTCGGCATCCCTTCCTCCTTCCCCGTTTCTATCTCTGTCTCTCTTAATTGATTCCATTGTCTCTTCTTACTCTCAGTCCTGATTCTTCCTCAGAGTACCAGTCTTCATACCCAATTTCCTCTGGCCCTGTTACTTCTCCAGGGAACTGAGGAGGTGAGCTTTGCTGGTGAGCAGAGAGAGCCAGACCAGGCCAGGTTCCACCTGGTGATACCATGAGCAGTTCTCCTCGTGAGGAAACCTCTGTTGGGATCACTATCTAAGCGATTAGTAGTTTCCACTCAATTTGCAGGCTCACCACTTGCTATGTGTGTCTGAAAGCATCGGGCAGTAAAGAAACTAACCAACTGCCAATGGTGCAATCCAAAGAATAAGGAAGAAAGTGAGGAGAAAAACAATTTCCCCATTACTTCAGCTCTCCCTGCATTCTCCTAATTGCACAGTAAGTCATCCTGTTTCCTAGCTGCTGAGACAACACCCACAAGGGCTTGGAATGGCTTAATTTCAAGCTACCTTTAAAACCAGGTCCTCTGAGGAACAGATATTTGCTTTATGCTGATGCAATTAAAGAAGCTAATTTCAATTTTGAAGCACACAAGATGTATGCAATTTAATAGCTTTGCAGCATTTGGCCTCCAAACAGAATAAGAAGCTTGTTGTTTAGCTTTATTAACCTGTGGGACAAATCTCAGCATTTACATCAATTGAAAACCTTGATCTTAACTGATTGTTTTCATATAATTGCTTCCTGATAAGAAGATGCTTTATCTCAAATCTTATAAATGTTCAGATGCTTTTTATTTGTTCTACATCTGCCTATCATTTATTTCAATGCCAAAAAAGGGGACATGCAGGGGGAAAAAGTGCCTCATGGAACAGCCTTACAAGGTGAAAACTTAGTGTTCACCAAGCACTGGGGGTGTGAGCACCCAGGTTCCAGTGCCCTTCTCAATGCCCTGTTGCTTTGCTTCCCTTTTCAGAGTGCGCTTTGTGCAGGTGACAGACATAAGAATCCTCTGGAGCATTCTAATTCAGTCTCTTGCAGTTTCCAGGTGGCTGCACTCTTCTTGCAGACCCAACTCTCTTTGCCAGGGTGTGGCACGTTACTAAGAGGGCCTGGGAGCTGCAGACAGAACACAGTATGGCTCCCTGGCATGCACATGCTCCCGAGGATGACCAAGAGTGACATGCTTCCCATGAAAACCATCCTGGCCTGAGAAGACAACTTCAGCAATGGCTCTGTGACTGATAAAAGATGTCCATCTGCTCCATACACATGTTTGCCAGCATGCAGGCCAAGAGACTCCCCACAAAGAATCTCACCATGGGTAGAAACAGAATGAGCTCAAGGAAGCAGTAAGCACTGTTTGTTGTGAAGGAGGCATCCACAGACCCGGTGAAGGAGTCACTGCGCAGCTACTAGGTCCAGCTGGTGTCCCCAAAGAAAGGCATCCACTCTCTCAGCTCAGAAAAATGATCCCTTTGTGTGTTTGTTATTAAATGTTAATATTGTTATTGTATTTGTGTTTGTTCCCCATACTTCTTAAGGTAATATGTTTTCTAAACCAACATAATATTCAGATTACTGCATGTTCTTGAGTCTTGTTAAAAATTAATTACATGCAAAGTGGATTTAAGGTACTTTTCAAGCCTTAGCTTATACCATATTTTCCAAAATCCCATTGGCCAAAGCAAAGTCACATGGCCAAACCGATTCAATGGTTAGAGAAATAAACTCTGACTTGGTCTCTGGATAGATTTTTCAAGGTCTTATTTTAATGGTGTGGGTATATGTAGGGAAAGGTTCATGGCCATTTGTTCAATCAACCATAATGACCATATAAAGATTCTGGATTCTTTCTAATAAAGTCTAAAAATGTTTTTGATGTTAGAAAAAACCTCAGCACTTTTGAAGTGAGAATCTCTCTAGGTCCTAACTGAAGTTCGCGAGCCACTTGCGGCTCTTTGGCCCCTTGAATGTGGCTTTTCCTAAGTCTTAGGAGTACCCTAATTAAGTTAATAACAATGTACCTACCTATATATTTTAAGTTTAAAAAATTTGGCTCTCAAAAGAAATTTCAATCGTTGTACTGTTGATATTTGGCTCTGTTGACTAATGAGTTTGCCGACCACTGCTCTAGGTAATAAAAGATATCCACTGTTTCCACGATATCACCACAAATTCTTCTGTTTCTCTGACCTGAAAGCCCAGACATCAGACCTCCACAAGGAAATCAATGGGTTTCAGTCAATTCCTGGAGGCCAACCTGAGCCCTTTGTGCTCACCTCCCAGGTTACTCTGAGACAGTGCAATATGAGAGGTTATTCTCTCCCCTAGCTCACACAGGAGTTGGCTCTGTGGTAAATATACTATTTACTTTATAAAAACAATGCCTGTCCCCATTTCTGCCTTAGGGTCTTGGAGGTACAATTTTGAAAGTGTTCAGAACCAAATGGCCATGCCGTTGAACCCAAAGCTTGAATCCTTTGTATTTTCTAAACACCTTACATTTTCATACTAAGTCACATTTTCAAAATTTCCAAGCAGCTGCTCCCACTTCCATGTCTGAGCACCAGGGAATATATTCTACACCCATGTATCCTCTACCTGGTAAGCTTGTAAACATTCAGCCTTTTCCACAGGTGGTACAGACATTAACGAAGGGGCTGCAGACACCTACACACAGGGAAACCTCGAGAAACATCCCAGCTGGAGAGGGCATGTGAGCAGATTTCCCAGAGGGAAGAATAGCAGAACATTCAGGACCTTCTGCTGTTGTGCTTCCGGGAGCCCTGAGCTGCTACAGAGATGCTTGAGTATGTGCGTGAAGGGACCACGTGGAGAGAGCAAGACTTTGGCACTAGTGGAGAAAGACAGAGGTCATCCCAGCATCCCAGTTGAGCCTCGCTTCTAGTAAATCTGTTAACTTGACCAGTGGCAAGATCAAGAGACCTGCCCAGCTGACCCAGCCCAGATTGCAGAATCATAAACTAATGAAATGGCCATTGTTTTAAGTAACAAAGTTATGGGGTGCTTTCTTACACAGAAATAGATAAGCCTTGATTTCTGTCAAGAACCACGGCCCACAGCTACACTCGCTCCACAAAATCTCAGAAAAGATGGAACTGGAGGTTGAGGAAGTCAAGGGTGTGCTTCAAATCACCATCTGTCCAGAACTGTCTTTTGTAAGTCAGTTATGTTAACTGATATTTTTCCCAGAAAAAGAAAATTACTTAATATTTTATCATTTATTAGAAAACAGGTTATGGCCTTAGCCAGTTTGGCTAAGTGGATAGAGCATCAGCCCTCAGACCAAAGGGTCCCAGGTTCGATTCTGGTCAAGGGCCCCAGGTTGGGCTGCGTGCGGGAGGCAACCAATCGATGTGTCTTTCTCACATAGATGTTTCTCTCTCTGTGTCTCTCTCCTTTCCTTCCACTCTAAAAATCAATGGCAAAATATCCTCAGGTGAGGTTTAACAAAAAATAAAATTAAATTAAGGAAGGTTATGAATATTAACCTCTTAATATTCTTTCTTCACATCATTTGTTTTTCTGTACATTTTTTTTTTCCTTTTTCTTGATGAGGTTTGCCAATAATTTGACCAAAGAACCAGATTGTGGGAACCTTATGCATTCTATTATCATTTATTTCATCATCCTCATTTCCTTTCTCCTGTTTTTCCTACAATTATTTATTTTTATTATTTCTAACTTTGTCATGTACACTCTTTGCTCACTGCTTATTCTGTCTATAAAATTTATACTCAATTCATGTTTAACTTTATTTCAAGATATGTTATATCTAAAAGCTTATAATTGGACTTTTATTTTTCCTCTAACCCAATAATCTTATATAAGTAGTTTAAAATATCTGATTCATTTTGCAAGGTTTTTACATTCATTTCTTGTTTTATTCCAGCTTGATAGAAAGATTGTCCAGTGATTTTGACTTAGAAAAATTGTGCACATCCTATTAGACTTTTTTTTTTTGGTAAATGTTTTCTTTTGTTATTGTTGTTTTTGTTAATCCTAACCTGAGAATATTTTTCCATTGATTTATTTTTTAGAGAGAAGGGAGGGACAGAGAGAGAGAGAAACATTAATATGAGAGAGACACATCGATTGGTTGCCTCATGCACGCACTCTGACCAGGGCTAGGGATTGAGCCTGCAACTGAGGTACACATCCTTGACCAGAATCAAACCCGAGACCCCTCAGTCCAAGAGCCGATGCTCTAACCACTGAGCAAAACCAGCTGGGGCAGTAAATGTTTTATAAACATTTGAAAAAGTTTGTTTTCTACAACAAAATGTAGTAATTACTTTAATCTTACTCTTATTCTCTGTCCTTGTTATATGTTTCCTTGAGATTTGTAACTTCTATAATATTATCTATCAATTTGCTATTTTATTTTAATAAAATAGTATTTGCTTTATATATTTTGATGCAATATTAATTAGTGCATGCATATCCACAGATGTTATCCACTGTGATTCTTTTCAGTTCTACTATTCAATGGTTTCTGCCTTGAATTTTACTTCTTTGAAAAGAATGATGCCATCTACTTTCATTCTATATTTTTATATTATTTAATTTTATATGTTTTCTTTGTTTTAGAATGTAATCAAACTATACAGACATTAACTTTTAAGGCAGGTTCAGAATCTATGACATTTTTAAGGGTACCCAACCCACTTATATTTATTGTAAATCCTGTCATGTTTGTTCTTTTCTCCTATTATATTGTAACTAGTTATGAAGATTAACTTATGCTACCATTTATCTTCTTTAATGGTTTACATTGTGGTTTTAATTGTTCAACCTGTAATTCTTTATTTAAATCAAAAGAGAAAATATGTCTTTTGGCTGTGCTTCGTCATGTGCATACAATGTAGGCTTTAGCATGTTTTTGCTTCTTCAAGTTCTACCCAACACTTTTGAGTCTTTTTTTTTCAAATATATTTTATTGATTTTTTACAGAGAAAGAGAGAGGGATAGAGAGTTAGAAACATCGATGAGAGAGAAACATCGATCAGCTGCCTCCTGCACACTCCCTACTGGGGATGTGCCCGCAACCAAGGTACATGCCCTTGACCGGAATCGAACCTGGGACCCCTGAGTCCGCAGGCCGATGCTCTATCCATTGAGCCAAACCAGTCAGGGCTTGAGTCTTATTTTTAACATAAATTGGATCTTTGAATGATCTCTGTGATTCATTTTGCATTCTTTCTCTGGCATCAGATATTAGTTGTTATATATGCTTGTTGATTTGCAAGTCTGTCAGAATGATTTAAGCAAATGCTTCCTTTCATTAGTTTCAATGTTCAAAGCCAACCTTTTACTCCCATAACTTCCTCTTTCTCTCATCTCAAATCTATTTCTAGAATAGCAATGTTTTAATCAAAAAATAAAATTTAGATATATGTCCTTGAATATGTCATCTTTGGATGTGAATAAAATTTATGTGTGATAATCTTTTCCTACCTCAAAACTATAAACAGAAGTCTGAATTTGGTTCCTTTCTTGGTAACTTTTTTTTTCTCTCTGGACAAAGATATTCTACTCCAGCCTCCTAATGAAAACATTTACCTAAGCTGTCTAGGTTATTTCTTGAGGCCTATTGTTTTACAAAAAAAAAAAATAATTATTATTTTAATCTATGCACTCGGGTCCTGGGTCTGGACACTTTTTTTTTAATTACACTAATTCAAGAAATAATTCTTTTGATGATAACTAATGTTCCAGTTGCACATGTTACCTCTTCATGAGCACCTATTTTCTTAGTTTGCATTTTATCCTCTTTATCCATTCTCCTTTCTCGTGTATACTACACCTATTTGTTCACATTTTAGGCATTCTACCAAGGCTGTCTAGGTATTAATGTTCCTTCCTCATATTCATGATTTAACTACTTGTGCTCTATCACTGTGCTCTAGCTCTGCTATTAAATCTTTATTTCAACAAGGTCACATTTATTCTCCTTGTATTGCCTTTGCATCGTATCCTCTTACCTTTTCATACCACCTGCTGTCTTTTCATCCCGCTCTGTCTTCTCATTGTCACTCTCTGCTCCAGGTTTATAGAGCCACATCCATTGACATGCTATTGAGGAGGCCCGCTTTCTAAACAAGCAAACAACCTTCAAGGTCTGCTCTTACTCTGCATCTCAGCTATGATAGCCCCATGCCCTGGATTTGGAGTGCATTTGGGTGGGACAACATTTTCTTTTTCTCTATTTACTCATCTTCTAAAGGATATACAGTTCACATTGCATTTCTCCAAACAGTGAGCTGCATGACTTCCTTTTGATTCTTCTCACCACCTACCCACTGAATCAGATCGACAGCACGTTGACAGGCAGTTTATCCATGAGATGGACTCATGCTAATGTGAGATCTTCATCCCTGTTTTGACGCTCAATTCAAAGGAATGAAGGACCATCTTGGCTGACCAAACATCCTGCTTCATGGGCATGTCATTTTTTTTTTTTGGTCCCTTACCCAGAGTGACTTGCTCATGGACACAACGCTTACATCTCATGTGCCACCACAAGGTGCTACTTTGCCCGTTCCACCACGTTTTGTTTCTGGATGGTTGTAGTTTCTGAGTAGCTATATTGAGAGAGGCACTCACAAAAGGAATAGGTTCTGTCCTGATTCCTGCCGACTTGGCTCCATGGCCTGTGAGCTCAGGACGAGCCGTGGCATGAGGACAGTGGACATATGTGGGCAAAAAACATGCAGAGCGAGGCAAAGCACAAACAAATAACCGAAGCTTCTGTTAATCCAACTCTATTGGATTCACTTTACTGTTGACAGAAATTCCTCCCAACTGTTAGCAATGAGCTCTTCATAAACCTGGCGGGGGGGGGGGGGGGGGGGTTGTTTTCTCTTTTCATCTGCCTCCCAGCGAAATATTTTAAGGAAAATACCTTCAAGGGCCACACACAACACCCTGGGCAATAAAACAACCATGAAAACTTCTCCACTTTGTTGTAACCTGAGGAAATGCTCCAGTTCAGGCAGATTATCCTAAGAACCCCAAGTCTGTTGCTTTCCTTCCTGTATCTGCTCCAGCCCAAATCATAATGTAGAGATATAATTAGGTACTTCTGTTGGGAACTTGCTTTTTCTCTCTGGATGCCAGGGCGGAGGGATTCCCTCGGATTCCTGCCCAGGACATGTACAGATACCCGCAACCGCTCTCATGCGATACCAGCCATATTGCCGCTCTCTCCAGAACAGGGACGTCAATGATCATTTCATTTATTTCTCGTCTCTTCAAGGGCCTTTTTAGCTATAAATGGGCTCTAAGACTCGGCAATATCCACTAAAGTAATAAAATAGAATTCTCCAATTTAGCATTGCATTGTTTTTCACTGGAAAACCAAAGATGAAGGCCCAAATCCCCTGCCTGGAATTGCTTACTATTTGGGAAAAAAACGGTTCAAATTGTTATAGCTATAAATTCCAAGCCACACACTCTGGGATTTCCAAGGAGGTCTGCACTGTGCTTTTCTGCATATATAGATTTAACCTGAGAAGGATTAACTTTTTCTATCATTTGTAATTTACAAGCCAGATTCCTGGTCTCTTGTGAAGCCTGCTCAGTTTCACAGCACCATGAAAAGTCATCTGGGCAGACAGTATGGGCTTAGAGAGAAATCTACCTTCCGTGTGGGAGTACGGACTGAGTTGTGTGATGAAACGCATTACCTTAGCACTTGAATTTTTTAAACTAAAGATGAGATGCCTCTTTGGGAGGAGGGCAGGAAGAGCGCCATTTAATCCCAAGGAAGACAGAAACAACACGGAATTAATTCCCAGCAGTCCCTGCTGTAGATAAGAAAGGTTAATCAAGGAAACTATTTTACCAAAAAAACAGCTGAGGAGAGGCACACTATGAAAACACCTACAGCACGGGATTGATGTCCCGGTGTGGCCCCCGGGCGGGGGGGCATCGCCCACGTAAATAATTCAGAACAATGTACGGTGGTTCTTTTTTAATTACATTATTTTCCCTTTAATATTACAGATAGGGAATAAACTTCATTTTTCCAAGGCTCTCACCAGCTGAAAGATCCAATTAAAATTAAAAGAGAAAATTGATTTTTTTTTTTTTTTTGCATTCAATTAAATCTTTCATTCAGAGCTGAGGTGCAGAGAAATGGGCCAGCGTGGAATTCTGTTTTCGGGGGGAATTATTGGAACGAGCGACCAGCGCTCTCCTTTTCCGGGGCACCACCATGAATTTGATCTTTGGGTATAGCTTGATTCAAAAAATGTTTCTGATGTCAGGAAAAGTTTGTCCTCAATCCAACATCTACCACCAGACACTCCCTCAGGCCAAAGGGTGGCTATTTGAACAAAAATGAGATGGTTGTCTTGAGAAACAAAAAAAGGGGGGGGGGAGCAAGAGATAGCAAAGAGAAGGGGGAGGGGATAGAGGTGAGAGGGCAGAAACCAGACTAGTCTGCAGGGGTGTCCACACACTTACTGTCACCTGCTTGACGAAGGTGTCTGTCTCCCACGATGGTCAGTTCTTAGCCTGTCTCTCCTTCCTGGGGAGGCTCAGACCTGGGCATTTCTGCCGAGGAGTTGAGTAAGGAGTGGCTGCTGCCATCTACTGGCATTTGCTGTGTTCAATAATGCCCAGTGACACCAGGGAGCCCAGAGCAGGGAGCACAGAGCCCAGATAGGGGTTCTCTAGAACCCGAGTCAGCACTCAGGAATGTTTGGTTCGAAGAGCTCCTTTTCCCTGAGGTCAGATCCTAAGTCCTCCCAGGAGAGGCCTTGGAGAATGTGCAGCACACAAGTGTAGCCGGGATAAGTTAGAGGGGAAGGCTGAGCATCAGTGGGTGAATGCTCCCCTCTGGCGGCCATTGCGGGCAAGTGGCGAACGCAGACCTAAGCCTAATAGCAATTCTCTGCGAATTCCTAAACTCAGCAGGAGTTACAGGGCAAGGAGACTGCAGGCCCTGGAATGGCCCTTATCATGTGGTTGATAAGCTTCGTGGATTCTCTTCTTGGTGTCTTCATCTTCAGGTGTGATATCTCAGCATATCAGCCACTTCTGCATTGTGGACGGGGGCTTGCCCTTCTTGTGAGCATTTTACTCCTTTGTTCCCCTCAGGGGTCCTCCACCTCTCAGAGCCCTGAAGGCTCACCCTCCTGACAACTCTGACAATCCCACGGTCCCCTCAGACATCATCCAGGCCGTCAGTTGCAGAATGCACATTACTATGACTGGTGGTTTGTTTGTTTTTAGATGAACAATGCTAATGTTTGTATCTTCAGATAAGTCTGTAAAAAAAAATCTATTACTGGTCATAACAGAAAGACACTTTGATACTGCCCAGAATGAAGGGTGTCCTGCCCTGCAATTTAACTAATAAAAACTGCCCCTTTAAGGTGAATCCACAGATTGGCATTTGAGATCCACAGACCTACTCCCGTGGTTCTTCCCAGGATCTCAGGAAACAACTCTTTATTTCTCCCCCAGCCTCCATGACAGTCTGTGCATCCTCATCTCTTCTCCGGTAACTGCTACTTCCATTTGCTCAAGCTTGGGCTGCAGTTTTGTTCTTTCCTCTCCTCTGCATCCATACCCACACCCTCAGCAAGTCCATTTCTCAAATGCATCTTGAGTCTCTTTTCTTTCTCCATCTCCCTCACACTGCAGCAGCCCAGGTCACCATCCTCACTTCCCTGGATCGCTGCAAGATCATCTTGACTGTTCTCCATGCTTCCATTCTTGCTGATTAAAACCATGCCACCTAACGTGACAATGCTCATCCTATATAATAAAAGGCTAATATGCACATGGTCGTCATGCCCTCACGCATAACTACTGATCAGCAGGAGGCTGCGTGCGCAGCAGGCATGCATGGGTGGGCGGGGCTGCATGCACAGTGAGGCATGTACAGGCACCAGGAGATGCATGGAGCACCTCTGGATCCACCATGTCCACTCCAGCTCCCTTGGGTGGCGGCAGCTCCCTCTCAGCTCCCACCTCCTGCAGGTGCTGGCAACTTGCTCCCACCTCCCGTGGAAGTGATATGGCTCCCTCCCGCCTCCCATGGAAGCAGCACAGCTCCCTCCCCCTTCCCTCCTGCAAAAGTGGCGCAGAAGCAGCGCGGCTCCTGCCGGCTCCCGTGGAAGCGGCAGGTGGCCTGCTGTGCACAATTTTGCTCACTGGGCCACTAGTCTATCTATATAAAAGCCTAAGCGACTGTTGCAACTGAACAGACAACCAAACAGGCTGCGTGGGCCGGCATGGGGGTTAGTGAGGGGCGACCAAACGACTGAGCAGCAGGCTGTGTGGGTTGACCAGGCTGGCAGGGGGGTTAGTGAGGGGCGACCAAACGACTGAGCAGCAGGCTGTGTGGGTTGACCAGGCTGGCAGGGGGTTAGTGAGGGGCGACCTAATGACTGAGCAGCAGGCTGTGTGGGTTGACCAGGCTGGCAGGGGGGTTAGTGAGGGGCGACCTAATGACTGAGCAGCAGGCTGTGTGGGTTGACCAGGCTGGCAGGGGGGTTAGTGAGGGGCGACCTAATGACTGAGCAGCAGGCTGTGTGGTTTGACCAGGCCAGCAGGGGGTTAGTGAGGGGCGACCTAATGACTGAGCAGCAGGCTGTGTGGGTTGACCAGGCTGGCAGGGGGGTTAGTGAGGGGCGACCTAATGACTGAGCAGCAGGCTGTGTGGTTTGACCAGGCTGGCAGGGGGTTAGTGAGGGGCGACCTAATGACTGAGCAGCAGGCTGTGTGGGTTGACCAGGCTGGCAGGGGGGTTAGTGAGGGGCGACCTAATGACTGAGCAGCAGGCTGTGTGGGTTGACCAGGCTGGCAGGGGGGTTAGTGAGGGGTGACCAAACGACTGAGCAGCAGGCTGTGTGGGTTGACCAGGCTGGCAGGGGGGTTAGTGAGGGGCAACCTAATGACTGAGCAGCAGGCTGTGTGGGTTGACCAGGCTGGCAGGGGGGTTAGTGAGGGGCGACCAAATGACTGAGCAGCAGGCTGTGTGGGTTGACCAGGCTGGCAGGGGGGTTAGTGAGGGGCAACCTAATGACTGAGCAGCAGGCTGTGTGGGTTGACCAGGCTGGCAGGGGGGTTAGTGAGGGACAACCTAATGACTGAGCAGCAGGCTGTGTGGGTTGACCAGGCTGGCAGGGGGATTAGTGAGGGGCAACCTAATGACTGAGCAGCAGGCTGTGTGGGTTGACCAGGCTGGCAGGGGGGTTAGTGAGGGACAACCAAACAACCGAGCACCAGGCTGCATGGGGCTACCAGGTGAGCAGGGGGGGCATTTGGGAGAAACCAGGCCAACGATGGGTGGGGGCAGTTGGGGCAATTAGACTGGCAGGCAGAGGCAGTTAGGGGCGATCAGGCAGGCAGGCAGGTGAGCGGTTAGGAGCCAGCGGTCCAGAATTGTGAGAGGGATGTCTGGCTGCCGGTTTAGACCAGCAGTCAGACATCCCCCGAGGGGTCCCGGATTGGAGAGGGTGCAGGCTGGGCTTAGGGAACCCTCCACCCATGCATGAATTTCGTGCACCGGGCATCTAGTCTTTTAATAATATGTAATATCCACTAATATGTTCCTATAAAACCTTTCAAAGATTTCTCGTTACACTTGAATAAGATGCAAGCTCCTTATGAGGGTGCATAAGGTCTGGCATGAACTGATGTCTGTTTATCCATCAAACTCAATCTTCTTTACCCCAACACTGCCAGTACCTGTCAGCTCATTTAAGAGCTTGAAGTGTTAAGAACTTTCTGCCTCAGGGTCGGTTCAAGGGGTTCTTCTCAGACACACCCCTCCTTGGTTTCTGCAGCTTTCTCCTCTTCCTTCAGATATTGGCTCACATATTACCTTCTCTAAATTATCTTTCCTAATTATTCTCTGTAGGTAGTAGGCTACTATTTGGATGTAAGCCCCTTGAAGGCAATAGTGTATTTGTCTCATTCTCCATCATGTGTCTGCCTGGAACATGAAGGACACTCAATGATCATATTGGGTGAATATTCCTGAATGGGTTTACCAGAGACATTCCAGTATGTATAAGATGTTCCAGGGTGGACATCTTGCTGGCAGCATCATTAGGTATGACTTTAAGACTGTGTGTTAGAACTGCTATGTTCAATAGCTGGAGCCTGCCCTAGTGTTAGAACTTATGGGAAATAACAAAGATTTGGAAATAAATATCAAAATGCAGTTGGGGAGGAATGAAATAAATGGCCCTGGAAAGGGTAACTCATAGAACAGGGTGTCCTGAGACCAACTGGAAGAATATTTTTCAGCAACACTTGTCACCTCTCTTGGGTGATTCTGTGTGCAAGCAGAGGACCTCACAAACATCATTTTCTCTTCATGACTCCCCAAGTAGATCGGGTACTTTACTAGTGAGAAATAATCCCTGGGTGGGGAGGGTGGATTTGGTAAGGGAGTTAAATATAGGTACTGGAAGGAGTCTGGTGTCAGGGTAGTGAGCACACAATACAGTGTACAGATATCAAATTATAATGTTGTTCACTGGAAATTTACATAGCGTTCTTAACCAATGTTACCTCTATAAATTACACTTAAAATATAATCTCTGACCGATACTAGGCACACCATAAACTTTTTTGACTGACTTCATGGATGGAGTTGTTTTCCTCCCTTAAATGTGACTTCACAGGAGAATTCTGAGACCCCAGGCATAGCTTGACAGTGATAAGATCACCCATATGGGGTCTAATGGGCTTGCATTCTAACTCTACCCTGACACTTTTTGAAAAAAATATGTTTTTATTGATTTTTAGATAGAGAAGGGGAGAGGAGGTAGAACATGGATGAGAGAGAAACATCCATCTGCTGCCTCCTGCACGCCCCCTGCTGGGTATCAAGCCCACAACCCGGCATGTGCCCTGACCTGGAATTGAACCAGTGGCCTCTTGGTGCATGGGATGACACTCAATCCACGGAGCCGCACCTGTCGGGCTACCCTGACACTTTTTATTGCAGGTTCCTCACATGCAAAAGCAGAAAATAGATTTCATAAAGAGTTTGGAAGATCATTCATTCAAAACATTGCCTATTTATCCCTGTGGGTGGGACTGGGACTATAGCAGTGAGCAGGCATAAGAGCCAGGTGTCAGAACAAAGGTGCCACGTGGCGGAGCCCAGAGGATCAGTAGTGAGCACCCGTTTCCCCTTCTTGGCCTGCGTCTCATGGAAAGAAGGTGCTGTGTGGTAGGATGTGCCCAATGGTAGGAACCACATGAGGGAAAGTGAGTGTATCTTTGATGTGATGCTACCACAAGGAAAAGCCACTCTGGTGTTGAGCAAATAGTAAAACCACAAAAATTATGACACTAATCCAGAGACCTGGGAAAAGGCAATGAGACGGCCAAGGGGAACGCAGGAGCTGCTGAAGGAGGGTGAGTCAGGCTCATTACTCATTAGAAAACCAGTACGAGTCAACTTGTAGACACTTGTGGAAGGATTGGTGCCTGGCCATGTGTCCAGACATGCATGCGTGGGCGCGCACACACACACAGACACACTCACATATACACAACACACACACATATACACACATCTTTAGGAGTATATTCAGAGGAAACATGCTCTGTAGATAATTGTAAACATTGGATAGCCTTGAAAACACAAAACACTTTATGTTGATGGTAAAATCTAGAAAGCCTCCTTGCATGAGGAAAGAGATCTAAAATAGCTTTTCACAAACTGTTGCCTGCAGCACAAATGTGGCTTGATGGATTAATATATGCTCCTAATTTTAAAAATTCCTTGAACTAATATTCTGTACACAAAAGCCTCCCTTGGGAGATACCAATGCACATAAGAGCACTAATGAAAACACTGCAAATGTGTGCAGTAAAGAATCTGGTTCATTCTCTTGAAACTTTCATGGGTTATTTTAATTCTATTACCATTTTTACAGGGAGATCATGGAAATGGCTAACTCTTATCAGCAATCTTCCTGTAAAAATCAATTGTAAAACACTGACATGGGGTAAAGTTTTACCTTCTGTGAGTTCTGGTATTGAGAAAGTATAGTGATAAGAATGGGACCCAGGTTCACAGCTGTCATAAAAAGGAGTCAGCTGTAGGAAGGAAGGACTAGAATGGGTCTTATTGTGTTGGAATTGGTGTCAATCTGAACTCATGGTTTTTAATATATAGACATAACAATAAATATCAGCATGTGTTAGTGTGTGTATTTCCTAGATCTGTCCACTAGAGGGCCTAGAACAGGGTTTCTCAATCTCAGTACTAATGACACTTTGGACCTAATAGTTTTTGCTGTGGGGCCACCCTATGCATAGCAGGATGTTAACAGAATCCCTGGCCCGCTAGATGCCAGTAGCACCCTGCTCCTTGCAACTTGTAGCAAACAGAACTGTCTCCAGGCGGCAAAAGTGACCCAGTTTGACAACCCCTGTGTTGGCTGCAATGGCATCCCAGTATTAATGAGCACACTTAGTACAGGCATTGGTTTCCATAGACCATTCACCATGAACTCCAATCAAGGATCATGAAATATGAAGCTAAATTTTCTTGTTATATCAGAAAGTAAGGATGGGCTCAAAGCATTATGGGGATATGGCAACAGAGCACACAGAGCAGCTTATAGGGGCTTCCATCTGCCAACTCTGAGACAACTTGTACATTAGAATAAATAGTAATAAAAGATTATAGTCAGGGAATAAAATAAGAAACCAAGAGTCAAATAGATATATGGAGGAAGGGAGGAGCAAGGAGAGGGGACGAGAGAGACAGAGAGAGAATGGCTGTAATGTCATCTTCCTAAAAATTATCAGAAATCCCAGAAGGTCCTGAATCAGCGGTCAGTGGTGGAAAAAATAAGGAAATTTATACCTATTGAGAGGGTTAACTTGAAATGTAGGCAGATAGGGCAGGGGTCCAGTGGGGAACAAAGGCAGGTGGAACATAGGCAGGGGGCAGACACAGAAGTTTGAGCAAGCCTAATCCCAGAAACCAGTCATGCTGAAATAATAGAATGTTTCTGGACTCAAAGCAGGAGGCGTGGGAAAACAAACAAGGTGTACAAACACATAGAAAGAGAGAAAGTTCAGCATAGGAACAGAGAAAGAACACACAGAAACAGAGAAAGTTCAGGTCCATTGCTGGGCAAGAACAATTGAGGGAATCAATCAGGTGACAACACAGATAGCTATAGAACAGGCTTGTAACAAATATATACCCCTGGACTACAAGGCTTGAGGGGCACGGCCCATTATTGCTCCCCTCTCCCTGTGAGGGGATTCTGAATCTGCTTGTAATAAATTTTCCACACTTTGCTTAAATCTTCTGGTCCATGGAGCTCATTCTTTGGTGTTGTGAGACACAACCCCTGGGGAAAAAACCTTGGCTCACCATTCCTGTTATCACTCTGATAGGAGAGAAGCACAGTCACAAAAGGCACCTGAAACCAAATCTAATCGACTAAGAGCAACTGGCTTTATTTGAAAGGAAATGAGGTTTTTAACAAACCTGAGGCATGCCTGGAAAACCAGGCTCAGAAAATGAGTAGATGGAGAGGCATCAGGTAGCCAGAGCCCGGCCAAGTCACACCTCGAGACACACCTGTCCTGGGCTGCAGCTCCTGCCCCCGTAGGCAGTGGGCTATGCCATTAGCACTTGGGGTGATGGTCAGCATGCAGGTCCTCCAACTCTGCCTCTACAGACAGGGGCGCTGCCTCACTCCACTTCCTGTTCATCTGTCCTTTTCTCTCTGTAACCCTATTCCCGATTTATGGTCCAGAATCAGAGCGTCCGACTGGCATCTGTGTCTTACCTCCCAGGAGGCAGGAGGGGGTGTCCGACCTCTCTCAGCTTGCACGGTAGAGGGTGGAGCTCTGACTTCCTCCACAACAGAAGGGAGCACCCCAAGGAGGAGGCTGCTTCAGACACTCCACAGCCCCCCAGATTTAAATCTTAAAGCTGCATCTTCAGCACAGACATTTTACATCATATGAGATTTGTTAAGAATCTGAATAATTAAGATTGCTTCAGTAGCATAAGTATCAAAAAGTCACGGGCTTACTCTGAAAGGTTTTCTTCCTCAGTGTGTCTTAGAACTAGGATTGCTAGACTTAAAGTAACTGGAGCCTTCAGAGTTACTAGTAATGACTAATTAAAGTCCTTGCTTTTGCGACAGGATATGAAATGTATGCATACACCTTGTGCTGTGTAGTAGTTGAACGGACTTTACCCTGTGTGTTAAGGATACACGCTAAACGTTAGTCACCCCTCGTTTGACTCGTTGGCACTCGGTTCCAGCTATATGGTCCTATTTAGATTTACCTCTAAGTGCCAGGTTAGCCACAAAAGGATCCTCCTGGCCAAGGATTGATCCACATCATGAACATGGCGCTGCTGCCCAGGTCCTGTGTCCGCGGCCCTGAAGCCAGAGGGCCGCTGTCTGGCAGCATCAACGTCACCTGGGAGTGTGTCAGAGATGCAGACTCTCAGGTCGGCCCCCGAACCTCTGCATCAGAACCTTCATTTAACAAACTCTGTGAGCAGTTCGTGTGCACACTCACCGCCCCCCCGCTCCCCCCCCCCCCCCCCCCCCCCCCTCGCACAGCACAGCGTCCCCTGACAGGCCTCAGCTTCACAGGCGCTGCTGCGCTGCCTGGGGAGCTGCTCCCCTATTCTGTGCCCCTGCCCCCTTCCATGTGTCACCAGGCTCTTATCTCCAGTTGTTAGCAGAGATAAACTCAGTTCACAAATTGTTTTTACTACTAGGTTTCCTGCCTTCATCCCATGCCCCTGTGCGTGGACGTCATGTCATCTGTCACCTTGTGATATTCAAGCCCCGTTTTTCGCAGTGAGATTGTGAGTAGGAGGGACTCCACGCTGGGTTTTCCTCAAATCGCACATTTCCCTCCCCTTCTGTCAGACCCTTCCGGGGCGGCACTCACAGGGGAGACTGCCCTGAGGAAAGTGAGTGCCTGCCACATTGCTAGTCACTCTCCCAGGAACCCCAGGGCAGGTCTTCCTGTAGATCCCGAGGTCCAGGCCCCAGGCTCCCTTCCTTCACGGACCCATCTGGGCCTCCCGGTCACTGGATAAACACACGGGGAGGAGTCAGTCCACCACAGGCCAGTCCTTCACAGTGAGCTCAGCTCGCAGCTGTGACCCGAAGTGAGAGACGAAAGGAGAAGGTCTGGACTTCCTCTTGCGTGCTGGGAGAGGTTTGCTGTTTTATTTCAGATCCTCAGGAAGGAAATGAAAGAGGAAGTGGGAAGCAGACCTGCTGGGCCTGGGGCAGGGATGAAGGAGCTAAGAAAACCTCAGTTCCTCAGTGGAAGACCCCGTCTCGCAGGCTGGCTTCCCCGGGCCCTCCAGAGAGCAGCGGGGGCCATCTGGTGAGCATGTGCACTTAGTGAGCAGTGAGCTTCAAAGGGTGTTAGGTTTGATCCAGCAATTGAGTTTATACTCCTCCCCCAGGAACTGGCTTTTCAGGTCACTTTCACTATGGACATTCCCTTTGCTGAAGACCACATTTCACTTTCTGCAACCACATTCCATTCTCTCCCCTTCCGGGTCTGCATAAAGAAGTCTCTGCCCAGGGAAAAGCCCACCAAAAGTCCTTTAAAAGCCGCTGATTGCCCTGACCAGTTTGGCTCAGTGGATAGAGCATTGGCCTGCTGACCGAAGGGTCCAGGGTTCGATTCCAGTCAAGGGCATGTACCTTGGTTGCAGGCACATCCCCAGTGGGGAGTGTGCAGGAGGCAGCTGATCGATGTTTCTAACTCTCTATCCCTCTCCCTTCCTCGCTGTAAAAAATCAATAATATATATATATATATATATATATATTTTTTTTTTTTTTTTAAAAAGCTGCTGACTCCTGTCACTGGGTGCTGGAGCCATCCAGGCTCAGTCACCTGGTGTGTGGATGATGGAATAAATTCATAGTCCCTCACCACTCTGGCCTCTTGCGTTCCTCCTTCGGCGACCTAACAATGGGCTGCCGAGGAAAACAGAAGCCGGGGCCTGGACGCCATATTATAGGAAGGCTGTGCATTTAGCCAATTCCAGACTGATTCCCAGGCTGAGCACATATTCCAGCCTTGGCAATGCAGGGAAGGCCTTTCTAACCTGCTCCGGATGCCGCTCCATCCCTAAGCAGTCAAAGAGCAATGCCAGCAAGCCTGAGATTTCTGCCACTCGATTTTAAGTACAAGAGAATTGGCAGACAACACAATCCTTTATTCTACCCTCTTCTGTTCTCACACGGAGAAATTTAAATTCTGGAAGGGAGAAAACTCAACTGTAACCAGGTTGTAACAGGCTAGCAAGAAGCTAGGAGGATTCCTAGACAAGTGGAATAGGGAGACGGAGACAAGAAAATTAAGCAAGGCCAAACAGTTTAGGCAACATGCAGCCAGCTTTGTGAATAGCAAGCTCTTATCTTTCCCAACCAAGGACACTTGAAAACAAATAGTTAATACCTCTCCTCTCTAACCAGAGAATACGCAGCTTCAATCACCTGGGAACTGCTAAGGCCTGAGGCGTGGGAGGGGGAAGGAAAGAAAGGAGTTTAATTTCACCCACTAAACAAAAAACTCAGCTGTCTTGGAGAAAGAGAGAGAAAAGGGGGACTTTTTATCCCACTCACTGCACAGAGAAGCCAGCAGTTTCCGGGCTTGTCTAGATAAAATCTGGAGGTGTTTCTCATAAATTCTGGGAACGCTGTAACAAAGTAAAAGGGAAGCCCTGAGAGCTAATCTGTACCAACATATCTGGCAGAGGAATCTTGAAAGTGTTGTAGGCTGCGGACTGACACCAGGTGTCTGACCGGTGGGGTCAGACCAAACCTGGGTTCAGCAGGAAAGAATTCAGAGCAACACCCAAACTGTAAGACAACATTTATTGGGTAAATGACAGGGGTAGAAGAAGTAATTCCTAGGAGAAATGGGCTTAGGAAACAAGTTATAGAGATAAAAGAAGGGCCGTTAGAGCTTGGGAGCCAGGAAGCTCATGGTAATGTGCCTGGGGAGAAGAAGGGAGAAGGGAAAAGGAAAGGAGGGGGAAGGGAAAGGCATGCTCCCTGGAGGGAGAGGCACTGGGTCTTCCATCCTAAGGGTTTTAAGGGCTATGATTTTAGGGGCGGTCCCAGGGGAAGATCTTAATAGAATATTCAACAACTTTCCAGGTGTTGTGGTCTCCACTGACTGATTGGCCAGCACCAGGGCAGAGGGGACATTATTCAATGCAGCTGGTCCTGACGTCAGCCGTGGCTGGTTTGGTTATTTATCTGGGCCTGGAGCTGAAATACAACTGAAGCCTAGATGTTATCTCTAGGGAGGAAAGGTCAGGGGGTCCCAACTGCATGACCAGGGATATGCTAGGGGCGGAAAAGTCATCCTGGGGGGGAGGTCCCACCCTGTAATTGGTTGTCCATTGCTAGGCACCGGGGGCTTTCCATCCTGGTGACCTTTTGTACCTGGCTGTCGTCCTTGCTCTGCTCACGTCTGTCTAACTGACTACAACAAAACCTATAGACAGGAAAGTATAAAACCCCTTGAACTCCCATTAGGCTCACTCCTCAGATTAGCTGAGAGCCAGTCTGTGCTTCATAAGCAAGATGTATTTTGATAAATTGACTTGCCTTGCTTCTTTAATAAATTTACTTGCTTTTATTTCTTTAATAAATTGGCTTTATTACAATGCAGATGTCCAGTGTTACTCCTTTGAAGTCTTTCCTATGAAACTGGCAAGAACCAGGGAGGATATAGCCCTCTCCCTCCAACTCAGGGGTCTGTTAACACCTTTTCTGGCATTTCTGGTGTCTATAATGAGACCAGTTAATGAAGAAGGCCAGTCTAAATGTTGAGAATTCAGACTACTTAACAAATCAGTTTTAGAATCCCCAGGTGATTCCAAAATTTATCAAAGAAGAACCTTTTCTCCCATAAATTATTTGTTTTGTTTTGTTTTGTTTTAATCAATGCCTTCAGGTCAGGATTTCCATACCCGCAAAGGATCCTATCATTAAAAAATGTGTTATCTGCACTCATTGTTTTCTTCTTCTTTATTATCATTATTTTTATTTTTATTGATTTCAGAGAGAAAAGGAGAGGGAGAGACATAGAAGCATCAACAATGAGAAAGAATTGTCTATCTGCTGCCTCCTGCATCGCCCCCACGAGGGATTAAGCCCCATTACCAGGCACATGCCTTTACCAGAATCGAACCATGACCTCCTGGTTTACAGGTCGACTCTAACCACTGAGCCTTGCCAGCCAGGCTGTTTTCTTCTTCATGAAGTATCAACACCGAAACCTTGAGTGTGTTTTGTAATTTACTGAGCTCTTATGTGGATCTTTGGAACTGGAATTATTGAATGTTTCTGAGAACCAAGTGCAAGCCAAAGGTTACATAAACAAATGCATGACTAGCTAGGTGCTTATCAGTAATGGTAAGTCCGATGATTGTCATGGCATCTGTGCCGATGCTGGAGGGCAAACATTGGAGCACCTCTCCCAGCTTCCACCCTAATCAGGCCTGTTCATGGTTCCCCAGCTGGACATTGTTCACTCCTGTTTCTGTTCCTTGTTCGGCCTCACCCATCACTTTCTAGACCCCATCTTCTCCATACCCAGCCCACTTCCCATTTTCACAGAAAGTAAACAGATTTGGTTCACATCCTCTTTCTGATTGAATGAGTGTATGGGATATACTGACCTTTTCTAACTTCCATTTTGATATGTACAAAACAGGGATTATGTTTCCCAGAATTGTCTGGAAATTAACAGAGGAAGCACATATAAAAGGGCCTGGTAGATGCTGGGAAAGCAAAGGTTTCCTTAAAAACAAAAGTTACCTTAATTTCTCTGCCTCCATCCCTCTAATCGCACTCTTACCCCATCAATCCTGCAGCATTGCCCTCTCCCCACCCACTCTCACAGCCTCAGAGTGACAGGGGATTAAATGTATTTAGCACTGTCATAGTGACTTTAGGAAGAAACCCACATATTCATAGGATGACCCTTTCTGTGCAGATCCCTTAACATCTCTAGGCAATCCTTGAACACTTAACCAGCCATGGGAATCTGGTCAGCAGGACAGGAGAGTCAGAGTGAGGACCTCTGATTCAAATACAAATATGTCAACATAAGAAACGCTCAAACCTGTAAGTATTTTTTATGAGTTTATTTAAGCCAATCTGTCAACAATTTCAGGGAAGCAAAATCTCAACAGCTTGAGAAAATATTCCAGAGAATGGCAGTTTTGCATCTTATGTTATACATGACAATCAAAAGAGAAAGAAGTAAGTGGGTTACATGAAATCCATTAGTAATAGATTAGAGAGGCGGGAGAGAGCAAAACGGGAAATCTCTGGGATTGGAATAAAAATAAAATGATAGATACAGGCTTCTTTTACATAGGTGCTTATAGGATAGTTAACAGTCAACAATTAAGTCTATAACAATAACAATGAGAGAATTTGTGATCTCTGACCCTGAAGGTTCTGGAAAAAGGGAAGTTATCAGGTTGTCATAGATACAAAAAGATAATAGACAGGCTTAATTGAGGTAAAGATTGACTTTTGTCTAAGAAGATTTTAGCCTAGGACCTACTATAAACTGCTTTTAGTTAAGTTTTAATTTCAAACTGTTATAAGACAATGAAAAGCTGGGAAAATTCCGGGACAAATGTATCAGGGTTTTACTGGTGACACGGGCTGTGAAAGAATTCACAACTAAAAGAATGTGTGTTTTGTAATTTATTGAGCTCTTATGTGAAAGAGAAGGTACAGAGAGGAGGTTTACTTTACTTTCCAAGGGAGTAAAGGGCCAAGTATTGCTAATCAATACAGGACAAGGAACAAAGAGTGGCTTCTACTTTTAAATTCTTTTATTTTATTTTATTTTATTTTATTTTATTTATTTATTTATTTAATATTTCTTATTGATTTTTTACAGAGAGGAAGGGAGAGGGATAGCGAGCCAGAAACATTGATGAGAGAGAAACATCAATCAGCTGCCTCCTGCACACCTCCCACTGGAGATGTGCCCGCAACCCAGGTACATGCCCTTGACCGGAATCAAACCCGGGACCCTTCAGTCCGCAGGCCGATGCTCTCTCCACTGAGCCAAACCGGCCAGGGTGGCTTCTACTTTTAAAGACCAATCAGTTGCTGTTGACAGGTAAGAAGAAAGGGAGGGGGGTCTTGTTGAAGTTGAGCAGATATTGGGGGTTGTCTTGAAAAGCTACAGTTTGTTTGCTTTCCAGGAAACAGTCTTCTGGCAGATGTCCTAGAGAAGTGTCTTATCAGTAAAACAAGCTTAGAACAAAAGTTATGAAGAGTTCAACGGAGGCTTGTTTGAAGCAGTGTGGGGAAGGAACTTTCTACTAACTAGAAACTCCTTGGTGGGAATTACCCCTGAGTTGTGAAAACAGCAGGGAGGAGGGGGATGTAAGAATATAGCCTTGAAAGTAGCTTATCTTGCCCACAGTTTGAACAGAGAAGCAGTGTGAATCAGAGGAGCCAACAATCTCAGGGTGTAATTACCAGGTGATTCTCATAAATTGTGGAAGGCCACAGCAAAGAAAAAGAGAGGCCTTTTCCTGTCCTTACAAAGTGGAATAGGGAAACTGAGCCTGGAAAATTAAACAAAACAAAGAGCTTTGCAGTTCACTTGTAGAAGGACTCTATCTTGAGAACAAAGGATTAAAACCTCTCCTCACAAATGCAGGAGAGGAGGGGGAAGAGGAGGGAGAGAAGAGGATGATTCTAAGTGCAACTAGAAGACACAGAGCTAAAGCAACCTGAAACCAACTAAAACAGTGGTTCTCAACCTTGGCTGCACAGTAGAATCACCTGGGAATCTTTTTAAAATCCTGATTTCTGGGCCTCATCCTCCAGAAATTCTGTTTCTTTGTTACTAATGTTGTGGCCCCACCCCATAACAAAGAAACAGAATTTCCGGAGGATGAGGCCCAGAAATCAGGATTTTAAAAAGTAAGAGCTTATGAAAAACGGGAACATTTTAGGTGGGAGCATGCAACTGAGATGGTCTTGTTCTCTGGCAGAGTTCTTCCAAATGTCATGCCACCGAGAAGCGACCCTTTCCTGCGGCTTTTCCTCAGTTCTGCTTCATAGGCGCGGGGATGTTGGCAGACGCCTGCTTAAGGTAGGCCAGGGAGCCCTGCGGGATGTCGGCGGGCTTCTTGTGCTGCCCGTTGATGTCCTCCAGCACCTGCTGCCAATGCCGTAGCTTGGTCAGGTGCTTCTGGACCAGGGCGTCTTTCCGCTGCAGCTCCTTCTGCAGTTCCAAGACATCCTCTTTGATAACTTGCTCTGGCTTCTGGACAGATAACTGCAATCTTTTTTGTAGAAAAAAACATTCTGTTTGTCTTGCAATATCCAGAAATTTCTGGATACACTGATCAACACCAGTTCGAATTTCCTCCTGATCCATGCCATTGACATAGTCTTGACTCACCAGAGAAGCAAAGCAAGCCTCGAAAGATGACTCCAACTCATCCACCAAGGTACTCGGAGAAGATCTGGGAGCACCTGGCGCTGCCTGAAGAAGCGAGGCCTGGCCCAGGAGGCCCGGCGGTGGGGGCGGGGCACCGAGTGGCTGCCCGGAGAACATACCTCCCAGCGGAGCCGCCATTTCTGAAAATCCAAGTTCTGTCTTTTGTTGTCTTGTTACATCTGTATTTATACCAGTTGATTTTAATCCTGTCAATTTCTATTCCAAAGATTAGGGCGTTTCCATCTCCATTCCAGGGAGTAAAGATTATGTAGCTTAAGGGTGATTGTTCATAGTTAAAGTGATTAACTACCCGCCTGGCATTTAGTTAAGGGGTTTTATTCCCTCCCTAACTTCAGGGAAAAATCCCTACCTGGGGAAACAACCTTTCTCGGGGAGGTGGTCCTGTTTAAAACACATAGCACTAAGAGGGGGAGCAAACCGTATGCCATATACGCCAGGTCCCTTGAAACATAAACTATGCAGATGTTTCTTCCCTGCAGCGACTGTGTCAAGCAGCAAGGGTGGACCGGCTTCCGGCATACTATGACAGATAGGACAGGCTGCTGCAAGCCTTTGGCCATCATATCCAGGTGTTTTTCCTAGTTATTCACCATCCATCTCTATAGCTATACAATATTCATCCAGATTAGATCCATATACAATTCTACCAGTGGAATTATCAGGGAGGTATTTGCCTAAGGTGGATTCCTTTATAATAGATATAGTCAGAAAAAAAAAAAGTACCAAAGCTTATATTGATAGTAGGAGAAGACCAATATGTGGCTAACAAAGCATTAATTTCACTATCATACCTGATAGTCAGAACATCATTGTGCAGTAGGTGGGAAAGATGAGCAGGTATCCAAGTTAAATTTTTCATATCTAATAAGGGAGGTCTGGGGAGGCAGATATTGTTTCCACTAGAAAACCATAAGGATAATAATATGAAAAGCATTTCATGTACATTCAATCAATAACAACCAGATGATATAAAAACAAGTTTCAAGCAATATCAGTTTGTGAGCATACAGCCCTTGTTGACAGCATCGTGGGATAGCTGTCTGCCTCCATGGTCAGCGACTTCTCATCCTAGAAAGTCTCAGCTGTTTCTCGTCCTTGAAAAGTCTTTGATCTCCGCTGCAGACAGAAATGGGTGTCAGAGATGGGAGTAGATGTCCATTTACAGTCAGGTGCCTTTTTTTAAACGAGAAATGTGAATCCATGAGCTAACTCCCTTAAGTTTAGCTGCACATGGGTTAGTTAGTTAGTAATACCTGGTAAGGTTCCCTCCAATGAGGTTGGAGAGAGTCTTTTATTTTGGTGTCTCTTCCAATACACCAAATCTCCTGGTTGTAAGCCATGATCTTTGAAATCTTCGTCTCCCGGGAGCGTACTGTGAAATGAATCTGTTACCAATTTGTTAGTTCCTACAATGCAGAATGTCTGCTCTTTACTTTTCCTTATATTTGGGAAACAAAAGATTAAAAGTCAACAATATTTTAAAAAGTCATAAGAATAATTATCCTCAATTCATTTACTCCCATAGTTATTTTTGTTTATCCTGATTATTTTCCAGTAGTTTTTTAATTCAGTTATTCCTTGAAGTTCTATAAATCATCATCCATTTCAAAAATATGACATACTTACAAGCCTGCAATTTAGATGAAGTCAGAGCCCTTTTCATGGATTTTTCTAAACATATAATATACCTACAAATGCATCAGAATGAAGCTGTCCACGAATGACAAAATTTAAAAGTGGCATGGTTATAGGTTTGATAAAAACTTTGCTTTTCTATAAAATATAACATTCCAAGTCAACAATTTCTTGGTAAGCAATAATCCCTGTAAAATAACATAGGGAATATAAAATGTGTATAGCTTTAGATTCAATTATAATTTTAGCATATAAAGAATAAATAATATGTGAGATTTTTTAAAATGAGGCACATGGCTTATTACAAGCAGTGTATTCAGCATTGAAAATAATTCATAAACTCCCAATCTGTGAAAAGCAAATACCTAGAGCATCAATGGCAGACGCCCCCACAGGGAATCACGACTCTTGGCTTGCCCAGTGTCCCTGATGGGATACATGCTACCCCCCTGAGAGTTTCCTGTTTGAACTTCTGTCCAGATTACTTCTGAGTAGGTAAGAGAACAAGAGACAAACTTTAAAAAAACATTGAAGTTCATATAAATGCTATGAAAAAGGAATCCTGAGAAATAAAATTTATTTGTGGTCAAGTTGAATATGATTAAAATTGATTTAATCAAGTAGGTGAATTTAATATCAAAAGTAAGCTGATGCAAATTTAGAGTTCTATTCTTTCTCTCTGATAAAAGGACAGTTTTCATGGACTACTAGTCTGCTACTGATAAGTACTGTGAAAAAGTTTTCTAAATAAAAAGCCAAGATTCTGTGTTTTATCAAAATAATTTCTGTTTCATGTTGTCTTAATCAGGTTCTTGATTATTTAAGAAAACTCAGTCGCCTCATTAGTAAGAACTAAGTTTTGCTGACAATTACATAAACTTCTGTATCTGTTTTTGAAATCTATTATTGTTACTTTTGTTAAATGGGTTTCATAATGATTTATGATCCAATTTAGTCAAATGTCCAAACCTCATATATTTTGACAAACTTCCCAAAATTCAAATTATGAAGAAAGTCTTGACCTGGGAATAACTTTGAGGTATTCCAGAAGGCCCCTGGAACACCACAAAAGATGTGTTTTCACTCCTTGCAAAAGAGAAATTTTAAACTAAATAGGCATCTGTGGTATATTAAATTACATGGAAAACATTGCAAAACAAGTGATGAAAAACTTCTAGGGGACACTGTATGGGTAAACAATGGTTGTAAATTAAATAAATAGTTTTGGCTACTGGTATAGAAAACCTAAGACAGCTGCTTGATTTTTCCAGATTTTGTGGTAAAAACCCCTCTTCCCCCAGTTTTTGCATTCCTTCATCTACCATTGCACATTTAAGCTGGATTTCATTTAATTGCCACTAAGTATGGGTTATCAATATGTTTTTGTTGTCATATGTATTTTTTTTCTGAGTGGGTTAAAGCATTCCCCTTCCACAGGGTTGATGCCTAACAGTGGCTAAGGAGCTGTCTGAAAATGTGTTTTCCGCTTAGCGTACACCTTCTACGATCTCTAGCAACCAAGGTACACACTTTACTGAGCAAATTATGCACACCTTGACAGACAACCTTATGAATTTCTTAGAATTATAGCTGACCCTATCACCTGCAATTGTCAGGCTAAGTTGAGAGAACTGATGAAAACACTGAATATAAGAGGACAAGTTCTAACTGCACAGGACTGAATGAACTGAGAAGAATATTACAATTTTTGTGACTTTTGTTTGAAATATTGATGGTTCTTTAATTTTATAATTTTCCCAATACTATAAGAAAAAGTTTTCCTTAAGTTAGCCACGACCTAGAGGAATTTGGTAAATTACACTTTCGTAAGCATAATTGAAACAGTTTAAGTATAAAGTAAGATTATTGGAGATTTTTCTTGTTTCTTGAGGTAGGCCTGTAATGCTATGAATTTTCCTCTTGAGACTGCTTTCGTTATATCCCATAGATTTTGAGCTGTGTTCTCATTTTCATTTGTCCAATGTATCTTTTGATTTTTTCCTTGGTCTCATTGTTAACCCATTCATTGTTTACTAACATGTTATTTAGCCTCCATGACTTTGTGTGATTTTTTAGTTTTGTTCTTAGGATTGATTTCTACTTTCATACTGTTATGGTCAGAGAAGATGCTTTATGTGAGTTTAATCATCTTAAATATATTGAGACTTTTTTTGTGTCCTATAAATTTTACGTGCACTTGAAGAGAATGTAAATTCTGCTGCCTCTGGGTGAAATGCTCAGAACATACATCTGATCTAGTATGTCATTTCAGGTCACCATTTCCTTGTTGATTTTCCATCTGAAAGATCTATCCATTGATGTCCATGGGGTGCTAAAATATCCTGCTATCACTGCATTACTGCCAATCTATCCCTTTATATCAAGGTTTTCTTTACATATTTAGTCAAGTTTGGAAAATTTGTTCTTTATCTTTTAAAATTGGGTTTTCCTCTATTGATGGTAGGTCTTTTCATAAAAACTAGCTTTGTAGTGTGGCAGTAGGAAGGGGAGGAAGTAGAGACAGGGAGGGAAGAAAGTGCAGCAGGGAAGGAAAAGGGGTGGGAAGGGGTTGTTCCAAATTAATACAGAAAAAGAAAGGAAGAAAACAGCAGCAAAAATTCTGAGTAGCCCAGCTGGCGTGGTTCAGAGGTTGAGCATTAGCCTATGAACCAGGAGGTCATGGTTTGATTCCTGGTCAGGGCACATGCCCAGGTTGCAGGCTCGATCCCCAGTAGGGGGCATTTAGGAGGCAGCCGATCAATGATTCTCCCCCATCATTGATGGGTCTATCTCTCTCTCTCCCTCTCCCTTCCTCTCTGAAATCAATAAAAATATATTTTAAAATATTCTGAGTAAATAAGAGTTGCCCTCCTCATTGTGGCAGATCCTGCCTGTGATCCAGAGCCTGAGACCCTCAAGAGACTTTTCTGGAATAGGCGCCGTGTGCAACCAAAGGCCGACTTATAAACATACAATTTAAACAACAGGCATGAATCTCAACAACTTTAAGCTGAGTGAGAAGAGGCACACAGAGAAGTCTACATATGAACTTCTGAAATACTATAAACTAATTCGTAGCAGAAAAAAAATAGCACAGTGGTTGTCTCTGGAGGTGAGAGCCCAGATTGACTGGGAAAGGGAATAGGGAATTTTCTGGGGTGATAGGCATGTTGTCTCTGATAACATGGATTGCACAGAGATATGCATTTGTCAGAATTAAGTAAATGTATACCTTCACTGTATGTAAATTTACAACAAATGAAAAAGCTGTAATTTTAGCTAATGCTACTCATGCTTACTAGTAAGTATATAGGGGTGAAGTATACTAATGTCTTTACCTTGCTTTGAAATGCATTAAAAAAAGAAGGTAGACAGAAGGATTATGTGACAAAGTCAGAAAAGTAGAATATTAATGGTAGAATCCAGCTGGTGGGTATACAGATACTTGCTATAAAATTATCCTAACTTTACACAATTGAAAATTTTTATAATAAAGTGTCAGGGGAAATGCATCCCACTTCCCCACCCCCCAGCTCCCCTGTGCTCTTCCTCCCTGTCTGCTTCTCTCTTTGCCATTTCCCCTTTCTGTTTTCCTCCATCTCACCAGGCCCTGTGCTTCTACTTGGCAGCAGTACGAGTATTCTGACCATGTTCCAGGAAGAGCAAAGAGCACTGGCCGGACTGTTAAAGAAATGTTATCCTGATGCTTGTTAAAATGGGAAGGGAGACTTCAGTAGGAATCAAGACTATGGAAATAGGAGAGAGAAGGGGCTCAACTGTAAACACAACCATGACAAATGCGAATGGACAGCCAAGGGGGTGGGTCAGAAGATGAAAATTTTCTGGGAGAAGACACTGGGAATATTCTGGCTAACGTGACCGAACAGGACTTTTAGAAAGACTTAAACATCAAATATGGGGGATAAAGAACTTGATCAGATATCAGGGTGGGGGATTGTCTCCGAGACCGGGGTAGCAGGCCTGGCAAGGACAGGACAGAGCCCAGGCTTAGGCCCTAGTGACAGAGCCGGCGTGGAGGAGCCAGACTAAAGCTTCATCAAGCCCATGTTACTAGACCCAGCTCCTCTGCAAGTGGCAGGAAGGGGGTGAGTAGAGGGCACCATGCAGAGGGCAGGCTTCTCTGAGTGGCCTCTGATTTTCTGCTCAAAAATCTGGTGTGTCACTTTTAGTGGCATCCTGGGCAGGCACAGGCTTCCCTCTGCTGCTCCACTGCAGATTGCTGAAAAAAGAAAAAAAGGCATGCATGGTTGCACAAACACTGAGAGGGAAGTCACAGCAGGAAGGAAAATGCTGACCGCCCGGAGATGCCAAGGGGATTGCTCAATCTGACTCAGAGCTGTTGTTTTCCTCGTGGCCAGAGCTGAGGCGGAGAGAGAAGGCAGAACGCCCAGCTGCACAAAACATCCGCTGAGTCTCCAGGCGCCCTGCCCTCTCTGCCCCTCGCCATGGGCTGTGCTGCATCAGACACTGCAGCTGCTCTAGTCATTATGAGCTTGTAAAAACAAATGGTAACTTATAATATAAAGAAGTAAGAGCTTGGTGGATACTGGGGGGGGGGGGGGGGGGGACTTCCAAAAAAATCCTTTTTGCAAAACAGGTCACTTAATAGGCTATAGTACACAGACTTTCCATCGAGTATCACTGTTTTATAATAATCTAACATCCATCCCAATGAGAGCCCAGTTTTACCAGGGTTAGCACATGGTGCAGAAGCATGCCCATGCCTCCCTGAGTTGGACAGTGGGAAGGGGGAGAAGGAGGAAAAATGTGTGCAAGGGACTTCAGAGCCTATGTCCTAACCATTTCTGGGGAGAAGAAGAAGCAACAATTAGGTTAGCAAAATGTCATCAGTAAAGAAGGTCTTGCCACCCACCCCCTCTGGGGGCGTTCAGGTGTCTCTCACATCATTGATGTTTCTACCTTTCTCTCCCTCGCCCTTCCTCCCTGAAATCAATAAAATATATATATATATATATATATATATATATATATATATATATGTTTTAAAGAAAAAATTGAGAGGCAAAACATTCAAAAGAAGAGGTTTCCTGAAAACAAGGTGGAGGGAGAGGTGACAGGGAGGGAGCTTGAAGCATCAAGGGAGCGCCCACTAATGAAGGAGGCGGCTCCCTGAACAGCTGCTGGGTCTGACTTACAGAGGGCTGGGTTCCTCACACAGGTGCCACGCAGAGCTCTTTGCTTTTCCAGTTCTCTCCATGGGCTGGTATCCACTGGTGCAGGCTCAGAGCTGTGCTCGTTGGGAGTGCCTGAAGAGAAACTTTCAACTTGTCCAGGAGAGGCTTAAAAACAACCAAAGAGCATTCCATCCACCTGAGACAGGCTCAGCCTGTCTCAACAACAACATGGGACAGCTCAAATCGGATACTGAGTGAAAGAAGCCAGGCAGACACATGTGCACTAACACCACGTGATTCCCTTGATGGGAAGTGCAGGAAGAGGCCCAAACTCAAGTCTACAAGGACAGGTGTGTGCATTGCCAGGAGCCAGGGGTGGGCCTGGGACTGACTGCAGAGGCACTAGACAACTTTCCGGGGTGGTGGGAATGTTCCAGACCCTGATGGAGTTGGGATGCTGTTGCATGCTAAAATTTCTCATCTGGACACAAAACGGGAGGTGTTTCAGTATATGTAATAGATACCTCATTTAATGTGATCTTAAACATCAAGTTTTCCAAGCCGTGGACAAAAAAAAACACAGTCAGTAATGTGGCTCCCCCAGGGGAGAAGCAGGAGTAGCAGCTGTGCGTCGACACACGTTCTCCAAGTTGCCTGCTCTCTTCACTGTCTCCTTCCCACCTGCCTCTGCACCATCCTGGTCGGGGTCTCCCTGCATCTTCTTCCCATGACCCCCACCCACAGTTTATTGTCCACACAGCTGCTGAGCTGAGATTCTGGATCAGATCCTTGCCCTGCTTAAACAGCCTCCAATTCCTTCTCATTACCTCACCTCAGGACCTTTGCACTGGTTGGGCTCAGTGCCTGAAGCTCTCTTTCTCTGGTCTCAGCAGGACTTTTTTGTCCTTCAGGTTTCAGCTTAAATGTCTGTCATCTCAAAGAGGTCTCCCTGAACTGTGTCCAGCATCAATCATCTCTCTCTTTCACCATTTTATTTTACTTCCAACCAAGTATTTTACTTCCAATTCGGGCCTAAATTCGGGCCAGTCATATTTGGCCATGGAAGCTAAGATTAAGAACAGTCTGAATCGACACCTGCTCTAAGTGTAAAATATGTACACAGGATTCCATAGACTTAGCACAGAGAGAAGAATGTAAAACATCCCATTAACAATTGTTTGCAAACCCTTGGTTGGTTGGAGCATCATCCCAATATGCCAAGGTTGTGGGTTCAATCCCTGGTTGTGGCACATACAAGAGAAAAACCAGTGAATGCATGGATGAGTGGGGTAGCAGACTGATCTCTCTCTCTCTCTCTCTCTCTCTCTCTCCCTCTCTCTCTCTCTCTCTCATCAATTAATACATTTAAAATATATACATATAGTTTGAAGAAAACAATTGCTTGCATATTTTTGAAATAACATTATGGATTTGTAAAAACTTATATAAACTGAGTCACTTCAAAATGGTGTCAAAGCTGCCATCCCCCCCAAAAAAGTGCCTTGAAGATCTTACTCGTCAAACCTCTGAATACTAAAACTGGGCAACATAACCCCTGAACTAACCCCACAGCAGTACTGTATTCCAAACAACTGCTTGCAAAACTAACAGATGTCAACCAAAGGCCATGGATGCCAATTCAATGCCAAAAGGAGTCCTCAACTTGGGGTGCAGGAATGGGAGAGAGATGCCATTCGGTTAAAACAGCTGAATTGTGAAACAGCACGGCTGGGAAACAGCAGATTTTTTTCCCCATCACCATTTATCCCCCTTTTCCCTCTGGTAATCATCATACTGCTGTCTGTGTCTATGAGTTGCTGGTTTTTGTTTGGTTTAGGATTGTTTTTTCTTTCTTAACCCATTCACCTTTTTCACCCAGCTCCCCAACCCCTCACCTCTGACAGCTGTCTGTCTGTTCTCTGTTTCCATTTTGTTTGTTAGTTTATTTGGTTCATTAGATTCCACAAATAAGTGAAATCATATAATACTTGTCTTTCTCTGACTGGCTTATTTCATTTAGCCTAAAACTACTCTCCAGGTTCATCTAAGCTCTGTTTTGTGGCCGAGTAGTATCCCATTGTGTAAATGTACCACACCGTCTTTACTCACTCACCTGCTGGGGGGCACTTGGGCTGCTTCCAAAGATTGGCTCTTGTCAATAACTATGCAATGAACACAGGGGTGCAGATATTCTTTTGAATTAATGGTTTGGGTTTCTTCGGATAAATTCCCAGGAGTTGAATTGCTGGGTCATAAGGCAGTTCCATTTTTTTATGCTGTGAGGTAACTCCACACTCCTTTCCACAGTGGCTGCATTCCCACCAACAATTCTCCACGTTTCCCTTTTCTCCACATTCTCGCTAACATTTATTGTTTGTTGATTTATTGATGATAACCATTCTGACTGGTGTGAGGTGATTTCTCATTGTGGTTTGAGTTTGCATTTCACTGATATTTAGAGACTTTAACCATTTTTTCATTTATCTATTGGCCATCTGTATGTCCTCTTTGGAAAAATGTCTATTCAGGCCCTTTTCCCATGTTTTAATTGGATTGTATTTTTGGTGTTGAGTTTTATAAGTCCTTTGTACATTTTGAATATTTACCCTTTATCAGATGTATTGGCAAATATGTTCTCCCATTCAGTGGGTTGTCTTTTCATTTTGTTGATGGTTTTCTTTGCAGTGAAAAGATTTCTTAATTTGATGTAGTCCCATTTGTTTATTTTTTTCTTTTGTTTCCGTTGACCAAGGAGAGACAGTATATCAGACAAAATATTGCTACGAGAAATATCTGAGATTTTACTGCCTATGTTTTATGATTTCCAGTCTGACATTTAAGCTTTTAATTCATTGTTTATTCTTTTTTCTAATATTTTATTGATTTTTAGAAAGAGAGAAAAGGAGAGGGAGAGAGAGAGAGAGAGAGAGAGAGAGAGAGAGAGAAACTGATGTGAAAGGGAAACATCAATTAGCTGCCTCCTGCATGCCCCTACCAGGGATTGATCCCACAACCCAGGCATGTGCCCTGACTGGGAATTGAACCAATAACCTTTAGGTGCATGGGACAACACCCTATCAACTAAGCTACACTGGCCAGGTGAGTTCACACCATCCATTCTTGTGTATGGTGTAAAGGTGGTATAGTTTCATTTTCTGGCACATATCAGTCCAATTTTACAACACCATTTATTGAATAGACTATTTTTACCCCAGTGCATGTTCTTGCCTCTTTCAAATAATAATTGACCATAAAAGTGTGGGTAGATTTTGGGCTTTCTATTCTGTTCCATTTATCTGTCCTTTTTTATACCAGTACCATACTGTTTTGATTACTATGGTTTTGTAGTGTACTTTGCTATTAGGTAGCATGATTCCTCCAACTCTGTTCTTTATTCTCAAGATTGCTGTGATGACTTCGGATTTTTAATATATCTATCTATTTATTTATTTCAGAGAGAAAGGGAGAGGGAGATAAAAACATCAATGAAGAGAGAGAACCACTGATCAGCTGCCTCTTGCATGATGCCCTCTACTAGGGATCGAACCTGCAACCCGGGCATGTGCCCAGAACAGAAATTGAACTGTGACCTCCTAGTTCATAGGTCGACACTCAACCACTGAACCATACCTGCCAGGCGATTTGGGATATTTTGTGGTTCCATGTAAATTTTTCGAATATTTGTTCAAGTTCTGTGAAATATGCTATTGGTATCGTGATAGGAATTGTGTTGAATCTATAGATCGCTTCGGGTAGTATGGACATTTTAGTGATGTCAATTTTTCCTACCCATAAACACAGTATTTACTCCCACTTATCTGTATCTTCCTCAATGTCTTCAGTGACTTATAATTTTCTGAGTAGAGGTCTTTTACATCCTGGGTTACATTATTTCTAGGTCAGCTTTGTGCAGTATCATAGCCAATGAGGTTTATCCGAGGCTCAATTATTGCTAATTGAAAAATTATTTCTATGTTTTTAAGCAATTGTGAAAGAGGCTGTTTTCTTAGTTTCCCTTTCTGATAGTACCTAAAAATGCAACTGACTTCTGGATGTTAATTTTGTATCCTGCTGCTTTACTGAATTCATTTATCGCTTCTAGTAGTTTTTGGTAGAATCTTTATGGTTCTCTGTATACAGTACCATGTCATCTGCAAATAATGACAGTTTACTTCTTCCTTTCCTATTTGGATATCTTCCCATCTGAATGCTGGGGGTAGGACTTCCAGTTATATGTTGAATAAGAGTTGTGAAAATGGATATCCCTGTCTTGTTCCTGATCTTAAGGGGAGTGCTTGCAGTTTTTGCCCATTGAGCATGATGTCGGCTGTGGGATTGTCATATAAGGCCTGTATTATGTTGAGATGATTCCTCTATTCCCACTTTGCTGAATGTTTTTGTCATAAATGGGTGCTAGATTTTATCAAATGCTTTTTCTGAATCTATTGATACAGCCATGTTGTTTTTATCCTTCATTTTGTTTATGCGGAGTATCAAGTTTATTGATTTTCGGATATTGTGCCAACCTTTTGTCTCTGGAGTAAATTGCACTTGATCCTGGTGTATGATCTCTTTAATGTATTGCTAGGCCCAGTTTGCTAATATTTTGTTGAGAATTTTAGTATCTCTGCTCATCAGAGATATTGGCTTATAATTTTCTTTCTCTGTAGTGTCTTTATCTGGTTTTAGAATTAGGATAATGCTGGTCTCATAAAAAGAGCTTGGAAGTCTTCCCTCCTTTTGGAAATTTTTGGAATAATTTGAGAAGGCCAGATGTTAGTTCTTCTTTGAATGTTTGTTAAAATTCACCTGTGAAGCTATCTGGCCCAGGACTTTTGTTGTTCGGGAGGGGTTTTGTTTCTTTTGTTTTGATTACTGCTTGCATTTCATTAGTTTTAATCTATCTATTCAGATTTTCTGATTCTTCCTGAATCAGTTTTGCAAGATTGTATGTTTCTAGGAATTAATCCATTTCATCCAGATTGTCTAACTTGTTGGCATATAGTTGTTCATATTTCTTCACAATCTCCTTTATTTCTCTGGCGTCAGTTGTTACCTCTCCTCTTTCATTTCTGATTTTATTTGGGTCCTCTCTGCCTCCCCTCCCCCCCTCCTTCCCCCTTTCTGGTGAAACTAGTTTGGAACAGCAGGGTTTTGAAACAACCTTGGAGAAGTGGTCCAGGTGAGGTGCCCTCAGTGTTAAGGTTCTGGCTTCAGAGTTCAGCTGGGGAAACAGTTTGCAAGGAAACTGAAAGTGTGCTCTACCAGCACAAAGGTGAAGCTGGCTCATATCATGAAGCTCATCCCCTGTCCCTGACTGGCCCCTTGCTATGCAACTGAGGACTCCAAATCATCACTATTTGATTGGCCCAAATAGCCCTCCCTCGTCTCAAACTGGACAGGAAAGTCTCAGCTCTATTGGTTGAATTTCAATCCTATGACCTCTCTTACCAGGGCTGCCTCATGATGCAGGAGCGTTGCACAGGCTGACCGCTCAGCCTGTGGCTTCTCTCTGGTAGGCAGTGTGCATTTAGAGGTCTCTGCCACAGTAGCTGCCAGGCTCCAGTTTTACACTTGGGCCCAGTCAACCACAAGAAGCCGTCCTTGGCAGATACTTTATTTCCCGGAGTCAAAACAGGGAAGCAGAGGTCATAACTACAGGACTAAAAAATCAGTTACATTCTGTAGGACAAATATCACTATGTTAGCTTATCTGCATCTGTAGAAATTCCTTCCTTAGTTTATTAATATCCATAGAAATGTCTTCCTTCTTTTCAAGTAATTATCCCCCTTCCCTTTATCATAACTACCCCTTACCTTCACCTCTCATAGGAACCCTGTGAGTTTCTGCCTAAAACAGTGCTTCTGGAATAGCTGCTCTTTTGAATCGCAAATCAACACTTGTCACTTCTCACCTTGTTGTTTTTTTTTTTTTTTCCAGTTAACATATCGAATATAAATATTCTTAAACTTACCGTCACCTGTATCTTTTTACATTCTTTAACGTGTCTACTAGGAAACAGGAAGCTACACATGGACTCGGCTACATCTCTATAGGGCAGCCCCTCTAGAATGTCAAGTCCAGGGCTCACTCGCCCACTCGCCACCTGTTACACACAAACCCTAGCCCTCCTGGCCTGGGAGAAGCCCAAGAAAGGTTTGTTGAATGTATTACATGAGTTGTGCAAAAGAGAACCCGAACTTTTTACCAATTAGAGGTTAAGTACTTCACTTATGTTCGGCAAGGATACTCCCCAGTACAAGGCGCAGATGGCATCTGCCCCAGCCTTTGAAATCGTGCCCGTGCTCTGGCATCCCTAGAATTCGACCCACTGCTCAGAGACCAAGACACCGATTTTTCCCTTTTAAAAGAATAAATTAGAATTCAGGGGTTACCAGCTGCCCAGGCCCAGAGAAGGGCGGCCAGAAGGAGCTGAGCTTCGGCGCAGCCTAGAGGAGGCCTGGGAGGGTGGGGAGGAGCCGGGACGGACTTCGGCGGCTAAGCCGGGACTGGGCCGAGGGGCAGGGCTCAAGGTGCGGAGGAGCCGGGAGTGGGGGCGTTGTTACGGCTGGAGATGGTGACAAAGAGGCGGCGAGGGGAGCAGGCTGGAGAAGCAGGACCCGAGGACCGGAACGGGGCAGGGCGCAGCGAGGGGCCGGTCTGCGGGGAGGGGGTGGGGAAGTGACGGGCGGAAAAGGAGGAGCGGAGGGCGGGGCGGGGCGGGGCGGGGCGGGGCGGGCGGCGATAGGGCGGGCGGCGGCATAAAAGCCTCTGCGGGCGGGCGGCGCTCGCGGACCCAGGATCGCACCCTCCGTCCTCGTCTCTTCGCTCCAGTTCCTTCCCCTGGAGGCGACCATGGCCGGGCTCTCGCGCGCCCCGCTGTTCCTGCTGGCCCTCGCCCTCGCCCTGGCCCTGACCGCGAGCCCTGCGGCCGGCGCCACCGCGGGCAGGCCTCGCCTGGTGGGCGGCCTGGCGGAGGCGGACGTGAACGAGGAGGGCGTGCAGCAGGCGCTCAACTTCGCCCTGAGCGAGTACAACAAGGCGAGCAACGACGCCTTCCACAGCCGCGCCATGCGGGTGGTGCGCGCCCGCAAGCAGGTGAGTCCGGGCGTCTGGGGCTGGGAGGATCGGGGGGGCCGGGGGACCGGGAGGCCGGGGGGTCGGGGGGGCAGGGCGAGGCGATGGGGAGGAGGAGCCTGCGCCCCGGGAGGCGAGGCCCTTGTGACGCGATCATCTCCGCCCCAAGCGCCCAACTCGCGGGACACCCCCCGCCAGTGCTGCCCAGCCCGGCAGTTGTCCCTGGTCTTTCTTGTGACCCACAGACCATCACGGGCTTCTTCCCCGGGCCTGGCAGTGGGTCGCGGGCACTCGGGGTCCGTGCCAGGCCTTCGCTTATGTTTCCAAGCACCAGCCCCGCCAGGACAGGGCTTGCGGTCCAGCCCACTATCTCCCTGCCAGGCCGTGGGACTGGGGAGTCAGAGTGAGTTGGCAAGGTAATGACCAAAGGGAAGGAGAAACAGACTGTCCACCGGCTGCCCTCCGGCTCTGCCACTGAATGGTTTTTTAACACTTTATTCCTCTTTTCATGTTGACATAACTTCAGACTCACAGAGAACGTGCAAAACTGGAACATGGAATCCTGCAGATTCTTCCCCCAGATTAGTCCAAATGTTGCCCTGTTTGCTTTACTCACCTCCCTCCCTCCCCACATGTGTTGGGGGTACATACTAGTATATACATTTATTTCTCTGAACTATTTGAGAGTATATATTTCCTAAAAACAGGCATTTTTAAAAATAATCGCAGTACAATTTTGAACAGCAGGAATCAGCCCTGAAACAATGACTTATCAGATGTCTGTGATAGTTCCACCGGGGTCCTTCATAGCCAGGGACACTCCCGGTTCCTGCACTGCAGCCCCTTTCCCTGGAGCAGGCTGTCTGCCTGCCTCTTCACCCTGGCATTTGTGAGGGGTCCGGCCTAAATGTGTGGACTGGCACTCCGTTTGTGTTGCCCTGAGGTTTCCTCAGGATAAGATTTGGGACATGCAAACCAGGAATGCTCTCTGAGTCTCCTCTCAACAGGTGCCACTACGCCAGCCTCCCTGTCCTCTCTGTGCCATGGTAGTTGGGGCCTCAGGCACTGAGTTGGGGCCCTCACTGCTCCCCTGGTTGCCTTGAGGGAACCGGCAAACACAGAGGAGTCCAGGATAAGCCTGCGGTATCCAGGCAGAGGCTACGGCAGAGGGTCTTGCATAAGAATCCAGAGCTGCTGAGAGGTCCTGGAGGAAAGGCCCCTGGAGTGTTCTTCCCTCCAGAGGCCAGACCTCTGGAGGAGGCTCTGGGTTTTGAAGTCTCATTCCCCTCCGCCCCCCCCCCCCCCACCTTAGATGGGTACCCCACTACCAGAAGCCAGAGCTAGTAAGTGTGTGCTGGGGTAGAGAGGACCACCTGACCCTGCGTCTGCCAGCCCGCCCTGAGGTTCTGGCCCAATAGGGAGAGCAGTCATCAGAGTCCAGAAGGGGAATGGAGGGCACATCCGGAGGGGCTGCTGGGCGTTGAGCTTGTCCTTGGAGGAAGGCTGGAATTTAGACCATGGAAGAGCAGAGCATGGCCACGCAGCAGCAAAGTGTGGTGCCTGCTGCAGGCCAGGGTTTAGAGCCTGTTCTCACCTCCTCTCAAAACGTCAGACGATGGGTCAAGATCAGACCCATTTCTCCTGCAGCCGTTGGCTGGCACTGGCCCCTTTGGATGGGACGTGCACTCCTTGCTCACCAGGTCCCTGCCAGCCAGCTCCTCTCCACTGTGACCCTAGCTTGGTGTCACCAGTCATCGGCCCATGTGGGAAACTGACACCAAGGGCACATCTGTATTACTTTTGACAATAAAGATAAATTAAAAAAGAAAGAAAGAAACCAACAGCAGAGGGATCATAGGACTTGCTTGGCATCCATAGGACAGAGTCCAGAGCCTGGTCTGGGCCCCTCATCTCGAGGTTCTCCGAGTTTTCAGGAGGTGTGTCTGGGGGATGCCTGTGTGAGCACAGGTTTCACATCTGTAATCTCAAAAGTAAAAGACACAAGGTGTGAGTGTGTGGCACACTAGAAGTGTTCCCCGCACAAATAACATGAAAGACAGGCATCCCAGGGGCATCTAAGTAAGTGTGTGTGTGTGTGTGTGTGTGTGTGTGTGTGTGTGTGTGTAAAGCATCTCATTTCCTGCTGCTCAGTGGGGGCATGAGTAACCTGGTTACATGGAATGAGAGTCTCGATGGGCTGGATACTACCAACTGGACTGTAAATTCAAGGGCATTGCCAGGTGAGTCTTCCTGAGGCAGAACCAGCCATGACCCCGGCAGAGCTGTCATTTTGCCTTAGTCCCTGCCCTGGTTCCTGGCACTGGCACAGTGGATTTGCTGATGCCCTGGCTGGTTCCCCAGAGCTGCACCTCCAGCTCCTGGCAGAATGCCGATGTCTGGCTCTACCTTCTATTTTCCTGCCTCTCTTCTGCCAGGCTGTGTGACTCACCTTGTCAGAGCTGCTCCGTAAACAAGTTACAAGGAGGACCCGGGGCACACGGACTTGGGTAGCCGTCAGGAGGTGGCCGGGTGCCTTCTGGGTGTTGGCTCTGGCAACCCCTGAATGCTGGCCCAATGCATGCTAACAGGAAGGTACCTGCCTGGGTGACGTGGGCAGGTGATGAAAACCAATCCTTCCCTTTATGTGCACAGCTCGTGGCTGGGCTGAACTACTTCTTGGATGTGGAAATCGGTCGAACCACATGTACCAAGTCCCAGCCCAACTTGGCCAGCTGTCCCTTCCATGTGCAGCCGCACCTGAGGAAGGTATGTACTTGATGTGGGCCAGGGGCCAGGCACACAGGGCAGAGGGGTGGGACCGTGCCCTGGGGATATGTCATGGGTGAGTGCTGTGGCCTGGGTGGGGTGTGCAGGGTCTGGGGTGTGGGGAGGAAAGGGTGTCAGTTTGTGTGTACAGGTTCCTAATTTGATTGTATAAGGGCATTTAAGCTGGGACCTTTGAGCACCATATGCTCTGGGGGATTGTTGCCTGCTGACTGAAGGAAATAGCAGGGTGGAGATAGGGCCCTTTAATCCCAGACTCAGCCACTGGAACAGATTAGAGGGAATTAGAGAGCTGTACGGGAGAAGCCCACCCATGCTGCCTTGCTCACTGAACACCGGACTCTCCCCTGGCCTTGACTGGTTCTTGGGATGTCTCAGCCGCTGGGGACCTCCATCTGCTTGTCACCTCCCCAAACACACTGACTCTTTCAGGAGGGTCTCCTGTCTCAGTGCCAGCCCATTGGAGGTGAAGGGAACTTGGCTGATACCCTGCACCCTCTGGGGCTGTGTGGCTTTGCTGGGCTGCTCCTTAAAGGGCCATGCTGGGGGTACGCCAGTGTGGATTCCTGCAGGGACAGGAGGATGAAGATCTCCTGGACTTGGAGTAATGGGAGGGGTCACCAAGAGGCCCCTGGTGAGCCCTGCATCGTTATCGGGGGCTCCGCAGGGTCGGGGGCCGAGATGTCCACCACACAACCACAGCTCCTCACCTGCACTTCGGAGACCTCATGCTGGGCCCTTTCCTTTTTGACTGTAGCCCTAACTGACCGTCTCTCTCATTTCCCTTTTGCAGGAAGCACTCTGCTCTTTCCAGGTATACACTGTCCCCTGGTTGGGCAAGACCTCCTTGGTGAAGTCCAGCTGCCAGGACGCATAGAGGAGATGTGACAGGCGGGGCCGCGCAGGCTGCCTCCCACTGGCACACCCCCTCCCTGGTGGGGCCCCCGCAGTGTGCTGGCCTCAGGAGACAAACGGAGAAGCTTCTGAGCATTGTGTGACCAGCTAAGTGGCTCTCCCTTGCTTCTTTCTGTAGAGTGCTTTCTAGATGCACCTGTGCCCGGTGCACACTCTGCTTCCACTTTACGCAATAAAACATGACATCAGCTACTCCTGGAGTTGTTCACTGTCTCGGGATGTGCCTCAGGGTTTACAGTTACTTTACCAAGCGCTCCTGTCCCGCTGGCTCTGGAGGGCAGACGAGAGGAGAGAGCTGAGACAGACGGCCATAGTGGGCATGTTGGGGAATATGCTGCCCCATTTTGGATGACTGAGTCATGGAGGGGGCCTGGGAACCAAGGAAAAGAGGAAGGGACATATGCTGCTGGCTCTGGAGACTTGGCTGCTGCGGTAGAAAAGAAGTCAGACTGTGAACAGGGCTGGACAGTAGGGAGGGGTCAGACGGATCCCATAGCCCAGGGCTTCCCTCAGCAAGGTTCTGCAGAGCCATAGGTTTCTGCCAGATGTGCTGAGCTGATCAGACCCCAGGGGCTGATGTGCTGGCTGAGGTTCCCTAGAGAGTAAAGAAATAATTCACCTGCTTCTCTTCATTATACTCTGCTGTGTGGACAAACACACATAAAACTGAGAAGCAGTTCATGAAATGGTAGCTGAACAAGGAGCAGACTCTTCTAAGCAGTCCTCCTGCTCTCTCGCCCTTGGCATTGGGTCTCTGGGGTCAGATTGGGGGGTTGTCAGATGTTACAAGGGTTTCTGTAGCCCAGGGTCAGACACACTTAGGGTCATTCAGATGTCAGTCAGAGCCCTGGCTGGTATGCTCAGTGGTTGGAGCATCACCCTGTGCACTGAAAAGTTGCAGGTTCCATTCCTGGTCAAGGGTGTGTACCTGGGTTGCAGGTTTGATCCCTGGTCCCAGTCGGGCGTTTGTGGGAGGCAAACGATCAATATGTCTCACATCGATGTCCCTCTCTTTTTCTCTCCCCCGCCTCCCTTCCTTCCACCCTCAAAAAATCAATAGAAAAAATATCCTCAGATGCCCCGCTGGTGTGGCTCACCAGTTGAGCATTGAACCCAAGAGATCGCAGGTTCATTTCCTGGTCAGGGCACGTGCCTGGGTTGCAGGCTCGATCCCCAGTAGGAGGCTTGCAGGAGACAGCCGATCGATGTTTGTATTTTCTCTTCCCCTCTCTTTCTCTCTAAAATCAATAAAAACATATTTTTTAAAAATATCCTCAGGTGAGGATTAACAACAACAAATGTCAGCTGGAGTCCCCGTAATCTCAGGCATGGCTGCCTATTGCCATCACCAGAGGAGGATTAAAAAATACTGTCACCTGCTTTGCACTCTGAGAACTTCTGAGTTAATTGGTCAGGGCTGGGGCCTAGGCACTGGGATTTTGATATCCAACTGATTCCCAAAGGAACTGCAGACCTGTAACTCAATTAGACTTCCTCTAAAAGTCCTATGACTCCTACAACATCTGGGATTTGCAGCCGGTGCAGGGTTCTCTCTCAAAGTCACACCTGCGCCCACATGCGCTTTTGGTTCCAGGGATCTATGCAGATATATAACCCAGCCCCCTTCTTGGTTCCCAGTAAATGAAAAGCAACCAAACAAAACCACATGAAAGCATCCTTCAACCAAAACCTTCGTTAGGTCAGTGAACTTTTGTGGAGATTTCAGGCAGCCGAAGAGATTTCTGTGGAGCAATAACCTTGACATGTTCAACCCTTTCCTTGAAACGCTCTTGACCTCACTCCAAGAGGTAGTTGCCCTTTGACCTTCACCTCACGGAGTCACTGACCTTTCTCTCACTGGTCCCTCTTTCCTTGGCATTTCTCACTTGTCCACCCTATCCCTTTCCTGGAGATCCCTTCCCAAGGATCCCTCAGCTGGTCCAAACCCTCCCTCTGTGGGCCAGAGCAGCTCAGTTCTTTCAAGACTTAATCACACCCATCAAGGTGCTCAGAATATAAAGGGTTTCCTAGTCAACAGGCTCTACCCTCTTAGTGAAGTCCTTTCATCATGAATAGCAACATGTTTTCCTTTTCCCCAAATGCCTGCCAAATCCAGGCCCCCAAGGAACAGATTAAGGGATATACCTACCTGTCCCTGAATGGTCACCTTGCAGACAGTGCAGGTCCTGCCCTCTGGACCTGGGAGGCATTAGACCACTGATAAAAGGGCAACGTCACAGGCTGACCTGGGCCTAACAAACAGAGGCGTGACTCAGACTATTAAGAGCTACTGCTATAAAGAAAATTTTTTTTTAATTTATTGATCTTACAGAGAGAGAAAGGAAGGTAATAGGTTTGATCAAATCATTGAATCAATGCCCCCTCCCCTGGGAACTGAGCTTTAGGCCACTTCACAATGGACATTCCACTTGCTTAGACCACATTCCACTTGCTAAGACCGTTATCTCTCCCCTCCAGAGTTTTCCAGAATCCGCACCTGCACAGAGAATTCTCTGCCCAGAAAAAGCCTGCCTAGAGTCCTTTAAAAACCTCTGACTCTCTGTCTTTGGGGGCTGGCACCATTTTGGTGCTCTGCCCATCTGATATCCAGATGACCTAATAAATTTCATAAGTCTTTACCCCTTTTGTCCTCGGGCGTTCCTCCTTCAGTGACCCTAACAGGAGGGAGGGAGAGAAGGAGGGGAGGAGGGAAGGAGAGAGAGACAGAGAGGGAGAGATTTGTTCCACTCATTTATGCAGGGTGGTTCTGGGTGGGTTTATTTGAAATTCTGCTGACTACACCAAGCAAATGTCAATGTGAAAAAGGTCCAAATCTGTAAATCATTTATTTATAAAAATTCATTTGAAGCAAACAAAGGATAAGCCTGGAAGCAAGATCTCCACAGACTTAGATGCTTCCCAGAATGGCAGTTTGAAGTTTCTTTTATGAATTTGGAATAAGGATGGAATGTAAGGGAGATAACATAAAGGTGGAAAAAACCAAGGCATGGATTGAATGGCAAGATAGTTAACAAGATTATGTGCACTCTCCAGGGTGGTAACTCTTCAGAGTGGTCTAAAAAAGAGGCACCCTGCACAGGAATGCTCAAATCAGTTGAACACATTCGAATGCTTACATTTTCTTTTCTCTGAGAGGAAGATTGGGGAGCTTGAGAGGCATACCCAGGAAATCAGCTCCCTAAGAGGAAGGTCTTAACCAAGGGGGCAGTGGCTGAGTGGATCATATGAGTGTCAGCCTACAGGACTGTGTGTGTGGGCTGGCCTCTTACCTTGCATGCTTGTTGCTGCCTGAAATTCCTTTGACACAAGATGAAACCTCTTGTTCCACAATCTACACGAATAAAAGACAAACATGAAAATTGACCGTACCTTCGCTACGCCTTAAGTCACGCCCACCAGCCAATCAGAGCGACTATATGCAAATTAACCCAACCAAGATGACGACTGGCAGCCACGGAGCTGGAGCAAGCAGGAGGCTTGGTTGCTCCAGTGATGGAGGAAGCCAAGCTTTCCACCCGCCCTGGCCAGCTCTGAGCTCCACTCAAGGCTACAAAGTTTCAATTATAGAAGGTAAATAAATCCCAGAATAAAAAGAGAAAAGAAAAAAAGGAGAGGCTGGGAGCTTCCATCGCCGGGGGGCTTGGCCAGCCTGAAAACGGCCCTCAGCCCCTCAACCAGACTGTCCAGGCACCCCAGTGGGAACCCCCCACCCTAAAGAGGGTGTGGCCAGCCTGAAAACAGCCATCAGCCCCTCACCCAGGCTGGCCAAACCTCCACGGGGTGAGGGTCCCCACTGGGGGAGGGCAGGGCTTGACCAGCTTGCAAACAGCCATCAGCCCCTCACCCAGGCTGGCCAGGCACCCCAGCGGGACCCCCACCCTGATCCAGGACACCCTTCAGGGCAAACCAGCTGGCCCCCACCCATGCACCAGGCCTCTATCCTATATAATAAAAGGGTAATATGCAAATTGACTCTAACAGCAGAACGACTGGAAATGACTGGTCACTATGACACACACTGACCACCAGGGGGCAGATGCTCAATGCAGGAGCTGTCCCCTGGTGGTCAGTGCACTCCCACAGGGGGAGCTCTGCTCAGCCACAAGGCAGGCTGACAGCTACCAGCACAGTGGTGGTGGCTGGAGCCTCTCCCGCCTCCTCAGCAGCACTAAGGATGTCCGACTGCAGCTTAGGTCTGCTCCCTGCTGGTAAGTGGACATCCCCCGAGGGCTGCCGGCTGCCAGAGGGATGTCTGATTGCCAGCTTGGGCCCAATCCCCCAGGGAGCAGGCCTAAGCCAGAAGGTGGACATCCTTCGAGGGGTCCCAGACTGCAAGAGGACATAGTCCGGGCTGAGGGACCCCCCCCGCCCTGAGTGCACAAATTTTTGTGCACCGGGCCTCTAGTCAATTTATAAAAGCCGAAGCCACTGCTATGATGCACACTGACCACCAGGGGGCAGATGCCCAATGCAGGAGCTGCCCCCTGGTGATCAGTGCACTCCTACAATGGGAGCACCACTCAGCCAGAAGCCTGGTTCATGGCTGGCGAGTGCAGATGCTGCAGGAGCCTCTCCTGCCTCCACAGCAGCGCTACCAAGCGGCAGTGGCAGCGGCAGTGGCAAACACAGTGCAGTGTGGTGGAATGAGTGGCAGCAGAGCTGCACCTGGCCCCACCTGGGGCTCCTCCCTAGCCCCCTGCCGCTTCAGCACTGCTACATCCCTCAGAGGGATGTCAGACTGCTGGGATCGGGCCAAAACCAGCAGTCTGACGTCCCCCCAAGGGGTCCTGGATTACGAGAGAGTGCAGGCCAGCCTGAGGGACCCCACCCATGCATGAATCTGTGCACCGGGCCTCTAGTTTAGAGATAAACCTTAAAATCTGAGGGTAAAAATAAATAAATAAATAAATAAATAAATAAATAAGGGGCATTTCAAATGTATGTTAACTTAGATGCACAAAAACAAAGGATATCTCCAGGCAAAAATATCCTTTTACTAAAGAAGTTGTATGCCTGGGGCATGACTACCCACCATGACCTGCCCAGTTAAGAATTTATCATCAGATCACCATGCTGTGAGGTTACTTTCCATAGAATCCTTTTTTTTTTAAATTTTACTTTTTTATCCACAAAAGTAATGGAAAACCTTGCCAAATTTTGTTAGATACCAGGGCTAACCTCTCTACTTTACATCCCATTTGCTCTGGAGCCTTCAGAAGCCAGTGTTAATGTAAGAAATGTCCAAACCTGTAGAGAATTTTTATGAGTTTATTTGGGCCTACCTGATGACAATTGCTGGGGAGCAAAATCCCAGTGGATTGAGAAAATGCTCTGGGTAGTGGCAGTTTTACAGCTTATTGTATATATAGTAACATCTAAGGAGAAGATTAAGGAGGGTTACATGAAGTCTGTTGGTGGATTAAAATGATGGGAGAAAACAAAGCAGGGGGAAACTCTGGATTAGATAAAAAGTGAAATGGAGAGACACATACTTTTTTACATTGGTGGGTTCAGGATGACTAATAACAACATTACAGCACATAGAGATGGTACTTGGCAGGGGAGGGGGGCGGGAGGAGCACCATAAAAATGAGGGGTCTGTGATCTCAGGGCTCTGGTGCAGCAGTTCTGCCCTGAGGGGTCTAGGAAAGGAGACTGCGCTGACATTTCAAAGGTATATGATCTTAGATTTTTTAAAAAGACAATAGGCTCACTTAAGGTGAAGGTTTACCTTTGTCAGGAAAGCTACAGGCCTAGGCTGTGACTGCCTGCCACAACCCACTTTTAGTCTGGAAATTTTATGTTGAGACATCCTATGTGGTTACTTTCAGTCTCCGAGTGTGTAGGACCTGCCAAGCTGACCTCCCATGAACTTGTCAGGTTTAGTATATGGCCCTTTTTTTCATCCACACTAGCAAAGGATAACATAGTTCTTACTGGAGTCAATTTTCCTGACTTTGTTCTATATTGTCTGATCAGGAGTGGAAGGTAGCCCTGGCCAATGTGGCTCAGTTGGTTGGGCATCATCCCATGCACCAAAAGGTTGCCAGTTCAATTCCTGGTCAGGACACATGCCCAGGTTGCAGGCTTAATCTCTGGCATGTAGGAGGTAGCCAATCAATATTTTGCTCTCACGTCAATGTTTCTCTCCCTCTCCCCCTCTCTTCCTCTCTTTCTAAAAAGTAATTTTTAAAAATCTTAAAAAAAAAGAGTGGCAGGTAAAATTTTATGTTCCCCTTTCTTTTCTAAATTTAGACTCTTATGAATTTGGTTTAGGGCTACCTACTAGTTATTGATCCTTTTCTTTCCCAGGGACAGCTATTGACTTCTTGTCTATCTTGCTTTATGTCCTATAGTCTACTTTTCTGTGATTGGGTATAGTGCTTTTAAAGCAGCAATTCTCCAAGTGTGGTTCTTGGACCAGCAGAACAACAACAGCAGCAAGGAATTTGTTAGAAATGCAAATTCTCAGGCCTCACCCCAGCCCTGCTAAATCAGAAACTCTGGGGTAGAATCCCACAATCTGTGTGCTAATGAGCGGTGGTAGGCCGCTTCCTGAATGGTCCTCATGATCTCCATCTCTTGGTATGCATGCCCTTGTGTAATCCCCACCCTCTGAGTATAGCCTGGACTTCATGACTACTTTATAATGAAAAGACAACAGTGGAAGGGATAAGATGTCACCGCTAAACACTAGTCTATAAAGACTGTGGCTTCCATCTTAGTCACTCTCTGGCTCTCTGGCCATAAGACCACTAGCTGCTGTGGTGTAAGGACACGGAGGCAGCCTATGAAGGGACTCAGATGACAGGAACCAAGACTTGCCAGCAACCACATGCGGGAGCTTCTCCCACAACCAATTCCAGTCAAGCCTTCACTTAGACTGTAGCTCAGCCAGCAGCTGAACTGTAACTTTACAGAGACCTTGAGCAGAGGCACCCAATTAATCTGTGCTTAGATTCCTGACCAACAGAAATTGTGAAATATTAAATGTTTATTGTTTGAAGCTACTAGGTTTTGCAATAATTGACTGCATAGCAACGTGACTAACTCAAGTGATTCTGATGGAGGCTAACGTTTGAGAACCACTGCTTTCATTTCAGGAATAGTCAGTTGGCCACAATTAAATCAGAATTTCTCACTCTCCCCCTTGCCATTCAGTAAGGATCAATAAGTTGTTCATTTCACCTGCCTTTTAAGTTGGATCCTAACATTTCCTAAACCTGATAGGTCATGTATTGTTTTCCAGGTTGAGTGTCTTTCTTTTGCTTTTCCCTTGCTTTTAAGACCCACTCATTTCCTATTTTTATATAGTCCACTATAATTTGCCCTAGGGGTACCCAGTGAAAAGATATACCTCAATAACTCTAGTCTTCCAAACTCATCTGCTGTTGAAACAAGTGTCGTCCATTCTCTCTTCCTGAGATTGATAACTTCCATCTAAGAAGACATTTCTCATCAGAATGTCTGCAACCCAAGCTGCCTTTGGTAAAATGTCTTACTTCTGCTGCACCCTCCTTTCCTTGAGTTTATCAAGCACATTCCTTTGGGGCTGAAGCAAACCTGTATCTCCATCTATAGTGTCTGCACTACCTGCAAATCACACAATAGAACTTGATATGCTGAGGTTGGTGAAATTGATTGGCAAATCTGACCTGCTTGCTAAGGCTGTGGTCCTCAGCCCTGGCTACACATTAGAATCACCCTCATGTGATTGCTGAAGTCACACTCATATGATTGCAACAGTTTTAGGGGCAAACCCTCAACTGTTCTTACTGTGGGTACTCCTTGCACAGCACTCCCACAATAGTGTCCTGGATCTTACACCACCACCAAAGGTATCATTCCAGTCTCTCTGAGACCTCTCTTCTCTTCAGCAGTGAGATGCTGTCAACCCCAGTCACTGCTCCTAATTCAGTTGTGTAGAGTTGTATGTTTGTTTGTTCCCCCCACATCCTGCGTGGTTCAGGGTTCAGGATCTGGAAGAGGGGCTGCACACAAATGAAAGAGACGAGACAAGTAATAATTTGGAAATATTGGGAGGCCAGGAGGGTAAGTCCAACTCAAGGGGAAGGACTTCCACTGGTGCTCAGGCCTCACCAACCTTTTATTGGTTTGGGATACACCCATAGCCCTTAGGCCGGCAATTTCCAGTAACAGGCAGACTAGCCCAGGGGTGGGCAAACTTTTTGACTCAAGGGCCACAATGGGTTCTTAAACTAGATGGGAGGGCCGGAACAAAAGCATGGATGGAGTGTTTGTGTGAACTAATATAAATTCAAAGTAAATATCATTACATAAAAAGGTATGGTCTTTTTTTTTTTTTTTAGTTTTATTCATTTCAAATGGGCCGGATTAGGCCTGCGGGCCTGTAGTTTGCCCACGGCTGGACTAGCCCATCAGCAAGGATTTACATAATAATAAATGGGGAAGTTGCTTCAGCTACCATTGTCTGGACTAACAGTGGGCGCACAGCCCTGACCTTTGCCAGGGTATCAAGCGTCACCAGCCTTTCAGATTCCTTGTCCACACCTCTCTGCTAGTGAAGATAATAGGTGGCTTCCCACATTCAGTAATAGTATTGCCAGCAAAGGGACCTGGCCTTGAGCGGGTCTGCCTAGGGCCAGCAGTAGTGTGTGGGTTCTTGACTCCATGCAGGAAAGATTTCACAACATGGGTCCAGGCAATGTTTAGAGGATGCTTATTAAAGCTGTGCACAGTTAAACAAGGAAGGGCCTAGAATAGAAGAAGCAAAGGAGAGAGACGAGGTGGGGAAATGAGCCTAGGCTGGGCTGCTTTCACTCACTAAGAAGTCTGAGAAAAGGGAGCTTTGGGGACAGGATCAGGGTTTTACCCAGGACGAGCGGCCACTGCCCATTGTTCCCCAGTTGCAAGTCTCATGGGGTCCCTTAGAGTTTAGAAGATGTGGTGGAAGAAGAGGAGAAAGGGAAAGGTGCAGACAAGCTCCTGTATATAGAAAACCCTAAAGACTCCACCAAAACACTACAAATTTAATAAATTATTTCAGCAAAGTAGTAGGATGCAAAATTAATATCCAGAAATCGATAGCAGAATTATACAGCGATAATGAACTTGCAGAAAGAGAAACTAAGAAAATTATCCTATTTATAATTGCAACAACAACAAAAAACAAGTTATCTAGGAATAAACTTCACCACGGAGGTAAAAGACTTATACTCAGAAAACCATAAGACATTGAAGAAACAAATAGAGGAAGTACAAACAAGTGGAAGCATATACTGTGTTCATGGGTTTAGAGAATTAGCATCATCAAAATGTCCATACTATCCAAAGCAATCTATAGATTCAACGCATTTCACATTAAAATACCAAAGGCATATTTCATAGATCTAGATCAAATATTCCAAGACTTTATATGGAACCCCAAAAGACTCCAAATAGTCTTAGCAATCTTAGAAAGATGAACAAAGTTGGAGGGATCATAATACCAGATATCAAACTGTACTATAAAGCCATTGTAATTTTTTAAAAAAGTAAAGTACTAGAACAGGAACAAGCATATACATCAATGAAATAAAACAAAGAGCCCAGAAATCCACCAATGCCTTTATAGTCAATTAATTGCCTTTATGGTCAATGGTAAATTAACTATCCTCTCCTCGGCTGCAAGTGAGGACAGACACAGTGCACCGAGGTCTAAACCAGCCCTCGTGTAAGGGTAGGTGTGGACATTCCTTTGGAATAAACGTGGGCTCTTAGGACAGGGAGCACATTGATGTCTCCAGGACGGATCCATGTTGTTCAGTCCCCTTCAGTGGCAAAGTGGGGGTGGCCTCTGTGTTCATTGTTTGGACACTGTCGAGACACTTGCATCCTATTCAGATGTGTTAGGACTCCACTTCACACAGATCGCCACAGTCTGTTTCCCCCCAAACCCACGAAGATGCTCCTAAGATTGCTGACACCCATTCCAGCCCCAAACATGCACAATTCTTCTCAGGCTAAAAAACCATATTAAATTTTACTTATGTTTTGATGGCAGTTTTATTGAACTTAAAGTCTCCTGAGAAAAGATACTATCTCTTTCTCTTTGCTTTGGTTAAACCACTATCCTGAAGTATGATTGATATCCAATGTCTACAACTCAGTTTAGAAATTAGTGTACACCATGAAATCATCACCATAACCAAGACCATACACTTATACCTGCAAAAGTTGTCTTCCATCGTCCATATTTTAGTTAATTTAATTTTTCTTTTTGTGGTAAGAGCACTATCTACCCTCTAGCACATGTTTAAGTTCACAATACAGTATTTTTAGCTGTAGGTTCCAGGTTGTACGGCAGATTTCCCCAAATTATTATTCATCCTGCATAATTTTATGCCCTTTGACCAACATCTTTCCATTTCACTTCCCTCGTCCCTGGGAGCCACACTCTGCTTTCTTCTTCTGTGAGCTTAATTATTTTGGATTTCTCATAAAAGTGGAATCATGCAGCCCAGCTGGTGTGGCTCAGTGGTTGAGTGTCAACCTATGAACCAGGAGGTGACTGTTCAATTCCCGGTGAGGCACATGCCCGGGTTATGAGCTTGATTCCCAGTAGGGGGCATGCAGGAAGCAGAAGATCAGTGATTCTCCCTCTCCCTTCCTCTCTGAAATCAATAAAAAAAAAATTAAAAAAAAATTTAAAAAGTGGAAACACAAGCCAGTTGGAGAAAGATAAATATCACATGATCTCACTCATATGTGGGATATAATGATCAACATAATCTGATGAACAAAAATGGACCCAGAGACAAGGTGGCACTGAGCAGACTGCCCAACCTCAGGGAGAAGGCAGGGGAGAGGGGGGTTAAAGATCAACCAAAGGACTTGTTCGCATGCATATTAGCATGATTAATGGACACAGACACTGGGGCGGTGGGGGCTTGCCCTCAGGTGTTGGAGTTGGGGGGAGGGGGTTAATTGGGGGAAAAAGAAGACATGTAATACTTTAAACAATAAAAAAATGTGGAATCATGCAGCATTTGTCCTGTGTCTGGCTTATGTCATTTACCATAACGTCCTCCAGGTCCATCCATACTGGGGGAAATTTCCTTCTTTTTTATGGCTCAATAATTTTGCATACGATGCAACCTGTTTGGTGGAGTTCTGCTGCACATCTGGCTGCTTCCCACGTGTGATTTATCAAATTGCTCATCCGTGGCAAATGGCACATCCCAACCTGCTGCTGTCCTACAGGATTGAGTTGTTTTCTGGTGGGAGACAACGGACAGTGAACCTGGAACCTGGTCTGGAAAGAAAACCACAAAGGCGCATGGAGGACAGACAGGTATGCTTGCCTGGTGGGGAGAGCATAGCCGAGAGCAGGCAGCAGGCTCTCTCTCCTGAGGATGGGAAACCTGGGGATGGGATGGCTGGGACAGATTTAAGAGCTCCCTCTGGTGGCGAAGGGCATCAGCTCTGAGGAACGCTCAGGGTCAAAGCAGCCTTCTCTCCTTCCATAAGCATTGACTCATCCAGCGAGGCCCTCAGGCTTAGCTCATGGAAGCACACCCACAAGCTGATGCCTGGGGTCTGTAAGCCCTTTTTCTTTATCACCCGGCATGAAGTTTTGACCCTTTCCTGGATCCAGTGTGGCCCCAGAAACCCTACGCAAGCACCCGCCCTACCGTTGAGCGGCTTCTCCCTGTGATTGGCTGCATCCAAGCCAAGGGACTCACTGTAACTGCGCTACTCAGAGTGGGAGCCAGAAGCCAAGAATATCACCACCTGCTGGTTTCTGGTTAAGAAGCAAGCCCTCCGGCCTTCCCAGACCTACTGGGTCAGAATCCTGGGATAGGGGCGAGCGCAGGGATCCGGGTGTCCAGAGGCCTTCAGGGGTGATGGTACCTTTTGAAGTTCACAAGCAGCTTCACACAGATGCTGGAGGCCTGATTCACGGCACAGCGCTGAAGCTTGTTTGCAAAGCGAGTGTTATTTAATCGTCCAAAAGCTGCATTTGCTATTCCAGCTGTGGGCCTTGAGTGTCCCTTCTCTCGAAACTGCGCACAGCAAATTGTGCTCGCTGAGCTGTGACAACTGTGGCCACCAGAGGGCACCAATGGTCACCTAATGTAGACAGCTCAGGGATCCCTGGAGCTCATTTGGTTCACTCTTCTCTGTTTCTCTTTCACTCCTCCTATTCTAGAAATAAATTCCTACAAAGAAACCAATAGGTGCAGCGCATGCCGGGGCCACGTCCTGTAAACCCCTCTGGGGAGAGGGCATTTGCTCATCCAGCCAGGCCCGCAGCTTAGCTCATGGAAGCGCATCCACAAGCTGAGAAGTTGCGCAAAGAGTGATGCACTGAGCTCAGCTTCATCCTCCAACAATCCTAGTGAGGCCACAGCCCGGGAGCCAGTGAGTCAAGTCTGTTTCAGAAGCCACAGTGGGGTCTGAGGAGCCAGTGGGACAAGGAAACACTGGGGCCCATAAAAACCTCAGTGTGGGCTCTAACCTGTTTGGCTCAGTGGATAGAGCATCGGCCTGTGGACGCAAGGGTCCTGGGTTCGATTCCGGTCAAGGGCATGTACTTTGGTTGCGGGTACATCCCAGTGGGGAGTGTGCAGGAGGCAGCTGATCGATGTTTCTAACTCTCTATCCCTCTCCCTTCCTCTCTGTAAAAAATCAACAAAATATATGAAAAAAAATGTTTTTTAAAAACCCCAGCTCTGCTGGTGCCTTTAATTTACAAAACAACAACAAAACCAAGAAAAAACAAAACAAAAACAAAACCCAACCAAAAAAAAACCCACCTCAGTGTGCCCCTTCTGTACATCCTATATAATAAAAGCCTAATATGCAAATTGTCCTGTTGACTGGGAGTTCGACCGGGAGTTCAACTAGGGGGTGGGGCTGGCCCGCCAAATGCCCATGGCCCCTCCCCCCAACCAGCAGCGGTGGCAGGCAGCCGGGGGAAGGGAGGCCCTAGCCAGCAGCTGGCAGCCGCTAGGGACCCTTTCCCTGCACAAATTTCGTGCACTGGGACTCTAGTTCCTAATAAATGCATATTCATCATTGGGCAGGTTGCCTCCTATCACCCACCAACTGGCTCTGGGAAACACCCTTTTCGGTTCTGCTCCTCCTTGTCTTGCTGACCTTCACTCTGCTACTGTGTCTGAGGATCCCCTTCCATTTCTACCTCTTGCACTGTGTCCTCATTTCAGCCTCTGGTTCTGGGACACTCAAGTGAAGTCTTCCTTCCCCATGGAGGCCCTGAGGGAGTCCCATGGCTGGGATTCAGCTACAGGGAACCTCTTCTCCTGTCGCTGATCCTTCCCAACCCACCCTGCCAGGGCCTTGTCCCTCTGTCCTGGACAGGTGACAATTTTAACTGCGTTGGATGGAGGAAGGCAGGTCATCGGTATGGTTATCCTTCGTGATATCATCCTTGATAGATGTGTAAGATGCTTCAAGCATGATTGTGGAATTGCCGGTTTGACCTGTAACAGCACCAATGATTCTGTTGGCTGTTCCAGCTCTACATGTTGCTTGGGTGCAGGTTCATAGGTATTAGAGTTTTATGTTGAATTATTTTTCTTATTATCACATAACCTGCAGTTGTATTGCTATAGATGCTCTCAGCTCTCGATCCAACCCTGTTCCTAGTGTGCTGCTCCTGGGCCTCCCAGCTGCAGGGGTGGGTGGGGCACCTCGTGTCAGGGTACTGGTTCTGGACCAAACCCACCTTCTGCCTGTCTATACACATAAAATCCTATTGGAAAAAGACCACCCTGCTTGTGTTCTCATTGCCCCCTAGTGCTTTCCAGACACAAGGTGACATTAGAGAGTGGAGAAGACCACATGCCCACAAAAGCCCAAGAGTGACTCTTTTCCTCTGTACCGAAAAAGTTTGCCAAATCCTGTTCTAGGCATTTTGGCCAGAGTCCCAATAGCACCTGGCACAGAGCCCCAATAGTGCCTCTCAGTTTTTAACTGGCCATGGGTTCCCTAGGGATTTGTAAAATGCAGTCTCCTGGTCCACAGGTGCAGGCCCTGAGAACATACATCTCCAAAAGGGTCTTTGAGCTGCCGTTGCTGTTGCCGCTGCCGCTGGCCTTGCTTGCTCTTTGAGTGGAGGCTAGAGTCCCCTCCTCCATTTTCCCAGCTGTCACGGACCAGGAAATGTGTGTGAGCAAGACCCCAGAACAGAGGCCACATGTGTCCTGGGGAGCCCGAGGCCCTGTCCATCCTTCAGACAAGGGTTCCCTACCTTGGTCATGGTCATTGCCCCTCTGGGGACATGGTTATCCGTCATGAGCCCTGAGCTAGCCACTCAGAGGCGCCTTATTTGTGCCATCTGGAGCTGGCTTAGGAGGTGCAAGGGGAGAGATGACTCACCCCGTTGGGCCACCGAGCTGCCCAGCAACTGCCCATCCCCCTGTCAGGAACCGTGCACACAGCGCCTTTTGAAATGCTGATGTTTAATGGACTATTCTACATGAAAGAAAATGGGCACCGAGGAATTTCCACAATGCCCGTGTGTGAGGCTCCAGATATTTGCAAGGCAGAGAACAGAGTGAGCTCAGAGCTGCTCCGCCACGGAAGGGCCACCGACAGAGAGGGGGCTAGAGAGCCTGGGCTGGGGCCTGATATCACTCAGTAGGTCCCCGCCAGGCAGGTCTTGTTTAGGAGTTGAAACACTGTTCTCCAGGGATCGATGCTGATGGTGAAGAAGCAGATGAAGGTCTGAGGGAATAAGCACAGGAATAAATCGTGGGTGAAGAAGCCTTGGGAAGCTGGTGACTCCAAGCCCTAAAGACGGCATCCATCCCAAACTTGCATCTGCAAGGTGAGCAGCTGGGGGAACGCAGGCTCTGGCCCTCAGTCTGTCTCAGATGTTCCTCACCTGGCTCACTCCTAACCCCAGGGTCTCTTGTGCGACTCTGCTCTCCCCAGGAGAACCCCTGGGCTGTCCCCGAGTGGCCCATGCCTCTAGTACAGCAACCCATGCTCCTTCCCAGCGGGCCTTACCTCAAGTAGCCCTGACCTGAGGTGGGCTTGTCCCAGAGCAGGAAGTCACTTTCCCTTACCTCCCTGGCAGGAACTGCGGCCCAGCAGGGCCTGGGGCAGAGCATGGGACACAGGGCAGTGGGCTCCCCTCACCCAAACCCCCATCAGTTCTGCTCAGTGACAGGGGGATCTGAGGACTGGCCACTCAGTCAATGGTGATGTTGGCCACCCCTGACATGTTCCTCCTCCTGAAGGCAGGAAAGGGCAGTGGCTGCAGAGCGGGAAGAGAACATCCTCTGGCCAGAATCAAGACACCCGGGCCGTTAGGGGCAGGAACAATCTGTTACCAGTATGGCCCGAGGTTCAGACAGCTGAACAGGCTGAGTGGACAGTCAGGATCTCACGTTGGCCAGGGGCCTGCAAGTGGACCCTGGGGCTTACCTGCTAGGCTGGGCTCTATCTTTAGCAGAAGCAGTGGCTGTCATAGGGCCAGTAGCCCCTTCGCTCTTGTGTCCCTAGGAATGGTATGTCCTCTGCCCCACCCCCCACAACACCCCTATGCAGGTCCACAGCTCTGGAACCTGAAGGAGGGTCATGTGTGTCTTACGTTGTTCAGCTCTGGGTTTTCTTCAAAGGGGCAGTTGTCAATGTCTTCATCAAATTTCCCACACCTGGTTCTGCGAAGCTTCAGCTCCATGGAGAAAGCAATCAGGGTCTCCACCTGTGGTACAGATGGACATTACAGGGGAAACATCCCTCATGGTCCCATTAAGGAGTTGCTGGTGGTGACACATGGAGTGCAGGAACAGGCCCAAACCTTACTCTCTTCGGGGCTTCCCTCTGGGTCTGGATCAGCACACTTGTGTTAAATCTACACTTGAGGTGTTCTGGACAAAGAGGCACAGAGCCCGGCGGAGCCTCCGGGCTAAAAGCAAGCTGATCACACACTATTAATACCACACATTGCAGCCTCACATTTGCAAATGCCAAGTGAGACCCCACCTTTCTTTTCAATGCTTCCTGCTTCACAGCATTCCCAGAGACAGATGACAAGTGGCTGGGAGGGTGTTGGCCTTGCAAGAGTTTGCTTGGTCATCTCAACCCCGGAGTGGGAGACTCATCTATAGCCCCATTGTCACACCCTTCACCTGCCCAACATCAGAAAAATGCCATACAATGCTAGTGAAACCACACACACACACACACACACACACACACACACACACACACGACGATGGCTTCAAGAAACAACTTCTATGACAAAGTGCACTGTGAAATGGTCTGTACTCTTCTCCACTCCATTCTACTCATTTTATTCCATCGTCTCCCACGGCATCCAATCCATTATCCCCGGCACCCAAACTCAGTCTGTGACTCTGGATATAAAAATCCCCACCAGAGGTCCGGCCTGAGAGAGCCCAGGGTGCCTAAGCCAGTGTCCAGAGGGTTAAGGTCAGTGGAGGGTGGGGACCCTTTGCCCTTCATGTGGATTCTCAGCGCAGAGGTCCAGAGGGTGAGAGAGTAATGCCCCCGACACCACACACACACACACACACACACACACACACACACACACACTCACACACACACACACACACACACACACACACACACACTCACACACAGAGCCAGAAGCGCTCCTTCGGGAGAGTGTTTTCATTGTTCATGTCTGCAGCCCAAATGAAAATGGCATCGCTGGTTGCATTCTAAAAGAGAGTCCATGACAAGGAGAACCTTTAAGGATTCAAAACCATGGTCTGGGGAAGAGGGGAAAATAACATCCATCCACAGAGGTGGATGCCACAGCAGGGAGCCCAGGGCTCATGGAAGTCACAGCAGAGGCCCTGTTTTATTTTATTTCCTTGAACTCTTTCCTCACCCTAACTTTTTAAGCATTTTCTCTGTGTGTCTGGACATCTTTATCTTTCTTCCCTCATAGACTACATTTTGATGTCATTTTTCATTAAACAATGACATAAAGATTGAAAAAATATTGCATGTGAGTAGACATTGATCTAATTTTTAAAATTTCCACGTAAAAGCTTTTATAAAACCTGAAAATGAATAGTTTGTATATTTTATTTTATAAACTTCAAATGGCATACAAGATCCTTTGCTAAGGCCCCTGTCTTGTACCCTGACTTACTACAAGTGAAGGCCATCAGGACAGGAAGATGCAGTCACCTACCTCCTCCCTCTGGGAGTCCAGGATGCTCACCAGCCTGTAGGCATTCGTGTCCTTGCTCTTCACGTTGAATATGTGTAAGGCATACTCCACGGTGGCAAGGAAATAACTTTCGATGCCTTTTCCCTCATCTCTAAAATTCCAGCTGTGAGTCACTCGGACCTGGGAACCTGCGAGAAGCAGGAACATGGCCCAGGCAGAGCTCATCTCCATTGCAGACACCTCAGAGGTGCAGGCAACCAGCCACCCACAGCCCTTCTGGCTCACACTCCACTCAAGCTTCCCTGGGCAGTGGTCCACCTAATCTACTCCAGGACATATCCTTCCTGGGAGCCTCCTCTCTGCTGTGACACCCTGTCCCCTCCCACATGTGACCCTGCCTCCTCTGTCCAAAGTAGTTAAAATTGTCTCCTGTCCAGGACAAAGGAACAAGGCCCTGGCAGGGTGGGTTGGGAAGGATCAGAGATAGGAGACAAGGTCCCCTGTAGCTGAATCTCAGCCATAGGACTTCCTCGGAGCTTCAGTGGGGAAGGAAGACTTCACTTGAATGCCCCAGAACCAGAGTCTATAATGAAGGCACCCGTGCAAGAGGTAGAAATGGAAGGTGATCCTCTGACACAGCAGTAAAGTGAAGGTCAGCAAGACAAGGAGGGGCGGAGCCAAAAAGGATGGGTTTTCCAGAGCCAGCTTTGTGGATGCAAGAAGGCAGCCTGTAGCCACATTCTGGGAAAGGGCACCAGCACCTGCCTGAGAATCCTCAGCCTGAGTGTGGCACCTGGGGGCCTTGGGATGAAGGCTGGACATGGTTCGTTTTTCTTGTTGCTTTGAGTCTGATGCACTGGCACACCAGCCTCATGCCAAAGAGATGTGAGAGTCAGTTGAAGCTAGCCAGCACCCCTCAAACCTGATGTAGACAGGATGTAGAGGTTTGGCAGAGACAGTGGTAGTCCTAAGAGTCCCAAATGCCAAGGGGACAGGGATAGAGGCAGGGACTAATGAACAGGAACAATGCACATATTCAGTACCAAGTACCTTTGGCTGAACACAGCTGGTCATAGGACCTGCCTGTGACAGAACTCTGGATGATGGTATGAGCATTATTGCAAACTCAACCAGGTTCAGGTCGATGGGCTTTGCAGCAAAGTATAGTTCCAGGAGCTGTGTGGTGAACAAATAACCTTGACTTGTTGCCAGGGCAGGAAATGCAGAGGGAGAGTGTAAGAGCATGGGTCTCCTTTCAAGATGGGCTCTAGCCAGAGGGTGTCTTACAGCCTTGGACACAGGCACAGCTCCAAAACGGAGGGACTCAGTCCCTGCTCTGTCCAGCATGCCCACCTGAGTCACCCAGACGCTCTCTTCTCATCATCTGGAACATTTGCTACCCACTTAACAAGATACCATGGTCAAGTGTAGAAATGTATCACTCGCATTACAAGCCCCTTATTGTGGGCCAATTCTTTTTCATATATTTCTAGTCAAATGGCAACTGAAAGAATGCTCTTATAGCCATGGGAACATGGTTGGATTGAGGGCTGAAAGCATCTATAGCAATACAATTGCATGTTATGTGATAGTAAGAGAAACATTTCAACAAGAAGCTCTAATACTTATGAACCTGCATCCAAACCACACGTGGAGCTGGAATAGCCAACAGAATAATTGGTGCTGTTACAGGTCAAACCAGCAATTCCACAATCACATTGGGAGCATCTTACACATCTCTCAGGGATGATATCAAGACAGATTAACATTATAAAGAATATAGCTGAGTTGAAAGATGCAGTTAACTAGTCTACTTAAACAATTTTCTGAAAATTCTTCTACCCAGTATGGAATGTGGGTTTTTAAGTAAAAGAAGTGATAATCATAAAACGATAGTATTAAAAATGTTACAAATATTTCTTTGTGTCTTCTTCAATATGTGTTAATAATGTCTTATAGTTTTTAGTGTATAGGTCCTTCACATCCTTTGATAAATCCATATTTGTGGATTGGAAGAATCAACATAGTTAAAAATGGCCATATTACCCAAAGCAATATACCCATTTAATGCAATCCCCATCAAAATTTTTAAAGAAACAGACGAAAAAAAATCACAAGATTTGTATGGAACTACAAAAGACCCAAAAAGCCAAAACAGTCCTGAGAAAAAGAACAAAGTTGGAGGTATCACACTCCCAGACTTCAAATCATACTACAAGCCTGCGTAATCAAAATAGCATGGTATTGGCATAAAAAATGCACAGACCAATAAAAGAGAATTGAAAGCCCAGAAATGCACCCACATGTATATGGGAAAATAATTTTTGATGAAAGATACAAGGGGGTGGGGAGGGAGAAGCCTCTTCAATGAATGGTGCTGGGAAAATTGGAAAGCCACATGCAAAAGAATAAAACTAGACTGCTGTCTGTCACCAGATACAAAATAAACTCAAAATGGATCAAAGGTCTAAATATAAGACCTGAAACAATAAATTACATAGGAAAAAACATAGGTACTAAACTTTTGGACCTTGGTCTTAAAGAGGATTTTATTAATCTGACCTCAAAGGCAAAGAGAAATAAAAGCAAAAATAAATAAATGGGACTATGTCAAATTAAAAAGCTCTTCACAGCAAAAGAAACTGTCAACAAAACCAAAAGGCAACAAACCAAATGGGAAAAGATATTTGAAAACAATACCTCTGACAAGTGATCAATGTCCAAAATATATAAAGAACTCATAGAACTCAATACCAAACCAAACAAACTATCCAATTAAAAAATGGGCAGAGAACCTGACCAGAAGACATACAAATTACCAAGAGATGTATGAAAAGATGCTCACCTTCACTAGCTATTAGGAATATAAAAATTAAAGCTACAATGAGCTACCACCTCACACCTGTTAGAATAGCTGTTATCAAGAAGACACGTGATGCCAGAACCGGTTTGGCTCAGTGGATAGAGCGTCAGCCTGCGGACTGAAGGGTCCCAGGTTCGATTCCGGTCAGGGGCATGTGCTTTGGTTGCGGGCATATCCCCAGTGGGAGATGTGCAGGAGGCAGCTGATCAATGTTTCTCTCTCATCGATGTTTCTAACTATCTCTCTCCCTTCCTCTCTGTAGAAAATCAATAAAATATATTTAAAAAAAAAAAAAGAAGACACGTGATAACGAATGTTGAAGAGGTTGTGTAGAAAAAGGCACCCTTATTCACTACTGGTGGGAATTTAAACTGGTACAGCCACTCTGAGAAACAATATAGAAGTGTCATAAGAAAATTAAGAATACAATTACTATATGACCCAGCAACCTCCCTCCTGGGTGTTTATCCCCCTATAATGGAAAACATTTATTTGCAAAGATATATGCACTCCTATGTTCATTGCAGCATTATTCACAATGGCTAAGACTTGGAAACAACTGAAATGTCCTTTGAAAGATGACTGAATAAAGAATATGTGTTACATATATACAATGGAATACTACTCAGCCATAAGAAAGGACAAAATATTGCCATTTGGGAACATAAATGGATTTGGAGAATATCATGCTAAACAAAATAAGTCAGACAGAAAATGTCAAGAATCATGTGATTTCATTCATATCCTATACAATAAAGCAGTAATATGCAAATTGACCACCATGCCCTCACACAAGATGGCTGGCAGGGGAGGGCAGTTGGGGGTGTCTGAGCTGGCAGGGGAGGGAAGTTGGGGGCGACCAGACTGGCAGGGGAGCAGTTAGGTGTCGATCAGGCTGGCAGGGGAGTGGTTAGGGGGTGATCAGGCTGGCAGGCAGAAGCAGTTAGGGGCAATCAGGCAGGCGAGCGATTGGGAGCCAGCAGTTCTAGATTGTGAGAGGGATGTCTGACTGACAGGGATCGGGTCTAAACCGGCAGTAGGACATGCCCCGAGAGGTCTCAGGTTGGAGAGGGTGCAGGCTGGGCTGAGGGACACCCCCCTCCAGTGCATGAATTTCATGCACTGGGCCTCTAGTGTGTTCTATAAAACTGAAAGCAACAAATAAATGAGCAAGAAAGACAAAATAAACAAAACCTCATAGGCACAGACCACAGTATGGTGGTTACCAGAGGGAAGGGAGGTGAGGGTAGTAAAGAATAAAGGGGGGGAAAAAAAAGAATAAAGGGGGCCAAATATATGGTGACAGAAGGAGGCTTGGCTTTGGGTGGTAGCACACAATACAATACACACATGATGGATTATAGAATTGCACACTTGAGACCTATATAATTTTATTAACCAATAAATAAGTTCAATATTCAATTTTAAAATGTTATAAACATACTGGCAAATCCAACAATAAAACTATAGCTAAGAAGTTTTGAATTAATGCATTTTGATCAGATTTGTAGTAAAAATATATTAGTAAATTATCATTAAATTGAAAATAATTTAATTACTTTCATAATTGAAAATTAATTTACTGCCAAAAGAGAGTATCATAAATTGATCATAAATGAGTTTGTAAGCTAATTATAAATTTAATTAGCAATAAAACCCACAAAATAGTGAACACATAACTAAAGCATGTTGCTATGTAAGTTAGTACCTTACCCGTAAATATCTCCTCTATTAATCATTTGTAAAGAACAGATATAGTATATTTTAAAACTTACCAATTGAAACTAATGTAATATTACAGAAAATTTTACACTCGTAAATGTATTTATTAAAAAGGCAGATATTAGAAAAAGTAGAAAGATGAGATTTATGATAAAACGACAAAATTCTAAAATAAAAAAATGTGTGGTAACAAAATAAGTAAATATTGGGTGAAAAGAAGTAGGCAAACATTTAGCAAGAACTATCAAGAAAACAGAGAGAGAGAATATAAAACATCATTAGTAATAAAGGGAAGACCATGAAAGACACAGAATAAATATTAATGTGCATGTAAAAAAAACCCAACTATTTCAGAGTAAAGAGTTTTTAGACTTGACAGTAAAGCATGATCCCATAAAAAAAAAAAGTTGATAAATTATTGGTCATCAAAATTAAAAACTTTTGCTTAGTAAAAGTTTATGTGAAGAGAATTAAAAGTCAAACTAAAGAGTGGGAGAAAATATTTGCAAACCACATATTCCACAAACAATCTGCATCTAGAAATATAAAGTACTTTAAAAACTTAACAGTTAAAAATAATAAATCTCATTAGCAAAAGCCATAAACAGACATTTCACCTAAGAGGACACACACATGGCAAGTAAAAATATATAAATATGTTCAACATCATTAGCCAAACGAGACAATGCAAGTTAAAGCACACAATGAACTATCACCATACACTGAGAATTATTAAGATTAAAAAAAAAAAATAGTGACACCACCAAATGTTGGCCAGAATGCAGAGAAACTGGATCACTCATACATTGTTGATGGGAATGTAAAGTGATGTAGCCACTCTGGAAAACAGTTGACAGTTTGTTGTAAAATTCAACATGCAATTGCACCCTTGAGCATAGACCCCACTGAAAGACAACATGTTCACACAAAAACCTATAGAGATATGTTCATAGCAACTTTATTTGTAAGAGCCCTAACTGGAATCAGCCCAGATTCACTTCAACAGGTAAATGTTTAAACACATTGAATATATATATACACACACACAAACCATGCAGTACTGCTCAGGAATATACAAGAGCAAACTATTGATGCATGCAACAACTTAGAGAACTTTCCAGGGAAGTAGGCTTAGTGAAAAAAGTCAATTACAAAGGTTATCTGTAATAATAAAAGGATAATATGCTAATTAGACCAGATATCCTTCCAGACGTCATTCCGGACATCCTTCTAGATGAAACCGGGGCTGGAGGGAAGTCAGCCCGGGTCCCGAGTGCCAGAGGGAAGCCGATGCCAGCAGCTGGGGGAAGGAAGGCTTACTCTTGCACAAATTTCCTGCATCGGGCCTCTAGTATACTATATGATTCTACTTATATTTTGGAATGTGGATCCCATTGTCATTTTGGAATGACAAAATTTGGAAACATAAGAAAAATTAGTGGTTGCTAGGGGGTAAAGATGAGAAAGGGAGAATGGGGGTTGGGGGTAGATGAGGTTGGTGTGCTTATAAAAGGACAACACAAGAAATTCTTGTAATGTTGGAATTGGTAGTAGATACATGAACCTAATAAGGAGATATAATTGTATAGAGCCTGATGCATGCGTATACACACACACACACACACACACACACACACACACATCAGTACAAATACAATTGGGGAAATCTGAATAAGACAGATTGATGTATAAATGTCAATACCTTGGTTTGTAATATTTTACTATAGTTTTACAAAAGGTAATATTGGGGGGAAAGTGTACACAGGGTCTCTCTGTATTATTACTTACAACTGTATGTGAATCTACAATTATCTCAAAGAAAGTTAATTAAGAACCGTATATACAGCAGAGATGATCTTTGTGCTCCCCACACATTTTCTCTTTCCATGAACCTGGAAAACTCCATCCTCCAGGCTTCTTTGCAGTTAGATTAGAACCATGTGACTGAGTTCCTGCCAATGACATCATGAATGGAAGCCACACCCCTCAAGGTGGTTGAGGGCAAGGGTTAAGTGTGGGCATTCTCCCTCTCTCCTGCCTGTGTAAAAGGGGGAAAAAAAAAAAAAAGGAATTTCAAGACAGGAACTGTCAGAGGGAATCACTTCAGAAGTAGCACTGGGAGAGGGAGAACCAAGATGGCGGCATAGGTTAACGCTGGAGATTGCTGCCTTGAACAACCAAATCAAAGTACACCTAAAAGATGGAACGGACATCATCCAGAACCACAGAAAGGCTGGCTGAGTGGAAATTCTACAACTAGGAGGAAAGAGATTATCATACCCAGACTCAGAGGAGGCGCAGTGCTGAAGTGAAATACTCAGGTACGGAGTGCGCATGGAGCGGGCTGGCAGCGGAGGGCATGGTTGGAGCTTTCAATTGGGAGGGAGTCTCAGATTCTGAGCTCCAGATCCAGCGAGTCTCTAGGGACCCAGACTCAAACGGGAGAAGCGGGACTGTCTGGCTTTGGTCGGAACTCGAAGGCAGCTTTCTCTCCGAGGTTTGCAGTGGTTGCTGGGACTCTGTGAGGCAGAGCCCCTAAGGATGGAACTGAGAGCCGCCATAACTGCTCTCTCCGGCCCACCCTGTTGATCCCGAGCCCGAGCGTCCTACCCGCCCCGCCCAAGCCCTGTGCACAGCCATTTGCCAGATAGCCTCAGGCAAAGGCTAGATTAGCACCTCCCTAGAGGACAGAAGTTTTCCCACTGCAGACACAGCTGATTCTCACAGCCAGCTGGCCTGGAGGTCAAATCCCCCTAGTATTAACTACAACAATCAAGGCTTAACTACAGGAGGACTGCACACAAAGACCACTAGGGGATGCAGCAAGAAAGCATAAAAAATGCGGAGACAAAGAAACAGGACAAAACTGTCAATGGAGGATATTCAGTTCAGAACCACACTTTTAAGGTCTCTCAAGAACTGTCTAGAAGCTGCCGATAAAGTTATTGAGATCCTCAACAAATCTAATGAGATCCTCGATGTTATGATAAAGAACCAACTAGAAATTAAACATACACGGACTGAAATAACGAATATTATACAGACTCCCAACAGCAGACCAGAGGACCGCAAGAATCAAGGCAAAGATTTGAAATGCGAAGAAGCTAAAAACACCCAACCGGAAAAGCAAACTGAAAAAAGAATCTGAAAATACGAAGATAGTGTAAGGAGCCTCTGGGACAGCTTCAAGCGTACCAACACCAGAATCATAGGGGTGCCAGAAGATGAGAGAGAGCAAGATATTGAAAACCTATTTGAAGAAATAATGACAGAAAACTTCCCCTACCTGGTGAAAGAAATAGACTTACAAGTCCAGGAAGCACGGAGAACCCCAAACAAAAGGAATCCAAAGAGGACCACACCAAGACACATCATCATTAAAATGCCAAGAGCAAAAGACAAAGAGAGACTCTTAAGAGCAGCAAGAGAAAGAAACTCAGTTACCTACAAGGGAGTACCCATACGACTGTCAGCTGATTTCTCAACAGAAACTTTGCAGGCCAGAAGGGAGTGGCAAGAAATATTCAAAGTGATGAATACCAAGAACCTACAACCAAGATTACTTTATCCAGCAAAGCTATCATTCAGAATTGAAGGTCAGATAAAGAGCTTCACAGATAAGGAAAAGGTAAAGGAGTTCATCACCACCAAACCAGTATTATATGAAATGCTGAAAGGTATCCTTTAAGAAGAGGAAGAGGAAGAAAAAGGTAAAGATACAAATTATGAACAACAAATATGCACCTATCAACAAATGAATCTAAGAATCAAGTGAATAAATAATCTGGTGATCATAATAGAATCAGGGACATAGAAAGGGAATGGACTGACTATTCTTGGTGGGGAAAGGGGTGTGGGAGATGTGGGAAGAGACTGGACAAAAATCGTGCACCTATGGATGAGGACAGTGGATGGGGAGTGAGGGCGGATGGTGGGGCGGGAACTGGGAGGAGGGGAGTTATGGGGGGAAAAAGAGGAACAAATGTAATAATCTGAACAATAAAGATTTAATTAAAAAAAAAAAAAGAAGTAGCACTGGGAGAGAGATGCCAAGGGAAGCTGCCTGACCTGTGCTGGATTTACATGGGTCAAAATCAAACCTGTGTTGTGTTAAGCAACTGAGATCTGGGGCTTATACTGTAACATCATCTATACCAGTGGTTCTCAACCTTCTGGCCCTTTAAATACAGTTCCTCATGTTGTGTCCCAACCATAAAATTATTTTCGTTGCTACTTCATAACTGTAATGTTGCTACTGTTATGAGTTGTAATGTAAATATCTGATATGCAGGATGGTCTTAGGCGACCCCTGTGAAAGGGTCGTTCGACCGCCAAAGGGGTCGCGACCCACAGGTTGAGAACTGCTGCAATAGAAAAATCTTACCTAATTAGAAAATTTTTTCAGAAAAGCACAAAGTTCTAATAGAGACTCATGAAAAACAGAGAACCTAAATAGTATCACATCTTTAACTTAATTTGGCTCAACTTCCCACGATTCTCTCTGCCTTTCCCTGAAACAAAACAAAACTACCCCGGCAAGGGTCCTGGCACCTTTCACCAAATTTTCAAGGAACAGATAATTCCTACCTTACACATATTTTCCCAGACTACATCAACAGGTGTAAAGCACCCAAAAATATTTTTTTAAGAGACTGATGTATCTTACTATCAAAACTTAGCAAGAACTATCTGAGGACAGCATGTAGCTTAATCTACTATGGGAACGTAAGTACTCAAAAGGTCTGTACATCCCAGGATTGGGGCACAGCGATGCAGGAAAAGAAGAAAAGCCAACATTTTAGGACCAGTCTAGATTTTATACCATGACACAAGACTAGTTCAGTAAAAAAAATTAATATAATAAAGGAGAAAATAATCTTAATAAATACATTAAAAAACATTTGATAAAATGCACTTACTCTAAAAGAAAGAAAATTCTTTGCTCATCAGTGTAAGAATAGCAATAACTATACCTGAAAAAGAACTGCCTTTGAAGCTAAGAATGGAATAGTGATTTCTGCTCAGAGCAAATATTCAGCACTGTAAAGAATGTCCCTGTCATTAAGATATGAAAAGATACACCAAAAATGCTATTAATACTTTAGAAGAAAGAGATGTAAATTAAGCTATTTGAAGAGGATTTGGTTTCCAAAAAAAAAAAAAAAAAAATCGGAGGAGGAAAAATGGCGGCGGTATAAACGGACGTGTCCTGTGCCTTGTCCTGGAGCAGATAAGGGTGAGCAGCTGAAACGGGTAACATGCAGCCCGAATAGGCAGAGGATTTTCAGCTGAGAGACTGTCTGCAGCTAGGAAAGACCGAGAACCCCCAGGAAAAAAAGGACGGTTGGAGACTGCGGCTGAAGCCTCTCGTGGTGCGCCACCTAAGCAGTGGAGACTGCGCCATCTTGGGTGGTTGTTGCCGGCATCCAGAGACCAGCTCCCTACCTGGAAACAAGGGATCTCAAGCAGCGTCACTGCCTGAACTCAGACGAGTACTGCTTCTTCTCACGGAAAGGTTGGACATCCCCTAAAGGTGTGGTTTGAAGTTCGGGTTGGAGGGAGGACCGAGCTCGCGCGCGCGGGGCGGAATCTGTGCCCCACAGAGTCTGCAGCCGTTGGGACCAGAGTGACCCGCGAGTGGGGAAGGGGCACCACAGGGCTGCTGGCAGAAGGGAATGCGAAAAATGAGCCCATAGCTGGACTGGATGTAAGGGAGCAGCCTTGGACTTTGCCAATCTGCTGGCTGCTTGGTGCCAGGGGCGAGTGAGCGCGAGGAGATTGCGCGCGGAGACTGTGCGCAGACCTGGAAGGTGGAGGCTTGCGAATTCGCACAACTATCAGGCTCTTGTTACAGTTCCCCTTAGATCCGTGCATTTGATTATTAAACCCAGTGCATGGGATTCCCCAGTTGGGGTCATTCACAGAGCCTGTAGGGGAAAGTTCTTTTTGGGGAGCCTGGGAAACAGCGGGCAGTGGCAAGGAACCAGCTCTGGGCAGTGGTCTTTCCTGAATCAGTTCCCAATACCATAGAGGAAAAAACAAAACAAAACAAAACAAAAAAAAACCCTACTGATAGAGAGGACTTATAGCCTCGGAGGTCAATCCAGACACACTGCCACCCAGAGGCAGAGCCACGAACTGTCTCTTCTGCGATCACAAATAAAGGCAGTCTGGTAAACAAATACAAGCTGCCTTAAAATCAGGTCTGTGGTTTACTGCACGGAGGGACAGTGTATCGCAGGGAAGTTCAACACTCCCCTGAATGCCTGGCAGGACTGAGGTGTGCCAAAAAGAAGAGTGGAAGATCTGAAGCACCTTCACTTCCGAATATTTATATATATATATATTTTTTTTAAAATTCTTTTTTCACCATTTCATTAAGAACCTATTTTATTTTTTTTTAATTTTATTTTTTATTTTTTTCATCACTTGATTTTACCTTTTTAATTACTACATTTTTTTAACCAGTATTATTGCTATCCTTTTACCATTTTTTCAAGTGTCATTTTATTTTTTATTATTTTTTTAATTTTTCTTTATTTTATTTTGGGATTAGTGTTATACACACTATTTTCATCGTTCCTTTAGCATCATTTCTCTCTAGCTCACATTTACCCTTAAGCCAAAACTCTCTTCCTCACTTTTCCCCTTTTGTTGTCCTGTTTCTCTTACCCTATTCCTGCTTTGGATTTTACCTATTCCTTCTTTCTAACCACTGTCTAAATTTCACCCTACTTATATATCTAATTTCCAATCCCTCGCTCTCCCCATACAAATAGCCTCTTCCCCACCTCTATTTCATTCTCTTACTTTTTTTTTTTTTTTTGTATTTTTGTTTTTTTTTCTTCTCTCCCTTTTCCCAATCTCATTTCGGCACTCCTTTTTGTTTTTTATTTTTCTCTTTAATCTTTTTCTCTTTTTTCTTCTATATCCCCTAATTCTCTTCGCTCGGGGGGTCACCTTTATTTGGGGTTATTAATATCGTGAATGCATTTAGTTTGTTGCCTTGTACGTTGTGCCTTGTTGTGTTGTATTTTGTGCCTTTGAATCAGCGCAGCAGAGAGAGAACTACATAACCAAACACCTTGAGAAGAGAAATCATGGTGAAACAAAGAACCAACCCAAATATGAGAGAAAAACAGGCATCATCAGAAAAGGAAGTAAATGAAATGGAGGCAATGGAGGCAAGCAACCTGTCAGAGAAAGAATTCAGAGTAATGGTCATAAGGTGGATGAAAAAAATGGAAGACCAATTCAACAATATGTGTAGGAACCAAGAGGAAATGAAGAAGAACCAAGAGGAAATGAAGAGAAACCAAGAAGAAATGAAAAACGACATCACTGCCATAAAGAACTCAATAGAAAGCATCAACAGTAGACTAGAAGAAGCAGAGGACCGCATCGGCGAGCTAGAAGACAAGGTAGAAAAAAATACCCAAACAGAACAGCTTCTAGAAAAAAAAATTAAAAAGCAGGAGGAGAGCCTAAGAGAACTCTGGGACAATGCTAAACGAAACAACATCCGAATAATAGGGGTGCCAGAAGGAGAGGAAACTGAGCAAGGAATAGAAAACCTGTTTGAAAAAATAGTAACAGAAAATTTCCCTGATATAGGGAGGAAAAAACTCACACAAATCCAAGAAGCTCACAGAGTCCCAAACAAAATGAACCCGAAAAGACCGACACCAAGGCACATAATAATTAAATTGGCAAACACCAACGACAAAGCAAGAATCTTAAAAGCAGCCAGAGAGAGACAGAAAGTTACCTACAAAGGATCCCCCATCAGACTAGCGACCGATTTCTCAACAGAAACACATCAGGCAAGAAGGGAATGGAATGAAATATACAAAGTCATGCAAAGGAAGGGTCTGAATCCAAGAATACTATACCCAGCGAGGCTATCAATCAAAATTGAGGGTCAAATCAGGAGCTTCACAGACAAAAACGGTCTACGGGAGTTTATTACAACCAAACCAGCAATGCAAGAAATGCTACAGGGTCTGCTGTAAATAGAAAAAAACAGGAAACAAAGAAGGAACGCAGCGGTAAAGAACAAAAATGGCGACTAACAAGTTTCTATCAATAATAACTTTAAATGTAAATGGATTAAATTCCCCAGTCAAAAGGCATAGGGTAAATGAGTGGATAAGAAAACATGACCCATATATCTGCTGTCTACAGGAAACCCACCTCACAAAAAAAGACGCACACAGACTGATGGTGAAGGGATGGAAAAAGGTTTTTCAGGCCAATGGAAGTGAAAAAAAGCCGGGGTAGCAATACTTATATCTGACAAATTAGATCTCAAAGTGAAGGACATAAAAAGAGATCAAGAAGGCCACTTCATAATACTAAAGGGAGCAGTCCAACAAGAAGAAATAACTCTGGTAAATATATATGCACCCAATATAGGAGCACCCAAATACGTAAGAAATCTTCTGGAGAAGATCAAGGGAGAGATTGACAGCAATACAATCATAGTAGGGGATCTTAACACCCCATTATCTCCACTGGACAAATCCTCTAAACAGAAACTCAGCAAAGAAACATCAATCCTAAATGACTCACTAGATCAGATGGAATTAATTGACATCTTCAGAACATTTCACCCCAAAGTCACAGAATATACATTCTCCTCGGGTGCACATTTGTCATCTTCAAAGATAGACCATATATTGGGTCACAGACAAAGTCTCTTCAAATTCAAGAAAATTGAAATCATATCAAGTATCTTCTCAGATCACAAAGGCATAAAACTGGAAATCAACTACAACAAAAACAATCCAAAAAAATCAAACACATGGAGACTAAATAGCATGCTATTAAACAACGACTGGGTCACCAGTGAGATCAAAGAAGAAATAAAAAACATCATGGCAACAAATGACAATGAAAACACAACAATCCAAAACCTATGGGACACAGCAAAAGCAGTCTTGAGAGGGAAGTTCATAGCTCTACAAGCCTACTGCAAGAAACAAGAAACAATGAGAATAAATGACCTAACTCTACAACTCGAAGAATTAGAAAGAGAGCAACAAAAAAAGCCCACTGTAAGCAGAAGGAAGGAAATAACAAAGATCAGAGCGGAGATAAACGACATAGAGACCAAAAAAACAATACAAAAGATCAACAAAACCAAGAGCTGGTTCTTTGAAAGGATAAACAAGATTCATACACCTCTAGCCAGGCTCACCAAGAAACAAAGAGAGAGGACCCAAATAAACAAAATCAGAAATGAAAGAGGAGAAATAACAACAGACCCCATAGAAATACAAAGGATTGTTAGAAAATACTATGAACAACTCTACTCCAACACACTAGACAACCTGGAGGAAATGGACATATTCCTAGATAAATACAACCTTCCAAAACTTAACCAGGAAGAATCTAAAAATCTCAATAGGCCAATAACTATGGAGGAAATCGAAGCAGTAATCAAAAAGCTTCCAGCAAACAAAAGCCCGGGGCCAGATGGCTTCACAGGGGAGTTTTACCAAACATTCAAGGAAGACCTAAAACCTATCCTTCTCAGACTATGTCAAAAGATCCAAGAGGAAGGAGCACTTCCCAGCTCATTCTATGAAGCCAACATCACCCTAATCCCAAAACCAGATAAAGACAATACAATGAAAGAGAATTACAGGCCAATATCCCTCATGAACATAGATGCCAAAATCCTCAACAAAATCCTAGCAAATCGGATCCAGCAGTACATCAAAAAGATCATACACCATGACCAAGTAGGATTTATCCCAGGGATGCAAGGATGGTACAATATCCGCAAATCAATAAATGTGATACATCACATAAACAAATTGAGAGAGAAAAACCACATAGTCATATCAATTGATGCGGAAAAAGCATTTGACAAAATCCAACACCCTTTCTTTTTTTTTTTTTTTTTTTTAATATATTTTTTATTGATTAGGATATTACATATGTGTCCTTATCCCCACGTTACCCTCTACCCTTCCCCCCCCCCCCCCCGCTCATGCCCTCACCCCCCTGTTGTCCGTGTCCATTGGTTAGGCCTATATGCTTACATATAAGTCCTTTGGTTGATCTTTCCCCCTTACCCTCACCGTCCCCTACCTTCCCTCCAAGGCCTGACAGTCCAATCAATGCCTCTCCGTCTCTGGATCAGTCCTTGTTCATCAGTTTATGTTGTTCATTATATTCCACAAATGAGTGAGATCATGTGGTGTTTATCCTTCTCTGACTGGCTTATTTCACTTAGCATAATGCTCTCCAGTTCCATCCATGCTGTGGCAAATGGTAAGAGTTCCTTTTTCTTCTTCCTCTTCTTTTTTTTTTTAATATATTTTTTTTATTGATTAAGATATTACATATGTGTCCTTGTCCCCACGTTACCCTCTACCCCCCCCCCCCCGCTCATGCCCTCACCCCCCCGTTGTCCATGTCCATTGATTAGGCCCATATGCTTGCATATAAGTCCTTTGGTTGATCTTTCCCCCCTACCCCCACCCTCCCCCACCTTCCCTCCAAGTCCCGACAGTCATCAGCTTATGTTGTTCATTATATTCCACAAATGAGTGAGATCATGTGGTATTTATCCGCTCTCCAGTTCCATCCATGCTGTGGCAAATGGTCAGAGTTCCTTTTTCTTCCTCCTCTTCTTAAAGAATACCTTTCAGCATTTCATATAATGCTGGTTTGGAAACACCCTTTCTTGATAAAAACTCTCAGCAAGATAGGAATTGAGGGATCATACCTCAACATAATAAAAGCCATATATGACAAACCCACAGCCAACATCATAATCAATGGGCAAAAACTAAAACCATTCCCCCTAAAAACAGGAACAAGACAGGGATGCCCCCTCTCACCACTCCTGTTCAACATAGTACTGGAAGTACTAGCCATTGCGATCAGACACGAAGAAGAAATAAAAGGCATCCAGATTGGAAAAGAAGAAGTAAAACTGTCCTTATTTGCAGATGACATGATACTGTACATACAGAACCCTAAAGACTCCATCAAAAAATTATTAGACTTAATAAATGAATTCGGCAATGTAGCAGGATACAAAATTAATGCTAAGAAATCCATGGCATTTCTTTACACCAATAGTGAACTTACAGAAAGTGAAACTACAGAAGCAATCCCATTTACCATTGCACCAAAAAAATTAAAATACCTAGGAATAAACTTAACTAAGGAGGTAAAAGACTTATATGCTGAAAACTACAGGACACTGAAAAAAGAGATAGAGGAAGACATAAACAGATGGAAGAATATACCTTGTTCATGGATTGGTAGAATCAACATCATCAAAATGTCCATACTACCCAAAGCAATTTATAGATTCAATGCAATCCCCATTAAATTACCAACAGCATATTTCACAGATCTAGAACAAACGTTCCAAAAATTCATCTGGAATAAAAAAAGACCCCGAATAGCTGCAACAATCCTCAGAAAGAACAAAGTAGGTGGGATCTCAATACCAGATATCAAACTGTATTACAAAGCCACTGTTCTTAAAACAGCTTGGTACTGGCACAAGAACAGACATGTAGATCAATGGAATAGAATAGAGACCCCAGAAATCAACCCAAACCACTATGCCCAATTAATATTTGACAAAGGAGGCAAGAACATACAATGGAGTCAAGACAGTCTTTTCAATAAATGGTGTTGGGAAAATTGGACAGATACATGCAAAAGGATGAAACTAGATCACCAACTCACACCATACACAAAAATAAACTCAAAATGGATAAAAGACTTAAACGTAAGATGGGAAACCATAAAAATACTAGAGGAATCCACAGGCAGCGAAATCGCAAACATATGCCGAAGAAATTTCTTCTCTGATAATGCTCCTAGGGCAATGGAAACTAAAGAGAAAATAAACAAATGGGACTACATCAAAATAAAAAGCTTTTGCACAGCAAAGGAAACCATCAACAAAACAACAAGAAGACCCACTACGTGGGAGAACATATTTGCCAATGATACCACCGATAAGGGTTTAATTTCCAACATTTACAGGGATCTCATGAAACTTAACAAAAGGAAGATAAACAATCCAATAAAAAAATGGGCAACGGACCTAGATAGACACTTTTCGAAAGAGGACATACAGAAGGCCGAAAGACATATGAAAACCTGCTCAAAGTCACTAATTATACGAGAGATGCAAATCAAAACGACAATGCGTTATCATCTCACACCTGTCAGAATGGCTATCATCAACAAATCAACAAACAACAAGTGTTGGAGAGGATGTGGAGAAAAAGGAACCCTTCTGCACTGCTGGTGGGAATGCAGACTGGTGCAGCCACTGTGGAGAACAGTATGGAGCTACCTCAGAAGACTAAAAATGGAACTCCCATTTGACCCAGTGATCCCACTACTAGGAATATATCCCAAGAAACCAGAAACGCCAATCAGAAAGGATATATGCACCCCTATGTTCATAGCAGCACAATTCACCATAGCTAAGATTTGGAAACAGCCTAAGTGCCCATCAGCAGATGAGTGGATTAGAAAACTGTGGTACATATACACAATGGAATACTATGCTGCGGTAAAAAAAAAAGGAACTCTTGCCTTTTGCAACAGCATGGATGGAACTGGAGAGCATTATGCTAAGTGAAATAAGCCAGTCAGAGAAAGATAAATACCACATGATCTCACTCATTTGTGGATTATAGAGAACAACATAGACTGATGAAAAGGGACAGACTCAAAGACTGAGAAACAGCAATCAGGCTATCAATCCCCAGAAGGAAAGTAGGGGAGGGCGGGGGTAAGGGGAAGAGATCAACCGAAGGACTTGTATACATGTATATAAGCCATACCAATGGACATGGACAACAGGGGGATGGGAGCATGAGTGTGTGTGGGGGGGAGGTTGGGGGTTAAAGGGGGGGATGAGGACACATTTGTAATACCTTAACAAAAAAAAAAAAAAAAATAGAAAAAAAAAATCTTAGCTATTGGATCAATGAGAGGGTCGAGCAGTATTATTAACTGAAAATCAAGATGGATGGATCATGTGTTAAGGCACTTGAAAAACAACTATCAAGTGTAATAGAAATAAAACAGAATATCATTCAACATGATAGAGAAGAAAGGTGAGCTATCATAATTCTTTCAAAAATCAAGATGATCTGAAAAAGCATCACAATGTAATGCTGAAGACTATACAAGGAGGCCTGAGAAATGGAGTTGTGTCAGTGTGTGAGTGCCACAGTAATACATGAGAAAACTCCCACTAAGGTGGATTGTTTTCCAATTTATCACAAGTTTAATGCAATTTCAATGAAAACTCCAAAAAAATGTTTTCATGAAATTAGACAAATACGTTCTAAAATTCTATAAGGAAAGCTAAAAAAAAAATAGCTAAATTATTTCTTAAAAAATAATATTTATGGGGACCTCCATGGTTATATGTTAAAATATTTTATTGTCTGGATGGATAGAATGAAATAGCCCGAACAGAATCAGGTAAACAAATTTAAGTGTGTTATATAACTATGCATAAAGTGATATTGATCATAATTTGTACATCTCTGGTTTTATTTAAACTTTACAATTTGATTTAAAAAAAAAAAAAAGGAAAGCAAGAAGGCTGATGGAATGGTTGTGATGGGGAAATGATCCCAAAGAAAATCGTGAACAAATATAGGTGTCCCCAAAATATATATACACATTTCAAATGATTATAAAGTCGGTGTTTATTAATACACGGTTCATTTTCAAAATTTAAAAGAATCTACAGACGTGAATGATTTTTATTTTGTCAATGACTGTTTTCAAACTGATGATCATGCTGGTGCAGGCATTGCTGATAACACGAAGCAATGGAATCGCAAACATCAAGAATCATTTTGTTTGGCTTTTGTGCTCCCTCAATTTGTCAACTGTTGCTGGTTTGGTACCGTACACTTTATCTCTTATGTACCCCTATAAAAAAAAAGTCTACTGGATAAATTTCTTCATTCAAAGCTTAGTCTGACTTCACCCATTATTTCAAATCAGGAATGAAAAGGAGTGAAAATTCAGTGAGTTATCAGCTGTTAAAGTGTGTATACATTTTGCAGGGGACACACTTTGAAAATAATGATAAAGGCAGTGTTTGTACTTCAACTGCGTTTTCAAACTTCCAGTAGCATTTTAGGATGAAGTTGTTCAAAGAGTTGAATGTCTGAAAAGAAAGAAACATCCATTGAGCTATCAGTTCTTAAAATGTGTACACCTGTTTTGGGGACACCCTGTACTTTTGAAGGATATGGCCAGAGAAAGAAAGTTTGGAAACATTTGTCACAACTTTTTTTTTTAATTAAATTAATTAAATCTTTATTGTTCAGATTATTACATTTGTTCCTCTTTTTTCCCCCCATAGCTCTCCTCCTCCCAGTTCCCGCCCCACCATCCGCCCTCACTCCCCACCCACTGTCCTCATCCATAGGTGCACGATTTTTGTCCAGTCTCTTCCCGCATCTCCCACACCCCTTTCCCCCCCAAGAATAGTCAGTCCATTCCCTTTCTATGTCCCTGATTCTATTATGATCACCAGATTATTTGTTCACTTGATTCTTAGATTCACTTGTTGATAGATGCATGTTTGTTGTTCATACTTTGTATCTTTACCTTTTTCTTCTTCTTCCTCTCCTTAAAGGATACCTTTCAGCATTTCATATAATACTGGTTTGGTGGTGATGAACTCCTTTAGCTTTTCCTTATCTGTGAAGCTCTTTATCTGACCTTCAATTCTGAATGATAGCTTTGCTGGATAAAGTAATCTTGGTTGTAGGTTCTTCCTATTCATCAAAATGAATGTGTATACCTGTTTTGGGGACACCCTGTACTTTTGAAGGATATGGCCAGAGAAAGAAAGTTTGGAAACATTTGTCACAACTTTTATCAAAGCTTCAAATTGTCCTTACTGACAGCCTTCGGAAGCAGGGCATACTGACAGGACGAAAGGTGCTGCCCCCTTGGGTGGTAGCTCATCACTGGGTGTATTCATCAGATGGACCTTAAACTGTGCCACCAGAGGAAGGAAGGAAGAGAAATTCTTCAGAACTTTTTGAAAATCCACAAGAAGATGTAAGACACTTCCCTTTTCTTTTCCCAGGTGAGAGGCGAGTGCTCAGGGAAGCACCGAGCTGTGGCCCATCGTTGTATCCTGATGTCTGAGCCCTGGGAGCTCTTGAGTTGAACCTGGCTTTAGGACCATCTCCAAGCGCCCAGAGGTAAGCTTCTCAGGTCACCACCTGCCCCCCACGCTGCGCTTTTGGACTTCCCTCCTGAGAGCTCCAGGCAGCAGGCTGGGTGCACAGGCCTTGATCTAAGTCAGCATGTGCCACCAGCAGCCACAAACTTCACCCCCAAGAGAACATGGGACCAGGAACGGGTCTTGGGGAAAGGCATCCTACACAACAGGGCCCTGAGTTAAACGGAGGAAGTTCTGGCTGCAGGGGCAGCTCACATCCCATCCTTTCCCCAAAGTTCCTAGGCCAGGACAAGACATAGGCAGGGGGCCAGCTGGCTCAGTAGACTGGACATCTGACCCTTATAACCAGGAAAAAGGCATGGAAGTCCTCAAAGCACAAAAAGAAGCCAAACCACTTCCAGAACCCTACAGAATAAGAGGGAGAGAGCAGGAGGAGCCATGGCCTGCAAAGGAGGCTGCTGACCTGCCCAGTAGCACTGAGGCTGCTTGGGCCTGGAGGCACCTCTGGGCTGCTCAAGGCCGGAAACTGAGAGACCCGAGTGAACACTGCAGTGCAGGACTCCCATCGGGGCTGCCCTTTCTGCTGCCCAAGGACTTGCCAACCAAGATTCTTAGGGGAGCGTGGCTCAGCCGCGCTCAGTGAGCCCCCAGTAGACCCCTTCTCCGACTCAGAGCTCACATCTCATACATGATGTTCGGCAACGTGCTAAGTGCATTAACTCAATGCAGAGAGGGGTAGGCACCAGCTCGTATTTTCCCCAGCTTACAACCTAGCTCCTGGCCCGTCTCTAAATTCTGCTACTGACGCGCTCAATCTGGGCTTTAGGCAGGAGCACCGCCAGCAGCCCCGGGACTGGGACCCGCTGGACAGCTCGCCATCCCCGCTCAGGGAATGCAGGGAAGAAAAACTTCTAGCAGAAGACAAGGGTCACCTCCAGGTCTCCTGGAGCTTTGCTCTGCTTCTTCCACCTTTTATCTCTTTTGTTTTCCGTGTATCTTCTCATCTCTCCTCTTCCTGTATTTCTTCCTCAATCTTCCCCACTTCACTCTCTTCAGTTCTTTCCTTTTTCCATTGTCTTCCTTTTTTTTCCTCTCAGTTATCATGCTGAATTCTTCACTGATACACTTTTTAAAAACTATATATTTTATTAATTTCAGAGAGGAAGGGCAAGGGAGAGAGAGATAGAAACATCAATGATGAGAGAGAATCATTGATTGGCTGCCTCCTGCATGCCCCCCACTGGGGACAGAGCCTGCAACCCAGGCATGTGCCCTTGGCCAGAATCAAACTCGGGACCCTTCAGTCTGCAGGCTGATGCTCTATCCATTGAGACAAACCAGCTAGGGCTCACTGATACACTTTAACGGGCACTAAAACATTCATTTTATTGCCTTCATATATTTTCTCTTCATAGTTTATGCAGCGGCTTAGTGGTTTGTCCACAAAGTCTTTGATACTCTTCCTTTCAAGAGGTGGAGCCTAGTTCTGTGTGTGTGTGTTTCCCCATTTGTGTTGGCCAGGCTCAGTAACTGATAAATAAAGCGTCAGTGGCACTGCCCAGCTGCGGAGGCTGGCTTGTACAAGCCCTGTGGCTTTCTGCTCCCTTTGGCCCCTGCTCTCTCTTGGATCACTTGCTTTGGGTTTCGCCAGCTGCCCTGGAGAGCAGACCTATAGGAAGGCCCACGTGTGCTCTGAACACAACTGGGAAGGAAATGAGCCCTCCAGCTGACAGCTGTGGGAGAGAGCCTCTAAGAAGTGGATCTTCAGCCCCATTAAGCCATCAGGGGCCTGCAGCCCCAGCTAATATCTTGACCACAGCTTCATCAAAGACCCCAGCAAAGCACACTTGAATGTCCAATCAACAGATATCGAAAGATGATTTTAAGCCAGAAATAGAATATTCTTTCTAAATTATATAATGTAGATACATTGATAGTTATAGATATCCAACCCAGTTGTTTATTTTGTCTAACAACTAACCCCAAAGTGTATGTCCTCAAAACTGGAATTGAATTGATTGCAGGCAGACATGGTTGAAACTGAGATCCGAAGCTACTCCTTTCCCATGAGTGAGTTATTTATTTATTTATTTATTTATTTATTTATTTATTTATTTATAAATTTTGTTTTATTGCTTAAAGTATTACAAAGGGTATTACATATATCTTCTTCACACCCCCCCTCGACATTCCCCCGGCCTCCCCTACCCCACAGTGTCTTGTGAGTTATAAAAGCGCTTGCTGTGGAGCCCACAACAGTTGACGATTTCCCCCTAAGCAGCCCGATGCCCTTGCACACTCTGTGCCTCAGCCTTGCCTCGCACGCACAGATAAGATCTGGGGACATCCTGACTCCTGCTCTCCCATCCCTATGTCAGCCAGAGAGGGGACCTCCTTTATTCAGAAGAACTGGCATGCCAGTTTGTTCTTTCCTTATTTCTAGCACAGCAACAACTTCTTCATGTGCTAAGGAAAAAGAATGATTAAATAACAGCTTTATCAACCACTTTGTAATATAATGGACAATAAGTCATGTGGGAAGAGAGCAAGAAACACCGAGACCCGTGTTCTGAGGCCTCCATCCTCGTCAGGCACAGGCCAGCCTTGATTGCATCGGGAGCCTTTTAAGTGTGGGGACCAGCTGAGCAGCCCACAGTCCTGCCGCTGCCATCCTCACAGCACACACACCTCCCAGCTTGGTCTGGAACAACCACTCAAGACCAAAGTTTAAATGACTGCCCTGGGGTGGTGTTTCTGTCTCAATAAAGAGATGGTGAACAGGACCACGTCTGCACCCTGGGTCTGCTTGGTCACAACCTAGTATCCTAGGGAGGTGTTCTAGGGTGAAATATTTACCCAAACCAACCAATTTGCTGAGTATTTTAAAGTAAATTTCCTAGAAATAACTAATCTTCCAAAAGGAATTAAAATGTGTTGACGTAAGAACCAACATTCACGTGGACATCTGACAGGACAAGTGAACTATGCAACACTGAAAGCATTGAGTTTGAAAATGACACTTGATAGAAATGGCCTGGGTTTGGCAGGGATGTTCAGGCGAGCTTCCTGCTGAGGGAAAATGAATGAGGGAGACAGCCAGCCAGGAGGTCTGGCCCCCACAGCCCGGGAAGCAGCTCTCAGCCGGAACAGACAATGCCTGAAAACAAAAATCGGAAGGAAATGCTGTTGGAGATGGTTCCTCTCCTGTGAAAGTCAGGGCTCATGCCCTCTCCAGCATGGGCTTTCCCAGACCCTGGGCACTTGTGTGGCTTCAAGGCCCTGTGCCCATAGGTCACATGGGAATGAATGGGCTTTGCTTCTAAGCCTCACACTCAGGGAGGCTGGACACTTCCCCAAAGTTCCTGAAAGACCAGCCATTGGCGCTCCACAGTGATAACGCCCAGAACCCTGGGCACCCTGTGAGGACAGATAGGGTCAGGACATGAGTCCCTTATACCAGGAGTCAGTAGTGTTGCCCCTTCTTTTCCTGGAACCACCAGAAAGCCGAGACTTGCTGGCAAACATTTGCAGGAGTGAATTCCCAGGCCTGCAGCTAACAATCAAGTTAAGCAAATAGCTGCTTGTGTCGGTTATCAAATGTTCTGCATTCATATCTTGTGTTCTGTTCTGGAGCCACGTCCCCATCTGCCAGGGGACATTTGGACATTTTCCTCGGCTTCCCAGGGTGTCAGGGTCATGGCACAGCCCTGGGCTCAATAAATACAGAACTAAACACAAAATAACAACCAGCTGCAGGACTCCAGGAGGCCTTTGCGGATGCTGGGCTACTCCCAGGGGGACAAAGGAAGGGAAAGGAGGCTGGGGCCAGGGGGCAGTGCTGTCAGAGGATGTCCACAGAGACGAGCCCTGCTGTCAGTGGTCCTTGTCCTGCATGCTCCTCAGCACAACCTCACACATTTTAAATGTTCAGGTTGGTCCCTAATGCTCACACCACCCCCTGAGGTCCTGGTACAGCCCATGGGATTAGAACTCTGGTTTCTCCCTGCCCCCCCCCGCCATGCCCATTCATCCTGGAAGAGAAACGCCCCCTGCTTGAAAGATGCATTTTTGACTCTTTCTCTCCCCCTCCTCCATTTTTTTTTTCATGATCTAAGAGGGAAAGGGGACATTATGGCAAAGCCAATGCTCTGTCATCCAAGTATCACCTAAGAAGCACCACCTCCAAGGAGAAGGATTGGAGGTCTTACTTCTCATGAGCAGCTGGTCCTTTGGGTGGCCAAGGTCACAGGTTTTAGTGAGCCTTTAAACCTCGGGAGAATGAGCCAATACTGAGTTGCCTCAGAAATCCGAACACCCATACGTTCTAATTCCCTCCATATCACATAAAACGTCATCAACCTGGAGCAAATAAAAAAATAAAAAATCTCATCAATCAATTGAGCTGTCAATCCTGATTCTTCATCCTGACTCAATGTGTGAGAAGGTCCCAGAAGGTTTTGAAGAGTTAAACTCAAAGCAGTGCCCTGCTGACCCCGGATGTGGACAGTAAAGTTTGGTTGGGTTGCAATCGGTATTAATGGTAAGATGAAAATGACCAGCCCAGGATGTGTAAACGTCTCAGGTCCCTCTAGGTGTGCAACCACACTGTCAGGGCTCAGAGGAGAAAGACCTTCTGAGGGGCTGCTCATGGGTCCAGGTGGGGCCTGCCAGCTCTGGCAGCACAGGCTGCACACCCACAGTGGTTGGGGCTTAAGAACAGAGGTGGGCAGAGAGGAGCGGGCTGCAGGTGCTTCAGGTAGCATCCCTTTCCCGAGGTGGGGAGAAGCAATATAGCAAAACTACTCCCGCTGTGTCCCCAGAACTCTGTGAGCACACTGAGGAGGAGGAAGGCAAAGGCATGCCTTCCCCACCAGCTGAGACAAGATAAGTGCAGATGAAGCATGCCCTGCCGCCTGACCTTACCCAGGCAAGCCCCCAGGGTGGCCTCAGGCTACTCCTCACAGTGGACCTGGGCTCCACTATGAGGCTGTTTCCTTCAGAAGCTAACATTGGCACAGAAATTCAGGTGCAAATGGTTTATTTGGCCGTGATCCCAGAAAACACCAGAGAGGGCGTGGGGAAGTAGAGGGGAAGCAGCATGGAACAATGAGCAGAATCACAATGTGGGCAATGGGCTCCGTCTTGCTGGGCACCTCCCAAAGACCTGGTAGATCAAATTTTGGTGTTATCTCCTGGGGCATCAGAAGGCTAGGATATTTATCTTCCAACTTCAACCACTGACTGAGGGCTCCTCCCAGGGCATTACCTTCCCAGCACTCTGGCCTGCCCTTCCTGGTGAAGGGGAAACCCTTAGACAAAGAGGCTCAGGTGCTTGTCATCCATCCTGCAAGAAAAGAACTCTTGGAGAGTGTTTACCTGTCAGCCAGGTGGCCTCTGCACTTCAGCATCTCTCACATGTCTAAGTTAAAACTCACTCCTACATTATTATTGACATTTCCCTGCTGACCTTACCTGCATACCAGTGCTATAGTTTCCACATTCAAGTTTCAGAAAGTGCCTCCTTCTGGACATGTTAACCTCATTCATCATCTCAGCCTCCCCCCCACCCCCCGCCTCTCTCATACCCACACACACACACACACACACACACACACACATACACACACACACACACACACACACACACACACACACACACACACACACACACTGTGGTAGCCAGCCTCAAGAGAGCCTCCACTGGTCCTCATCTCTTGACCCTTACGCCCCTGTAGGGTCCCTTCCATACTGAACCAGGTGACCAATAACTAAAAGAAGAGGAGATGATGTGTAACATGTGAATCTCGGTCACAAGGGACATCTTGGCTTCCATCTTGGTCTCTCAGAACACTCTGTCTGGAGGAAGTCGGTCACCATGCCAAGCTCACAGCAGCCCAAGGGAGAGGCCCATGTGGAAGAGAACAGAGACCTCCTGCCAGCAGCCAACACCAACCTGCAGCCGTCTGGGAAGTGGTTTCTCCAGGCAAACCAACCTTCATGTGAGAACAGTGCAGTCATTGGCTGAGTGTAACCTCATGAGATATAAAACCTGGGACCACCCAGTCAAGCCACCCACAGACACCTGACCCACAGACACCGTGAGAGACATAAGCAAACTGGTTAAGCCACTAAAAGCAGGGTTATTAGATAACATAGTAGTCATACAGCATTAGATAATGCATCCTACCGTGTGCACGCACACACACACACACACACACAGACACACACACACAAATGCAACCTACTCTCCAGTCACTGTCACTCATGCATTTTTTCTCCCTCACTTCAAAACCAAAAGTAAAATATAAATCTCCAAATGATCCAGTGATTTCCCAGGTTGATCTGAAGTTTAAAACTGTTTCTAAGTCATTAGGCCGTGTCTTCCCAGAAGTTCTAGGCAGGAAGGTTTCTGTGGAAATCCATGGATGAATCCATGAGGGCACCCTCAAGGCAACCAGACCCTAGGAACCGTGCAAAAACTACCCACCAGCTTGACAACTGGGTTCTCCGTTTAGTTCTTTGTAAGACTGTCAGTGAAAAGTAACTTGTGCTCAGAGTTGGGTAAAATATGGAGACAAGTTCACACTCTCTCCAATTCTCAGTAGAAGATTATCCCTGCCAGCGGATGAATTGCCAACTAGAAGAGGCTTCCCAACAATGTAAAAAGGCATCACGTTCCCACCATCAGCCCTTGAAAAACACACACACAAAAGCAAAAAGTCCACAAAAATGAAGTCAGTGGGCCAGCTGTGTTATTTAAATATTTTGCAGATGTTGTTGCTTCTTTAAATGAAAGTGAGACTGGCAGAATGTACTAGAAGACAATTAGATATCTTTGCAATGTTTCTTCTGCAGAGTGAGTTCAAATAACCAGGGCTTGGCTAGAACAATAAAGGTGCAATGAAGCATCTAAAAGAGACAAAAAGAATAATCAGCTTTAAGAAGAAAAAAAAAATATTTTTTAAGTTTCTGTTTTATGATGTGCAGAGCCAGCCTCTCTCAGCTGGATGGGCTCCTGCCAATTCACTTTCCTGTGATCTGAAGCCATAAGGGACATGGCTCTGTTTGCTCCAGGGTGGCCCAAGAAGCGGCTATCCTCAGAAATCCTCACTTCCAGCTCTGCTTTTCATCTAGCCGGGCCAACTTCCCTGCAGCCCACAGAGACCCCATACTGCATGGAGGGCCCGGTGGGTCCTTCCCAGGGGAGGCAACCCGCAAAGAATAGTGCAGGATCCTGCATTCCTTGGGGTGGGGTGGGGGTTCAAAGCCTGGACAGATACCACCAAGAAAGCTTCCAGTCTGAAAGCTGGGAAGAGACACATAGTGCTCTTTCCAGGGCCTGCAGAATGAGCAGGGCTTCAGGCTCACCCAGGAACCAAAAGGTTATGGGTTCGATTCCTGGTCAGGACACATGCAGTGTGGGATGAGTTGTCTTGTGTCCCTCCTCTCTCTCCTAAAAGTGTTATTCAGTTAGAATAAAAACAAAGTAGGGACACATGCATTACATCAATACGGAATGGCAGCATCAAATAGAATTGAAGTTGCATAAAATACAAAGCTGAGACACCAGCCATATAAGTAGAGCCGACGTCTGGAACATTCTTACCCCAGCACACAACACAGGGAGAAGAACCCAGCCCAGATTGCAGAATGAAAAGCAATGGCTTGGTGTTGCTTTAAGCCACTAAGTATGTATGTGAGTGAGTGAGTGAGTGTGTGTGTGTGTGTGTGTGTGTGTGTGTGTGTGTGTAGTGAGGGGAAGGTGGTATCAGCACAACATAATAAAAACAGTGCTCTATATCTAGAACCTGGCCATCCTCAGTTCTGAATATGGTTTAAAAAGGAAACTTGAAAATCAAAATGGGTTGGTTCTATCAGTTTTGTCTGTCTGGGTCACAAACCAAACCATGGCCATCACTCCTCCCCGTTTCAGTCACGTACCTTTTGCATTTCAGGATCCTGTTGTAATAAGCAGTTTTCATTGTCTCCTAAAGCTTTCTTGCACATTGTTCGGCCAATTTTGACTTCAAGAAAGTAGTCCAAACTATCTGTGACCTGTCAATGAATAACTTAAAAATTAGATATCATTAAATAATGCATAGCATTAATAGTCATCTCTGATAAATAAACTTGTCTACTTAGGGTCAATGACCCTCTCTCCTAGTTTCCTTGCCAGATGTTTTGGAATAATTGGGAGAGAGGGTTCTTATTTTGATCTCTCTCTCTCTCTCTCTCTCTCTCTCTCTCTCTCTCTCTCTCTCTCTCTCATTATGGCATTTAATTTTAAAGTAGCAACAATTGTCTCAAGATAAAACAATATTCTCAATAGAACTTTATTGGAGTTTGGGACGAAGACAACAGAGGTTATAGCATCTTCATACCTAGTCAATAGAAACGACATCCCAGAACTGAAATATACTTAGAGTGTATTGCTTCTCGCCAAAGCCTTCCATGCTTTGGCGATTTTGACAATACACACTTTATCCCCTATGATATACCCTCCCAAATTCCTGAATTCCTGGGCACCTTCGTCTGTGCAGAGCCCACCATTGCCCTCTATTCAGGAGGGCCTTGTGAGGACCTGGAGCCGCACAATGGTAAATGTAGATTTTTATCATTAAAAAAGGAATGAGAAGATAACAAGTTTTACAAGATTTAGGGGAGAGAACATGTGAAAGAGAATGGTCAAGTTAAACACAATAACTTACTCCAGAAGAATACGTGATAATTCAGAAAATATAGCAAATTCTAGATAAATTGCCTGGGCATCGAACCAAATGGGTGCGGTAGGCAGAATTCTAAGTGTGATTTCATGCCTATCTTTGTTTTCAGTAGGGCCGCTGAATTCATCTCCAGTCCTGGCCACATTGGAAAATGGGAAAGTAGTCAGGAAGTGGATAGAATATGTCTGGAGGGACAGAGCAAACCATTTCTGATGGTGCCCGCAGGAATGCTGAGTCAGACTGGAAATGCGAGAAATGGAGTGTTCTCTTTCATTTTTTAACTCAACAACTTCCAAACATATGTACTCCTAGAACGTTATTATGACTACATATCACGTTTCTCAACCTCAGCCCTCACTCTCAGGGGTGGGGTAGTTCCTTTGCACTGGAGGGTGTTTAGCAGCATCCCTGGCCTCCACCCACTGGATGTGAATAGCTGGCCCTTCAGTTGTGATGAGCAAAAATGACTCCAGGTATTGCCAAATTCCCCTGCCAATCCAAATCCATACCCAGCTGAGAACGATTGCTTTATATTTGAGGAATGCTTCCAAATCATAAAAACAGGCTGATTTAAATCACACTCAACAGCCCCCAACTGGCCACCAGCCTTATCTTGATCTCTCTTACATTACCACAGCACAGTTATCTTTCTTAGGAAATACTAATTGGTTCGATGCTTGCCTCTATGATATAATCTATATTCAAATTCCTTCAATTGCCCTAATAACATTCTTTATATTTTAAAAAATATATATTTTTATTGATTTCAGAAAGGAAGGGAGAGGGAGAGAGAGATAGAAACATCAATGATGACAGAGAATCATTGATCAGCTGCCTCCTGAATGCCCCCTACTGGAGATCAAGCCCACACCACAGGCATGTGCCTTGACCAGGATTCAAACCGGTGACCTCTTGGTTCCTGGGTCGACGCTCAACCACTGAGTCACACCCAAATGGGCCTTTATCATTTTTTTAATCCAAGAGATAATACAGGACCACACATTACATTTATTGTCATGTTTCTTAAATCTCTTTTAATTGAGAATAGGGTCCTTACTTTCCCCCTGTCTTTCATGACATTGATCTCTTTAAACAAAAATTTTTTCTTAAAGATTTTAAAAAATATTTTTATTGATTTTTAGAAAGAGAAAGGGAGAGGTAGAGAGAAAGAGAAACATCTATGTGAGAGTGGAACATCGATCAGCTGCCTCCCATATGTCCCCCACTGGGGATCGAGCTGCACCCGGGGCATGCGTCCCAATGGGAGATCAAACTGGCACCACCACCACCACCCCCATTCACCCCTACCCCTGGTGCACGGAAGGATGCCAACCACTGAGCCACATCAGGCAGGGTGACGTAGATATTGTTAAGTGAATTTATGGAATGTCCCATAATATGGATTTTTTTAAATTGCTCCTCATGACAGTTCAGGGTATGCTTTTTTTGTGTGTAAGAATAACATAAACAGGTGATGTTGATGTTGTGTCCTTTCAGGGACATCACATCAGGGCACATGATTTCAATTTCCCCAGTGTTGGTACATTTGTGGAGTGAGGTGTTCACCAGAAAATGTATCTTTTCTCCATTATAATTAATTAAGAAATTTGTTCTCCAGCTCTCTCTCACCCACTGGTTGTAGAATTTATTGATGATCTTTTTCCTGAGTTAGTGATTACCATGGTCATTGCAAAAGGTGATTTTTTAGTTACATCTGTAAGTAGACATTATTTTTTTTTAAATCCTCACCTGAGGATATTTTTTCCAGTTGATTTTTAGAGAGTGGAAGGGAGAGGCAGAGACAGAGACAGGAAAACATCGATATGAAATAGGCACATCAATTGGTTGCCTTCTGCACATGCCCCGATCAGGGCCGGGGATCGAGCCTGCAACCAAGGTACATGCCCTTGACTGGAATTGAACCTTTGACCCTTCAGTCTGTGGGCCAACGCTCTAACCACTGAGAAAAACCGGCTACAAGTAGGCATTCTTGTGTAAAGAAAAGCCTTCTCCTCTCTGCCCTGATTCTCTTTATCAGTGAAAACTAGACCTGCAGTTTCTTTGCTTATTCGCCATATAATAATTAATCCCTGTCTCACTCATTTTGATATTAGCCAAATTTTCCCAAACTTGGTCTCTTTAAGAGCCCTTCTGGGCTATTACCTATGTTTTATGATGTGACTATCATCAATTTTAAGTTACCAAAATGGATATTTTCTATTTCTATTTCAGAATAGTAAAGGATACATTACAATTAATTTTCTTCTAAGAACCCCTAAAATAAAATTCATATATTTGGCTAAAGGCATCTATCCCTGAGCTGCTTTCCATTCATACACAACGGCCCCACCACTACCACAGACACGCAGAGAACTGAGGGGCAGATGCCCACCAACCTGCTCCTGGGACTTCAGCACTTTCACCACCTTGAAAGTGTACTTGTCTTTGCTGGCCTTGTTATACTCCTTCATGGCAAACCACAGCGCCTGCTGCACATAGACATAGCTTTCCGGGATGTCTTTGAATTCCCTCACCACCTTCTTCCAGCCCCAGGTGCGAATATCTCTGGATACAAGAACCATAGTGGCCACCAGGAGCAGTAGGCTTGGGTAGAGTCTGGCCATAGCACCTCAGCCAAGGGAGCTCAGGCCAGCTCCCTCTGTCCTTCCAGGGCGAGGGGTGGACCAGACTGGGATGAAAAGGAAAGAATCTCTGTAAACATTGCTATTTGTGGGTTATCTCTCTTCTTCCCCAGACAGAAACCATGGGAGAAATCTGCAATCACAATCTGTCCATTTTCCTGTCTTAGCTCTTTTCTTTCTGGAAGGATGCATACCTCTATGCACTCACACATGGAAGCACGTGCACTCACACGCGCACACGCACACACACACCCCACACCTTTCTTCCCTGCCCGACGACCCCTGCTGCCTTATCTGCAAGGTCCCTGTGTATCCAGTGAAGGTGCCTCACTGTGTCAAGTCTGTGTGCACAGATGGCCATGAGGACCTGCAGCAGATGCGCTGTCATGGGGACAAGACAGGTCCCAAAGCTTCTCTTATTGTTTCCTTCCCAGGAGCACATATGAAAGCCGTCGTACAGGCCTCAAAACTATGCTCTGCATCTCCCCGCATCAGACAGTAAGCGCACATGCGATACACACAGCACATAATACTCAGGAAGTCTTCATTTGCTGCCCACTGGTGACGTCATTCTGGCCCCATGTATCCTCTCCCCAGAAAACGTAAACTGAATCCTGGGCTGTGTGGAAGGCCACACAGTGTGCCCAGCTGTGCGAGGGCAAAGCAGACTCGCCCACAGGAGGCTGATGCCACAGAGAACATGCCTGGCCCCGGCTCCACGTCTGCCCCACTGACCACATATTTTAAGCATTTCAACCTGCTCCTTCTCATTGCCTTGCTTCTTGGTCAATGGTTTACACTAATTTGGTAACCCATGCCATTTAAGCAGCAAACTTTGGCCTGTTCTGCTCTGTGACTCTGACATAAGAGGCCTGGGGCATACATGGAGACCACCCTAGCATTCCTGTCATCTCCCACCCAGTACCGCTTTACCCCAGACACACCTCAGAACCAAGTCCTCCACCAGTTTCCTGCTTGCTGAGCCTGGAGCTGAGTGCCCTGACCCACGGCGGTATCTTTCTCCTTCCTGGGGACTTGGGCTCTGACCAGCTCCCCCCTTGTGGCACCCTGGGTCCCCAGCACGCTTAGTTCATGCCTGTGCCTGGTCAGGGTGTCAGTGGGACCTGAGCTCCGGGCTGCCTCTGTCCTCTGGATATACTCCCCAGCCAGGTGGTCACAGCCATGGCCCTTTTGTGAGGTAAGCCCAGCCCCTGTGATGTAGCTCAAGAGAGCAGCACCTCTGACAGGGGTCCCTCACCCGTCAGTTCACAGGCTCACCAGCAGCCATCACAGGCCCCCGCCCCCCTCTCACCATGCAGAAGTCCTCACTCTTATTCTATGCCTCCTAACCTTCTACATTTCTGGGCTTTAGACTAAACCATTTGGAACAGAAAGCACCTCCACAGCCATTTATTTCAGGGTCCTGTTACTTGATTTTATGGGCTTAGAGGCAGGAAGAGGCACCAAACAGCCAGTCTCGGGGAGTCTGGGACTGAGAGGCCTAGGGAGGAGAGGTCCTTGGTGGTGCCTGGGCCAAGGAGCTGCGGGCCCACAGCTGGCAGAAGCCGTTACCCAAAATACCATAAATTGTCAGCTGGCATCAACCATGCTGGCATGTTTTCAAGGTCCATCCATGTTGTAGCATTCATTGCTACTTAATTTCCTTTTATTGCTGAGTACTATTCCATTGTTTATATTACATATTTAATTGATCCATTCATCAATTGGTGGACATTGGGGTTGTTTCCACTTTTTGGCTATTATGAATAACACTGCTGTGAGCATTCATGTTTCAGCGTTTGTGTGGTCATATGTTTTTATTTATCTCGAGCATTATTTCTCTTAAAGTGGAATTATTGGCTTACATGGTGATTCTATAATTCTAAGTTTAACTTTTTGAAGAACTACTAGATGGTTTTCCAAAGTGGATCTACTGTTTTATATTCCCATCAGCCATGTATAAGGATTCAAATTTCTCTACCTCCTTGACAACATTAATTATTATCTGTCTTTTTGAAAAACAAAGAGGAAGGGAGAGAGAGAGAGAGAGAGAGAGAGAGAGAGAGAGAGAGAGAGAGAGAGAGAGAAACATCAATGCAAGAGAGAACATTGATTGGCCACCTCCTTCACACCCCCCACCGGGGATCAAGCCCAAAACCTGGGCATGTGGGCTGACCAGGAACCAAACCAGCAACCCTTCAGTACATGGTACAACACCCAACCAAATGAGCCACACTGGCCAGGGCATTATCTGTCTTTTTTTATAGTCATCCTATTGGGTGTGAAGTGAGACAAGTGGTAAGAATTTGACAAATCTGACACAGAAAACTTTAATTTCCTTAATATCAAAGAGCCATTACAAGTAATTATTTTTGTAAAAAGACAAAAATCCAATAGGTAACTTACAAAAAGTCACAAATACACAAATCACAAAAAAATATAAATGTCTCTAATACACGTATAAAAATATGCTTACTAGTAACCTCCTCAACAATAAAAATTCAAATTAACCCAACAATAAAATGTCACTATTCTCCTACATATTGGGAAAAAAATGAAATACAATAACAATGCCTTCTAAATAAGGTTCTTTTATCAACATTGGCAGAGTGGGAATCCAATAGTCTTTGTTCACAATGACTTAGCAGTCTCTGTTGAACAGTTAAAAGTTACACATTCCTTTACACGATGTTCTGCCTCTAGGATTGCATCCCACAGAAATATTTGCCCATGTGTACAAAATTGACTGAAAAATTATTTACTGTCACAAAAAAATTTAACAGTAAAAGAAGTTAGCCCAAATATGTATCAAAGTAGACTATTAAATAAGATATGTAATGTCCATGAAATGAGATTTTTAAAAGCAACAAAAATATGTGCATGTACTGACAAGGAAAGCTGTGTCCTCTATATAAATGTGATAAGCAAGTTGTAAAATATTAAGCAGAGAAAGGTTTTGACTTGTTAAGAATAAAGATAATGGGTTATTAAGCTCAAATAAAAGAAAATCTGGAGATTTTGAACCATTCATAGGCTTGTGCCTGAGGAATGAGACTACTCAGGAATATCACTAAGTTAATTATTTCTGTAACGCTCTATCTATTAATAAATATAATTACTTTGATAAAAATTTCAAGTTCTAAAGTAAAAATCAAATGTAGAGAAGACCTTAAGATGATAAAAAGCAAGTGCCCACCCCTACCCTTTACCACTTTGTTACAAGCCCTAGGACCCATGAAAGACATTGTGGGTCCTTGCTATAAAAGATGAAGATTTAGTTCACATGCTAGCTCTTTACCTTTCTCCTCCTCCTCCCCCTCCTCCTCCTCCTTCTCCTCCTTCTTCTTCTTCTTCTTTTTCTTCATTTTTAGAGAAATGGACGGATGGATAGCTAGATAGACATTCTACTAGTTTTTTTTATAAGTTTAACAAATATAAATAAACCTCTATTTCTGATTCATCAGTTCCCAAGAATTCATTGTGAACTTCTCTCTGTAGAATGTTGGCAGCCCAGCCTTTTATTAATTTTTTAAAATTTATTTTATTGTTGACAGTATTACAGATGTTCCCCAATCCCCCCCTTCACCACCCTCTTCCCAGCCCCTGCTCCACCCCAGGCCTTCACCACATTATTGTGTGTGTCCATTGGTTATGCATGTATGTATATGAGTTTTTTGATTAATCTCTTCCCAGCCCCACTTCCATCTGAGATCTATCAATCTGTTCCATGCCTCCATGTCTCTGGACCTATTTTGTTTGTCAGTTTATTATGTCAATTAGATTCCACTTATAGGGGAGATCATGTGGTATTTGTCTTTCTCTGACTAGTTTATTCACCCAGCATAATATTCTCCAGGTTCATGTTGTTGAAAAGGGTAAGAAATTCTTTTTTAAAAAATATTTTTATTGATTTTAGAGAAGGGAGAGGGAGAGGGAGAGAGCAACAGAAACATCAATGATGAGAGAGAATCATTGATCAGCTGCCTCCTACATATCCCCTACTGGGGATCGAGCCTGCAACCCAGGTATGTGCCCTTGACCAGAATCAAACCCAGGACCCTTCAGTCCGCAGGCTAACACTCAATCCACTGAGCCAAACCAGCTAGGGCAGAACTTTTTCTTTTTTAAAAAAATGCTCAACATCACTAATCATCAGGGAGATACAAATTAAAACTACAGTGAGATATCGCCACACACCTGCCAGAATGCCTACAATCAATGAACAACAAGTGCTGGCAAGGATGTGGAGAAAATGGAAGGCTAGTACACTGCTGGCAGGAATGCAGATTGACTGTAGCCCCTATAGAAAACAATATGGAATTTACTTAAAAAAAATCAAAATGGAACTGCCATTTGACCCAGTGATCCCACTTCTAGGAATATATCCTAAGAAACCTGAAACACTACTCAGAAAGAATATATGCACCCCTGTGTCCTTAACAGCATTATTTACAACAGCTAAAATCTGGAAACAGCCCAAGAACCCATCTGTAGATGAGTGGCTAAAAAGCTGTGGTGCAGTCACACAATGGAATACTATGCAGGCCTGCCTTTTCCATCACCTCCTTTACATTCATGTCCCACCATCTTTTATTCATGTCCTCATCTGTCTCTCCTCTCACAACCATACTTTGCCCATTGGTGACCCAAAAAGTTGAAAACTAAAAAGCAGCTGCTTAAACATGAAGATCTAGAGGACTGGCATTGTCAGATTTCTAATTTTTATTTTATTTTTAAAATATATTTTTATTGATTTCAGAGAGGCAGGGAGAGTAAGAGAGAAATAGAAACATAGATGAGAAACATCAATCGGCTGCCTCCTACATGCTCCATAGTGAAGATCAAGCCCGAAACCCGGACATATGCCTGACTGGGAATTGAACTTCCTGGTTCATAGGTTGATGCTCAACCACTGAGCAACACTGGCTGGGCTGATTTCTAATTTTTAGAATGTGGTTCTTTGTATGATGGTAGATGATGGACTGAAGAAGATCAAGAGTGGTGGAGGTTGGGTGCTCAGTTAAGGGCTATTGGAATACTGCAATTGTGTGAAGGTGGCTGCTGCTGGGGTATAAACAAGACAGAGGGGCACGTACATAATATATTATTCAGCTTTATGTTATTGGTAAGACTTCCAGTCAACAGTAGGTTAATTAGTAGTTTTGAGGGAGTGAAAAGTTATAAGCGTACTTCTAACTGTGCAAATGGTCGTGCCTATAATCCCCATGTTGTTCAAGAGTCAACTATATTTCCATATTATCCTTTTCATGATTGTGTCTGTAGTAATATTCTCTGTTTCACTCTTAATATTAATAATTTGTGTTTTTCTTTATGAGGAGGAAGAGTGGCGGGTTGAGCCCCAGGACTTTTAACCAATTCTCCGATCTGTAGCCTGGCTCAGGGCCTTCCCTTGGGGGTAAAATTTGCTGTAACACTCAGCAAGTTGAAGCTAGTTTCACTACAGATCAACTTCCTCATGTTGGCAATGGGCACAGCCTCATTGTCCTGTTCTTTTCCCATGGCAGGATGAGGTTGAGTGAATACTTGCAGAAAGGGCTTCCAATGAGCTTCCTTGTGCAGTGAGGGGCTGAGCGTAGACCCCAAGTTCTTGGCAGGGAGAGGCAAACAGGTTTCTGAAAGCAGAGCAAGCTGATCACCTACACATGTGCACTTATTGGGGTACACCTTCTGTGTTAGAAAGCTTCAGAGGCCTGCCTGTAGTGTCCAAGGTGGGAGGCTGTTGGGGTAGGGGACAAGGTCATTGCCCTCCTGTAATCTGAGGGCGACCCACAGATTCACATTCCTGTTCACATGATGGGAGGGTGCATGCTGCAGATGTGCCTTTGTTCTAGATAAAAGCGAGAGAACTGCCAGACTCAAACCCTCCATATCATCCCATCCAAAACCTTCTGCTCTTTGGGCAAGAGCATTGTCCCTGCTCCCATTTGAAGTCACAAGAATCAAACTCTGTGTCAGCTCAGAAATAAAAGTGACCTTAAACTAACAGTTTAAAACTCCATTCACTCAGGACCCTGGGGGGAGGGGAGAGGAAAGGAGTCCCAGGCAAAAGAGGCTTCCAAAAGGAGCATGTTGAGTTAGCACCCACTGGGTTCCTACCTCTGTAAGGAGCTGTTACCCAATCAAAACTGATTCCTCCTCAGACTTGCAGAGGGGGGCAGAATCAGACCTCACTCCATCCTTTGTACCCAGTGATAAGCATATTCCTGGTGGTGGACCATCAGGCTGGCTAAAGGCAAGGGGCCCCACGGAGACCAGGAAGGAGGACTTGGACAGGCCCATCTTTCGTTACCACATACTATGAAACTGGAAAACAAATGGCAAGCAGAGAGGCGTGCATGAGGAAAGCATGTTTCTCCCAGTTCTGTTCACAGAGCAAGGCGGAGACAGTGGGGCGCGCTCCTGAAGCCCCTAGAGGTCTTCACACTGCATCTTCATCACAGTGAACTCGGCGTTCCAGGGGAGTGCTCCAACTATAAAGCTGCACGTCAGTTTCTGAAAGAGACCACCACCACAATCAGTAGTGCGCCGCAAGGTACCAGCTTAGAATATGCTGAAGATGGTTGTCGTCCATCAAGAAGTGCGCCCAGGAGCCTGCTAGCTGAAGTGCTCCCAGGAACCTGCTAGCTGAAGTGCTCCCAGGAGCCTGCTAGCTGGATGCTGCAAACCTTCATAGTGATTAGCAAATGCTGACGGCCCCAGAGGATTCTCTGTTCCCATACCAACCATTAGACAGCAAATACAAACAATCCTATATTTTGGTGGGAGATCAGATGTCAACTTCATTTTATTTTTAAATCTCTATAAATATATTCTACAACGTAAATAAAGCAATGCTATGCCAGATATGAGTCAATGTATGTTGTATTAATAATTAAATAATTATTAATTAATAAATACCTTTGAAATAAAATATTCTACCTGTGCAGGATAGATGGATGAATGGGTAAATAAAGGGCCGAATAGGTGGATGGATGGATAAATGGGTGGAGGGATGCATGAATGGGTAGATAGATGAATGCATACATGGATAGATATAGATAGATAATTAGATGATAGGTAGATAGATAAATAATTATATAGATGATAGATAAGTAGATGATTGATAGATAGATGATAGGTAGGTAGATAGATGATAGATAGATGATAGAGATAGATAGATAGATAGATAGATAGATAGATAGATAGATATAGATAGATAGATAGATAGATAGATAGATAGATAGATAGATGATAGATAGATAGATAGAGTGAGATAGAAGTCCTGGAAAGCAGCAAAGGGCATTTGAATAGCTGACTACAACAAGGAGGTACTTCCAGGAGCTCTGAGGCAAACGGAGTCAGAGAGAATGGAGTCAGGAGTTGATCTCTGCTGAGTATCAGACACCTACAGAGGAGGACAATGGAGCTTCTTGCCCCTCAGGCCCACAGACAATACCAGATCAAGATGGCTTTGCAGGGGAATTATATCAGCTTGGCAACCAAAAGCTCCCTTTGTTTTTAAATGGACTCAGAACACAGAAACAGGTTAAAAAGCCTCCGTTCTTATTACACCAGACAAGAGAAACCCCGAGACCAAATCATAAGCCGGACGGCTGGTCGCAGGGCCTGCAGCAGCAGTACCACCAAGGAACTTCAAAAATGGCATTAAGACATTCTACTGCTGAAGTGTTTGTCCTAGTAAATAGAACAAAATCCTTTTAAAATACCAGTGCTCTGGCCACGTGGCTCAGTTGGTTGGAGCGTCATCCTGTATACGGAAAGGTTCAGGTTCAATTCCAAGGGTGCACGGGGGCCAGCAGATCCATGTTTCTCTCTCACATCAAGGTGTATGGTCTCTCATCCCCCCCCTTCTTATCTCTCTAAAATCAATAAACGGGATTTTGAAAATACTAGCAAGTTAAACAGTTACTGCTAGCTCGAGGCTGCCGAATTTTAGGCAGTTCTACAGCAGTGCCTCTGAGCCTTTCCCAGCGATATCAAGTATATGTGGGTGTCTATACCTGGAAATTTTGATTCGATAGGTTTAGGATGAAGCAATGGAACTGGCCCGTGTGTGCATTTGTGTGTGCATGTGTGTCTGTGTTTTCACCTCATTCTCCAAAGGTTATTAATACTAGTTTGAGAGTACTGAATATGCTATATAAAAGCAAACGTCCTAGATAAAGAAGTGGCATATTGAACCCAACTGCATTCTAACAGATGAGTGCAGACACACTCGTTGCACTCTTTCCAACCTGGGGCTGGCAGAAGGGCTGCAACAGAGAAAGGAGGTGGGAAGGAGAAGCTGTCTGCTGTCAACGTGGTGCTGACTTAGAATACGCCATCATGTTCACAAGCACATCTGTGGAGTGACCTTCAAGAGGTGCACACCCTCCCCCATCCCAACTCTCAGAGAGAGCTGAACATTTGCAGTGAAAGAGACAGAAATGCCAGATGTGCCCCTCAACTCCAGGCTCAGCAAAACTGTCCGAGTCAAAGGAATAAGAAATGCCCCCTACTGTATCTGTGTGTGGTTATCCAGGAAATTTATATTTATTGGTGATCTATGGGCCTGTCACCATTTTCAAAAAGCTATCGTCAGTCAAGGAGGATGAGAACTAAAAATAAAGTTATAAAGCTACACAAAAAAAGAAAAGTGTACCATAGTCCAGACATGTAAGAATAAGGACTCAATATGAGGGGATCTATTATTTCAGTTTACTACACTAATTGTTCAAAGAAGAGAAAGAATTCACTAGGTAGATGCTGAAAGAATAATCAATAGAAGAAAATATTCTTAATTTTAAAAATAACATGTCATGAAGAGAGAATTGGAGAGACTTCAGAAAGTAGCACTTATGTAATATTTAATAAGAGAATATAAATGCTGGTACTGAAAGCATTTCCATTAAAGCAGGAATAAGAACAATTGTTTGGCATTCTTATTCTTCAACATTATCCCAAAGGCTTGGAAAGAAAGTTTTCAGTGTTGATAAATGCGTGCTTAAAAACATATATCTTAAAACTGAGATTGGCAATGTGGGGATAAGGACACATATGTAATACCTTAATCAATAAAGAAAAAAACCTGAGGTTGTCCATGGAAACTTTAGATACAATAAGTGAGCTCCTTGAGGAAAATTCTCCTTAATTCTTTTTAATATGTTCTACAAACAGGTAAAAAGCAACAACGTTCACTATAACTCCAATAAGTCCAGTATAAAAGAATATATTTAAACCTACCATAATTCTACTAAAAGATTTTTAAAAATACTAGCACAAAAGATCAGATGGCATTGAGACACGCTCGCAGCTTAAATGTGTTCCCTGATGGCTATCTCCTGCTAACTGGAAACGATCAAACTTGCTCAGGTGGGGCACACAGAGGCAGTCCCAGGCATGAGGGAGTGTCCTTGGTGATCAGGCCTTTGCAAGCTCCTGTACTCAATGCCAGAAGCAGCATCACCTGGGAACTTGTCAAGAATCCAAATTTTTGGATCCCATTCCAGACCAATGAGTCAGAAATTCTGCAGGTGGGATGTGGGTTTATCAAGGCCTTCCGGTAATTCTGATGCCCACTCATGTGGAGAACCATTGGTATAAAGAAAGAGACAGAAGCCATGAGGCCAACATGGCGGCTGCCAAATCACACAGCTCAACATTGTGGCTGTCTACACTGTTCTCTGACAGAAAAGATGATTTCCTTATTCTCACAATAAACAAGGGAAGAGCAAACCAAAATCCCTAAAAGATAGATGGCCAACACTATACTGTAGACAAACAGAAATCTCATTAGCTGTTTATACCCTTTATAATTATCTTAAAAAATATTAATCAAATTTAAACTGGTTTTTGTATTAAAAATTTCAGTTGAGATCTTAAAAATTAATCCTCTTTTTTTAAAAATCGGACCAAGAAGTAATATATTTTGAATTCCTAGTCATTTAAGAGAAAACATTTTATTTTTTCAAAAACAAGTTATACATTAGATATTTAATTAATTTCTCCCGATTCAATTTGCACCTTAAACTTTCAGAGCTTTAAATCTTAGGTAGAAAATTAAATACTTAGCATTTTTCAAATCAATACTTTTGCATTTAAGGATACATTTCAAATAAAATATAAGGCATTTTCAATTAATAGATTAACTTCTATCTTCTAGACCTCATACTAGGCATACTCAGATCAACATTTCAGTATTGTAAATCTCAATACTTTTAGATGATTTGAACTTAAAAGTTTTAAGTTTCCAGCCAATAAGCCTGGCATAGCTGCTAAATTTCAAAATGGTCACAATTTTTTAAAAAAAAAAAGAAAAGAAAAGAAAAGAAAAGAAAGAGACAAAGACACCCCTCCTAGGCAAAACTTAGGGGCCTCCACTAATCTCAGACTAAGCACTTGGATAATCCAGGGCTCTCCCCACCTCTGAAATTAAAAATATAGGCTTCAAGTGAAAGGCCCTGGGCCAACCCAGCTCTTTGGGGGGAGTCATTGGACCTTCATTGAAACTATGGCTGAGCCTAGCAAGAATCAACTGTAAGTCTGGGATGGGGACACTGTGTGGCCTAGTCACTGCTTAATCACCAGCACAGAACAGCACTGGTACAAGTAAGCTTCGATGAGTAGATGAGTGAATGAACAAATTTCCTCTTGTGTCTTCACAAGGATGAGCAACTGTGGGGGCAGCCACAGCTGACTGCTCATCAGGGCCCAAGAGAGCAGACTTTCAGTAAATATGCATGGGCAAGTTTTCCTGCACCAAGAGGCCAGAGTTGATGGAGCCCTTTCAATAAGAGTGACATTGACAGCATGCTGTCCTTGTGTTGAGGGGTAGGGAAAGTCTCAGAGAAGTCCCCCACATTCTGCAGACCTACACTCTCCACTCTAAAAGCCACAGAGTTGACCACTTCTGGGGCTAAATATTGGGAGTCATCCAGACCTCAAAGAGAGAGTCTGGACACCCCAAGTTCTGACTGGGGCTTAGAGTTGCCAAGACCATCACAGACACTTGGTTTGTCACTTACCTTTGCCAGTTTGGAGTTTTCCTGAGTGACACAGTTTTCATTACTGTTTGAAAGCTTTCTGCAATTGCTACGGGCAATTTCAACATCAATAAAGTATTCCAAACGGTCTGTGACCTGTCAATCAGCAATTATAACAATTGTGAGATTTTATTCAAAAAGTTGTATTTTGCCTTTAAGAAGTTTTAGCGAACACTAAAAAACTACTCTCACGTTCATCCTGCCTCCCTATCTGTTAGCCAGTCTTTCTCCAGTGATGCCCACTGCCTGGATTCCTTTGCACATTGATACCACTTACGTAGCCCTACATGGAGCTGGATACGCAGGGAAGAGGCTTCTTTCTAGTGTGGGGCCTCCTAGAAGGCAAAGTCTTCTAATTCCATTTTCTGTCCCAAAGTCTAAGGCATGCTGCACACTCAGTGACGGGTTGGGGGAGAAAAATGAAGTCACCAGAACCAGCAGCTCCTCTGGGCCCAGGATGTTACATATTCATGTGGGCCAGATGGAGGGGCAGATAATTCAGCCACATTGGACATCCCCCCTGATTCTTATCCCACACACACACCCCTCAGGCTCTGTCATCTGATTAAATCTCCTGCCCCTTAAGGCTTTTCTACTCGAGGTCCCTCCCACCACCTCAGCAAACAGACAAGGGGCTATGCCAAGGGAGTTTGTCTTTCTGTTCTCTGTTGAGTGTTTAGCAAGGAGTGTAGCAGTAGATTTGTAGTAAGGCATCAGTATTTACTGAATTCTTTAATGACTGAGTGCAGTGAAGGTGAAGGTGGTCATTTAAATCTGCTTTCATCAGGTTAGAAAACATCACAGCAAGCCACAAAAAGGGGTATCGGTGCCTTGGTTCCCGCTTCCCTGGACTCCACTTTTTCTAGTATGTTTCCTCATTGCCATCTCTGAACCTTGATAAAGTTGTATTAAATTGTGGCTGTGTTCCAAAGAATTAACAAGGGAGACTCTGGCCTATTGGGGAGAAGCTGGTTAGACATCAAGAAGTGACCAGCAGAGGTACACCTTGAGTTTGGAAATTAAGTTTGTATTTAGAGAATCTCAAAAATACTGTGGCCGTGAACCTGATCAGGAGCAGGACTTCCTGTCAGTCATAATGCCTGCTGACCCTCGCTCTCTGTCATGCACTACACCCGGGCTTTGCACACAATAACTGTCAGCTCAGCCGGTGCGCTCAGTGGTTGAGCCTCAACCTATAAACCAGGAAATCATGGTTTGGTCAGGGCACATGCCCAGGTTGCGGGGTCGATCCCTAGTAGAGGGTGTGTAGGAGGCAGCTGATCAATGATTCTCTCTCATCATTGATGTTCTATCTCTCTATCCCTTTCCTTTCCTCTCTGAGATCAATAAAAATATTTTTTAAAAAATAACTCAGTTAACCCACATACCAAGCCTCTGGGGTAAGACTATCACTCCCATTTTTTCAGGTAAGGAAACTGAGGCACAGAGGAGCTAATTAGCTATCCATCTAACTACCAGCCAACCCAGGGCTCAAACAAGATTCTCCTAGCATGTGGACTAGCATCCCTAAACACCATGCTCACCCCTCTCTTGTTTCTGCCCACTTTTCTTGTCCAGCCAGAGGAAGGCAGAGGATTGCTGTGTGTGATTCCTGGGGCACGTGAACCTGAAGTTTCATGGACATCCGGTTTCATGGACACCTTGATTGAATCTGCATAACCTCTTTCTAAATATAGGTTACCTAGAATGACAGTTTTAAAACCCAAATCTAATAACATGGATCCTAAGAACTCCAGACCACATGTCTGTCTGGCTTTCCAGTGCTCCTAAAATAAAGTCTAAGTCTTGCCCATAGCCTGAAAGGACAGGCCTGGTGGTCCCTGTTTATTTCCTGGCCAGTCACACTGGCTCCTGGGTTGCCAAACGGGCCCTGTTTCTTCCCACTGGCAACCTGCTATGCCTAAACGCTCTTCCCCACCCCCATGCACCATAAACCTCCCTGCCTTCCTTCTGTAGCAGATGCTATGAGTGGTGCCCCATGTCCCATGCTGTTCCTAAGCACACTGCTAGGTCCTGGGGCTCCATGCTGGGGCTTCCTGCTGCCGACAGGAGCAAGGACTCCCAGAATAGCTCTTGGACAATGCCGGGTAAGAGTTGGTGGATAAGTAGCCCAACCCCTCACCGACAGGTTGGGCCCATTTCTAATCAGGCTCTATGCCCTCTCCCTAATTCCCCAGATAGACTGAGCCCAGCTGCCCAAGTGGTAACCTGCTCAGTAATTTACCCCACATGGGTGCCCCTGACCCCTCACACTCCCCCTTCTGGCCTCCTGGTGCTTCCTGGGATGGCTTTCCAAATATCTGCACTTGAATTCTAGCACAAGAGTCTGCTTCTGGGAAACCCAAACTGAAACACTTCCTACCCACCTTCTTCACCTTATTTCACTCCTAGTCTGACCTTGGGCTGACCTAGAGAAGTGGCACTCAGCCTTGTCTGCATATAGGGATCACCTCCTGGAGGGTTTTAACACCTACGGAGGCCGAGGTCCCCCCTAAAGACTCTCATTTAATTGATGAGGATGCAATAGGACATTTACAAGCTCCTCGGGTGAGAAATGCTGTCTGAAGAAGTCTTCCCCTGGTAACCAGACCTTGTCTATGTTCCATGTCTCTGGAACAAACATCGTGGCTCCTCATTCATGGTTGAGCATTTTTTCTTTCTAATTGGACTGATGGCTCCCCAAGGGCTGTGATCATTTCTGTCCATCTCATAGCCCCACCTACAATGGCTAGCATAGAAGTGGCATTGGAGAAACTTGCTAAATGTGTATGTTTCTGGGGTACCAAAGGAAAAAACTGTGAGGGAGACTAGAAAAGTTACAAGACCTAGGAGCTATTCCTTTATCTCAAAACTAGTGTCCTGGTGCATGGATTTGTGCACATTGAAAGGAAATTAATTAGAAAAAATATAATAGAAGTGTCAACCAAATTCACAATTAACAATGACAGATCAAAGCACATGTGTGTGATTGGCGCCAGCGAGACCTTTATATATATAGATAAACTTGCTTAATTAGACCTGTTTTCTGATTTAGCTAAACTTTTTCCAGCCCAGTGGAGCACCCCAACTTCTCTTTAATTGTCAGCAACACAGCAGTAAATATCAACACAAAGCAGATTATTATTGTAGGGAAAACAAAGGCTAAAATATTTAACTGCAGCAGTGTTTGACTATATTCTGTGCAGTGAGAAAACCTGACGCCATTTTCAAGGTCCACCATTTTTTACTTCTTTTCAGTTGGGTCAAGTTTCTAAGCTTTCTAAATCTCTATTTTCCAGCTAACGAATAGAAAATAGGATTCCATCGAGTCTCCTATCTACCTACTCCAGAACTTCTGTGAGGATCAAATGAGATGAGACACATGAAAACACTTCACAGACATTTGGTTAAAGTGTAAAATGTTTCCACCTGGCTATAAAGCAAGTCTTGTTTCTGGGCTGAAGAACTCCAAGGAGTGTAGTCGCTAGGGAGAGGACGCTGGGCGTTGCTATATGACCTCATTACCCGGTGCCCATAGCCATCGTTTCTAGGCTGGGCTGGGCTGTAGGCCACATTTTGCACCATGGGGTCTCAGCAGCATCTGCTGGGATTTGGTGGGGTGTCACTCCAGGGTGGTGGTGGGGGCCTGTGTCCCACTTGGGAGAAGCTGAGTGTTGCTTTGTCAGTGCCAGGTCCGTGGTGCTGTTTCTCTGTAAATGGCCAGTGCGCATCACAGCAGCTCCTGCAATGTGCATCATAGTGACCGGTTGGATGGTTGGACACTTAGCATATTAGCCTTTTATATATATATAGATGTCACAAGAGTGTGCCTTCTGATGGATTGTGGCATGTGTCCAATCAGTAAAGCATGCTACACCAGCAGCATAACGTTTGCAAATATGGTGCTCCTGGCTCTCATATTCCCAAGAGATGCAGTTATAAGGATCAACATGTAAAGTGGCCCAGCTCCTGCTAAGAGACAGTCTGGGGAGTGTAAAGCCTGAAATAAGCTCTGCTAACAATGACCTTCCATTTTCAATTCCTTCTCATAAGTTGCATGGTGCAATTATAAGCCACACCGCCATCCCACCATCCAACCATTGAGGCTGAATTCCAACACAGAGCCTTTTAACAGACATGGCAGCCAAGGCCACGTGCTGGAAACTCCAGGGAACACCCCACACACTAGAATCCAAGTCAGTAACACTTCCTCGGTTTGGACAATTCATGGTTCTGTGAGGATGGATACATTTCTATAAACAGAAAATCATAGTCTCCACTTCCATGAAAATGTTGGATTAAAAGTATTAAATAATGGAGGAGGAGGCACCTTATTAGCCTACATAATAGATAGTGTGCCATGTGTTTCTTTTCAACTCCACATTCCACATTATGTGGGTAGATTGAAATGTGGCCCGTGGCAGCATTGTTGCAAAATACTCATGGTACTCAATTTGTCTCCCAATAACCTTAGCAAATACAAATAATGAACATTTGATTTTTAGTGTTGGATTTAAATGAGTTAATATATGTAAAGTACTTAAAACGACAGTCCAAACACATATAGGAAATGCACTGATTTTATAGTAATGTGCAAATGTATATGTGCTTGAGCACTTACATATTTAGGATTCTCATATATCAATGTTTTTCTCAAATACAAAATTTTTCACACTGGCTTCAGTCTTTACACCAGAAGCAAATATGCATATTGAGAGAGAACACCTTTACCTGCAGCTGGACTTGCACTATCTTGACCACGTGGAAGATGTACTTATCCTCACTCTCTTTGTTGTACTCTTGCATGGCAAACCACAGACACTGCTTCACGTTGTAATTAGAGGCATCGATAACTTTTAATTCCCTTACCACCTTGACCTTATTCTTGTCTGGGTCTGTGCTGGCCACCAGAGCCACCACAAGGGTAAGCAGGAACAGGCAGGACCCCCAGAGTCTTGTCATGGTCTCTCCATCCAGGGGCACAGGTAAGCGTCTTTGTCCTCTCAGGGATGGAGCTGCAGATGAGATGGGGTGACCGCTGCTACTACTGCTATAGGTTCAAAGATCTTACCACAACAACATCAGCCCAGCTAGATTCAAGACAGGGTCACCTGTAGGGCTACCCCTGTCCTCAAAGGAAACCCACCCTAGAGAAGCTATGAGGAGTCTCTGCTCCAGGCATTTGCCCTCCTTATCCTGGGTGTGGTCTGCGGTCCCAGGGACAGCACTTGGCCCAGAGGTACCAACATCTACCCTGTAAGCCTCACCACACACTCTTGCTTGTGTGTCTCAGGCCTATAAGATGTGACTGGGTTCCTGGCTCCAGCACTCAGTGGGCCTTCCAACCTACCCCACTGCCAGCTGCTCCTTCCTCCTTGTGGAGTCAGATTCTGCCCCAGGTGCCAGCTCGTGGTTCTCCTGGGTCTCCAGCACTCTCAGCTTGCAGCTGTACCCTGGCCTGTGGCCTCCTAATCTCTGGTTTCTCTTCATCTGTTGAGTCCATGCCCCTGCAGAGAGGTCCCACTTTGTGATGTAATCTAGCACTTGTGACCCTGCCTCAGGGAGGGCATCTCCAGTCTGCTGCCACTGACCTTCAGTCCAGGCAAACCCTTCCTGCTTCTGCCCTTGGAATGAGGGTCCCTCAAAGGTTTCCTGCTCACATGTGCCATGACCCTAGCTTCCTAAATGCCTGGCCTCTGGACGCCCAACAGTAACTCTCTCCACTGTTCTGCCAGAGAGCAGGTAACACAGCCCACCCTGTGGGGATCATGCACCCCCTGGGCTCTTAGAAATTCTGCTTCTCTGTGAAAATCCCAAATTGGTGTCCAGCACATTACTAGAAAGGTAGATAGGTGAGCATTGGTCCCAGGGTGCCTTCACCTGACCTTGGCCTGCACCTCTCAGGAGGCCCCAGAGCAGTACATGCAGTGGAAAGCTTTAGACCACATTCAGCACCACCACCCAACCACCTCCACAAGCAATACACTCCAGAGGCAGGCTCAGCAGGCAACAGAACTCTGATGAAGTAAGTCCTGCTCTTTGGTGTGGGCTCCTGCACAGCTGGTCCTGGACAGTGTGGGGAGATCAGTGGTCATAGGCAGTCCTTATAGCTGATAAACCTGGGAGTAAATCTCTCCCATTGATGAGCCAAGAACTATCAAGGCTCAACTACAAGAGGAGGGTGTACACAGCCCACACCTGGGGTGAATTTAAAGTGCCCAGTTTGGATGATCAGAGAGGCTATGACACTGGATCCTACAGGACACCTACAACATTAGGCTACTCTACTAAGCCTGGGATACATAGTAGCTCTACCTAATGCATAGAAACAAACACAGGGAAGCAGTCAAAATAAGGAGACAGCCCTAACCAGTTTGGCTCAGTGGATAGAGCATCAGCCTGCGGACTGGAAGGTCCCAGGTTTGATTCCGGCCAAGGGCATGTACCTTGGTTGCGGACACATCCCCAGTAGGAGGTGTGCAGGAGGCAGCTGATCGATGTTTATCTCTCATCAATGTTTCTAACTCTCTATACCTCTCCCTTCCTCTCTGTGAAAAATCAATAAAATATATTTAAAAAAAATAATAAGGAGACAAAGAAGTAGGTCCCAAATGAAAGAATAGGAAAAATCTCCAGAAAAAGAACTAAGCGATACGGAGGTAAGCAAGCTACCAGATACAGAGTTCAAAACAATGGTTATAAGAATGTTGAGTGAACTTAGTGAGAAACTCAACAGCATAAAAAAAGACCAGTCATAATGAAAGATACATTAACTGAAATGAAGAATAATTTACAGGGAATCAACAGTAGAGTAGAAGAATCCAAGAATCAAATCAGCAATTTTGAATATAAGGAAGCAAAGACCACCCAATTAGAACAGTAAAAGAAAAAAGAATCCAAAAAAATAAGGATAGCATAAGGAGTCTCTGAGACAACCTCAAATGTACCAACACTTGCATCATGGGGGTACCAGAAAGAGAAGAGAGACAGCAAGAAATTGAAAACCTATCTAAAAAAGATAATGATGGAAAATTTCCCTAACCTGGTAAACGAAATAGACAGATGAGTGCAGGAAGCACAGAGAGCCCCAAACAAGATGAACCCAAAGAGACCTACACCAAGACACATCATAATTAAAATGCAAAAGTTTAAAGACAAAGAGAAAATCTTAAAAGCAGCAAGAAAAAAGGAGTTAGTTATTTACAAGGGGGAGCCCATTCAACTATCAGCTAATTCTTTAAGAGAAACTTTGCAGCCAGGAACTGGCAAAAAAATGTTCAAAGTGCCCAGCTGGCATGGCTTAGTGGTTGAGTGTCGACCTATGAACCAGGATGTCACAGTTCAATTCCTGGTCAGGGCATATGCCTGGGTCGCGGGGTTTGGGTGTGCAGGAGACAGCTGATCAATGTTTCTCTCTCATCATTGATGTTTTTATGTCTCTCTCCCTCTCCTTTCCTCTCTGAAATCAATAAAAATATAAATAAATAAACGAGATGAGACTGGCCATGAGGGTATAGGAGGCCTCCTGCACAGTTGGTGGGGATGAGAACTGCTGCCTCTATTCTGGAGGACAAATTGAGGGCTTGCAACCCCTGAAATGCAGCAAGTCCATCCTCAAGTACCAGTTGAAAGAATTTCTTAGGTACAGGAGGGACATAAAGGTTCATTGCAGCAAATTTGGCAGCAAGGAATCAGAAGCAGTTTAGGAATGGAAGAAAGGGTAGGTAAAATAAGTGGGCATTCCTATCATACTATGCAAAAGTGAGAAACTAGACTAGATGTATATAGAGAAACAAGAACAGATCTTTTAAAAGACAATGCTAACAGGAAAAAGTAAATTCAAGGGCCTTGGCTGGTGTGGATCAGTGATTAGAGCACCAGCCTACTCACTGAAGGGTCACAGGTTTGATTCCTGGTCAAGGGAACATATTTAGGTTACAGAATCGATCCCTGGCCCCCATTGGTGTGCGTGCAGGAGGCAACCAATCAATATGTCTCTCTCACATTGATGTTTCTCTCTCTCTCCCTCCCTCACTCCCTCTCTCTGTCTCTCTTTCTCTCCCCCTCTCTCCCTTTCATTCTCTCTAAAAAAATCAATGGAAAAATATGCTCAGTGAGCATTAACCAAAAAAAAGTAAATTCAAGTTACATAACGACACAATTACATAAACATTATGAACACAAAACAATACTACCAATTCTTCAAGAATACCAGCATAAAGATACCCATAAAAGTCATAAGATTGGTTATCTAAAAAGGAAATGGACAGGGAACACCGGAGTAGGTGTAAGAGAAAAAGAGAATGAATCAATAAGTGAATAAATGGGAAGCAGAAAAACCAGAGAGGGCTCTGGCACCCTTGGATGGCAAGGGGTAAGGCCTAGGAGTGGGAAAGTACTGAGAACTGAGTCATAGAGGAGAAAAGTGCCTTCAAGTGCCCCTCCCCATGAGGAGGTCCCCTGTAAGCAGTGTATCTGTTGAGTACCTCCTGCACAGGAGGGGAGGGCTGAGTCCTTGCCTGCCCAGTGTGGCAAAGAGATCAGCTTGAAGTCTCCAATGAATAATTTCTTCTTGATTTCTACCCTAATTTCACTGAGGTTTTAGAAGAGTCTGCATGGTATCAGGTCTGTGAATTTCACTGAGAATTACTTCGTGACACCCCATTGATCAAGTCTGAAAATGTTTCATGTACACCTGGCAAGACCATGAACTCATGTTCAATGTTTCAGTGATGTTGGGACAATCTGATATTGTGTCATTCAGATCTTCTGTATCAGAATTTGAGACCCTGACTGATGCCTTGTGTCCAGTCAGTTTTACCAGTTTATGGAAGTTGTGTTTTCTACGTTCACTATGATTGTATATTTGATTATTTCTTCTTTCTGTTCTGTTTTTGCTGTAAGTATTTTTAAACAGGTGAACATTTTCATCAGCATAATAGCCCCCTTGATTTCAGGTGGTGCTTGTTGTCTTACAGTTAATTTTATAGGCTATTAGTACTGTTACACCACAGCCGTTGGCATAGTATACTTTAGTCCATACTCATTTTTCAAAAATCTGTTTTCATATATTTATGACGTTTCCTTTTTGCTTTGTTTTCTTTTTTGGACATTTTTTATTGATTTCAGAAAGGAAGGGAGAAGGAGAGAGAATCAATGATCAATTGCCTCCTGCACATCCCCTACTGGGGATTGAGCCCGCAACCCAGGCATGTGCCCTGAGCAGGAATCGAACCATGATCTCCTGGCTCATAGATTGATACTCAACCACTGAGCCACACCAGCTGGGCGCTTTGTTTTCTTTTGTTTTTCCAACAATAAACTAAATTTGTCTTTTAACTGGAGCATTAAGTTCACTTACATCATTCTAGCTACATTTACTCTTCTCCCAGCTTTGTGCCATGATGTTCATGTATACTAATTCTATATGCATTTTACAATCTTCAATAAAATATTATATTTATAGTCTGTATATCATCTAGATTCATCCACATATTTATTCTTTTGAATGTTGTGTCTTTCTTCCTACTATACTATTTTTTCATCTTTTCCTTCTGCCCAGGAAACTCCCTTTAGTATTTATTTTAGAACAATTCTACTGGCAATAATTACATTCCACATTTGTTTAAAATTACTTAGTTCTATATGCACTTTTGAGAGATATTTTTGCTGGCTAAGGAATCATTTAGAAGATGCATGACAATGTCTTTTGACTTTCATTGGTTCCTATCTGAGGGCAGCGGAAAGCCTGATGTTTGCTTATTTGAAGAGAAAACACCTCTGTCTGATTTCAAGACTTTTCTCCTTAAATTTGATTTTTAACTTTTTCATGCTCAGCTGTGGATTTCTTCTCTTATCCTGCGTGGAGTTTGTAATACTGCTTTAAAAAAATGGTTTGATGTCTTTGGTCAGCTCTGTATAACTCGGGCTTTGCAGTTCCAAATATTGCTGCGGCCCCATCGTCTCCTCCTTTCACTATGAGGCAGATCTCACACTGACCTTCTCGTGCTTTTCATCCTGCAGCCTCTCCTTTGTCCTGCCTCCTGCGGTCTAATTCTCCTTTCAGCTGTTTCTCATCTGAGCTTAACCTGCCTGTCTCACTATTCACTTCAGTTATTGTATTTTCCAGTCCTGGGACTTTCCTTTTATTCTTTTTTGATAACTCCAACTTCTTTGCCAAAATTATTCATCTTTGAATTCCTTGAACCAATTCACCCTAGGTAGGTTAAAGTCCATATCTGATAACCACGTGGGCTAGATAGCTTTTCAGGTTTGTTTCTATTATTTATCTTTGTTCTGTCCCATCATGCCTTGTACTTTCTTTGATAGTTTTTTTTAACGTGTTCTAGAAATTTGTGTTTCAAAAATATAGAACTAATTTGAACCTTGGTGTGATTTGGCTAATATTTTAGATTTATCTAACAGCTATGCACACAATGTAAGCCATAGGACAGGTCTATGTAAAATGTAAGCGATTTCAGAGATAATGGGTGTCATCGTTTACAGAGTAACAGAAAGTGGGAGGCAGTGAAGAAAGCGGAAGAGGAAGAAAAAGAGATGGTACAGGGTCTATGGAGTGCTGGGGATAGATTGAGGCAGATGCTATGAGGCCTTTGAGTTTGGGGCAGTTGGCGATGGGGTGAGGGGCTCATCCTGACAAATGCAATGATTTGAGACATTGATTTGTTGGTTTTGATTCACTGATGGTATTCCTAGGCTGATAATGTGACCTCATAAGAGAGGACAGGAGAGCAGATAAACAACAGCGGTTTCTGGGGCAGGTGATGTTGTTCTGAAAATAATATTTGGAGGGCCTCACAGAAAGGAAATAAGAAGTGGTTAGTTACAAGTGTTTCTAAGCCTTTGTTTCTTTGCTAATAACAATGAATCTTTATGTTTGGAAACCAAAGAGTCAAGAGGGAAATTGGTGATAAGAGTGCTGGATTCAGTTGGCCTTGAGCTCAATTCAGAAAACCACGAGACAAGTTTCTAGTTTCCTGATATAGAAATGGAAAAGGGGGCTGATGGTGGAGATTCACAGAGGTAATCTCATCACTCAAAATGTACTGCATCCAATGTGTAGGGAGCACGGTTCTCCTACTTCTCCTCCACCTCCTTCCCTCTGCCTTGTACTTTTTCCCCAAAGACCCCAGTGCTGCCATTTGGGTTAAGCCCCATTTTCAGGAGGGAGGGGGGTTCTCAGCAAATATATTCCATAAAACAATCTGGGTTTTGTGGAAATCAAGAATTTCTAAAATGTGCCCATTTTCATATTGTGTGCTCGTATTGTGACTTTAAGTGCATTTGTACTCCCTCCTGATGTGGGACAAATAGTGGCTGCACTGAATCCGGAGAGGTCTCTCCAGGACACAGCGACACAGGATAGGTTGCTCCTGTTCTAACAGACCTTAGTGAGTGGCGCATCATTCAAAAACTACTGGTGTGGGTTCAAGGACCGTGGTGTTAGGCAGAAAATGTACCAACCCTACCACAGACCTGTAATTCGGTGAGAGTGGGAATCAGAGGAAAGATGGAGGCCACAAACAATATTCACTAACTGTGATTTACATAATTTCTAAATATGGAAGTTCCTTAGAGAACCATTACACGACCTTGGCCACAAGTGCCAATCACCTGGGGGCTTTCTATATTTCTCATGTCAGGTCACAAAAATTCTTCTATCGTAGAGATGGGGGTGTGGCCTGGTCTCTAGGAAATTTGTAAAATAAAACCAATGGGGTTTTCACACAAATCAAGGTAGGAAACTACTGAAGTACAGTGAAAAGGAATAGGACACCAGGCCCCTGATGTAAAACGGGAGTCAGAGTTGAAGGTGATGCCACCCATGAGGAATGCCAACTAGCATTCAGGCAGGGTCTGGCTGTCCTCAACCATGAACAATGTCTCAACCACTAGGAACCCGAGTGCTATCATAGGCAAGAGAGGGCAATAGGCTGGCTTTGCTGACTACACACATGCCCTTGCAACTTTATAGATGCCCCTATAGAACTGTGGGCAGATGTTACAAACTCTATACACAGATTGGTCAAAAACTCCCAAGCTGGCCCAGGCCACTGTCTTCACGCTGTCTCCAACTGTTCAGGGAAATCCTACACCGTCAGCCTTACAACCAGTTCATGGCAATGGGATGGCCAGGAAAGAGCCAGCCTTTCGACTATGGACCAATTAAACCAGAGTTCCCAGAAACCCAGGTGGGATGAAGGAAGTCCCGTCAGCCCTTCGCTCTGAAATATTTCGACAGAAGGCATTGCCATTGTGTCTCTCCCCATTCATGCTCTGCACCCTCCCATGCCTTCCATCTGTCTCTCCAGTCTGCTCCTCCCTAGGACCCAGGGACAGAGAGATGCTCATCAGAGTGGGTGTCAGTGGCCATAGTGCCTCTCCCAGGGGAAGCGAGTAGTGTTGATAGCCATTTACATCACACTAAGCCAAGATGGAGAAACAGAGGCTCAGGGAGCATGTGGCAATATAGTGACTGGAGCTGCTACATTATAAGCCTTCTCAGAGAGCATGAGAGGATGTTCTTGTCGACAATTCAGCTCTTTGTGTAGATGCTCTGATGAATGTACAGGGAGGACAGAGCCTTCAATCAGCTTCAGTCGCCCACCTTCCATCCCTATGTCTGGGCATAACGTACTATAAAAAGGCCACTATACTGTGACCTGGGCCCAGAGGGGGAAATTTATCTGCATTCTTATCAGTGGAATGAAAGAGGAGCACAAAGAGATTGGGGAATAAATGAATAAACAAATAGATGGATGGATGAATAGATGAACAAAAGGAAAAATGGATAGATGGATGGATGGATGGATGGATGGATGGATGGATGGATGGATGGATGGATATACAAACAAACCAATGGGGCTCTACAAGAACCAGTAAGGACAGCCACACATGAACTGGGGAGTTGGATTTACTCAACACACTGCACCTGCAGCCAAGGTAGGAACAATAGTGGTAAATCCTCTACCACATGTCACTAGCAGAGCTTTCTCTGGAAAATAAACAACAGGAGAATGCAAAATTGACAGGGACCCAGGAAGTGCTCTGAAATGCCTTTAATTCCCCTGTGCTTCACAGTCAGACCCACTGTCACTCTCCAGAGGAAAGGAATCCTCTGCTGTGAGAAGCAGGCGCCCCTTCCCGGCCTATGTCTGCAGGCAGGTGCTGTCCAGGAGGGTGAACTGGGAAATCCACGGTCGGGCATCCACAATGAAAGTGCAGTTCACCTGAAAAGTGGAATTGCAGGACAAAATCAGAGCCATGTAGCACATGAGAGCACTTACCATGAAGAACTTGATAGGAGCTCAAGACGCATTTAAAACTACAAAGGAAAGAAAAAAAACAACAGTGGCCTGAGGTGGACTTAGGAAGCTCAAGGTTCAAACAGGATGATAGGCAGTGGTTACCTGAGTCTGTCCACCTGAGCCCAGAGACTCCTAAGAGGTTGCCTGCTGGAGTCAGCACCTAGCTCTGAGGGTCTCCCAGGGCACATGATGAATGGTCCCTTCCCCATGAGTTCTAGGGGACCAGCACAATGCCCAGGGGATGGTGCAGGTGGACATGCACCCACTCAGCAGAAGCTGCAAACCTACCCCAAGGGGAGACTTTCCCCAAGGCTGGGGTAGGAGGGGAAGACCAGCCCCACTGACAGTGTCACCCTGAGTGAGGCTCATCCCCAAGGTCCGAGTTCCATGGATCAGATGTCATCTCATCAGATAATGACAAGGGCTTGGACCAGGGATGGGCAAACTTTTTGACTCGAGGGCCACAATGGGTTCTTAAACTGGACCGGAGGGCCGGAACAAAAGCATGGATGGAGTGTTTGTGTGAACTAATATAAATTCAAAGTAAACATCATTACATAAAAGGGTACAGTCTTTTTTTTCTTTTAGTTTTATTCATTTCAAACGGGCTGTAGTTTGCCCACGGCTGGCTTGGACTGATGAGGCATGTCCTTGCAGCCCAGGAGGCTAGAGGGAGAGGTGGGATGACCAGACCAACTAGACCCATCCATGGTCGGCAAACTGCGGCTCACAAGTCACATGCGGCTCTTTGGCCCCTTGAGTGTGGCTCTTCCTCAGCCTTAGGAGTACCCTAATTAAGTTATTAACAATGTACCTACCTATATAGTTTAAGTTTAAAAAATTTGGCTCTCAAAAGAAATTTCAATTGTTGTACTGTTGATATTTGGCTCTGTTGACTAATGAGTTTGCCGACCACTGAACTAGTTGATCTAAGATCCAGAAGAACAGGAGCAAAGAAAGAGCAAGGACCATGGGGAGAAGAGCATCTGCCTTGATCCCAAAGTCTCAGAAAACTCCGAGGGAGGAAGGTAGAGTGTGTGTCGTCAGAGTGTCTCTGGTTAGCCAGTCAGGCTAGGAGCACAAGGTTCAGCTCACTGCTCTGCTGAGAGTAGCTCTGTCTGCTTAAAATGACCTCCTTCCTCCTCCAGGGGGGAACGCTGGGACCTGGTGAGAGGTGTCTCTGAGACCTTGTGGGAGAGGGGCTAAGACCCTCATCTACCCCAGGATTATTCCTGAAGGCTTTCTTAAACCTTCTCTCTGACATTATTTTTTATTTCCAGAAGATTCATGATGCTTTGTGGTTGTTTTAGTCTCACACCTCTTTCATGCCTGGGCCTTCTTGCAAGGGGCAGTTGTCAATGTCTTCATCATGTTTCTTACAAATCGTGCGGCCCATATTCAAGTCCATTAAATAATTCCATGAAAACAGCTGTCAAAAAGAAATTGTAGAAACTGCTATAAATACTTACTGTGAACTAAGGAGTAAAACACAGACAACCGAATAGAAAAGTGGGGGAAAGATATGAATGTGCAGCTGCATGCATATAAATAATGATATACATCGGTGCACTTTTCCTTACTTTTCTTATTTTTTAATTTATTTATTATTTCACTTGCTCCTTGATAGTCTCCATTTCCATTACAAAAAGATGTTCATGTGTGCACACAAAGCATGCACTAGCATCTCCCCTGCCACACTCCTCCTGATGGCCAATACCAGGCAACCGCATCGACATGCCATGAACACAGGGGGACATGTGCACAGGATGGAAAGCTCCACAGCAAGGAGCCTACACACGCTGCAGCCACACCTGACACAAGACCCGTCTCTCGCTTCTATGCCCGGGCACAGCCGGACACCAGAACACACGGAATGAGTGCTGCTATGGAGAGTAGGACAATGAGCCTGCCTGTCCTCTGACTGGACATCAGAGCTGCACTATTCCTTTTGGGGGCCCTGGGGGCGGGGAACACTCTGTCTCTCCCCGTGGGAGCTGGCTGCACAAAAGGGCTCATCTTGCAGACATACATTGAGGTGATATTTATGAATCAGGTGCTGCTTGCGTGTTTTTTAGGCTTCTACAAGAAGTTATTGGAAGTTGTGATTTCCTCCTCTGGTTGGGGTGGCTCGGTTGGTTGGAGCATCGTCCCGTGCACTGGAAGGTTATGGGTTTGATTCCCAGTCAGGGCACCTTCCTAGGTTGCAGGTTCGATCCCCCGTAGGGACATGTATGGGAGCCAAGTGATCAAAGTATCTCTCTCACAGCAAATTCTCCCTCTCTTTCTCTCTCTGTCTCTCTGTCTCTCTCTCTCTCAAATTAATAAGAAAAAAGTTTAAACATAAAAATTAAGAAAAAAGTTATGATCTCCTTTCTTTAGATATAGTCTCTGAAAACTAGGGAAGAACTCAAACTCAAAGAGAAATCTAGCCAGAAACCAGCGCAGGCGGGAACATGCCTCTCTCACTGGACTGACCTGGAATTGTTTAGAAAGTTGATTCATTGGGCCTCAGGAATTCCTGCAGCTGACACATGACACCCACTCGTGCCTGGACACACACCAACAACACACTCAGACACACAGACACTCTTGCATGCCCAGGCCCTCTGAATAGTATCAGACCCTGAGCTAGGACAGGGTTCAGGGTCTGGTGCAGGGGCAGTCGTGTTGGTGTCCCATGGGCCTATGTAGCCTACCCGGATGCAGCACAAGAAAGAGGCAGACATCAGGAAATGGGAAAGACTGAGGGGAGCCGGTGTCCCTATGCAGGTGAGGCCCACCCTCCCGTCCGTCTCTTCCAGAGTGTGGCCAGTGGCGGGACCCTGTGACAGGGTGCCTGGCTCAGGGCTGTTCACGGGGAACCAGAATCTGGGCATGGACAGAACGACTAGAGAACAACACTCTTCATTCAAGTCAATGTAGGCAGGAAGTGGTAGGAATAAACATCAGTAGGAAGGTTTGCATAAACAGATGTTAATGACACCTACATTTATTTCAGGCCCAATCTCTTTCTACCCTTAAAGCTCTATAACCCACTGCCATATATGTGTATATATATATATATATATATATATATATATATATATATATATATATATATATATATATTTTCAGAGAGGAAGGGAAATGGAGAGAGAGATAGAAACAGCAATGATGAGAGAGAATTATTTATCAGCCACCTCCTGCACAACCCCTAGAGGTCAAGCCAGCAACCTGGGCACGTGCCCTGATGGGAAATCAAACCATGATCACCTGATTTATAGGTCGACGCTCAACCACTGATCCACGCCGGCCAGGCTAACCCACTGCCTTCTTGACCTTCCATAGCTGGTTCAGGGATACTAAATGTCATATTTCTACCTAGATTTTTCCACCTTGGGTCTGCCCTTGACCCCATTGTTTTTCTCACATCCCACCTCAGTGCACCCCACATCCACCTTGAAGCAGACCCAGATGCCAGCACTTCTTCTATCTCCTGGTGACCAGGAAACCGTCCCTGCCTCTTGGTCTCAGCTTGCCCATGGGCTGTGGACCCCACTGTGCCCACAGTATCCAGAGAGATGTCGCTAAAGCATCTGAATTACTTCCCCCCATGGGTGCTCATTACTCTGAGAATAAAATCCTAACTCCTCACCTGTGGCTCTGAGCATGCCCCAGCCTCACCTCCCCCAGAACCCTCCTCTGTGACACAGGTTCAGACTATTTGGTTGTTTCCAGGATTCCCGGGGCTTGTCCTGGTCCAAGGGCCTCTTGGTGGCTGCCTGCCCTTCTTGTCCCCAAACCTCCACCATGTGACTTGGTCCTTACAGGAGTGCCCATCAAAGAAAAGCCCTCTCTGACCGCCCCCACATACCTTGCCTGCCAGGGCCCTGGGTCCCTACACTGACATTCTTGTCCCAACTTCTACTGTTTCACTCATGAACCTGACGCCTGATTGCCTCTCATCACCGGCATAACAGTCCCATGAGAACATGTCTCCGTCTGTCCTCTCTGCCACCTCCCACCAGGCCTGGACCCACAGTGGCTGCCAGGTCAAGGCCTGCCGGCTTCGATTCAAGCAGGAAAGAAGGCCCCTGCCTTCAGATCAGCACAGCGGGGCTCCCAGGAGCCTGGCCCAGGCTGCAGCCAGGTGCCTCTGTGCCGCCTTTCCTTCTGGGGCTTTTGTTTCCAGCAGCCGCTTCTCTTTGTCGTTCTCCTCACCTGTCAATCTCTGCTGCCCTGCTTCTCTCAGCTGCCTCACTTGAGAGGTTGCTTTTCTCTCCCCCACACAGCCGGCCCCTGAGTGCTCTCCTTCCTGCTGTCTCCTTTCCTCCTCTACCCGGATTTCTAGGGGCTTCACTCGTTAAGGAACCAAAACAGAAACTTGAAGCACTTGTAATTATACCTTGCATTTCTAAAAATATTTACCAAAACCAAAAAATCTTCCTTTCCTCCTTTGCAGACCAAGGAGTCACCTCTCCCAGGTCTATTTCAGGGCCAACATGAAGCCTGGGGGGGAGAGGGGCTGGGGGAGGTGGTGGGGGGAGGCGTTGAAGCACCACTTACCTTGCGCTGGCTTCTCCCCACCCACAGCAGCTTGTAAGCATACTCATCCTCCTGGGCTTGGTTGAACTGAAACATGGCAAACTCCACACCTATGGCAAATAATTGTGTGTTCTTACTCTCGTCCACAAACTTGGCACTGCAGACAGGAGGCCCCAGTGCAATGAGCCCCAGGAGCAGAGGCACCTTCAGGAGCATGCTGCCTGGTGTCAGCCCTGGGGGCCAGCAGCTTGCCAGTGTTGAGTGGCACCTGCTTTGGCACCGCCTCCATAGCTCCCCATCCCACACAGCCCTGCCCCCAGAATCCACGCGCTGACCTGTGCCTTGTCCGGCTCCTCCTCTCAGCTCCCTTCCTTGTCATCACCAAACGGAAGGCAGAACATTTTCCAACCCTTGGTCACATAAACCTTGAACCCAAGGACATTCATGCCACATGACCTGTTCCCTGCACATTTCCAGGGCTGCCTCCTCCTGCCCCAGGCCAGGCCTGATAGGGCCTGGGTAGGGGTCTGAAGCCCCGCTAGCTTGCCCTCACAGCAGTACAGCGTGGGGATGACAGAGTCACTGGAGCTCTTAGGAATACCGATGGACCCTAAGGACTTGATATAAAAGCCAGGTCAACCTCGGACCTTGGCTGCAGCCGACAATCTCAGGGAACATCGGAAGGGTCAGGGAGAGGTCAGTGCACAGTCTCCTACACCACCTCTGGCACCTGCTGACCTACTCGCTATGAGGCCTGCCCAGGCTTGGCAGTGCAGAGAGGGAGTTCTATTATACTGGGATGGGTTTACACCTCAAAGGGCCACCCACTGTGATCATAGTCACAGATATGGAAGCAGAGGGGACACATGAAGACATGGAGAGATTGGAGAATAAATGAATAAACACATAGATGGATGGATAAATAAGTGGACACATGAACAACAGGATGGATGGATGGATGGATGGATGGATGGATGGATGGATATACAAACAAACCAATGGGGCTCTACAAGAACCAGTAAGGACAGCCACACATGAATTGAGGAGTTGGATTTACTCAACACGCTGCACCTGCAGCCAAGGTAGGAACAATAGTGGTAAATCCTCTACCACATGTCACTAGCAGAGCTTTCTCTGGAAAATAAACAACAGGAGAATGAAAAACTGACAGGGACCCAGGAAGTGCTCTGAGATGCCTTTAATTCCCCTGTGCTTCACAGACAGACCCACTGTCACTCTCCAGAGGAAAGGAATCCTCTGCTGTGAGAAGCAGGCGCCCCTTCCCCGCCTATGTCTGCAGACAGGTGCTGTCCAGGAGGGTGAACTGGGAAATCCATGGTCGGGCATCCACAATGAAAGTGCAGTTCACCTGAAAAATGGAATTGCAGGACAAAATCAGAGCCATGTAGCACATGAGAGCACTTACCATGAAGAACTTGATAGGAGCTCAAGACGCATTTAAAACTACGAAGGAAAGAAAAAAAACAACAGTGGCCTGAGGTGGACTTAGGAAGCTCAAGGTTCAAACAGGATGATAGGCAGTGGTTACCTGAGTCTGTCCACCTGAGCCCAGAGACTCCTAAGAGGATGCCTGCTGGGGCCAGCACCTGGCTCTGAGGGTCTCCCAGTGCACATGATGAATGGTCCCTTCCCTGTGAGTTCTAGGGAGCCAGCACAATGCCCATGGGATAGTCCAGGTGGACATGCACCTACTCAGCAAAAGCTGCAAACCCACCCCAAGGGGAGGCTATCCCCAAGGCTGGGGTAGGAGGGAAAGACCAGCCCCACTGACAGTGTCACCCTGAGTGAGGCTCATCCCCAAGGTCCGAGTTCCATGGATCAGATGTCATCTCATCGGATAATGAACAAGGGCTTGGACTGATGAGGCATGTCCTTGCAGCCCAGGAGGCTAGAGGGGGAGGTGGGATGACCAGACTCACTAGAGGGTCTAAGTTCCGGAAGAACAGGAGCAAATAAAGAGTGAGGATCACGGGGAGAACAGCATCTACCTGATCCTGAGGTCTCAGGAAACTTCTACGCTGTGACTCCAAGAGAGGGCTCCATCCAAGGAGAAAGGTAAGGTGTTGTCAGAGTGTGTCTGTCAGCCAGTCAGGCTGGGAGCACAAGGTTCAGCTCACTGCTCTACAGGGAGCAGCTCTGTCTGCCTTCCCCCTCCAAGGTGGGAGCTATGGAACCTGGCGGGAGAGAGGCTAAGACCCTCATCTACCCCAGAAGTGTCTCTGAGTCCTGTTGGGAGTGGGGTCAGGACCCTCATTTTACCCCAGGAGAGTTCCTGAAGATTTTCGTAAGCCTCCTCTCATAGTATAGTTCCTCTGTGAGACAATAGAAAACATATATATATATATATATCCGCCCCCTGATTCTTGGCACAGAGCTCTTGAGTTTCTTATAAATTTTGAAGTGATAAGAACACTAAGAGCATTTTTTGTTCTATTAAGGTGACTCTGGATGGGCTCTTGGATGAGGATTGGGTGACAGAAAGAACAAATCATGATCAGTAGGTTAGAATTCTTTGCCCCACCAACCTCCTATCTTCCAAAGAGGGGAAAGAGGCTGGAAATGGAGTTAATCATCAATCATGCCTACACGATGAAGCCTCCATAAAATCCCAAAAATATAGGATTTGGTAACTTCCCGGTGGGTGGACACATCCATGTACTGAGAGGGGATGCCCCCTGACTGCATGTGGACAGGACTCCTGCTCTCTGGACCTCCCCAGACCTCACCCTGTGTATCTCTTCAGCTGGCTGTTCATTTGTATCCTTCACCATGTCCTTTAACAAACTGTTAAACATAAGTGTTTCTTGAGTTCTGTGAGCTGCTCTAGCAAATTAGAGGTGGTTGTGGGAACCTCGGATTTTTAGCCAAATCAAACAGAAGTTGTGGGTATCCTGGGGACCTACTATTGTGATTTGCATCTGAAGGGAGGGGAGAGTAGTCTTATGGGACAGAGCTCTTAACCTGTGGGATCTGGCACTATCTCCAGATAGAATTAGAATTACATTACATTGTAAGATACCTAGCTGGTGTTACAGAATTGCTTGTAGTGGGAACACCTCCACCCATTTGGTGACCAAAAGTATCAGGAACGAAGTATTCTGGGTGAGGATTAAAGAAAACATATAGCAAGACTGTAAGTTTTCTTTGCAATAAACCTTTCTTGATATTATTTTTCATTCTCAGAAGATTCATGATGCTTTGGGGCTGCTTTTATTCTCAAACCTTTTCCGCTCCTGGGCCTTCTTGCAAGGGGCAGTTTTCAATATCTTCATCATATTTTTTTTTACAAATTGTGCAGCCAATCTCTAAACCTCATTGTCCACAGCCCTTCTTCTTTGGCAGGTGCTGAACTCCAGTTTTTGTTCCCCAAATTGAGACAAAGAAAATGCCTTTTCTTCTGAGACATTGAAAATCACCACCTCTCAATCCTCCATTCACACCCCCAGTGCCCTCCCACTCTCTCATCTCTCCCTTACAGGTCTTGTTCTGAGAAAGGCAGAATAGGGATGAGACAGTCCACACCAGGTGAGTGTCCATCGCCACGCATTTCTCCCAAGGGCAGTGATTGGTGTCTGCCGTCCAAGTTCTCAGCGTGGAGGGCAGTCTGGGTCCCCAGGTAGGGAAATTTATTTTTTAAAATATATTTTTATTGATTTCAGAGAGGAAAGGAGAGGAAGAGAGAGATAGAAACATCGATGATGAGAGAGAATCATTGATCAGCTGCCTCCTGCATGTCCCACTCTGGGGATTGAACCCACAACCCAGGCATGTGCCCAGACTGGGAATTGAACTGTGACCTCCTGGTTTATATAGGTCAATGCTCAACCACTGAGCCATGCCAGCCGGGCCCCAGGTAGAATAATTTATGCATCAAGGAGTAGGTAGGCACATGCAGAGCTGAGTTGATGCCTTTGAAGGTCAAGTACAGTCCTGGTAAAGGTATTCTCTTATTTTTATTTTATTTTAGTATTTTATTTTATTATTTTATTGATAAAGATATTCATGTAAAGCAGTGACCCCCATGCAGTGCTCTTGGTGGGTATCTACAGATAAAAAGAGCTTCCCTCGGCCACCCTTCCCCTCTTCTCAGGCCTGGGCATGGCCCCTCCAGAGAAGACCTGTGTCATGTATGAAAGAAAAGCTATAAAATATATTTTTATTGATTTCAGAGAGGAAAGGAGAGGAAGGCACTGGGAGGGCACTGGGGGTGTGAATGGAGGATTGAGAGGCGGTGATTTTCAATGTCTCAGAAGAAAAGGCATTTTCTTTGTCTCAATTTGGGGAACAAAAACTGGAGTTCAGCACCTGCCAAAGAAGAAGGGCTGTGGACAATAAGGTTTAGAGATTGGCTGCACAATTTGTAAAAAAAAAATATGATGAAGATATTGAAAACTGCCCCTTGCAAGTTGGTATTGTCAAGAGAGCAATCTAAAATGGAGCCAGAGATCTCCAACAAGCTGAGCTAACACACTTCCTCCGTCTGAAACTGAACTTTTAATTGGGCTAACCCAAAAGGCTACATCCTGATACAGTTCCTGGAGCTGGCTCTGCATCACTGAGCTCTCTATTGAAAGTTTTTTATCTAGCAATCAATCATGGATAGCATCAATCACGGCTCTTTCAAAGCAACTTGTGTAATCACTTTGTAAGTGACCCTTTTTAAGCCTTTATAAACTCTGTCCCTTTCTTTCTCCCTGGAAACCCAGTTGGATTTCTGCCTAAATCTGTCCCTCAAATTGCAATTACTAAAAACAAAACAAAACAATTAAAACTTTTGTTTGCCTTGCAATTCTTGCTCAAAACTGATTAACACCTATAAGCCTTGTGGCCTGAAGCAGAAGTGGCCTTATTTCTTGAGAAGTTCTCCTGCAATCCTTGACATTCAGGAAGTTTATATAAAAAGAAGAAAGTTTTTGTTTCATTTGAAACAACATCAAATTTTGCAACCTGACTTTGCCTTAAAGGGTTCTTTCATCTTTTTTGGCCTCTAGTCCAGGGTTGAGCACTGCCCCTGTAAGGGTCAACAGAGGTATTTCTCCTCTTCCCTGTGGAGGTCAGGTCCCCAGGGGCAGGACCATAGGATTAGACCCACTTGTGGCTTATGGACAAAGCAGAGAACTGCTTAAGTCAAGGCCTTAGAGGTTCTGCTGGACCCCAGTAGTTACTGCTCTGGGATGGGGCTCAGGCCTGAGCAGATATGTGCACACCCACATCACAGTAGCTTTAGTCACTGTAACCAAAAGACAGAAGCAACCCATGTCCATTGACAGATAAGTGGATAAACAAAATATTGTATATACATACAACAGAATACTATTCAGCTTTTAAAAAGACTCTTGAGGATATTATGGTAAGTGAAATAAGCTAGTGACAAAAGAACAAATACTATATAATTCCACTTGTATGAAGTATGTAGAATAGCCAAATCCACACACAGAAAGTGGAATGGTGGTGTAAAATGGGAGGTATCATGCTCCCTGTTTTCAAACTGTACTACAAAGCTGCAATAATCAGCATTGGTACAACCATAAAAAAACAAAAACAAACAAACAAACAAATAGATACATAGATGAATAGAATAGAATAGAATAGAATAGAATAGAATAGAATAGCCCAAAAATAAATCCTCATTTACATAGTCAATCTTCAACAAAGGAGGCAAGGATATATAATGGGGTAAAGACAGTCTCTTCAATCATGGTGTTGGGAAAACTGGATAAATAAATGCCAAAAAAATGAAACTGGACCATTTATACCATAAACAAAATAAACTAAAAAGTAATTAAAGACTGAACTGTAAACCTGAAACCATAAAAGATCTAGATGAAAACGTGGGCAATAAACTATTTGACATTGGTCTTGGCAATATCTTTTTAGAAATGTCTCCTCAGGCAAGGGTAACAAAAGCAAAATAAATGAGACTACATCAAACTTTAAAACTTTTACACACTGAAGGAAACCATAAACAAAACAAAAAGACAATCTACTGAACAGTAGAAGATACTCACCAATGATACATCCCAAATGGTTATTATCCAAAATATATAAGGAAGGATACAATTTAACACCAAAAAACCCCAACAATCCAATTTTTAAAATGGCCAGAAGACCTAAATAGACATTTCTCCACAGAGGGCATACAGGTGGCCAACAGATATATGAAAAGATGCTCAACATCACTAATCATCAGGGAGATAAAATTAAAACACAATAAGATACCACCTCATACCTGTCAGAATTGCTATCATCAAAAAAATCAATAAAAAGCAAGTGTTGACAAAGATGTGGAGAAAAAGGAACCCTTGTGCATTATTGATTGGATTGCAAATTGGTGCAGCCACTATGAGAAACACTATGGTGGTTCCTCAAAAAAATTAAAAATAGAGCTGCCATGCAATCCTGTAATACCACTTCCCTGAAGAAAACAAAAACACTATTCGAAAAGGTACATGTACCCTATGTTTGCAGCATTTTTTATAATAGCCAAGATATGGAAGCAATCGAGGTACACATAAAAATGGTAAATAAGTACAATGGAGTATAAGTCAGCCCCCAAAAGAAGGAAAATTTGCCATAAGGTATTATGCTAAGTGAAATAAGTCAGACAAAAAAAATACTGTATGATTTCATTTATATGTGGGATCTTCAAAAACAAATCAAATGAATAAGCAAAACAGAAACAGACCCATAGATACAGAGAACAATCTGATGGTTGCCAAACGGGAGAGAGGAAGGGGATGGGTGAAAAAACCTAACATCAATAATTATTTTTCAAGTTCATGTGCATGTGTGAATTATAGGGACACATTTTGTTAAACATCTTACTGATATATATTGTTTAAAAATATACCATGCACAAAATCAAATAATACTTGCAGATTTTTTAATTAGCACCTACTATGTGCCAGACCTGTGCTAGCCTTTGTGCTATAAGGCAAAAATATTGTCAGAAAACATTGTGATTTCTATTTTCAAAAAAGCCCAGTCGGCATGGCTCAGTGGTTGAGCATTGACCTATGAACCTGGAGGTCACGGTTCGATTCCCAGTCTGGGCACATGCCTGGGTTGCAGGCTCTATCTGTAGTAGGGGGTGTACAGGAGGCAGCCAATCAATGATTCTCTCTCATCATCAATGTTTCTGTCTCTCTCTCCCTTCCTCTCTGAAATCAATAAAAATATATTTAAATAAATAAATAAATAAATAAATAAATAAATAAATAAATAAGATTATGTGGAAGATTTTACCACCAGCAGGGCAGGTCATTTGAGACAAAGAGAACAATATAATATACACATTAACTCCCAGGACAGGAATCAAAGCAGTGGGTTAAGAAGGGGGGGAAAAAGAAAGAAAAGTAAGATGGTAGTTGCCAGGGATTGGGGGAAGAATGATTAAGGTGTTATTTTTTAATGGGTGCAGAGGTTCAGTTTGGAGATGGATAGTGGTGAGGGTTGCACAATAATATGAATGTTCTTAATGCCACTGTTCACTTGAAATGATTCATGTGGTAAATATTATGTTATGTATGTTTTACCACAATAAAAAAATCAGGGGCGTAAGAAATTTAGCATCGTAAAAGAAGGAAGCCTGTGGTTTTAAAGGGCAGGTTGCTCCCATAATGCCCGTTGTCTTCACCCTTTGGTGTCCCACTGTCAGCAGGAAGAGCAGAAAGGAAGAGCTCCTCTTCCCCAAACACAACCTGACTTCAACCTGCTACGCCTCCCCCCAGTTAGCCTTAGGTTGCTGGCTCTTTCAAGAGCACTGGGGGCTGATATTGGCCACTCTCAAAGCTTTGTCACATGTCTCAGAACATCTAAGGCCTGCCCAGATAGATGTCCAATTTCTGTACCACATTTGAGATCATTCACTCCCAAGGAACCATCAAAACTAAGCAGATCACAGCAGAGTTACTGGCTGTTAGCAGCATGTTTTATCCTCTTGAGAGCTCTGAAAAGTACATCTAGGTAGCAAAAAAATGTTAAATGGTGCAAAGGAAAGCCGTTTCCTCAATCACTTAGCCATCGATCAGAACCAGAATCAAGCATCAGTGTCATTATTTCACCATTTGAGAAAGGATAGGAATTTTTTCCCAGCATCTGGCAAAGCACTTTTGTGGGTGTTTGAGGGAACCTTTCTAGAAGGAAATGGGTGTGCTGGAAAAGACAGAGATCTGACTAACATCGTTCAAGTGCCCAAGCAAACCAGACCGCAGCCCCCCAGGCCTCTGCTCTCCTATCTCATCCCACGCCTCTGACCTTGACCCTGGGAAGATAAACCAATGCATGAACATGCTTGCTACAGGGACATTCCTATTCCTTAGCTCTCAACTGGTCTGATGGTTACTATTTCAGATGTTGGGAGGGACCAAGACGGCTAGCAAGGCACCCACTGAGAGAACAGAGCGTCCTATCTCGGGGGAGTGGAGCCTGAGCTGAGGCTTTGAGCAGATGTGGGAGGTGCATTCACGGGGACTGACAATGGGCACAGACCAGGACAGACCTATGGCTAGGTTTCTGCACTGACAAGGATACCATGTTAGTGTACACATTAAACAAATACAAATTTATGAAAATTCTATAATATAAAGACCCTTCAAAAGTGTCAAATTTATAAAAGTCAAGGAAAGACTAAGGAACTGTTCCAGGTGGGAGAACAAATGTAACCCACGATTGTGCATCCTTTTGTTATAGGGGCAGTTGGGAGGAGAAAGGGCTCCTTATTCTGGAAAGCCATGACCCCACCCCAGCCCACAGAGCATCCTCGGAGCAACACGCTTTTGATGGTCTATCGTTGGCTGAGCCTGGGGGAGGCAGGCCCGTCCAGTGACACTTGACCAGGTCTGAGGATAGAGCAGGAGGGACAGATGCCTCCACGTTTATGCCCTGGATCCCATGGGTAGCACTGTGGTCAGGGAGGAGAGTGTGCTTGCTTGTAGGACATTTTGGGGGTAATGAGGCATCATGTTGTCAACTTCCCCTCAAATGTTTCAGGAGTAAAGTTCTTTGCATTGTAACTATATTTCTGTGCATTTAAGATCCTTTTAAAGTAGAGGGAAACTAAGATGGCGGCATAGGGAAACACCGAAATTGCTGCCTCCTACAACAACTTCAAAACACAATAAAAAGACAAAACGGGCATCATCCAGAACTTGCAGGAAGGCTGGCAGAGTGGAAATTCTACAACTAGAAGGAAAGTGAAAAGCACATTGAGAATCAGGAGCTGCGGAAGTAAAGTGCAAAGGTACGGAGGCTCAAGCGCGCGGAAAGGGGCTGGTACCTGAGGATGCGGCTGTCTTTTTGAATCAGGAGGGAGTCACAAGCTCCCGACTGCTCTGAACTCTGGTTCCGGGAAGTCTCTGGGGACTCAGGACTCATACGGGGAGAAACTGGACTGTCTGGCAGCGGGCAGAACTCGGAACTCGAGGGCGGCTTTCCCTCAGAGGTGCTTGAAGCAATTAAATTATCAGGACACTGAGACGCGTGCGGCCCCTTAGGGCAGGGCTGAGAATCCGCCATAGTTCCTTGCTCCGCCCTTTGATTCCCTGAGACCCTGCCCTACCCAGGCTTAGGCAGAGGCTTTTGCATATGAAAGCCCTGGCCCTTTGCAACCTGAAAAGTACCTAACAAACTGCAGCTGGGCCACAGACCCAGAACTTCCAAGAGAAGGCCCAAGGCCCCACAGCAGCTTGCATTGCTTCACAGCTGGGCCTCATCAGGGCACCTCCAAACTCCAAAAAAGGAAGGGGAATCTGCAGTTCTCTTCATAGCTCCTGCTGGGTAACCTCCAAGAGCCAGTGTACCCAGTGGTCAGAGGGGGACCATCTGGATTACAACTCCTCAGATCCATAAGGGACACACCCAGGGGGCAGACTCAGTGAGCACCAAAGCCCCACTGAAGCAAGTCTTGCCCCAGAAGGGTGTCTTCAGCACAGAAGTTCTCCCACTGCAAACAGAGCCGATTCTCACTGCCAATTGGCCTGGAGGTCAATTCCTCCCAGTGATCCTACAACAATCAAGGCATAACTACAACAGGACTGTGCACAAAGTCCACAAGGGGGTGCACCAAGAGTGTCCACCTCAGGTAACGGGGGAGGCTGGGCCCTACAGGACACCTAGCACACAAAACCACTCTACCAACACAGGGAAGCATAAAAAATGCGGAGACAAAGAAACAAGTAACAAATGACAGAAATGGAGGAAAGCAAACGACTGGATATAGAGTTCAAAACCACGTTTATAAGGTTTTTCAAGAATTTTATGGAAACTGCCGATAAATTTAGTGAGACCCTCAAGAAATCTAGTGAGACCCTTGAGGATATGAAAAAGGACCAACTAGAAATTAAGCATACACTGACTGAAATAAAGAATATTATACAGAGATCCAACAGCAGACAAGAGGATCCCAAGAATCAAGTCAAAGATTTGAAATACAAAGAAACAAAAAATACCCAACCGAAAAAGAAAAAAGATTCCAAAAATATGAAGATAGTGTAAGGAACCTCTGGGACAACTTCAAGTGTACCAACATCAGAATTATAGGGATACCAGAAGAAGAGAGAGGACAAGATATTGAAAACCTATTTGAAGAAATAATGACAGAAAACTTCCCCTACCTGGTGAAAGAAATAGACTTACAAGTCCAGGAAGCCCAGAGAACCCCAAACAAAAGGAACCCAAAGAGGACCACACCAAGACACATCATAATTAAAATGCCAAGAGCAAAAGACAAAGAGAGAATCTTAAAAGCAGCAAGAGAAAGAAACTCAGTTACCTACAAGGGAGTACCCATACGACTGTCAGCTGATTTCTCAACAGAAACCATGCAGGGCAGAAGAGACTGGCAAGAAATATTCAAAGTGATGAATAGCAAGAACCTACAACCAAGATTACTTTATCCAGCAAAGCTATCATTCAGAATAGAAGGTCAGATAAAGAGCTTCACGGATAAGAAAAAGCTAAAGGAGTTCATCACCACCAAACCAGCATTATATGAAATGCTGAAAGGTATTCTTTAAGAAGAGGAAGAAGAAAAAGGAACTCTAACCATTTGCCACAGCATGGATGGGACTGGAGAGCGGATAAATACCACATGATCTCACTCATTTGTGGAATATAATGAACAACATAAACTGATGAACAAGAACTGATCCAGAGACGGAGAGGCATTGATTGGACTGTCGGGCCTTGGAGGGGAAGGTAGGGGAGGGTGGGGGTAAGGGGGAAAGATCAACCAAAGGACTTATATGCAAGCATATAGGCCTAACCAATGGACACGGACAACGGGGGGGTGGGGGGGAGGGCATGAGCGGGGGGGGGGCGGTAGGGGGTAACGTGGGGATAAGGACACATATGTAATATCTTAATCAATAAAAAATATATTTAAAAAAATAAATAAAAAATAAAAATATATTTTAAAAAAAAGATCCTTTTAAAGTAAAACTTATTTTAAGAAATAAGTTTTTAAAAGCAGAACTGGGGCACAGCAATCCCCTGGGCTCATGGTGAGCAAAGTGGAAAGATGAGCGCACCAGGACAGGGCATTGCCCCAGCCCTGGGAGATAAAAACGGAAGAGATAGGTGTATCCTAGTGCAGCACTGTGACCCCTCTCTCCGTCTTCGGCAACAGGAAAATATCGCGTTGCTCCTGACAGTGTTATTACAAAAGGATAAAAACTGCCAAACCAGAATTCCATATTCAGTGAAATTGGAAATAGACTGTGATATAAAGATGTTGTCATATGAAGAAAAGCTAAGATTGCCAAAACCGGTTTGGCTCAGTGGATGGAGCGTCGGCCTGTGGACTGAAGGGTCCCAGGTTCGATTCCGGTCAAAGGGCATGTACCTGGGTTGCGGGCATATCCCCAGTAGGAGATGTGCAGGAGGCAGCTGATCGATGTTTCTCTCTCATTGATGTTTCTAACTCTCTATCTCTCTCCCTTCCTCTCTGTAAAAAAATCAATAAAATATATTTAAAAAAAAAAAAAAAAGCTAAGATAGTCCATTGCCAGCAGACCAGCTATAAAAGAAGGGTTAAAGTAAATTCTTCAACAACCAAAAACAATACCAAAAGTTAACCTGAAACACCAGAAATACAAGAGAACAACATAAATGTACATATTTGGATAACATAATATACAATTATTCCCCTCTTGACTTTTTAAAGTACATTTGATGGTTGAAAGCAAAAATCAAACATTTTATGGAGTTTTCGGTGTATATGATTCGATAGGTAAAATGATTCTAACATAAATGGGGGGGAGGATAAGGGGATATCTATTATGGTAAGATTTCTACATTCCAGCCACAGTAATGGAATTAATGATCCTAAGTTGTCCTTTAAAGGTTAGAAATGTGTATTACAATCCCTAGAGCAACCAATGAAAAACTATACAAAAGATATAGGTAAAATCACAATAGATAAATTGAAATGAAATGCCCTAAAAATGTTCAAATAACCCATGAGAAGGCAGGAAAGCAAAATCAGAGAATGAAAACAGGATGGTGTTTTGCAGGGGGAGGAGTAGGGGTGGAAGAGGGTATAGAGGGTATAAATGGTGATGGGGGAAAAAAGAAAAAAAGAAAAGGATGACTCTGGTAGGCTGCAAAATCCTAAACAGCTTTCTGGAACAGGAGAAAAAAAGATTAAATGCAGCTTGTTATGGTTTGTGACAAGTGTTAAAAAAAAAAAAAAATACAAGATAATGGGTCCTTCCCTAGAGTCTCCCGGAGGAGTGCAACCCTGCCAACACCTTGAATTTAGGACTTCTGATCTCCCAAACTCTGAGATAATAAGTGTGTGCTGTCTTAAGCCACTGTCGCTGGTGACTTGATAGGACAGTCGGAAGAAACTAACACAGCTGCCGAGAGGGCTGAGAGGAGGGTTAACTAACCAGCAGTGAGGTTAGGGGAGAGCCAGGAGGGCACCGGCAGAAGAGTCAGCTTTAAAACGCCACCAAGTTTGGGGAGCACTGAAGCTGAAGCCAGTGGGAACTTTCCAGTCCCCTTTTCCTTTGCTAGTACCAGCCCTAGGAAGGTCCTCAAACCCAGGCTTGTAAGACGGTGGAGGGAGAGTAGCCAGAGTAGATGGGGAAGGGGGAAGCCATCACTCCCCACAGGCAGACCTCCAGGAGGTTCAAAGCTCTGACAATCTGGAGCGGTTACTGACCACATGGAGCATCTCCATTCCTGGGCCGAGGCCATCTGCACTGTCTGAGAGTGTCTTAGAAGGTCCCAGGGACAAACAGCATGGCTGTGTCCACCAAAAAGGTCAGTAGAGAGTGAAAATACAGCCACAGCATGACTATATCTGCAAGTGGAGCCTGCTTCACATACAGGGCACATCCTCTGCTTTCTGGGGACATCAGCTTCTCCAAGGGGCCCAGGCCTCCCAAAGTTAAGAATTATTAACACAGAAGAAGAGGCCAAGGATTGGGCTTGAGGGACCACTTGTGTCCTGGTTGGCCAGATAGAGTGGGGAGGGATGACAAGAACAATCAGAGGGAAGGTCAAGAGGACAGGGAGGATGTGGTGGTGTTCACCCGCTCACCTGTTCATGCCCCACTGCCCTGACATCCGCATCCCCTGTGTCTCAAGTGCTTCCTGTCGCTCCAGACCTCCCACATCCCTAGCCGAGGCGAGCTCAGTGAACAGAGGCCCCTGGCCAGGCTTCCACCCAGATAATGCTGGGGCAGCAGAGGAGAGGGGGTGTTGCCGAGAGAATAACCCCCAAAAGAGGAGATGGGTGTTTACATGGGTGTATGAGTAAAAGACACAAATGGATGCAAAAGGGTAAGAGGAAGTGAGGGTGAGCTTGCCAACCATTGCACAATCTCCCCTGCTCATCAGGTTCAGCTGCGGATGAAGAGAGGGGGAGGAGAGCTGTGGGCGTCCACCATGCATGGGCTTAAATCCACCAGGCCAGTCAGGGTCCCTGGGAACCAGGACGTGGAGGGAGCTCTTCCTAGACCCCCTGAGCTGAGGGGCAATGGCTAGACCCAGGCAGGCCCCACAGCTTCTACTGGCCATTCTGGTGGCCCTGGTGGCCATTGCCTACCAAGAAAGGAAGAAAACCTTTATTAGTGTCCAAGAAGTGCCTGCATCAGAAGCCTTCGTGGTAACCACCTTGGAGTATGTGACCAGTGAGTTCAACCAGGAAAGTGATGACAAGTACAACTTCCGGATTGTGCGTGTCCTGAAGGTCAAGAAGCTGGTCAGTGGGCTCCTCTCCCCCTCTTCCCCGTGCCCCTATGCCAGGGGACTGCTGACACTCTGGGGCAAGCCTATTCACGTGAAATTCAGCCTCATTTAATGAGAAGTGGGCATCTGAAGAGAAACCTAAGTTCACTGATAAAGTTAAGTTGCTTAAGTGGTGCCCAATACCAGGAGTCGGTACATTGTGGCCCGAGGGCCAAATCTGCCTGTTGTTGCCTCTGTGGTTCGTTTCATTGGTTCCAGGTGTGCCATGTCCTGTGGGGCTGCTTTTGCGCTGTAATTGCAGGGTTGAGGACACATGCCCCCAAAGGCTAAATGTTTACTCTCTGGTCTTTTGTAGACATAGTTTGCAGACCCTGTACCGGAATCATTGGCATCCTTTGGGTTTTCCAAGGGATGGCTTTGCCCACAGAATGGTTTCTAGTGAGTTGTCCTCAAATGACAAAAGGAGGCATGGGAGTCAGATGGTTAGGGGAGAGAGGGGCCCATCTCTCTACCTAGGATGGGGTCCTTGCCCTTTGGCACCACGGGAAAGAGGTCCCGCCCCCAGAAGCTATGGAGAAGGAGAAATCCTTGTGTCTCCTTGTCGCCTGCTTCCCACAGGTTACCGACCACATGGAGTACCACGTGAACTTCGAGATGCGGCGGACCACCTGCCCAAGGCTGGAGGCCAACAACTGCAGCTTTCAGGAAGGGGAGCTTTACAAGGTACTGGGCGAATACGCCTTCACTCAGGGCGAACTCATTTGTAGTGGGGTTTGCCTCTGGTTTTGGGATGGTGTGGGGTGGAATTATTGGGGCTATATTTGAGCTCACTTAAAAAGGAAGGAGGGTAACCAACACCTGCTTTCTCAAAACAGAGCAGCGAAGGTGCCTGGCAGGTGCTGCTCCTTCGTTGCTGGAAAAATAATGGGGAGGTCGAAAGGGTTGAGAGGGGGAAGCGAAGTGTCTGAGCTCCGGGAAACACTCTGCGGCTGAAGGAAGTAGTTAGCTATTTCAGCAGCCAGTGGGACCTCACGGTGTGCCCTGATGAATTTCTGAATATCAGCCTGAAGTTAACACAAAAACCACTGGGCTACTGGCCTCTGTCCCTTTCATCCAGCAGTGTGGGAGGCAAAATGGGAGAGGAAATAAGAAATTGAGTTCAGAGATAGTTTAATGGGTGGTAGGAGTGGGTTGGGGTAAGGGAGGTCAAACCTGTATGCGTGTGATCTGCTGAGGAGCCACTCCCACAACAGTGACTTAGTCCTCTCCTTCCTCCCTCTCCCCCCCACCCCTCCATGCCTCATTCCCACCCAGTGTTGTCACATCGGAGGGAGGCTGGCCAGACATGCATAGCTGCAGTGTGTAGTCTGGATGGGCCCACTTGTATAGGGCCTTGAAGGTCTCAAAGCTCACAGGCCCTGCAAATCACTTCTTTTACCCAAATGAGTTAGAATGAGGATGATCCTATGTCCCACCCTGCCTGGATAGTCCTGACTTGCACCTAGCTTCTTTGTGTCATCACTAATGGCATCCCCATTTGCTTACAACATGTCCTGATTCATCAATTATATGGTGACCCTGGTTGTAATGGCCTGGGGTGTTCTCAATGTAGAAACCTGTGATCAGGAGCTCCCTCTGCACTTTCGTCACAAATAATTCTTCAAAATCTAGCAAAATGGACTTTTTTAGTTCTTCCCTGAAGAAGATCATGAAATCTATAACAAAGTAATTGAAGACAGCAGTAAAGTAAAATTAGAGGATCTTATTGATATGACTAATTTAATTGGTGGAATTAGTATTCTGATTTCTATTTTAGGAAAAATGTAAATGCATACTTAACCCTCCCACCAGCACCACATCCCCCAGCCTGGACTTTCCAATGAAGAGCAGGAAAACAAGCTGACACTATAAAATGATAATGTGCAAAATTTATTGATTGATTTTTCATTATGGAGGAAGAAGGAAGTTAAAAAGAATATCTTGAGAGAGAATAGGGGCAGAGTGAGAGAGAGAGGGTGTGATGAATGAGTATATAAATGGATAAATGAAGGATGGGAGGAAGAAAGAAAAGATGGATGGACTGGGTGAAAAAAAGGAAGGCTATATTGATGGAAATAAGGATGGATGGAGATGGATGAGAGGATGGATGAATGGATTGATGAAGCCAGTACAGGTCAAGGAAGAAAAAGTGTGAAGTAAACAACACAAGTAAAAATGAAAAGGGAAATCAATCAGTGAATATATGCGGGGGTGGGGGGGGGCACTTTATTTCTAGTCTCTAAGTTTAACTACAAACAGAAGAGCATTTTCTGGAATGACCTCAACTCTAATACTATCAAGTGATTAAAATCACAATAAAGAATAAACTATCCACAAGTATTCTATCCTCGTCTTTCCCCTTTAAAATTTCCACCTTGCATGTTATCTTTTTAAAATATTGTTTTTTGTTTCTTTGTTTTTTAGCAAATTGAGTGCTTTTACTCAGTGTTTGTTGTCCCCTGGTTTGAAAAGTACAAAATTCTGCGCAAAAATTGCACCAATGGCTAGGTGACCTGGAGCACACACACACCTGTGGTCACTGTATGCGAAAGTATCCTGCAATAAGCAGTAACTCCCTGTACAGAAAATAAATGTTTGTCCATCTATTCTCTTAATGTTCTTAATGTGTAAAATTCCATTTTTCCCCAAATTCTTCAGTTCATAATAATATCGTCTGAAGGTCTTCTGGGCAGGGCAGTTTTGGGGTCCAAATGAAATGACATGAATAATTTCAGGCCTTATAGCCTGCATAACCTGCATGGTAGCAGAACTTCAACACTATCCTCACATCCAGGAGGTTTCTTTAGATTAAAACAAAACAGAGAAAGGGGAAAGAAGAGAGAAGAGGAAAGAAACGCTAAGACAAGAGGTATTGGCAAGTATGGACTATGATGGCATCTCTGAGGAGTCCAATAAAGAACATCCCCTTTCTTGTCTAGCATGCAAAACACAGAGAAATAATATAACTACAAAAGCTAAAAGGCCTTTGTTGCTGATCAGGACTAAGTTGGGAGCTGTGCCATTTTGATAGGCAAGTGCACTTCCTGATACCAAATTCTAGAATTCAACTTAGATGCCCAGCATCAGCAACATTGGACCAGAGCAGGTCTCTTCACAAAGAGGCTCCTCTCCTGGAGTTGACAAGGAAAATGTGTGCCCCGTGGGAAAGAGTAGGACCAGGACTACAGTGCCCAGTTTTTTCTTCCCAAATAGGCCAATTGGATTAAGTTCTCCTGGAGAGAAGTGATGAGGACAGCAAGAGCAGGGAGGCTATGTAGGGGCTCCTCTTCCATGGATGGCGATTAGCAGTGGAGAATAAGCAGCACCCAACAACGTGATTCAGGATTTTAAACTAAGTCACCAGGCTCCTCTCTCCACTCTACTTCTCCCTTTGCAAATTTAGCTCTGTGTCCTTTCACTACAATGGATCACAGCCGTGAGTATGACTCTATGCTGAGTCCTGGGAATCCTTCTAGTGAATCTGATACTGGGGGGTTGGTCTAGGGCAGTGGTTCTCAACCTTCTGGCCCTTTAAATACAGTTCCTCATGTTGTGACCCAACCATAAAATTATTTTCGTTGCTACTTCATAACTGTAATGTTGCTACTGTTATGAATCGTAATGTAAATATCTGATATGCAGGATGGTCTTAGGCGACTCCTGTGAAAGGGTTGTTCAACCGCTGGACCGCTGGTCTAGGGTGTCTTGGACACACTCAAAAAGACATGTGTCAGTCACAGAATTATATGTGCATTGAGAAGAAACAGAGCTCCCTCAAGCTTGGGTCAGAGGTCAAGATGTGCCCCAGAGATACGGGCTGATGTAGAAAAAGTTATGAGATTCCTCCAAATACATAACAACCTTCTGCTCAAATTGAACCAGCCCTCTAAAGACCACTCTTGTCTATGTACAAGAGTGAGTGTGAATGTGAGTGAGTGTGTGTGAATTGTGTTTGGGTTTGTGTGTGTGTGTGTGTGTGTGCGCGCGCGCGAGCGCTGTGTGAGTGTGTGAGAGCTAGTGCATATGTGTGTACATGTGTGAGTGTGTGTGTAGTGAGACCCTGCTGAGGGGGATGAGGTCCTTCCAGGGGTCTGTAATAGAAAATGCACAGCACAGCCATCTAAGTTTTCATCGAGGATCTTTGCACAAACCCATTTACAAGTGGGCCTCCAGACAGGAGTTGTTCCAAAGCTCATAATAGTTGATCCAGGGCACAGTGTATATCAAAAAATCGCAGATGAAGCTCTGTGGAAGGAGAAAGGCACAATCAGCTTTCAGGGAAATCTCCTGCCCCGAGACCCTCGGTGGGAGTTCAGAACCATCGCTGAGGCTGCACACTGGCCATGTGGGTGGGGAGAATCTGCTCAGTCATCTGGAGGGAGCTGAAGGGACTGAGGGGGTTCAAGGCCTGGAACAGGAATGTCACCTGGGGCTCCCTCTGCCCAGCTATTTGGGAGCTGGAGCAGGTACAACTGAAAAGCCCTCCTCAGATCCCAGTCCCCCAGACACATGCACTCAGGCACAGGGAGACTGTCATATTTGCCAGTAAGTGGTGCCACCCAGAGGAACCAGGAAAAGAGTGAGCAAATTCATGAAGACAAGGAGGCAATTAAACAATCCTCAGCGGCCTGGAGAGTGCAAGCCATGACCAGAACAAGGTCCCCATGGGAAAAAAAAAAATGCTGCTTCCACTGAAGGCTGGGAATGGTCCTGGAGACCTGGAGGCCAGGGTCCAGGTCTGTGCCATGGCCAAGGTTGGGGGGGACTGTCCAATCAGAGAGCCTCCCTCCTACCCCCAGCACCTCTGGTGGTTTCAGCAGCCCTGGGGCTGTGCCCTTGCTATGCCCCAATCCACACAGTGGTAAAATCTGTCAATGTCCAATTGTGTTAACTTTTAAAGTTTTGACTTTTCTCCCTTTGGTTAGGAGTCTCTTTTCAGATGACTGCCACCACATACCTTCTTCATCTTCTTCTCGCTTTGTCGGGGGCATGAATGACTTTTTGTGCTGTTCTTTTTGCACTTCGTCCGGCTGATCTTTACGGTGGCCAGATACTCCACTCCTGTCGTCAGCTACAGAAAAGCATTAGCACTGTTAGTCTGGAGTCAAAGCATCCAGTTGCTGGCTCTCTCCAAGGAAGGCTAGAATGGAGAGTGAAACCCCAGGAGCCACGCCCCTGGGTCTGGCTCACCCACCCAAGCATGCCCCACCCCCTCCCTCCAGCTTGAGGATGCACAGAGGCACTAAGGCCCCTGGTCAGTGCCCAGCATGTGCATAACCCATTCCCTGGCTCTGCACTGGACTCACTGCAATGGGCACAGATGGATCGCACCTATCCCCCCTGCATCCTCATACATTGAGCTTGGCTGACTGGCAGTGCCAGAGCACCCCCAGGTCTGCACACATGGTCCTCAGAATGCATAGAACCAGCCACACCTTATCCCCCTGCTCTCCCAGCCCCTTCAGCCATGTCCTCCTTCTCTTCCTTCCTTCCCAGCCAACCTGATGGGAGGCGGTCAGCAACACAGCTCAAAACATAAGCTTGGAGGATTCAAGTGGGCTGCAGTGTAACTTGTAGCTATGCAAGTTACATAACCCTTGCTCCCAGCCAAGGACTGGAATTACAGTTCAAGTACTTTGCAATCAATTTGAAAAGTCAAGAGAAGTGCAGCTGGTTGGACATCTATCTAAGGAGCACCAAAGAAACAACATAGAGACTGGAAAGAGAAGGGGAGTCACGGAAAGGGGGAGCCCCCCCTGGAGCAGGTGCTTGGCTGAGAGGCCGAGCAATATCAGCAGCATTATTTACAATAGCCAAGATCTGGAAATGGCCCAAGTGCCCATCAGCAGATGAGTGAATAAAAAAGCTATGGTATTTTTACACAATGGAATACTACATGGCTGTAAAAAAAAGAAGGAACTCTTACCCTTTGCAACAGTATGGATGGACCTGGAGAGTATTATGCTAAGCTAAATAAGTCAGTCAAAGAAAGATAAATACCATATAATCTCACTAAGATGTGGAATCTAATGAACACAATAATCTGATATACAAAATAGAACCGGAAGCATGGACACGTGGATCAGACTGGCTGCTGCAGGAGAGGAGAGGGGTGGGGATGACTGGATAAAGATGATGAAGCAATTAGCTAAAGATCATACGTGCATACCCCATGGACACGGACAATCGTTTGGTGAAGGCCAAGGGAGGGGGAGGTGCCTGTGGATGAGGTGGGTAAAGGTGGGGAGAAAGGGGACACCTGCAACAATGTCAACATTAAAATTGTTAATAAAAAACCCATAAGCTTAGGACTCTAACTGATTTGGAGCATGTGTTCTCCATACAGGAATGCTGTGACCTTGGGTCTAGCAGCCTTAGTTTCCTCACCGACAGAGTATAGGTAATAATTATGCCTATTCTAGGAGTTGTTACATGGCAGTAGTTCTCAACCTGTGGGTAGCGACCCCTTTGGCAGTCGAACGACCCTTTCACAGGGGTCACCTAAGACCATCCTGCATATCAGATATTTACATTATGATTCATAACAGTAGCAACATTACAGTTATGAAGTAGCAATGAAAATAATTTTATGGATAGCGAACTAAGATGGCGGCATAGGTAAACACCGGGAAATTATCGCCTCACACAACAATTGAAAATTACCGCAAAGGACTGAGCAAACATCATCCAGAACAACAGGAAGGCTGGCTGAGTGTAAATTCCACAACTAGAAGGAAAGAAAAGCACGCTGAGAGCCAGAGGCGCTGCGGAGGTGAAGTGCAGAGGTACGGCGGCGCGCGCGCGAGGAAAGGGGGTGGTGCCTGAGGACGCGGCTGTCTTTTTGAATCACAAACTCCCGACTGCTCTGAACTCCGGTTCCGGGAAGTCTCCGGGGACCCAGGTCTCATACGGGGAGAAGCTGGTCTGTCCGGCAGCGAGCGAACTTGAAGGCGGCTTTCCCGCAGAGGTGCTTGCAGCCGTTACCGGAACACTGAGATGCGCGACTCCGGGCGGAGAATCGGCCATGGCTGCTTTCTCCGCCCTCTGACTCCCTGAGACCCCGCCCCACCCAGGCTGCGGCAGAGGCTTTTGCATGTGAATGTACCTAACTGCAGCCGAACCAGGCAGACCTGGAACTTCCAAGAGAAGGCCCAAGGCCCCGCAGCGGCTTGCATTGCTTCACAGCTGAGCCTCTTCGTGGCTCCTGCTGTGTGGCCTCAGGCAGAGGCTGAATTAGCACCTCCTTAGAACCAGGAGCCACTGTACCCAGTGGTCAGAGGGGGTCCATCCAGACTGCAACTCCTCAGATCCATAAGGGACGCACTCAGGGAGCAGACTCAGTGAGCACCAAAGCCCCACTGAAGCAAGTCTTGCCCGAGAAGGGTGTCTTCAGCACAGAAGTTCTCCCACTTTAGACACAGCTGATTCTCACAGCCAATTGGCCTGGAGGTCAATTCCTCCCAGTGATTCTACAACAACCAAGGCACCAAGAGTGCACCAAGAGTGTCCACCCCAGGTAACTGGGGAGGCTGAGCTACTGGGCCCTACAGGACACCTGGCCCACAGGGCCACTCTATCAACACAGGGAAGCTGCCAAAATGCGGAGACAAAGAAACAGGTTACAAATGGCAGAAATGGAGGAAAGCAAACGATTGGATATAGAGTTTAAGGCCACGGTTATAAGGTTTTTCAAGAATTTTATGGAAACCGCCGATAAATTTAATGAATCCCTCAATAAGTATAGGGAGACCATGGAGGACATGAAAAAGGACCAACTAGAAATTAAGCATACACTGACTGAAATAAAGAATAATTTACAGAGATCCAGCAGCAGAAAAGAGGATCCCAAGAATCAAGTCAAAGATTTGAAATACAAAGAAACAAAAAATACCCAACTGAAAAAGAAAAAAGAAAAGAGATTCCAAAAATATGAAGATAGTGTAAGGAACCTCTGGGACAACTTCAAGCGTACCAACATCAGAATTATAGGGGTACCAGAAGGAGAGAGAGGGCAAGATATTGAAAACCTTTTTGAAGAAATAATGACAGAAAACTTCCCCCACCTGGTGAAAGAAATGGACTTACAAGTCCAGGAAGCGCAGAGAACCCCAAACAAAAGGAATCCAAGGAGGACCACACCAAGACACATCATAATTAAAATGCCAAGAGCAAAAGATAAAGAGAGAATCTTAAAAGCAGCAAGAGAAAGACAGTCAGTTACCTACAAGGGAGTACCCATACGACTGTCAGCTGATTTCTCAACAGAAACCATGCAGGGCAGAAGAGACTGGCAAGAAATATTCAAAGTGATGAATAGCAAGAACCTGCAACCAAGATTACTTTATCCAGCAAAGCTATCATTCAGAATAGAAGGTCAGATAAAGAGCTTCACGGATAAGAAAAAGCTAAAGGAGTTCATCACCACCAAACCAGCATTATATGAAATGCTGAAAGGTATTCTTTAAGAAGAGGAAGAAGAAAAAGGAACTCTTACCATTTGCCACAGCAGGGATGGAACTTGAGAGAGGATAAATACCACAGGATCTCACTCATTTGTGGAATATAATGAACAACATAAGCTGATGAACAAGGACTGATCCAGAGACGGAGAGGCATTGATTGGACTGTCGGGACTTGGAGGGAAGGTAGGGGAGGGTGGGGGTAAGGGGGAAAGATCAACCAAAGGACTTATATGCAAGCATATAGGCCTAATCAATGGACATGGACAACGGGGGGGTGAGGGCATGAGCGGGGGTGGGGGGGGTGGGGGGTAGAGGGCAACGTGGGGACAAGGACACATATGTAATATCTTAATCAATAAAAAAATATATATAAAAAAAAAAAAGAAAATAATTTTATGGTTGGGGTCACAACATGAGGAACTGTATTTAAAGGGCCAGAAGGTTGAGAACCACTGGGTTAAGAGAAGCACGCATTTCACTGAATGCACAAAATACATTTCAAAGTAACTACATAATTACGAATTATTAAATGCTTTAACAAGTGTTGGGAACATTACTCTGAAGTAGCAATGGAGTTGGGAGAGTGTCAGAACAGAAGACAGAAGAATTGAGCTCAAGTTCTGGCTTTAACCCCTGCCAACTTTTTCTGAGCAAGTAGAGTCCCTCCACCTACCTGAGCCTCAGTTTCCTCGTCTAGAAAATGGGAAGAATAGTGCCCATTTGCTCTGATGATGTATGGAAATGGTGAATATATAACCCATGGAGATGCACACAAGAGCCACTTCCTGTCGTTGTGATTTGTCTTCTTGTCGTACTCATGTTCAAGTGCAAGATCCGAAGATGCAAGGGCAAAAGACTGGGAAAGCCTTTGGTGGCAGGTAAGCCCTACACACAGAGGTGAAACTAATTCATGGTTTGTGTTGGAAATGGCTGAATTTTCCAGTAACCGTGGGGACTAGTCACTAGAGAGTTCTGCCTGGTGAGGGGAGAAGCTCCTAGAAGGTCCTGCTTCCTTGTCCAAATGCAGTGGCCAACCACATAAGAAGGCTTGTACTCTCTGCTGTGGTGATAGAAGGAGTGCTCATACCGCCCCTGAGAGGAAAGCGCCACTACAAAACCTCAAGGTGTGCAGTGTGGCTGGGGGTGGAGGCCTGAGGGCGGTACCCCCACCCTGGTCCCCACGTCTAAGGGAAGAACCTCAGGATGCAGAGCTCCTGAGTTCTTCATGAAGGGACAGTTTCATCCAAGTATTGTTGGCAGCTTGCAGGGCTTGTGCCAAGCACTGTCGCATTGATGTTCAGCACATTCTGCATGTATGGAGAAACTAAAACATTGGCCATAAATTTAACTAACATTCCAATGAATGTAGTGCTTTCTTATTCATTATAAGACTTGACTGTTAAATAATAATAGGAATTATCATAATAATACAAATGTTTTCATAAATGCTGCTTCACTCTTTTCTGCCTACTTTGCAAGTGAGTCAACTGAGGCTGCAGGTATGGATGGCACTTGACCAAAATCCCATGATTAGGAGGATCTGGATGTCAAACTCAGAAGGTGCCCACCTCCTGCATCCCTCTGTGAGGTATTAGAACAAACACCATCATGCCGTAACAGGTGTGGGGATGCCCAGGGATCCTTGCCCCAGATCACCCAGCTACCAAAAGGTATAGTCACTCTGACAATTCATCCATTTGAATGACATCACATGTTTACTCACAAACAACTCTTTCAGAGGTAACTGTTAATGGCAATGGATTGATTCCACAAGACAGACCTGAGATGGTCAGATTTATCCTTGGGAAGACAAGAGGCGAACAAGCCAACTTCCACAAGAAAGTTGGTCAAGGGCTGCCCCCTTGTGGCTAAGTCACTTCAATGTTAGGCTTTAACAAGCCACAATTTTGTGGCAAGGGTGAGTTACTGAAAAAGAACAAGCTGATGCCTATGAGGCCCATTTGTGTCTCATTAACACTGCCCATCCCCCTCTGCCCCTGCCCTGGCTGTTTTCTCCCATTCCCGCTGCTCCTCTCTTATCAGTCCAGCGATTTTCAGTCCATGTGTCGCAAGAGGCACACCGGTGTGTTGTAAAAAAATTTAAAACATGCAATACCTGACTATTTAGTCAGGGGCACTAATTTCTTTTCCATTAGATTATCAAATAAAAGAATGACAGCAGCCAACACAACAATAGCCATCCGATGTGAATGAATCAAAATTATACATATTTTTGGTCAGATAGGCAAAAAATGTATTTTTTGGTGTGCCACATGATGTTACTAATTACTTTATCTGTGCCATGGTATGAAAAAGGTTGAAAATCACTGTTCTAGTCTATTAAATTTTTTATTAATTCAATAATACATAATTGAACTAAGATGTAGTATTGCCTTTTACCTAACTTACATATTTTACTGACAAGGAGAAAATTCTGAGATGTTCTAAATTAAATTACAGAGGTCAAAGAGTGAGAGAAAAGTGACGGAACTGTTCATCTGTTAATGACTGAAGGTCAGCTAACAAAAGACTGCTCACATTCCTTCTGTCCGTTGGAATTTGGAATTAATTTCCAGTTGGCTATTTCTACAGATTCTTTTAGCCAGGAACCATCAAACTCCAGGAGCTCCAGTTATTGTTTACATGTGGGCTTCCCAGAATGCTGCCTGCAGCCCATCAACAGGAATGGACATTTCTTTTTGCAGACTCTGCACCTACTTCAGAGCTGGCCCTGCTTTCTCCCACCACTTCTCCTGTAGCTCATGTAAATTCTTTCAGAAGGCTTACATCTTTCTTTCCCCTGCCCCCACGTGATGTATAAAAATGCTTGCAGAGTCCAAGACAATGGATTATATGTGTCTTTTCCACCAAACCATCTGCTGGTGGTTTGGACTTCATGCCTCAAGATCAATCTTCTTTTTGGCTAGCACTTTTAAACTTTCAGTCATGGAAGTTAAAATTGTTGTTTTTAACATTACTATCTGACCTTGAGGAGAGGTTAGACAAGCAAAAGTGATTTTCAAACAACTTTTTTCATCCTCTATCATCCTTCAATTGATATCAGAAAATTTTACACAAAAAACAAATAAAAGAAGAGATGATCTGATTGAAGCCTAGCCCTCACTCCCCTTGGTCTCCTCCTGTTAAACAAACAAACAAACAAACAAAACCCACACCTCTGTATAATTCATTTTCTATAGAACACAGCCAGAAAGTCCAGACTTAGATTTTATAGCCCTGGACATTCAAATACTATTGTTGAGGGGAACCTACAGAGAACACTTATATTTTGCCAAATGAGACTGTTAGAGAAAACAGCCTGGACAAGATGGTGGCACAGGTAAATGCGGTACTGGGAACCTCCCACAACCACATCAAAAATTACAATTAAATTATAGAACAACCATTATTCAGAATGCCTGAAATTTAGCTTTACAGAAGTCCTATAACTAAGGATATAAAGAAGAAGCCATGTTGAGACTGGTAAGAAGGGTGGAGACATGAAACAAACTGGTTCCATACCCACATATGGTGGTTAAAAATCAGGAGGGATATCTTGACTACAAAAGCTAGAGGAGCTGCTTTCTCCCAGACAGAAGTGCTGGCAGATACTGTTTCTTTGCTGAGCCTTTTGCCCAAAGAGCTGGCAGTCCGGTGCCATATCTAAGTCTCCATCAACCTGGCTAACACTGTTCACCCTGCCCTGGTAATTCCCTGAGACACTGCCTCACCCAACTTTGGGGCCCATTCAAGCAGTTTCCAGTGTTTTTTTCCATACAAGTGACTTCTCTTGGCTCATGCTTCAGATTTTCCTAAAATCTCTCAAACAAGCAGTGTCTGGCTTCTGCATACCCTGTATATAATGCTAAGTGACCCCAAGGCCAGCACTAGTGGCAGCCAGACTTGGTTCACAGTTTGGCTCACAGTTTGGCTTTTTCTGGGCACCTCCTAGTCCAGGAAAAGCAGCAACCATCTGTAGACCAAGCTGGGCCCAAGCAGGGCACAGGTGGTGGCTGACCTTTTACCTTCCAAGAAGTCCCAGAGCCAGTGCACATGGTGGACAGCTTCATAGCATGCCAGATTACAACCCAACAGCCTTCATGAGTGACACACTAAGGGTGCAGCCTCAGCAGGCACCAAAGCCCCACTGAAGAAAGTCCTGCTCTATGGGGTCAGCCCCTGCAAGCAGCTCCCCCATTGTAGTTGCCGCCAGTCTTTGCAGCTAATCCCTCCCAGTGATATGCCAACAGCAATTAAGACTCAACTACAACAAGACAGCTCCTACAGCCCACACAAGGGCCATACCTAAAGCACCCAACATGGGTGACTGGGGAGTCTGTACCCCTGGACCTTGCAGGACACTTACTATATTAGGCCATTCTACCAAGTCTAGGAGACATAGCAGCTCTATATAATACATAGAAATAAACACAGGGAAGCAGCCAATATGAGGAGACAAAGAAACAGATCCCAAGTGAAAGAACAGGAGAAATCTTCAGAAAAAGAACTAAATGACGTGGAGGCAAGGAACTTACCAGATACACAGTTCAAAACAGTGCTTATAAGGATGCTCAGGAAACTCAGTGAGAACTTCAACAGCATAAAAAAGACAAGGAAATCGTAAAAAAAGAACCAGCAGAAATGAAGACTACACTAAATAAAATAAAGAATAAATTAAAGGGAATCAACAGTAAAGTAGATGAAGCAGAGTATTAAATCAGTAATTTGGAATATAAGGAAGCAGAAAACACCCAATCAGACCACCAAAAAGAAAAAAGAATCCAAGAAATGAGGATAGTGTAAGAAGCTCCTGGGATAACTTCAAGCATACCAACATTTGCATCATAGGGATGCCAGAAGGAGAAGAGAGAGCAAGAAATCGAAAAGTTATTTAGAAAAAATAAAGATGGAAAACTTCCCTAATTTGGTGAAGAAAATAGACATAGAAGTCCAGGAAGCACAGAGTTCAAACAAGATGAACCTAAAAAAACCCACACCAAGACACATCATAATAAAATGCCAAAGGTTAAAGACAAAGAGAGAATCTTAAAGGCAGCAGAGAAAAGCAGTTAGTTACCTATAAGGAAACTCCCATAAGTTTGTCAGTTGATTTCTCAACAGAAACTTTGTAGCCAGAAGGGACTGACATAAAATATTCTAAGTGAGGAAAAACAAGGACCTACAACCAAGATTACTCTACCTAGCAAAGCTATCATTTGGAATTGAAGGACAAATAAAGAGCTTCCCAGAAAAGACAAAGCTAAAGGAGTTTATTACCACCAAACCAGTATTACAAGAAATTTTATAGGGTCTTCTTTAAGGAGAAAAAGAGAAAAAAAATATTAAAAATATGAATAGGTCCCAGGTTCGATTCCAGTCAAGGGCATGTGCCTTGGTTGCGGGCACGTCCCCAGTGGGTGGTGTGCAGGAGGCAGCTGATCAAGGCTTCTCTCTCATTGATGTTTCTAACTCTCTATCCTTCTCCCTTCCTCTCTGTAAAAAAATCAATAAAATATTTTTTTTAAAAAAATGAAAATATGAATAATAAAATGGCATTAAATATATATCTGTCAACAAGTATTTTATATGCAAATGGATTAAGTGCACCAATCAGAAGAGATACAGTGTTTGAATAGGTTACAAAACCAGACCCTTATTTTATGCTGTATGTATGTAAGGGACTCATTTCAAATCAAAAGACACACACAGGCTTGGTCAGTGTGGTTCAGCTGGTTGGCGCATCATCTGTACATAGAAAGGTGGTGGATTCAATTCCTGATCAAGGCACATACCCAAGTTGCAGGTTCAATCCTCAGTCAGGGCATATATAGGAGGCTTCTCTCACATCAATGTTTCTCTCTCTCTCTCCCCCTTCTCTCTCTCTCTCTCTCTCTCTCTCTCTCTCTCTCTCTCTCTCTCTCTCTTCCCCTTCTTCTCTCTAAAAAAATTCAATAATAAATAAAATAAAATAAATAAGACACACACAGAATGAAAGTAAAGGGATGGAAAATGATATTTCATGAAAATGGAAACAACACAAAACAAAAAATGTGGGGTAGCAATACTTATATCAAACCAAATAGACTTTAAAACAAAAGCTATAACAAAAGAGAAAAAAAGACCTAACATCTCTATTTCTAAGTATTTATTCAAAGGAACCCAAAACACTAAAGCAAAAGGATCTATACATTCATATGTTTATTGCAGCAAGATATAAAAGCAACTTAAGTGTCCATCAATACATGAATGGATAGCCCAGGCAGTGTGGTTGAACATCAAACTATGGTCCAGGAGGTCATGGTTCTATTCCTGGTCAGGGCACATGCCCAGGTTATGGGCTTGATTCCCAGTGGGGGGTGTGCAGGAGGCCCCCAATCAATGATTCTCTCTCACCATTGATGTTTCTATCTCTCTCTCCCTCTCCCTTCCTCTCTGAAATCAATAAAAATATATTAAGAAAAAAAATAGATGAATGGTTAAAGATAAAGATCTATACAATGAAATATGATTCAGCCATAAAAAAAGAATTAAATCTTGCCATCTGCAACAACAGGGATAGACCTAGAGAATATTATGCTAAGTGAAATAAGCCAGTCAGAGAAAAACAAGTAACAAATGATTTCACTCATATGTGGAATTTAATGAACAAACTGAACTACCAAGCAAAATAGAGACAGACTCATAGATAAAGAGTAGGCAGACAGCTCAGGGAGGGGTGGTGGTGTTCGGGTGGGGGTGGAAGGATTAAGCAAAATAGAAAAAAAAAAAAAAGGCTATAACAAAAGACAAAGAAGGGCCCAGCATTGGCATCATAGGGGTGCCAGAAGGAGGGGAGAGAGCAAGAAATCGAAAGATATTTAGAGCCCTTACCGGTTTGGCTCAGTGGATAGAGCATCAGCCTGTGGACTGAAGGGTCCCAGGTTCGATTCCAGTGAAGGGCATGTACCTTGGTTGTGGGCATATCCCCAGTAGGGGGTGTGCAGGAGGCAGCTGATCGATGTTTCTAACTCTCCTTCTCCCTTCCTCTCTGTACAAAATCAATAAAAAAATTTTTCAAAAAAGATATTTAGAAAAAGTAATGATGGAAAACTGGACAGCAGTGTGGTGATTGCTGAGGGGAGGGGAGGAGAGGAGGTGAAGGTGGGTATGGGGCGGATAAATGGTGATAGAAGGAGACTTAACTTGGGGTGATGAACAACAATACAGCAGGGGTCCTCAAACTACAGCCCGCAGGCCACATGCAAATACAAATATTGTATTTGTTCCTGTTTTTTTTTTTTGTTTTTTTTTTTTACTTCAAAATAAGATGTGTGCAGTGTGCACAGGAATTTGTTCATAGTTTTTTTTTAAACCATAGTCCGGCCCTCCAACGGTCTGAGGGACAGTGAACTGGCCCCCTGTTTAAAAAGTTTGAGGACCCCTGCAATACAGTGTACAAATGATGTGTTGTAAAATTGTGCACCTGAAATCTGTATCATGTTGTTTACCAGTGTCACCCCAATAAATTCAATGTAAAAAATGGGCAAGAATGGGGGTACTACCCATATTCAGAGAAACCGAGATACAAACCTGCACATAACTTTGAAGTACTTTGTCTACTCGAAATAAGTAGGTGTCATTGCTCACATTGTTGTAGTTTTCAATGAAGAATCTGAGTGTTGAATTCATGTTTTTCTTGCTTGTGGACTTCTCCTGGAAGCCTCCCCACCTTTGAAAGTGACCCAATTTGGCCGTCAGGACCAGAGCAGCCAACAACAACAGAAGGTTTCTCCAGCATTCAGCTCCCATGTCCGCAGCTTCAGAAACCGCCTATCCACTGCACCTTCAGGCTCGCTCGCTGCTCATCCACAGCCCTCACCAACGCAGCCTTTCCCCGGAGACAGCTGCCTGCATTTAAACAGAATTCCTCTCAACACCCTGCCCACAATTTGATGGAAGGACCAGACAGAGAAGTCTCTCTGCGTGGCTGTCCAACCTACTCTCAGGTCAGGTCATTTTCCACACCCATCCGGTTCTTCGGTGTTTCAGACAGGCGTAATTTCTAAACTCCTGCCAAGGTGGGTAAGACCTTCTCCCTGCCTTTACACCTACAAAGGAAGAAAAATCTAAAACAGACCCCTGCAGTGCTATGCAATAAGACCTGGTGTATTGGACAGAGGAACACCATTCATGGAAATAGGGAAAGGCTTATGGAGAACATGATGTTTGGACTGGGATATAAGAAATCAGGGGCATGGAACAGGGTCAGGGGCATTCTACTTACCTACTTTGGGTTCCAACTATCTCACCCAGCCATCACCTATTTCCTATGCTTCTCTAGAGGTTCTCTGTACTCCCCCGCCAGCTACTCACCACAGATTTCTGCCGGCTGAATTTCTCACTGTGCCTGCAGGCCCTGGCACTGGCTCAAGCTATCTTAGTATGAGCCCAGCAGAGCTTTGTGAGGTAAGCCCCACCCGCCTCCTTGTGAGGGAGGAACACATTGTGAACTTTACTTATTCAGAATTTAATCATGCACTTGTGATGGTTGCCAAGTGGGAGGGGCCATGGTGGGTGAGTGAAAAAAGGGGAGGGATTACATTGTATAAATTGCTGGGTATAAAACAGTCACAGGGATGTAAGTACAGCATGGGGAATATAGTCAATAATACCGGAATAACTATGTATAGTATCAGATGAGTACTACTCATTGAGGTAATTACTTCATAAGTTATATAAATGTAAAATAACTATGTTGTACACCTGTATCTAATATCTGTCACCTGTAATTGAAAAATTAAAAATAATATTTTTCAAAAAAGAAAGTTGATTTCTAAAGTTTGGGTGTTGCTTATAAAGGGAAGGAATGTCTCCTGTACCCTCTTTGGGGCTCTGGGTTGGCCTAAGAATTATTAAACTGGTATAAGACAGAGTAACCAGAGGAAAACACACACATTTAATTGAATTTTTACGTTTTTGTGGGAGACCTGACAAGAGAATGGCAACCCAAAGAAGTGCTCTGAGCAGAAAGGTTGTATACCTGTAGACAAAGAAATAGATTTGTAAAGAATTGGCAAGACAAAGGAGTTTGGGTGAGGGGTAGTAAGTGGTAAAGTCTCAAGGTTTGTTTATAAAGCCTTCACGGCCCTAAATTCCCCACCTCTAGTGATAAAGATGTTTTCCTTCTTTCTGGTACCAGGAGGGCACTTACACAGGGACAGTTATCTCTTGCTTTCAAAGGAGAAGGGTATGGGGAGGTCAGAGTGTCTTTCCTGCTTCTGCTGTTTTCTCAAACTCCTTCAGATTCCTCATCTGTCCCTCTAGTCCAGTGGTTCTCAACCTGTGGGTCGAGACCCCTTTGGGGGTTTGAAAGACCCTTTCACAGGGGTCGCCTAAGACCATCGGAAAACACATATATAATTACATATTGTTTTTGTGATTAATCACTATGCTTTAATTATGTTCAATTTGTAACAATGAAATTGGGGTTCACCACAACATGAGGAACTGTATTAAAGGGTCGTGGCATTAGGAAGGTTGAGAACCACTGCCCTAGTCAGTCCTCACTCTATCAGGTTTGTCTCTCTGCCCTGTCACCTCTGCTCACCAGGCTCTGGGTGTGGCCTGCGGGAGAGTGGGAGTTCCTGTAGGTTTACTGTGAGGGAGAGAGAGAGAGAGAGAGAGAGAGAGAGAGAGAGAGAGAGAGAGAGAGAGAGAGAGAGAGAGAGAGAGAGAGAGAGAATGAATGAGGGAAATACCCAGAAACAGAAGAATTTCCAATATATATCCCTGAAACCCTTAAATCACAAGTTCTAGTTTAGAGGAGGTAGTCCATTCCACCTCCTTTCCAGCTGACTAGATGGGAGGACCTAGAATTGTACGTTTTAGCATAGTTGTGGAGAGTTCTTACAATGTACACTCCCTGGACCCCACCTCTAGGAGATCCTGATACAAAAAGCTAGTGACTCAGGAGTCTGTATTTCTTGGACATTCTTTAGAGTGTCCACATTGAGCTAAGTTTGGGAACTGTTTTAATCACCATACTGATGCTGCACTTCAGAGCTTTTGAGATGGCCCTACTCCATTAAATCCCCATGTTATTGGACAGGGACCATCCAGAACAGGTAAACCTCTTCCAGCCTGTAGTGTGTGGGTTCTTGACTTTATGCAGGAGAGATTTCACAGCATAAGTACAGGTGATATAGACAGTACTTTGATTAAAGCTAGGGACAGTGAAACAGGAAAGCCTAGGATAGAAGCAACAGGAGAGAGAGGGGGGGCTGCTTTAGCTCTCTAGAAATGTTACAGGAAAGAAGTGAGCCAAGGTAAGGCTTCTGCCAGCTCACTGGAAAGTCAGAGAAAAGGGACCTTGGAGACAAGTTCAAGGGGTTAGCCAAGGGTGAGCTGCCACTGCCCATTGCTCCTCTGGTTGCAAGTTTCCTGGGGTCCCTTAGGAGATGCATGCCTGTGGGGGAAGGGAAAGGTATGGGCATGCTCCTGGGAGGGAGAGCTTTGCTGGGTCCTTTGTCTTGAAGGGTTTAAAAGACTGGGAGTTTAGGGGAGGTCTCAGGAGAAGATCTCATACAATATTCATCAATTTTATGCTGATACATCAAATGAGATTTATTCCCATAATTTCATCTGTCCTTGTATGTGGTTGGCAAATGGTGCTAATTGGACTTCTAATATCTACTAGCATCTCTTTGAGTAGGATGATTTAAGCTATTTACCTTCTGGTTAGGAAGAAGTGTAAACCATTTACTCTTGGGTCCTTGATTATGGAAGATAGGATTTTGTGACTTACTAGATGGCTGTAAACTGCCTGGCCATTTAACCCTCTGTCCTAGTTTCCCTAGTCCACTTATCAAAGAATTTTCCTAGCTTCTTACAATCCTGCCTCACCCGTAGATGGCTCTGCTTTTCAAGTGCTTACGTTCTTTTTTGTTCTTTTCATTTTTCCTCTTTTCTCCTGCATTTATGCCACCTCCAATTTCCTGCTCCCAAAATACACAAGTTAGGATAATGCATGTAGTAATACTAAATAAACTCGAAGATCTGAGATTTCCTTCTACTTTTGGAGTCCAGCTGATATGGTTGTAATAAGCTAGGTATTAATAATAGGGGAAAGGAGCAAAAGGGGAGGCCAGACATTATAAGCACAGCCATCTGGGCACCTTCACCAGGAAGCTGAAACTTTAGACTCCCCAGGGAATCACTGGCCCATTCCCCAAAGATCACTAGGGGTAGGGGAGATGGATACGTGTGCAGTAAAGTCAGGGTGACGTAGGGAAGGTGCCTGTCAGTCAAACTTGGGAACAGAAATCGTTTGCTAGAGGACTGGGGCCACTGCAAACCTGTGAAAATTTGGGGATATATAATCCCAAGACAAAGGAATTCTCACCCTCTTGGCTCTTGTGACTCTTTTACATTTGCCCATGTTCCTGCAGAGCCGTGTGGCCCTAGAGGCCCCATGGCAGATGGCCATGCAGACCCCACATGCAATGGACTGATGGACTGCAGCAGGGAACACACACTAAGCTAGCCTGCTGGGTTGGACTTGCCCCAACATGGAACGGAAACTCTGGGCAATGGCTTTAATCCCAGCCCTGCTGAAGGCAAAGATGGACTTCTTCCTTGGTGGGACTACGGAAATGTAACCTGGGAAGCGCAGGGGTTTAATTCCACAGAAATAAAGCTTTCTACAATATCTCATCCTCCCGTGCGAGTCTCAGAAAATTCCTTTTCTCATGATATCACAAGAAGCTCACTCCCCCTCTCCTCCCAGCAACAGGTAGGTACTTGGAGAGCTCCCTACAGATAACACTGAAATGTGAAACTCTGATGTTTGCTTCAGTCATCTTTCTAGGAGTTTGGGCCTTCTTGTCTTGCTCCCTGAAAGCATCGTCTTAGACAGATTTTGTGTGGCAGTGACCACAGAGTACCGATTAATAGTTTGAAATTGTCACAAGCTCTCATTTGGCCATGATCTTTGTATTTGCGTAACCACCTCTGCTTTAGCATTGCCAAATGTAAACGATCTAGACAAGGCTTTGTATTAAAAAACGAACAAACAACTCCCTCTGGGACAGTCCTGGAAATCTTTGGCAGACAATGGCATCTATCTATGGATACTTCTCCTAGGAGATTAGAATTTTTATTGGAAGTCAGATATTGTGTCCCAGGAGATCCACCGCCTATGGAAAACATTATGTAAAGGATAAAGAGAGCTCAATGGCTCACATCCATTGAAAAGAATTCAGTCAATAAAAACAGTGGATTATGCATATATTGCATATATGCAACTCAATTATAATCAAGCAAGAGAGGACCATTAGAAGGTTGCAATATGGGGAGACTGAAAAATAACTCTGAATTTATATTGGGAGAAATGATACATTCTTAAATGTCTTGCTCTGGAGGTAAAAATGTCTCTTTCTGCCAGCTGTTCCTGGGTGGGTGAGTGGGTAAATGGGCATCACACAGTTAATGAAGTTATTTTTGTGTGTGGCCGCTCTGTATTTCCTTTTGCAAAACTAGACTGTAGGTTGAGCATTCCATTCTGGGATCCAGGTATCTCATCCATCCACTGGCCACATGCCAATTGTGCTGAGCAGGAATTCCTGAACCAACATAATGCTGAGTGTTTAAGGTGATCTTTCTGGAAGCCAGGGGTCATTTTCCATTTCCCGCATACTTAAAGGATTAAACTTCACCTTGGCCTAAGACCCCACCCCCAGCGCCAGCGGTCAGGGAGATTCGACCCCACCCTGGCCTGCTCTGCATCCCACTGGGAACTGTCCTTGACCCCAGCCGAACCAATCTGCGCTTCGCGCCTGCGCTCCCGCCTCCAGGGTGGGTCCCGGACTACAAATTCCGGCAGGCTGTGCGCACCGCGCCTGCGCGCGCCGCCTTGCAAGAAGGGAGCGAAGGCGTGGTAGGCGCATTCAGCCGGCAGAGGAGGTTGTGGCGGCCGCGTTAGGAAGTATGGACAACGCAGGGAAGGAGCGCGAGGCAGTCCAGCTGATGGCGGATGCCGAAAAACGACTTAAGGCCTCCCACTCCTTCCTCCGAGGGCTGTTTGGGTGAGCGTCAGGCCGCGCGCGTCCTGAGGGGGTCTCCATCCCCGGCCCATCCCCGGTTGACTGCCCCCCAACGCGTCCCTCTGGGAGCCGCTAGGGCCCCCACACCTCTGCACGACGCGGTCTCTACAACCCTTAAAAAGCCCAGGGGCCTCCAGCCCCAGAGCACCCTCCCGCGATTCTCTAGGGCCCACTGAACCTACTCCTATGCCCCACTATGTCCCCTCGGGCACGGAGCTGTCTTCGCGTTGGTGCGAGGATCCCACGGCCTTAAGGGTCCGCGGCAGCGGGTGTGCGGTGGCCCTAACCGCAGTGGCCGGACGGATGGGTTCGTTTCGCCCCCGCTGAGCCCGCGTAGCTAGGGAGACCTGTGTGGCGTCGGCGCGAGGCGGCCCGGGAGCCCGCGGGGCTGCACCTTGGACCCCTGGCTCGCGCATCTGGGGAGCGTCTGGCTGGGCGATGCGCCCCGCGGTGGAGCAGACGGCCCCCAGCACCCCTAGCCCAGCGTCCGTGTGCCCGTTTTCATTGCGCCAAAGTAGACATTTAATAAATAGTCGTTGGATGGACGGATGTTTTCTCAGCTTAGCATTTTTCCTTCACCAGAGATTGATGTGATTGCCGGGGCCTCCTTTTTGGTTAAGGATAACGCAGCGAATCACTCTCATTTCCTGTAATTCTTCCATGCGCTTCTGGGGAAGGTCTTAAATTCGGACTTTGCAGAAAGCAAAGCCTGCATTGACAGTTCTTGGAAGCATTATGGCCAGGAGAATATGTGAATGATTCAGCTGTTTAGAATTAGAGAGGCAGAGCTATCGCGGGTTTTGTTGTTGTTGTTGTTTCCCTTTTGAAAGTGAAAGATCCTCTGCTGACACCAGGAGCGCATTTTTTATTCTTGAGAAGGGCAAGTGGCCCGTACTCAACCATTGCATTAGTAGGCGCGGTTTTATTTCTGTACAAATTCAGTTTGGAATCTGCTTGTTTTGCCAGCTTCATTCTTCAGGTTGTGGTCCTTGACCGTTGTTGACACATCCCCAGGAACTGCTTAAATGCAGGCTCCACGCTGTGCACAGCAGTGTGGGGTGCAAAGACACAGAGATACGGCTTCCTGCTTTCAGGAACCTTTCCGAGGGCATGTATCCCAGCTGGGTTCAAAATTCCTCATGTGATGTGTAGTTTGAAATGCAGTGAATCCTAAGTTTGTTCCCCTTTAAAAAAGTTACCACAGTGCATAAGGAACACTGCCCAATACTTGATGCTAACACCAAACAGTAGCTCCTTCCTCTGATTCAGAAAACGTTTAAAATTTATTTAGGTAAAATTTAATGTCCTAGCAGCTGTGGGCAAACTACGACCCGCGGGCCGGATCCGTTCCCTTTGAAATGAATAAAACTAAAAAAAAAAAAAAAAGACCGTACCCTTTTATGTAATGATGTTTACTTTGAATTTATATTAGCTCACACAAACACTCCATCCATGCTTTTGTTCCGGCCCTCCGGTCCAGTTTAAGAACCCATTGTGGCCCTTGAGTCAAAAAGTTTGCCCACCCCTGTACCTAGTGTCTCATGTCAGGAGATGTTTTAATGTCACAGCATATTTCAAGCCAGGGTGTCCTTCCCTGGAAGAGAATTTGTAATTGGCAGGAGAAAAAAGCATGCCAGCACTTGATGCTTGTTTCAGGGGAACACATTGCCTTTTTTTTTTTTTTTTTAAAGAGGTGTTGTATCATTGTTTTTGTGAAACTAGGCCAAATCTTGTCATTAATCCTAAAAGGATTTTGAAAAGCCTTTTTTTTTTTTTTTCTTTTGAAGGCCTTTTTGTTTTGAAAGAAACATCTATTTTTCCTTGGCTGGTAATCACCAATTTTTTTGTTGTTGTTAATATTTTTTCATTGATTTTTAGAGTGGAAGGGGGTGGGGGGCGGAGAGAGAGAGAGAGACAGACATGATCCGTTGCTTCCCGCATGCAGCCCAACAGGGACTAGGGATCCAGCCTGCAACCAAGATATGTGCCTTTGACTGAATCAAAGCAAAGACCCTTGAGTCCCCTGGCCCATGCTCTAACCACTGAGAAACCTGACTAGGGCCCAGCTGGTGCTTTAAAGGATACAGGTGATGCTGTTTTGAGGATGTGGCAGCCATTAAAATGTGCTCAGCATTTTGCAGATATTTTACATCATGTATGCAGTCTTAGCTACACATTAAAACCTATTAGGAGTTCATCTTCTTCACTCATTGTTTATCCACCACCCACATTTGTGGCAGTAATGTATCCTCAAAATTATTCTATAGCTCTTCCTTTTTGTGGCTCTCAGTAAAATTAAATGAAAATATGCATTGTATATTTCCAAGAAAAAATCAGTCATGTATTATTTTGTGTGTAAGGCACAAGTCCCGTGCTTGTTTTAGAAATGTCAGTGTTCCTTTCTCACATCCCTCCCATAGGAAAAAAGATGCCGGGGAGGCACAACCATCACAAGAAACCAGTTAGTGAGTGGTGCTTTGTGTTTCTTCTTGACTGCCAGTTCAACCGTGATGTGTTTTGTGGTTGTGGAATTCAATTAAAACTCACTCTTTCTGAATGGGTTACCATAGTTTAGCAAAACTGCAGCAAAAGAGTCGTGTTTTCATTTTATGTGTTTCCAGAGGTGAGCTATTGAATTTGGTACTTGATTTCAAATTCCGATTTAGAATATTAGTGAACTGCTTAGAATGATCTCTAAATGAGCTGCTTAGTAGGGCTTGGATTTGTCAGTTTTGACAATAAGATAGTTTTGCAAAGCTAAGGCCTCTGTTACTATCCCTCCATCTTGCTGTTAGGAGACCAGATTGGGGATAGCCTGCACCTCAAAGAGAGTGGCTGCTTAAGAATGACAGATGTTCTGGATGATTAATGCTTTCTTCTCTTGCTTTTGAATGTTCCCCCATCTCAAAGCTTATAACAGAGACATAAATCTGGCAGGGTCAAAATAAATTTAATGAAATAACCCTACTGGGTTATCTTGAAATAATTATAAGTCTAGAATTTCTATTTGTGAAAATAGGGAATATTTCTTACTCATTGTGGACCATTAATTATCAGTTTGCTTTTAAGAGAGAGAGAATGAAAATGAGAGAGAAATATCAATTTGCTGTCCCACTTATTTATGCATTCATTGGTTTATTCTTGTATGTCCCCTGACCCCGGATCAAACCCACAACCTTGGAGTATCAGGGTAACGCTCTAACCAACTGAACTATCCAGCCAGGACTCAGTATTTACTCAACTTTATTTTGAGAAAGATTTTGCTTTAAGTTTTTCTAAAATGTGGGGATATGTGATACCATTTGTAAAACATTTAAGTCTCCCTCAGTTACAATAGATATTCAAATGTAGATTAAATTTTTTTAAAAAGTCAATAGCTCAGATTTAGAGACAAGTAGTATATTTCTTATGTACTAATATCAGCAATAGAATATTCTATATACTGGATAGTTATTTTCTATATATTACATAGTATATATTATATATGAACTATAATAAATACAGCTCTAATTCTCTCATTTACTAATTTGATGACCCTGGCCAAGTAAATCATAACCAGAGCTTCTGTATTTTTCAGCTTTCAAATGGGCAGAGGGAAATAATCTACTTTTCAAAATTGTAAGGGTTGAATGAGGTATCAGAATGCTTATTAAGCTGCACAGAGCTATATTGCTATTATATCATTTGGTTTTTCCAATTATAGTGTCAAGTTACAGTTTGTGTATCAAACTGTATGGGTTACCCTAGTATAGCAAAACTGCCAGCAAAAGAGCTATGTTTTCATTTTATGTGTTTCCAGAGGTGAGCTATTGAATTTGGTACTTGATTTTTAAATTCCAATTTAGAATCTTAGTGAACTGCTTAGAACAGGAGTAGGGAATGTCTGGCCCTTGGGCCGTATAAGGCCTGCAAAATCATTTGGTCTGGCCCTGCCAGGGCATTATGGTTGAGTTAATTAAATGTTTGACCAAATATAGCAGGCTAATTTTTAAGTTGATAATTTTGTATGGCCCAAAAATGACGTTATAAATATCCAAATGGCCTTTTGCAGAAAAAAGATTCTCCACCCTGGCTTACAACGATCCCTAAATGAACTGCTTAGAATGGCCTGGGTTTGACAGTAAGATAGTTTTGAATGGCTAAGGCCTCTCTTATTATTTTCTCCATCTTGTTACTAAGAGACCAGATTGGGGATAGACTGCACAGTGCACATCAGGTTGGCCTTTTTCTGTTTGCATTTTTTCAGTGTTCACCATTTTTTCTCTCACTAGAGGCCCAATGCATGAAATTCATGCAAGAGGCTCGGCCCTCGCAGACCCGGCTTCATCCGGAAGGATATCCGGGAGGTCGTTCGGCTGTCTGGTCTAATTAGCATATTACGCTTTTATTATTATAGATTCCTGTGAGCCCTGTGAGGTGCATACTTGTTTATAAAAGGTCGGGATAACCCAGTGGTTGTGTGTGGCTCTAGAATGTAAGCCCCTAGGGAGTCTGTCTTATTTTATTACTATGGCATACCTCATTGTGGTGAGCAAGGGAGCATCCCTAAAAGGAATCACTGGTTAATTAGGGGAGACCTCCCCAAAAGCCAATAGAATCACACACAGGTTACACACAAAGAGTGGGAGCTTATGCAATAGAAGTGAGCTGAGCAAGCATCTGGCATCAAGTCCCAGTCACTGGCAGCATAACAGGTGGAGAGGCTACAGCGGTGGCACAGGTCCAGTGGAGTGGAAGTCTGGCAGGGCTCCGAGCATGACCCTTGGTACAGCCAAGCTTGAGGACTGGGTGGTCAGAGCTCTGAGTTTTTATAGCCCACTAGAGGCCCGGTGCACGAAATTTGTGCACTGAGGGGAGGGGGGTTCCCTCAGCCCGGCATGCGCCCTCTTGCAGTCCGGGACCCCTCACTCCTTACCACCTGCCTGCTCGCTGCTCTTTAAGCTTGGCTCACTGCTCCTTAGCACTGCTGCAGAGGCGGGAGAGGCTCCTGCCACCGCTACTGCACTCACCAGCTGTGAGCCCAGCTTCTGGCTGAGTGGTGCTCCCCCTGTGGGAGCACACCGACCACCAGGGGGCAGCTCCTGCGCTGAAATCTGCCCCCTGGTGATCAGTGCGCATCATAGCAACCGGTCATTCCACCGTTCGGTCGATTTGCATATTAGGGTTTTATTATATAGGATAAGGGGTGGAGGTCCCACTCATATTGGTGTCTAGATGGAGCCCTTGTCCAAGTGTCCAGACTTATTGATTTTGGTCATTCCAGTCCCTCCTAGAAGCATTCCTGATGCACCCCCTTACCTTAGCCTTGACATAGCACTTGGCATAACTGTCATGGCTGACAGTGACTCCATTTTATATGGTTAAAGGTGTCCAAAAAGTCTGATAATGCTCTTGCTCTATACAGTCACTCAGCACATGGTATGCAGTAGGCACTTAGTGAATATTGGTGGAGAGAATATGTGAATGCTAATACAAATGCTGATTTTTATTTTTATTTATTTTTTACTCTTTTGTCTGGTTTTTAAGAGCAAAGGCAACAACATGAAAGGGAGCTCATGTCACTTCTATGTTTTACTTAAATATCTGTTTATTATAAATATAATAGCTATATATGGTAGAAAAATGCAAGGAATACAGAAAGATTTCAATTAAAAAGTAAAATTTTCCCTGAATCTTCTCTCTTCTAAACATTACTTCCTAGAAGTGACTTTTTATTTTTATTCTTTTATTTTTTTAATATATTTCTTACTGATTTCAGAGAGGAATAGAGAGATGGAAGCATTGATGAGAGAGAATCATTGATCAGCTGCCTCCTTCCTGGGGATCAAGCCAGCAACCTGGGCATATGCCCTGACCAGGAATCGAACTATGACCTCCTGATTCATATGCCAATGCTCAACTACTAAGCCACACCAGTCGGGCTGATTTATTAATATTAGACAGTATCTATCAATTGTGCTAAAAATGATGAATTTAGCATAGCTTACATGGCCTTGCATTTTCTCCTTTACTTCCTGATTTTACTAAATTAATTCTCAGTTTCTAAATACTACTTTTTATATGTAAATAATATGTAAAGCTGTAATTCTACTTTAAAATTTTAAAAACAACATTTCCCGCCCTAGTCAGCTTGGCTGAGTGGATTAAGCTTCGGCCTGCGGACCAAAGGGTCCCCAGGTTTGATTCAGGCCAAGGACACATACCTTGGTTGCAGGCTCCTTCCTGGCCCAGGACCTGGTCAGGCATGTGCACGAGGCAACCAATCGATGTGTTTCTCTCACAACGATATTTCTCTGCCTTTCCCTCTCTCTTCCATTCTCTCTAAAAATCAATGGAAAATAGGCTCTGGTAAGGATTAAAAAATATATATATGAATATATTTCCCTATTTCTGTGGGTTATAGATTGGCTGTGAACATATTGTCCAAACTGGGATTGATTGATTGATGGATGGATTTTAGAGAGAGAGGAAGTGAGACTGACAGACAGATATAGATTTGTTGTTCCACTTACTTATGCATTCATTGGTTGCTATTTGCATGTGCCCTGATCAAGTATTGAAACCACAACCTTGGCCAAACTGGGATATTTGTGAGGTATCAAGAAATAGATATAAATCAAGGGTGTTCTTACAACCAAGATATAGGGTTATCCTAGTTATAGAAGACTTTATAATCTATTTTTATGCTTTTAATTTTTGATTATATGATTAGATTATAAAATCAGTAAAGCTTTTATACCTTCAAAATTTTTTCAGTGACTGACAGAGTTCACAGTAAGGAAACTTAGTAAGAGAATTTCACAATGTTAGCTATTTCTGTATTTAAATGGAGCTTATTGTAAGAATGGTATTTAATTAAAATCTAACTAATATATCACTACTTTCTTGGTTCAAGTATATACTTTTTCATGGTAAGGAAGTATCTGTCAATTCCTGTCTTAATGGATGTTTTCATGAGTTATTGAATGAAGTTACATTTTTAAGGCCTTTTCCATATCTGTGGAGGTAAACATGATTTTTCTCCTTTGTTATTAATATGTTAATTCATGAATTTCCTCATAATGAACTGTCCTTGCATTCCTTGAATAAACCCTCTAGGTTATAATGTATTTCTCTTAATGGGCTAATGGATTCTGTTTTTAAATATCTTAATTGTAATTATTTTATTTCTAACCAGAGGCCTGCTGCACAAATTCTTGCACAGGTGGGGTCCCTCAGGATGGCCTGCGGAGATCGGCCCCTGGCTTGTGCCCCAGCCTCACAGCCCCAGCTCGAAACCCCAGCCTTGCAGCCCCACAGCCCCGCCTTGGCCTGGTGCCATCCCCTCACCTGCTTCACCATCTCCCCTGCGGGGCGATCGATTGGGGCAGGCCCCCCACCCAGCTCCCTCAGTGCCTGGGTGGGGAAGATATTCCCCTTTCCAGCTCCATTTTAAATGAGGTTTTCTTTATTTAGGTTCACAGGGCAAAAACAAGACTTCACATTATTTGATGATCAGTTGGGTTTTAAAACTCAAATGCATTGCCCTAGCCAGTTTGGCTCAGTGCATAGAGCATTGGCCTGCAGACTGAAAGGTCCCGGGTTCGATTCCTGATCAAGGGCATGTGCCTGGGTTGCAGGCTCGATCCCCAGTAGGGGACATGCAGGAGGCAGCCAATCAATGATTCTCTCTTATCATTGATGTTTCTATCTCTCTCTTCCTCTCCCTTCCTCTCTGAAATCAATAAAAAAAAATAAATAAATAAAAAACACACACACAAATGACTTATCTGCATGTAGGTATCATCCGAGCTCTCTGAAATAATGGGCCTGTAATTTTCCTGAGCTGATTCCCTGCCAGCTCTCTAAATGGGAACGAACAGGATGGCATAGTGAGGAGAAGCAGGGACTCACAGGCTGACTTCAAGGACTCAAGACACAGCTCCCCTACTCGCTGATGTCAGTGGAACATAGGGCTGTGACCAAGCTTTCTCAGTGTAACATGGGTGGGGGTTGGACACTCTGTTTTTTCTAACCTGAAGTTTAATGTTCTTTCCTTAGCATTAAGGGGTAGGAACTTTATTTCCTGTGTTTTCTGGCACACACTGATCTCAATGAATGATTCCTGAGTAAGCATGATCGAAAAGAGGAGGGAGGTCAGCCTTGCCCCAGGAATTGGAGGGAAGGGGAAAGTCCGCTGGGCTGCTTGGTGGTGGGGATGGTGCTGGTGGTTCTTGTTCAGGCTGGTCACTGTTTTCTTCATGGTGGTAAAGTGTTTTCTTCTTCAAGGTTAAGATACCATAATAAACCCTCTAGGTTATAATGTATTTCTCTTAATGGGCTAATGGATTCTGTTTTTAAATATCTTAATTCTAATTATTTTATTTCTAACCAGAGGCCTGGTGCACAAATTCTTGCACAGGTGCAAAAAATAGTCAATTTGGCCCAATTTAGCTTTCTTAATGTCAATTTATTATCATTATATACATTATATCCACTTTATAATGTAGTTTACCTCACAGAAACTTGTTTGTGTTTTCTAGACTCTTCTACCTCAGTGTGTGGTCTCTGGATAATAATCAGTTGCATTATTTGATTGTGAACTCTGAATGTTTGTCCTTAAAACTTATAAAAATTAACTTTCATATGCCTATTCTTTTACTAGAATAGGCATTTGAAATAATTTCAAAAGTCCTTTTATTTCGTTAAATTTTAAACTTAAGTTATCTTTATGATAAGTGGCTTTCTCTAGTACTTTGAAAATAAAAATACTATGTTTTTTCTTTTTTTTTTTTAACATATATTTATTGATTTCAGAGAGGAAGGGAGAGGGAGAGAGAGAAGAAACATCAATGATGAGAGAGAATCATCCATCAGCTACCTTTTGCACATCCCCCCAGTGGGGACTGAGCCCACAGCGCAGGCATGTGCCCTGACTGGGAATCCAACCGTGACCTCCTGGTCATAGGTCGACACCCTCAACCGCTGAGCCACGCTGGCCCAGGCAAAAATATTTATGTTTTAAGAGAGGTGAGGGTCTTGAGTCTAGCAGGAGGGTGCACTTAATATTTTTATAATGCTCACTAAACTTGAAATCAGGTGTTCAGTTTCACCACTGACCTTGCCTGAATGACCTTGGGTGAGCCATGACCTCCAGATACAGTTTTCTCTTCTTTAAAATGGATATAGCGTCTTTCATGATTGTTGCAATAGTGAAATGACATAACGTGGAAATAACCAGCATAAAACCTGGCATAATGTAGGCGTTCTATCTCTGAAAATAATAGGATGAAGTATATTTTAATTAAGCTAGTTCTATTTGGAAACCTTTAATAAGAATGATTGTGTTATAATTATAGGTAAAGATTCCTGGTATACTTTAGAAAAACAAGACACAAGAAAATAGCAAGTTTTTGTTAGATCCAAAGAGCTATGGTTAATATTGAAAACTCTGTCATGTTGGGAATTTTTCTTTTTTTTTTTTTTTTTTTTATCTTTTTTTTTGTTTTTTTTTTTGTTTTTTTTAATATATTTTTTATTGATTAAGATATTACATATGTGTCCTTGTCCCCACGTTACCCTCTACCCCCCACCCCCCCCACCCCCGCTCATGCCCTCACCCCCCCGTTGTCCATGTCCATTGGTTAGGCCTATATGCTTGCATATAAGTCCTTTGGTTGATCTTTCCCCCTTACCCTCACCCTCCCCTACCTTCCCTCCAAGTCCCGACAGTCCAATCAATGCCTCTCCGTCTCTGGATCAGTCCTTGTTCATCAGCTTATGTTGTTCATTATATTCCACAAATGAGTGAGATCCTGTGGTATTTATCCGCTCTCAAGTTCCATCCCTGCTGTGGCAAATGGTAAGAGTTCCTTTTTCTTCTTCCTCTTCTTAAAGAATACCTTTCAGCATTTCATATAATGCTGGTTTGGTGGTGATGAACTCCTTTAGCTTTTTCTTATCCGTGAAGCTCTTTATCTGACCTTCTATTCTGAATGATAGCTTTGCTGGATAAAGTAATCTTGGTTGCAGGTTCTTGCTATTCACCACTTTGAATATTTCTTGCCAGTCTCTTCTGGCCTGCATGGTTTCTGTTGAGAAATCAGCTGACAGTCGTATGGGTACTCCCTTGTAGGTAACTGACTGTCTTTCTCTTGCTGCTTTTAAGATTCTCTCTTTATCTTTTGCTCTTGGCATTTTAATTATGATGTGTCTTGGTGTGGTCCTCCTTGGATTCCTTTTGTTTGGGGTTCTCTGCGCTTCCTGGACTTGTAAGTCCATTTCTTTCACCAGGTAGGGGAAGTTTTCTGTCATTATTTCTTCAAAAAGGTTTTCAATATCTTGCCCTCTCTCTCCTTCTGGTACCCCTATAATTCTGATGTTGGTACGCTTGAAGTTGTCCCAGAGGTTCCTTACACTATCTTCATATTTTTGGAATCTCTTTTCTTTTTTCTTTTTCGGTTGGGTATTTTTTGTTTCTTTGTATTTCAAATCTTTGACTTGATTCTTGGGATCCTCTTTTCTGCTGCTGGATCTCTGTAAATTATTCTTTATTTCAGTCAGTGTATGCTTAATTTCTAGTTGGTCCTTTTTCATGTCCTCCATGGTCTCCCTATACTTATTGAGGGATTCATTAAATTTATCGGCGGTTTCCATAAAATTCTTGAAAAACCTTATAAACGTGGCCTTGAACTCTATATCCAGTCGTTTGCTTTCCTCCATTTCTGCCATTTGTGACCTGTTTCTTTGTCTCCGCATTTTGGCAGCTTCCCTGTGTTGATAGAGTGGCCCTGTGCGCCAGGTGTCCTGTAGGGCCCAGTAGCTCAGCCTCCCCAGTTACCTGGGGTGGACACTCTTGGTGCACTCTTGGTGCCTTGGTTGTTGTAGAATCACTGGGAGGAATTGACCTCCAGGCCAATTGGCTGTGAGAATCAGCTGTGTCTAAAGTGGGAGAACTTCTGTGCTGAAGACACCCTTCTGGGGCAAGACTTGCTTCAGTGGGGCTTTGGTGCTCACTGAGTCTGCTCCCTGAGTGCGTCCCTTATGGATCTGAGGAGTTGCAGTCTGGATGGACCCCCTCTGACCACTGGGTACAGTGGCTCCTGGATCTAAGGAGGTGCTAATTCAGCCTCTGCCTGAGGCCACACAGCAGGAGCCACGAAGAGGCTCAGCTGTGAAGCAATGCAAGCCGCTGCGGGGCCTTGGGCCTTCTCTTGGAAGTTCCAGGTCTGCCTGGTTCGGCTGCAGTTAGGTACATTCACATGCAAAAGCCTCTGCCGCAGCCTGGGTGGGGCGGGGTCTCAGGGAGTCAGAGGGTGGAGAAAGCGGCCATGGCCGATTCTCCGCCCGGAGTCGCGCGTCTCAGTGTTCCGGTAACGGCTGCAAGCACCTCTGAGGGAAAGCCGCCCTCAAGTTCGCTTGCTGCCGGACAGACCAGCTTCTCCCCGTGTGAGACCTGGGTCCCCAGAGACTTCCCGGAACTGGAGTTCAGAGCCGTCGGGAGTTTGTGATTCAAAAAGACAGCCGCGTCCTCAGGCACCACCCCCTTTCCTCGCGCGCGCGCCGCCGTACCTCTGCACTTCACCTCCGCAGCGCCTCTGGCTCTCAGCGTGCTTTTCTTTCCTTCTAGTTGTGGAATTTACACTCAGCCAGCCTTCCTGTTGTTCTGGATGATGTTTGCTCAGTCCTTTGGGGTAATTTTCAATTGTTGTGGGAGGCGACAATTTCCCGGTGTTTACCTATGCCGCCATCTTAGTTGCTCCCTCATGTTGGGAATTTTTCATTGTGGAAATTAGCTAATTGGTTTTTTAAAATATATATGTGCAGATTTGAAGTGGAGGAAAAGGAGCATGAGGTGTGAGTAAGAAAAGGCCTTGCTATTCTTCACTTTCACTTTTGGTATGGCTTGTTGCCATCCTGTCACTTGCTGCGTGACATAGCCCCCAAACGTTTTTTTTTAATATATATTTTATTGATTTTTTTACAAAGAGGAGGGGAGAGGGATAGAGAGTTAGAAACATCGATGAGAGAGAAACATCGATCAGCTGCCTCCTGCACACCCCTAATGGGGATATGCCCACAACCAAAATACATGCCCTTGACTGGAATCGTACCTGGGACCCTTCAGTCCGCAGGCCAATGCTCTATCCACTGAGCCAGACCGGTTAGGGCTGTTTGTTTTTTTATATGTGTATATATATATACATTAAAAGTGTAGAAATCAATCATTTTTAGCATATTCATGGAGCTGTGTAACCATTGCAGCAATCAGTTTTAGAACATATTCATAATCCAGAAGGAAGCTCTGCCATTTTTTTTTTTCAGCACTCCCCCACTAGGCAGCCAGTAATCTGTTTTCTGTCTCTATGGATTTGCCTGTTCTATACCTCTCATCTATATATATAAAAGCCAAGCGACTGGAACAACTGGTTGCTATGACATGCACTGCGGCCAGCCATCCGGCCCGATCTGGGGCGGGGCTGGCCAGCCAACCTCCTGTGGCCCCTCCCCCTGGCTGGACCCCACCTGTGAACAAATCCATGCACCGGGCCTCTAGCATAAGTGGAATTGTACAATATAAGCTCTTTTGTGACTGGCTTCTTTCACTTAACATATAATGCTTTCAAGGCTCATCTACATTATATCATATATCAGGACTTCATTCCTTTTTATTGTCTAATAATATGTCTGTATGTGTATACCACATTTTACTTATTCATTTATCAGTTGATGGATATTTTGGTTGTTTCCTCTTTTTGACTATTTTGAATAACTAGAGGCCCGGTGCATGAAACTCATGCACGGAGGAGGAGGGAAGGGTCCCTCAGCCCGGCCTGCACCCTCTCGCAGTCCGGGATCCCTTGGGGGATGTCCGACTGCCGGTTTAGGCTTGGTCCTGCGGGCCTAAACTGGCAGTCGGACATCCCTCTCGCAATCCGAGACCATTGGCTCCTAACTGCTCACCTGCCTGCCTGCCTGATCGCCCCTAACCACTCACCTGCCTGCCTGATTGCCCCTATCCATTCTGCCTGCCTGTCTGATCACCCCTAACCACTCTGCCTGCCTGATGCCCCTAACTGCTTGCCTGCCTGCCTGATTGCCCATAATCACTGTCCTGCCTGCCTGATTGCCCCTAACCACTCTGCCTGCCTGCCTGCTCACCCCTAATTATTCACCTACTTGCTTGCCTGATGGCCCCTAACTGCTCGCCTGCCTGCCTGATCGCTCCTAACTGCTTGCCTGCCTGATGGCCCCTGATCGCCCCTGCCTGCCTCATTGCTCTAACTGCCTCTGCCTGCCTGTCTCATTTCCCCTAACCGCTCACCTGCCTGCCTCATTGCCCCTAACCACTCTGTCTGCCTGCCTGATCACCCTTAACCACTCGCCTGCCTGCCTGATAACCCCTAATCACTTGCCTGCTTACCTCATTGCCCCTAACTGCTTGCCTGCCTGCCTGCCTGATCACCCCTAACCACTCGCCTGCCTGCCTGATCACCCCTAACCACTTGCCTGCCTGCCTGCCTGATCACACCTAACTGCCTCTGTCTGCCTGCCTGCCTGCCTCATCGCCCCTAACCACCCTGCCTGTCTGCCTGATCACTCCTAACCACTCTGCCAGCCTGCCTGATTGCCCCTAACAACTCTGCCAGCCTGCCTGATCACCCCTAACCACTCGCCTGCCTGCCTGATCACTCCTAACTGCTTGTCTGCCTGCCTGATTTCCCCTAACTGCTCACCTGCCTACCTCATTGCCTCTAACCACTCTGCCAGCCTGCCTGATTGTCCCTAACCATTCACCTGCCTGCCTGATCACCCCTAACCACTCGCCTCCCTGCCTGAACGCCCCTAACCGCCTCTGCCTTGGCCCCCACTGCCACGTCTTTGTCCGGAAGGATGTCCAGAATGATATCCGAAGGTTGTTCTGCTGTCTGGTCTAATTAGCATATCACACTTTTATTATTATAGGTGGTGTACAAACACTTCTAAAGGATTTTATGCCTTCAATACATAAATCCAATTATAATAATCATACTAATTGAGTATATATTCTGGGTCAAGTCCTGCAATGGCAATTATTATGGATTATTTCTTTTGATCCTCATAATAACCCAGAGATATAGATAATATTATCCTCAGTTTACACATGCTAAAATATAGGCCCTAAGAATTAAAGAACTAGGCTAGAGTCAGTTAGTAGTTACTGTTGTCTAAGATATAATTCATACCTGGGCCTACCAGCTAAACTGCAGTGAACTGCATGCCTCTAAACTGGAGTTTGAAGCCTGTTGGAGTTCCTGGCATATGCAGATGCCCTCATTCATGTTCATGTCATACTCACTTTTGTCAGCCTTGACCTTTCTTGTCTCTTAGTCTTTTTTAAAAATACATTTTTATTGATTTCAGAGAAGAAGGGAGAGGGAGAGAAAGATAGAAATATCAATGATGAGAGAATCATCGATCGGCTGCCTCCTGCACGCCCCCTACTGGGGATCGAGCCCACAACCCAGGCAGGTGCCCTTGACCAGAACTGAGCCTGGGACCCTTCAGTCCGCAGGCCGACACTCTATCCGCTAAGCCAAACTGGCTATAACTATTAGTGTTTATGTCCATACTCACTCTCAGTTACTCATCATGTGTTCTGCACAGTTACAGTCTGCTGTGTCATGGTTTTCCTCTGGTTATTCTGTGTTTATAATATAGATAGATAAGATGAGAAACGTCTTTAATTGAGGGGCCTGAGCATAGTGAAAACAAGGTTGATTTTGAAAATTGGTGGAAGTTATATAGGGTTATTTTGGTCTTTATGTGAGAAGAAATTTCTAAGCAGCTAAAACTGTTCCTCAATGTAATCAGCTGCCTTGTGAAGAACTTTCTAGAACTGAATGTTCTGAAAGCAGCAGTGGAGTTCCCTCCTCTAAGGATGTTATAAAATGCATTTCCACACCAGTGAGTGGCAGGACCCAAAGGCCCCTTCCACCCTGGGGAAGGGCTTGTTCCCTGGCACAGCTGACAGATATTAGCCATAGAGCAGTGTGACTCGTTCTTATATGCTCTGGCTTCAGGTTTTGTTTTCATTTTCAAGTCTAAATAAACATAATGCCAAACTGTTGGAAATTAACTTGGTAAAGATGTCTTTATCCTTCCGATGCATTGGAGAGAACCAAGATGGCGGCATAGGTTAACGCTGGAGTTTGCTGCTTTGAACAACTACTTCAAAAGTGAAACCAAAAAACGGAAGGGACATCACCCAGAACCACAGGAACGCTGGCTGAGTGGAAGTCCTACAACTAGGAGGAAAGAGAAACGCATACGGACACTCAGAGGAGGCGCAGTGCTGAAGTCAAATTCTGAGGTGCGGAGTGTGCGCAGCGGGCTGGCGGCGGAGGGCGCGGTTGGCATTTTCAATCGGGAGGGAGTCGCAGACTCTGAGCTCCAGATCCGGGCGAGTCTCTAGGGACCCAGACTCAAATGGGAGAAGCGGGACTGTCTGGCTTCAGTCAGAGCGAGTGCAGCTTTCTCTCCGAGCTTTGCAGCGGGTGCTGGGACTCAGAGAGGCAGAGCCCCTGGGGACAGGACTGAGAGCCGCCATAACTGCTCTCTCCAGCCCACCCTGTTGATCCTGTGCGACCCGCCCCGCCCCGCCCAAGCCCTGCACAGAGGCTTTTGCCGGATAGCCTCAGGCAAAGGCTAGATTAGCACCTCCCTAGAGGACAGAAGTTCTCTCACTGCTGACACAGCTGATTCTCATAGCCACTTGGCCTGGAGGTCAAACCCTCCCTGGAATTAGCTACAACAATCAAGATTTAACTATAAGACTGCGAACAAAGACCACTAGGGGGATGCACCAAGGAAGCATAACAAAATGCGGAGACAAAGAAACAGGACAAAATTGTCAATGGAAGATATAGAGTTCAGAACCACACTTTTAAGGTCTCTCAAGAACTGTTTAGAAGCCGCCGATAAACTTAATGAGATCTACAAGAAAACTAATGAGGCCCTCGATCTTATATTGGGGAACCAACTAGAAATTAAGCATACACGGACTGAAATAACGAATATTATACAGACTCCCGACAGCAGACCAGAGGAGCGCAAGAATCAAGTCAATGATTTGAAATGCGAGGAAGCAAAAAACACCCAACCTTGAAAAGCAAAATGAAAAAAGAATCCAAAAATGCAAGGATAGTGTAAGGAGCCTCTGGGACAGCTTCAAGCGTACCAACATCAGAATTATAGGGGTGCCAGAAGATGAGAGAGAGCAAGATATTGAAAACCTATTTGAAGAAATAATGACAGAAAACTTCCCCCACCTGGTGAAAGAAATGGACTTACAGGTCCAAGAAGCGCGGAGAACCCCAAACAAAAGGAATCCAAAGAGGACCACACCAAGACACATCATCATTAAAATGCCAAGAGCAAAAGATAAAGAGAGAATCTTAAAAACAGCAAGAGAAAGAAACTCAGTTACCTACAAGGGAATACCCATACGACTGTCAGCTGATTTCTCAACAGAAACTTTGCAGGCCAGAAGGGAGTGGCAAGAAATATTCAAAGTGATGAATACCAAGAACCTACAACCAAGATTACTTTATCCAGCAAAGCTATCATTCAGAATTGAAGGTCAGATAAAGAGCTTCACAGATAAGGAAAAGCTAAAGGAGTTCATCACCACCAAACCAGGATTATATGAAATGCTGAAAGGTATCCTTTAAGAAGAGGAAGAGGAAGAAAAAGGTAAAGATACAAATTATGAACAACAAATATGCATCTATCAACAAGTGAATCTAAGAATCAAGTGAATAAATAATCTGATGAACAGAATGAACTGTTGATTATAATAGAATCAGGGACATAGAAAGGGAATGGACTGACTATTCCTGGGGGGGAAAGGGGTGTGGGAGATGCGGGAAGAGACTGGACAAAAATCGTGCACCTATGGATGAGGACAGTGGGTGGGGAGTGAGGGCGGAGGGTGGGGCGGGAACTGGGAGGAGGGGAGTTATGGGGGGAAAAAAAAAGAGGAAAACATGTAATAATCTGAACAATAAAGATTTAATTAAAATATAAAATAAAAAAAAAATAAAAAAAAAGATGTCTTTATCCTTCCAATTTTAATCTCCTCTGAAAAAGCTACTTCTGATTTCTCAGATTGATATAAACTTTAGTTTGCATGCACGGAGAGGACTCTGGTTAAGGGTGAAGATTGGGGGTCAGCCAGGTCAGTATTTGAGTCTCAGTTCTGTGGCATCCTTGCTATGTGACTTGGGCTAGCTACTTTACTTTTGTTTGCCTTAGTTTCTTCATCTGCAAAATAGGAATAAGAGTCTCCCCTATAAGCAGCTGTTAGGATTCTATACTGCTTGCCTGGCACATAGTATATGCTCATTAAGTAATTATTATTTGAGGATTAGGAATTTGGATGGTTATTTTAGAAAAACTTAATCTCATTTTTTAAATTTTTCTCAGAGGAAACACAAGAATAGAAGAGGCTTGTGAAATGTATACCAGAGCTGCAAATATGTTCAAGATGGCTAAAAATTGGAGTGGTATGTATACAGTTTTTATTTGCTTGCTTTTGAGGAAGATACTTTTAAAATCATTTTGAAGGAGGAAATGACTGCTCTCCCCTTAGAGAATAAGATTGTAGGCCTCAAGCCAGGTGTCAGAACTGGGATTAAAGGACCTTGATTTAGTGAATGAAGTTGAAATCCTGACATAAAATTTAAACATAAGGACTGGGTCTGTTTTAGTTTCTATAAACCACTTCCTACAGTAATAGTAATTTTTTTCTTTTTCTTTCTTTTCTTTCTTTTTTTTTTTCACTTTAGAGAGGGAGGAAGGGAGAGACAGAGAAACATCAATATGAGAGATACATAGACTGGTTGCCTTGACTAAGGATCAAACTGTAATTTTTGCTTCTTATTAATGTACTCAAATAAATCTATTGCCATAAAAATTGAAAGTTGTAGTAAAACTCAATGAAAACAAATAAAAATGCCTACTTTTCTTTACCTACACAGTAGCAGAGAACTTCTATTTCTTGCTCTGAGAACAACTCTGTGATAATTGATTGTGGTTCCACTGAGAAGTGTGACAATGGGAGCGTTACTTATATATACCCCAACAGACTTTTTGTCATGTTTTAAAGTCATGCTTTCGACCCAGTGAAATTACACATAACAAAGTCAACAGAATCATTATTTTCATTGGTCTGAGAGGGGATGTTTCTTTCTAACACTGACTTGAGAAACAAAGTTATCCCCTATCCCTCGAAAAAGGGGCTTGTCATGGTAGGGTATCTCTCTAGTGAAATGAAGATGGCCTTCAACCAGAACAAGGACATGGTCTCTGCACCCTGGCCTACAGTGGGGTCCTTGCCCCCCACACGTTCATTTCCCCATTTCCTATTCCTTCCACCCTCAGCTCTATTAAGATACCAGAGGCCTGATGCACGAAATTCGTGCAAGGGGCTCAGCCCTCGCAGCTGCAGCGGCTTTGTCCGGAAGGTCGTCCAGCTGTCCGGTCTAATTAGCATATTATGCTTTTATTATTATAGATTATTATAGATAATTGACACAAAACTTTGTGTAAGCTTAAGGTTGGTTTACCCATTTGCTTTTAAAAATCATTTCAATGAAGGAAATGCTGTTGAACTAGATGAATATGAAAGGTCTTTTTCTGGCTTTAAAATTTTTTTGTAGGTTTAGTTTTAGATAAAAAGGTCATGTTATATGTTTTCAAAATACACTTATGCCTGAATTATAAATTACTGCAAAAAAAATGGAGGAGAAAGGAATATTATCTCAGCATTCACATCTTTTGTTTTTTTCAGGGCCTGTAATAGTAGGGGAAGGAGTGGTCTTATCTAAAAAGACCACTTGTTTTATCTGGTGATCAAATGTTCTAACCTAAGGAAATTCCATTTCAGAGAGGCTATTAACATTAATATAACTAAAGAGGCTTTGTATTTATCCTCCCCCATCATCTCTTGCCTACTCTGATATCTCAGCTTCTGCATTTTTTTCTGGTCTGTTTTAATGAACCACCAAAGTAATTCCGTTCAAACGTGTCAGCTTATGTTATTTCAGATAAGAGCTAAAGTCCTGAACAGTGGCCTTCTAGGACTTACCTGGTCTCTGATCCCTGACTCTTCCTGTCTTGTACCTCATCTCCTACCCACTCCCCTCATTCGCCGGGCTCCTTCCTCAAAGCCCTTTTGGCACTCTTTCTTCAAAATAGAGTGTAGCTGGTTCTCTTTATCTCCTTCAAATATTGCCTTTTCAGTGAGGTCTTCCCTGGCCAACCCTTTTAAAGATAGCAATTCAGCCCTAACCGGTTTGGCTCAGTGGATAAGGATCCCAGGTTCGATTTCGGCCAAGGGCATGTACCTTGGTTGCGGGCATATCCCCAGTAGGGGGTGTGAAGGAGGCAGCTGATCAATGTTTCTCTCTCATCGATGTTTCTAACTCTCTATCCCTCTCCCTTCCTCTCTGTAAAAAATCAGTAAAATATATTAAAAAAAAAAAAGATAGCAATTCACTATCTAGCAAAATTAATTAAAAATTGTTTACTAATTATATTGTGTATGTGTTTTTATTATATACTGTCTCTTCACTAGAATGTAAACCATAGAAGTCCAGGATATTTCATCTCTACTATACCTGCAAGACCTGGACTGGTGCCTGCAGCATGGCAGATGCTCAGGAGACTCATGCAGTAAATGGCTAAATATTAGATTCTGTGAAATTATTTCTGTGTAGCAGTGGTGGTTATCATAACACCATTGCATCTCAAGTTTTAAAAGTTAGAAAGATTAAGTTAATTTAATTGATACTGAGCTTTTGAGAGATCATCCTGGAAGGTATTAGACCAGTTTGACAGGTGAAGAAATTTAGCTTGAGAAGTTGTATGACTTTAGTTTAATATCTGCTCTTTTAAATACACTTTTAAGTTTGGGAAAATTGAGTGGCTTTTGTTAGCATGATTAGAATGAGTGCTCAGTGAAAAAGTAAGCCAGCAATTAGTTTTGGAAGAGCTAAATGATAAAAGCCAGCAATTAGCTTTGGAGCATGAAATGATAAAATCAAAACACTTAATATTGTCTGGGGAAATGGAGCCAGCCCTAGAGAGCCTGGAGTTGTGGGATTATACTCAGTGAGGAAAGGATGGACCGTCATTGGTTCTGGGACAGTCAGCATAGATAAACTGCAAAAAATGAAGTTACTGGTAGAAGAGGAAAGATGTAGGTTATAAGGAAGTGATGACATTTAAACATACCAAACCACTGGTATTGGTTGTAGGGTAGATTTGCGTGTAATAATGATAATGACCAACACGTGTAACTGGAGCCAATGTAAGCACTTGACTTGGGGATCCACGTTAGTACCACACTCTTCCGGGGCAGAGCCCATCAAAGCTTCCATTCAGCTGATACGTTCCTGAACTGTCCCTCAGAAGTTCGCTGCTGCCCCAAGTACCTCAGGGCCTACCGCTACCCTTGCAGTGGCATCGGCCCCTCCTCTGGGAACCCCTCATGAATCATCAAAGAAGTGTTCTCTCTTCCATGCTGGTGGTTAAATATTTTCAAAACTTCCTGGGCACTCTTTAAATCTTGCCCAGGAATACAAGCAGTGGGTACTTAGGCATCTGATACTATTTTCTGTATGTTTTTGAATTGTGCTTTTTTTTTTTTTTTTTAAATACAAAAAGGTTTTGTGATATTCTTAATTGTGCTTTTCCTAGTGGAACAAATTCCTTCCTCTCCATCCCTGTTAGTACTAACTTTCCTATTCCAGAATTTAAGAAAAAACTTTGGATTCCACAATTGAAGGCCTAATTATCACTCTTTGAGAAACTTCCTTTGTCCATGAAGCCTTCATTAGCAATTTCTTCAACAATTACAACTAAGTCCAGGGGACACTGTAAGATAGAAAGATGACCTCAGTGTTTTACCTTTCGTTAAGCATTAGTAGCTTCAGTCTGCCAGTCAGTGTTCAGTATGAGCTATGGGATAAAATTGAGTGGCCTGGTACTAGGCTGTCGCTACTGAATGGAAGCTGATAGCCTAGGTGCAGTGGTCGGCAAACTGCGGTTCCTGAGCCGCATGCGACTTTTTGGCCCCTTGAGTGTGGCTCTTCCTAAGCCTTAGGAGTACCCTAATTAAGGTAATAACAATGTACCTACCTGTATAGTTTAAGTTTAAAATATTTGGCTCTCAAAAGAAATTTCAATCGTTGTACTGTTCATAATTGACTCTGTTGACTAATGAGTTTGCCGACCACTGGCCTAGGGCCCACTTGGGAGGTCTTCTGTGGCTGAGAGAGGCTTCTATCACTGTTTGACTTGATTCTGGCTGTTTTTATATATACCTAAGATGCATTGATTGCATTTCCATGTGCTTCTGACTGGAATACTTCTTTCAGTGGCATGGAACTTTCTAGCCCTTAGGGCATGGGCTTTTCTGTAGGGATACTTGTTCCTCTCTGTTTAATTGTAATAATTTATCTTCCGCAGCTGCAGGAAATGCATTTTGTCAGGCAGCCAAACTCCATATGCAGCTCCAGAGCAAACATGATTCTGCCACCAGCTTTGTGGATGCTGGGAATGCTTACAAAAAGGCAGACCCTCACGGTAAGACACACCTCTGTCTAGGACAGTGATTTTCAACCTGTGTGCCGTGGCATACTGGTGAACCACAGTAATTTTTATTAAACCATGCAGTACCTGACTATTTAGATAGGGGCACTGAGTTCTTTTCTCTTAAATTGTCCAATTTTAAAAATGACAGTAGTCAACGCAACAATAGCTATCCGGTGTGAATGAATCAATATTATACCTTTTTTTTTGGTCAGATCAGCAAAAAGTATACTATATTTTTTTGTGTGCCACAGAATTTTACTAATTAGTTCATGTGTACCATGAGATGAAAGGTTGAAAATCGCTGCTCTAGGATGGTAGGGCTGAAGTTGGTGACCTTTTTCACAGGTTATACTGCTGGGCCTTTAGAGCGCTGATAAAAATAAACTTTTGTACTTTAGAATAATAGAGATTTTGGTAACTTTTAAGAATTGTTTAATCATTTGCAGCTTTAATGAAGAGAAGATATGTTAAATTTAACCTGGTGGTTTAGTTGCTTAATAGCATTTTCTTAAACTTCATTTATATTGCATTTTGGAGAACTTTTTGGAAATTAGCTTTAATTTTATCTAAGACTTATTATGTCCTAATTTTATGAATATGTATATTGCTTATTAGAGGAAACACCATGTTTCCTCACTCTTAAATACTTGGCGCGTTTTAAGATCCAGTTATTGGGAAATTAGAATATCCGATGTTGGTTTTTTTGTTATTGTTTGTTTTTTTTGAGAGAGAGAAACATCAATTTGCTGTTCCACTTATTTATATATTCATTGGCTGATTCTTATATGTGCCCTGATCGGGGATCGAACTGGCAACCTTAGCATATCGGGACAACACTAACCAACAGAGCTACCCTGTCAGGGCAGTATCCGCTGGTAAAAATCAACTTATTTACACAGTATTCATCTGACTTTTTAAAATGTTTTTCAAAGTATTTGTTTTAAGGAAAGAGTGAAGTTGGATATTTAAAGTGGTAAAATTTTGCAAATGTTATATTTCTTTTAGTTAGAGGAGTGCACATTTAACAATTAAAAGCATTAATTCCTTCCCTCTCACACATGTACTGGTAGCTGTGGAATTTCTCTTTTTTCTCTTAGCAGTCCATTTTAACATAGAAATTCCAACTTTTATGATTATATCATACAGAAATAAGATATTTTCAAGAGCTTTTGTGTAGAGATTGACCACGGTTGATTTCCAAAAGTGAAATACTGAACACAGCCTAGATGAGCAATGAGATAAGAATGGTACCCCTAGCCAATGGACTAAAGGGTCCCAGGTTCGATTCTGGTCAAGGGCACATGCCCAGGTTGTGGGCTCATTACCTAGTAGGGGGCATGCAAGAGGCAGCTAATTAGTGATTCTCTCTCATCTTGATGTTTCTCTCTCTCTTTCCCTCTAAAATCAATATATATTGATTTCAATCAATCAATATATGTATATATATATATATGAAATGATAAAGTTATAATACATCAGTATTGTAGAATATGATGCAGTTACTATAGTCCTTGATTTCAGAGAATCTTTATTGACCTGGTCAATGTTTACGTGGTAACTGAGAATTGAGATCTCAAATTCATAATAAAGTCTGTGCACATAAAAATGCACCTAGAAAACACTGGAAACATGAAAGTGGGTTTGAGTGGGATCATAGGTAGCTTATTTTTCTCTTTATATTTTCCTGTAGTTTTAAGGGAGCGACAGTGAATTCACATTTCTTACATAGTTTAGGAGGAAATTGCTTTTAACTTTTGTTCATCTACTTTCTGATTTTTTAGTTAGGCCTTTTTACTCTGCCACCTCTCTTTTAGAAGCAATAAATGTGGAGCTTTCAGACGTGTGCCAGAATTATAAACACCACCATTTTGTGATGGGTGTTGGTTCTGAACACAGCCTAACTTTTGGAAAAATAATATACTTTATCAACACTGTCACTTACTAGATTTTTTTATTCCTTTTGTGTGTATGTTAGTCCACCAAAAGTTAGTATCTTTAACATTGTACAAATTGTTGACTTAAGAGTTGTCTGAACAGGGATTTCAAAGTGCTTTGATTTTGGCTGCATGAAGAGTAGTCTGTTAAAGTCGTCTTTCTTATAGAGAACTTTCTTCCAAAATTAATATACTGTATATACATGATGTCACTGAAAAATACAATTACATTTGTGTTTTAGCAGGTGTAAATGATGGGTGTTGATGACAATCCCATTGGTTTGCTTTATAATGCAATCTCTCCCCTGGATGGAGTCCTCACTCGTAGGTTAAGAGTAACCGAGCCAATACCACTCTAGCTCCAGCTCCCTAAGTTGTACTGCAGCTGCTGCAGACAGAGCATGCTGAGGGGGCCTGGACTTGTGTATGATTCATGTTTGTTTCTCATTTACGAATATGCCCACCCTCTGCCCCAAGTGGTACCTCCTTAATGTTCTAGTAGCAGCTAGGAAAATAGGCTCACTTGAACCCTCTTTGACTGAATGGATTTTTCATTGTTTTTCTTAAATGCCTACGCTTCAGAGGCTATCAACTGCTTAAATGCAGCCATCGACATTTACACAGACATGGTAAGACATTACCTTGCTTGAGTGACTGTGGGGTGGACTCCTTGAAATGGCTTAGAGTTGTATTTTTTTTTTATCTTGTTCCTAAACTGATTGGCATTAAAATAGGTAAAACAGGAATGTAACTCTGTTTTTTGTTTCCCCCCAGGGAAGGTTTACAATCGCAGCCAAACACCACATAACTATTGCTGAGATTTATGAGACTGAACTTGTAGACATCGAGAAGGTAAGCAATGGGTCACATTCTCATAACCTTGGTGTGAAGCAGGTAACTGACTCCAGGGACTCTTGCCTCTTCCAGCAGAGTTGAATGGAGTAGCGTGACAGTCATGCATGGCTACACGTGGAAGTTTTAGGGGCTTGGTGGCTAAGGAGTAGAGGAACTGTTTTCCTGGAGTAAGTATTTGAGATGAGAGCTAGTGAAGATTTACTTGCTGTGTCTGCTTATGTGATTCATGTTAGAATCTTCATCTCTTCTGCTGAGGCTTCTGTGACCCTGGGAAGGAAGCTTAGGTACTGTGGGCATTTGTACATCTTTGTCTTCAGGCCTTGAAACCTGGGGAAGAAGGTAGCTGAACACCAACGTGGCCACATATCTGCTTCACTCAAGCCTGGCTTTTTAAGTGGTGGTTTATACTAGTACAGGCATACCTTGGAGATATCATGGGTTTGGTTTCAAACCACTACTATGAAGTGAAAAGCACAATAAAGTGAGTCACACATGTGAATTTCCAAGTGCATATGAAAGCTATGTGTACCCTATATAGCACATCCTAGTATAGCATCGTTTGTTCAGCGTTGTTCCATTGTAACGATGAGATACTGTAGGAACTTAACTCTTGTGTATATTAATTGGCCTATGGTATATTTGGTTACGTTATGTCATTTCACTTTAGGTGGTAGAACCTATCGACAACATTAAGTGAGGATTTACTGTAGCCTGTTCAGTGTGCAGTGGCATTATGTCTATTAAAACAGTGTATATACATTAATTAATAAAAAGGTTTTATTGCTAAAAAAACAAATCATCTGAGCATTCGGTGAGTCCTAATCTGTTTGCTGGTTGGATTATTTTTTGATGTTGATGAAAATGCAGTATCAGCAAATGCAATAAAACAAGGTATGCCTCTAGTAGCAAAAGAAAAGAGGAAGAAGGAAACACCTTTTGAGAAAATACTGTTTTCCAAACATTGTCCTTGGTAGCATGCCATGAATGTTACCACATTTCAGCTTTATGGCTATGGAAAAACTAGGACTCACAATGGTTCCACTGCCTATGCTCACTCAGACTGGAACGAGTGGAGCATACGCAAAGCTGGCCCAGCACTGTCCTATCTCCTGCTGTCTTCTCAGTGAGGGGATCTCCTGCAGGGCTGGAGTATACCCCGGTGAGAGGAAAACACATTGGCCACACTTCAGAGGCTGCCTCAACTCAGACTGGAGACAAGTGTTTATGTAAAGCTGTCCTCCTGAGTACTGCGGATGACACAGGTGTGAATCAGAAAGAGAAATGTAGTGGAGATCATCACTCTCAGAATAATGAGCACTAAACATACTGAAAGATTCCAGTTGCCTATCTCAGTGGTCGTGGCACTCCCTGTGCCTGCTGTGGCACTGAACAGTTGTCATTCTTCCTCTCCTTTGTTTTACTTCTTTCTTGGCTTCTGGAACACGTCTCCCACCGGGTTCTCTGGCCACCTCACTGAGTGCTCTCTTCCTGACTCCTTAGCTGGTACCTTTTCTTCTTCTCACCCTGTAGTGTGACCCTAGAATTGGGTCGTTGTCTTCTCTCCATCTTGCTCCCTCGGTATGTCTATCTGTACTCACTCAGGATCACAACCTTAAGTACTGTCTGTATCCCAGGACTTGCAGATCTGTCTGCAGCCTAGACCTCTATCTGAGCTTTAGATTCCTATGTCCCCATGTCTGCCAACCTCTCTACTGTAGTCTCAAGGCAAGCGTGTGTAAAACTGAATTCTGACCTGGCCTTCCTTCCCACCTGATGTTCCCCCTCCATGGGCATACTTGCCTTTTCTCTTTCTCCACATCCAACCTGTGAGCAATTTCTGTAGGCACTGTCCTCAAAATTCCTAAGTCTCAGCACTTCTCCCTGTCTTTATCGGGGTGGCCTCAGTCTTGGGGAGATGAGCACTTGTGTATCATCTTGCCAGCTGAAGCCACTGCATCAACTCCTTGTCCACAGTGGTCAGAAGAGCACTCTGGAGGCAGAAGCCTGAAGTGCTTTGTGCCATCTCTGCTGCCAGGGCCTGGATGTTGGGGTCCAGCCCCAGCAGGTCCAGGGGTTCCCAAAGATGTGGACGGAGTCGGTGAAGAAGGAATGACACGGAGACAGCGTTCAGTTGATCAGCATAGTGAGGTTCTTTTTTTATTCTCCTATTACATCTGTATTTATACCATTTGATTTTAATCCTATCCATTCTATTCCAAAAGTTAGGGTGTTTGTTATCTCCATTCCAAGGTCACTACTCTATTGTTCTGTTAAGCTACAAGGAAGTAACTGAAGGAGATTATCCTAAGTAAAAATTATGTAGCTTAAGTGAGATTGTTAGTAGTTAAGGTGATTAACTACCCGCCTGGCACTTAGTTAAGGGGTTTTACTGATTCCCTTCCTTAGTCCTGTTAATCCCTAACTCCAGGGAAAAATCCCCACCTGGGGAAACAACCTTTCCCGGAGAGGTGACCTTGGTTAAAACACATAGCGCTAAGAAGGGGAGCAAACATATTACGAACAGTATGCCATATACGCCAGGTCCCTTGAAACATATGCTGTGCAGATGTTTCTTCCCTGCAGCGACTGTGTCAAGCAGCAAGGATGGACCGGCTTCCGGCACCTGGGCTCGGGCAACCACTTCACCACAGGGGTTTCCTTAAAATTGAGGGTGAATAAAATGACTTAAGGTGCACTCTTGTTTTCTTTCTTTATAAAAAAATTTGATGATTTGCCACGCAGCTTCTGAAACTTCCATTACTCACTACCCACAGTGTTCCTGCCATTCTGCGAGTTGACCAGTAGGTGACATCTTTTTTCATTGTTGTGTTCTTTTTAAAAAAGCAATTTAAGAATATTACTCAACCACACGGGGTTAGCTCATTGTGTTCTCTGATGTTTGACCTGCTATGTTTAGAAACATTGCCTTCGCGTCTCTGGTGGGTCCATCAGATTTTGGTTGGTGTACGAAGTTTAAGTTTGAAAAAATCAGTTACACCAAGTACTTTATATCTGATTTCTAACAAATGAATTTCTTTCCTTTTAATACTAGCCTCTATATGTCGTCTGATTCATTCACAGATTTTAGATAGTGAACAGTGAAGTTTCATAAACTCACATTACTTCTTTGACTTCACAAAGTAAAACATGGAACCAAATAATAAATAGGTCCTTTTTAAATGGTCCAGAGGAATTATGACTCATTTCTGTCTTAACTCCCTAGAGGACATGATTTAGTACTATCTGTTACTATTACATGTAGTGTGTCAGGTTCCTGTTAGGTCCTGTCTGGGGGTATGTGTTCTAAAAGAATCAATCCCATATTTAAAGCTATTTTACGTACAAAGTGGACCCTTACGCTTGAACCCTGGAAATTGCATTTGCCTTAATGATGATGGTGCAGTCCTAGAAAGTCTTGTTTCCTTTCAGGACCCATGTGTTCTGCAGCACTGTGCCACCGCCCAGCTCTCCCAAGGAGCCGTGTGATCCCTGTGGCATGCCACTTAAATCACAGGATAGTCAGCTGGGTTGTTTTTGGATTTATTGCTATGTGTGCTATTATTATCGGTTGCTTTGTTCTACTTTTTATGTTATTGTCTTTGGGACTATAACTTACAGTGGGCTGATTTCTAGTGTGTAAGGTTCTGCATATGCTTCATAAGTTTCACTACTTGTTAAAACTCCAAACTAGGTGGAACATCACAAATAACATGTGGCCGACCTATTTACTCTGAAACTTCTCTAAGCCAGTAGATAAGCTTTCCTTTCAACTTCAGTCTCTGTCAAAACTTGGGAAAACCATAATTTTTTATTATTGGTTTAATTAGCATTATTAAAAACTAAATTTAAAATTTTTCTTATATTATAATAAACCTACCTGAAGTTTACAGTTATAACATTTTGATTGATCAGTATCATTATTTAATAAGTATTAGGCTAAACCAAATTGTTGACATTGGGCCTTTTTTGTTTTTTTAACCTCCAAAACAATAGTTCCATATGGTTCAGCCCAACTCTATTCATTGAGTGCTGGGGTGCTGTAAGAACTGGGAAGAAAGTAGCTACATTTCCTCCTTAGGAAGAAGTTATATAACTGATCCTCTTTACAAAAAGATTTGGTCATGTTTCTTATGTTACCCTATTTATTACAGTGCAGACTAGTGCTGAATACTTGAGAATGAGGACAATTCGAAGAAGATTATTTTTGATTAATCATAAATTCATTGAAAAACTTTCCTGGGCATTCCAAACTAATCAAGATATTGGCAGAAAGGCCCAAGTCTGCTCTGGAGAAAAGAGGGAGTCCTGGGGAAAGGCATGGGTGTTCTCAAGAGAAAGCGTGAGCTTGCATATGTTTTGCCTTCTGAATTGTCATATGCTTGATTTCACTGAATCTATGCCCCACAGGACCAGAGCTTTGAGCTTTCCAGCCTGCACTCTTTCTTTTCCACTTGACTATGAATTCAGCACCACATATTTTAGAGTGAAAACAAGACCTTTAATCTAGATGACACGTAGGTTATTAGTGAGGATAATCTGTGCTGCTTTAGCAAACCTTAAATCTAAATTTAATAGGGCTTCACATATCTCAAAAACAACAATCCAGCGTAGCTATTCTGGGTTTGGCAGTGGTGGAGCATGGGATTAAAGCCCATCTGCTCTTTGTAATTAGTTAGGAACCAGGCTGACAGAAGTTCTGCCACCTTTAGCTCAAGGCTTCCATTGCCACTCTAGACGTGGCTCTTGCCATTCTGGCTCATGAGAAGGGAAAAGGCCTGGAGAAGGATGCAGAGTCAGATGCATGGACCAAGCCTGGAGTAGTTTACAGCATGTTCGTTTATATTCTATTGGAAGGAATAGGTCTCATGGCTTCTCTAACTGCAGTGCAGGCTAGGGAAGTGGTATCGCTGGGTATTTGCCATGGGGGAGGGGGATAAGAGATTTTGATGGACAGCGAGCAGTCTGCTGCCAGGCTTCGAGAGGTGCATGCATTTTTGTGTTCCCTGAATAAAGTAGGCCAAGTTGTGAAAGGTTTACTATTGGGGTAGGTTTATCTATAAGAAAAAATAGCCATGCAAGTGTAGTTTTTTAAATGCAACTCTTTAAACAAGTAGTTTGAATAAGATATGTTTGTGTTTTCAGGCTATTGCACATTATGAACAATCAGCTGATTATTACAAAGGAGAAGAATCCAACAGGCAAGTATTACTTTTCTTAACATAATTAAATGGATTTTCGTCAAGTGTGATAAAAGATAAATGTTTACTATACTCTGTTAGCGAAACGTACTGTACTGTACCAAATGAAAGTGTACTGGGATGTCACTTTATTTCTCTGTTACTTACTTTGCTTTGGTTCTTGATTTCAGTTCAGCTAACAAGTGTCTGCTAAAGGTGGCAGCATATGCTGCCCAGCTTGAGCAATACCAGAAAGCCATCGAGATCTATGAGCAGGTGAGGTTACTGCTGTCTATTCAACTTCCAGCAGAATTTACTCTGAATCTTTTTTTTTTTTACTTTTAAATTTAATTTTCCTTTTTATTAAGACTAATTCACACATTATATAATTCATCCTTTTAAGGAGTACCATGTCTGTGGTGTTTAGTATATTCACAAAGGGTGTGTAACCATCACCATTTCCTAATTCAAAAACATTTTTATCATCTCCAAAAGAAGCCCCATGTTCTCCTCCAGTCCCTGGAAAGACTATCTCTTGTCTGTCTAAGTGGATCTGCTGATTGTAGGCCTTTAATATGTATAGAATCGTTCAATATGTGTGGCCTTTTGTGACTGGCTTCTTTCACTTAGTAAAATTTTTTTCAAGGTTCACTTATGCTATAACATGTATTAATTCATTCATTTTCAAAGCTGAGCAATAGTCCACAGCTTATCCATTTATCAACTGATGGACACTTGGGTTATTTTTATTTAGGGGCTATTATGAATAATGTTCTATGAACATTTATGTTCAAGTTTTTGTTGCGTGTATGTTTGCAGATCTTTTGGCTATATACTTAGTATTAGGATTGCTGGGATATGTGTCAAGTTTATTTTTAACTTTTTGAGGAACTGCCAAATTGTTTTCCACAGTTACCACACTATTTCACCATCCTATCAGCAATGTACAGGGGTTCCAGTTTTTCACATCCTCACCAATCCTTGTTGTTTTCTGTTTGCTTGTTTGAGAACCATCCTAATGAGTGTGAAGCAGTCTCTCAATGTTTCTTTGATTTTCATTTCCCTAATGATTAGTGATGTGGAGTATCTTTTTATGTGCTTATTGGTCATTCATATATCTTCCTTGGAGAAATGTCTATTCAATTCCTTTGCCCATTTTTTTTAAAATATATTTTATTGATTTTTTACAGAGAGGAAGGGAGAGGGATAGAGAGTTAGAAACATCGATGAGAGAGAAACATTGATCAGCTGCCTCCCGCACACCCCCTACTGGGGATGTGCCCGCAACCAAGGTACATGCCCTTGACCGGAATCGAACCTGGGACCTTTCAGTCCGCAGGCCGACGCTCTATCCACTGAGCCAAACCGGTAACGGCCTTTGCCCATTTTTGAAACAGGTTATTTGTTTCCTGGTTTTGAGTTTTAGATGTTCTTTATATATTCTGGATATTAATCCCTTATCAGATAAGTGATTGCAAATATTTTCTCCTGTTCTGTGGGTTGCCCTTTTACTCCGTTGTTAGTGTTCTTTGATACACAAAGTTTTAAATTTTCCTTGACTCAAATTTTTCTTTTTTTGCCTGTGTTTTTCATGTCATATCCAAGAAATTGCCAAACCCAAGGTCATGAAGCTTTCCCCCTGTTTTATTTTAAAAGTTTTATAGTTTTATAGCTCTTCATTCTATTTTGAGTTAATGTTTTGTATATGGTCTTAGTTAAGGATTCAACTACATTCTTTTTTACCTGTAGATTTTCAATGTTCCCACCCACTACTTGTTCAATACACCATCCTTTTGACATTGAATGGTCTTGGTACCCTGTTGAAAATTGAACAATGTGCAAAGGTTTATTTCTAGGCTCTCTGTTTTAATCCACTGATATGTATGTCTGTCTTTATGCCGATATCACACTGTTTGATTACTGTAGCTTTGTAGTACATTTTGAAGTCGGGAAATGTGAGAGTCTTCCAAGGAACTTTGTTTGTTTGTCTGTCCGTCCATCCTCACCCAAGGATTATTTTTCCATTGATTTTTAGAGATAGTGGAAGGGAGAGAAAGGGGAAGAGAGAGAGAAACATTGATGTGAAAGATACATTGATTAGTTGCCCTCTGCATGTGCACCCAGCCATGGCAGGGAACGAACCTGCAACCCAGTTATGTGCCCTTGACTGGAAATCAAACCGGCAACCTTTCTTCTGTGTGCACTTCTAAGCATTGAGCCACACCAGTCAGGGCCAACTTCTTCTTTAAAGATTGCTTTGACTATTTGGAGTTCTTGCATTTCCATATGAGTTTTAGGATCAGCTTGTCAATCTTTGCTAAGAAACCAGCTAGAATTTGACGGGGATTGCATTGAATCGATAGGCCAGTTTGGAAAATGTCATCAAGTCTTACAGTCTGTGAGCACAAGGTGCCTTTCCATTTATGTAGAGCCTTAATTTGTTCACGTCTGTGTGCAAGCCTTGCACTTCTTTGGTTAAACATACGCCTAAGTATTTTATTCTTTTTGATGCTATTATAAATGGAATTATTTTCCTAATTTCCTTTTCAGATTATTAAATGCTAGTTTTATATACTGCAACCTTGCTGAACTTATTCATTAGCTCTAATTTTTGTTTTGTGGATGTTTTTATATACAAAATCATGTCATCTGCAATAGCGATAGTTTCATAACTTCTGCAATCTGAATGCCCTTTACTTCATTTTCTTTCATTTGTCCTGGCTAGAACTTCCAATACAATGTTAAATAGAAGTAGCAAGGGCACACATCCTCACCTTGTTCCCATCTTACGAAGAAAGCTTTCAGCTTTTCACCATTAAGTGTATTGATAGCTGTGGGTTTCTTAATAGATGTCCTTTATTAGTTTGAGGAAGTTCTCTTTTCTTCCTACTTTAACTGTTTTTATCATCAAAGGGTATTGGATTTTGTCAAGTGCTTTTTCTGCATCTGTTGAGAGGATCATGTGTTTTTTATCCTTTAAGTCTACTAATATAGTATATTTCATTGATTTTTATATGTTGAACCAACCTTATATTCCTGGGACAAATCTTACTTAGTCATTGCAACGTTTAGGGGACTCCAAGAACATCTTTAGGTTCAGTAATCTCTAGGATTCATAGAACTCAGTGAAAGCTGTCATACTCAAAGTTATGTTTTATTATAAAAAGGATACAGATTAAAATCAGCTAAAGTAAGAGGTGCCTGCCATAGGGTAGGGTCCAGAGTTCCAAGTAAGGAACTTTCTGTTGTCCTCCCCCTGTAGAGTTGTACAGACAGCACTTCACCTAACAATGTGTGTAAGTATGTGTAGAGTATGGACAAGAAGGGAAGCTCACTGAATGTAGTGTCTGAAGTTTTTATTGGGGCTCAGTCATGTAGATGTGGTTGACTCTTATCATGCAGGACATTCCAAAGATTTAGAAATTACCACCCAGGAGTCATGGACAAAGGCCAGACCTCACTTTAGACAAATTAATCCTTAACTGTATAGTCATGTAATCCTTTTTGTAAGTTGCCAAAATTATTTTGCTAGTATTTTGTTGAGGATTTTGCATTTATATTCATAAGGGATACTGATCTTTAATTATTTTTTTTTTGTCTTGTGATGTGTTTGCCTGGTTTTGGTAGCAACGTAATACTGGCCTCATAGAATGAGTTGGGAAGTTTAAGTGTTTGGAGATTTTCCTGTTATCTTTTTGTTGTTGAATTCTAGTTTGATTCCATTGTTGCTGGAAAACACTCTATGGTTTCAATTTTTATAAATTTGTCAAGGTTGGTTTTATAGCCCAGAATATGGTCTTTCTTGGCATATGTTCTGTAGTTCTGCTGTTCCTGGGTGGCATGTTCTAGGAATGTTACTTAGATTTCCTTGGTTGATGGTGTTGAGTTCTATATACTTGCTAATTTTCCTTTCTAGATCTATCCATTGATGAGCTTGGAGTGTTGAAGTCTGCAACTATTATTGTGGGTTTGTGTCTCTCTCCTTTCATTTCTGTCAGTCTTAGCTTCACATATTTTGCAGCTCTGTTGCTTGCTGCATACATGTTTAGGATTGCTATGTCTTCTTGGTGGGTTGACACGTTTATCATTATACAGAGTGAGGCAAAAGTAGGTTTACAGTTGTGAGTATGCAAAACACAGAATTTATTCTTGTATTACTCTTTATTAATTATTGTATTATTTTCCATATGAACAACTGTAAATCTACTTTTGCCCCATCCTGTATAGTATAATTGTCTTTGCTCTGAAGTCTACTTTATTTGATATTAATACAGCCTTTCCTGCTTTCTTTTGATTAATGTTTATATATGTCTTTTTGCATCTTTTTTCTTTTGACCTGCCTATATCATTATAATTGAAGTGAGTTTCTTTTTTTTTTTAATATATTTTATTGATTTTTTACAGAGAGGAAGGGAGAGGGATAGAGAGTTAGAAACATCGATGAGAGAGAAACATCGATCAGCTGCCTCCTGCACACTCCCCACTGGGGATGTGCCCGCAACCAAGGTACATGCCCTTGACCGGAATCGAACCTGGGACCCTTCAATCTGCAGTCCGACACTATATCCACTGAGCCAAACTGGCTAGGGCTGAAGTGAGTTTCTTATGAACAGCTTATTGTTAGGTCATGCTTTTTAATTCACTTTGCTAATTAGCATATTTTGAGAACATTTATTATAATTACTAGAGGCCCGGTGCATGGAATTTGTGCACGGGGGCAGGGATTGTCCCTCAGCCCAGCCTGTAACCTCTCCAATCTGGGATCCCTCTCACAATCCAGGACTGCTGACTCCCAACCACTCGCCTGCCTGCCTGCCTGATTGCCTGTAACTGCTTCTGCTTGCCAGCCTGATCACCCCCTAACCACTCCCCTGCCAGCCTGATCGACACCTAACTGCTCCCCTGCTGGCCCTGATTGCCCCCAACTGCCCTCCCCTTCCGGCCTGGTTACCCCTAACTGCTCTCCCTTGCCGGCCTGGTCGCCCCCAACTGCCCTCCCCTGCCGGCCTGGTTGGCCCCAACTGCCTTCCCCTGCCGGCCCGGTCACCCCCAACTGCCCTCCCTTTCAGGCCTGGTCACTCCCTACTGTCCTCCCCTGCTGGCCTGATCGCCCCCAATTGCCCTCCCCTGACTGCCATCTTGTGTCCACATGGGGGTGGCCATGTTGTGTGTTGGAGTGATGGTCAATTTGCATATTACTCTTCTATTAGATAGAACTAGCGGCCCAGTGCACAAAAATTTGTGCACTCGGGGGGAGGAGAGGGGGGGGTCCCTCAGCCCGGCCTGTGCCCTCTCGCAGTCTGGGACCCCTCGGGAGATAACGACCTGCTGGCTTAGGCCTGCTCCCGGGTGGCAGAGGGCAGGCCCAATCCCTAGGTGCAACCCCTGGTCGGGCTCAGAGCAGGGCCGATTGGGGACTTGGGGCGCTGCCCCCTGTCATGCACAGAGCAGGGCAGATCGGGAGGTTGCGAAGCCACCCTCAGTCACGCTCAGGGTAGGGCCGATTGGGGGGTTGGGGCACCGCCCCCTGTTACACTCAAGGCAGGGTCGATGGGGAGGTTGCGGCGCCACCCCCGTCACACACAGAGCCACAGGACGATCAGGGGATTGGGGAGCTCCCCCCTATCAAGCACAGAGCAGGGTTGATCAGGGGGTTGGGGCGCCTTCCCCTGTCACGAACAGAGCAGGGCGGATAGGGAGGTTGTGGCCCCGCCCCCTGTCACACACACAGCCGCAGGGCGATCGGGGTTTGGGCGCTGCCCCCTGTCACGCTGATCCCGGTGCCGGGAGGCCTCGCGGCTCCGCTGATCCCGGTGCTGGGAGACATATTACCCTTTTACTATATAGGATAGAAGCCTGGTGCACGGGTGGGGGCCGGCTGGTTTGCCCTGAAGGATGTCCTGGATCAGGGTGGGGGTCCCGCTTGGGTGCCTGGCCAGCCTGGGTGAGGGGATGATGGCTGTTTGCAGCTGGTCACACACCCTTCAGGGTGGGGGTCCCCACTGGGGTGCCTGGCCAGTCTGGGTGAGGGGCTGAGGGCTGTTTTCAGGCTGGCGGGTGACTGAAGCTCCCAACCGCTCCTTTTCTTCATTTTTTTAAATTCTGGGCCAGCTTTAGCTCTGAGGCTTGGCTCCAGCTCTAGCTCTGAGGCTTGGCTCCAGCTCTTAGGCCTCTGCTGCTGAAAGCAGGTATCTGGTTTGTTTGGGTTCTATAATCGAAACACTATTTCAACTCCAGCTCTGAGATCCCGGCTGGCTGAAAGCAGTTTTCTGGAGTTTGTTTAGATTCTATATTTGTAACAATGTTTCAAACTGCAAGCTCAGAGGCCGGCAGCGGCAGGTGGGGAACGTTGGAGTCCTCCGTCACTGAAGCAAGCAAGCCTCATGTTCGCTTCAAGCTGCCTGGCTGCCGGCCGCCATCTTGGCTGGCAATAAATTTGCATATCGCCCTGATTAGCCAATGGGAAGGGTAGCGGAGGTACGGCTAATTACCATGTTTCTCTTTTATTAGATAGGATTGTTATATTATGGCTTACGTTTGCCATTTTATATTTGTTTCCTATTTATGTTGTTTTACATTTCTCTGTTTTCTTTTTTCCTGCCTTCTAGTGGGTGCCTTACCTGTAGTGTTTTTTTTTTAAATATATATTTTACTGATTTTTTACAGAGAGGGAGGGAGAGAGAGAGAGAGTTAGAAACATCAATGAGAGAGAAACATCGATCAGCTGCCTCCTGAACATCTCCCACTGGGAATGTGCCCGCAACCCAGGCACATGCCCTTAACCGGAATCGAACCTGGGACCCTTCAGTCCGCAGGCCGACGCTCTATCCACTGAGCCAAACCGGTTTCGGCTGTAGTGTTTTTGAGTATGGCTTTTTTAGTGATTGCTCTAGCTGTTACATTTGTATAACTTACCATAGGCTAATGGGGACTTCATTTTATTACTTCCAATGAAATATAGAAATCTTACCTTTCTTTTTACTCTCTGTTCAATATATAACTGTCTTAAATGTTTTCTTTATGTACTTTTATAACCACAATTTTTGCTTCAACCATCAAATATAATTTAGAAAACTCAAGAGAAGAAAAGCTCATTGTATTCACCACATTTTTTTTTTTTATTGCTTAAAGTATTACAAAGGGTATTACATATGTGTCCATTTTATCCCCCCGCCCTAGACAGTCCCCTAGCCTCCCCTATCCCCCAATGTCTTATGTCCACTGGTTATGCTTCTATGCATGCATACAAGTCCTTTAGTTGATCTCTTTCCCCCCTACCTCCTGCCCCGCAACCCTCCCCGGCCTTCCTGCTGCAGTTTGACAATCTGTTTGAGGCAGCTCTGCCTCTGTATCTATTATTGTTCAAAAGTTTATAATGGTCTCTATTATCCATGAATGAGTGAGATCATGTGGTATTTTTCCTTCATTGACTGGCTTATTTCACTTAGCATAATGCTCTCCAGTTCCATCCATGACGTTGCAAATGGTAAGAGTTCCTTCCTTTTTAGAGCAGCATAGTATTCCATCGTGTAGATGTACCACAGTTTTCTAATCCATTCATCTACTGATGGGCACTTAGGCTGTTTCCAGATCTTAGCTATGGTGAATTGTGCTGCTATGAACATAGGGGTGCATATGTCCTTTCTGATTGGTGTTTCTGGTTTCTTGGGATATATTCCTAGAAGTGGGATCACAGGGTCAAATGGGAGTTCCATTTTCAGTTTTTTAAGGAAACTCCATACTGTCTTCCATAGTGGCTACACCAGTCTGCATTCCCACCAGCAGTGCACAAGTGTTCCTTTTTCTCCACATCCTCTCCAGCACTTGTCGTTTGTTGATTTGTTGATGATAGCCAGTCTGACAGGTGTGAGATGGTACCTCATTGTTGTTTTGATTTGCATCTCTCGGATGATTAGTGACTTTGAGCATGTTTTCATATGTCTCTTGGCTTTCTGAATGTCCTCTTTTGAAAGGTGTCTATTTAGGTCCTTTGCCCATTTTTTGATTGGATTGTTTATCTTCCTTTTGTTAAGTTGTATGAGTTCCCTATAAATTTTGGAGATTAGGCCCTTATCAGATATGACATTGGCAAATATGTTTTCCCACACAGTGGGTTTTCTCGTTGTTTTGTTGATGGTTTCTTTTGCTGTGCAGAAGCTTTTTATTTTGATGTAGTCCCATTTGTTCATTTTCTCTTTCGTTTCAAGTGCCCTAGGAGCTGTATCAGTGAAGAAATTGCTTCGGCATATGTCTGAGATTTTGTTGCCTTTGGATTCTTCTAGAATTTTTATGGTTTCCTGTCGTACATTTAAGTCCTTTATCCATTTTGAGTTTATTTTTGTGTATGGTGTAAGTTGGTGGTCTAGTTTCATTTTCTTGCATATATCTGTCCAATTTTCCCAGCACCATTTATTGAAGAGACTATCTTGGCTCCATTGTATGTTCTTGCCTCCTTTGTCAAATATTAATTGAGCATATTGGTTCAGGCCGATTTCTGGGCTCTCTATTCTATTCCATTGATCTATATGCCTATTCTTGTGCCAGTACAAGGCAGTTTTGAGAACAGTGGCTTTGTAATACATCTTGATATCTGGTATTGAGATCCCACCTACTTTGGTCTTTTTCAGGATTGCTGCAGCTATTCGAGGTCTTTTTTTATTCCAGATGAATTTTTGGAGAGTTCGTTCTAGATCTCTGAAGTATGCCGTTGGTATTTTAATGGGAAGTGCGTAGAAATTATAGATTGCTTTGGGTAGTATGGACATTTTAATGATGTTGATTCTACCAATCCATGAACACGGTATGTTCTTCCATCTGTTTATGTCTTCATCTATATCTTTTTTCAACGTCCTGTAGTTTTCTGAGTAGAGGTCTTTTACCTCTTTAGTTAAGTTTATTCCTAGGTAGCTTAATTTTTTTGGTGCGATGGTAAACGGGATTGTTTTTATAATCTCTCTTTCTGAAAGTTCACTATTGGTGTATAGAAATGCCTCGGATTTCTTGGGGTTAATTTTGTATCCTGCTACATTGCCAAATTCATGTATTAAGTCCAGTAGCTTTTTGATGGAGTCTCTAGGGTTTTGTATGTATAATATCATGTCGTCTGCAAATAAGGACAGTTTTACTTCCTCTTTTCCAATTTGGATGCCTTTTATTTCTTCTTCTTGCCGATTTGCAATGGCTAACACTTCCAGTACTATGTTGAACAGGAGTGGTGAGAGGGGGCATCCCTGTCTTGTTCCTGTTCTTAGGGGAAATGGTGTTAGTTTTTGTCCATTGAGTATGATGTTGGCTGTGGGCCTGTCATATATGGCTTTTATTATGTTGAGGTATGATCCTTCTACTCCCACCTTGCTGAGAGCTTTTATCAAAAATGGGTGTTGAATTTTGTCAAATGCTTTTTCTGCATCAATTGATATGACCATGTGGTTTTTTTCTTTCAATTTGTTTATGTGATGTATCACATTTATTGATTTGCGGATATTGTACCATCCTTGCATCCCTGGGATAAATCCTACTTGGTCATGGTGTATGATCTTTCTGATGTACTGTTGGATCCGATTTGCTAAGATTTTGTTGAGGATTTTGGCATCTATGTTCATGAGGGATATTGGCCTGTAATTCTCTTTCATTGTGTTGTCTTTACCTGGTTTTGGTATTAGGGTGATGCTGGCTTCATAGAATGAGCTTGGAAGTGTTCCTTCCTCTTGAATTTTTTGTAGTAGTCTGAGGAGGATAGGTTTTAGTTCTTCCTTGAATGTTTGGTAAAACTCCCCTGTGAAGCCGTCTGGTCCTGGGCTTTTGTTTGCTGGAAGCTTTTTGATGACTGCTTCAATTTCTTCCATAGTTATTGGCCTGTTGAGATTTGTAGATTCTTCCTGATTGAGTTTTGGAATGTTGTATTTTTCCAGGAATTTGTCCATTTCCTCCAGGTTGTCTAGTTTGTTGGAGTAGAGCTGTCCATAGTATTTTTTAACAATCATTTGTATTTCTGTGGGGTCTGTTGTTATTTCGCCTCTATCATTTCTGATTTTGTTTATTTGGGCCCTCTCTCTTTGCTTCTTGGTGAGTCTGGCTAGAGGTTTGTCAATCTTGTTTATCCTTTCAAAGAACCAGCTCTTGGTTTCATTGATTTTCTGTATTGTTTTTTTGGTCTCTATGTCATTTATTTCTGCTCTAATCTTTATTATCTCCTTCCTTCTGCTCACTCTGGGGTTTTCTTGTTGCTCTCTTTCTAATTCTTTGAGTTGTAGAGTTAGATGATTTACTACCATTTTTTCTTGTTTTTTGAGATAGGCCTGTAGAGCTATAAACTTCCCTCTCAGGACTGCTTTCATTGTGTCCCATAGGTTTTGGATTGTTGTGTTTTCATTGTCATTAGTTTCCAGGATGTTTCGAATTTCTTCTTTGATTTCATTGGTAACCCAATCAATATTTAATAGCATGCTATTCAGCTTCCAGGTGTTTGAGTATTTTGGGTTGTTTTTATTGTAGTTTATTTCTAATATTATGCCATCGTGGTCTGCGAAGACGCTTTTTATGATTTCAATCTTCTTGAATTTGGGGATACTTTGCTTGTGACCCAATATATGGTCTATTTTTGAATATGTCCTATGAGCATTTGAGTAGAATGTATATTCCCTGGCTTTCGGGTGAAGTGTTCTGAAGATGTCTATTAAGTCCATCTGATCTAGTGAGTCATTTAGGATTGCTGTATCTTTGCTGATTATTTGTCTAGAGGACTTATCCAGTGCTGTCAGTGGTGTATTAAAGTCCCCTACTATGATTGTATTGTTGTCAATCTCTCCTTTGATATCTTCCAGGAGTTTTTTTATGAATTTGGGTGCTCCTGCATTGGGTGCATATATGTTTACCAGGATTATATCTTCTTGTTGTATTGATCCCTTTAGTATTATGAAGTGGCCTTCCTTATCTCTTGTTATGGCCTTCACTTTGAGGTCTATTTTGTCCGATATAAGTATTGCTACCCCAGCTTCCTTTTCCTTTCCATTTGCCTGAAAGATATTTTTCCATCCTTTCACTTTCAGTCTGTGTGAGTCCCTTCTAATGAGGTGGGTTTCTTGTAGACAGCAGATGTATGGGTCATGTTTTTTTATCCATTCAGCCACTCGATGTCTTTTGTTTGGAGCATTTAGTCCGTTTACGTTTAAAGTTATTATTGAAAGGTACTTGTTTGTAGGCATTTCTGTTTTTGTGTGGCTGTTTTCTTTCTGAGCTTTTTATTTCTTATTTTTATACCAGTCCCTTTAGCATTCCTTGCATTGCTGGCTTGGTGGTGATAAACTCCCTTAGCCTTTTTTTGTCTGTGAAGCTTCTTATTTCCCCTTCAAGTTTAAATGATAGCCTTGCTGGATAGAGTATTCTTGGATTCAGTCCTTTGCTTTGCATCACTTTGTAAATTTCCGTCCATTCTTTTCTGGCCTGATGTGTTTCTGTTGAGAAATCATTTGACAATCTAATGGGAGATCCCTTGTATGTAACTTTCCGTCTCTCTCTTGCAGCCTGTAAGATTCTCTCTTTGTCCTGAACATTTGCCATGGTAATTATGATGTGTCTTGGTGTGGGTCTTTTTGGGTTCACCTTGTTTGGGACTCTCTGGGCTTGTGTGACTTTTTTCTTCCCCACCTCAGGGAAGTTTTCTGATATTATTTCTTCTAATAGGTTTTCTAATCCTTGTTCATCCTTCTGTTGTTCTGGTACCCCTATTATTCGTATGTTGTTTCGTTTCATGTTGTCCCAAAGCTCCCTTAGGCTCTCCTCCTGTCTTTTCATTTTTTTCTCCAATTGCAGTACATTTTGGGTGTGTTTTGCTTCCTTGTCTTCTAAATCACTAATTCGGTCCTCCGCTTCTCCTAGTCTACTGTTGATACTTTCAATGGAGTTTTTCATTGCAGCTATATCACTCTTCATTTCTTCTTGGGTCTTACTTAAGTTGTTGATTTTTTCATCTGTTTCTTCTAGCTTCTTCCATATGTTATCGATTTTTTCATCTGTTTCTTCTTGCTTCTTGCTGAGGTTGTCGATTTTTTCCTCCATCCGGTTTATGCACTCTAGGACCCTTATTCTGAATTCTTTTTCTGTCATGTTGCATGCCTCTGTATTACTTAGCTGCTTTTCTGGAGAGTCCTCCTTCTCTTTCCTTTGGGGGTTTCTTTGTCTACCCATGTTTGATCTCACTGACATATCTAGACGTTGAGTCGTTCAGTGGCTGCTCCTTTGGTGGCAGTGACTCCTTGGTCTGTGGTTGCTCTTCGGGCGGTTGCGGTAGCAGCTGCTCTTCAGTTGGCAGCAACTCCTCTGGTGGGTGCTGTTCACAGCTGTGGTGGCTCTTCTGGCTGGTGGGGCGAGGTTTCACATACAGCTGCTGTTCCTCAGCAGAGGGTGTGGTGCTCAGGAGGTTGCTGTTGCTTGGATCTGCTGTGTTGATTTAAAGGCACAAAATACAACACAACAAGGCACCACGTACCAGGCACTATACACAAATATATTCACGATATTAATAACCCCAAATAAAGGTGACCACCTGAATTAAGAGAATTAGGGGATAAGGAAGAAGGAAGAGAAAAAGAGAAAAGAGAAAAAAGAAAAGAAAATTAGGGACCAAAAAAAGGAGTGCAAAAATGAAATTGGGAAAAGGGAGGGGGGAAAGTAAAAGCGAGAAAAGAAAGGAAAAGAAAAAAAAAGAGCGAAAAGAGAGAATGAAGTGGAAGAGGGGAAGAGACTTTTTTATATGAGGAGAATACTCCTATAGAACAGCCATTAATCCCAACAAATTCCAGCAACAGCTCCCTGGAGATGAATGCAAACTAGAAACAACCAATAATTGCCCCAACCAGTTTGGCTCAGTGGATAGAGCGTCAGCCTGCGGACTGAAAGGTCCCGGGTTCGATTCCGGTCAAGGGCATCTGCCTTGGTTGTGGGCTCCATCCCCAGTGGGGGGCGTGCAGGAGGCAGCTGATCGATGTTTCTAACTCTCTATCCCTCTCCCTTCCTCTCTGTAAAAAATCAATAAAATACATTTAAAAAAAAAAAAAAAGAAACAACCAATAATATAACGATGAAAATAGAATGGAGAACACTAATCCCAAAATAAAATAAAGAGAAAATAAAATGGCACTTTAAAAAAAAATGGTAAAATGGTAGCAGTAATAATACTGGTTAAAAATAAGAAGGTAGTAATTAAAAGGGTAAAATCAGGTGATGGAAAAAAGAAGAAAAAAAAAAGAAGAAGAAGAAAAGAAAAAAAAAAGAAAAAAAATTGGTTTCTTAGTTAAAAGGTGAAAAAAGAAAAAAAAAAATATTGCAGTAGTGAAGGTCCTTCGGTTCTTCTATTCTTCAGTGTGGCTCGCCTTAGACCTGCCAGGTATTCAGGAGAGTGTTGAGTTTCCCTGCGATACACTGTTCCTCTGTGTTGTAAACCACAGTCCTTATTTTAAAGCAAGCCGCATTTGTTTCCCATACTGCCTTATTTTGTGTTTAGCAAAGAATCAGTTTGTGGGTCAGCCTCTGGGTGGCAGTGTTCTGGGGTTGGCCTCTGAGGCTACAGGGCCTCTCTGTCCAGTGGAAGTTCACTGCCCAGAGCTGGCTGAGTAAGAGTTACCAGTGCTGTGTTGTTGCTGGGATTCTGTATTCACCACATTTTGTTTGCTGTGTTCTTGCTTCCTTCCTGATGTTTTGAGATTCAGTCTTTTATTGTTTCCTTTCTGCTTAAAGAATATCCTTTTACCATTCTTTTAGGGTAGGTCTGTTGGCAACATATATTTCTGTTTTCCTTTATCTGGGAATGTTTTGATTTTCTTTTCCTTCCTGAAGCATATTTTCCATGGGTATACAATTCTGGGTTGATGTTTTGTTTTGTTTTGTTTTAGTACTTGAAAAAGTGCCACTTATGGCCATTGTGGTTTCTGGTAAAAAGTTGGCTATTATTCACATTGATTTTCCCCTGTAAATAAGAGGCTATTTTTCTCTGGCTGCTTTCAAATTTTTTTCTTTAACTTTTAGTTTTCAGAAGTTAATGTGGTGTGGCATAGATAGCTTTGCTTTTATCCTGTTTGGGTTTCGCTAAACTTCTTGAATCTGTAGGCTCTTGCTTCTTACCAAATTTGGGAAATTTTTAGTCATTATTTCTTATAGTATATATTTAGCTGCTCTCTTTTTCTCCTCCCCTTCCAGGTCTCAGAGGATCCCAATGTTAGACCTCATTTCATGGTCGCGTAGGTCCCTGATGGTTTGTTTATTGTTTTTTGTTGTTTGTTTTTTGTTTTTCAGTTTGTCTTCTCTCTGTTGTGGAGACTAATTTCTAATGTTCTTTCATCAATTTGTTGATTCTTTCATCTGTCCCATTTATTCTGCTGCTGAGCCCATCTCCTTTTTATGTGGTTTTGTGTTTTTCGGTTCTGAGATTTCCATTTGGTTCTTCTTTATGTCTTCTGGGATTTGTTGTGAATTTTGTTTTTTGTTGATGTTGATTTTGCTTTCTGTTTTTTGTTTTTTTGTTTTGTTGTACTTTCAAGTGTTTTTGTGTTACTATTTTGAAGCATTTTTATGAGGGCTCTTTCAAAACCTTTGTTATATAATACTGACATTTCTGCCATCTAAGAACTGTCATCTGTTGGTTGTCTTTTTTCATTCAGCTTTAAGATCTTTCCCTTTTTTTGTATGGCGAGTAAGTTTCCATTGAAAACTGCACATTTTTACCCTAACCCTAACCTAACCCTGTTACTTAAACCTTCTCTGCCAGCTGGTTTTCTGTGGCATTGCCCTGGCTGAGGAAGAGTGTGTTGCCCTTTACTGCCAGGTGGAGGTTTCCCACTTGGCCTCCATTGACATCTGGGGACAGGCCCTCATTTCTTTCCAGCGCCTGCTTGCTGTCCACCATCTCCATGGTGGGGTTGTCCTTGTTACTGCCAGTGATGGTGAAAGTCTTAACCCTCCACTAGGCTTCTTCTGAAACCATGCCTGCTGGGAGGTGAGCATGCCTGGTTCTGCTGGGCAGAGGTGGAATCCAGGCTGCCTGTGTGGGCTGCACTGCCTCAGCTGCCCGGGAAAAGGGTGGGCTCGTTACTAGCTGGCGGGGATGAAGGCTGCTCCCTTCTTGGCCTTCTCTGAAGTCACCTTGGGAATTTTGGGCTCCTCTTTGCAGTCTCGAAAGGATGGACATCTTGATTTTCTCTTTGGCCTTTGATGATGTGAGTGAGGTTAAGGCCACAGTTTTCTTTTTTTTTTTTTTTTTTTTTTTAATTAAATCTTTATTCAGATTATTACATTTGTTCCTCTTTTCCCCCCCCCCATAACTCCCCTCCTCCCAGTTCCCGCCCCACCCTCCGCCCTCACTCCCCACCCACTGTCCTCATCCATAGGTGCACGATTTTTGTCCAGTCTCTTCCCGCATCTCCCACACCCCTTTCCCCCCCAGGAATAGTCAGTCCATTCCCTTTCTATGTCCCTGATTCTATTATAATCAACAGTTCATTCTGTTCATCAGATTATTTATTCACTTGATTCTTAGATTCACTTGTTGATAGATGCATATTTGTTGCTCATAATTTGTATCTTTACCTTTTTCTTCCTCTTCCTCTTCCTCTTCTTAAAGGATACCTTTCAGCATTTCATATAATCCTGGTTTGGTGGTGATGAACTCCTTTAGCTTTTCCTTATCTGTGAAGCTCTTTATCTGACCTTCAATTCTGAATGATAGCTTTGCTGGATAAAGTAATCTTGGTTGTAGGTTCTTGGTATTCATCACTTTGAATATTTCTTGCCACTCCCTTCTGGCCTGCAAAGTTTCTGTTGAGAAATCAGCTGACAGTCGTATGGGTATTCCCTTGTAGGTAACTGAGTTTCTTTCTCTTGCTGTTTTTAAGATTCTCTCTTTATCTTTTGCTCTTGGCATTTTAATGATGATGTGTCTTGGTGTGGTCCTCTTTGGATTCCTTTTGTTTGGGGTTCTCCGCGCTTCTTGGACCTGTAAGTCCATTTCTTTCACCAGGTGGGGGAAGTTTTCTGTCATTATTTCTTCAAATAGGTTTTCAATATCTTGCTCTCTCTCATCTTCTGGCACCCCTATAATTCTGATGTTGGTAGTCTTGAAGCTGTCCCACAGGCTCCTTATACTATGCTCGCATTTTTGGATTCTTTTTTCATTTTGCTTTTCCGGTTGGGTGTTTTTTGCTTCCTCGCATTTCAAATCATTGACTTGATTCTTGCGCTCCTCTGGTCTGCTGTCGGGAGTCTGTATAATATTCGTTATTTCAGTCCGTGTATGCTTAATTTCTAGTTGATTCCCCAATATAAGATCGAGGGTCTTATTAGTTTTCTTGTAGATCTCATTAAGTTTATCGGCGGCTTCTAAACAGTTCTTGAGAGACCTTAAAAGTGTGGTTCTGAACTCTATATCTTCCATTGACAATTTTGTCCTGTTTCTTTGTCTCCGCATTTTGTTATGCTTCCTTGGTGCACCCCCTAGTGGTCTTTGTGTGCAGTCTTATAGTTAAATCTTGATTGTTGTAGCTAATACCAGGGAGGGTTTGACCTCCAGGCCAGGTGGCTATGAGAATCAGCTGTGTCAGCAGTGAGAGAACTTCTGTCCTCTAGGGAGGTGCTAATCTAGCCTTTGCCTGAGGCTATCCGGCAAAAGCCTCTGTGCAGGGCTTGGGCGGGGCGGGTCGCACAGGATCAACAGGGTGGGCTGGAGAGAGCAGTTATGGCGGCTCTCAGTCCTGTCCCCAGGGGCTCTGCCTCTCTGAGTCCCAGCACCCACTGCAAAGCTCAGAGAGAAAGCTGCACTCGCTCTGACCGAAGCCAGACAGTCCCGCTTCTCCCGTTTGAGTCTGGGTCCCTAGAGACTCGCCCGGATCTGGAGCTCAGAGTCCGCGACTCCCTCCCGATTGAAAACGCCAACCGCGCCCTCCGCCGCCAGCCCGCTCCGCGCACTCCGCACCTCAGAATTTGACTTCAGCACTGCGCCTCCTCTGAGTGTCCGTATGCGTTTCTCTTTCCTCCTAGTTGTAGGACTTCCACTCAGCCAGCGTTCCTGTGGTTCTGGGTGATGTCCCTTCCGTTTTTTGGTTTCACTTTTGAAGTAGTTGTTCAAAGCAGCAAACTCCGGCGTTAACCTATGCCGCCATCTTGGTTCTCAGGCCACAGTTTTCTTGTGGTATTTTGCTAGAATAGAGCAGTTATTGTCTAAACATTTTCTGTCTTACTATGCTAGGCTGCCCCTTCCGTAGTCCTTTGGCTAGAGACAGCAAACTTTTGTCTAGGTTTTTTGTTTTGTTTTTTTTTTTTTTTTGTATCCAAAGACTTTTATGCCAGCTTTTTCTATAAAAAGTCAGGAATATGTGAAAGAAAAAGGAAACCCAGGAAATTCACTGTCATGTTTTCCATTGTGTCTCAAGGTCCCTATCATTCTTCTGTTCTCTCTTCGCCTTTCAGTTTTACATCTGTTTCATATAAAATGACTGGGGCTTTTAGTCGTACTTAGGAGGAATAGAGGAAAGGATGTCTGTTCCATCTTCCTACAGGTCAAAGTCTTCTGAGTTCATTTTTAAGTGGTTAGCACTGTATGTGTTAAATATTATTTCTTCTAGTAAAATTTTCTAGTTATAATATTGGATTAAAAATGTATTTCATAGCTAAACTAACACAGAATTATTTTCTAAAGGCAATAGATGATAATCAGTTTGCCTAATGTAAGAAGCCAAAACTTTTTAAAAAATAATATATTATGTATGACACATAGACATGGACAACAATGTAGTGATAGCCAGATAAAAAGGAGGGTGTGGGGAGGAGAAAGTGGACAAAGGGGGACAAACAGCAGAAACAGACTTGACTTTGGGTGGTGAGTGCATGGTGTGCTATGCAGATGATGTCTTATTGAGTTGTACACTTGAAACCTGTATGGTTTTATTAACCAGTGTCACCCCAATAAATTCAATCTTTAAAAAAACACCACAAACCTTTTATATCTAACTCTGCTTTCTGTGCCTAGGTTGGGGCAAACACCATGGATAATCCTCTGTTGAAGTACAGTGCAAAGGATTACTTCTTTAAAGCAGCCCTCTGTCACTTCATAGTCGATGAGTTGAATGCCAAGGTATGGTCAGTCCTTAGTACTAGTTTTCTGATGCACATTGCCCATGAGAGCGGGCCTCACTCAGGTACTCTGTTGTTCTTTATATCATTTGGTTTGGGTGATATTCGTTAGTTGCAAGACTAAACTGGGTACCTTAAAAAAAAAAGACACCTGTTTATGAGTTTTAAGAATTAGATTTGGTTTACAACATCTTCTCTACAGCAACCTAATTCTGGAAAATTGTTTTAGAACTAGATTCTTAACTGAAATTGAAAATCAGAATAGAATGGAGTCCTGTGTTGATTTTGATGAATTTAACACATACTTATACAATTAAATAGGATGTAGATGAGTCTTACTTAAGCGAATAGAATGTTCAGCCCCAGCTGGTTTGGCTCAGTGGATAGAGCGTCAGACTACGGACCAAAGGGTCCCAGGTTTGATTCCAGTCAAGGGCATCTGCTTGGGGTTGCAGGCTCGATCCCCAGTAGGGGGCGTGCAGGAGGCAGCCAATCAGCGAGTCTCTCTCATTATTGATGTTTCTGTCTCTCCCTCTCCCTTCCTCTCTGAAATCAATAAAAATATATTTAAAAAATAAGAATGTTCAAAGCTGTGTTTCCTGGTTTAGTGAGTCAGACATTAACAAGTGTTTTTTCTCTCTCAGCTGGCTCTTGAGAAATATGAGGAAATGTTTCCAGCATTTACTGATTCAAGAGAATGTAAATTATTGAAAGTAAGTAATATTAGGACTTTAAAGAAAAAGGTTTTGCTGTCAGGTGGAACTGGGTGTGAAGTGAAGGATAAATCTGCGGAAGAGCCTTTCCTACTTTTGCATATTAGGTTTCAAATGCCACTGAGAGTCAGGGATAGAGTGTTGTGTTCCAAAGCAGGCAATTCAGAAATGTTAGCTCAAATACTGGACCCAGGGCTTGGGGTAATTCTTTATTTGTACTTGAATATTTCTCCAATTTTATAAAGTATTTAGCAACATCAGTTAATGTGATACTGAGGCTACTTCTGTATTTAAAGTATCTCTATTCACAGATGGAACTTTTTTAGCCTACCAATCTAATTTTTCCATATTTATGTTACTAGAAACTTCTAGAAGCTCATGAAGAACAGAACAGTGAAGCTTACACTGAAGCAGTAAGTTATGTCCTTGAAATATAATACATACTTAAAAGGTTTATTACAGGATCTTTTTCTTCTTTTCATTGTAAATATTTATTTGAACATTATTCCAGTATACCCAATTGTATTTTCCAAAGATCATGTTTTTTTATATCCCACAAACCTATACAGTTATATGGTTTCATTAGCCATGGTGAATTTAACTATAAGGCAAATTCAAGAAAAAAAATCATATACTGTTATAATTTGCTGTTTGAATGTTTTCTTTTGAAAATAATATGCTCCAGAAATAAGTGTAAAGTAAAATCAGTTCAGTACAATTTAAAATATAAAAACAAAGCAGTGAGAGTTTGCTATATTCCTGGCATAACATAAATGGAAGATTTTTTCTTTATATTCATCTATCTTCTGTTTTCCCATCTTTTGGCATCTTATGCCATTACTATATTTATCATGGCTTTGAAGCAGTGGTGGGAAGGAATGTTTTCCCATTTAACTTTTGCTGCAAAACCATTTACATTCTATTGAAGTCTTATTCTTTATTAATGTGTTGCAGTGAGTTAAAGGAATCCTGCTTCCATACATCCTGTCTCTGCAAATACCTTTTTTCTTGTTCAGTGAATATTGGAACACTTAATTTTCCATGTTCCCTTCTAAGTCTTATGCACGGTCTAATTTCCTTTGTTATATTAATTGTGATCTTCTTCCAATTATAAAGGCTGTTAGGGATTTTTGTCATCAGATGTTATATACAGAGCAATATAAAAGGCAGAGAAACTTGTTAATAGCTCCATCAAAATAGGCAGAGAATAATGAAAAAATAAAAAATTTTTAATGACTGTTATGAACTGGAATGAATAATTTTAAATGAAGAAAGTTGGTTGATTATCACTATTTAAGTTTAAACAGCTGCTTTATTTCAGTTGCATTTCCATAGATTAATTCCTGTTCCTTTAACCTTAAACTAGGTGAAGGAATTTGACTCAATATCTCGCTTGGATCAGTGGCTTACTACCATGTTGCTTCGTATCAAAAAGTCCATCCAAGGGGATGGAGAAGGAGACGGAGACCTAAAGTGAAACATTTATACGTCTTTGTGGCATGCAGCTAACTCCTTTTTAGTTCCTCTTAGGGCCAAGTGATCTTTATGGGATGCCCATTTAACGGCTTAGTTTTGTTGCACATGAACCAAACAATGCGTGTGTGTTTCTGTGTTTATATCACTGTTAAGCAAATGGATAAAAGAATCTCCTGTGCATATTGTGGGCGTGATGGGCTATTTCATGCTTGCCAGAGTCCCCAGAGTTTTCCGAGTACTACTTCAGAATTTTATTCTTGTTTGATATTTGCAGAGTCATGTTTAGTTTTGCCACATATTCTGTCCTTTTTCTTGGACTTGAGTATCTAACCCAATTTGCTCTAATCGCTGCTTTGCATACTCTCTGTAAATTTGCATCTGGATGTATTCTCTAAGTGTATGTATTTAGTTTAGGGTGGTTGTTAGGAATCAGTTGATGACTTTCTTTATTATAAATTTGTTGTTGTTATCTTGTGATTTTTTGATGATACTAATGACCAGTTTCTGCTTTTGACATTGTTCCCTATGCTAACATGCATGTGAAAATTCGGAACACAGGCCTGCCTGCGTCACTTAAACTTGCTTATGTGTGTGGATGTATGTCAAGGTGGGTTTGACTGCTTTGTATTTACACACACACAAATATATAAGATCTATGAGAAATGGAAATTTTCCTTTTCCTAGACCTGGTTCCACTTTTAGTTGGCGGGGAAATCCCATTCCTTATATTCGCATAAAGGTGGTGTAACTGGCATACCCCTTTCTCTTTATTTTCATGGTCATACTCTTTCCCACATTGAGATGCCTTCCTTTATGCCACAGTCATGCACATCCTCACTGGGGCCCAGAGATTATAAGTCAAAGAGTGAAAAGGGGTTTCAGTAATTTTATCCATTTATTGACCATGATGGGTTAGGTAGGGTATATATGGTACAGAGGCTTACTATATGCCTCCAACTAGCTTTTCAGGAGACTGTATTTTCTTCTTAGCTGATGGGATTGTTTTAGCTTTTGTATTTGAACTTTAAATTCTATCCTTTTATTTTACATAAGTGCTCTATTAATTTACGAACTTGACCCCTACCCATTATGTTACATGCTGACATTGTACTTAGACGTGATCTTGTTTTTTGAATCTCCTCTGTACATATTTTTTCTTATTAATTCTCACCCAAGGATATTTTTTCCCATTGATTTTTTTAGAGAGAGTGAATGGGGGGGGGGGGGGGCGCGGGAGAGAGAAACATTGATGTGAGAAAGACACATCAATTGGTTGCCTCCTACACGTGACACAACCAGGGCACGGGATCAAACCTGATACCCAGGTGTGTGCTCTAGATCAGGAATCAAACCCATGACCCTTTGGTGCGCTCTAACCACTGAGGGAAACTGTCCAGAGCTCCTCTGTGCATAGTTTTAGGCTTAAATGATTTATGTTTGATGTGCATTTGTTGCCATATATAGCCTGTTTTTTTTCCTGACTTGTGCTGCTCTCATTAATGACAGGTAATGAAATTTCCCATATTATGTTAGATAGTAACTAGTATTTAAATGATGTTTTCATTTTTGGGTGGCCCTCAACTGGAATTAATAGGCTTTGTTGGATAGAAGTAGAATGTGCCCAGACAAAGAGCTCAGTGAGGAAGAAGGTTTGGGGATGGTGAATGGGTTAACCTGGGGTGAAGGAGAAAGTAGCAGAAAAAGAAAAGGGCAGCCAAGGCCCAGCTGGGAGGCTGTTTCTCAGGTGGCTGAGGATTCCCTGGCTGTACCTGCAGAGTGATGTGTGCAGGGTGGGCTGATGGAGAGGAAGGCGTCATACTATCATCTGAGGCAGAGGGAATGGACCAGAAGACACGGGCACTCTGGCATTGGGTGCTGGAATCTGATAAGGATTTATTTTTTTCCTTAAAAGTCAGGGATTCTTAAAAGAAAGCTGGCTATTACAGTACAAATTTGGAATGGAGCTTGTTTGGTACTTTATTTCCTGTTGGACTCTCTTATGAAAATATTATAGAAAAGTGGGGTTTTGTTGCTTTATCTAATATATTCCATAACCATCCAACTGTGCTTTTGTAACAAGCTTTTTTCCAAATGCACTTTTGTGAAAGTGAGGCGTGGGGAGTGCTTTTGCAGCCCATGTCCTCTGGCCATAGGTCTGCCCATCTGAAGAGCATGTAAATCCCAGCCGGTCAACATGCTTCTTCCATCACTAGTTTAGAAAGTGTGTTTCCACTCTTTAAAAGAGCCTTCTGGTCTGACCACTTAAAAGTAAAAACTAAATGCTTTTGTTTTAAGGCAGTTCCATTTAGCTTTATCGTGATTCCTTAACAAACGCACCTGAACAAGAGGTATGGTTTTTAAAAAATTATATTGGTAACATTTTGTGATGTCAGTCAGGGACTTGCTGTTTTGAAATAAACAAGGATATCAGTGCCTAAGTTAAGAATTTTCAAATATTTCACACGAAAGAGTAAAAGTAACTGATGACTAGAACAGACTTGCTAGGTGAAAGGAAAAGGAGAGGGAGAAAATCCCATTAACAATATCCAAACTTCCTTCCTTCCTTCCTTGAAATGCTCCATTGTTGAATGTAGGGTAGTGCCGTGACACAGAGGCCCAAGGTATGTTCTCAGGATCTAGAGAATGTTATTTATGAACAAAATGTAACGACTGTTATGTTATAGTTCTTGTATTTTAGCAAATCGGGGTTTAGTTCATAGTCAAAATCAGTGGTGGCAACATTTTTATAGCTTCTGCGAGTTCCTTTTTTATTTAATGACTTAAAAACAGTATTTTTGCAGTTGACTGTGTGTGATGATGTCACTATAATCAAAGTGTGTGCATTTATTGTTTCCTCTGATACTGTGCGTTTAAAATATTCAAATGCAAACCTGTGGCTTCCTTTGGAGGGTTTGGCAGCACAGCATGCTGCCCGTGACCCACCTCCAGGGCCGTGCGTGCGGGGTCCTGCCTGCGAAGTTGAGCCGGTCACGGTGTTCTTTCCCATGCTCTCCGGTGGAGTATTGTATTATGGAAACTAACCATAAATCTACCTTAGCAGAAAAGAGTATGTATGTTTTGTGTGAACTTGTACAGTAAATAAAGTGGAAATTATGAGTAATATTTTTGACAGGTCTTTCCTACTACCTAAAGCTACACAAGTCACAAGTAGCTTCCTTTTCTTGAAGTTGTTCCTATAAGTTGAAGACAGTGAGCATTATTCTCTAGGTTCTTTGTCTATGCATTGAAATATAAGTTTGACTATGTTAAAATCTCTATTACTTGGTGGGAATTCAGGGCACTGTAATGGTTTTGGAAGCTGGGGGTTTACAAAAGAAGCCCTGGCTTTAGTGTGTTGATATAATCCGCAAAGTTTGCAGTGACTCTACGCCTCCCATTCTCATCCCGTTTAGCTGCCCTATTAAGGAGTGTTGGGCTACAGTCACTTGCAAAGTTGAGGATTGGTTCACAGAAAACTGCTAGGTGGGGGTGGGGATGAAGGAACCATGAAGCCCCTCAACTCTGTTGGCAGTGTGGGCATTTATTTACCTTTGCAGATACCTGTACAGGGTCAGCACATGCCCCTGGGGAAGGTTGAACCCCCCTGGCCACTCAGGCCACAAGTTCTATGGAGGAAGAGGGTGCCATGTGGGGAACTGTGGGTCAGCTCATCCCATCAAAGAGCAGTGTTATAGTCTGTGAGTATATTTACAACTTAAAGATAATTCAAACTAAATTTTGAAAAAAGAATGGTATAACAGGCCATCTTAGGAATCCTGAGAAGCTGTTGATCATTCAAGGTTAGTTTATCTCACAGTCATTATTTCCTAACAGAAAGAAGCCACAGTGATGGTTTAAAAACCTGGTTTTGCCAGCCTTGGTAAGAGTCCCTGTAAAATTGGCAAAGGTAAGTGTGTGGTTTCTGGGGCTTGGCTAGGTGACATGCTATTTGGTCCTCTGACCTGTCTTTGAAGCTTGCTCAGTCATACTGCCCCCATCTAGATAATAGTAACATGTGAACAAATGGTCCTTCACACAAGTGTCCTCCCGCCACTGAAATAATATGGTTACTTCAAGTTTCACACTGTCAAGTTTAATTAAAGGGACAATCACTCATTTTATCTCAAAAAATGTCCCTGGGTGCAAGGTATAAAATTTAACAGGTTAGGATTAAATTATAATCCATACTCAAATTTGTTGGTTTGGATTATCGATAGCAAAACCACATTTCTCTTAAAGTTACCTTTTTTAAAAAAAAAATATTTTATTGATTTTTTTACAGAGAGGAAGGGAGAGGGATAGAAGTTAGAAACATCGATGAGAGAGAAACATTGATCAGCTGCATCCTGCACACCCCCTACTGGGGATGTGCCCACAACCAAGGTACATGCCCTTGACTGGAATCGAACCTGGGACCTTTCAGTCCACAGGCTGACGCTCTATCCACTGAGCCAAACCAGTTAGGGTTAGTTTAAAGTTACCTTTAACAAAGGTCTTCTCCCACCACATGACCTATTTTTTCCCAAATTGTAACATAAAAGTTTTGGTAAAACCAAAGGCAGTAGAGGTCTTTGGAGTTCGGGCAGAGATTATTTCCCACACCATGGTTGGAAGGCACTAAATCACCTCACAATTGCCTGCCTGATGCTCGGAGAGTGGTCGGCAAACTGCGGCTCGGCAAACCGCGGCTCGTTGGCCCCTTGAGTGTGGCTCTTCCACAAAATTACCGACTTCTGCGCATGGGCCACGAAGTTTCAATCGCACTGTACGTGCGCGCCAGCACGTGGTATTTTGTGGAAGAGCCACACTAAGGGGCCAAAGAGCCGCATGTGGCTCGCGAGCTGCGGTTTGCCAACCACGGCTCTAGGAGAAGCAGTGCCAACACCAAGGGCACTTCCTAACCGTGGCGTTAGGACTGACATGGTGAGGCAGTAGCTTGCTTCACTCCGGGAGGCTGTACTTGGATTAAGAGAAATAGGGGTAGATTCCCACAAACCCTCAATGATGAGTCTTCCAGTTTTCAGAGTTCTGTTCTCAGATGCAGCTTTACCCTCCTGGGAAGCAGACAAAGAAGTACATATACTGAAGTGTCCATGATGCAACTTAAACATGACATTGAAGAAACCAGTCCATTTACACACTCCACAGTGCCAGCTGCACAGGTTACTTCTACATAAGCAGAGGGTAGTGTTACTTACCACCAGGCCTTTTATTCCTAGAGAATTAATGTGCAGTCCACATGGTTATAACTAAAGAGATTACTCCTAAGACTATAACCTTGATTTTAAACTTCATTATCCATGACATTAAGGAAATTATACTTCTTTCTATTTACAGAGCCTACATTTTAATAATGGGGGAAAAACTTCAGACTTGCAAAACTATTTTACAAAGCAAACGTTTATTAACACAGTAAACGATTTTTTTTGTAGAATTTCTAAAGAAACCAAGACAAAAATTCTAGTAGGTAGCAAAATAATCTATTATTTAAATTCCTTCTCATTAAAATGACTTTACTCCATGAAACAGTACATCAGTTGGCCAATTCATTCTCTTACCAAGAATAAAATGGTTGTATGACAGTTTTTTGTTACTGTTGTTCTGTAAACACAACTAGGATATGTTGTCATAACTGTATTTGAAGTAGTTAAGTACTGCTGTGTTATCAGCACCTAAACAACTTATAGTGGCTTTAGTATGTAACATGTCACAAACTAGAAAATAAGCACATAGGAAGAAAGTCTCTCATTAGTTCCTGGCATAGTACAGCTGTGTTCATCCTGGAACTTATGGATAAGTTCTTTCTCTTAGAACTTTTCTCAAAAATTAAAGTGTTTCACAGCAAGTCAATAAATTAAAATGTAGAAAAATTGGTAAACAAAAGACTTTAAGGTTGTTTAAATTAAGTTTAGGGTTACATATGAGTCACGGCTACATACAAAAGCCACTGGAACCAAGAATCAAACTTAGCAAATACAGCAGAATTATCTTTTCATTGTAAAGTCCAGCATGAGACAGCCGAAGGAGCATTTAAGACAAGTATTGGTTCTTCACAATCTACTCTTAAGGCATAATCAATGATGTGTGCCAAGGCTTTTGGTCCCTTCTGCTATATTCTCGCATACTCCCGAGGAAACAAAGGTGTGACATTTACCTGCCTGTTTCTAGCTCTTGATTTGGCAATGAGAAAGTTCTGATTTTCTGAAAATCTTGAAAATTAAATCAGAAAAAACAGGCAGAAATACTAATACTCTGTGCTCTAAGATTAGCCACAATCACCTCATTGCTACTCGTCAGTAAAATGACTACATAAGTTTCAAGTGTTCTAAAGCCTCTTGCTTAATTTTTCGTACCTCTGCAAAAAGAAAAAGAAAATACTAGTTTGCTCCTAAAATCTTTGGTAGGACAGCTTTTACCTTATCAGATTTTTAGGAATGAAAATGAACAGCCACATTTCATTTCAAAAGCTACTTTATGACAAATTTCCTAGCTGCACATATGCTGTGAGTAGAGGCTATACTAAACTATTTTGCAGGTGTTCAATTTGTCATTCCTTTATTTAGTGCGGGGCTGGGGGAGTAGAAAGGGGTGAATGCAGTAATTCATCTCTTCAGTTCAAGGGTACTTAGAGCAAATCTGATTTGCTTCAATTCGGCAGGAAAGAAACAATTAAAAATATATGGCCCCAGTTTTATTTCAGTTGGTAGAAAACTATCTTTAAAGTATCAGAGAAATACACCCACATGGAAATATAAGGCAGGCTGAGAGACTAGGGAGACCATTAAAAGCAATTTCATGAGCTGGATCAATGCTGTGTACTCTATTAAGGTAAATAGTTAAGCTTCATAAACATCAAGACAATCAAGCATTAGAATGATGAATGCCTATAACAGCCTACACCAGAATTAAGTGAGATTATGTTAACTGCCTTATGTGTTGATAAAGTGTAGCTGAGGTCGTGCAGATCAGGATTTTTAAGGGGAAGCTTCAAAAATGCTTTGATAAAAGCGTGCAAGTTATCAGAAATTGTGGAAAATGAGAAGCCATTCTTGAATGCCCACTTCTTTGCCTACGGACGGTTCTTTATCTTGGCTCCTGATACATCACCTTGCACACACTGTCACACGAGATGCAGGATGGGGCCTGCTTGGCGGGTCACTTCAAGCTCACTCCATGCTGGTCAGTGAGTGAAGTTGTGTGGGCATCAAGTCTGTCTGTGGTGTCAGCTCACTAAGCTCACTGATGGTGGTGGCCAGCAGAGCATCCTGGGATACCACAGAATTGTCCGACTTGCAGGCTGTGTTGGCAGAACTATTCTCATGCACAGTAGATACGCTGCCTGGGACTGTGGCCAGGTTGTGAAAATGGTTATTTTCAGCAAAAGACAGCAATTTATCTGAAAGTTTGGATGATGCATATTCTTCATCAGGCTGTTCAGTCTTATGCCCTTCATCATTCTTGGGTGAGCCATCTACAATAACAAGGAAGGACTTCCATGGTGTATTCTTGTCATGAACCTACAAATCAAACACAAAAGTCACCAAATGTGTCTGAACAAATATCTGTAAATCATCCAATTCTACTTACTTATTAAATACATCTGTTAAAACAATAGTCTCTCTTCAATTTAAGTTTCTACGGCAGCAATGTCTTTACTAATTGCCAAGTATCTTTCTGCCACTGCTGTCACTGTTAGAACGTGTTTACCATGGATTGTGCCTTCCTGGACCTCAAGATTTAGTTCTTTACTTCATTCACACTATGAATGTGCTCACTGCAGACAAAACTTCAGGAAGAAAATACCTGTTGTCTGTCTTCTATAACCAGCTTATGGAACACCAGGCATTTCTTACTGTCTAGGGTTTTGCATACCTAGGGACCAGCAATTTGTCATTCTTAAGCCACACTGTTGCTTACTGAGGTGTGCCTCCGGAGAGTGGACTTGTCAGTAAATGTCCTTCCACATGCGTTACACATGAACGGCTTCTCTCCCGTGTGGATCCGATGGTGACGCTGGAGAGCGTTGAGCTGGGTGAACTGCTTACCACACTGGTCACAACAATAGGGACGTTCGCCTGAGACGGGAAGAGAGGAAAACTGGTTGATCTCTTTAGCCTGGTGTATATAATTTTGAATAAAATGTGGAGTAATGCTGTTTGTATACCACTAGGAAGTGTCAGCATTCCACCATAAGGATGATCAGTGGAGGGTCAACTGACAGGTACAAACCACCTCTACACAGGTTTCCAAAGTCGTGTTCCCATGAAACCTTTTGTAAGCCAAAACGGCATAAAATGAAGAGTATCCCTCACATTCTGAAAGTTCATGTCACACTTTTTCCGGTTAGTGAAAACAGGAGTGAATGTAGGTCTCTTGTGAAAACAAAGGGGCCTAATGTGAACTTTTGGAAGGGGGATACCTGTAATACCAAGAGTATGGCCTACACTAAAACAGCCAAAATCCATACTTGTAGCTCATATTCTATCTATAGAAATTTTACCTATTCCCATAGTAATCTATAATAATAAAAGCATAATATGCTAATTAGACCGGACGACCTTCCGGACGAAAGCTGGGGCTGCAAGGGAAGCCTGGGTCCTGAGTGCCTGCCGGCGGCCAGCCAAAAGGAAGCCCAGGTCCCAGGTGCCAGAGGGAAGCCGGTGCTGGCAGCTGGGGGAAGGAAGGCCTACTCTTGCATGGATTTCGTGCATCGGGCCTCTAGCGGAATATAAAATTCCCAAGTCCCACAACTGAATTTGTATGCATGTATATATACACTGATATGTATAGATTATCCCTGATTTTAATCTGAAAGTGGCAAAATGTTCACATATCCATACCTTTTCAGTTTCTCAGAGCCAGAAACTAAAAATTCAAAAATTTAAAAATGCTATTATGACACACAAAAGTTTATCCTAAAGCTAAATTCCAAGTTCTCCAGTAAGTTAAAAACCTTTGGGATATTTTTTCTTGGCACACTGAACTCCCTTCTCCAGTGACGTTCCAGCCATACCTGTGTGGACTTTAATATGCTGGTAAAGTGAATTCCGTTGGGCAAAAGTCCTGAAACAAACTTCACATTTAAAGGGTTTGGATCCAGTATGGATTCTATTGTGATGTTTTAAATACTCCTTAGAAGCAAAACTCTTGCCACATGTTTCACACATAAAAGGTCTTTCACCTACATGAAAAGATGAAACAAAAAGTTAGAAATAACAGACACAGAAACATACAGGAAGAGTGGGTCCAATCTCTAAAATCCATATGAATTCCAAAAGCGCAGGCAGCCTGCTGTCATAAAATGTCTAGCCATGTAAGATGCTTACTACCTGCTGAAAGTTGGTGTAAAATCCCAAAGAAGAAATAAGAGATAGGCCAGCCAGCTCACATTTTAGAAATTTATACAACTTGTTTGGAGAAATTAAGATTTTTTTCTCAAAGAAGCACTGCTATTGATCTTTTACAGAATAAAAGTCCCTCTTTTATTGTGTAGTTTGAATCCTTTGATTCTACAAATCAGATTCATCTGATCAGGTGTACCCCTGATTTCACAAACATCAAAATAACAATACTGGGTTTAATAAAATCTGAATATATTAATATTTTCATCAAATGATTGATTCTAAATCCTTCAATGTAACCTGACTTCATCTCTACTCCTAACCATCCATTCAACACCAATTCTGCTGCTTACATTTTACAATCTAGTAATTCATATCATTAAATGACTCATGTCTGTCTCACTTGCATTTGAACTTAAGGATCATATGACAGAGTTTAGAAGTAAAAATTTAGAAATACAAATAAGGAACTGAGCATGATAACTACAGTATAGAGCAGGTTCTGTATACTTTGTGTCATAAACAGTTTTCTGAATCTCAGGGTTACTATGCTGAATCAGAATAAAGCCAATTTAAATTTTGTCCCTCACATAATAAAATCCTATCACAAAATTTTAGGAACTGGAAATAAGATCATTCCACCACCTTAATACATCATATAGCTATTTTCTAGTCTTCTGTACAGGAGTTCAATATAGTTGGGATTCACTGTGTACTTTTCAAGTCAATATGCAAGTACAGGTGTTTTTCATAATATTCAGAGCCCTCAGCCCAAATGGCCAGTGGGTGAGCGTAGAGTTTTTAATTTACTAAACTACTGTGACTGGACAATCAGGTTGTTTCTAATGCTTTCTTATTAGAAATAGCAAGAAGGAAAATAGAGCTTTTCCCATATGCTGAACAATCTCTTTAGGACAGACTCCTGAAAATAGAATTTGGAGCTAAGGCAGCAGGAACTATTTCATACCTTTTTGATACCTAAGTCGCACATGCCAGTTCCTACTGCGAAGTACCAGTATGCAAAAGGCCATCACCAAAGCATATTTTATTTATTTGTTTTTGCTCACTTTTTAAATGGGAAAGCTAATTCCTGGCTTTAACCTGTACTAGTTTGGTAGATGCCAACTTCTAAATTAATAAACTGCAGTTTCCTTCTACAGCTAGGCAAGACATTCAATCACAACAGCAGGAGTATTTACCTGTGTGACACCTTTTATGATAAATCAGCATGTGGTTCTGAGTGAATCTTGCACCACATTCATCACAGACAAAAGGTTTTTCCCCTGTATGAATTCTGAAAGTACAACATTCAGATGATAACTTAGGATGTATCTCAAACCTCGCTTTGCAATACAATTTCCACACTAACCTGAAAGATACTTTGTTCAAGGAGACCTGATGAGAATGATTGGAGTGAAAGGTGAAGAGACCCATAATCTTCTTCCTCAAATCTGCGTCCACACAAGGCCAGCTAACTGCGATGCGCTGCCCAGTAAGACACCGAATGTCCACCCACACCTGTCTTGGGGTTTATGTTGTACAGCCCATCCAGAGACCGTGCCTTTACATATTTTTAAAAACACTACAGAGCATTGTGTAATATCTCTAAAGTTTCCTTATTCAGAATAATCAACCACAAACACCATAGGAACTATTGCTATGAAGAACCACATAGCCAAAAAATTAACTATCATTTCCTAGTATGTGTAACATAACCAGTCTAGAAAGAACTGTTCTCAAAATGCTGAAGAAACCTGGTTCCAAAAATGCATATTCATTTTAATTTCACAAATGGTATGAAGTAGCTATCAACCACAATTTACTGAGCACTTCCTAATAAGCCAGGTTTTTAAACTTGTTATATACAGTAAAAAGATGAACACCAAACTACTTCCCCACAGACCAGCCGAAGTTTGAGGGCAGATCTAGAATAGGGTAGAAAACTGCTTATCTGGATTGGAAGCATAAATACTGAGCACCATAAGGAAATTTATTTAAAAATAGTATCACCTACAGTACAAAAGTTAAGCAGAAAACACTGTCCATCCTAATTCTGGAGTTTAGACTAACCAGTGGCACAGTTTCCAAGCCCGGAGACCAAACATGATCAGAGAAGTGTCCTGAAGCCCTAAAAATGTCATCTCCCTGAGGTCATTACTGAGACTGTGGGACCAGGATGGTCACAAGCCGAAATTCTAAATAAGTCAAGAAAAGAAAAATACAGGTTATTAGCATCAGGTGTGGTGGGAAGTGTGCCTCTGGGAGTGGGAGAGCCCTGGCCTCCAGTACATGCCAGCCAAGATCTGCAGGACCTGGCATGTTCAGCAGCTGTCGGCCACCCTGGTTCTGGGTCCTCTTCTGCACTGTGACCACAGACAGGAGGAGCTGGGAGGTCCTCATCAGCCCAAGGCCTATAGGAACACTAGGGGATTTCTGTTGTAGAACAAGACCACCTCCTAACATCTCAACCCAGAAAGAATTCAATGATATCTCAAAACAGCCCCCAAACCTCTAGAGGGAACAAGTTATGAAATGAAATGTAGCCACACTGGTCCAAATCCTAGAACTACTTCAATTTCTGACACGCATTTTAAGAAAATTAAGCCACATTCCGGAAAAAACATTTTGAGAGGGTTTCTGCTTTCCCACACCAGGCAGCTGGAGCCAGGTCCACGTACCTCATGTGGGTCTTCAGTGCCGAGGGCTGTGAGAACTTGGCCTCACACTCGGTGCAGCCGTAGGGCTTGTGGCCGGTGTGTGTCCGCTCGTGGAGCCGCAGGGCCGTCTTGGAGCTCAGGCCCTTGCCGCACTGCTGGCACTGGTGCCGCTCGCCACCCCCCTCGTGAACCTGCACCACGTGCCGCTTGACGTCCTTCTTCCTCTTGAATTTCTTCCCGCAGAGCTCACATGGGAAGTGGCGCTCACTGCTGTGGACGTGGCGCTGGTGGCTCTTCAGGTTGCAGCGGTTGGCGAAGGTCTGGCCACAGGTGTCACAGCGGTGAATCACCTCCGTGGCCACACCGTGATGGTGCCTGATATGCTTCAGGAAGCTCTTCTCATACAGAAAGGCCTTTTCGCAGATGGTACACTTAAAGTTGCTCTTCCTCTTCTCCTCCTCCTCCCCCTCCTCCCCTTCCTCCTCCTCCTCTTCTTCACCCACCTGCCCTGCCTTCTGCAGCACCTCCCCGACCTCCACTCCAGCACTGAAATCCTCACTTTTTGTCACTGGCTCATCCTCGATCCCCACAGTGTCTGGGCTGGGGTCTTGGGTACACCCGTAGTCCCCCACATCATCCTCAGCACTTTTCTGCTGCTCTCGGAGTCTTCTTGTGTATTTCTTTTTAGGAATTTCCACAAATACCTTTCTGCCAGCCAGCCTTCCACTAGCTCTTCTGACTTTGGGGTAGGAAGGCTTAACTCCATCTTTCTTCTTGTCTGGTTTTTCTTTGGACTTCTTTGGGGACAGATCTGGCAACGTACCGTTGCTGATTCTCTGCACTGGAGGAGCTAAGGAGGCCACAAGGCCATTGGTGAAAGGACTGTCCACGGCCACACTTGCCCCAGTGTCAGAAGTAACACTGCCTTGGGAGCCACTGCTCCCTTCCACCTCCTGAGACTCGGAGAAACTCTGCAACTCCAAAAGCACTGACTCTAACATCTGTTTCTTTAATTGAAAACAAGTTTCTGATAAGTCCAAACATTTTAGCTTCTCAGCCATTTCCAGCATTCGCTGCACCCGATCTTCTTCCACCTGTACCTTTGCGGTGTAGACAAACTCAAGAAATGAAGCAAAGTCAACCACTTGCACTTCATGTAAGTAGACAGTCCTAGTACCATCCATAGTCTTCTCATTAAGGAACATTTCCTTAAAAAATTTGCTGGTGGCTGCCAGCACCGCCTTATGGGCCATGAATTCTTCTCGGACACCCTGGTACTCCACGCTCACAGTGACGTCACACAGGTGGCCCAGAAGGCGTAGTTGATGCATTTCATGCAGAAGGTTAACTGGTGAGGATTTGGATTCCAGCAGAACTGCACCACTTTCCATGTTTCTTCTTTCCAAAAACAGCCTTGAAAACAAAAACAAGAATTATTTCATGCATAAGCAATTACTGAGGTAAAAGGTTTAAAAATTAATGAGGGTTATTTCCGTTCTTTAGATGATACAAACTTATTCACAACCTAAACCTAACTTTTCTCATGTAAAGTTTGAAATCACACTTCACTTTAGCAGTTTTCCGAAGTCCTGGAGTACCTTCATAAGATAATATTTGCATGAAAAAAATAGCATATTGCTAAGGTTTCCCCAAGGATAAACATGAATGCTTAAAACTATAATTAATGAAATGCAGTAAATTTTCTAGTTCATTTTCTAATTTGCGTATAGAGACCCGAAACTAACAATTTATGGCAACAATTTATGTCCAGTTCTTTGATCAGGAAACCAAACCAAACAAAACACATGCCCTCACTATCTGGGAACGAACCTGAGAAGAGAATCATGTCTGCCTTTGAAGACAACCAAATAATAATAAAATAAAAAAAACTACTTTCATGGGAAAACTTCATGGAAATGCAGTCCACAATCCATGACCATTTCCAACACCCCTAAAATCCAGGCAATTTGAATTACCATTATTCTACTGAAGTAAGGCAAGTGCCACAGCTTTCACCTTGAGCAGGTAACTTCTCTGACCTTAGTTCTGTCCTCTGTAGAGGCTGGCGGGCTGTTGCGAGGCTTCGGGGAGTACAAACATGTCAAATGCTTACGCCGGAGACTCGTTAGCTAGTTACCTGCTTCCCATGCAGCAGGCCCCGGCGCTATCATCCCTATTTCACAGACGAGGAAGGAACTAACAAGGCACCGGGAAGTGGTGGGGCTGGGACTTGACGCCTGAGCCTGGCGGGAGTCTGGACAGTGAGCCTGCTCAGCACACCCCCCACCTCAGCCTTGCCAAATGCAAAGAGCTGCTCTCACTCCCTGCGTCTGTCCACCGCGTGGGCACACCCCTTCCCCAGGGCTCCTCTCCTTGCTCTCCTTGGTACCCCACACCACCTTGGGTGGTTCTTTCTGCTTGGCCGGTCCTCCTCTCACCTAAGACTCCCTGAATGTTTTCTCCTTCGGGTCCGCCCCCACCTTCTACTCTTGAATCTCCCTCCTCTTCCAAGTCCCTTTGGTTCCTACATCTCCACCCACCCGCCTTCCTTCTAACCTTCTTCAGCCAGGTCTTAGGTGTCCCCTCAGACTCCATGTGTCTGCAGCAGAACTTTCCTCGTCTCCCCTGAAAACCAGCCTCACTTCCCCAGTCCCATCAGTGATACCTGCCCCCCCCCCCAACACGAAAAACGGCTGCGTCTGAGGTTTAGCTGTGAAAAGGACATGTGCGGGAGCTGAGCAGTCACCTGAGGGAGACTGCACAGTAAGCTGAGAAAACCGATCACCCCTAATCAAGGCTGTAGGAGGGGGACGTGGGGGGCGGAACACCAACACGCGGACTGGGCGGTCAGCCCCAACGCCGGGCGAAACCGCAGAGGACGGCTCTCGCAGCCTCCTGCCCAGACGCACCAGCAGCCCCCGCTTTCCCCAAACTCGTGTGGGCCCGACCCCTGAGCAGATGTGCGAACTCACAGGGCGGCCTGATGCTGACTTCCAAGTCAAAGTAGTTTCTGAGCACCATTTCCCAGTTTGCCCGCGCAGGGAATGGGAAGCAGGGATCACGCAACAAAGATGTTTCGGCTTGAGGGGCAGCGGCACCTCCCAGTGTAAGTGGCCGGCACCCTGGCAGCACCTCCGTCCCCGGGCATCGCCTACCTCGGCCGCTCTCTGAGGTCCGCGGCTTTCCAGCCGGGCCGAGCCCGAGTGGGCACCGCACCCGACAGCGCCCACCCCGGACCCTCCCCAGCGAGCTCGCTGCCGGCGCACGGCTGCCCCTCGGCCCCTCCAACCCCCACATTCCCAAGGACACCCGGCCCCAGCGGCGGCCGGACCCGGTGCCTGCTGCGCCGCACGTAGACACCGGGCCCGCGCGATCGGGCCTGTTCCCGTCGCCCGGCCGCGCCCGCCGCCCGGCTCCTGCAACCCTGCGGGCCGCCGCTCCTTCGGGATGGGCCCGCGCGGACAACCGGGAGACAGCGGCTGGAAGGAGACTGGCGGGCGGGTGGGGCAACTACTCACCTCCCTGCCGCCGCCGCCACCGCCGCGCGTCCGCTCTTCCAGGCCCGCGGGGCAGGCCCGCCTGCTGGGCGGGGCGCGGCGCGGCACCGGCTCGGGCGCCGCCGATTGGCCGCCTCCGGTCCCGCCCCTTCCCCTCCCTGGCCCGGCCCCTCGCGGGGCTGCGGCGGGACCTACGCGCCCACGTCCTCCTGCGAAGGCCGACCGGCCAGAGTTACGTAGTCCGACGTATACTGGGGTCCGGCATCCTGCGAGCGGGGCACGATTGCGTCACTGGCCCGAGGCCAAGATCTGCGCCTGCGCAGAAGGCAGCAACGGCGGCGATGCGACTGTGACTCGAGGGCGGTGCTGGCAGCCCCGGAGGTCACGTGAGGAGCGGGGGCGCGTTGTTCTATTTAAGTCCGACCCAGCTGCTGGCCCACGGTACCGGCAGCCTGCGTGCTGCACGTGGCCAGGCCTGGCTTCGCCTCTGAGAAGGGGGATCAGAGATGAGGGCCACGGTCCTCCAACCAGGTACTGGGAAGGGGCAGGCGCCCTGCGGCAGTCCTCGGGCTGGCGGACAGCGAACAAAGCTCCCCTCGCTTGGGCGGGCGCCTGCTCGGTTGCGGACATCCTTCCCTCGGATTGCGTGATTGTCCCGGGAGCCCCCAGCCAAGCACAAGACTTGATTGGTCATTATGGAACTTCCCCCAAAGACCCATCAGCTTCGCAGTGGAAAACAATTTATGCCCTACCAGTCTTTGAATCCTTCAGCTCCAAACCTTGTTGCTTCCACCCATTTGTTTGCAATTATAATAAAAACCCCGTTTTGCAAAACTCGGCGGGACTCAAGCTTCGAGTTAATTCTGACCCTAGGTCCTGCTCCTAGCCACTGCTAAATAAAGCCTTGCTCTCATGTCCTCCTGTACTATGGGAACAACCTATTCACCCACAAGGAAACCACTGAGTAATTTATGATACATCAGCCATGCACTGATTTATTATGTAGTCATTAAAATAACGTTTAAAAACGTTCAGTGGAACTTGTAATTATTTCACAATATATATGAATATCAAACTATCCTGTTGTACATTTTTAAAAATACTGTTTTGTCAATTATACGTCAATAAAGCTGGAAACATGTTTAATGACTTGGGGAAATGCTTACCATATAATGAGTAAAGAAGGCTACATTATTTTACTTGTATCTCATCTGAGGATATGTTTATTGATTGGGGGGAGGGGGAGAAAAACACTGATGGGAGAGAAACATCCATTAGCTGCCTCCCATCCTCGCCCTGGGCTCGAACCCACAACTTTTCCGTGTTTTGAACGAGGCTCCAACCCGGACTCTCCCGACCAGGTCAAGGAGGCTCCATTCTTTTACATAGGGAATGATCTAAGTTAAAAACATGTCAATACACTAGACTGGAAATAACTATAACAAATTCTGAACTGCCCTGAGAGTGAGCGCACAAGAAGCTTGCGCAGCTCCAAGGCCCAGCCTACCCGCGCCAGCCCCGCCCGGCACGACCGCCCCACCACTCCTCCTGAGCTGCCTGGGTCAGAGGGCTGCAGGGGCAGGTCGGGCCACGCCCTGCAAGGGCTGGCCTAGCGCTGCGGCGGGGCAGGGGCTGGATGGGCACCTCAAGCCCCAGGGAAGAGGGTGGGTCGCGGGAGGTGATGAAACGAGCCGCCATCCCGGATATTGATGTACAGCTAAGCCAGCGTGCGAGGGCCGAAGCTTCGGCCTCCCAGGCGTCTGGTCTGGTCCACCCCTCTCCCCTGCACTCAGTCCCGCAGAGGCGCTGGGAGCAATCAGCAGGGCGCTGTGAGTCCAGAAGGCCATTGCTGCGGGCTGGGTGTCCGGGTGGGTAACCTCCGAGCCCCCGCGAAGGGAGAGCAGCCGCCGGGGACCAAGGTCAGGCTACCTGCAGCCCTGGCACAGGGTGGCCTCTAGGAGAGGAATGATGTCTCCCCCTAGTGGGCGATTTTCTTAATATGTGGATTCCAAGGCTCTATAGTGCTACAAATTAGGTTATATTGCAGTGGGTCAAATTAAGCATATTTAGGGAAGTTTGGGGTTAAGACCTTATTTGAGTTTTTGCACGTGCGTTTAATTTGGGCAAATTAGTAGAACTAAGTTATTTCACACAAGGTTACTTGCCATTTTTAAATATTTAGAATATGCCCTGACTGGTTTGGCTCAGTGGATAGAGCGTCGGCCTGCGGACTGAAGGGTCCCAGGTTGGATTCCGGTCTGGGGCATGTACCTTGGTTGCAGGCGCGTCCCCAGTGGGGAGTGTGCAGGAGGCAGCTGATCGATGGTTCTCTCTCATCGATGTTTCTAACTCTCTGTCCCTCTCCCTTCCTCTCTGTGAAAAATCAATAAAATATATTTAGAATGTATATACAGTAAAACCTCTATATAACTAATTTGGGCAAGGAGGTATCCGTTAAAGCTGAAGTCCATTATATAATAAAGTAAATTTTTCGAATGCATATGTTTAAAAAATGACAAATTATTTTACCTGTTTTTACTTATGTGGACACGTTTGTGCAATTAAATTAAGTATATACGAAAAGTTTAATTTCACAGAAAAGTGTTCTATATGTGTTAGTGCTTATGTACTCACCATAATTTTGAGACTGTAATAAACAAGCAATCTAAATAGAACTAAACATTTTTCCAAAAATACATTTTAATTATACACACACACACACACACACACACACACACACACACACACACTGAGTGGCCAGATTATTATGACCACCCCATCAGTACTTCGTTGGGCCACCTTTTGCCTTCAATACTGCGGCGATTCTTCTTGGCATTGACTCCACAAGATGTTGAAAGGTGATGTGAGGAATTTGACACCAGGCCTGATGAAAAGCACTGTCCAGTTCTGTGAGATTTGATGGTTGTGGAACCAGCTGCCTGATGGCTCTTTTAACTTCGTCCCACAAATGCTCAATTGGATTGAGATCTGGTGATTGTGGGGGCCACCTAAGCAAAGTAAAGTCTCCCTCATGTTCTTGAAACCATTCCTGCACAATACGAGCACCGTGGCATGGTGCACTGTCTTGTTGGAAGAAGCCATCTCCATTGGGATATGCCATCAACATGATAGGATGAACCTGATCAGCAAAGATACTTAGGTATGTTGTGCTATTCAGAAGTTGTTCCACATGAATTAAAGGGCCCAAATCATGCCAGGAAAACATGCCCCAAACCATAACACTGCCCCCACCAGCCTGAAGGGTTGTACTCATGCATGTGGGATGCATGCTTTCATGCTGTTTCTGCCAAATTCTCACTCTGCCATCTGCATGATGCAACTGGAAATGTGATTCATTGGACCACATGACTTTTGTCCAATGCTCGACTGTCCAATCCTTGTGTTCCTGTGCATATTGGAGACGTTTTATCTTGGTAACTGCAGACAGCAAAGGTGTTCGAACAGGCCTTGGGCTTCCATATCCCATATGATGCAGTGTATGGCTAATTTGCCTACAAATATCAGGTGGTCATAATAATATGGCCACTCAATATATATGCCTAAGAAACTGTCTGACCATTCGAATGTTGACCGGTAGCTATGACGTGCACTAACCACCAGGGAGCAGACACTCAACACAGGAGCTGCCGAGTGACAGCAACTTTGCAGAGTGCCCTCTTGCACTCTGGGATGGTGGACTGCCGGTTTCGGCCTGATCCCTGCAGGCCAGGCCGAGGGACACCACCTCACTCTGCAGATGCCCCAGGTGCAGCCAGCCAGGGAGGGACTGGGGGAGGTTGGCTCCAGGGCATGTCCGGCCCATCTCACCCAGTCCCGCCCCGCTGGCCACCTTCTAGTTAATTGCCTTTCAATGTGCATGAATCCGTGCACCGGGCCTCTAGTATTTAACTAAACAAATAAAATTTTATAAAAACTGCCTGACCGGTTTGGCTCAATGGATAGAGCGTCGGCCTGTGGACTCAAGGGTCCCAGGTTTGATTCTGGTCAAGGGCATGTACCTTGGTTGTGGGCACATCCCCAATAGGGAGTGTGCAGGAGGCAGCTGATCGATGTTTCTAACTCTCTATCCCTCTCCCTTCCTCTCTGTAAGAAATCAATAAAATATATTAAAAAAATTTATAAAAACAAAAAATGTTTCTATTATTGTCTCCAGATGATGATATATCCAGACACTCCCACTGTGGCATGAAATGTTCACTATTGAGGCACTTGCTTTAGGCAATCCTGCTTTGAAAAACTATCAAGTTTTGTTTGAACTTTTGAAGTCTGGTGTTTTTTTATAATTAACTCCCCACAATTATGAAAATGGGTATAATAAAGCTGAATTTTGTTATCTGATGAATTGTTAATAAATGTTATTAGAACATTGAGGTACAATCTCTGATAACGTTATTTTTGGGTGTGTTATTTCTTTTTCCTCCTCATCTTCACTCCCATCCTCATCTTCCAAGGTCATCACCTCATCTGCTTCTTCACTTTCAGTCATAGCGTGATACCCAGGGTCACCTTCATCTTCTAACCACTGTACAACATCTTCCTTAACTACTTCTCTTCTCCACCAATATTACAGGTGTCAGTTTATTTATTTTTAAATATACTTTTATTGATTTCAGAAAGTAAGGGAATAGGAGAGAATGATGAAAGAGAATCACTGATCAGCTGCCTCCTGTATTCCCCCTACTGGAGATTGAGCACGAAACTGGGCATGTGCCCTGACTGGGAATCGAACCCTGACCTCCTGGTTCATAGGTCAATGCTTAACCACTGAGCCGCATTGGCCAGGCAGGTATCAGTTTATGCTCTCCATCTGTATTGGCACAAAGCAGTGCCTAGATCCTATCCTTGCTGATTTTTCTTCCAGATGTCCATTTTTCATATTTGGAGGCTTGTGTGTTTTCAGGCACAGAATGCCAGAACAAACCAGTTTTGTCACACTAAATCTGAGATTGTAATAGCATTTTGTTATTTATACATTCTATTAAAATTTGCCTAAATGGTTCAGTATCTTCTCTTGGAGCACTTGAAATTTCACTGTAAATTCCTTTGTTCATAATTCCGTGCCTTTGAGAAAGAGCCAAAGGCATCCATCACTTCTTTCAATGATGTCTTTATATGATTTGCTAATTTAATTGCTGCGGATTTCAACTCAACTGTCCGAACAGGAACCCCACAAGAACGTTGTTGTGGGTACCATTTCAACAGTGCTTCTTTGACTGAAGTTTCATATGCCAATTCATGATTTCTGGAATTAGTGTTTGCACCTACATCACATATTAATGCAATGTTTTTATTTTATCTGTTTTTTTTTAAATATCTGATACAGTTTGCTTTCTTATGCCATATTGCTCACATATATGAGACACAGACACTCCCGACTTCAACGTCTGTATGGCTTCCAATTTTTGATTTAGCGTTAAATTGACTCTTTCATTTGTCCATAGTTTAAGGTTAGGGTTACAACTACGTGCTTTACTATCTTCTAATCTAATAAAAGAGAAACATGCAAATTGACTGCACCTCTGCTACACCCCAAGCCACGCCCACCAGCCAATAAGAGCGACTGTATGCAAGTTAACCCAACCAAGATGGCGGCCGGCAGCCACAGAGCTGGAGCAAGCAGGAGGCTTGGTTGCCCCAGCGATGGAGGAAGCTAAGCTTCCTGCCTGCCCTGGCTGGCTGTGGCCTCCGCTCAAGGCAACAAAGTTTCAATTATAGAAGATAAATAAATCCCAGATACCTGCTTCCAGCCAGCCTCCACTGGGAGATTGGGTGGCTGGGGGCCGTGGCCAGCCTGCAAACAGCCATCAGCCACTCACCCAGACTGGCCAAGCACCTCAGCAGGACCCCCCTACTTCTGAAGGGGGTGTGGCCAGTCTGAAAACAGCCCTCAGCCCCTCACCCAGGCTGGCCTAGCACTCCAGCGGGGACCCCTACCCTGAAGGGGGTGTGGCCAGTCTGAAAATGCCCCTCAGTCCCTCACCCAGGCTGGCCAGGCACCCCAGTGGGACCCCCACCCTGATCCAGGACACCCTTCAGGGCAAACCAGCCAACCCCCACCCATGCAGCAGGCCTCTATCCTATGTAATAAAAGGGTAATATGCAAATTGACCCTAAAAGCAGAAAGACTGGGTATGACTGGTCACTATGACACACACTGACCACCAGGGGGCAGACGCTCAATGCAGGAGCTGTCCCCTGGTGGTCAGTGCACTCCCACAGGGGGAGCTCTGCTCAGCCACAAGCCAGGCTGACAGCTGCCAGTACAGCGGTGGTGGTGGGAGCCTCTCCCGCCTCCTCAGCAGCGCTAAGGATGTCTGACTTCAGCTTAGGCCTGCTCCCCGCTGGCAAGTGGACATCCTCCGAGGGCTCCCGGGCTGCCAGAGGGATGTCTGACTGCCAATCCCCTGGGGAGTGGGCCTAAGCCAGCAGGTGGTCATCGCCCGAGGGGTCCCAGACTGCGAGAGGGCACAGGCCGGGCCAAGGGACTCCCCCGAGTGCACAAATTTTTGTGCACTGGGCCTCTAGTACATACATAATTTTAAATTTATACTTAATTTTAAACTTACACTGAATAGTTCTAGTACATGCGTGCATTCACTAATCACTGGGAGTAAACAAACGCACATGGCTGGGACATGGCTTAGCACACTTCTGAAAAATCAGCCAGCACTTGTTAAATCTGCTACAGAAAGTCATGCCACTCAACAACAGAACCAATTACTACTCGAAATGCAGTATGATCACATGCTAATCATTCGCCAAACATTGTTTAGGAGTGATAACTCTTGGATTTAAATATGTAGACTATAGTTGTAGATATGTAATATTTATGTCAGAAAAATTCTATAGTGTTTTTTCCAACATATGGCCTATTCACTAAATTTGTTCAAAGTAACAATGAATTAATAACAAAACAATAATCTGTTAATTTAACTATAAGCAAATCTTGCTTAAAAGCCTTTTTAAATTAACAGGGTGTTAATTTTCACATATGACATACGGACTGGAAATTTTGTGCATTAAGTCCAAAGTTCGTTAAATTGAGGTCCAAAAAATCAAAGGTTTACTATATTTTTGAGAGACCCTATCCCCAGCATATTTCAATGAAACTTCTTTGGAGACTTCATTGCTCAGCTCAGTCTCAGGTTGGGCTATTCTGTGGGGAGAAGTGAGACCACTTCCCGCATTGCCCAATAACTTCAGCCCTTTACTTCTGGCTGCAATACTTCTAATTCATAAATACATGAAAAAGCAAGATGTGCATGCTATAAAAAAAAAAAATGAAGTCTAAGACAGCGGTTTTCAACTTTTTTCATCTGATGGCACACATAAAATTCAGTACCACACCAAAAAATACATATATTTTTGCTGATCTGACAAAAAATAGGTATAATTTTATTGATTAACCAATAATAATAATAGTAATTACCTTTTTACTCCAAAGTGACTTTTTAAAAAATCAGGTGCCTAGTGCTGGCCAAGTAGCTCAGTTGGTTAGAGCTTCATCCTGATACAAAAATGTTGCAGGTTACATCCCCTATCAGGGCACAAACAAGAATCAACCAATGAATGCATAAATACGTAGAACAACAAATTGATCTCTTCTCTCTCTCTCTCTCTCTCTCTCTCTCTCTCTCTCTCTCTCTCTCTCTCTCTCATCATTTTATTATTTGACAATCTAAGGGAAAAGAGGTCAGTGCCCCTGACTAAATAGTCAGGTGTTTCATGTTTAAAAAAATCACTGGCTGAAAATCGCTGGTCTAAGAGGATATATAGCAGCAAATGCCTTGTTCCCACATTAAAACCCTAAATCCGCCCTGGCTGGTTTGGCTCAGTGGATGGAGCGTCAGCCTGTGGACTGAAGGGTCCCAGGTTCAATTCCGGCCAAGGGCACATGCCTGGGTTGCAGGCTCGATCCCCAGTAGGGGGCGGGCGGGAGGCAGCCAATCAATTATTCTCTTTCATCATTGATGTTTCTCTCTCTCTCTCCCTCTCCCTTCCTCTCTAAAAATCAATAAAATATATTTAAAAAACCAAAAAACAATAACAACCCTAAATCCAATCCCTAAGGACAGCCATCATTAAGTTTTTGCCAATTTCTCCAGAAAACCCGTGCTACAGAGCAAGCCTATACTATATGGAATCTCACCCCTCTCCTTTTTTAAAACACAAATCCACTTCCTCATCTGTAAACAGTTCTTGAGATATTCTTACTGCCTGTAACAACTATTGTTAATATTCTAAGAAGTGTTTGAACTTTGCCGTCTGACTACCAATGAATCTCAAAGATTGTTTCATATGCATATCATGGACAAGTCGGCCTCTTGTTTTCAAGGCTACGCAATAATCCATCTGAGGAAATAGTGTAACCTGTTTAATTGCTTATTGGTGGACTCTTCGAGTGCTTTTACTATTATTAGAAAGTCTGCTACGATGAATTATCTTGTATATGGGCAATTGTGTTTGCAAAACACATATAGGAATGGAACTTCAGGAATAAGGGAGGTGAGTTTTAAATGCCACTTGCCCTCTGAAGAACTTGCACCAATCAAATCCCCCCAAAACGGAGCAGGAATGCTCCTTTTCCTGGACCCGGGCCAACAGGGAGTACAGCAAAATGTGTTGGTCCATTCTCACTATGATAAATGAAAAGTGGTGACTCATATCTGTTGGACAACTTTGCAAGTTGCAGAAAGGCCCATCAAACTGTCTTACCTGTTAAGAGGGATGTGCTGACTCCCAGAAGGCCTGGAGGTGGAGTACATGGGCTTTGGGGTTGGTTCAGTCACATAGTGGACCGAGGCTTCCTTTTCCCCTCTGCTCTTCGCTTCTGTTTGCTGGGCCAGGTCCCTGAACCTGCCACTCTTGCAAGGACAATAGGATTCCTCTGCCTGAGACCCAGCAGGAGGTCTACTCAAAGATGAGCAGGGGTTCAATCCCCTGAAAATAAGTTACAAAGTAGGATTTCAAAATGGCCACAACATCCACTATAGTCCTCCTTTATAACGTGCATCTTAAAAATTAGGCTGGTTGAGCACCTTGTTCAATATAAACAGACCATCTATATTTTTGTGATCTGCATGCATTAGTTCTTTTCCAAGGTTTCTGTTTTGCTAAGCCTTGCTGATTTATAAACTCATTAAGTGTTAAATTATCTTTGTCTTATGTAACAGATATTTCCCCCCATTCGCTGGCATCCTTCAGGATGCCATGAACATCTCTTTCTTCACAAGCTTACCTCCACTACCACTTCCAGCCCCAACCCCACTCCTAACCACCACGTGGAAAAGTTGGTCACAAGATTGTTTCCATTGCTTTTCTAAACTGGGTTGAGAGTAGGGTGAGGGGAGTGGGGCACTAAGGCACACAGTGAAAGGAAGTGCTCACTTTCACGTATGTTCAGGTGCTGATCTTGTCCTTGTGTGGTCTTGAGAGCAGCACCTCCTTACATTTTGCACACTAACCAGCTCTTTATTTCACCAAATGCCTTGTCCACACATTAAAAACCTAGAATCCAATCCCTAAGGACAGTCATCACTAAGTTTTTGCCAATTTTTCCAGAAAGTCCATGCATACAGAGCAAGCCCACATGGAATTGAAACCAGACAATCAATGGGTCTGGGCTGCCTGTCACTACTTGAGCCAATTCACTAGAGACAGGGCTGAATCATATATGAGCATTTATTCCAATAATGCCGACAGTATGGGAGAATAGCAGGTCACCCACAAAAATCTGCTCTCCACCTCCCTCCCTCATAAGCCAGCTGCTGATACTGGGGTAGGAGGACAAAGATAACATGGGGAAGTAGGCAAAAGGGATAAGAATGGGTATGCAAAATGGGCAGTTTACAGGCAATGTGGGCTGGGGGGTTTGCAAAGGGCTGGGGGTTGCAAAGGGATGGGGGTTTGCAAAGGGCTGGGGGAGTTGGCAAAGGGATGGGGGTTTGCAAAGGGCTGGGGGGTTGCAAAGGGCTAGGGATTTGCAAAGGGCTGGGGGAGTTGCAAAGGATTGGCGCCTCTAGTTTCTGCAACAAGGTTGTTGTTAGTCTTATAGGCAGCTCCTGGATGTGGAAGATGGGCCGAATTTCCAGGTGACAGAAGCCCTGCCCCACCAGGTGGGGGTCGGAGGAAGCTGGTGGGAACCAAGGAGGGGACCCTGAGCTGGAGCAGGGCAGGCAGGATGGGAAAGGAACCCAGTTCGGTGGCCCAACTCTGCCCCCTCCTCCATCATTCCTGAGATTGCAAGACATTCAGGCAAAGGTTTTCACAAAGTTGGGAATGAAAGTCTGAATTTTTTAAGTGTTTTCTCATCCTTCCCAATCCATTCCCTTCATCCCAGCAAAAGGACCTTGAAACCAAAGCTGCGGATCCATTTATATTTTCAGGCTGTGAAAACAGAAGTGGACACAAATTTCTAAATCTGGTATAGAAAATTAATTGTAAGGCAAATCTAGATGGTGTAGTTACTACTTATTTTTGCAAATTTTATACATTTTAAATTATTTTAATACTAACGATCATTTAAAATTAATTGTGCTTAGGGGTGATGTTAATCCCTGTGTGGGTTTTTATTCTGGCCCAAATCCACAAACTTTATGGTGTGGAGAAGGGGAGGAGGGGAGCTCGCTTTCTCTGTTTCACTCTCTCCTGATGATGGCTACTTCCATGTCCCTGAGGCAGGTCAGCTCTGGGGCAACACTGCAGCTGGGAGGCGGTGACAAAGCGCGGTCTGTTAGTTCAAATTGGTTTTAATTCTATGAAGGCTACAGTGGTAGCGCAGTAAGGTGGGCAGGGAGCAGAGGGAAGTCTTGGATGGTCTGAGGGAGAAGTGGTGAGGCCCTAACTCAGTGATGGCGAACCTTTTGAGCTCGGCGTGCCAGCATTTTGAAAAACCCTAACTTAACTCTGGTGCCGTGTCACACATAGAAATTTTTTGATATTTGCAACCATAGTAAAACAGACTTATATTTTTGATATTTTATATACTTAAATGCCGTTTAACAAAGAAAAATCAACCAAAAAAATGAGTTCGCGTGTCACCTCTGACAGGCGTGTCATAGGTTCGCCATCACTGCCCTAACTGAACAGAGGTGGGAGGGGCAGGAGCTGGCCTGGGGAGGGGAGGTGGTGAAGGCAGAGTGCTTGGAACCTCTGGTAGAAGTGAAATGGGTGGGAGGTGAAATGGACAGTGAGCAAAGCTGAGGGGGTGCTAATGGACCATTTAAACTCAGATTAGCTATTCAGAAAATGCCAGAAAGCATCTAAATCTGGTCAGCTCCAAGCTCAGTAGATACACACCATCCTGCTCACCTTTGTAACCATGATCCATGTAGCAGGCTCTGTCCTAAGAACACTGTGCACACTTATGCCACGTAAAATCCTACCCCACGGTGCAGATGAGGAAACTGAAGCTTGCAGATGCTGAGCAGTAGATGAAATTTGACCGCAGTTGGTGTCCCTGCAATGCCCATTTTTTAACCTTCACTCTTCTCTGACAGATCAGTCTCCCAGCAAGAAAAAGAGTGCATATTCCAAAAATTCAGTGGTCCTCCAGCCTTATTGAGCACCAGGGCCTTCATGGACAGCTTATTTGGTCAGTGGTGGGGCCCTGAGAACCCGAATCCTTAGCAAATGCCCAGGGGATGGTCCAGAGAAGCACAGCTCTAGGTCTCTAGAGTGCCTGTTCCAAACCTTTTTTCTTGCTTGGGGATAGGTTTTGCTACAGTACGTGACACAGGCCCTGAAGCAATAATGGCCTGAAGATAGGATTTACTTCTAAGGCTGGGAGTAGGCAAACTGAGACCATTTTGGTGGTTTCACATGGTCACCAGAGACCCAGGCTCCTTCCAGCTCAACATAAACCTACCTCTAGAGTAGGGGTGGGGACAGTCCAGCCTGCGAAATCATTTTGTCTGGTCCTGCCAAGGCATTAGGAGTGAGTTAATTAAATGTTTCATCAAATATAGCAGGCTAATTTTTAAGCTGATAATTTTGTATAGTCCGAGTGATGTTATATCCAAATGGCCATTGGCAGAAAAAAGGTTCCTCACCCCTGCTCTGGAGTACAGCCAAGTTGTCCTCCTGGCCCAAGAATGAGCCAGAGCCAGTGGTCCAGCCATCAAAGCTGCCTTCCAGGCAGCAGGGCACAGGAAGAAAGGTCTTTTGAAGCAGTATTCCCCTACAAGTCCAACCCTTCTACATTGGCTGGGACTTGGTCATTTATTTAGCTATAAATCAAGTGGGAAGTCCTCTTTCAGGTGGGTACCTTGTTTCGCTCAACATTGGGCTTCAGTAACTAGAGAAGGGGAAGCGTATTAGGAGGAAACTGTCATCTGTGCCACCCTACACATCCATAGTTTCCTTCTCAAAGGGAAATCCTAGCTACTCTACCTCCAACTAGCACACTTATCAAAGAAAATTTAACTGGGGAAGCCACTTGGCTACGAGATCTCCTCTATTGGTTCAAGGATGATGGAACTTTCTAGGTTTCTATTTATTTGTTTACATTGGAGAAATGCAATTAGAGTTGGTCTTCAGGGCCAATAAAACTAGCTTCTAATTCTAATGTCTCCCCCACCCCAACCTCAGTACTTCTTCCTCATAAAAGCAGTTCTTTATCTTCTGTTCATAAGAGAGCAGTTAATATAGTTGCTTCATTTACAAGCAGTTATTAGCTCTTCAGTATTTTACCTGTTCTCATTCACTTAGCTCTTAGCTAAGGTTCTAAGGTAGGGCCCAGCTACCTACATTAGGTGATTCTGATGTTTTCTAGAGTAAACTACACACTGAGACACCAAGGTCTTTTGCAAAATGCCAATGCCCAGCACTACCTCAGACATTAGGGTACAGTTAGTCTGGGATGTGTGGCCTGAGCAAAGGTAATTTCAGTGTCGCAAGGGATTCCAGTGTGGAGATGGCCATGAAGCCCAGCTCCAGTACATTTGTGTGCACGCCCATGCCTGGGCAGGTGCTTGCCCCTGGACCTCACACCTCTGCAGGTGCCTTCTACTAAGATTACTGCCTTTAACCTACCTTCTAAAAACCTGTCAAACACATTAGGCAAGAGAAAAGAAACAACATTTGTAGTATTATTTTATTTGTCAGAATTTCCAGAACCAGGGTCTCTACTGGACAAGTAGAAAAATAGAAAACTGTACTACGAAAAGGCAACTATGACAAATAAGTATACTCGTAAAGGGGCTCCTTGGACTTGAGCAAATGCAGAGTTCACCCTGGGCAGCGTAGCCCACAACAACAGAAAGGAACTGGTGTCCCCACATTTTGAGATGTGTTTCTCTCCAGACCTCTACTAGCTGGCCCAGTCCTGGAACCGGAAGCAATCACTTGCTATCTTCCACACTGTGTTGCTAGGTGAGGCCTGGGCAGTCAGAAGGAAGTTCTGGTTGAAGTCCCGTTGTTTGTTGCCTTCAAACTTCACTGTTCCACAGATCACAACGAGGACTGTGGTCTGGCTTGGGGTGGCTTCATCATGTACAGGCTGGCAGTCAACCACATTGATTTGGAACTCACTGGAAGGCAACATTTCAAAAAACTCACTCAAGGACTCTTGTCCTGAAACTGCGTTTCCATTCCACACCAGGGTGGCTGTGCCCATGTAGAGGCGGGACAGCAGGCGCCTCCGCTTATCCATGGTGGTGTAGTAGACGTTGACGAACTCCTCAGCAGCCCTGCAGGCCTGATCCACGTAGGTCTTGAAGTCTACGGATGCCATCTCTGGCTCTCCCGAAGGAGGCCTCCACCCAGGTGCTTCCTGCACCTGAGAGAGCCGGGGCTGTGGGGCAGGAAGGTTGAAGAGAACCCAGGTGAATGCCAAACTTCGCTCTATCCTAACAAAGAACAATCCTCCTTTTCTATTGGTGGTAAAACACTTAATTACATACTATAGAGAGATGACTCTAGTCTCAAATGGCTGCCGACACCTCATCTTACTAAACCTCAGTTTGCTCCTCTTAAAATGGAAATATTACCACTTGTGGCACAGTTGTAATGTGAGAAATTGCTTAGTTAGAAAAGCCTGATACCGACATCTCAGAAAATAGTAGCCATTACTATGAATTTTAAAAATCTCATTTTATAAAACAGTATACATGACTATGGAAGGTCAGTTTTTCCCGAAAGTGTGGATAGTGAGGAAAATCTATCCGGTAAAGACAGTGGACTTTGTTGAAGGGAACAGTGGCCCAATAGAGGCCAATCAGATGGCATAAGCTCATCAGTTGGTGACAGTCTTCATGGGTTCACTCCAGAGACAAAAAGGGTTTTAAAAAAAAGTCATTTCTTAAGAGGGTAAGAGAACAAATGCCACAAGGGCAGAACCAAAATGATGGTCGTAATTCTCATGATAAGCTATAAACAGCAAACCTGGCAGCTGGCTGGGAATGAGAATGGAGAACACCTAGCATCTGTGAGCACAAATACCCACCACCGGGTAAGTCCTGTAAGCCACAATGGAAAGACAAGATAGAACCAAAGAGAGTCTATGGGGTGGTGGGGAGGGGTATGAGAGCGGCAAAAATAATTTCAACTGTAGCTGCGATGCTACATTTCCCTCAAAAAAAACAAAAACAAAATGTCCCAAAGCATAAAGAAATAGTATTACTTGTGTGTGTTTGTTTTTTTTTAAGGGTATGGTACAACTGTTATAGTTCCCTGTTCTTTTTTGCATGTTGGACCAATCTATGTTGAAGTTCTCATTAGTCCAACCGGATCATAAAATATTTCACTAAAAAAGAATCCAACATTACTGAAATAGTGGATATGCTTATACTTACAAAATTAAATATTAAACCTTTCCTTAAATTTCTCAGACCTTAACTTTTTAAATGAAATCCATAAAAGATTACACAGAGGACCTGGAAGCAGCCGGGGCTGAGAAAAGTGGAGGCCTCCGCCTCCCGTAAAGAACTCTAAGGCGCCGGGAGGGAGCACCGTCCTAGGGGTGAGCACTTCCAGGGCCAGATGCCCACCTTGGTCTTCCCACTCCCTCCATGAACCTGAAGTCAAGCCCCCGCAGACACTCTCGGCTGGTATTTGCTAAATGCTTTGCACGCATTACCTCACTGAATGGTCGCCACAAATGGGCGAGAGGGTATGAGTAGCACTAAACAACAATTATACTTAATAAGAAAATTGAAACAGGTTTAGTCAAGGTCTTGAAAGTAAGCACACTCCTAATTGATCATTTACAAGAGCGTTGGTAGCCCTTAAAAACATGTTGTCAAGATTATGCTGACCTTTTACTGGCTTATTTTTTTAAAGTTCCTGCATTTTGAAACCAAGGCTATCGGAGCACAATTCCCGGATGCTAGTTTGAAAATTCCGCTCAGGGGCCCAAGTTTCTGTCTTGCTGGAATTCTGAGCCACATTCATCGCCTGGACATAACCTCAGTCCCTCTCCCATCTCACGGATCTCAGACACCCGCCTCTGCTCCCCGCCCCCGTTCCCAGCCCCGTGGGGTTCCCCAAGCGGTCTTTCCAAACACAGGTAACCACCTGCCCGCCCGAGGCTTCACACAACGACCACTGACCAGGGCACGTGGGTCGCTTACAGGGCTGAGGGCCCGCCTCCATCAAGTCAGAGAAAAGGAGACTGGAAACAAGCAGGACCGGAGAGGCTCTGAAGCTCGCCGCTTCCCAGGGTCCCCGCCCTGAGGTCTTTGAGGCTGGACCTGGGATGAAACAGGCCCCGTTTCTGGTGGCGAGTGGCTGTCAACCGAACCAGGAAAGCACGCTCTTCCTGGACCCAAACCTGCTCCAGGGCACGGGCACTTCATCGTCCAGCGCACCGACTGCCCAGCGTTTCGCACAGGCCAAAGCCTGACACAGACCCGCAGCGCTGCCTCCCGGGCAGGGGCAACACCCGGCTTCACCCTGACAATGGAGGGCGTGGGGGACACACGTGGGAGATGTCTCGGGAGTCCCTCCGACCGCCCGCCCGGGGATCACCTACCTGCGCCGGCGAAGGCCGGGGTCGGCGTGGGCGGCGACCTCGGTCAGCCCGGTCGGCGTTGGCGTTGGCGTTGGCGTTGGCGTTGGCGGTCCTCCTCCCGGCGCCCCCCGCGCGGACCACAGCTCCTTGGAGAACTGGCCCCCCGAGGTCACGGGGCGGGCCTGCGGAGGCTCCGCGCCCCTCCGCTGCTCGCCGGAGCGCCCCGACAGCGCCCGCCCACCTGCCGTGAATGGCAGTTGTGCCAGCCAGTGGCCCGGCGAGCTCGCAGGCTAGCTCCGCCTACGTGTGGCTCAGAGGAGAGGGCGACTTCCGGGAGAGGCGCTTTCCCAGAAGACCGCGGCCAATCTACGCCGAAGTTCTCATTGGTCCAACCGGATCATAGACTCCCGCCCAAGGGGCTAGTGGGACCTCTGATTGGATAAAACCTCCAAGTTCCGTCCTGGGACGCGGGGGTGGGTGGGCTCTCCGGCGCGAGGCGGTCATTTAGTAGGAGGATGGGCTACGGGTGCGGTCGGGGGGGCGGCAGAGGGGAAGTCAGGCTGCACCGCGAGGGCGCCAGGAAAACCCCGCCTAGACTGTGGGTGAAGCCCGCAGAACCTCTGCTGAGCTCCACCTGCTCAAGTGCCTGAGCTGGTCCTAAAGAATACATAGAGGAAACCAATTTACGTTAAGTGGGGATTTAAACTAAAAGTGAGGCAAGAGTTGAGGGTGTGGGTCAGGCTTGAAGTGGCAAAAGTGTGCCAAATAGGGAAACTTACCTGCTTGTGTCCTGTGAATTGCGGGGCTAGGAAAACCGCCTGGCTCCAGCTCTGTCTCAGAGCTTGGTTGATATTTTGATTCTTTCTATTCTCCAGCCTTGAAACTAGCTGCATTTCAGCTAATCTGGAACCTAAGCTGATTTTTTTTTTTTTTTTTTTACTGGACTTTTGTTTAAAACAACAGGCTCAGTAGAATGGAACCAGTTAGCCCCGCCGGTGTGGCTCAGTGGTTGAGTGTGGACCCATGAACCAAGAGGTCCTGAGTGCAATTTCCCGTCAGGACACATGCCTGGGTTGCAGGCGGAATCCCCAGTAGGGGGCATGTAAGAGGCAGCCGATTGATGTTTCTCTCCCACCGATGTTTCTATCCCTCTCCCTCTTGCTCTACAACATAAATCAATAAAAACATGTATTTTTTTAAAAAAAGAATGGAACCAGTTAGCACGGGCTTTGGGAAATTTAGAGTTTACAACATAAATTTAAAAATTTGGTTTCTTCAGACACAAGATTCTCAGGTCCATCCGCTGCTCTGAGGGACTGAATAATTCCTTGCATATAAATCTGTGGGGGCCCTCTGGGAATTCGAGGTTTACTGACTTGCCCCATCTTTAGAATGTGCATGCATTCAGCTCGTACCTTGTTAGCTGCCTACACTATGGTGTACCTTTGCTTGAATTCCTAAGAGAATCCTTGCTCAGATTTCAGGACAAATTTAGAAACTGGGTGGTCTCTAATGTAGGTACCCCTCACCCCTATCAACTTAAATACAGTAGGTGAAAAATTTGGATTGTAAAAAATTAAGTTGTAGACTGAGTAGAGAGGGTGAACTAGCATCTATGGAGCAGTATTCACACTAAAATGACTTTATAAAGCCTGAGACAATAAAATTAGGATGTAATGTACAGAAATCCAAATCATAGCATCAATGGAATGAAAATGAGAGCTGACTTACTACATGCCCATTAGGTTGAGTATCTACTGCTTTAAGTTTCCTCATGTTTCCCATCAAAGCCATTTTTATTTTGTTAACAAATGGTCCTTGCCACCAATCCAATGCCAACAGGAGCCCACAGTCTGAGGTGGTTAAAAGGAGAGACCGTTTTCGAACCAGAGAAACACAGCTTGGGTGGAAACCGAAAGGGGTGCACTCCCACTCGCTCTCCAAAGGAGAGGCCCACTTTTATAAAGTCCCTGCCATGGTCCCTGATTGGTCTATTTCTATGCAAATGCTGAATCCAAATTTATACATTTTAATTGGTGCACTTAGCATTGTCCTGATTGGTTAGAATCATGCACCCACTTGGTCCTTATGGAGATGCTTTGATTGGTTGGTAAAGATGCAAAGGAGGATGTAGCACACAGTTCCAAATGAACAGGGCATATCTTGGTCGAAATATGATTCCAGAAACTTCTTTATACGCATTGGCTCCAATGGCAAGAAGTCTTGGCAGCCTGACCTGTTGTGCCTCCCTAAGATGCATTATGCATGAGAGGCCTGGGTCAGCAATGGCTGCCAGGTTCTGGTTATGAATTTGAGTCCAAGTAGCCAGGAGGAGCCCTTCCTGACAGGTATATTTCTTCTCAGAGTCCATGGTTTCATTCTGATAACTTTGGTGGAGGTATCATTATTCTCAGTTTTACAGATGAGGAGCTGAGAGACAAATTAAATGATCAGCCTGGAGCCATAGAGCTGCTTCAAATCTAGAAAAGCTGGTTAGGAGGACATTTGTCCAGTGAAAACAAAGCTTTAGCCCTGAGAGCCAGCAGAACCAATAGCAGGAGGGTGAGAGGACTGGTTTGTGCCTCCATCATCTAAAATTGTGCCTGACCCATAGCAAGGACCCAATAAATACTATGTGAATAGACAGACAGGTCTGGGTTCAAATCATTGCTCCACAACATTCTAATAGTGGTGATTCCCCTCTAACAGTCACTTCCCCACTCTTAGAAACAAGCCTGGTGTTTACCTCCCCTGTAGTCCTTGATTTGGGGAGGTTAGAGATACTCTTGGCTCTAAGGCTCTGTCCTGAGTTGTGGAGTAGTGGGGGGCCTAGTTTGGAACATTGAGTCTGGAGAAGGATTTCATAGGAGATTTTGGGAAAGATCTTTTCCCTTTTCTCCTTCTGGACATGTGATATGTGGATGGTGCTACTGCAGTCATCTTATCCCCTGAGGGGGAGCCCTTAAGGATGAGGCAGACAGGAGAGATAAGGAGAAATCAAACTTTTGATGACTATATTGGGAAAGAAATCAGCCCTGAAGTTTGGGCCTCTCAGTTTTAATAGCCAGTTAATTCCTTTTTAAAATACTATTTAAATTTGGGCATAAATATAAAGGTACTTTTGTCAGTTAACTACTATGACTTAGTGTACTAGCGGAGTGATTGTGGCAAGGGAGTTAACCTCCTGAAAGCTCAGCTGCCTCATTGTAGAGTGGGGACAGTAATAATATCCATCTTCTTGGGTTGACATGAGGAGCTAATGAAACAATACATGCTCAGTTTCAGCACAGGACCAAGCACCAAGTAAGCATTTAGAAAATGTTAATATGCTTTGACATTTTGCATTGACCGCAACTTCCTTATTTGCCAACAATTCCTCCAACAACTGGCTTTTAAGCTTGGGACAAGTGTACAGACAAATTGGTAGGATTTGTCACCAAGTCACATGATCACCTCCTGGAAGAGGAGCCTGGCTTCAGCAATGGAGCAAGTGGTTCCATTTGCTGTGTGGAGTGCATCCAAGGAAGAAGGCCACATCTGGTCACACTGAGCCTCTGGCAGCTCTGAAGATAGACGACTTTTGGATCTTGAAGTCTGTAAACATAGGACTGAGCTTTTCCTCATTTTCAACATAGTTTTCTGGTACAGGATCTAATATTTGTTTGCCAGGAGAGGTTAGAACCAGGCAATCTATAGCGATGGCTGGGCAGTTGTACCTCTAATGCATCACCACCAAATAACTAAATGTGTGTTGTTTTTATCTTCCTGACTTAAAAGGATTATGAGCTACAGCTGGATCAGAGTGAGCTGGGACTATATTTCTGGGAGGTCACCTGAGGACCTGCCTTTTGGGGAGATTCTGGAAAGGCAGGAAGAACTGAGACCCTAATCTGAGGAGGTGAGGTGTGGCTGTGAGCACAGAGAGGAGATAATGAAGTAGAGGAGAAAAGCCTTGTGACTAGAGAGAGAGAGAGAGAGGGAAGGAGAGGAAGAGCTAGAGTAAACACACACACACACACACACACACACACACACACACACACACACACACGTGAGCTATGGAGAGTGGCTGCCTTATTCCTATTGGTTTCTCATTTCTCAGTGTGGTGGGTTATATTTTCCAAAAATGGCCACAAAAATATTGCAGTCCCGTATGCTCATCCAGTACCTTGCTCATCAGGAGATGGTGTCAAGCCCCCTCCCTTGGCTCAGGAAGGCCGATGGGACCGTGTGAGGCCCTTTACAGACAGAGTTCAGGAGAAAGAACGCTGTGTAACTTCTGAGACACAGCCTCTGCTGGGCTCTTGGTACTCATGTCCTTGAACCCAGTCACACTACCATGCTGTGCACAGCCCAGCCCAGGCTACATGGATAGGCCCGTGTGGAGAACCAGCTGAGCTATCCTGGAAGCCAGGGTTGTGGGAATGGGCTGCCTTGGGGAAATGGATGCTGCAGTTCTGGGTTGGGCTGCTGGGGCTGCTGTGGCATAGAGCAGACATGAACCTTCCTTGCCAAGCCCTACCCAAAGTGCAGATTGGTTGGTGAAAACAAGTGACAGTTGCCCTGTTAAGCCTTGAGGTTCACGGTGGTCTGTTATGCAGCAAGCCAGCTAGAATTCTTTCCATTCTCATCCTTGGAGTCCCCTTGAGGCTCCAGGAGAGTGCCTCCAGCCAATAATACCTCCCTTTGAACGGTATGAACTCTATGAACTGGGTTTGCTACTTGCTACGAAAGGATCCCCGAAGACAGCCTCCCACTCCCAAGGCCTTAGAAGATGACACCACCTCAAAGAACTCAGTACATTCCTAAGGCTGACTCCCTACTGATTTCTGAAAATGAATTACAAGACTGTGCTTCTGATGTGTTTGTGTTTGTATGGGGTGGTGGTGGGTCAGTTTGTTTATGTACAGTCAGAACCAGCTTCCAGGAAACTAGAACACCCCCTTTGCAAGACAAGCATATTCTCCCTGTGTGAGCAGATGAGGTGAGAGCCACAGCAGCCCAGAGAGGTGGCTCCAGGTCACAGAGCAGAACAAGGAGAGATGGTGGGTGCATGATTCCAGAAGCAAATGGCATGGAGCTGACAGGCCTGAAGATCTATGTTCCAGAAAAGAAAGTGTCCCTAGGGGACATACTGAGTGCTGTGAGCACAATGCCCTCCACCAGTACCACCCATTTTTGCCCCTGTGAAGTTCACCACTCCTTTTTTTGTGCGTTTCTGCACTCTGCTGAGAGAGATCTTAATCCCTTCACTGACATAGCCAGGGAGGCGTGAATTTCCTTTCCTCTTAAAGATGACATTGTATATGTCTGTGCCAATCCATGTCTCCCTGACCTTTAAATATCAGAGGACCATCCTATTTCTTTGCTTCTAAGCAGGTTCCATGAATTAATGTGTATGAAGTATCCCGTGTGTGGTAGACTTATTTGGGATTCTCCAATAAGGGCATCGAGAGCAGGGATTCAATGCAAAGTGTGGATTTTGGTAAGTGCAGGAGCACAGGTCTAGGAGTGGGGAATTGAGATAAGGAGAGTGGATGTCGTACTGTAATTTATCGTAAGAAATACTGATTTGGTCTTTATCCTCTTCCTAGCATAGAACTCCTAAAACACTAGGAATTTCCTAAGTGCTGAGAGGGATCATGGTATCTTCTATTACGTTAATGAGGGGGCTTTGAGAAGCACCTAAAGACTGGGGTAGGCTGCCAGGAGGCTCAACCAAGTGATGAAAGGGCTGGAACTTTGAGTTCTGCCCCTGTACCTCCCAGGAGGGGAGGGGAGCTGGAGTTTGAGTTCAATACCAATGAACAATGATTGGTTAAATAATGAAGCCTAAATAAATTTCCTAAGTAATGAAGCCTCCATAAAACCAACAAGACAGGGTCTGGAAGGCTTCTAGATTGGTGAACACACGGAGATTCGAGGAGAGTGGTGCGCTTGCCCTATGTGTCTCTTCCTTCAGGCTGCTCTTGAGTGTGTGGATGAAAAGGGGCCACATGCTAAATCTGACAAGCTCAGGGGAGGCCTGCGTGGCGGCCTTACAAACTCAGAGACCCAAAGAAACCCATAGGCTCATCTGAAATGAAAACTTTTTAACTAAGGACCGTTTATGGTGGGTAGTCGTGTCCTAGGCTAGAATCTCCCCAGATTCCCAGACAAAAGTCAATCTTTACCTTAACTGAGCTTATCTATTGTCTTTTTGCATCTAGGATAACATATCCTTGGAATGTCAAAGTAATTTTCCTTTTTCCAGACCCCTCGAAGCACAGGCACTGCTCTGCGGAGACCACAGATCCCCTCATTGTTATGGAGTTAATACCTATCCTGCACCCACCTGTGTAAAAGATGTATGTGCCTATCATTCTACTTTTTTTCCCAATCTCAGAGGTTTTCGTGCTTTGCTTTCTCCCACCTCCCAAGTCTACCACTAATGGATTTCATGTAACCCACATTCGTCTCCTCTTTTGATTGTAATGCATAAAATGAAGTGCAAAACTGCCATTCTCTGGAGCATTATCTCAGTCTGTTGAGATTTTGCTTCCCAGCAATTATCGACAGTTAGGATCAAATAAACTCACAAAAATTCTCTATACATTTGAACGTTTCTTATGTTGACAAGTCTTAACTGTTAATCTAATAAGTAAAATGTTTCTGTGAGTTCTAAACTGTCATAGCAGATTAATCGAATGCAAGGAGGGGGTCATGAGAGCCTAATTTATAGCCAGTCGGTCAGAAGCACAGGTGATAACCTGGACTTGTGATTGTCATTCGAAGTGGAGACAGTCTTGTGGGACAGATACTTTACCTTCTGGGATCCGACCGATGCTTTCTCCAGGTAGATAGTGCCAGATTTGAGTGGAATTGTGGGAAACCCAGCTGGTGTCTGAAAATTGCTTGGTGTGGGGCAAAAGCCCACCAATTGAAATGGTGTTGGAATCAAATATCAGATTACTCAGCCAGCTCCACTGTGGGCTACTGGAGCCCAAGGATGCTGCAGAACTCAGCACAGAGGAGCAACACCTCAGGACCCACCTGGAGGGCTGGAAAGGGGATAGGGAGCCGGAACATTCACACACCAATTCCTGAGGGTTGAGGGCACGAAGGGGGTCGTTTTGTTATCGGTGGGGTGCCCTCCATGTCCCCATCTGTTACAGTGGAAGTGGCGTTCTTGTGATGTCACAAGAAAAGGAATTTCCTGTGTGGATGAAAAGGGGCCACATACTAAACCTGACAAGCTCAGGGGAGGCCTGCGTGGTGGCCTTACAAACTCAGAGACCCAAAGTAACCACAAAGGATGGCCTGAAATTACGACCTTTTAACTGAAAGCAGTTTATGGCAGGTGGTCATGTCCTAGGCTGAAATCTGTCCAGACAAAGGTCAATTTTCACCATAATTGAGCCTGCCTATTGTCTTTTTGCATCTAGGATAACATACTTTTGGAACGTCAGGGTCACTTCCCTTTTTCTGGACCCATCTGGGCACAACAACCATGCCAGAGAGGAGACCACAGATCCCCTCATTGTTACTGTTATTGAATTAATTGTTGACTTTTAACTACCCTGCACCCACCCATGTAAAAGATGTATGTGTCTATCATTTTACTTTTTATCCAATCCCAGAGGATTCCCTGCTTTGCTTTGTCCCTCCTCCCCAGTTTATCACCAATGGATATCATGTAACCCACTTATGTCTTCTCTTTTCATTGAAAATAAGATGCAAAACTGCCATTCTCTGGAGCATTAATCACAGCAACAAAATGCCTCCAAATCCACACCTGGAATCTGGACCTCTTACGTCTCTCGTGATTTTAAAGTATTAAAGCAAATGTTTTCCACTTCCCTGACAATTAGTTCAGACCTAACTATCGAGCGTAGTTTTCTCCTGTTTGAAGTTGTCCGGACTTCTCCTGCTCTTAGGTTCTGAGTTGCTATTCAAAGCAACTGCCACATGAGTGTGGGCTAGGCTTTGGAATGAGCTGTTTCCTGCAGCTGGTTGGGCTTTGCTCATCGTGAAAGGAAGGTGTTCCGTTTCTAGATCAAACATTTGAAAATGTTGCAAAGTCCAAGAATATCGCTTGTGTCTTGACAGGTGGGTGTGCTGAGGGGCTTTTTGTGTGTGTTTTTTTGTGTTCTAAGACTGGGAGGAAGTCTTAGAAGCTTCGGAAAGTACGTGTTTTCGGCCTTCCCAAAGCAGGGGGACTTACACTCCGGGTGCTATTTAGAATCCCTGAGCTGCTATCTCAAAATGCTGCTTTTGTTAGTGTTTTTGTAAAATGTTTGGCCTTTTGAACTTTGGCCCGGGGTGGTTTCAAGGCAATGGAGGAGTAGTATAGAATGGGGAAAAGTGACAAACCGATGAGTGGGTGGGAGGAGCAGCTCAGCATGACAATGGAGTCCCCTGCCTCCTAGCCTCATTCTCCATAATCTTGGGAGGGCCTGGCTTTAGGGGTGAAGAAGGGGGCTGTCAGTGAATGTCCAGGGGGTTCTGCCTACTGTCTAGTAACTCTTCTGTCCTCCACCCTAAAAGAAAGCAGGGGCTGTCTTTAACTTAAAATGTTAGGTCCAGCCCTGGCCAGTGTGGCTCAGTAGATTGGACATCGTCCCATGCACCCAAAGGTTGCTGGTTCGATTCCCAGTTGAGGCACATGCCTGGGTCGCAAGCTTGATCCCCGGTAGGTGGCATGCAGAAGGCAGCTGATAGATGCTTTGTGCTCACACATGGGTGTTTCTCTCTCTTTCCTTCTCCCTTCCTCTCTCTAAATATAAATTTAAAAAATTTTATAATGTTAAGTCCAAGTTCTGGTCCATGGTATTCTTGCCAAATACTATTAGAGAATTTATAAAGAAAAGCTACTGCCTCTTGTCCTGCCCTCCCATCCCTCTGCTAATCCATGCTACTGTTTATATTTTTTGGTTTTTTTTTTTGACTGTTATATAATTTTTGCTTGATTCGTCAACTTTGGCAGTCTCCAATGACTCCATTACAAGAAAGCTCACTTACAAAATAGATTCTTAATCAATTTCATTGTGTTTAGTTTCAATGGTTACCTTTATAACTTTAAATAAGTACTTAGTCCTTGGCTTCCTATTATTTCAATGATAGAGAATATCATCTCTTTCTGTCCTCTTGGATGAAAATAGCAAGTTCTTTCAACTATCTCTTTCTGAGTCCCATCTTTGGACAGAGTCTACAGGAGTCTGTACGTGTAATGTCACACAGGGCCACCCCGTCTGAAGACCATGCTTCCTCTTTTCTCTCACGTCCAGCTGTGACATATGACTTTTCTGGTTGAGAAGATGTAATTTGCGGTGTGGGGACTTCCTAAAGGTAAGGAGGCTGGGCCAGCTTTCCCCCTTTCTCCATTCTACGGCTTGAAATGCAGATGTGAGGGCTGGTGCTTTGGCTGCCCTTTGGGACCAGGCAGATGTGGGCTATAGGCTAGGGATGGTGAAGTGTAGGTAGGACTTGGCTCCATAGTGATTTCATGAAGCTGCCACAAGAGCTATGGATTGTTTACACAGGTGTCTTTTACGTGACTGGGAAATATAATTCTATTCTGCCATTTTGAGTTTATTTGTAAGGTACTATCCAATCCAAAGTCTACCTAAGATAGTCAGGGATATCTAAGTATTTTCGCAGTCAAGTCTGACTACATTTACCTTCTCTTATCCTTTGCCTAGTCTGAACCTAAATGCTGAAAACCAATCAGCAGAGTTTACATTATTATGTAAGCATTGATCACTACAGAACCACACAGCATGTGGGCTGGCAGCTGGCATGGTTCCTGGGCTCTGGCAGGGTGGGAGGGTAGAGCGATAGGGGACTCAGGTGGATGGTGTCAGCAAACTCGATGACCTGTGAGGCAAAGGCAGGTGAAATCTGCAAAGGGTGTGCTGGTTGCTAGTATCTTCCGTGGTAAAATCTCTGGGTTTGCAGAGCAGATCACTGTGAATCACAATTGCCCCACTGTGGGCTGATACGTGTATCCCCTCCCCTCTCCTCCCTCCAAGGGTTTCCTATGCACTTCATCTCTGCTGGTCTGGGTAAGGGGAAGCTGATATGGGACATTGGCCCCTCTTCCGTCCCCGAGGAGAGGCTCATTCTAATTGGGGAGTGCCCTCTGGGTGCCGAGCATGCTAGTCTGGGGGGGGGGGGGGATAATGCAGGCAAAACGTAGCCGCTGTCGTTCTCTTCTCATGTGGTTATTCTCATGTTTCCGTTCTGATGTGTTGCTGAAGTTTCTTTCTTTAAAAATACGCTTTTATTGATTTTTTTTTTAAAGAGAGAAGAAGGGAGAGGGATAGAGAGATGGAACATTGATGAGAGAGAAACATCAATTGGCTGCCTCCTGCACGTCCTTATTGGAGATCAAACTCACAACCCAGGGATGTGCCCTGATTGGGAATTGAACAGGGGACATCTTGGGTCCCAGGTCAATGCTCAACCACTGAGCCACACCGGCTGCGCTGAAGTTTATGGTCGGTAGTCATGTCCGAGGCTACAAATCTTCCCTGACTAGGGTCAATTTCCATCTTAACTAAGCCAGTCTGTTGTCTTTTTGCAGCTACGGTAACGTATCTTTGGAATGTCAAAGTAATTTTCTTTTTCTGGACCCCTCAAAGCACAGGCACCACTCTTCGGAGACCATAAATCTCCTCATTGTTATAGAGTTCATTGTTGACTGTTAATTATCCTGTACCCAACTATGTAAAAGAAGTATATGTAGCTCTGGCTGGTTTGCCTCAGTGGATAGAGCATCAGCCTATGGACTGAAGGGTCCCAGGTTTGATTTTGGTCAAGGGCACATGGGTTGCGGGCTCAATCCTCAGTGGGGAGTGTGCAGAAGGCAGCCAATCAATGATTCTCTCTCATCATTGATGTTTCTATCTCTCCCTCCCTCTCCCTTCCTCTCTGAAATCAATAAAAATATTTTAAAAATATATAAAAAAAAAAGTATATGCCTATCATTTTATTTTTTAATCCAATACCAGAGGTTTCCTTGTTTTGCTTTCTTCTGCCTCTCTATTCATGAATGGAATTCATGTAACCCATTTACATCTTCTCTTTTGATTGTAATGTATAAAATAAGGTGCATAACTTCCATTCTCTGGAGCATTATCTCAATCCATTGAGATTTTTGCTTCCTGGCAATTGTCACCAGTTTGGGTTAAAAAAAACTCACAAAAATTCTTCACAGGTTTGAATGTTTCTTTCGTTGATTTTTGCAAGCTCATCATAAATTGGAACTTCTTCTAATGATGAATCAATGAATGAACGAATGAATGAATGAAATACATATGCATAGAAAGGGGGACAACTTGGAACTCATGGAAGATCTTAGGACAATGTGGCTGTCCTTGGGTGAGGGAACTCAGCAAAAGCAGGCTCAGCAGAGAAACCTTTGGCAGCCAACCCTGGGCTGCTGAAGAATGAAGGGGTGTCTGGGGGACACACAGCATCTCTCCATGTTGGTTTACTTAATTGGTGCTCCAGTCTCTAATTTTCTGGGGAAAATCCAAAGGTGAGTTTCCCCCAGTTAATCCCAGATATCAGTCTCTCTCGTTGGACTTCATCTTAAAAGATGAAAAACCAAGAGTGAGGATTTCAAACCAAAGTGATGATGTGAAAAGTGTGGCCACTTGCATTCTGGTGACCAAAGACTCAACACCATAGAAAATCAAGATTTACAAAACAAAGCCTGGCTGGGTGGGGCAGGGACAGGAGGAAGACTCCCAGCACATTAGCACAGCTTGATTCAGCTTGGCTGTCACCATCACTCAACACCTGTCAGTAACCTGATTGTCCATAATTTGATTTTCAGGGACCTGTTAGGAAGCTTACCTCTGGGCTTTATGACAGACGATTTCATCCCCTCTGTCTTCTTCCCCTTCTGCCTTCTCGAGTGTAATGCCACCCATAGCACTGTGGACATCAGAATTGTCTGAAATTTGCAGACAAGAACAAGTCTGTGTGGTTGGCCTTGCCTAAACTTAATGAAAACCAGAAGGCCCCACCCTCCTCGGCTCTCTGTGTGGCCTCAGCTTGCAGAGCAAGGCACTTGGGGTCTTTGGGCCCATTTATGTCATCCTCTCACCGTGGGGATTAAGGGTGCAGCTGTTCAGGGCTTGGACAGAATAAACAGTCAGACAGGTGCAGTGCCTGGGAGATCTGAATGCACCAAAAACATGGAAAGAGTCTTCTGGTTTTATACTCTTCCACTTGTTAGCTTAATTGTTGCTTATTTAGAGAAGTAGAGCAGATGGGAAAAGGGTTTGAGGTGGAATCAATTCAAATACAAGCAGTTTGCAGAACAAGCCCATCAGGTGTTTTGTTCTCCTGGCTTCTCAGGAGGGCTTGGGCTGATGTGAGCGGGTTTTCATGTTGGGCTGAGAACACAAGCAGAAATATTGTAGACAAATAACGAAGGTCCCTCTGTTATAGGGTAGTAAGAAGCTAGGAGAATTTCAGGGCAGGAGGAATAGGGAAACTGAAGCAGGAAAATTTAATAAAGCCAAAAAGCTTTCCTGGACCTTATTTAAGAACAAAGGGTTAAAACCTCTCCTCTCTCTCTCTCCCTCTCCCTCTCTCTCTCTCTCTCTCTCTCTCTCTCTCTCTCTCTCTCTCTCTCTCTCACACACACACACACACAAAACCGCAGGAAAGGAGGTGGGGGGAGGAGAGATCTTAATTCAAACTAATCAGAGAGGACTGAGTGCAAATCATCCTGAAGCTGTTAAAACAGCAGGGAGGAGAAGACAAAGAGGGCAGTCTATCTCACCCCATTGTTAATCTGTGAAGCCTGCAGTCTTGGGTTTCTCTAGATCAGTGGCTCTCAACCTTGGCTGCACATTAGAATCACCTGGGAATCTTTTCTTTTTTTAAATTTCTTTGTTGGTTAAGGTATTACAAATGTGTCCTCATTTCCCATTAACCCCCAACCTCCCCACCACCCCTGGGAATCTTTTTAAAATCCCGATTTCTGGGCCTCATCCTCCGGAAATTCTGTTTCTTTGTTACTAATGTTGTGGCCCCACTCCATAACAAAGAAACAGAATTTCCGGAGGATGAGGCCCAGAAATCAGGATTTTAAAAAGATTCCCAGGTGATTCTAATGTGCAGCCAAGGTTGAGAACCACTGTTCTAGATAAAGTTGCCAGGTGCTTTCCGTAAATTGTGAAAAAGCCTTAACAAAGAAGAGGGGAACCTTCAGAGTTAATCTGTATCAGGCTGTCGAGCAGAGGAATAAAATACCCTATAGCAGTCATGGCGAACCTGTGACACGCGTGTCAGAGGTGACACATTTTTTTTGGTTGATTTTTCTTTGTTAAATGGCATTTAAATATATAAAATAAATATCAAAAATATCTTTGTTTTACTATGGTTGCAAATATCAAAAACTTTCTATATGAGACACGGCACCAGAGTTAAGTTAGGGTTTTTCAAAATGCTGACACGCCGAGCTCAAAAGGTTCACCATCCCTGGCCTAGAGACACAGAGGGTATATAACACCTCGAGCCCCTATCCCACTTGCGCTTCAGGTTGGCCCAGAGCCTGTCTATGCTTCTTGAGCCAGATGAATAGATTTGTTTGCCTTGCTTCTTCAATAAATGTGCATGCTTTAATTTTTTGATAACTTCATTTTCTTTAATGTTTTTAAATAAATTCACTTTAAATAAATTCATAATGCAAATATTATCTGAAGTCTCTCATTTAAATTCACTTATATGAGAAGACAGGAATCGAGGTTGGGGACAGCCCTCTCCCACTGACTGAGGGGGCTAATGGCACCTCTCTGGTGTAAGAGGTGCCTGTCACACTTCCAGAATTATCTGTCCTGTGGAGGTGTGGTAGGCAGTTAGACATGAACAAAGCAAAGACAATGGGCCGGGTACAGAAGGTCACCAGGGCGGTAAGCCCCGGGTGCCTAGCAATAAGCAAAACTGGGAAAACAAGGCCCCCCCCCCCCCCCCCCCGGTAACCTTTCCTCCCCTACATATCACTGGTCATGGGATTTGGACCCATGACCTTTCATATTGCTGGTTAGATCGCCTGACCTTTCCTTCCTAGAGATAACATCTAGGCCTCAGTTATATTTCAGCACCAGGCCCAGAAAAGCAGCAAAACCAGATAAGCAATGCCATGGCTGACCTCAGACCAGCTGCATTGACTAATGAATGTTCCACTTTCCTGGCGCCGACCAATCAGTGGAGACCACAACTCTGAAAGGACACACCTGAAAAGCTGATGAATATTTTATTGTGATCCTCCCCTGGATCTCCCTTAATATCTTCACACTTAAAACCCTTAGGACAGAGGACCCAGCACATTCCCCTTCCACTGCCCACCCTCACCCCAGGCATGAACCTTTACCCTTCTTTTGCCTCTGTAACTTGTTTCCTGAGTCCATTTCTCCTACTACTCACTTCTTTCACCTCTATAATTTTCTAAATAAATGTTCTCTTAAAGTTTGAGTCTTCGCTCTGAATTCTTTCCTAGCCAGAACTCAAGTGCTAGGTTACTGAACAAAGCAAGGTCCAATCTGACCCCACAAGTCTAAGACCTGGTGCTGTCCTCATCACTGCCAAAGAGTTTTACCCAATATTCACAGGAGAACTAACTCCTATCCTTCTCAAACAATTCCAAAAATTTCAAGAGGAGGAAAGACTCCCACGTTTATTTTATAAGGCCAACATTATCCGAATTCCTAAACAAGATAAAGACACTACAAAGAAAGAGACTAACAGGCTAATATTCCTAATGAACACAGATGCTAAAATTTTCATAAAATATTAGCAAACCAGATCCAGTAATACTTTTTAAAAAAATCATGCAACATGATCAGGTAGGATTCATTCCAGAGATATAAGGCTGGTACAATATCCACAAATCAATAAACATGATACATCATATAAACAAAACGAAGGATAAAAATCACATATCATATCAACAGATGCACAGAAAAAGCATTTGATAAAATCCATCACCCATTTATGATAAAAACTCTCAGCAAAGTGGGAATAGAGGGAACATACCTCAACATAATAAAAAACCATGTATGACAAACCCACAGCCAATATCACATTCAATGGGCAAAAACCACAAATGCTATCCTTAAAAATCAGGAACAAGACAGGATGTCCACTTTTACCACTTTAACATAGTACTGGAAGTCCTAGCTACAGCAAACAGACAAGAAGAAAGATTAAAAATTAAAAGGCATCCAAATTGGAAAGAAGGAAAACTGTCATTATTTGCAGGTGACATGATACTGTATATAGAGAACCCTAAAGATTACACCAAAAACTACTAGAACTGATCAATGAATTTAAGTAAAGTAGCAGGAAACAGACTACCTCAAACTAAAAAGTTTTTGCACAACAAAGGATACCATCAACAAGATGAAAAAACAACCCACTCAATGGGAGAACATATTCTCCTATGATATGTTTGATAAGGGTTTAATATTCAAAATTTATATATAACATAAAACTCAACACCAAAACACCCAAACAATCCAATTAAAAAATGTGAAAAGGACCTGAATAGACACTTCTCCAAAGAGGACTTACAGATGGTCAATAGACATACGAAAATATGCTAAATGTCACCAATCTCAGAGAAATGCAAATTAAAACCACAATGAGATATCACCTCATCCCTGTCAGAATGGCTATTACCAATAAATCAACAACAAGTATTGGTGAGGATGTGGAGAAAAGGGAACCCTCATGCACTATTGGTGGGAATGTTGATTGGTGCAGCCACTGTGAAAAGCAGTACAAAGCAGTAGGAAGTTACCTCAACAAATTAAAAATGGAACTGTCATTTGACCCAGTGATTTCACTTCTGGGAATATATCCAAAGAAACCTGAAGCCCTAATTCAAAAATAATATATATACCCCTATGTTCATGACAGCACTCTTTACAATAGCCAAGATTTGGAAGTAGCCCAAGTGCCCATCAGTAGATGACTGGATGAAAGAGCTATGGTTCATTTACACAATGGAATACTACTCAGCCATAAAAAGGGGAAATCTTACGTTTTGCAAGTGTACTGATGGAGCTAAGGAGCACTATGCTGAGTGAAGTAAGCCAGTCAGAAGAAAACAATTACCACATGATTTCACTCATATGTGGAATTTAATGAAGAAAATAAATGAACAAACAAAAGAGAAATTGACCCATAGATGGAGAACAAATTGACAGTTGTCTGAGGAGTGTTTTCAGGGCTGGGTGAAAAAGGTGAAGGGATTAATGAAATAACGTTTAAAATACATAGACACAAACAACAGTATGGTGATTACTATAGGGTGTCCCAAAATTCACGCAAGATTTGCAATTTAATTCAATTGCAAATCTTGCGTGAATTTTGGGACACCCTATAGAAGGATTGGGGGTTTGGGGGAAGTAGAAGAGGGGAGATAAGTGGTGATGGAAGGAGACTTGGCTTGGGGTGATGAACATACAATACAATATACAGATGATGTATTATAGAATTGTACACCTGAAACCTCTATAATTTTATTAACCAATAAATTCAAAAAGAAAGTTAAAAACAACAACAACAACAAAAACTAAAGCCCCAGGCAGAATTTGTTACACAATCTGCAGACTGAAAATGTGTGGACCCTTATTCTAAATTATTAAGAATTCTAAGATGGCAACCTCAAGCCTTAACCAAAGTGCACAGGGGCCCTGTACATTGAATCAGGGGGCAGTCTGGAAGCTGACCTTGGCTCACACCACCTGCATGGGTATCACTGGGGTGAACGGTTCCTTAGGGGCAGTGTTGGGCGCCAGAATGCCCTATTACACAAAGATGGGGAAACTGAGGCGCTATATGTTTGTGCAACTTGCCCAATGCTTTTTTGTAGGCTGTGGGAACGGCATCAGGTGTCTGACCCGTGTGGTCAGACCAAACCTCAGTACTTGGGTTATGGCTAGGAAAGAATTCAGAGCCAAGACCTAAAATGTAAGGGAACATTGATTTGGTAAATCACAGAGGTAGAAGAAGTAATTCCTAGAAGAAATGGGCTGAGGAAATGAGTTCAGAGGTAACTTTGAAGCGTCCTTGGAGCTTGGGAGTGAGGAAGCTAATTGTGAGGTGTCTGGGGTAGGGAGGGGAAGGGAGGGTGGGTAGGGAAAGGCACAAACAGGCTCCCAGGAGGGAGAGTGCAATGGGTCATCAGTCCTTTGTATTTATTTGATTACTTCTCCTCTTTCATTTCTGATTTTATTTGGGTCCTCTCTCTTTTTTCCTTGATTAGTCTGCTTAAAGGTTTGTCAATTTTGTTTATCTTTTCTTAATGAGTTTGGTTAAATGTATGTCAATTTTTTTTATCTTTTCATAGAACCAGGCAAGTGCGGGGGGGAGGGGGAGGGGTGGGGGGGGGAATGGCCCCTACTTCAAAGCCATACAATTCAGTCATTAACACCCCCTTAATCTGCCCAGTCTCTACACCCTGGCCAAGGCAGGTGACTCCTAGTAGAGTGTAAGCTCCCCAGGGTAAGGGGAGAGGGAGACCAGAGGGTGGAGTTAATGCATTCCCCCAGGCTAATGCCATATAGTGTAGAGTGATCCGCCCAAGAAAGATGGCACCTGCAGTGGGAGAATAAGTGAGCACAGGAATTCTGGAAGCTATTCCTTCCACTTTCTCCCAAGAGCTACAAACTACAGACTCTCCTCATGGGACTCTATTTTGCTCTGCCCTCCCTCTGCTGGAACTCAGGGTGAGTGTCTGTGAATGAAATCTTCTGCCTTGCCTCTTTAAGAGGGTATCTCTGTCTCTAAGAACTTCTGTCTCCCTGACACCCAGAATCCCACCGCTTTTTACACCCAGACACCCAGTTGTTAAGTGGGTACCTCTTCCCTGTTCTGATGCTCTGGGGTGGGAAGCCTGGCGTGTGGTTGATACTCATGCTTCTCAGGGGGAACCCCCCCCCCCTCACACGCCCAGCTGAGATATCCCTCTGGAAACTCAGCTGCTGCCCATGTGAGCAAGGCTAGTCTTTTTTGGGTCTCCGTTCTTCCTACCAGTCTCCATGTGGCTTTTTTGGAAAAATCCTAGGTTATAAGACTGTTCAGGTAATTTTCAGTTGGTTCTTCTGGATATTTGTTCTGTAATTTAGTTGTAATTCTAGTTTGGTCCTGGGAGGATGTGTGTGTAGCTTCCACCTAATCCGATGCCATCTTGGATCTCCTGGGGCTTTGGTTTTTCAACAAGGGGAGGAAGGAGAAATTTGATTGGCGGATCTTAGAGTTGAGGTCATGACATCTGAACTCAGTCCCATGGACCCAGTTTGAGCAAGGTCAAAAGCTGGGGAATGCTCCGCTACAGTAAATCCCTGTGTAGAAAGTGAGTGAAGGCAGAGAGCCTTCGGGGACCAAGTGACCACTTGCATATAGAGTTGTAGAGTTCACTTTATAAGGGCCAGACCCTGCTCCAGCGTCCAGATAGTGTGTGTGTGTGTGTGTGTGTGTGTGTGTGTGTGTGTGTGTGTGTGTTTGGGGGGTAGTATTGAAGCCATTTTATTGGCACATTTATATATTTGTACCCTAAGAGTTTTGAAGCCCAGAGACATTTGGGGGACAGGCTAAAGGGGAGTTGGGCGACCTCTGGCTTAGGATTGCTATAGGACTCAGGAACCTTAGTGTTAAGTTCTTTAGGATATGAGCTAGGCTTTATAGATACTCAAGAAACAGCTGCCACAATGATTGCTCTGCAAATCTGGCTATTTTTTTTATGAAGCTGCAATCAGAGGATAGCCTGAATCCTCTGGTGCTAAGTAGAACATAAGACAGAATGTGCCTTTAAAGTAATAAGAACAGCGGCTTCCTTATCTGGAAGGACCTGAGGCCCAGAGCTGTTTGGTGTCATTCTTGGGGCTCTGAACAAAAATTCCCATCTATCTCCTGACTCCCAAAGGAGTGCTCTTTCCACTAGACAGCTCAGCCGCCCTAGATCACACTCAGGTCTGCTGGTCTGGTTCCCTGTCGCTACCAAAGCAAGAGAGCTGGTCAGAACTGAAGGAGACTGAGGTGAGGGGAGGGCTCTATTGGATCTTCCTAACCTCTCTTCAGCTGACCATGCTTGTTCAGCCTCAGGTCTCAGTACAGGTGTCATTCATCAAGAAGGCTTCCCAGAGCCTCCCAGCTGCATTAGTGATCCCAAAGTAGCACCGAAGACAGTGGTCCTCAAACTTAGCATTCATTCTGGGATTTTATAACCACCCATTAAATTTTCCTTTCTGCCAGGGTTAGCCACTTCAGATTCTGTTGCTTTCAAACTGAACCCCCTTGTGGCAGGGATGGCCTAGGAGGAGATGGGAGTGTGTGGCTTTGGATGTGTGAATGGCCATGCAGGAATGGTCTAGACTGGACATGCAGGAAGGGTCTTGCCAAGTAACTACAGATGAACGAGACACCCACTCTCCATAACTTGTGAAGATGTTACGAATTTAGTATGTTTTCTTAGGAAGCAGGGCGATATCCCTGAGTTCGCAGGGTGGTTGGAGGGATGGATGCTGCTTCTCACTGGCACGCCTTCCTTGCCAGATGAACTTGAGTTATTAAGATGGGAATGTTAGTGCTGATCAGACCCTTGGTTTTCCTGCAAGTTTGCTCAAAAGTTTTGAGCAATTTCCCCTGTGGACCGAGCCTGGACATGGAGTTTGAAAACGCTCGACTCCAGGGAACAGTCCTGCAGAGGCAGGAGTTTTGGGTTCACCAAGAACAGCATGTTTGTTTGGGTCAGCCAGGATCTGCAAGAGCCTTGGGTGACCCTGTTCTTTCTTTGAATAGCAGTGAATAATCTGACCTTTAGCTTGAATCGAGGTCAGGAAAACACACTTTCTCATGGATGGGTTCACTAAGTGAGCAATTGACGCATGCTGTCTGGGCTGTATCTCCTGGCTGAGTGCTGGTTTGCAATCGTACTTCTGAGGAAGACAGTGCCTCCGGCAAAGGCCACATAAAGACACTCTCACATGTCATTTCTTCAGGAGTTTAAAGGAAACACATGAATAGGCCCGGGAAACATGTGGCAAATGTGCAGCTTCGACATCAGACCAGACTCACCTTCCGGGTGTTAAGGAGGTACTAGGCCTTCGTGATACTGATCATGGTAGTGATGAAACAAATGACAATGTAGCTGGAGATGCTCCATAGGTGGACAAGGTCTAGTGCAGTGGTGTCCACATGCGGCTCTTTGGCCCCTTGAGTGTGGCTCTTCCACAAAATACCACGTGTGGGCGCGCACGTACAGTGCGATTGAAACTTCGTGGCCCATGTGCAGAAGTCGGTATTTTGTGGAAGAGCCACACTCAAGGGGCCAACGAGCCGCGTGTGGCTCGCGAGCTGCAGTTTGCCGACCACTGATCTAATGGCTTAAGCATTCAGTGGACACCCTGCTTGACCAGCCAGGAGCTTGGGGAAAAGCTCTAATGAAATTCACCTCATGGGAAGCGCCTGCTGGCAACCATATGTAAAGGAACTCACATTTGTTGTGGCTTCACTTAAAGCAGTGGTTCTCAACCTTCTGGCCCTTTAAATACAGTTCCTCAGGTTGTGACCCAACCAAAAAATTATTTTTGTTTATGCTACTTCATAACTGTAATGTTGCTACTGTTGTGAATTGTAATGTAAATATCTGATATGCAGGATGGTCTTAGGCGACCCCTGTGAAAGGGTCGTTCGATCGCCAAAGGGGTCGCGACCCACAGGTTGAGAACCGCTGATTGAAGACATGTGGGTGATCTGGTCTGACACTAGCCTCATCATTCTGAGAAATCTAGAAGAGGCAATAACCTTGGCTCAGCACCAACCTTTGCCCACTTGTGTCTGGAAGAACCGTTTTGTGTTTTGAATCACGCTTCACCGGCCCCCCGGCCCCCTCGCACATACACAATTCCCCAGAGAACTGAAGTATCTAGTATCCTGAAAGCCTCCAGCGTTTCCTGGGGAAAGTGTTTCCGAGCATTAAGCAATGTGGTCATGGTCCAGGTTGAGTGTAGCAACGGAGGAATGGACCTGGGAAGACGTGTTTGCAGGTGTGGCTGAGCCTTGGTCTGCGAAGGACATTCTGGGCACTCCAGTCAGAGAAGCTGGCTCCTGGCCAGGAGAAACGCAGCCTTCCCAGGGCTGTAAGCATCCCAGAGTGTTGTCTGCTCATGGGTGGCCTGGGAGTTCGGTCAGAAGGGTGTTTGTTAGGGGACTCAATAGTTTTTGAAAACCTGCCCATGCCAACATATGCCAGGTGCCAACTACAGCGGTGGGCACACATCCTGCACCCAGGAGGCCCAGAGTCTGGGCATAGCGGTAGGAGTGACTTGAGATTGATCCTCAAAAGGGCACTTCAGAACAGGTGCTGGGGTGCGGGCAAGCTGTGGCTGCGATGGGCACAGAATATGCACCCCCATGAAGCCTGGGGCATTGGGAAGGCTGCACGAAGGAAGGGAGGTCTAAACTGAGACCCAAAGGTAAGTGGCAGGTAGTAGGAAAGGATGGGGTGAGCATGGTTCCACAGGGGAGTCGCAGAATGAGTCTGGGGCTCTGAGGTGGTCGGAGCGTGAAGCAATGACAGTTTCATGGTAGGCCAGGCCACCTAGGGCTCTTAAACCCATGAGAGCCCCCCTGTCCGTAGGGAGCCTAGAATGGCTTCACACAGTGGGAGTGATATACCCACAGAGTATTGTGCCCCTCAAACTGTTTACTGCTGCCACAAGCCAATGAAAAGCATGCAAAGCCATCTCTTTTCTCCATCTTTGGAGAAGAATTATCTTTTTAGCAAAGTAAGAAAAAGAATACTCCAGTTACTGGGATTTTAGGACAATACAAGATTCACATGATTGGAGATACTCCTCGTTCAGAAGTAATATATTAAAAAAAAAGAAAGTAATACATTTGAGAGAGATGAATGGATATGGCTATGGAGACACATGCCCTGTGCAGAGACCTCTCTTCATAGACTTTATTAATAGGATGGCAAGTTGGAGTCCCAAGAAGTATTTCATTCAGGCTCTGGGAGAGAGGGAGGCAGGGAGAGCGAGGGGGCTGCTTCTGTGGGCAGGAGCAAGGCCTGTGCTCCCAGGGAGGACACAGGCCCTCGCAACAGTGATGTAGGGTCCTTCTCAGGTGGATCCACATGAACCTGGGCTAGAGTGAGCCTACCATTTGGCCCTGAGAGGAGACACGTGAACAAGTGCAGCACAAACAGTAGGCTGTGTGGACACAGAGGAGCCAAAGATAAGTGGGACGGCCTCAGGCATATTTTCTGAGTGCCATATGGTAATATGGCTTCTCTCCTCACTGGAGGGTTTTCAGGGAAGTCTGGCTAGTTGACCATTCCCAAGGCACAGAAAACTGTGTGAGTGATGCATGGGCTATGCTTGGTTAGAGTTACTATTTAGGAGAAAAACTGCCCACTGACAAGCATATTTACCCTTTGTCTTTGAATGTTGGGAAATTAAAATTTCCCTTCACTCTGGAAGACACCTTCTAGGAGGTGGCTGCTCTTGGCCACTGCACTTATTGAAGAGATGTTGTTGGTGAAAAGGAAGGACCAGCAGATCCGGGATCACACTTTGTAGGTGCAGCTTCCTAGAGGAGGTGACACTTGAGCAGAGACCTGAAGGAAGGGAGCAAGCCTGCCATGCAAATATCTGGGGATAGCTGAGCAAGGACCCTGAAGTGGGACCCTGCTTACATTATCTGAGAGTCGACAAAGACTGACATGATGTGATTGGAAGTGCGGACAAGGGAAAGCAAGGAGACAAGGTTGGACAGTCAGTGGGCCAAATCACCTGCTAAGAAACATGGCATTTTGTTTCTTAATCCTTACCTTTTCCCATTGATTTTTGGAGAGAGAGGGAAGGGGAAGGGGGAGAGAGAAACATCAGTGTGAAAGAGAGACATCCGTTGGTTGCCTCTTGCATCTGCTCTGATGGAGCCAGGGATTGAACCTGCAACTCAGGTATGTGATCTTGACTGGGAATTGAACCTGCAATCCTTTGGTTTGTGGGCTGTCACTATAACTCCTGAACCATACCAGCCAGGGCAGAACATGGCTTTTTCCCCCAAAGGAACAATTAGCATCATTGCAAGGCTTTGAATAGAAAAGTTGAAGGGGACATCTGGTTGCTGGGAGGAGTCTAGACTTCTTGGCCAGGGGACATATTGGGGGATATTGCAGGAATCCAGGCAGGTGAGGATGCAGCTGGAGTTGGTGGTCACAGTGGATGTGGTGGTGGTGCTTGGACATAGAGAAAGAGAAGACTCAAGATAGCGCCAAGCTGCGGCAGCGATGGGGTTGCTGCCAAATGATGGGCGGGGGTTGAGGGAGGCCAGTGGGATGAGGAAGAGTGAGGAATGAGTTTGAGCTGCTGATAGACACCTGTGTGAGGTGGCTGAGCAGGCAGGTAGAGGCTTGTGCAGAGCTTAGGAGAGAGTCAGATTGGAGCACAATTTGGGAGTCACATATGGATGGGAAATGAAGCCAGGGACTGGGGTGGGAGAGCAGGCAGAAGAGACTGAGCCTGGTGCTCTGAGGTCAGGGAGGATGAGAGAGGGCAGTGGGCAGAAGAGACATGAATGGCCACAGGGAAGTGCAAGAGGGCTGAGGTGCCCAGGCCCCTGAGAGTTAGAGACCTCCAGTCCGCATAGGTGTTCCAGCCCCTCAGCTCCTCCACCTGTGGGTTGTTCTGAACTGAAGAAAAATGGGAGAGACTCCCATGGGGAGCTTGCTAAGGAACCACGTGCATCTCCCAGCCAGAACCCAGGACTGTGCTACTCTCGATCATTTCCTAAGAACAGAGTTTTCATAGGAAAAGGGGCATTTCCATTACCGTTCAGTTTCCTTTTCTTTGGAAAGTCGTGGTTTGTGGTTTGGACATTTTTTTCCTTTCCAACGTACTCAGCCATGAGGCCCTGGTCTGTGGCTCTGACCCTGGAGGTTTAATTAGACCAGTGGTTCTCAACCTGTGGGTCGCGACCCCTTTGGGGGTCGAATGACCCTTTCATAGGTGTCGCTTAAGACCATCAGAAAACACATATATAATTACATATTGTTTTTTTTGTGATTAATCACTATGCTTTAATTATGTTCAACTTGTAACAATGAAAATACATCCTGCATAGCAGATATTTACATTATGATTCATAACAGTAGCAAAATTACAGTTATGAAGTAGCAACGAGAATAATTTTATGGTTGGGGGTCACCACAACATGAGGCACTGTATTAAAGGGTCGCGGCATTAGGAAGGTTGAGAACCACTGAATTAGACATTAAACAATTTTATGGGAGCAAGGGCGCCACCTCTGGGCAGGAAGCACACTGTGTGGGCCCCAAAGGAGCAGCTCCACGAGAAGGATGCTGGTGGGCGGGCTGGGATGAGGCCTGGGGAGCCCCTGAGAAGCATGAGGCTCATGAGCTGAAGGGGCTTGTGATGCCCACCTCCAACGCAGTGTTAGGTGTCCATGGATGGGAGGCCTGGGCACCCTGCCCAGGCTGTTTTCCGCCTGGGACACAAGTATGTTCCTCCCATCCCACATCCCTGGACATTGGCACAGAACATTCTCTTGCTAGCTCTTTTTTGCATATCACAGCTAACTCTCTCTGTGGGTTGGGAACACGTTCTATGAAGGAGAAATGTGCTGAAAGTGCAATAAAATATCATGATAAGCATTTTCCTCCCATATTTCGGGAGACAGGAGGTCAAGTAGCTGGGTTAAAGACAGTAGTGTGTTTCCAGAGATGTCCCGATTGTTTGGATGAGCTGTGTCTTACTTTTATTTTAGTGCTTGTTCCCAGAGTTAGGAACAGATGGTTTCCTTAGCTAAACAACAGTTTGCAGCAGGGTTTAGCAAGCGGCACTGTGTCTTGCCAAGGACTTTCTGGAAGTGGGTGACCTGCTCATGGAAGGTCGTGTGTCACTGGCGCTCCCTTTCCAGCCTAAAGGGCATCCCCTCTCCTACTGGGTGAGAGGAAAGGAAGCTGGGCCTCTCTAAGCTCCTGCCAATGCTCAGTCCCGGCAGGAGCGGGAGAATGAACAGAATCCCATTGCTCTCAGTCAGATTGCAGAGAAGCGACCCAGTAGCCAAGAACCTTCTGATGTGGGAATCACCAGATCTTCTCGGATGGGGGTTCATGTCATCTAGTTCCAGGGCCTCTACTGTGGAAAGGCCGAGGAGAAGCTCCAGGCCGTTTCCCTCCAACCATAGTGTTAGTGTAGTTAGCTAATTATTTTATTTTTTATTGATTTCAGAGAGGAAGGGAGGAGAGAGAGAGATAGAAACATCAATGATGAGAGAGAATCACTGATTGGCTGCCTCCTGCACACTCCCTACTGAGGATCAAGCCCACAACCCGGGCATGTGCCCTTGACCAGAATCGAACCCGGGACTCTTCAGTCCGAAGACTGAATTGTCTATCCACTGAGCCAAACGATCTGGGGCTAGTTAGCTAATTATTAACATAAGGAAGGAAGCAAAGGGAAACAAATACTAAGCTTAATAAACTAAGGAACTGAATCAAGTATTAATCTTAATAAACTAGGGAACAGAAGCAGATATTAGGACAGCATTCCTAGAAGCTATAGCATGAATGGACTCATTCACACACTAGGGCACTGCCAGGGAGGAGACTTAGTCCCCAGAGTGGCAGCATCTCTCTGGGGTGCTGCGGGTTCAGTTGCAGATTCACGGAGAGAGACGAAACGGATATTCCGCTGCTGGGAGCCTGTGCAGTAGAAACCAGATAACTTTACAGGACTTTTTGACATGCACAATACTGGTAGAAGTTAAAATAGCACAGGGGGTGGTGTTTCTACTTTTGGACATGAGCAGTGAGATCCAGGGGGAGGACCTAGGGAGGCAGAGCCCAGCCAGGGCAAACCTGGGTTGGCTAGAGGGCGTGGAACCCTAGTAGGTCCAGGAAAGGGACTGGTTGGGAAAAGGGCCTGCCTTAAGCCTGGGTAGAATCAGGATGTTGGGTTGGGTAGTTTGATTGGCACCTTGTTCTTTGCCAAGAACCAAGAAAATAAGTGGAGGATGTATTCACAGGAACTCATGAGAGTGCTGCTAGAGCCTGCCCACCCTCTATGTCCCTGAGGGTGTATGAATTTCCTTAACCCCAACAGAATCTTGACATCAGATTTATTTTTAATTTTGTTTGTTAATCTTCACTTGGGGATATTTTCTCCATTGACTTTTAGAGAGAGTGGAAGGGAGGGAGAGGGAGAGACAGAGAGGGAGAGATGGAGAGACATCAATTGGAGAAAGACACGTAGATTGGTTGCCTCCCACATGCACCTTGACTGGGGTCGGGGAGCAAATCCACAACCCAGTTATATGCCTTTGACCAGGAATCAAACCTGTGACTCTTCGGTGTGCAGGCCAACGCTCCAACCACTGAGCATACTGGCTGGGTCAAAGCTTGCCATCACATTTAAACTTTTCCACACATGTCCTGTTTGAAATTCTTTTCTCTCAACACCACAAAACAATGTGTTTTCAACAGCAACAATATTCAACTCATTCTTGAATATCATTGAACCAAAAATATAACCCAAAGGAGTGATGCTCCTCATGATAAAACCCTGGATTAAGTCAAAGACACTCAATTTAAAAAAATGTAAATTAGGAGAAATGAAAGAATATATGTCCACCTTCCGGCGCAGTGTCCAACATGTAGTAGGTGCCACAAAATGTCAGTTCCTTTTTGTCACCAAAATATGTGAAAAATAAAATACAACAGATCCAAGTAGAACTAGAATTTACCTAGGACCTTGCATGTGTGCACCTGGATGGGTATGCACATGTGTGTGTGCCTGTGTGTATGTTTACAAATGTGTATGTGTATGTATATATGTGTGTGTGTCTGTGTGTATGTTTATACTAGAGGCCCTGTGCACGAATTTGTGCACCAGTGGGGTCCGTCTGCCTGAAACCGGTTCTCTGACATCCCCTGAGGGGTCCCGGATTACGAAAGGGCACAGGCCAGGCCGAGAAACCCCACCAGTGCATGATCGGGGCCGGGGGGGGGATGCAGGAGGTTGGCCAGCCGGGGAGGGACTGCGGGAGGGCTCCAGGACATGTCCGGCCCATCTAGCTCAGTCCTGGTTGGCAGGATCCCAGCAGCAAGCTAACCTACTGGTCAGAGTGTCTGCCCCCTGGAGGTCAGTGCACGTCATAGTGAGCGATTGAGCAGCCTTATCATTAGCATATTACACTTTGATTGGTTGAACGGATGACTGGATGACTGGACACTTAGCCTATTAGGCTTTTATTATATAGGATATGTGTATGTGTGTATGTATATATATGTGTGTGTGTTCCTGTGTGTATGTTTACATATGTGTATGGTTCTGAGCACATCTGGGGAGCAGAAGACCTCTGCGTGGGACCCAGCAGGAGACTTTAGAAGGGAGAGAGGCTTCATGTGAGCAGGGCTGTGGAGAGGTGAGTCTGGCAGTAGCTGTAAGGAACTGAGGCTGGTGGTTGGGAGACCACAGCGGAGGCTCCTCACTGCAGCCCAGCCAGCCCTGGGCCAGAGAGGACAGGGAGGACAGGGCTGGGCAGGGGGCAGTCAGCAGTGACAGGTGGGCTGTGGAGGATCAGGCAGCAGGATTGGGAGAGACAGGTGTGTGGGGAGCAGCAGTGCTTTCCCCAGAAACAGAACACTTGCAAGGGAAGTGGATGGGTTTGAGTTGGGCCCCATGGAGACTGACCCAGTTTGCACAGATGTTTGGCTTCCTCTGGACATGCAGCTATTCTTGGCCAGAGAAAGGATGAAGGGAGTAGGGAGATGGCTCCATCGGCAAGGGGGTGAGTGTGGAAGCTGTGGGTGGGGGAACTTCCTAATGAGTCCCTTCTCTTCAATGAGATGACTTTGATTTAACTTATAGGTCACTTCAGCATCCTATTAATGAATGGGGATTAATCCCTGTCTCTGTACTTAACCCTTGCTATCAGGCACTTTCCTCTGACATTTTCTAAAATCAGATGAATTTCTAAAGTACTAATGAGAACTTCAAAGGTTTTTTAAGATATGGATGTACTGTAATATAACCTTTCTTCAACCTGCATCACATTTACATACAATTGTGTAACCACATGCATAGTATTTGGTTCAAAGTCCATTATGGGGGAGGCTTTCATTCATTCTTTTGTCCTTTAAAAAAATGCTATGGATCAGTCCTAGAGCGCAGAAGATATTTAGGATGTTTCCAGCCCTGTCCCTGCCAACAAGAGGCTGTGTGATGGTAAGGAGGCCCCAAGCTTTGCTGGTCTTTTCCAAATGTGTCAAATGAGGGTGAGCATGGACTGGCATGGGATTGCCAGAGAGAGAGAGAGAGAGAGAGAGAGAGAGAGAGAGAGAGAGAGAGAGAGAGAGAGAGAGAGAGAGAGAGAAGGAAATGAGCCTTCAAGAGGATGTTCTCATGCTTCCCCCTTAAAACAGAGAAGTACCCGGTTATGGGTTCTGTATAAAATTTTATTTGGGGGAAAGCAAATATTACTCAGTGTGACACCCAATTCTGATTTTCTTTCTGGTGAGGGCACATGGTCTGGTGGAAGTCATCCCAGGCTATCAAACCCCAATTAACCTTCCATCTTTTCCCCCAACATGGCAGCCATGGAAGAGGCTGCAGGTAGAGATGGTAGAGCTCCTGAAATCCTCCCCCTGAATGTTGGGTCACTGCGCAAGGACAGTTTCCCTGAAGAACTAAGTGAGCAAGAAATAAAAGCTCTCTGTGTTAAGCTTCTGAGATACAGGGGTTCTTTGTTTCTGCAGCATGGCTTAACCTATTCCTAATATTAACACTACTAAAAAGGGCTTTACCCAGGCCAAAAGTCCTTTCCAGCTCTATGAGCCCATGGCATTCTAACTTTTGTTTCCACAGACAGAGTGTTGCTATTCTTAGAGATAGCCCAGGGCTGTGGAGGCAAAAAAAGCTACTGAACAGAGGGAACAAAACCAAGAGTTCGAGGGACCTGTGAGGCCTGGTGGATGATCAGAGTCAGTCCTGGCTGAAGACCTTGGGGTGTGAGGAGTGGCTAGAAGGTCTTTGAGGGAGATGCCAGTGGTGGTCTGGGCCTTGCAGTGAGGCCTGGTAGCAGGTGGTGGGGGTCTGAGCTGGGGACCAGTACTTAGCAGCTCTAGGCTAGAACCCAGGTTCTATACTAGAAACTCCCAGAGGCTCCAGTCACAGTCCTCTCACATCAGTGAGCCAGGGTGCCAGGGCTGGCATACAGGGCTTCTCTCACAAGACAAGGGAGTGTGATTAAGGACATAACGGCATTGCCTGAAGCAGGTGCTTCACATGTGTCATCTTCATTTGCTACCACAGCCTTGCAAAGGAGAGAAATGAGCTCTATTTTACTCACGGGAGAAATGCTGCTTGGAGAGCTTGCTAGTAAATGGTTAATTTAACACAGGTCTGACCCCAAGGTCTCTACCCTTTCCTCCACACCAGGCTGCTTCCCAAGGAGAACCTCATGAACAAGCCTGGGAGAGGAGGTCTGTCAGCAGCAGGATGGAGCTGAGGTTGTCACCTAGGTGTCCTGCTTAGGGACTCGAAGACACTGACAGGAGCCTTTTTCCTCCTGTGGGTTCCTGGCTGGGGACTTTGGGGCATGCCTGAGTTGGGGGGTTGGGAGGTAGGGGGCTGCCTTCTCTATCAGTGTCCAAATGACCGGTGGCTTCGGTGCAGCTACGGGGAGCAGCCAGCTCACTTTCTTCTCATTTAACAGCCACTTCTCCTTTGGATCAGGTGTAAACACCACCACCAAGTTCCCATGGTGAGCAGTGCTGGGCTCACAGAGGCCCAGCTTCCCTCCCCACCCTGGGCTCCGCCTTTTCAGCTGCTCTAGCGCCACCTCATCTCTTCTTCAGGTTCCTGGTGTTGCTCTGCCTGCCAGCACAGAGGCCAGGCTGGGCTCTCCTGTTCCCTGTTCCCAGCCCACCTGCAGCCCCCAGCATCACCTGGCTCTCTGGGAACATGGAAGGCCAGTCCCTACACCTAGAGTGGCTCTTTTTTTTTTTTCTTTACTCTTTTACAGCCTCCTCCCTATTTCCTCCACTACCAGGTCCTGGCAACCACTTTTCTACTATCTGTTTCTATGACTTTGACTTTTTTTTTTTTTTTTTTTTTTTTTTTTTTTTTTTTAGATTCCACATATAAGTGATAGCATGCAGTATTTGTCTTTCTCTGTCTGACTTACGTCCCTTAGCATAAGGCCTGAAGTTTTGTTATGTTGTCGAAAATGACAGGCTTTCCTTGTTCCTCATGGCTGCGTAACATACTTAGATGTGTATCACCGCTTCTGAATCCATCGGCCCCTGACAGACAGGTAGGTTGTGTCCATGTCTTGACAATTGTGAGTAATGCTGCAATGAGCAGGGGATGCAGATCTCTCTTGGAGATCCTTATTTTCCTTCCTGTTGGATAAAGACCCAGAGGTGGGATTGCTGGGTCAGATGGTGGTCCTATTTTTAATATCTTGAGGCCCCACCATATGTTTTCCACAGTGGCTGCACCCATTTACAATCCAATAAAATGGCATTCTTTAAATGCTTATTTGGCATTTATTGCATGTGGGTGGGATGGGAAGAAACACGTCTCTTGCTAATAAAAGCTGAATCAGAAAGCAGCTTCGCTGGCGTGGAACAAGGTTGCGCACCACCCAGCATGTACTTCCCACTTTTCTGTGCGTTCCGTTCTCTCTTCTGCTGTCTCCACAATTCCTAAACCAAACAGCCTCTCTGGAGGTATCTTCAAGGGGTTGAATAGGTTGGGTAAAAGAAATAACTATTTTCTGATATAGAGCAGTAACCAGCTTTATTTGCTGTCAGAAATTCAATGATGGTGTCAGCTGGTTTTTCCAGTGACTGTGGCTCTGAAGAGCAAGATCTGGGAGAGACATAAAATTCCTTCACATAGTGATAAGGCATAACAACCTCCCAATGGCTATCATTTTATACGCATTTGAGAAAAGCCTCATTTCAGAGAAAAATCTAATTCGTTAATTCAGGATGGATGTTCTCCGATTTAGTTGCTTTTCTGGCCTGGCCCTAGGACAGTGGTTCTCAACTTTCTAATGCCGTGACTTTTTAATACAGTTCCTCATGTTGTGGTGACCCCCAATTTCATTGTTACAAATTGAACATAATTAAAGCATAGTGATTAATCACAAAACAATATGTAATTATATATGTGTTTTCCGATGGTCTTAGGCGACCCCTGTGAAAGGGTCGTTCGACCCCCAAAAGGGTCGCGACCCACAGGTTGAGAACCGCTGCCCTAGGAGGAGATACATGACACTGATGCCTATTCAGCCGCCGTTTTCTATTCCTCCAAGGAAAATCTAAAGAGAACAATGAATTCACATAGCTAGGTAAATGTTGTTATTCTCTTCCTATTGCTTTTGACATCCACTCACCTAGTTCAGGTAATTAAGTGACTTTGTGGTGAGGATTCTCACCCAACCACCTGCCTCCCTCATGTGCCCACCTGACTCCCCTCTCTGGAGGGTTCATTTCCACAGAAGGAGATGGGACCCAGCCTCTTGAAGACCTTGGTTTCTGCGACTGTGAAACACACTAATAATAGCATCCATATCCCAGGCCACAGAAGATGCAGCGGAAAATTCCATTAGGTCCTCAGAGGGGCCCTCATGTGGTAAACACAAATCTCCACTGGCCACTGGCGGTGAGGGGGATGGCAAGTGGAGAGTGCAGATTCCTCTCCAGCTTCCAGGAAAGGTCTCATCTTTTTTTGTTTTGTTTGTTTGTATTAGCTGGTAATGTGCAGCAAACACATTGAATAGTATGAGGAATGTTTAAAAGTCCCCATCCCAGTTTAGCACATGAGCCCTCAGTCGAGCAGTGTGGGTTTGAGACCTTACTCTGCTCACCACCCATGTGACCATGGAGACATTTGAGCTTCTCTAAATCTTGGGTTCCTCATGTGGAGCCCTGTGAGGTTAATTGTCTACACTTGGGGTGTTGTCAGGGTTCAGTGAGACCAAGCACTAACTGGGTGCTTCTTGCACTTGCCAACACCCCATAAACATGCTCATAAACAAAGCTTTTCTTTGAAATAAATGTACCATATATGAGGCTGCTAGCTGCCATAACAAAGTACCACCAACTGGGTGGATCAAACAACAGTACATCTATTGACCAATGGCAGCTGGAAGCTGGAGATCAGGGTGTTGGCCTGGTTGGTTCCTTCTGAGGGCTGGGAGGGAGAAGCTGTTCCGTGCCTTTCCCCAGCTTGCTGGAATCTTCAGCATTCCCCCATCACATGGCATTCTCCCTGTGTGTGTGTGTTTCTGTGTGTCTTTGTGTTAAAATTTTCCCTTTTATAAGGGTGTAGAGCATTGATTGAGGGACCCATCCTCCTCTAGCATGACCTCATCTTTAAAAAATGTTTAAAACTGATTTTATAGAGAAAGAGAGGAAGAGAGAGAAAGAGGGAAGGAGGGAGGAAGAGAGAGAGGAACAGAGAGAGAGAGGGACATTGATTTGTTGTTCCACTTACTTATGCATTCATCCATTAATTCTATTTTTAAATTCAATTTATTCTTTTTAAAAAAGTTAAATCTTTATTGTTCAGATTATTACAGTTGTTCCTCTTTTTTCCCCCCATAGCTCCTCTTCACCTGGTTCCCACCCCACCCTCTGCCCTTACCACACCCCTTCCCCCACTGTCCTCATCCATAGGTGTATGATTTTTGTCCAGTCTCTTCCAGCACCCCCACACCCCTTTCCTCCCGAGAATTGTCAGCCCACTCCTTTTCTATGTCCCTGATTCTATTATATTCACCAGTTTATTCTGTTCATCAGATTTTTTATTCACTTGATTTTTAGATTCACTTGTTGATAGATATGTATTTGTTGTTCATAATTTTTATCTTCACTTTTTCTTCTTCTTCCTCTTCTTAAAGAATAAGTTTCAGCATTTCATATAATACTGGTTTGGTGGTGATGAACTCCTTTAGCTTTTTCTTATCTGTGAAGCTCTTTATCTGACCTTCTATTCTGAATGATAGCTTTGCTGGATAAAGTAATCTTGGTTGTAGGTTCTTGCTATTCATCACTTTGAATATTTCTTGCCACTCCCTTCTGGCCTGCATAGTTTCTGTTGAGAAATCAGCTGACAATTGTATGGGTACTCCCTTGTAGGTAACTGACTGTCTTTCTCTTGCTGCTTTTAAGATTCTCTCTTTTTGTCTTTTGCTCTTGGCATTTTAATTATGATGTGTCTTGGTGTGGTCCTCTTTGGATTCCTTTTGTTTGGGGTTCTCTGAGCTTCCTGGACTTGTAAGTCTATTTCTTTCACCAGGTAGGGGAAGTTTTCTGTCATTATTTCTTCAAATAGGTTTTTAATATCTTGCTCTCTCTCATCTTCTGGCACCCCTATAATTCGGATGTTGGTATGCCTGAAGCTGTCCCAGAGGCTCCTTACACTATCTTCATATTTTCAGATTCTTTTTTCATTTTGCTTTTCCGGTTGGGTGTTTTTTGCTTCTTCGCATTTCAAATCTTTGACTTGATTCTTGTGATCCTCTAGTCTGCTGTTGGATCTCTGTATAATATTCTTTATTTCAGTCAGTGTATGCTTAATTTCTAGTTGGTCTTTTTTCATATCCTCCAGGGTCTCACTAAATTTATCGGCGGTTTCCAGAAAATTCTTGAAAAACCTTATAACCATGGTTTTGAACTCTATATCCAGTCATTTGCTTTCCTCCATTTCTGCCATTTGTGACCTGTTTCTTTGTCTCCGCATTTTGGCTGCTTCCCTGTGTTGATAGAGTGGCTTTCTGTGCTAGGTGTTCTATAGGGCCCAGTGGCTCAGCCTCCCCAATTACCTGAGGTGGACACTCTTGGTGCACCCCTTTGTGGGCTTTGTGCACAGCCTTGTTGTAGTTAAGCTTTGATTGTTGTTGGTATCAGTGGGAAGAATTGACCTCCAGGCCAATTGGCTGTGAGATTCAGCTGTGTCTATGGTGGGAGAACTTCTGTGCTGGAGACACCCTTCTGGGGCAAGACTTGCTTCAGTGGGGCTTTGGTGCTCTCTGATCTGTCCCCTGAGAGTGTCCCTTATGGATCTGAGGAGTTGTAATCTGGATGGTCTCACTCTGACCACTGGGTGCACTGGCTCTTGGATCTCTAAAGAGCTGCTAATTTAGCCTCTGCCTGAGGCTACCCAGCAGGAGCTATGGAGAGATCTTCAGATTCCTCTTCTTTGTTTGGGGTTTGGAGGTGCCCAGATGAGGCCCAGCTGTGAAGCAATACAAGCTTCTGTGGGGCCTGGGGCCTTCTTTTGGAAGTTCTGGGTCTCTCTGACCCAGCTGCAGTTTGTTAGGTAATTTTAGATTGCAAAGTGCCAGGGCATTCATATGCAAAAGCCTCTGCACACAGCTTGGGTGGGGCAGGGTCTCAGGAAATCAACAGGCCAGAGCAAACAGCTATGGCTGATCCTCAGCCCTGCCCTAAGAGGCTCCGGGTCTCAGTGTCCCTAGATAATCACTGCAAGCACCTCTGAGAGGAAGCCGCCCTCGAGTTCCGCCCAATGCCAGACAGCCCAGTTTCTCCCCATATGAGTCTGGGTCCCTAGAGACTTGCCTGGAACTGGAGTTCAGAGCAGTCGGGAGCTTGTGACTCCCTCACGATTGAAAAAGACAACCATGTCCTCAGTTTCCAGCCCTTTCCACGTGTGCCTCCATACCTCTGCACTTTACTTCCGCAGCTCCTCTGAGTCTCAGTGTGCTTTTCTCTTTCCTTCTAGTTGTAGAATTCCCACTCAGCCAGCCTTCCTGTGGTTCTGGATGATGTCCGTTTTGTCTTTTAGTTGTATTTTTGAAGTGGTTTTGCCATGCAGCAATTTCAGGTGTTTACCTATGCTGCCATCTTGGTTTCTCCATCGATTAATTCTTGTATGCGCCCTGACCAGGGATTGAACCAGCAACCTTGGCATATCGGGACAACTAACCAACTGAGATAGGGCCTGACCTCATCTTAACTTATTACATTTTCAACAGCCCTATTTCCAAATAAGATCACTTTCTGAGGAGCTGAGGGGTAGGAATTCATCATATGATATGGGGTGGGGCACAATTCAACACATAATAACCAAGTTATCAAAATCAATATATTTCTTTCTTGGTTTCTGCTGAGGTCCCCAAAGCTGAGAATAGAATCCTGGGTATCAACACCAGGAAGTACCTAGATTCCTCATGCTGGAGACACAGGTGTCATTGTTGGGAGCATTCATCTCTATACTATGAGAGGCAGGCACAGCAGAGGCCCGGGGTGGACAGCATGTGGAGAAGGAACATTGGAGTCTGTGGCACTCCCCACCCCACCAGCAGGGGAAGGTAGTGTTTCTGTCTCACCTTGACCAAGTGGGACCTTGCACAAGGCTTGATATGTCCCCATGGAGTTTGGGGACTGGGGGATGTAAGAGGCTGGTGTCTGATACCTCTGTAGTAAGTCTAAGAGTGCGAGGTGGCCAATGAAGCCAATGGGGTGGGGGCAGGAGAGAGGGCAGTGGGGTGGGAAAACCTGCGTAATTATCACTGCTGAGTAAGCAAATTTGTGCTTTCCTTGTGGTTTGGAAGAGAGAGGGGACCCTAACAGGTGTGATCCCCCGGAGCCTGAGTGGGGAGTAGACCATTAGAGGTGGAGAAGGATTGGCCAGCAACAGGATAAGAGCTGGACCAGGCCAGGGTTGGGCAGGGACTTCCCAGGAGTCCTTCCTCCCACCTCCATCCCCTGGCACAGCCATGGACCCTCAGCCTCATAGGATGGGCTATGTGCTTGCGGGTACCCCCTACCCCTGCTACTTGCCAGACTCTGGAGCCTGGTTTATTGACTGACTCTGGCCAGAGAAAGTGCTGGCTTCCCTACTCACTGACGTCTGGCAGAACCTTGACCTCCAGCCAGCTGGGCAAGGAGGCGAAGTAAAGTAGTCATGCATGTGGGTTCTGATAAATGAATGCATAGACTGAAGTTGTGGGAGGAAAACATGGATAGGATTTTATTACCTGAAAATGATCAGAAAAGCTCTGCCCCATTTGTCCTCCAGAGGTAGGAAAAATACCAACCTACAGGGAAAGCTTAAAGCTTCTTACTTTTTAAGCAGTTGTGCCATGGATCCCATTGGCATCTGGTGAATGTTTCTAAGGTGCACAAAATGAAATACCGAGTGTGACAAAGGAAACCAAGCATATTGATTATCAAAACATTTTTTAAAATACAAATTTGTGATTAAGCTGTATGTGTGCTTCTTTTAAATAATACATGAAACAGTAAGATCAGCAGCAGGTTAAGCAACTAGCACTGTGATGTAGTGAAGAGTAGAAAGGATATTTTGAGATCTCTGCCATAATTTCAATGATATGAAATTATCTGTGGCTTCTAATTGGTGACACATTAAAGTTATATCTTAATATTGTTGTGGCTTATTGCCTACATTTAAAATGGAAAGAAATGCAAAATGTCAGTTAAAAGTTAGTAAAAATATAGATATAATTATTTTCTTATTCAAGTTTATGATCCCCTGAATTTAATGTTTGGTCTTTGGGGATAAACTCTGTAGCCCAGGAAAAGAAATCCTAGTTTAAAGAGCCAGTGAAAAACAAAGAATGAAATTCTGTTATAATCACAATACACTGAGCCTGGTTTATGTGTGAGATGGTTACATGGTGTTGCAGAATAACTCCTTTACAGACGTCAATAACCAATGCTTTGATCTTTTAGAAGAAAAAATCAGTTTCAAAACCTTAAGAAGACACAACATACCAAAGCTTATGGGATGCAGAAAAGGCAGTGCTAAAGGGAAAATAAAAGATTGAAGCAAAAAGCAGAAAACAAAACCGCTCAAAACACATGATCATCTCAATTGATGCAGAAAAAGCATTTGACAACATTCAACACTACTTCATGATAACAACACTCAACAAAGTAGGCGAGGAAGGAAACTACCTAGAAATAACAAAACCCGCAGTAATCATTACAGTCAAGATACTGCAAGCTTTTCCGCTAAGATAAAGAGCAAGTCAGGATGCTAGATTTCATAATTTCTACTCAACATAGTACTAGATGTTCTGGCCAGAACAATTAGGCAAGAAAAAGAAATAAAAGTTACCCAATTAGGAAGGAAAAAGTAAAATATCTTTGTTCATAGGTAATAGAATTTTATATGTGAAAAACTTAAAAGATTCAACCAAAAACTGTTAGAATAAATAAATGAATTCAGCAAAGGAGCAGGATAAAAAATAAACACACCTAAATTAGATATATTTTTATATACTAACCATAAACAATCCTAAAAGAAAATTAAAAAATAATTCAACTGATTAAACATAATAAATTCCATTTATTAAATTATTAAATAAAACCTTTTACTTAATTTTAATAACATTTAAAAGAACAAAATACTTCGGAATTTACTTATCCAATAAGTGAAAGGTTTGAAGACTATATAGCATTGCTGAAAGACATTAAAGAAGACATAAATAAATGGAAAGACATCCATGTTCATGGATTGGAAGACTTAACATTGTTAAGTACATGTGTCTATACTAACCAAAGTGACTTGCACATTCAAATGAATCCCTATCAAAGTCCCAATGATATTGTTTTTTGTAGAAATAGAGAAGTTAATTTAAAAATTCATATGGAATCTCAAGGAGCCCCAAATAGCCAAAACAATCTTGAAAAATAATAACAAAGCTGGAGGAATCACACTTTCTTATTTCAAAACCTACTACAAAGCTATAATAATCAAAGTCATATGATACTGGCATAAAAACAGATACTCAGACCAATTGAATAGAGCAGAAAGTCTAGAAATAACTATTGCAAATATGGTTATTTTGATAAGTGTGCCAAGACTATTCAATGAGGAAAAGACATTCTTTTTAACAAATGGTGTTGGGAAAACTGGATATACACATGAAAAATACCATTTACATATCTAATATATACAAAATGTGGTTTGGAAGAGAGAGGGGACCCTAGCAGGTGTGAACCCACAGAGTCTGAGTGGGGAGTAGACCATTAGAGCTAGAGAGGGATTGGCCATATATAATATATACAAAAATTAACTCAAAATAGATTAACTCAAAACACCTACATGCAGGAGCTAAAACTATAAAACTCTTAGAAGATAATAGAGAGCAAAAACTTCACAGCATTGGGTTTTACAATGATTTCTTGGATATAACACCAAAGGCACAGGCATCAAAAGAAGAAATAGACAAATATGACTTCATAAAATAAAACTTTGTTCATCAAAAGACACTATAGATAGAGTAAAAATGGAAACTCACATAACAAGAGAAAACATTTGCAAATTATATATCTCATAGGGGATTAATATTCAGAATATACAGAGAACCCCTAAAACTCCACAACACAATCAAACTACCTAATTTAAAAGGAAAAGGACTTGAATAAACATTTCTACAAATAAGGTATAAATATGGCCAACAAGTACTACATGAAAAGATGCTCTCATCACTAATCATTAATGAATTGCAAATTAAAACCACAATGAGATACCATCCTACACCAGTAGGATACTACTAAACACACATACACACGCACACACACACCCCAAAAAAACAATAATCCAGAAAATAACAAGTGTTAACAAATATGTAGAGAAAACGGAATCCTGTGCACTGTTGATGGGAATGTAAAATGGTGCAGTTTCTGTGAAAAACAGTTTGTTGGTTCCTCAAAATTAAACATAGAATTATCATATGATACAACCATTCCACTTCAGGGTACATACCTCAAAGAATTGAAGACAGGTATGCAAAGAGGTATTTGTACATCTATGTTCATAGCAGCATTATTTAAAACTAGAGGCCCGGTGCATGGATTTGTGCATGGGCTGTCCAGCGATCGGGGCCAATTGGGGCCCGTCTCACCCAGTTCCAATTGGGGCTAATTGGGGCCAGCCGGCTGGGGGGTGTGTGTGGGGGTGGAGGAACCATGGGAGGTTGGCTGTGGGAGTACACTGACCACCAGGGGGCAGCTCCTGTGTTGAGCATATGCCCCCTGGTGGTCAGTGCGCATCACAGCGACTGGTCGACTGGTTGTAATGGTTGCTTAGGCTTTTATATATATAGATAGCCAAATGGTGGTAGCAACCCAAGTTTCCATTGACGAATGGATAAACAAAATGTGATAAATACACACAATGGAATAATATTCAGTCTTAAAAAGAAAGGAAATTCTCACACATGCTATAACATTAATGAACCATGAGAGCATTATTTTAAGTGAAATAAGTCAGACACAAAAAGACAAATGCTGTATGATTCCACTTATATGAGGAAACTAGTGTAGTCAAATTCATAGAAACAGAAAGTAGAAAGGTAGTTACAGGGGGTCCTATGGTGTGTGCAGGGCATGTGAAGAGTGGGGAGTTATTGTTTAAAATATATGTTTCAGATCTGCAAGATGAAAATAATTCTAGAGATGGATGTTGGTGCTTAAAATGGTTAAGATGTAAATTTGTTATGTGTATTTTATCACAAGAACAATAAAAATATTGAGAAAAGAAACTTAAGAATATAACTCAGCATGGTGGGTCACTTGTCGAGTCTTAAATAGCATTTAAAAACATTTTCATGCAAATTATGGTTAGGGAAATCCCTTCTTGAACCAACCACAAGAGACACACACACACACAGAACTAGACTAGCCGGGCTTCCTGGTGACCACCAAGTCACTGGCTGCACTGAATTCAATTATTTTCTTTAACCTCTAAAGCACTTGATGTGGTCTACAAACACAGCCACTGAGAAAGGCTTCCAGATGTCCCCCCAAACCCTTCCCTGATCATGTTTCACATCTCCTCTAAAGTTTAATCCCTTGTTTCTTCTCCAATATGACTTCTTGCTCTGTAGGATTTTAAACCCTCTCAAAGGCAATATCCACACCATCTCATTTCTTACCTTCTAGCAGTGGAAGGAGAGATGGGCCAGGGCTATCTGACCAGGCTGTGTTGGGGGAGGGCGGGTAGGGAGTGCGGCATAGATCTTTTCCAGAGGACCTAGCTGTTCTCACACCCACTTGCAGCACTGGCCTGCAGGCAGCCCATGAATGAGACAGGGAGAAGAGAGGCCACGGACTGCCTGCAAGATGCCAATTCAGCATGAGTGCACTGGAAGCTTTTCTAGGCGATGTTGTGGGGCCAAGATCTGCACTGTGAAAACAAGGTCCAGAGTTGGGGCTAGTGAGCTTCAGATTCACAAGCTATAACAAAATATTTTTGTAGCAGATGCTGTCAGTGCCCCTTCGGCCTGCCCTGGAAGTTATCAGCAGAGAGTTTCAACATGTTGATGGCTCCCTGCAGCTTTTAGCCTGAGGGCAGCGCCTGATTGGAGTTAACAACCCCTCAAGTCTCTCCCCATAGCAAGGAGCAAGGGGGGGGGGCGGGGGGGGGGTGTTGCATAGATGCCCCAGTGACCTTGCCCCTTGGTGGGAGGAGTCTGAGGTGTTAACTCCACATTGAAGCATCTTTTGTTGGCTGTCCTTCTGGCCAGGCTCCCCCGCCTCCCACTCCTGCTTCCTAAGATGTCTACCAAATAACCTACTTGCCCCCAAATCCTTGTCTCAGCATCTGTTCTGGGAGAATCCAGCCTAAGGTACTTTTCCTTCAGGAATCTCAACAAAAGTTTAATGTTATTACAGTTTTCCTAGTACACAGCTGCCTCCATAAGTAAAGCAGAAATTTAATTTAGTTCTCTAATGTCAAACATCTGAATATTTGGCATATTTAAATCTAAAAGAATCCACTAACATTTCCTTATTTAATTTTTCAATATGAACCCTCACATATAACGTCCAAGAGAGGAGTCAAATGCGTTCCTTTCTTTCCCTTCCTCCCCCTCTCTCTGCCCCCCTCTCTCCCTCCCTCTACCCCTTTCTTTCTGAATGTGGAGCTGCTTTTTAATACTTTCTTCAGTTGGTCTGGAGGCTAAGGAAATAAGTCTGTTTTTTTCCTGAAATCTTTGCAGACTCATACATCCCGATTTTTTTTTTTTACATAAGAAATTTCACAGGCCATCCTGTGAAAGGGGCCATTCAGTCCCCGAAACCCAGAAACCCATTAGTACCTGAAACTTCCTTCATCCCTTTAGGGAAAGACAAGGGTCTGGTTGTTGAGCATGGTGCCCGCAGGGACTGTGAAGAATGCACTTCATTGACAATCTATTTTCTGACTAAACCGAGGTTCTCATGACCCATTAACATGAAAAGGGTGATCTTTATTTATTGGGAAACTGAACAATATCACTTGGGAAACTGAATGTTGTTTTCATTTTTTAAAAAAATATGTTTTTATTGATTTCAGAGAGAAAGGGAGAGGGAGAGAAATAGAAAGATCAACAATGAGAGAGAATCATTGATTGGCTGCCTCCTGCATGCCCCACACTGGGGATCGAGCCTGCATCCCCGGCATGTGCCCTGACCGGGAATCGAACCGTGACCTCCTGGTTCATAGGTCAATGCCCAACCACTGAACCACACCAGCTGGGCTTGTTTTCATTTTAAACATGTACTTATTTAAATATTTCTTACATAAACAGAACACATTTGGTGTTTACCTAAGAGGTAGACCTAATTTGTCACTGTGGGAAATGTTGACAGTTTTGTTAAATTTTTAAAGGTTCCCTTTTAGCTCAATAGCTAATTAATGGTAAACAATGGTGAAACCATTATGTGAGGCATTAGCAAAACTGCTTTGAATTGTCACAGCTCAACATTGGCTTTACGTTTATTTTTATCTTTCAGATATTTTTTGTTTCTGAAGTTTTGCACCTGCCCTTAAGATTTGGCTCAATTCTGAAAAAAAAATAACAACACACAAAAGAATCAAAACAAAATGTGTTACTTAAACATATGTTGAATTTGAGAGAATGGCTGTTCATCTAATTAATTAATTCAATAACATTTACTGAACTCATGCAATATGCCAGGCACTGGAGAGGCAGATAATACAGTTATAAAAGTTTCAAATGGGGAAATAAAATGCACGTGAGCTTCTTAAGGACCGTTGGCATCTATAATAATAAAAGCATAATATGCTAATTAGATCGGACAGCCAAATGACCTTCCGGATGTCATTCTGGACATTCTTCTGGATGAAGCCGTGGTGGCAGGGGCCAAGGAAGAGGCGGTTAGGGGTGATCAGGCAGGCAGGCAGAGGCAGTTAGGGGCGATCAGGCAGGCAGGTGAGTGGTTAGGAGCCAGCGGTTCCGGATTGCAAGAGGGATGTCTGACTGCTGGTTTAGATTGGACCTAAACCAGTAGTTGGACATCCCCTGAGGGGTCCCAGATTGTGAGGGTGCAGTCCGGGCTGAAGGACACCCTCCCCCCCCCCCCCCGCCCTGTGCATGAATTTTGTGCACCGGGCCTTTATCTATATATATAAAAGCCCAATATGCAAATAGACTGAACAGCGGAACAACCGAACAACCGGTCGCTATGACATGCGCTGACCACCAAGGGGCTCATGCAGAACATGGCGGGCATTGACTGTGGCAGGATGGTGGAGCAGGTGAGCAGGGGCACCAGACCAAGGCAGGATGCTGGTCGCTGTCATCGGGGTGAGCCTCTGGTGGTTACTGAGAATTCTTTGCTCCTGCGTGCCACAGTCCCACCGGGTGCTCACACCTGCTGCCAGCACCTGGTAACAGTCCCGACTGCTTGGCGCCGTCAGCGGGTGCGAGCAGCAGCTGCCAGCTCCGATCACCCCTGAGGGCTTTTCCACTTCCCCCTGCTCCTGAGGGGTGATCAGGGCAGCAGTTGCCGCCCGCACCCACTGATGGTGCACCCACTGATGGTGCCATCAGCGGGTGCGAGTGGGGCTGGTGCCATCAGCACGTGGGAGTGGTGGTGGTGGGAGCAAGGCTGCTGGCAGGCAGGGGACCATGGGCCGCAGTAGGAAGGGCTGGGTGGGGGCGCGGAGGGTGGGTCTTGACCCACCCCTGTGCCCACTGCAGCCTCGTGGCCCACAGTTCTTTTCAAGGTGCATGAATTCATGCACTGAGCCCCTAGTTTTCAATACAAATACATTAAAGATGAGAAACACCATTCATCTTTTATGCATTTTTGTATTTAATTAAGTACAATATTAGGACTTGTTTCCATTTAGAAACTAATATTACATTGGTTTCCCCTTTCAAACAAAAGTAGAAAAAAAAATGTCAAGTTCTTGTTTAATTATCAGAGGAAATAATCATGGGGGCACTGTTTGGCCCCAGGTCACTTTCTTGGGAACATTTGGTATCCTGAACAAGGCTGAAACCTAACAAGTAAACAGAAAATGGGCCCTGGGTTACCAACATAGGGGCCTTAATCTCAATAAACTGATGTGTTTTCCTCCAGCCCCAGTGGCCCTTGCCCTACACACAACTGTTACAGTCAATGCAATGGCTGCCTGGTCCTTGCAGGCTTCTTACAGCACCTGGATAGAAACAGGGGACTGTCCAAGGGAGGCATATATGTAGCAGCAAAGGTGACAGGTCTAAAAGGACGAGAGAAGACAAAAATGCGAAAAGCAGTAAAAAATATAGCAATCTGAAGCGAGTTCTATCAGACATTGTCTTGGCTGGCTTTGGAGCTGGAAGCAGGGAAGCCAGTGGGTTCGGACATGTTTAACATAAGAAACATTCAAACCTGTAAAGAATTTCTGTGAGTTTATTTGAGCCACACTGTTGACAATTGCCCCGAAGCAGACTCTCAATGGATTGGGATAATGCTCTGGAGAATGGTTGTTTTGCGCCTTGTTTTGTACATTACAATCAAAGGAGATGTAAGTGGGTTACAGGAACTCCATTGGTGATAGAGTAGAGAGGCGGGAGAAAGCAAAGCAAGGAACCCTCTGGCATTGGATAAACAGTAAAGTGATAGACACACACACTTTCACATACGTGGGTGCAGGAAAGTTAACAGTCAACAATGAGCTCAGTGACAATGAGGGGATTTGTGATCTCCGCAGGGCAGTGCTTGTGCTTTGAGGGGTCCAGAAAAAAGGAAAATTGCTTTGACATTCCAACAATATGTTATCGTAGATGCAAAAAGACAACAGGCTCAGTTAAGGTAAAGATTGACCTTTGTCAGGTAAGATACCAGCCTAGGACATGACTACCCAGTATAAACTGCTTTTCAATTTAAAAAGTTTTAATGTCAGACCATCCTTTGTGGTTACTCTAGGTCTCTGAGCTTGCAAGGCCACCGCGCAGGCCTCCCCTGAGCTTGTCAGGTAGCATGTGGCCCCTTTTCGCCCACAGGCACCTGTGAAGCTGAGTTGGGCGGGACCAAGCAGGGACTCAGAGGGCTGTAGGCAAGAGAGACACTGAACTCCGAGACAAACCAGATAGAGACAGATGTCAGGAGCACGGTGACACCTGCTGTGACAGTCCAAAACCAACTCTGCTCGAACTGAGTTACGGCGTTCGACAGAAGGCCCTTCTGGAACAGAAATCTAGGAAGGCCAAGTGGGTCTTACCCAGGGAGCAGCAGGACCAGGGCAGACCAGTGGGGAACCAAGAGCCCCTCCAGGCAGCTTCTCCTCCTGCTCACTCCAGGTGCTGCGCTTTCCTCCTCTAATGCTGAGTCTTAAAGCATCAGCCTTGGGGGAAGCCTGTCACCTGAGTGGGGAAGACTTTACTTTATGAGAGATTCTCTAGGTTCCCCAGATACCCCACAGAATAGGTTGCCCTAAGAGTCATTTCCTACTGCTCAGGTGCAGGCACTGGTCTAGATACTAGGGACATAGCAGGAATATAGATGCATTCTCTGCCTTCCTGAGGTTAAACGATGGATGGAATCGATATACAATTGAACACGACCTTACACTTGTTTTGGAACTTGGTTACAAGCACTTACATAATTAGCAAATATTACTAATGACCACTGAGAAAAATTAGGACAGTAGCGAAGTTTGCTGACGGAGTCCTCCCTCTCTCACCTCCCCATGAGTCCCCTCTTGGAGCAGATTGTTCTGTGTCCCACAGACACTGTTCCTGGAGATATTTCTCAGTGTTCTAGGGTTTCTTCCCTCATCTTCCTAGTGTTCTTCCTTCTTCTTCAAAACCTCCTCTCCTCTCTCTTATTCATCAGGTTTTTTTTCTTCTAAAAACTCAAAGCTCTAGTGCAGCGGTTCTCAACCTGTGGGTCGCAATCCCTTTGGCGGTCGAACGACCCTTTCTCAGGGGTCGCCTAAGACCATCCTGCATATCAGATATTTACATGACGATTCATAACAGTAGCAACATTACAGTTATGAAGTAGCAACGAAAATAATTTTATGGTTGGGTCACAACACGAGGAACTGCATTTAAAGGGCCAGAAGGTTGAGAACCACTGCTCTAGTGAGTCAAGTTATCCATGGGTATGTGGATATGAATTAGCCTATAGTACAGTAAAACAAGCTAGACAAGACCTGAGTTCTACATTCAGCTCTTCCGTATACCAGTAATGTGACCCTGGTGAGAAATGTAACCTGCCTGAGCCTCAGCCTCCCAATCTGTACAGTGGGGATAACAGTGGTTACTTCTGGTCAGTTGTGGGAGGATTAAGTGGCTAGCACATGGTTGGAACACAGAGTAAATTCTGTTCTCCATCCTTCTCATTCGCTGCCCTGCCATTTGGTTGAGGGTGATGATCCACTTTAATCTATGAAAGAGACTCTACTGGTAGAAATGTCTGGTGAAGTGAGGTTGATAGGAGAGATGTGGCGCCATCAGAACGGCTGGACAGCCTCACATCCCAGCCTACAGGCATCTCACTTCTGGGCTGCATGAAGGGCCGGCCGGCCGGCCGTCCATGCCAAAAACACGGTGGTGTGTGGTTCAGGCAGCATCCGTGGGATAAGGTGGACCCTGGTAATGAAGCCACCTCAGGTCAGTGAGTGGGGAGGTGCAGAGCTGTTGTTGGCTCTGCAATGAATCGCCCCGGGAGGGAGAGCATATTTGAGTAGGTGGTGTTTTTAAAAGTTGGATATTGTAGGAATCCCTTTTAAGGGGGAAAAACAAAACCTTTGTTCCTGGAAGTGTGCGTGTTGTGTCCCCACGGCCAGTGAAGTTCATGAGAGCACTGCCACTGCTGTGTGGAGAGTGACAAGGCAGGAGAGGTTTTAGCTTCCGAGGACAGCACACTGTGGGGTGGAAATGAGCGGGAGTCAGGCTTGTTGTGCAGGCTCATCTCCGAGCCAACTTGCTGTCTGCTTCCTGGTTGGAAAGCCTCCTGGAGAGGGATTTGGGGCAGTCTCATTCCTCAGAGTTTCTGATTTTACTCAGATAAGAGGAGCTCCAGTCAGACTTCTGTCTGTGTCTGTTGATTTTTTTTTTGTCTGTAGCTAGTTTTATAGCAAATTGACATATTAAGAAACCAAAACTAGCCCTGGCCTGTGTGGCTCAGTTGGTTGAGGGTCATTCTATGCAATGAAGGGTCGCTGGTTAGGGCACATACCCAGGTTGTGGGTTGGCTCTCCAGTTGGGTGTGCACGGGAGGCAACTGATTGATGTCTCTTACATTGATGCTTCTCTCTCTCTCTCTCTCTCTCTCTCTCTCTCTCTCTCTCTCTCTCTCTCTCCCTCTCTCTCCCCCCATCTCTCTCTAAAACCAATAAAAACACCCAAAAAACCCAAGACTATAAATAATACTACATCAATGCTTTCCAAAAACATCTGAAATTTTTACTACCTGGGATAGCAAAAACAATTATAATAGACCATGTCTTTTATTTTTTTGTTTTGTTTCCTTTTTATTGGGCCCCCAGTGCAGGCCTTTGGGGAAAGAGGTGGTGTCACTCCCACGGGTTGTTACTGGAGCAAGGTTTTGCTGCCAATATGAGTAAAGCATGTGCTGCCTCAAAGCCAACCTATGATGCACCAAAGTTCCTTCACTCTGACTTCAGTGTCTCTGCACCAAAGGGTGTGGAATGGCAGAACCACACCGCTTAGGGAACCTGGGCAGAGATCATGGGCTTTGAAGGAGGGGAGCCCCGAGGACAAGGCTATTTGTCTCTGGACCTGCGGGGCTCTGTCTTTGTGCTTTGAGGTTAGTTGTTTTGTTTCCTAAATCTCTTGGCTTTATTGGCCCAGGTCTGCAAGCCGGGAAATGGTACAGAACTGCACAGAATAAACAGTTTCCCCAATTCCCACTCTCAACCCAATGTTTTCTCAATCCCCCTTAGGAAGGAAAAGAAAAACAAAGAAAGAAAACACAAAAAGCTTTGCTTACACCAAACACTGCCTCCTGCGGCAATGGGCTAGTGCCACAGAAGCCGTGCCTGGCCGTTCACTCAGAGTGCTGTTCCTGTCACCATGCCTTCTCCTGGTCCAGTCCCGTGGGCCCTCCTCTGACTCCCAGAGCCTGCGGCCCCTCCAGTTCTGTCCCAGGACTCCAATCCCTTCTTCCTAATGAATGCTTTCCCAGCTCCCAAAGGATTTCCTTTCCTGAAACTTGTTCCCTGATTTGTGTTTTCACTCACACCACTTTCTTAAAAGGCCTCTGCCCCATTCTCTTAGGAACATTTAAAGAACACATTTTGAGCAAAACTTATTTCAAATACAATTGCTATCATCATGATTAGCGAGTTATTAATATGAATAAAGAGAAGAGAGCAAAGGGAAGCCAGACATTATGAGCATGGTCGCCTGGGAAGCTTCCGCAGGAAGCTAGAGCTTCACAGACAGCATTTCTCCTCCAAGGGGATTCACGCACCTCCCTTCCCCCACCCAGTACTGGATTGTTGGGGGAGACCAGGGAGATGGGCACATATACAGTAGAAATCGGAGTGGTGCCGAAGAGTGCTGGATCATATGGTAGTTCTATTTTTAATTTTTTGAGGAAACTCCATACTGTTTTCTGTAGCAGTTACACCAATTTTCAATCCCTCCAACAGTGTACAAAAGCGCCTTTTTCTTTACATCCTCACCAACACTTGTTTGTTGATTTATTGATGACTAGAGACCTGGTGCACAACATTCGTGCACTTGAGGGCAGCAGGGGTGGTGAGTGGGAGGTGAGGGGGGTGGGGGGTAGGGGGTGTTCCCCTCAGCCCAGCCTGCGCCCTTTCACAGTCTGGGAGCCATCAGTTGGACATCCTTAGCGCTGCCACGGAGGCGGGAGAGGCTCCTACCACTGCTGCTGTGCTCACCAGCTGTCAGCCTGGCTTGTGGCTGAGTGGCGCTCCCCCTGTGGGAGCGTACTGACCACCAGGGGACAGCTCTTGCTCCAACCCTCATCATCCTGCTGTCACTGCTGGTGGCTTCCCTTTGCAGGAGGTGACTGGAGAGCCAATCAGGGTACTGCTGGTGAGTGGCCAGCCCCACCCCCTGATCGCCATCTCCTCCCTCTATCCACTGGCCCCCGCCTTGGCTGGCTTGGTGCTGCTGCTCACTGACCCTGCCCCCCTCTGACCTGTCATTCTGCCTTTCAGTCGATTTGCATATTAGGCTTTTATTATATAGGATAGCCATTTTGACATGTGTGAGGTGAGATCTCATTGTGGTTTTAATTTGCATTCTGCTGATGATTACTGATGTTGAGTATCTTTTCATATGTCTGTTGGTCATCTGTATGTCCTCTTTGAAGAAGTGTTTATTTAGGCTCTTTAAAATTGGATTGTTTGTTATTTTTGGTGTTAAGTTGTATAATGTCCTTATATATTTTGGATATTACCCCTTATTGGATGCATCATTGGTGAATATCTTCTGCCATTCAGTAAGGTTGTCTTTTTGTTTAGTTGATGGTTTTCTTTGCTGTGAAAAAAACTTTGTAGTTTGATGTAGTCCTATTTTTATATTTTTTCTTTTCTTTCCCTTGATTGAGGGGACATATTTAAAAAAATATTGCTAAAAGCAATATGAAAGAGTTTACGGCTATGTTTTCTTCAGGGAGTTTTATTGTTTCAGATCTTACATTTATGTCTTTAATCCATTTTGGATTTACTCTTGTATATGTTGTGAGAAAATGGTCTTGTTTCATTTTTTTTCCCATGTATCTGTCCAGTTTTCCCAATACCATTTATTAAAGAGACAGTCTTTACCACCTTGTATATTCCTCCCTCTTTTGTCATAGATTAATTGACCATGTAGGCATGGGTTTACTACTGGGTTCTGTCTTCTGTTTCATTGATCGATGTGCCTGTTTTTATACCAGTACCATGCTTTTTGATTATAATACCTTGTAGTATAGCTTGATATCAAGTAGTGTAATCCCTTTTTCTCAAGATTGCTTTGATTATTCAGAGTCTTTATGGTTTCATATAAAGTTTAGGATTCTTAGTTCTATGTCTGTTAAAAATGTCATTAAATAAGGATTTGATTGAATCTATAAATTGGTTTGAGTAGTATGGACATTGCAATGTTAGTTCTTTCTATTTATGACCATATTATAGCCTTCCATTTATTTGTATCTTCTTCAATATTTTATTTAATGGCTTATATAATTTTTCTAGTAGAGGTCTTTTACTTTCTTGGTTAAATTTATTCATATATACATATATACATAATTTTGATGCAATTGTAAACTGGACTGTTTTTCTAATTTTTCATTCTGATCATTTGTTATTAGCGTATAAAAATGCAACCAATTTCTAAATATTACTTTGTATCTTGCTACTCTACTAAATTCATTTATTAGTTTCCATAGTTTTTTGGTGGATTCTTTAGGCTTCTCCACATATACTATCATGTCATCTGCAAATAATGACAGTTTTACTTCTTCCTTTACAATTTGAATGCCTTTTTTTTCCTTATCTGATTGTTGTGGTTAGGACTTCCAATATCATGTTGAATAAAAGTGGTGAAGGTAGATATCCTTGTCTTATTCCTCTTCTTAAAGGAAAAGCTTTTAGCTTCACTATTGAGTATGGTGTTAGCTGTGAGTTTGTCATATATGGCCTTCATTATGTCGAGGTATGTTCCCTCTATCCCCACTTTGCTGAGAGTTTTTTATCATAAATGGATATTGGATTTTGTCAAATGCTTTTTGGCATCTATTGATATAATCTTATGATTTTTATCTTTCATTTTGTTTATGTAGCATATCAACCTAATTGATTTGTGGTTATTATACCAGCTTTGCATCCCACATATGATCAAGTCCAAGTTCTCTTCACTGGGAAAGGCTGCCCCTTGATCCTCAGATGCAAATATGTTTAATGTTATAGAAATCTGTGATGTGACCCTTGTGAAGTTGTTACAGAATTTACCAGGCGACCAAAACATATGCAGGAGTACCCGGAGATACAGGAAAAACCCATTTATTTTCAGATGTTTCACATGTACTAGTACAGTGACTCAGGGGGTCAGTTCTCCAAATCCCGAATAAACCAATATGGAGGAATCTTTCTCTTTATACCCTTTGGTTTCTTTGTCCCCCAAATAAGGATCAGACTTCCGGACCTTTTGCAGGCTTTGCAAAAAACTCCATGTGTTGGGATGGGGGCCATGAGACCACACCTGAAGGGGGCCGTGAGATCACACTTAAAGGCCTGGCCTGGCGCCAGAGCTGATAACCCCCTCTAGGGGTTGTGTATTGTTCATGGTTTATGGCCTCTGTAAAATGTGAGTATTTAGGTAAACAGGTCTTGCAAGACCAGATAATTAAGGAAGGGGCAGTGACACTAGACTATAGGCTAACAGGAATGTGCATTAGGGATACTAATTAACTAAATACAGAGTAAGGCTGCTGGTCCACCCTCCTCCCCCTCGGCCAAATGTCTTATTTTCCTCATCAAAGTGAGCATGATGGTGGGACCCTTCTCGCAGGGAAGGTGGCTGTGTCCCCTTCTGACCAAGGTACGCAGGATAGAAACTGCTCCTTAGGTAGCACGGGGCAGTTAAAGGAGTGCTGGGCCTGGATGGATCAAGTCCAGGCTTTGACACTTAGCTGTGCCTCTTTAGCAGCTGCTCTGAGCCACAGGTTATTCACCTGTAGATTGAGGATGGAAATGTAGTCAATGTAGGGCCATGGGCTCTGTGAGCACCACGATGAAGTAAGGTTCTGCTAAGCATTTGTAGAAACCATGAAGGCCCATGTGATTGCAGCCTTTGATGTTGGCCATGGGGATGTGAAGAAAAGCTGTCCAGATGGAAATGCTATTCACTTTAGCAACTGGACGGGTTCTCTGCCCATAGTAAGTGATTTTTTCTATCGGAGATGAGTGGCCAGCATTTCCCTGGACTGACACCCGGACCCTTGCCTCGTGAAGGAGCCAGAAAAGGCATATCTTGCAGCCCAGCCTGGAAATGAGCTTCTTCCTCCTGGGAGGGGTGTGGTGCCAACTGTGCTCAGCCAGGAGGAAGGGCGGGGCCTGGAGGAAACCGGAGTGGCTGGGCCCATCTCCCCCCCCATCTTTGCTGGTTTCACTGGTGCCAGAGGCAACTGCTTCTATGTCCATTAAATCTGTGCTCCCCGGGTCAGCAATGCCTTCCAGGACTTATCAGTGATGAGTGACACCAGAGGACAGACTGTGACAGAGGATGGTGAATTGTGTGAAAGAACAGGATGGAAATGTTTGGAATAGGCTGCCAGGGCCGAAGGCTCAAATTTGTTTTCCCAAGTTGTTCTTGTTATTAATGGCAAATGCAGAGTGGCATGCATGAGGATGTGCACTCCTGGGTACTTTAACCTGTGGCCTTTTCCTCAGCAAGCCCTAGATAGGACAGTCAGAGTCACCGTGAATTGAGCACTTAATCTGTTCAGCACTTTCTATGCATTTTCAATGGCATCTCTATTTTAAGATGTTGATCTGCCCTGCAATCCCAGCTTTTCTTTTAGCTTTCTCTCATTGCTCACATGAAAATAAAGCCACTTTCTTGGCATATGGTTATTTTCAGATACTCCCCTGCATGAGGGTTTGGCGCATTAAAGACAGATCTTAAGAGTTATCAGAAACCATGCAATGGAAGGGCAGCTAGGAGAGGCATTGCAGTTACAGGAACTGGCCTGCAGAGGCTCCAAATTCCCAAACAGCTGTGGGAGGAGGCGCCTCCTTGCTTGATCCAGAGTGGCCTCCTTGTCCTATGTTGTGTAATATGGAAATTACGCCTTTTCAAAGCAGAAAGAGGGCGTTGAACTCTCCCAGACACAGTGTCAGAACATGGTGTCAGTGGTGTTTAAGGACAGCCTTGGCCCATCTGGGCATGCTGGAGCCCCCACGGACCTGCAGTTGTTCAGCTTTCAGGATTCTCGCGAGCCAGTTGTTAACTATAGCCATTATTTAAAAAGTAAATTAGCCCTAGCCAGTTTGGCTCAGTGTATAGAAGGCCTGTGGACTGAAGGGTCCCGGGTTCGATTCCGGTCAGAGGCACATGCCTGGGTTGAAGGCTCAATCCCCAGTAGGTGGTGTACAGGAGGCAGCTGATCAATGATTCTCTCTCATCATTGATGTTTCTATCTCTCCCTCTCCCTTTCTTTCTGAAATTAATAAAAGCATATTTAAAAAAGTAAATGATATAAACACACAGTTAATAAACCACATTAAAACGAAGGTAAATAATTACCCCAAAGGCATCACTTTCTATTTTACAATTTTCCATTAGTTATGCTCTTAAGTTTAATTTTACTATTTTTATCTATGTGGCCAGAATATTATATAATGGTGGCTTCTGCATATCTCTTTTCTACTGTGTATTCAGTGCTATCACTTTGGTAACCTGGCCACAGTGGGAGCAATTATACCACAGAAATCAGCAAACCCTACAAATTGGGACTTTATTTTTGTTTTCTGGAGTGCCAGTTTTCAACATTCATCAGGACCACTGCCTCCATTCTGCATCAGAATGTCTATGAAAGGGCCTGGACTTCGGTCAAACCCATTTGGCTGGAAAAAATAAAATAAAATAAAGTGGAGAGCTTGACCTAATTGAGTGATGAAGGTGTAAGAAATAAGTTTTCTCCACAGATGGTGGGAATGTAAACAGACGTAACTAATCGGGATGATGAGTTGGTAATATCTATGGTCATGTGCAATACCAATGGCCATATAGTTTGACCCAGTGAATTTCTTTCTAAGAATTTATCATAAGAAATAACAAGTGATCCAAGATATGTGCATACTGATGTTCATGATGATGATTAAAATATTAAAAACAGAAGTGACATGTATTGGATACACTGTTTAATACATTTTACACTATATACAGGTGGGAGTCTATGCGACGGTGATGCAGAGCTGCACATTCCAGAAGGATGAGAAGATTGAATCATCCAAAGCCAATTACATGGGTGATGAGAACAAACTTTAATTCTTATATGTGGGAAAACTATGTTGGGTCCCCAATTCTGACGAATTTATGAGAGAGAAAGCAGAGAGGAAGCCACAGCCCTAATACTTTCTGAAGGGCAAAGCCTCAGGGGTAGGATCTGTTGGAAGTTCTTAGCTCAGAGGTGCAAGAAGCTGGTGGAGACACCCAATGTCCTTTAGGGAGTTTTATGTGGGAAACTGCATCTGAAAGCCTTAGCTGATCAGCCCCTTCCTCAATGAGACACTATCTGTGGGGTGAGGGACAGAGCAACAGGCACCCCTACACACAGTAAGGAGAAGTGGGAAGAAGGCAGCATTTTTATCTCAACTACATCCAGCACCTGTAGTGCAGCTCCTGCTTTAGGCTAAAGTCAGCACAACCCCAAATGCATAGGTGAGCACATTGGCCCCATGAAAGACAGGCATTGGGTTCAACCAATACAAAAGGCACTTGAGGAAAAGGGGCAAACAGAATGTGATTTTGGCATGCGTACACATGATACAACACAATGATGGCATATGGTGAAAGGAGCTTTCCAAATATGTGGGGAATTTTGGTATATTCAGTCATGATACTTCAATTCAATTACAATACTTAGATATATCTTCGGGGAAAATCCAATTCTTCTTATATCTTATATTATTAATATTTGTAGAATGTATTTTTGAGAGAGAAGTAAGTATAAAAACAAATCTGTATTTGGAATGCATATAACCTTGATATAAATAAAGCAAATCCATAAAAATTATTATTAAAAAAGTGGAAAATTTGGATTACATAAAAATAAATAAATATTTTTTTATGATTATAAAGGGATTATAAGAAAAGTTATGACATTATTTTCCTAGCTTTTTACATTTTATATGACACCTACATGATATACACATTTAATAGAGACTATTAAAAAAGTTCAAAAATTATTTTACCCCCAGCTGGATGGCTCAGTTGGTTGGAGCATTGTCCCATACACCAAAAAGGTTGGGAGTCCGTTCCCTGGTTGGGGACTGTACAGGAGGCAGCTGACTAATATTTCTCTCTCACATTGATGTTTTTTTTTCTCTCTCTCTCTCCCTCTTTCCTCTCTAAAATGAATGAAACATCCTTGGCTGAGAATAAAAAAAATGATTTTAATTTGCATCTCTTGCACGTGATTAGTAGCATTGAGCATTTTTTCATACGTCTCTTGGCCATCTGTATGTCCACTTTGGAGAAGTGTCTATTTAGATCCTTTGCCCATTTTTAAGTTGGATTATTGTCTTCCTTTTGTTAAGTTGTATGAGTTCCTTATATATTTTGGAAATTAACCCCTATTGGATGTATCATTGCCAAATATGTTCTCCCATACAGGGGGCTCCCTTTTCATTTTGATGGTTTCTTTTGCTGTACAGAAGAAGCCTTTTATTTCAATGCGGTCCCATTTGTTTATTTTCTCCTTAGTTTCCTTTGCCCTAGGAGATGCATCCATAAACATATTGCTACAAGAGATGTCCAAGACTTTGCTGCCTATGGTTTCTTCTAATTTTTTGTTTGTTTCATGGCTTACATTTGTCTTTTATCCATTTTGAGTTTATTATTGTACATGGTGTAAGTTGATGGTCTACTTTCATTTTTTTTTTTGCATGTAACTGTCCAAACCTGGAGAGTATTATGCTAAGCAAAATAAGCTAGTCAGAGGAATACAAGTACCACATAATGTTACTCATATGTGGAATCTAATGAACAAAATAAACTGATGAACAAAATAGATCTGGAGACATAAAAGTGTGGAACAGACTGACAAGTCTCAGAGGGAAGACAGGGCTGGGTGGGGAGAGATTAACCTGGTGAACTTATTTGCATATATGCATAGCCCATGGCCACAGACACCAGTGTGGTGAAAACCTGGAGGAGCGAGTGTGGGGTGGAGGGGGTCGATGGGAAAAAAAAGGAGGGGGGCATCTGTAATACTTTCAACAATAAATTTTGAAAATTTATTTTAAAGGCTAACAACATAGAGGCCAGGATATGTATGAGGTATTCACAGCAGAGGAAACTCACCAGCCAATGTAAACATCACTGGTGTTCGGGGAAATTCAAACTCAGGCCACCATGAGATAATAACTTTCACCTCTTGGTCTGGGAAACAGTAAATGTGTGATGATTCCACATGTTAGCAGGTGTGGGAAAACAGCTGCTCCAATTTGGGAAGAACAAATCAGTACAGCTATTTTGAGAACATTTCGATGTATTTATTAAAATAGAGAATGCACACAATCTTTGACTCAGCAGTTCCACGTCTCCGGGTCCACGCTGGAGAAACCAGTGCATGCCAGAGGCCTCAGGAAGATGTCCACTGCAGCACTGTTTACCAGCGTGAAATCACAGCCAACGGGGCATAAGTGAATGTGAGGCCCATGGGGAGGGGACTCTGCTCATTGTCATGTGGCTTGACTCTTTTGCAATATATTCAGGTACTGATTAAAAACTAAATTATAAATCGCTAGGTGAGAAAAATAGATTACAGAATGAACTTATTTTTTGTAAAAAGATTATTCATTTTCTATCTTTTTCTACACAAAGACAGGTTTTCTCTATAATATATCTTTTCAGTGCATATCATTGCTCAGTGACATAAGCACCCTGGTTGGGTGCGGAGCACGGTGGGCTGTAGGTGTGGCCGAGTTCTGGGCAGACCTGGCTCAATAAGGGCAAGGCCAAGGCTGGGCACCAGAGAGGGGTGCTCCAGGGACACTGGGGGGCTGTGGGATATCCAGACACATGTTCTCTGCTGGAATCTGCTCTGCTTCCTCAAAGGTTAGAGCATCCTCTTCACTCCTGCACTTGGGGTCTGTGTGGGGACCACCTGCCTGTGCATTACACAGACTCCCCCCAACACCCCACACCAGGTTCTGCCACGGTCCATTCTCTTGAGGGGTCTTAATACAGTAAAGCCAAAATCCAGGGTGGACATTCCCGAGGTTGGTAAGGACCCTGGCAAACAAACACCTGGCCCTATCCACCCCAGTGGCTCCCTGCTGGTGGGTTTGAAGGGGGAGGTCAGCACCAACTCACTCACTCGGCCCTGTACCTCCCGAGGTTGTTGCTGGAAGTTTGGAGGCTCTAGCTGCCAAGGCCCTCAGCGGGGATCAAACAGAGGAGAACTGGACAAGGTGTTTCAAAGTCACAGCCTGTGGTGAGGAGGACTTTGTCCCAAGATGACTATGTCATTTGCTGAAAAGTCTGGCCAAAGGCTTATGAGGAGTTTCAACCACCCCAAGGGAACTCAAGACCCTAGATCTGCTGTGACTCCAAGCAGTTTCCACCTCTTTGAAATGTGAGCCTTCACTGAGGGTCCACAGCTGGCCAGACAGATGTGGCATTCACACTCCCCAAGAGGCAGGAAACATGGCTAAGTGGCCTGTGGATGAAGCACAGGCCTCTGGACTCCCGCATCCCAGAGTTGAGAAACCAGCACTAAAGTATATAACAAAAGGCCACACAGTTTTGGGTCTTGGACAAAATTCTAAGTATTATGACTTCAGAAAACAGCTGAATCCTCTAGGGGTTTTATGCAGATGGGCTGTGTCAGAAAGATGGGTGCTAGGACAAGACATCTGCTTTTGTTTCCAGGATCAAGGAGATTCCCTGAAAACCAGAGCCCTGTTCCAGGTGTGTGATCAGGAACAGAGGCTGATACCTTATTACGTGAACCACCACGGGTCATCCTGCACTACAAGAAGTAACCAGTGAAACTCGGAGGCTAACTAAATCTAACCTCTCTTTGTTTTAAATCCTCACCCAAGGATATCTTTCCATTGAATTTTAGAGTGGAAGAGAGAGGGAAAGACAGAGAGAAATATCAATGTAAGAAATACATCGATTGGTTGCCTCCTGCAACCAGGGCCCGGCTGGGGAGAAGCCTGCAACAGAGGTACGTGCTCTTGACTGGAATCGAACCCAGGACTCTTTGATCCACAGGCCGACGCTCTATACACTGAGCCAAACCAACTAGGGCTAAAACGATATAAAGAAGATTTTTCTCAAGTATTAACGCAAATTCTGAACAAATGCTGTGGCTAAAGTAAAGGTGTATGTGTGTTCCAGTGAATATGAGCTATGTGCTTAGAGTTGCTGATTCACACCCAGCCACAGTCAGCCCTGGAGATAGCGATCACAAATTCAGCAAATTCTTCTGAAAAACACAGGGTTGGACCACAATGTCCTGTGGGGTAGACCACAGGCAGCTTCCATGGTCCTTTGCCAAAAGGTGGAGCCCAAAATTTCAGACCAAATTTAAGGCCCTGACCCTGGCACTGATTTTGCAAACTATAACCGAAGCTCTGGAAAAGTGGACAGAGAGGCAGGAGGGGAAGCAAGGGTAGCAGAAGCAATATGCTTCCGTGCAGGGCCTGAGTGGCCAGGGATGACTTCTAAGACCAAACCATTCCTGTAATCCTCAGTGAAAACTCGGCCCAGCCTCAGGCTGCGATGCAGACGTACTAAGTGGCCCAGCTCCACTTGCATTCGGCATGTGGCTATTCTGCGCGGATCATGTTGTTATATAGGAGCCACCTCTGCAGCCTGTTCCCTGCTCCCATTCCGTTCTCCTCAATGGAAGGACCACACACATCTCTTTCTTATATTAGTCTCTTAGAAAATATTTGTGTCCTCCAATTCTTACAGAGCAGTGACCCAAAAAGCAACAACAGGTATAAGAGCATGGTGTTGGCGACACAGGCCAAAAACTTGGGAGGAAGCCAAGCAAGTGTCTCAAGAACTCTGTCTCTTGTCTGTAAGATGGGATTGCAAACCTCATCTCTGAGGATGTGTGTGGTGACCTCAGGTGATGAATGCAAACCTTACAAAACTGTGCTACTGTTGGTATTCATTATGAGAGGCCTGGTGCACAGATTTGTGTATGGGGAGGGGGGTTCCTCAGCATAGCCTGTGGGGATCAGGCCGAAACCGGCAGTCCAACGCCGCTTGCTGGTCCTGCTTATCCCGGCCCTGCTGTGCCTGCTGCCACTCCGCTGCAGTCTCCTTGTTGTGGCGGCCAGCCATGGGCCCTGCGTCTGGTCAGCTGAGAGAGCACACTGACCACCAGGGGGCAGCTCCTGCATTGAGCATCTGCTCCCTGGTGGTCAGTGCGCATCATAGTGACTGGTCGACCGGTCATTTGGGTGTTCGGTCTCTTAGGCATATCTATCTATCTCTATCTATCTAACTCTATCTATCTATCTATATCTATCTATCTATCTATCTATCTATCTATCTATCTATCTATCTATCTATCTATCTATCTATCTATCTATCTATCTATCTATCTATCTATCTATCTATATCTATCTATATTCAGAGAGATAGATATAGATAGATATAGATTATAGACATTCTTATTTATAAAACTGTTGTGCAAATGTCATCATCCTTTGTTTGATGGATTCAACAACTGTTAGGATTTGTGCAGCAATGCTGGGACTCCATAAAGACAAGTAGTTCATAGCCATTCAACAGACTGTTTCAGTCTGATTCTCTTATTTATGACCAGGGAGGAAAGGCTAGGACAGAGAGGGACAGCTCTAGGCTATGGGACCTGTGGGCATCTCCTAGGACATAAGGCTGACCACTGAGGGATTCGTGGGCAAGAAGGGATGTTCTGCCAACTCAGGCCAGCAGGGACCAGGGTGTTCAGACATTCAGACAACTCAACCACCCACGCTCCCTCCCAAGGGCCATCTTGGTGCCAGTCCCTAAACTGGACACCAGGCGCAAGTGTGAGCCAGGCAGGTGCTGGGTCTGTCCTCTGAGCTGCTGAGTTTGGGTTAAACAAGTGGTTTGTACTAGAGGTGATGCCAGGAAGCACAGGTAAGGGTGAGGAGGTTAAGGGGGGAGGGTAGGTGCTTGTATGGGTGTCTAGAGCTCAGTCCTGTGAGATTTCAAGAATCAGTGCATGTGTGTATACAGACACAGAGTCACAAACACATTCATATACAGATAGACACAGACACAGACACACACACACACACACACACACACCTCAGCAATGTCCCTTCCTAGGGCCAAAGAGGTCCTGGAGTTTACACCACTCACAGTCGCTGGGTGAAGGTTGCTGCTGGGTGATTTACAAGCACCTCTGGTCTGTTGAATATGAACCTGTGTGTGTGCACACACTTTGTGTCCATGTATGCACACACCTGCAGCTCTGGAAGAAAGCTGTCAGCACAGAATTGCAAGCAAGGACATTGGAAGAGGGCAAGGGCCAATTACCGGGTGAGAGGTGATGCTGGCAGCTTCTGCTGCACTCAGATGGGCCGCAGGAGGAGATGAGTGCCACAGAGAGTGCTGAGGTTAAGAGACTGACTCTCAGAGGGGCAAGGAAGCGTCCCTGGGTGTGGTGGCTAGGTGGAGAGGGAGGGTGGGGCAGGGGGGAGACTGGGTAAAGGAACAATAGTCACAAACGCCTTGAGTGAGGACAAGGACATTCCCATTTTTCCTGAGTTTTTATACCAGTAACTGAGTTAGAGTCCCACCCGTGTTTAAGATCTCTGATCTCAGTGGAGCCTGGAGGACAGGGAAGGGAGAGGCCATGCAGAGCCCAGAAAAAAGCTGTAGTCCTGGCAGGATCATGGTTTGGACTGGGGCTGAGAGAGAGGGAATGTGGGTTGTTGGGAACGTACTTAGGAGTGAGAATGGACAGACGGGCCTTGGAGCTGACTGGAGGTGGGAGGTGGCAGCGAGGGAGTGGTGGAGAGCCACTCTCACTGCAAGGAGATGCTCAGCTCAGCATCCCTTCCATTCCTCCTCCCTTCCTGATGGCCGCCGCTCTGCCCATCGCCACAGGCTTCCTGATCCCTACCCTGGCTGTGGCCCCCCGGGTGTGGGCGGATCACACCTTCTTTAGGGCATCTCCTATGAGCCCCAGCCCTGCATAGGGCACTTGCTTATTGCTTCACCGTGGCTGAAAGTTCCACAAGGCTTAAAAGCCTTATTTTTGAGAGCTGTGAACAAGACATATCGTCTAAATGGGCAAGGCCAAATTCAGCACAATAAAGACTCAAAAGGTGAGGATTTTAACTTCCATGGAAATGCATTCCAAAAGAGACAGCCACTGGGGTTCCAGGCATTCTTTTCAACCTCAAGAGAGAGCCTCGTGTCCTGCCGTTATTTCCACTGTTGACACAGATTGCCCTGGTTGTATATAAACGTCACATAAAGGTCCCTCGATCATGCGGTTCCCCCTGTACCTCTGCTGCTGGGAACATTGTGCGGTATTTTCACAAAAGTATCGAAGTGCTGCAGGGGAGAAAATGAAAGCCAAGCAGCTTCTAGGAGGGAGCCTTTGGTCTTTTGGGGAGGAAAACCCTGTCTTCCGCTACACGGGGTCCTAAGGTCTAGGGCAGGGATGGCGAACCTTTTGAGCTCGGCGTGTCAGCATTTTGAAAAACCCTAACTTAACTCTGGTGCCGTGTCACATATAGAAATTTTTTGATATTTGCAACCTTAGTAAAACAAAGACATATTTTTGATATTTATTTTATATATTTAAATGCCATTTAACAAAGAAAAGTCAACCAAAAAAATGAGTTCACGTGTCACCTCTGTCACGCGTGTCATAGGTTTGCCATCACTGGTCTAGGGCATAAGTGATAGGTGAGAGGAGGACTGGGGATTAGAGGGAAGTGCCGTGTGGACATGTGGGGAAAATCACTCAGGCAGAGGGAATGGCAGGTGCAAAGGCCTGAGGCAGGGAGAACATCTGGAGGGGATACTTTTATCTCCTTGATTAAGAGTAGAGACAGCATGCAAACTGAAACAATACGATACAGTTTCATTCCTGGCAAAGTGACAAAAATTAAAAGTTCAAGAATCCAGCTCTTAGAGAATGGGTGGGGAACTGGGAGTTCTCAGGCACTACCTACGGGAGTAGAAATGTGCGTGGCAGAAAGGCAGTGGCAGGGAGCGCAGGCAGGAGGCGACTGCAGCTATGCAGGTGAGAATCAGGGCTGTAGCAGCAGGGGTAGTGAACACAGCACTCTAGGGCCTCCACCGTTGACCTTGGCGGTAGCTCCCCATTGCTGCCTCAGCTGGGCCAGAGGCTTCACGGACCCTACACTCGTGCTAATCCCCATGTGGCTGCCTGCTGATCCAATCCTAATCATCTCCCACAATGGAGCATGTACCCAGCACAGAGGGGACAGGAGGGGAAGGGAAGTGTCTGCACGCTTGCGTATGCATACACACGTGTGTGTGTGTGTGTGTGTGTGTGTGAGACTAAGCTTGGCACACATGGTACCCAGGGTCATGAGCCATAACAGCAGCTTCTAGTCACACAGCAGCCTGGACATAGACTTCCAAATGTTCTATTGGCCCGTGGACCTGAGAAGGGGCGGAGAAATACTTCAGAAAGAAGCAATGGAACAGACACAGTAGAACTCTGGGTGGAGGTAGGGTAGCATTAACACATTTCTAAGTAAGAAGCATGGAACCGTTCCATGGAAGTGGGAATGACACAGAGGTTGAGACCAGACCACCGGTGCCCAGTGCTGAGTTTACCTGTCAAACTGTGTGGTCTTGGCAAGTTCCTTACTGTGCCTGTGCCTCCTCATCTGAACGAGGGGGACAGTACAGCACCTGCCTCACAGATTGCAGGAAAGACCAACAAGGCCCATGATGGTGACAAGAAGAGGCACCGATGTCAGCTGTTATCGCTGTTGGAATTTGGTGTCTCAGCTCCAGCTCCTGTACCTGGTGGAGAGTGAAAAATTAGCCCAACCCTGGAGAGTAGACGGTTTCTGAGGGGAAAGTCTGCATTTCTTCCTTTCCCACTTCGCTCTTCTGTCCTATGAGCTGCTTCTCCTCGTTCTCATGGACCTCGTGGTGACATCTTGTAGTTTTAATTTCAATGATCTTTGTGGGCATTTAGATCTGGGGTTAGAGAACGATGAGCCTTGGACCAAATCTGGCCAGCCACCTGGTTTTGCAAAGCATGTGGTTACATTTTTAGAGAGTTGGGGGAGGGGAAATCAAAAGAATATTAATCTTGCATGACCCAAAAATTATATGAGATTCAGAGGTTAGTGTCCATAAGTCAAGTTTTGAAACACAGCAGCACCCTTCATTTATATTTTGCCTATGTCTGCTTTCCGGCCACAAGAGCAGGGATGATTAGTTGCAACAGAGACCAAATAGCACACAAAGGCTGACATATCTATCATCTGCTTTTTTTTTTTTTTTTTTTTTGCCAACTCTGGTTTAGACTGAACTGTCCAGCAAGAGCATCAGGTTAACCCCGAGGATCAAGAAGGGTGCGGGTCAGCCCCCTGTACCTATTTCGCTCTCAGGAGACTTCTGCTTCTGCAATCACTCAGACATTTCTTTCCTGCAGCAGGTGTGAAAGCAAATCTCAAAGCTAAGGACGGATAGTGCTTTAAAAAAGCTTGGGAGGAAAGGCATGAGACCAGGTGCCTGGGGTGGTGGCAGCTCTCAGCCCAGAGATTCTTGGTCTGGTGGCCTGATGGCAATGACATCTCTCCACCCTCCTCAGCCCACTGCAGGTGTTCAACTGGAGGCTGCACAGAATACTGTGAGCAAAGCTTAAGCCAGGGAGAGCTTTGTGACAAGCAGGATGGCCCCACACATCCGGAATTCATCATGATTCCATTTTCAGACATTTTCCTCACTACTTTCACAAAAGCCATAGAGTCAAGACAAAGCACATGGGTTGTTCCTCTTGAATACCTGGTCAACCGACTTGATCTGTATGATTTCCCTGAGGCTGAGAGACCGAAGAAAGAGGCTGACAACTCCACCACCACTTAATGGAGTTTAGTGTTATATACAAGGCACATCTTGGGTGGTGGCAAGATGGCATGGATATCCTCTGCCCCACATGGGAGATGCAAAGGAGTTCTATAGGACAAGGCAAAATGGATAGAAGTACTGGGGCACCACTCACCCCAGATAAGGGGGAAATGTCTTACATACTTGCCCAGGGCGGGGTGAGGGCCAGTTCCAGGAACCAGCATACCTTGGGCACAGGGCAGAGGTCAGACTGTCTCTGAGGAGATTTATTGGAGGCGATCTCTGTTTTGGCAAAAATCTAGCTGGATCTAGCAGGAGGGTCTGGCAGTGGTCAGGCAGGGTCTGGCAGTGGTCATGTCATGGAACAGCTTGTCCTCAACACCAATATTCTGCCTGCCTTCTGTGAGCGATGCCCCCAGACTATTATAACCAATCAGAAGCTAATGAACACGTGTGCACAAATGCTATAAACTCTTTAATAATCTGCATGTTAGATGTTAGAAGATGCTTGTTCACCTAGGGCAGTGGTCGGCAAACTGCGGCTCGCAAGCCACATGCGGCTCTTTGGCCCCTTGAGTGTGGCTCTTCCTAAGCCTTAGGAGTACCCTAATTAAGTTAATAACAATGTACCTACCTATATAGTTTAAGTTTAAAAAATTTGGCTCTCAAAAGGAATTTCAATTGTTGTACTGTTAATATTTGGCTCTGTTGACTAATGAGTTTGCTGACCACTGACCTAGGGGATTGCTTAGGGTAAGGTTCAGTAGTGCTATTTTAATGCTAATTTTATTTATTCACTTTTTAATGTTATAAAGTATTTCAAACTTTACTGAAAAGTACATCAAGTCCTGGCCAGTGTGGCTCAGTTTGTTAGGCATTGTCCCATGCACCAAAAGGTAGCTGATTCAATTCTTGGTCAGGGCACATGCCCAGGGTGCAGGCTCTATCCCAAGTGGGGGGCATGGTAGTGAATCAATGTTCTGCTGTCATATCAATGTTTCTCTTTCTCTCCTTCTCTCTTCCTTTTAATCTAAAAATCAATAAAAAATCTTAAAAAGAGTGGGGTTCTATGGAAAGTAATCTCACAGGATGATCCGATTATAAATTCCTAACTGGGCATGGTGGATAGTCATAGTCACCCCCCAGAAATATAACCTTTTTGTACAAGGTTTATCTTTGTCTTAAGCAAACCCTGTCCATTGTTTTTGTGCATCTAGGTTAACACACTTTTGAAATAAGCCTTAACCACCCTCAAGAAAGCACATAATCTTGTTAGCTGTCCTTTAATCCAATCCCCACTTTGTTTTCTCTCACCTTCATGTAACCTTCCTTTTATTCCTTCATTAATTTTAAAGGCATAAAAGAGGCTGAAAAGCCATTATTCTTGGGAGCATTTGCAAACTTGCTCCCCTGTATATGTCATCAGTTTGGCTCAAATACTTTTATAAAAATTCTCTGCATTCTTACATTGACATTGTGCAACCATCTCCACCACCCATCTCCAGAAATTTTTAATCTTCCCAGTCTGAAACTCTGACCCCATCAAACAGTAACTCTACATTTTACCTTTTCCTCAACACCATTCATTTTTTAAAGATTGATCCTCATAAAAAATATACATCAAACTATAAAGTTTTGTACAGCAAAGAAACCATCAACAAAATAAAAAGATAAACTACTGAATGGCTGAAGCTATTCACCAATGATATCAATAATAATAATAAAAGCATAATATGCTAATTAGACCAGATGTCCTAATGATGACCTTTCAGATAAGCTATGGCCAGTGGGAAGCCTGGGTCCCGGGTGCCAGAGGGAAGCTGGTGCGGTGGCTGGGGAAAGGAAGTCCTACTCTTGCATGAATTTTGTGCATCGGGCCTCAAGTCTATATAATAAAAGCCCAGTGACCATTACAGTGGAATGACCAGAATGAGCGGTCACTATGACGTGCACTGACGACCGGGGGTATATGATCAATGCACACATGCCATGCACATATCTTGGTGTGCTTGAATTTCAGAGGTCTATATCTGGATCGTTTAGAATTTAAATTGCTGAATCATGGCAAGCCCAATAGTCAACATTGCCTGATATTTCCAGTGACTCTTCAAAGCTGTTCTTCAAATTTCTACTCTCCTCAGTAGTGTCTGAGAATTCACAATTTCCCACCATGTCTCCAAAATGTGTTAGTGTGGTGTTAGACTTTTTTTAAGTTTTCAATTTCATATCAATTAATTGTAAATAGAAAAAGCCATTATTCTGTGAGTCTTTCTCCTGTGTGTCCCTTTATTCTCCAATTACCCCACACTCATGCAAAGACAGAACGTTTCACTTCTGACACTCTGATCACTAGATGTGTGAGTTTACCCCGCTCCCTGCTAAGTAATTTTCTGCAACATTAGTGGGGTGTCCTATAATTTAACTCAGTTCTGGCACCATCTACCTGGAGACAGTGTCAGATCCCACAGATTAAAGGCTCAGTCCCACAACTCCGCTCTCACCCACTTCAGATGCCCATCACTACTAGTAGTTTATCCACAACTTCAGTCTGATTTGACTACTGCTTTCTCCTAATTTGCTAGAGTTGCTCACAGAACTCAGGGAAATCCTTATTTGCATTTACCAGCTCATTAAAAGGCATGATAAAGGATACAGATGAACAGCCAGATGAAGAGATACATAGGGTGAAGTCTGGGAGGATCGCCAGTGCAGGAGGTTTTGGCCCCGTGGAGCTATGGTAGGGTGTCACCCTCCTAGTACATGGATATGTTCACCAGCTGGAATCTCTCCAAATTCCATATTGTTAGAATTTTATGGAGGCTTCCTCACATGGGCATGATCAATTAATCCTGTTTTTAGCCCCTTTCCCCTTTCTGGAGTGAAAATTCCAAGCTTCTAATCATGGCTTGGTCTTTCTGGTGGCCAGCCCCCATCCACTAGTCCACTCAGAGTCATCTGAATAGAACAAAACATTTTCCTAGTGTTCTTATCTCTTAGGAAATTACAAGGGTTTCGGGAACTCTGCAGGAACTGAGGGCAGAGACCTATATATATTTTCTATTATCTCACCCTAACAATTAGGGCAATTAAGAATTTTTAACAGCTAGCAAAACTGTATTTCTATTTCCATTTCCTATTGTTCTAATTGTCTAATCTTTGTGTGTGTGTGTGCTGGGAAGGTGAATCTGATTTTATTTTTGTATATTTTACCTTTTGGGGTGAGTGTATGTTTAATGCAAATTATCACACAAACTTTGAAGGTTCTGATGGGGGTATAAAGAATAAATAGGAGAGATAAAATATTCTGAATTATAAATTATTTAACAGAATCAGAATCAGAAATTAAGCCAATGCACCAGGATATGACCTGAACATTTTTACCTAAATGCTTCAATACAATTGGATTTGCTGTATAAATATTTAATTTTGGTCATTCTTTCATTTCGTTTTATATTGGGGTCACAGGAAGAGCAGGAGGTGTGGTGTGATAAAGAAATGATCACATTGTCATCTGTTCAGATGCTGGGAGGTCCTAGGTGATGCATTAAAATAGGGAAAAACAAGAGGAAGTGTGAGGATGGGAAAGTGTGTTGGTTAGACCGCTTAACACCACAAGCAAAAAGGAACACTTGACTCAAATGGGCCTGAGACAAAGAAGGCATTCTTCCAGCAGCTCTGAGCGTGGGCTGTGCAGGCCCAGGCACACTGTGGCCCGCGGCCCAGGGGGACCATAGAAGCAGGTGCAATTAAGGCTTCATGTGCAAGCACAATAGCTCCTGTTTTCATCCACAAGGCCTATTTCCTTATAATGAGCACCTCTGATATAGGGAGTAAATAAGATTAGTTATTAGAAAAAAATGTAATAGAAACAAAACTTTAGCTTTTGCCCAATCCAGCCTGAGGCAAGAGCTTGGCTCATTGCATGTTGTGCAAATGTCTTCTGGACAATTGGCTTCCTGAGATAATCTCAGAACAGGGATCTACAGGAACCATTATTAGGACTAGTTAGTTACTGGCTCTTAGCAGAACTTATTCCACAGCTCACTTAACTGACCCATATTGATTTGGGAAAATTAAAGGGGTGAAGTCCCCCACCTCGCATCCTGTGCCATATTCCAAGTGGGGAGTGGATGCGGCACGGGGAAGGCAGGACGATGTAGCCTTGGGGTGATTTTGTGGCCAGACGGTGATGGATTGGAATTCTGGAATGACTACCACACCTGGGTCTGTGAGCAGGAAACCCACATTCCCAAAGCTGTGGTTTCTGTATCCATGTAGTGAGTTATCAAATCTAACCACCTCACAGGATTTGTTTTAAGGAATAACAAGGATGACGTTGCAAGGAGAACATGGACAACATGTAGCACAGTGTCCGACAAATAGGCATGGTGACAATAAGAAGAAGAGCCAAGATGATGGAGAGCTCATCATTCCTTTCTTGTAATGGCATAGACAGAAATCTGAGTCCTCCCTTGTCCGTGCTCCCTCCTCCTTGGACACACAGGCAGGCAGCCACCACAGGTATTTTCTCATCCTCTTGGATGTCCTGTGTGAGCTGCTTCTTAAGATCTGGCCAGTGCTTTTAGAATGCAGTCCACTGAGCGTTCTGAATACCTCTCTGAGGCGGTGACCCCACAGCTCTTCGGCCTCCTTTGGGTGGAGGGGGGTCGGGGGGGGAGAGGCACGGTCAGCCTTGTGGGGACATGTGGAGGATACTGGGGGAGGCAGCCCTGACCCAGAACCTCACATCTGCTCTCGGGACTGATTCTTTTCAGGAAAGGCTGACTTACCTGGTGTTTCAGTTGATGGAAATCCCTGCTACCTGGAACAGGAGATCCTGGGGTCTGACTTGGTTAGTGAAGACTACTTGAGACATCCTGAGCTGATGAGCATTGTTAGGTGGTTAGAGTTTTTTTCCAAATACTACCAGTTTTAAATCCACCTCTTACAGGGAACTCTGATAACTTCTGTTGGTATTGCTTTTTTACTTCTCTAACTTTTTAAGTCCTTTTCTACTTGACATGTCATTAGTGACCTACTGTATGTGCTATGATTCAGTTGATCTTTGTAATTTAAAGTTACATTGGATAAAATGTGGTAAATATCACTCCAGTAGGATCTGTTGCTGTGCTGCCCATGTCTCCTCACTATTAACACTTCACCAGTCTTCCAACTGCTTGTATGGGCATTTCTTTGCCTGTAGACTTTCCCTGGCCGCCTGAGACAGCTTTGCTGGCCACAGACAGACCCAGGAGGAACTCTCAACCCGCAGCTGAAGGGAGTGGGTGTGTAAATACCCCAGCTCTCTTATCTCTCAGGGTTATAACAGCTGTCTGCTTTACACTGTTTCTTAGAGTTCCCAGAAGGATTGTACCCCAGTTGCCCTCAAGGTATCTTACTTGATGAGACAGCCTTTATTTGCTGCCTTCTCTTCTTGAATCAATTTCCCACTCCCCTAACTGGGCTCCTGGGCTTGCCTTCCAAATAAACTTGCACTTGGAAAAATCAAAACTATCATTAAAAGTGGGCCCCTATAATTCCATATATGAGTCCCTATAATTCTATCCTTCCAGTTAAGAAACCAAATGAAAAAGGATGGTGATTTGTACAAAATCTCAGAGCTATAAATACGCTAGTTATTCTCAGACATCCTGTGATTTCAAATCCACATACCTTGTTATTAGCCATTCCTGTAGACTATCAATATTATTTGATAATAAATTTATGTAGTGCCTTTTTCACAATCCAGAAAAAAGACTGTCAATGTCTTCTTGCTTTCATCTAGGAAGATTACAAGTTCACATCAACAGTATGCCCCAGGGATATATGAAGAGTCCCAACTAATGTCTTTAATACTAAAAATTGGTTTAAATGATGTTAAATTTCTCAGAGATTCCACTCTAATCCATTATGTGGATGATTTCATATTATTCTCTAGAAAATTACTAGACTCCCCAAAGTACACAATATACTTATCACAGCAGCTAGTTATAAAGGAACATGGATATCAGAACTAGGCTCTAATTCTATTTAGCCCAGTGACAATACTTTGGTTACCTCATATCTAAAGATGGGCTACTAATGAACCCTGGAAGACTCAGAAGAATCCTAACTCTTCAAAAACAAAAAAAAGAAAGCAGCTTTGAGTATTCCTGGGTTTGACTGAATGTAGTCACAATTGGGTGTCAATTTTTTTTTTTTTTTATTAATGGCCCAGCCTCTAGAACTGTGGTTCTCAACCTGTGGGTCATGACCCCTTTGGGGGGGTCAAATGACCCTTTCACAGGGGTCGCCTAAGACCATCGGAAATCACATATATAATCACATATTGTTTTTGTGATTAATCACTATGCTTTAATTATGTTCAATTTGTAACAATGAAATTGGGGGTCACCACAACATGAGGAACTGTATTAAAGGGTCGCAGCATTAGGAAGGTTGAGAACCACTGCTCTAGATATCTTAAAATGAAATTGATCTGATCAAATTCAATGGAACCCAGAAGGAAAACAAAGTATAAAATCTCTAAAGAATTTTTTAAAACTTTCCCTCTGGGACACCTTAGTTATAAAAATTTTAAATAAAAAATATAGATCATCATGCTATTGTGATCTGAGAAGATGCTTGATGTGATTTCCATCTTCTTGAACATGTAGTGACTTAGTTTGTGTCCTGCCATCTGTTCTATGTCCCATGTGCCCTTGAGAAGAACGTATATTCTGCATCTTGGGGTAAAATGTTCTGTAAGTGTTAATTAAATCCATCTGATTTAGTGTGTCACTTAGGGTCACTGTTTGCTTGTTGATTTTTTTTTTTTTGTCAGTGGTGTGTTCAAGTCCCCTGCTGTGACTGGATGGCTATCGATCTCTCTGAAGTTGTTAAATATATTTAGGTGCTGCTATATTGTGTGCATATATGTTTACCAGGGTTATATCCGCCTGTTGAATCAATCCCTTTAATACTATGTAATGACCTTCTTTGTTTCTTTTTTGGTCCTTGGTTTAAAGTATATTTTTTCAGATGTAAATATTGCTACCCTCCTTGTCTTTGTTTCCATTTGCTTGAAAAATTTGTTTCTATCCCTTCACTTTCATCCTGTGTGTTTCTCTTGTTCTGAGGTGGGTCTCTTGTAGAGAGCATATATATGGGCCATGTCTTCTTATCCATTCACAGTTATCTTATGTCTTTTGATTAGAGCATTTAATCCATTACATTTAAGGTTATTATTATAGGTACTTATTTATTGTCATTTTTACTCTTTATGCCTATGTTCCCCTTTCTCTCTTCTCCTCCTCCTCCTCCTCCTCCTTCTCTTCCTCCTCTTTCTTCTTCAAAACCCTTTAACATTTCTTGCAAGGCTGGTTTGTGGTAACAAACTACTTTAGCCTTTTTTTTTTTGGTCAGGGAAGCTCTTTATTTCACCTTCAATTTTCAGTGATAGCCTTGCTGGATAGAGTAGTCTTGGTTTTAGATCCTTGCTTTTCATTACCTTGAATATTTCATGCAAATTCTTTATGACCTGGAGTGTCTCTGTTGAGAAATCAGCTGACAGCCTTATGGGAGCTCCTTTGTAGGTAACAAACTGATTTTTTCTTGCTACCTTTAAGATTCTTTCTTTGTTGCTGGGCCAACATGGCTCAGTGGGTGAGCATCGACCTATGAACCAGGAGGTCATTGGCTCGATTCCCGGTCAGGGCACATGCCTGGGTTGCAGGCTCAGTCCCCAGTTGGGGGTGTGCAGGAGGTAGCCAATCCATGATTCTTGCTCATCATTGATGTTTCTCTCTCTCTCTCCCTCTCCCTTCCTCTCTGAAATCAATAAAGATATATTTAAAAAAATTCTCTCTTTGTCTTTAATTTTTGACATTTTAATTAAGGTGCATCTTGGTGTGGGACTCTTTGGGTTCTTCTTGCTTGAGACTTTCTATGCTTTTTGAAGTCATGTGACTTTTTCTTTCAACAGGTTAGGGGAGTTTTCTGCCATTATTTTATCAAATCGGTTCTCCAACCCTTGCTCTTCTTCTTCTGATACTCCTATGGTGTGGACATTGTTTTGTTTTACGTTGTCTCAAAACTCCCATAGTCTGTCCTCCTGTGTTGTAATTTGTTTTTGTTTGTTTGTTTCTCTGGTTGAGTAATTTTTTCCTATCCTGTTTTTTAATTAACTGATTCAATCCTCAGCTTTCTCACTTCTTCTAATTGGCTGTTCATTCCCTCCAGTGTATTCTTTATTATTACTGTGTCATTTTTCATTTCCAACTGGTTGTTTTCATAGTTTTTATATCTTTTTTCATGCTGTTAAGCATTCTTATAAACATTACTCTGAACTCTATATCTGATAAATTGCTTATCTTCATTTTATTTAGGTCTTCCTCTGGAGAATTCTCTTGTTCTTTCATTGGGGCCCTTTTTCCTTGTCTCCCATTTTGGTTGCATCTTTGTGCTTGTATCTATTTATAAGGTATATCTGCTATGACTCCTAGTCTTGGTGGGCTGGCCTTTCATAGTTGGTGTCTTATAGGACCCAGTGGTATAGTCTCCTTGATCTTTTGAACTGGTGCTCCAGAAATGTCTCTTGTATGGGTTATATATGCCCTCCTATTATAATTGGCTCATGATTGCTGTTGTTCCTTTCATGGATAGGCTCAGTCCTCAAGCTTGCTGGCTATGAGCCTCAACCCCAACCACAGCTGCTGACAGAACAAGAAAAGACAAAACATGACCAAACTGAAAACCACACACACACACACACACACACACACACACACACACACTAAAAACTAATAACAAGAACCAAAAAAACCCCACCACCAATGAAAAAGAATAAGAAAAGAGAAGAGGGAAAAAGGGAAATAAAAAGGAATACTATAGTACAATAGATCAAAAGAATTAAACAGAAAGGAGGAAATGAAAGAGCATAATGTGAAAAGGACAGTGGAGAGAAGAAAGAGAAAAATAAGAATAGAAGAGAAGATGAGAAATATATATGTGTGTGTAAAATAATAATTAAAAAAGTTAATAATGAATAAAATAATATACATGGGGCCTTGACTTACGAGTGTCCCGACTAACGAGTTTTTCGAGATATGAGCCGTCTCTTGGCTGATTTTTTGCTTTGAGTTGCAAGCTAAAATTTGGGTTATGAGCCAGCTTCAGATACCCCACTGCTAGTTGGCACAGAGAACATCACAGTGAACGCCACAACATCAGCCCAACATCACGTGTCTCACTCGTTCACTTTTTGATTTGACATACGAGTAATTTGAGTTATGAGCTCTGTTGTGGAACGAATTAAACTCGTAAGTCAAGGCCCCACTGTATGGGATAGGAAGAACAAATGGAAAAGAAATTAAAAATAGAAAAGCAAACAGGAAGAAAAATAGATGGAGAAAAGGGAAGAGAGAAATGAGAGATATGAGAAAAAAAGATAGGCTGCAACAAAGTGAAATCAAAATAATATTAGTTAATAAGCATGTATGTATTAAGTGCTAGGAGTAGATTCTAAGATAAATGAAAATCATGATCGCTTCAACCAGTGACTCCTTTGAGAAGCTGCCCTGGTTAGGCATAAGCAGGATCTCCTCATGTAAGGGGCTTCAGCCAACCTTCCTGAGTGCCTGGCCTCACCTCTTTGCCCCTGGCCTCTCATTATACACCTCCAGTTGCCCATCATACTTACTCCTCTTGCCCTCTGTAGATGATACATTTCTTTTGGTCTTGTAAATAGTCCTTTTCCATTTTTTAGTCACATCTTCCTCCCGGCTGAGCCTTCATCTTTCCTTTTTGTGTTGGCACATATGTAGACAGCTCCTTGGAAAATGACCCTTTTTATTTTCAAAGGCCCACAAGACACTGCCAGGCTGCCCTCACTACCTCAATAAAAGCTGGGGAGTCTAATGTTGGGTTTGGACTTAAGACCCCTTTCTATTGTCTGAGGTATCCAGTAGCATCATGAGCAAAGGACTATGGGAATAAGGGTGTGAAGGTTAATTTTGTGTGTTGGCTTGACTGGACGACTGGGTGCCCTGATACCTGGTGAAGCATGATTTCTGCATGTGATTGTGAGGGTGTTTCTGGAACAGATTAGCATTTGAATCCTTGGACAGAATAAAGCATGTTGTCTTCCCCAATGTGAGTAGGCCTTTTTCACGCCATTGAGGGCCTGATAGAACAAAAGGGCAGAGGAAGGTTGGATTCGCTCACTCTGCCTGCCTGCAGAGCTACGGCATCAGTCAGTCTTCCACTGTCTTCAGTGCTCCTGGTCCTTAGGCCGTCAGACCAGGACTGCAATCTACACTATTAGTTCTCTGGCGCTAGGACTTGGAACTACACTCTCAGCTTTCCTGGGCCCCCAACTTGCGGATGGCGAACTGTGGGACTTCTCCACCTCTACAGCCACATGAGCCAACATCTCGTAATAAATCTTCCTTGATTGATCAATAGATATAAATATCTATCTCTATAGATATATCTTTAGAAATACCTATCATCTACCTGTCTCTCCTTTCTGTTCTGTTTCTCTGGAAAACTCTAAGGCAATGGGGATGGTAGAAATGGCTTCCTCCTGGGAGGTCAGGGAAGGCTTCCACAGAGAAGGGACAGAGAAGTGAGTCATACAGTATATGTGATGTCTGCACAAGCAAAGGTGTTCCAGTCTGCCGGTACAGCATGAGCAAAAGTGCAGAGACAAAAAGGTGCATTGAAGTAAAATCTAAAATAGTTAAAACACATTTTTCTCACAAAGATTTTGGTTTCAAATATTTGTTTAGCTTATTAATAAGGGAACCAATGGGGTAATAAAACTGATTCAAAAGATCTGAAAAACGAATTGAGACAGTAGATAAAAGGACAATAAAATAAGATAGTAAAATTAGATACAAAATTGGTTAATGGCCCATAAAATAGTGAAACCCATATCTTTGAGGTTATCTACTTAGCCAGAATAATTTTCAATTTATCAGTATTCATCAAGTTACCATCTACTTTATAAAGTTTATTCTTAATCAACAGTAAGTGTAAGTCAAACAAATTAGTCATCTAGTGCTGTGTAACAGAGCATCCCAAACTCTGTAGCCTGAAACAGGAAAATTAACTGTCCTGCCTCAGGATCCCTGAGGAGGTGGCAGTCAGGTTGTAAGCTGGAGTTGCAGCTTTTGGAAGGTGCCAGAGGACTGACGTCCAAACTTACTCAGGTGGCTTTTAGCAGAAGGCTCCAGTTCCTTGCCACAGGGTCTCTCCATAGGGCCACTCACAAGCCAGGGCAGCTAGCTGCCTTGGAGGAGAGTGGTGAGAGAAGAGGGAGAGGGACAGGGACAAGAAGGGAGAAGGAGGAGAGGGAGGGGAGAGGAGAGAAAGGGGGGAGAGAGAGAGAAAGAGAGAGAGAGAGAGAGAGACCAAGAGGAGGGGAGGAGGACCCTAGATGGAAGTCCTAGTCTTTTGATAATCTAATCTCAGAAGTGACATCCTATCTCTTCTGCTGTGTTCTCTCTCCAGAAGCAAGTCTCAGAACAGCACATTCTAGGAAAGGAAAATTAAGCTTCACTCTTTGGGGAGAAGGGTCATCAAAACCAGCACATTAGTTCTCCTGGAGGGTCTGATGCCCGCAGGCAGGCCTCCAGATGATGCTCTGGCATGATTTTCAGAGGATCATAGGGCAACCTTTTGACCTGTCTCCATGTTTTGTTCATTTTTTGTAGCAATGGCCTGTTTGGGGAACACCAGATGGTCCAGCTGGGCCGGGCTGAAATGCACCCCAAAAACCAGCTGAGGCCCTGTCCTGTCCCTGGTCCCCAGTGTGGCTTTGTGACCTGAGAAAGCCTGGCAGCCAACCTATCATCAGGTCAGTGTTTTAAGAAGAAAGGGCATATCGGGCCCTTGCACAAAGGGAGTTGAGAAGCCAGGGAGAAACCTTGGCTGTGGAGCCTGAGGGAAGGATGTGGTGGAGGAGGCCCGAGAGCTATGGAGGAGAAGCTGGCGTTGGAATCGCCAGGCACAGGGGCTGACCAAGCGCTGTCGAATGTCACAGAGCGAGCGGATGGCAGATGAGGATGGCACAGGATGAAGTCGGTGCAATGGCTGGTGTCTCACACTGCCAGCTCATTTTTGCACAAAGGGTGAAGGGAGGGGAGCCATGAATTATGTCTGGGCAGCTGACTGAAGAAATCCCAGGTGGTCCTGACTATAAATGTGCTGATGCCTTGGGCTCAGGGACTCTAGAGTGCGCCCAGATTTCCTCCTCCCTCAAGGGGGAAGGGAGGGTTGGAAGGGCAGCGATTTTCCTGGGGTGAGGAGTCACAGAAAGTTCACTGTGACTGGAGAGCTACTTTGCCCCAGCAGCTGGCAACAAACAAGCAGCCAGCAAGGCACTGGTACCAAGACCCCAAGGCTTGGTTGGAAAACACCAGGTGCTGGCAGGCTGTGGGCAGGGGCAGGAAGTTCTGTCTTGTAGATAAGGTGCAAACATTTCCTGCTGGAGTCAGACAACCGCTTCCCGCCCCGGCACATTCTGGAGCTGGTGGCACCTTTCCTCCAGCTGCTGGAATTCCACCACCCCAGTTCTGGTGCACATTCCTCCAGAAGATATGGTGGGAACCACTGTGAAGCCACAGGTAGCACATTCCTCAATTTTTATTTCTGGAAGAAGAAGAAACTCACATGGTCGTTCAGACCACACCTCCAGGTGTCAGTGGGTGGGAAGTTGTGCCCACTGGACCTGACGGTGTGTGTCTAATTTGGTTATTCTGCAAGCAGACCCTGGGGAGAACGTTGGGGCAGGTAGCACACCTGGGGTGGTTCCAGAAAGCAGGAGGGAAGGTGGGGAAAGTGAGATGGGATTGGGAGAGGAGTCAACATGGTAGGGGATGTGTATGAGCAGGAACTTCGGGGCCCGTGGACAGGGACCTGGATCTCTGTTTGCCATCACATGTTGTTCATCATCGGTCCACCTGAACCACATGCTTGCATGGTCCTAGCACTGGGAATGTGCCTGCATTTATTTTATTTATTCAAAATATGTTCATCTACTTCTTACTGCTCCTGATGTCTAAAAGTGTTGTGCTCTCAGAGTTAGAGTGTAAACTGTCAAGTTTCAAGTTCATTTCTTGCTTTCCTTCACTTACCCCATCATCTCATTGTCAGTTTTCTGGGCAACTAAGACAATCATGAAGAATATCTGCTCCTCAAGTGCTGACAGACCTAAGTGGTGTGTGTGTGCACATGCAATGTCTATATGGCAGGGAGAGCATGTGAGGATGCCATGGGGGGCAGGGGAGGGGCAGAGAACAGGAGGTGCTTCCTCCACAGACACCTGGGAAATAACACTCCCAGGCCTGATCATGGAGTCCCTTTTCCTCCTTACTTAGGTACCAGCACTTATTTACTTTGTCTGACATCTGAGGTTCTAACTTGGATATCATTTCTATATTGGACCTTTAATCAAAATATAACCTCCATGTATTTCAGGTACAGGCAAGAGCAAGTAAGGAACAGGCAGGCCAGATCTCAGGTGAGGTGATCGCCAGGGAGCACAGGTGGGCTTCTCTGGACTATGGTCTGGCTCTGGACAGCCCAGAGTCTGGTATCACATGTGGCTCCTTGTGGCCACCACTCAATGGAACCACCTGGGCCACTGTGATCTCTGAAGCTCATCTCTAATATATTAATATTAATATATATATACTAGAGGCCCGGTGCACAAAAATTTGTGCACTCAGGGGGGTCCTGTGCCCTCTCACAGTCTGGGACCCCTCAGGGGATGTCCACCTGCTGGCTTAGGCCCTCTCCCCAGAGGATCGGGCCTAAGATGGCAGTCAGGCATCCTTCTGGCAGCCCGGGAGCCCTCAGGGGATGTCCACTTGCCAGTGGGGAGCAGGCCTAAGCTGCAGTCGGACATCCTTAGCGCTGCTGAGGAGGTGGGAGAGGTTCCCGCCACCATTGCTGTGCTGGCAGCAGCCGTCAGCCTGGCTTGTGGCTGAGCAGAGCTCCCGCTGTGGGAGTGCACTGACCACCAGAGGGCAGCTCCTGCATTGAACGCCTGCCCCCTGGTGGTCAGTGTGTGTGTCATAGTGACCAGTCATTCCTAGTCTTTCTGCTGTTAGGGTCAATTTGCATATTACCCTTTTATTATATAGGAGATATATATATATATATATATATATATATATATATATATATATATATATGATATTCTATATTCACGACACTAAAGTAGTATATTAGCTGATAATCAAACATACTTATATATATAATAATAAAAGCATAATATGCAAATCGACCGAATGACTGAACAGCAGAATGACCATCCAGACAACCTTCCGGACGACCACGGTATGACATGCATTGGCACCAGGCCAGCCAAGGTGGTGCTATGGGATTGGTCAGGGGGCCCCACCATTGCCCCATGATTGCCCCACAGAGGGAGGCCCAGGCCATCCTCTGCGCAGTGATTGATTGCAGAGCCCCAGCCAGGTGGGCGGGCCTCCCTCTGCAGGCAATCAATCTGGGGGCCCTGCAATTGATCTCTCCACAGAGGGAGGCCCAGGCCAGCCAACCGATTGTACTCCATACCTGTTGCCTGCAGAGGGAGGCAACTGGTGATGGGGGACATGGGGCCAGCGCCACACAGATGGCAAGCAGTGGCAGCTGGGGGAAGGAAAGCCCCAATAGGCTCTGATCACTGGCCAGTCCTAGGGACCCTAACTGAGGGGTCCCAGATTGCGAGAGGGTGCAGGCCAGGCTGAGGGACCCCACCAGTGCACGAATCTGTGCACTGGACCTCTAACATAAAATAAAAAGATAAACATAAACCAAAGGTGAAATAAATAATATGTGAATGTTTTTCACTGTGGACACAATCTGTTTTCTTTACTAAAGGAGTATTGGAAGGATAAGTAACATGACTGAGCATGCTCTATTGATTTTATAAATCTTGGTTCACACTTTCTGATGCAGAATTCAACTCCTAAACATGGGGCACGTTGGTTGTCTACACTGCCCTGACTGGAGACCACCCCTCTGGAAATATGAAGCTCCAGTGAGGCTGCTGCACTCACTGCCAGAACCACAGCACTGGTTGCTTCAATCCCATTCACCAATAATGCAAATATGTATGCAGAAATGGGTCTACTAAATGTCCACTAATAGGTCTGCAGACTAAAGGGTCACGTGTTTGATTCTGGTCAAGGGCACATTCCTGGGTGGGGCCTCTGTCCCCAGTAGGGGGCATGCAGGAGGCAGCTGATCAATGATTCTCTCTCATTGATATTTCTATCTCTCCCTTTCCCTTCTTCTCTAAAATCAATAAAAAAAATTTATTTTTTAAAGGATAGAGCTTAAGGGTATATCTACTCAGCCAAAGAAGACTTCCTGTTTTTAAGTTCAGGAATTTTCTTTAATAACATAAACCAATGGAAGTTATTTTGGACCGCCAATAAATATTCCCCAAAAGCATTTTGCATGAAACACGAATAAGCAACACATGGGCTACGCTTCCTTCAAAATACACACACTTCAGAGGAAAGGGGCTTAGAAAAACACATCCTGGGCTTTTGCTGAGTGGAAAAATATCCGAAAAAATTACTGGACCTGATTTTCATATTTTATTTTGTCCGGTGCTTAAGTACAGCATCTAACCTCAATTTCTGAGGCTGGCATACCTGGGATGTCCATGTTGAAAACCCAGTCTGTGGCCCTGTCCTCATTCCCCTGCAGGGTTTATGTTTGCTGCTGGCAACGCTTGGCATTGGTCCTAGAATCCAGGCCATTTGGAACTGGTGGGAGGGAGAGATCCACTTCCTGATTTTTGAATTGAAGAGAGGGGCGCCCAGAGGCAGTGCCTGGCCCAGAGGGGAGAAGGCAGGGTTTGCTGGCCACTGAGCTGGTTCAGAACAAAGCCACTATTGTTTGCCATGTTTCAGCAGCCGCACAATCAGGAAGAACGGCCCTTCCCAGCAAGCCCTGAGCCATCCTCACTTCTTTGGGGCAAGCAATGTAGCCTCCTGTTTGCTGGGCCTGGTCTTTGTCTTGTCAGGGGCAGACTAGTGCCTGGGGCTGGGGACCTGCTTGTGTAGAGGTTGTGCAACCAGGAAATTAGTCTCATGGTCATCCCTCTGATTTATTAGCCCCTCAGGCACATTGGGCAAGTGGCATATTTTACCATCTTGCAGAGACAAGGGCAGAGAACACAGTGTCTAGCAAGAGGGTGTAAGGCACGAGGCACCAAACCTTTTCGATGAAACAGAATGAGTTCCTGTGTCCCTTTGGGGCTTAGAATGTACTGGAGGTTTGATCTGAGGGGAGACAGGACATATATGGGCCACCCTAATGCCTACATTCTTCCATAGCATTCCCTGCCTCAATTCTAAATGATTGGACTTGTCCATGTTTGACCGGGCAGAGAGCAGCAGAGTGAGAGGAGGCAGGGAGCAAACCCAGCCAACGTCTTTCCTCTGTCCTTCCTCATTGCTCCCTTCCTTTCCCATTCTAGGGCCCTTCTTTCCTCCCTGTTTCTTTGCTTCATGGAGGATTCTGAGGTAGGTGTCTTAAGTAAGTCTATAAAAGATATTCTTTGGGTGCAAGGTCCCTGGATTCCCACAGACACGTGCTTTATTCTGTGAGTGAGTGCACCAGCCTCACTTTGCAGAACAGCAGGCAAGTGCCTACTGACACCCACCCTGGAATCCCCATCCTGGCAACACTGTCCCTGTCTGTAGATGGACGTGGCCCCTTCCAGAGTTCCTCCTTCAATTTTTCTCCGGGAATGTGAGGGCATCTAGGGCGTGTATCTGACCTTGTGGCCTGGCCTCAGGTTGATCTCTGCTGTCCACTGGCTGCTGCCTTTGGATCCTCTTGGTCAGGGGCTGCTCCTAGGCACATGCAGGGCTGTCGCTGGCTGCTGCACCTACAACTGGGGTGCTGTGGGGTTTGCTCCTTCCCAGAACCTTAAAGAAAGAGGGAAGCAATGCCCTCTTGCTCTCAACATGGCTGTCAGCCTGCACATCTGCCTGGAGGGAGGCCATGTGTGTGCAGCCTGTCTCTACCTTCCCACCTTGGCTCTCTCTTTCCATGGGTCACCGGGTCACCCGCTCTGTTCTTCTACTCCACATTGGAAGCTCCTGGAATGCCACGGAAACACAAACAAAACCACTCAATTAAAATGATCTTCATCTTTGGAAGGCAGCTATGCTCACCACTATACCACCAACGCAACCTTGATCTTCATCTTTGAAAACTAAGAACTTTCATTGGACTCGGCTCCTTCAGCAAAAACACCACCTGGGAAGACTCCTAGTGAGGATGCCTAGTGAGGACACCTGGATTTAAAAAGCTGTGGGGAGGAGACCATTCTCACCACACCAGGGAGTCCGTTCACTTCCCCGAGTCTGGGTGAGGGGTTGGGAACAGTTTGAGGTAGGGCTTTGACTCAGCCATACGATATGTACAGCTCAGCTCAGAGGGGCATTGCAGAGGCTCTGAGCCAATCCCGGGGCTCACAGGTGGGACAGACTGTGCAGCCAGGATGTTTGGGAGCCAGGACAATTAGGGACCAGACGCTGACCAGGGGTCAAATTCCCCAGGCCAAGAGAGCAGCATAGCAGGATTAATAGCGTAACAGGCTCATACGGGCCACGGTCAGGACTGCCAAGTGCCAGACAGAATCCTAAAGTGCAGAGACATAGCCACTCAGACAAAAAACATGTGTCCTTGTGCAGTTTACATACAAATAACCCCAATCAGCCCTTGTGGCTTAAAAGACACTCGCTGTTTCCTCATAAGGAATTCTGGAAGTGGGCAGTCTAGATAACGTGTGGGCCAAGGAGGCAGGTCATCTCCATCTTAGGTCACCCTATCCTCAGGTTTGACCTCAGAGATGCAATATGACTGTGCTCCTGTCCCCAGGTACCATGGCCAATGGCAAGCAGGCAGAGAGAGAACTCTCTGGAGGTAAAAGCCCTTCCCAGGAAGCACTCCACACCCCCTCTCCTACCTCCTGGCCCCCACTAGCATAGCAGACACGTGTGGGCATTTTAGCCTCTGTAGTTGCAGGTGGAGCTGGAAATAGAGGCTGCGCATCAACGGAGAGGGTCTGCTACATAGGAAAAGTGGGCATTCTGCCTTGTTCACTTTGGGGGAGTGGAGAGCCTGATTTGGGGTAGCAGGAAAAGGACCTGGATGCTTGGCTTGGTGTCAGCTCAGTGGGCAGGGCCAGTCGTAAAGGATGGACTCACCTCCATTCTCCAGCCTGAGACCCGGCATCTGTGACGTCTGCCCATGCCAGTGAGGTATTCCCTGAGTATCAATTTAATTTCCATTCAGCATTGACCCAGGGTTCAAAACAAAGGGAGCTCTTGCACCAATGAGCTGTCAGGCGTGGGGGCTCACTCTTGCTTTGGGGCTTCCTGTGACACCAGCACTGCGTTGAGGGAGAAGGCTGGAGTGTTCATCAGGAGTGCTTAGCAAAGCCCCAAATTGTGACTCAGGCTTTGTCTTTCTGCTTTTGGCTAAATGAGGGGCCAGTTGCAAGATGAAAGAATTCTTCAAAGTAGATTTTAAAGGTTGAACACAGGTGTCCTTTTTCTTCAAGCTAAAAGGAAAGCAGGCCTACTAATCCCTTTGCGTTTCTCCAGCCTGTAGCATCCTTGCTCTTCCTGAGGGTGATATCTGGTCTTCCACTTTTATAAACATTTGGAATTGTCCCTAATACATGAATACTGTTACTCTCACCCATCCTCTCAGCACACTGCTTGTTTGACATGATGCAATTGAACATATACTAGTATTCATTTCAACTCCAAAGTTTGAGGCCATTTGTTGGAGAGGAGATGCAGGAGATGAGGTTCTGAGAAGCTCAGTGCTAGATCTGGGGCCTTTGGGAGGGGTTTTTTAAGGAATCAAATATGTTTTCCAAGCAAAAAGAAAGTGACAGCCTTGACTGCCTCTTCCTTACAGGCTGTTGTCAGGATTAAGAGTGCACTAGTGCGAGATGAAGGATACAGGGCTTGGTAAAAAGGAAAGGCTGTTCAATGCTACCCACTTGCCCGAGTCCCCACACCTTCTCCAGCCTGAGAGCACCCCTGAATTTTCTTTCTTTGTTTTCATGTTTAAATGTGACTTCTCCTAACTGACCCAGTTGGCATGGAAAAGTGTTCCTTATCTGGGGATCGAAGCAGAGGCCAGTGGAGTTGCAACTAGCAGAAGTTAAAGTAAGCATAGAAGAAAATTCACTGTAGAAACTCCGGAGTGCTCGAATCAATAGACATCATAACCTAAATATTATAATTTACTATTTTAGGTTCTCAGTCTTATCCACTTATTAGTTTCATGGGAAGGACATAAAATACTTTGTAGGTACATCATGAGCAACGAAGCTTAAACCATGAACTCTCAGCATGTCCTGAACTAGAGGCATCACATCCCCAGGGACTTGTTTGAGATAAAAATTCTCCTGCCCCGCCCCTAACCTGCTGAGTCAGCAGCTCTGACTTTGGGGGATATGAGGGCCCAGATGGGCATTTAATCAGCCCTGCAGGGGATTCTGATGTGCACACTGTAGTCTGAGCACCACTGGTTTAAAGAATGAGGACATATTATCAAACAGTAGAAGTGTGTGTGTGTGTGTGTGTGTGTGTGTGTGTGTGTGTGTGTGTGTGTGGTGATGGGGGAGAATTAGGGTACTATGCAGTCAGGGTTTGCCCCTACACCTCTGTTAATGCTGGCTACCTCTTCCTCCTTTCTTTGTTGACTTTGCCCTTGGGCCAGCTCCCCTTCCAGGCAAAGATGGCTATCAGCTGCAATCAGGACACAGTGCTCCCTTTTCCATGGCTGGTGGGGGAGAGGATCAGTCTCCCAAACATGGAATAACAGGCTCTCCTTCCAGTGGGATTGGGCCAACTTAGGTCATGGCCTGCCTAGACCATGGGAGAGGGTGCCATGCACTGATTGGTCAAAGCCCACATTCACAAGTCAATCAATGGTGAGAGGAAGTGGGCTCCATGTTACGGATGAGAACCAGTCCTGGGGGCAGGTGGGGTAGAGCCCTGAGCCCATTGGGTTCTAAGGGGAGAGAGGAAGGTGGTGTCCTGCTACGTGTGAACATCCATGTAGACTTTAGTACCTGGGCTTTTTCTTTTATAAAGTAACCTGACCAGCAATTAGAGGATGGTTTTGATGATTGCCCATTCTGCACATGGCTGATCACCTTGCACACAGCCATCAAGCCTGCACTGCTCTCAGGCAGCGTGCAGGTGGAAAGGAAAGTCCAGGGTCAAGATTCCCGACCTGTGGGAGCTTGCAGTGTAGGTGGGAAAACAGAATACAGGTGCAAGTGAGGGGAAAGTGGGTCATGTGGGTCCTGAGTGCCAGAGGATTGTCAACAAAGAGCAGATCTCTTCAGGTGGCCGGGTCAGGACTCACAGGTAGATCCAACCCACCGTGGGCACAGTCGCACTGAATTTGAGAAAATGTCTCATAAGCATCACGACAATCCATATGTTTTAAACATTTTGGAAAGTGTAAAAGTGCACATCAGGCATACAAGCATGTGGCTTAAATTTGAAATGTGAAATTGCTGACTCGCGAGTTTAAATTGGTAAGTACAGGGGAATGTGATAAAGTTTATAAATCAGCACTGCAATGCTTAAAAGAACATTGCTTTCCTACAGTCCTAAGTTTGATTTATTAGATTTACGCTAAAAGGGCTAAGTACTCAAATTACAACAAACTTAATGGCTTAAAACAACAGAAATAGGTTATTTTCTAGTTTTGTAGTTCAGAAGCCTGGCATGGGTCTCACTGGGCTAAAACCAAGGTGTGGGCCGAGCCAGGAGCCCTTCTGGAGGCTCTGGAAGAGAATCTGCTTCCTGGCCTTCTCCAGCTGCTAGAGGTGCCCTCATTCATTCCTTGTTTGATGGCCCCATCCTACCATCTTGAAGCAGCAACATGACATTTCCCTGAGCCCGCTTCCACTGTCCATGTCCTCTCTGACTCCTCTGTGTCCATCTTCCGCTTCTAAGGACCTGTGATTATATCTTCTCTTCTCTTCTCTGGGGATCGTCTTTCTCTTTCTTCTTTCTCTGCTTTCTCTTCTTCTCTTCTCCTCTGCTCTCTTCCCCTCATCTCTCCTTCTCTCCTCTCATCTCCTCTCCTCCCTCCCTCCTCTCCCTCCTCTCCCCTCCCTCCTCCCCGCCCCACCCCTCCCCCCCCTCCCCTCCCCTCCTTCCTCCCTCCCCCGTTCCCTCCTTCCCTCCCTTCCCTTCCCTTCCTTCCCTTCCTTCCCTTCCCTCCCTTCCCTTCCCTTCCCTTCTCTTCTCTTCTCTTCTCTTCTCTTCTCTTCTCTTCTCTTCTCTTCTCTTCTCTTCTCTTCTCTTCAATTTTCACCAAAGGATATTGTTTCCCATTGATTTTTAGAGAGAGTGGAAGGGAGGAGGAGAGACACAGAGAGAACATCCATGTGAGAGAGACACATGGATTGGTTTCCTCCCACATGTGCCCTGACCGGGCCCAGGGATCAAGCCTGCAACCGAGGTACATGCCCTTGACCTGAATGGAACCTGAGACCCTTTAGTCCGAAGGCCAATGTTCTAACCACTGAGAAAAACTGATTAGGACTCCATTCCCCTTTTCAATGTAACCTAACATACAGGTTCTGGGGATTAAGATGTGGACATCTTTGGGGGAAGGGGGGGTATTATTTTACCTACCACAGGCTTTTAGAAAAAAATGCCTGGGGAATTTGTAATATGGCCTGGACAGTTATGAGAAGTGTGGTGTGGTAACTGCTGTGTTTCTGCAGGGCTGTCATTGGGTGAAAAGAAGCAGAAGTGTGCAGCATACAGCCAGCGATTTTATGACCGTGTTAAACCAATTTTTCATCTCACACCCAGGAGAACAAGCAGATGGTTGGAGAAAACAAGCAACAGATTCTTATTGCAGCTTCTAGAATAAACAGATTGTTTTATTAGACATTTTATGGACAACTATTACTTTCTTGATGGGTAGTCAAATAGCAAAGGGTTTTCTATTTATCCTGACAGCACAAATTCCAAGCTGATATCATCCTTTCAGTATGAGTGTTGTCACTCCAGTCTTCATGGACTGTCTTAGGCCAATAACTAAATAAATGAACGAGGGAAGAGAAAATGAGAACCCGCTTCCTAGAATGGGCATGACTGACATTGATGTCCTTGCACTTTTTGTGAGATGTCAAGGGTGATGATGTCCTATGAGCTTAACCCTTTTGTATCAAAGTTTATAATTATTTCTACTCTCTAAAATTACAAGCACCAGGCATCAGTAGCTGGCATGTCTTATGGAAGCTGAGAGTACTTAAACCACTGCTGAGGCAAAGAGAGCTGGAATTTGGGTTATGAGCTCAGGCTTGGGTCTTAGCCACAGGTATCACTGGCCAATTTAGCAAGTTGACCTCTGACAGACACAAAGTGGGATATTTTGTGGTACTATGTCAAGAAGGGCTAAAAGCCCTCGATCCCAAACTCCTTACAGAGCAGAATGTGAAAGTGCCTAAAATGCCCACCCTCAAAAATGCTTTTCAACACAAACCCCCAAGACTCCTGGGCAATTCAAATGTTGTTTGGGAGAAACAACCCGTCTACTGATGGTCACCCATTGACACCTGAGCTTGACCAGTTCAAATCTCTGAGCACAGGTATGGGTCCCAGGAGGCTGTGTTTTGGATGGGACTTGGGGTCAGGGAGTCTGGGTATGTGCTCAACCATGAGGTCTGGCATGGGAGTAGAATAGGGGTGTCATGACCACCTGAATCTGCTCTTGGCCAGATCCTGCTCTGCTCTCTCCATGTGTTCAGGCCCAGAGGGAGATGATGTGAAGGAGTGAGAAGGAGAAGGGTCATTGAGGGAGAAACCTTGGGTGGTGTGCTCTGGAAGGCCCTTCCAAAGAGAAGGGTCTCTGAAAGGAGAGGAGTGTGCCATGTGAAATATGAAAGGGCATCTTCCTATAGGCAGTGCAAAGCCCAGGGCCTAGGTGACTTTGTTGGGCTGTGGAACACAATAGCTGCAAAACAGCTCAGTGTGTTATAGTTTAATTATGACACGAGGTGTTCTGGCAGGGCACCCCTGTGTTACAGCTCCAATCAGGTGAACAGCTCCACTCCCCTCAGACAGCTCTGCCTTGGTGTTGCAGCTCAATCAACATTGCAGCTCTAGCCTGGGAAGCTCAATGAAAACTGAAAATGTACTCTACCGGGACAGAGGAGAAGCTGGCCTATTGGAGATCAGTGCCCACCCCCCAGTCTTTTATTGGTCCATTTCTATGCAAATGAGGACTCTAAATTGTCATAGTTTGATCAGTACAAAAATTACTGCCCTGATTGGTTGAATAGTGCTGCTCTGATTGGTAGGTGAATATGCTAATGAGGATATAACTGCGTAATTCCAATTGGATAGGGAAAGTCTCAGTCCTATTGGTTGAAATACAATCCGCTCTCTTATATGGTTAGACTCAGACAGCAAAAGCACAGTGCAGGAGTGTTAGCAACCCAGTTGTGGTTTTACTGATATGCAGCCTACATCAGGGACCTCTGCTGACAATGACTATGAATGACTTTGTTTATGAATTAACCATGAGGAGTCCTTCTTGAGATCAACAGAGGTCACTGAGAAGGGTCTGGATTTTATCATAAATCCAATAGGATGGATGCCTTGGAGGGTTTTCATAGGAAGAATGAATGGCATGATCTAATGTATGTTCATAAAGTACCAAAGTTAGGAGGAGGAGAAGCAGAGGAGAAACTACTGGAGGTGACTGGAACAGCCCTGGACACAGGGAGAGGACCAAGGCCATCTCTGCAGGCAGTGGGATGGGGTTCCCCTGTACTAAATCGGGTCTCTCTCCCTGTCTGGCGTTGCATTGTCTCTGACACCAAGAACCCTGCTCCTTCAAGCTCTAGGGCCAGGACCTACCTACCTCCCTTCCCTATCCCAGTTCACCTCTTGAAAATCAATTCTTATTATAGTTTCCATTGATCGAACACTGGGGATTTTACATTTACATGCTATTCTTACCTACCTACTAAGATCTGACAAATAATGAACACTGTCATCCTTTCACAGGCTTGGGCAGACCATGGCTTGGGCAGCTCATTAACTTGTCCAACATCACATAGAGAGGCCATGGTGGAGGTGACAATGGAATTCAGATAGGTCTGGTTCCAAATACCCATCTTCTTCCTACAAATTGGTCTGAGACTGGTGGAGAAGTATGTGAGGGGTGTGATTTTGAATAAGGCTGGGACACGTATACCCCATCCTACAACCCATTGCAACTCTACCTTGGCATGTATTTAGGGTACAAAAAACTAACCAGTGTCAGATTGAAAAGTCATTTATTCTGATATATGTATAAATATATATAAAATTGCTTGTCTAGCACATGCGTGGAGACCAACAAGCTCTGAGGCGCCAGGCCCTGGGAGGCCCCCATTTTTTCGGGGATCTGCTTTGGTTAACTTCCCTTCACATTTGTTCCTGGAGGGCAGAGCCTCCCAGGAGAGATAGTCACCAGGTTTGATAGCACGATGAGAACCCAGTGTCATGCACTGAGGGTAGGGATGAGCCACTGTAGAGATGGATTCATCAACTGCATCGTTGAGAATGAGCAGGTGACCCCACGGGACATAGGCAGCTTCTTATGCTTCTCTGTCAGGTTGGAAATCCCTTCTTCATGGAAATTCCACTGGCCAGACTCCTTGGAAGCCCCATACCCTGAATGGTGGCCCCAGGGGAACTGTTTCTACCTGTGGGTGAGGCTCAGTGCCACCCCTCACCTGCAGTGTGTGTGCAGCGGAGGGTGGTGGGCATTGGAGATGGATCTGGGGGCCCTGGTCACTGCTTACCTCACCAGGGCCACCGATGGTCAAGGGCTCCATTCTGGCCTCCCCCATCCCATCACTGCCCAGATGACAGCTGTTTCTCATTGTGTTTTGTGGAAGCATAAACGTGGATGCATTTTTAAAAGTGAGATTTTCAAATGTAAATCAATGAGATGTAGCTTGATTTATAACTGACTTTCTCTATAAATATTGGTGAGCTTCACTTTAAAAAAAATCTTGTACATGAAAATGCAGACTCATAAGAATAGCCAACATTAATGAACACCAAATGGTTGCCAGGCAGCGTGCCAAGCATCTTTCATGCTTTTTCTCATTTTGTCCTTTCAGATATCCTGTGAGATACACATTATTATTGCCTCACACCCTCCATTTTTTTTTTCAATGAATCCAGTACTTGCCAGGTGCCTAGCATTGGCTCATGCTGGCTCATGATGTGAGGTAGCATGGCAGGATACCTGTCTCTATCTGCTCAGGGAAGATGGACCAGGATGCCAGGTCTTAAAGTACATGTCAGCTTCCGGGGTCACATAGTGAGAATTTTAATCCGGGGCTGCTGGCAGGCCATAGACCACCCTGTGCACACCTTGGCCTCACTCTGGGCCCCCTTGGAGCGTTACAAACTGTACCAGTATCTAGTGTGCGAGCTGGACACTGAGAACCACTCCCCTAAGCTCAGCCATGGGTGGGATCTTTTTGTTTCTGTTAATAAATAACATAAAACTGATGAACACATTTTCCAAGTTGTAAAACCTCTAACCCATGTCTGACAGCCCGGACTAGAGCCCCAGGGAGATGCGAAACCACCCACAGCCTCTCAGAGTCCTCTGTAACCCTCACCCCAGGAGCTCCCTCCTCCCAGGCAGAGCAGCCTCAGGCCTGAAGCTACACTTCCAAAGCCAGGAGAAGAGGGTTCCCCAGAGAGCAGGAGGAGAGAGAGAGAGAGAGAGAGAGAGAGAGAGAGAGAGAGAGAGAGAGAGAGAGAGAGAGAGAAGCCGCTGAGGTTCACCCTGTGTGGAGAAGACCTTCCATTTGGGATGCATGCATGCTCTTAGGGACAGAGCCATGGGAGCCAGGGCTTGGAGTGGGCCGGGAAGCAGCCTGGGCCAGGCCCCTGTGCTCTGTGGCAGGGTCTCTCAAACCCGGACACGTACACAGGAATCATCTTGTCATAGTGCAGATTCTGATTCCTGAGGTCTGTGGTAGGGCGAGGGTTTCTGACAAGCTGATGGATGTCCTTGATGTCTGATCCACGTGCATTTTGGGAAATAACTTTCCAGAGAATGCACTAAATATGTAAGAAATCTGCCACCCTCTGCAGGATCAGACACATGGCTAGCTGCGTGGATGTCAAGTGGCCCTACCTCTGGATCTCTAGAAGAGGAGTAGGCTGCAGAGGGAGGATCAGCCTGGCTCCTTCCTCTGCACAGTCAGGTGGGGTCAAATAAGAACAAATCCGGATTTAGGTGAGGAGAGACTTCACGGGAAAGGCCTACTGTAATAGGGAGATGAATAGGCCGTGAGGCCTGCATGTGTCTCAATGGGCAGGCAGAGACATTTGCTTTTTGAAAGGGAGGAGTAAACAGGACTAGAAGAAGCTGCATGGGAAGATGAGTGGGATGAGCAGGTGGTGGGAGAGGACAGTGGAGCAGGAATGTCTTTCTTTCAGCCAATTCATGGGAAGAACTGAGGAGGTCTGGCTGTGGGAAGGGGAAAAGCTTAAGTAAACTTTGGGTAATTCAGGGGAGCATGTATTTCATCTAAGCGGTCAGTGGCGACAGGCAAGTCAACTGATTATTTACGAAGCAAGGAATGGGAATTTGGAAGGTCTGTGTGTGGCCTCGTCACAGGTAAACAAGACCGACATTCTTGCATCTTATCTAAGTCATGTGGGCAGGGCGGTTCTTTGCAGGGAGCAATTCCAGGAACAAAGGGTGAGGGATTTCTTAATGGTGAAACTCTGGGCTCAGGTAAAGCTTGGCATTGTTGGTGCCCATTCTCGTTATCGCGTGTCCTTCCTGTCAGTGTCATCTTTAAAGAATTAAACACGAGACTCATACAAATATAGAAGGAACACAAGCCCAATATTGTATCTGGCTCATTAGTAAAGGAATCAATAAGATGGTGGGGTTGATTCAAAAAGATATAGAGAGCCAGGTTCCAGCCCACCGGAAAAAGTATTCTGAGTTAAGTTTGCTGACTTAGGGCCACCGCTGGTTGGTTAATGTCCTATGGGGTAATCAAACTGTAATATCTGGGTTTCTTTTTCTACCGGACAGAAACAACATGCATCTGTACTAGGTTTGGTCTCTAACTGATCATGTAATTCACAGAGTCTAACCTTAAATAATAGTGAATGGTGGGCAAGCACAGGGGTGTCCCTGAAGCATCCTAGGCTGCTCTTGCTGAACGTCATCCGGTAGGTAAGTAAAGGCTGTACCACCCACGCTTTTTTGCACTCTTTCCATATTTTAAATACTTCTTAACACTTCCAAGAATTTATAAAGGGCCTGCTTACGAGCTGACCAGTTCAAAGAATATCCATACTGTAGCCTTTTTCCAGGCAAGCCTTGCAGTGAAGGAGCACGGGTCCTGTTTGTTTATACCACGGACAGCAGAACGGTGATCATGTGCTCTTGTTATTTGGTACCACTAAATCTTCCACAAGGACCATTTGGGGGGAGAAAAACCTGTTTCTATTCACATCACCCCGCATAGCAAAAACAGCTTAGCAAGCTTCAAAACAAAAATATTTTCCCGAGGGCTACACAATACCAGGTATCAGAAGCCTAATGTGGTGAGCTCTGAGGGGAAGTGCTTCCAAATGGAGCTATTATTAGTTCTCCTGTGAGCCAGAAGCCCTAGTTTGCACATCCAGATGAGCCCTCATTTCCTAAAACCATCAACACCCCCGCCCCCCACTCTAATGAGAAAGTTGTGAGCCCAGTTACTCTGGGTCTCCAATGTTTGCCTTCGATCTCGGTTAACTCCATTGAACGTTACGTAGCAGGAGCAGTCCGAAGATTTCATTACCGAAAATAAGCCAACTTATCAGGTTTTAACAGTCAGATTGAAAAACAGGAATTGCTTGTAATCTTTCCAGTTAAAGTGGGAACAATATGATGCTTGTTCTTGGCAAATCTTTAAGTTTTCTAAGCAATTTAATTGCCCGTGTTATTTATAGAGAAGGTGTGTTTTTTGTTGTTGTTTGATTTTTTTTAATTGACAGGCGACAATGATGCTTCCCTGAATAGCTGAGCTCAATGCTACCGGGTATGGAGGGATGTGCACATAAAGTATTATCACCAAAGGAAGGTAAAGACAGGACATGGGCTTTGCATCGGAGAGGGGACTGGCAAGTGAGGAAGGGGGGAGGGAGGAAGAGAGTGGTTTTGAGTTTTATCTCTTGCTTATTCGTCCTCACCAGGCACACGATTTTTTCACTTATCACCATCCATCTGGAATGTGAGCTCTATGAGGGCAGACATTTTAATTGTTTTATTATTGGTATTGGGACCTGCCAGATACACATCAAACTCTCCATGAATGTTTGCCAAATACTAAACAAAAGGAAGGAATGAGCGAAGCTGTCCTCTGGAGTGACCACGTGGATTTCTGGGGATGGGCAAAAATCTTGAGGAGCTTGTGGGATTTGGGGTTTGAGCCAATATCTGGGCTATGCATTAAGTGAGCTGTTTTTATTGAAAAGAAAACATTTTATTTATAAACCTGAGGCGACCCTGGGCACTCTGGAATCAGTCCCCCCCCCCCTCCCCCAGCTGTAGCTCTCCCCATTCTTGGCTGGAGTGTTCAGTCCTGTCTGGTCATTTCATGTCCTCAGTTAGGAGTCCTCCCCCCTCACCCCTCCATCTGCCTTGCTGGACAGCTGGGAGTGCTCTGCATTCCACACTATTTCCTAATGTAAAACCTCCCCCTTCTGTTTAGAATCGTCTTTCCCTCCTCATCCACTTGAAAAGACCTCTTATTGAGTCTTCAAAGCCTGGCTGCGAGTGGCCCTTTTGACCTCACTTGAATGGCTAGCACTCCCCTTTGCCCCCCCCCCCCCCCGTTCTATATCTTTGTCTATTAATACTGCTCTGAGAATAATTCCGCTGCAAGTGATGGCAAAACCTCCAGATACCACTTATCAAGCCCTGCTGTGTGCTGGGCGCTGGCTGTGTCCTTGACATTTGTCTCCTGTATTCCTCGGAGCTCCACGTCCTCAGGAGGCAGCCAACCTAGCGACACTTGACAGATGGAAAACCTGGGGTTCAAGGAGATTGAAAACTTACACATAGAGGGGACCCATTTTGCAGGCAGGATCCGAAGACGTGTCTCACAAAGACCATGCTAGTTACAACATGGCACTGCTAAGTCCCAGTTCCACCAGTCTCCCTGCCTGCCGGGATAGTTGCCATTAAGATTGACTCCGATTCCGTAGGCTCTTACCCCATCCATTGCTGTAGGATGTTGGCTCCTACAAAGTCCCTCTAGGATTCCTGGTGGGTGTCAGAGGGTCCCTTACATGTGCTCATGAACTTGTCAAATCCCATGGGCTGTCACTGTTTCCTGCCACACACCTGCTGGGTCCTGTGGAGCCCGTGGGCATCTCTCGGTTGGTCCTGGCTGTCGGGCCCCGGGTCTCCACCAGGTGTCATGCTTTCTCCTTCTAGGCCCTGCTCCCTACCACGGGCCTGAGGTCTCTGGGAGGGCACCTGCAGCTCCTTCAGGCACTTCCCCTGTGTTTCACTCTGGGAAGAAAGGCCTCAACCTCATGTTTATTCCATCCTAATATTTTAGAATAAAACACCTTTTCCATTTTATCACCTCCCTGTTGTTTTCCATAAGACTCATACACATGCCCTGTTGCGGGGGTATGCCAGCCCGTCCAGTGTGGCCATAATGAACAGAGAGCCCATTTCTCCCATGGTGGTGGCTGACATGTGGTTCCTGGGGGTGCTCACAAGCCCAGAACCTTGGCTTTGGGATGGACAGCCCCCGAGCAGCACATCCAATTGCCCAGACTTATGTGGCCCAGCTGGGGGGCACACATAGAAGACTCCAGACTCCCTGCAGAGAGGCTTCTGGTGGGTCAATGCATGGGTGGCTGGACTGGCACCCGAATGCCCAGCCTGCTTATTGCAGCCTGCTGCATAGCAGGTGGTCTGCTTTCCCTGGGTGGGGGGGGAGGGCTGCATAGCACCAGGTCTGTACAGCATCCTCATGCACATGTGTCCAGGGAATGAGTGAATGAGGCAAAAACAACCAAATTACATGTCTGGTAGCTTTGAACTGGGTCTAACATGGAGGCTTATTTTACTTTGAAGTTCTTTCTTTATGTCTAAAAAAATAAAACATTTGTGTAGATGACGAATTAGAAAAAAAAATAATCTCTGAGTTTCCTTTGGTTTAAGTAGAATTTCTAAGAAGGCCACAGGTTTTGTGCAAACAAATACATAAAAACTAAAATATGTATCTGTTTGTCAATCAATCCCCACTCAGTCAAGAGTCACTGTGATTCCTGGATTGTACAAACATGATGTGCTCACACAAGTGTCTTTGCCACAAGATACACGAATTTCTATTAATTTCCAACTGAATTGCAGTGTGATCAGGGAGTATATGAAACCTGCCCGTTGTATCTGTTGAGCTTTGCTCTATGGCCTCGAATGGAGTCCACTTTCATTTAAGTTCTGTCTGCCTTTGAGGAAGTAAGGTGTTTCGGATGCTCCAAGAGTTGTCATTTGGACCCTCAGACCCGTCTCCAGGACTCCCTGCCCATGCAGATCCCTGTGTACTCCCCTCTCTCTTTCCTCTGCCCATTGCCACACTTAGGAAAGGCTCAGATTGCAAATCATCTGCAGCTTCTTTGAGGTTATACAGTAGACACAGCTATTACCAGGTCAAGCTATTTGTTTTATTTTATTTTTTGTTGTTCCTCACCTGAGAGTATTTTTCCATTTATTTTTAGAGAGAGTGGAAGGGAGCGGGAGAGACAGAGAAAGAGAAACATCGATGTGAGAGAGACATAGATTGGTTGCCTCCCACACTCGCCGAAACCAGGGCTGGGGATCAAGCCTGCAACCAAGGTGCATGCTTTTGACCAGAATCAAACCCAAGACCCTTCAGCCCACAGGCCGACGCTCTACCAACTGAGCAAAACTGGCTAGGGCTCAAGCTATTTATTACAAAGGAAGCAATGACAAAATCAAGTTAAAAAATGCCACCGCTGGAGCTCTCAGAGTGCTAGATCCAGTAGACCAAGAACCAGCCTTCCTGCAGTTGTCAACCCAGTTGGGCAGCAGTAATCGAGTTAATAATAACAGTCATCATAAGTTCCTGACGTTTGTACAGCATTTTATTCTTCACAAAGCATTCTGCATCCATTTGCACCTTGGCTCCTTGCCACAAATCTCTGACGTCTGTATACTCTTGCCTTAGGAATCACGGATTCTCCCTCTACCCCTGAGGCCTCTGTCCTGCTCACCAGCATCGGCCTGTGGAACACAGGTGGCTCTGATGTAAGACACAGGAGGTCTGGGTCTGATCCCAGATTGGATGCTAAACTTGCTGTCTGACCCTGATCATGTTTTTTTTGTGTTTTTTTTTTTTTTGGGGGGGGGGGGTTGCATCTTCATCTGAAAATTAAAGCAACTGGATCGGATCCGTAATTCTTCAGATGCAATCTCCTCAATCCATGAAACAAGCTGCTTGGATTGGCACATGAAGGAATGGGCTGGTGTCTTCTCTATGTGTTCCCTCAGACCTCCCTAGCTTCTATAGCGTCCTCTCAGCATTGCTACACCCCAGCCTCCCCAGGGCTCCATGCAAACACTTGACTTCATGGCATGTTTCTGTTTACCCTAACATCTTGTTTCCTTTTCTGTATCTATGGGAGCAAATGAGGCAGCCCTATGATGGCCCCATTCACTGTCTTGAGAGAGTTTCCAGGCCATGGTACAAAAAGTGGGAAAGCTAGCTGGAGCCTGGTGGGTGCCCTAACCGAACAGACAGAGCTGAGGATCCAGAGACCAACGCGGCTAAAATTACCTGTACAGGAGAGGAGAGACAAGTGCTCAGACAGAGGGAACTTGGAGGATGTTCAGAGGGTCCTCATCATATGGTCAACAGATTACTGATCAGCTCAAGCAGGAGAAAAATGGCAAAGGCTAGAGAAAGCATTGTTTGAAAGGATTAGAACAGTGTCCAGTGTTTACACAGGGCTGGAAATAGTGCCTCTTCTCATAATCTGGACTTGAAAATCTCATAAAGTTAATTTCTGTATCACTTTGAAAAAATGACTATTTCAAGTCCTTAGCCCCTTTTTTTCCTTTTTCTTGAATTTCTTGAAGTGACACTGGTTAATAAAATTATGCAGGTTTCAGGTGCACAATTCTACAACACTCGTCTGTGCACTGTTTTGTGTGTTCACCACCCCAAGTCAAGTCTCTGTCCATCATCATTTACCCCCACTATACCCTCCTCCATCTCCCTTCCCCCACCCTCACCCCCTGGCAATCATCATACTATTGTCAATGTCCATGAATTTTTCCTCCTTTTTTCTCAATCCCTCCTGCTCCCTACTCCCCCACCCTGCTGACAGCTGTCAGCCTGTTCTCTATGAGTCTATCACTATTTTGCTTGTTAGATCATTTTGTTCATTAGATTCATTCCACATATCAGTGAAATTATATGGTTCCTGTCTTTCTCTGACTGACTTATTTAACAGCATAATACTCTACAGGTCCATCCATGCTGTCACAAAGGGTAAGGTTTCCTTCTTCTTTTTTTAAAAAAAATCCTCACTGGAGGATATGTTTTCCATTGAATTCTTAGAAAGAGTGAAGTGAAGAGAGATAGATAGATAGATAGATAGATAGATAGATAGATAGATAGGGAAGTGAGAGACACATCAATTGGTTGCGTTCCACTGATGCCCTTACTGGGGCCAGGATTGAACCTGCAACTAAGGTATATTTCTAAGAATTTATCCATGTCATCCAGATTGTCCAATATAGTTGTACTTAATATTTTGTTTGGTGTCAGTTGTTACTTCTCCTCTTTAATTTCTGATTTTATTTATTTGTGTCCTCTCTCTATATATATCTTTTTTGTTCCTTGATGAGTCTGGTTTAAAGCTTGTTGATCTTGTTTATTTTTTCCAAGAACCAGCTCTTGGTCTCATTGATCTTTTGTATTGTTCCTTTCAACTCTATTTCATTTATTTCTTTGATATTTATTATATACTTACTTATACTCACTTTGGACATTGCTGTTCTTTTTAAAGATACTTTAAGTTTAAAGTTAGATTGATTATTTGAGATTTTTCTTGTTTCTTGAGATAGGCCTGTAATGCTATGAATTTCCCTCTTCGGACTGCTTTTATGGCATCCTATAGATTTTGGGGTGTTGTGTGCTTATTTTCATTTGTTTCAAAGTATCTTTCAAGTTCTTTCTTGATCTTATTGTTAACCCACTTATTGTTTAGTAACATATTGATTAACCTCCATGTCTTTGTGTGCTTTTCAGTTTTTTTCTTGTGATTGATTTTCCAATCACTTGGTGATGTGACACTAGTTCCCATTGATCAAAACAAGCGTTTCCTTTGGTCTGCCGCTGAGGTTAGTGTGAGAAACCAAGCATGGATTTTTAGAAGTTGCATACACATTTCAGGTCACTGTTTGTTAAATCTCACTATTTGAAAATGCTCTTCCTCTGTTGCTTAAAATTCTTTTCTGCTACATAGTTCGGATGAGGGAGAGAAAAACAGCGAAATGAAGCCACAAATCAAACACTCACTCCTGAACCTCTCTCCCTGTTGGTTTTTGTTTTCCTTCCTCCTCAGTCATGAGATTCACTTTTGTTCAGGCCATTTTAATCTCTATACTATTTTTCTAAGCAAAAAATAGCATAAAGATAAAAAAAACCCTGCTCTTTCTTATTTAAAAAAGTATGTTTTTATTGATTTTTTTTTTTTAGAGGGAGAGGGAGAGCGATAGAGAGCTAGAAACATCAATGAGATAGAAGCATTATTGATCGGCTGCCTCCTGCACACCCCAATGGCGAGCGATTGAGCCTGTGAACAGGGCATGCGTCCTGACTGGAAATTGAACAGGTGACCTCTGGGTTCCTGGGTGGACCCTCAACTGCTGAGCCACACCAGCGGGCCACTGATCCTGCTCCTTTTCTTAAGTACATTTTTTTGGTCCCTTCTTTTTTGAAAGTCTTGGCTTTGTTCACTGTACCTGCTGTGTTATTTCTTTAGACCTAGCCAGAGAAAATTCCCCTTCCCCACACAAGGTCTCTGCCAAATCTGCTGTTCCCCATGCTTGTGAAAGGCTGAGTGAGCGGCCGGCCGGCCAGCTGGCTTCACGTCTGACTGGGTGCTGGCGAAATCCTCGGAGACATGTGCTTGGAGCCAGAGACAACAGCTCTCAGCCCTTTCTGGCAGCCTCAGCTTTCCCTGAGCACATAAGTCTCCGGGTGCTGAGCGGCCCTCCTTTGGGAACACAGATGCACAATGCCAGCTCGAGGGTCCCTGCCTCCCCAGGAACATGAACAAAATGTGGCAGGAGGATTTGGGACAAGTTACCTTTTCATCCCCACACAACTGTTACCTGCAGTCTCTCATGGTCTTGGCCCTCAGGAGGACTTCTACCTGGGGGACATGAGTGCACTTCCCTGTGCTGTGCCCCTCACCCTCAGCACACGGGCCTTTGAAGAGAGACAAACTCAATGCAGTTAAAATTAGGGGTTTTCTTGAGTCCTTGTCACTCATGATCTTGTAACGCAAGGATCTGAAGTCAGACTTCACTGCAGCATTTCCAAGCTCTCAGCCTTCTCAGAAGGCCTGGAGCTGTTACCAAACCCAATCACTGTTGGGGTGCTCTATTCAAGGGGATCACTGTTGGGGTGCTCTATTCAAGAACTAGACATGGATGCCACAGGTAGTGTTATTTACTTGCAGTAAGAAAAGGAGACAGGGGATTCACATTCAAAGCTCTTCTAGGGGCTACTCTGACGGACTCACACGGTTCTCTGTGCCTGCTCTATGGTGTTCTGAACTCTTCTGGAGTGGTGTTCTGGGAGTGGTGTTTTCCATCTCCCTTCTGATACCAGGTCCTGTCCTTGATCTTTTGCCTTGGGGGCTTTGGTTCTGTCCCCTGATGTATGGGCTGAATTGTGTCCCTCAAGAAAAGGTATGCCGAGTCTTTACCCCTAATGTCAGTGGCAGTCAAGGAGGTCTCTGGCTGGAGATAAGCTCTGGCCAGAGACAGTAGTCTGCACCTCCAGGTCTTATCTTGCTTGTAGGAATGAATTCAAACAAGAGACAACCAATAACAGCAAAAGCAGGCAAGGATGTATTTGTAGGAAAGAAATATACCCAGATAGAACTTGAGCAGGCAACTCAGCTGGCTGAAACCAAACCAAGTGCCCAGATACTGGGAAGTTCAGAGGATTTATACTCCTAAGCTGTAACGCCCCTAGGCAAGGAGCAAGTCAACCCCTAACTCACATCTCAAAAAAATGTACCTTTAAGCCATACAGCTCCTTCATGGAGGTGTTATGCTACCAGTTAGGCCAGCAGTCGCCAACCTTTTGGACCTCACAGACCACCAGTGGTCCGCGGACCACCGGTTGGCGACGGCTGAGTTAGACCACAACCTAGAGGGCTCTGAATCTTTCCTGCTCACAGAGGGCCTGCCACCTCCATTGTCTACTTTCAGTTTGTCACGTCTGACACCCATTCCCGCCAAGCCCAGCTGCCTCTCCCAGCTCAGATCTTTCCGTCCGCCAACTCTAACACCAACACCTTAAGTGTGACCTTACTTGGATTAGGATGTTTACAGAGGCGAGTTAAAAATGGGGCCATTAAGGTGGGCACGAATCCCCAGAGAGTCCTTGTAAAAAAGGGGTAATTTGGACACAGAGGCAGACACTCGTAGAGGGAAGATGATGCGAAGCGACACAGGGAGAAGACGGCCACTTGGTTGCCAGGTGCTGTCACCTGGGTTTTTGCCTGTCTCTACTTGGAGCTTCAGGCCTGGGGACACAGTCACTCGGCATGCATTCTTATTCCTACGTAATCTAACCTGCGTGTACTAGTAGGTGCTGAGGAAATTTCTTCAGGAGATTGACTAGTGATTCCAGCATGATGTGGAGATGGAGTGAGCACCTCTGTGCTCGCCAGAGGCCTGTGAGATGCCCACACACCTTCCCTCCTTCTGGAGGCAAGTGTGGCTGGCAGGGAGTGCAGCTCAGGCAAGTGACTCTGGCTATTCCTTAGTTTTCTCTCTTATGAGATGTAAAATGTAATTCCTGCCTTTCTCGCCATGACCCAGGGCAGCTCTGCAAGCCCCTCTGAGTCGGGAAAACATCAGCTGGGGAAGTCACATGGTTGACGGCTTCACTGGTCATCCCAAGGTCAGTGTTTCTCAAATTTCCAGAAGCCCTTGGAGCCTTTTGGAGGTCACCTCTGTGATGAAAAGAGCATGGACGTTGAGGCCAGAGTTCAAGTTGCAGAGCCATGACCCTGGCCAGGTAGCTCAGTTGGTTAGAGCATCACCTGGATTCACCAAGTTTGTGAGTTCGATCCCCGGTCAGGGCACATATAAGAGTCAACCAACGAATGCATAAATAAATGGAACAATACATCGATGTTTCTCTCTCTCTTTCTCTCTCTAAAATCAATCAGTAAAAGAATCAAGTTGGAGACCCATGCTTCCTAGCTTTATATCTGAACAATGGGGTGGGGCTACCTACATAAACACAGAGCTCTTCTCGGGAGCTATTGGCACAACGTGGGCACTAAGTATTAAAACTAATGTCATCACCAATAAATGGTAACACCGAGGCAAGCAAACAACAAATAAAACATTTGACACTTAAATGTGCTTATCAGTATTTTACAAAACCACAGTGGCTGCTGGTGATCTGGAGATAAAGCCAAGGCAGCGAGAAGGACAGAAAAGGACCTCACTGGGCCGCAGGAGGACCAGGGGACGTTCAGGTGGGAACTTAGAAAAGCATCCTAAGGTAGCCAAGATCTTCAGCGGGTGGGGGAAAGCAGGCCTTAACGAATGGCTCTCCACACCCTTGGCCCGGAGGCACAGGAAGACTCACTCCCTGATGTTTTTTAATTACAATAAGGAGTTGACCTGGCCTCGAGATGAAGGAGGGAGGGTGAGTGGTCTGCCCTGTGATACCCGGTCTATGAGATGCTGGAGGATTTTAACCATCCTTCCCAGTGCCACGCTGGGCCCTGGGTGACTGAATTCAGGTGAAATCCTGTTTTCTATCTCTCTCTTTTTTCCTTTAACAAACATGTGGGTGAGGGCTCATCTGTGTTCAGATGGTCTGGGAAAGAGGTCCAACGCATCAGCTGTTTGCAGCTGCTGCATCTGTTCTTGTCTGGGAACACGGAGGCTGTCCTCAGTCACCCTGCAAACAAAGTCATCTTTTGTCCAGGAAGGATAAGGACTGGCTGGTCCCGGGTGTTTCACCAGCCCCCTCCCCTCCCCCCAGCTCTCTGGGTTGTGGGCAGGGTCTGTTCTGGGTCTCCTGGGGTGGGCTGGCCTTCTGGGTGGCTTTCAGGGGGACAGTCTTTCAACCCCCACCCTCACCCTAATGCAGCGATGGAGCCACAGCACACTGTGTGTGGTCCAGGATCTGGAAAGAGAGGCAGAGGGAAGGGGCTGGGCGGTGAGGAGAAGGCCGCTCCCCACGACCCACGCATGATCCCCGACAGCTGCTACGGTCTGAAGCTTTCTTCTGACCCTCACTGTGACCTGGCTATTCCCTTGGAAAGGTTTGTCTAGGTGGCTGCCAACATCCAGGATGGGGACTCTGGGGACACCACGTCCAGGGTAGTCCACATGCAGTTTTATCTAGAAAGAAAAGAATAAAATGGGAGAAACAAAGCAGATTCCCTGTTCTTGGCTTGGCACAATTCCTGTCACTGTGCTGTCAGTGGCGATGCTCACAGGTTCAGGCCTGGTCAACTCTGAGAGGGCTCTGCACCTGGGGTCACTGGTGTCCTTTAGAGTCTGGACAGCTCACAGATGCCCTCTCTTCTGCTTTGGGGTCATCTGTCCAGACACTGCTCCTCTTGGTTGTGGGAGGAGAGACTCTAGAGAGGACGTTTGCTGTGCGCAGAGGCAAATTTGAGCCTCGCGACCATTATGGAGCGCTTGTTCTGTGCTAAAGGCACGCTCGATGTGGAAGAAACAATTCTTTCAGGGAGAATTGGTCTCATTACCAACTGTTCCAGCCCATGTTGAAGCACAAATGTCGTTCCATGCCCACAAGCAGGGATGGGGCTCGGAGAACCTTCCTGGAAGACGTGATGGCAGAGCTGGGTTCTGAGGGATGAACAGGAGCCTGGGGAAGGGAGATGGAGTGTCGGAGGGGATAAGGAGACACTCCAGGCAGGCCATCCAGCGTATTCAATGACAGGAGACAGGCCGGCGTGTTTAGGAACAAGGGCAGCTCAGACTGCATTGTGAACAGGTAGATGGGTCCTAGAGAGAATGTACACTGGGCTGCCTGGTCCTCTTTTCCTTACATGCCCTCCTCAGTCCACTGTTCAGCCATTCATAGAGCTCAGGTTCCCAGCGCTCTCCCTACTGGCTATTGAGCTTCCCAGAGTCCTCTCTGTCCAGCCACCCTTAGTCTGCTGTGTTCTCAGCCTGGTGAACTCTCCACACTCTCATGACCAGGCAAATGCACCCACCAGCACAGCCAAATCTTTTACATTCTGAGCCAGCCAGCACTTGTTGGGGGCCTCAGGACTTCTCACCTGAGTTATTTCACCTGATTCTCACATTCACTCCTGAGAAATAAGTATCCTGAACCCCATGTCCAGGTGAGAAAACAGAGATCAGAGAGCATGACTTGTTCAAAGTCAAAGCCAGGAAGTAGGGAAGCTGTTCCTTGCAACCCGATCCTGGGAAAAAGCCTATTTTCTTACTGTGCACATCCACGGGTACTTCAGCATCAATAGAAGATTACTGTAGGAGGGAGGTATTTTCCCGGAGAGTAAGAGGGCCCTGCAAGTTCAAGTTCAAAGGGCTGAGACCTGGTGACAATCGTAGCTGATATTTTCTGAATACTGAATACCACGAGTGCCTTCTCTAATGACTCCCCATGAGCCGATGACATGGGGGCTTTATTTCTCCAATCCCCAGGTGAGAAAATGAAAGCTTGGCTTAGTCCATCGACTTACCAGGTGGTCAAGTTCACTCATCAAGGACAGGGTGGCAGTGCTTGCTCTAGGCTCTCCCGCCCTGTGGATCCAGACACCCCAGCTGCTGAGGCAGGCAGATAAGCAGCTGGATCCTGCCGTTGTTTCCCTGCAAGGCGAAGGAAGGGGAAAAGGACTGCTTCTGTCGGAAACGCTTCTGCATTCTCCAACACTAGACCAGAGCCATCCATCTAGACGTGCTCTGACTGGGATCTGGCAGGTTGCTAAGGAAAGGGCTGCTGAAAGCCTGGAGCCCTGGGAGGACTTGTGTTTTGTCTCATCTACAACCCTTTCTTACTTCAGGGTGGCTGGATACAGAGGACTGACCCTGTTGCAACCCATCCTCCCCGTCCCCTTGTCCCCTCTCTCGGGGGCCTCATTGGCCTGGAACACATTTTGATCCTTGGACAATTCAGACACAGTGACCAAGTGGTATTGACGGCATAACAATTGACCTTGATAGATAGGGAGATTTTGGAAACGTTGACTCTGCATGTGTGAAAGTGGTTGCTGCCTGGCCTTCTGTCTCCAAGTTTAAGAACAATCAGGCTAGGGGACCTCAGATACCATGTAGGCCACCTCCTTACTTTCATAGTTGAAGCAACAGAGGCCCCGACAGCACAGACTACTTGCCCAGGGCTGGTGGGTGTCCCCACTGCGATCAGGAAAAGCCTGGTTGTGATACAGATGTGAGAGCTGCAAGTCTGCCACACTCCCACCGGCAGGCAGCAGGGCTCAGTCGTGGTGGACTGAGTGGGTAAACACACGGATGAAGAAATGGTGTTCTGTGGCTCCCGGAAAAGGAGCACATGGTAGCCATAGGGACGGCCCTGGGCCTCTTAAACAGCAGAAGGAAGAGTCCTCAGTGGGACCAGAAAAGATGTGCAGGTTGAGTTCTCAGGGAAGCAAACCCTGAAGTGGGAATAGCATGCAGGATGCATCATGGGCATGCTGCCCTGATCACCTTTAGGAAGGGGCTAGAACAACACAGTGTGGGGCTGAGAGAGAGGCAGGCCTGCAATACCAGCTGGCCAGTCGGAGGCTCCAGCACATTCTGTGAGGAGCTGTGAGGCATGAACCTTAGCAGTTGTCCTAGGGGAGGGGGGGGCGGGCAAACAGCCCATGCCTTTGATCCCCCATATTTGGAAGCCATTCCTCATGAACGGGGTGTGACTGGCTGAGGTGGCTCTCCGTAGCTGAGATAAACCACAGGGAGCTCCAGGCAGCTGAGGGGGGAGCTGGGCATGCCCCCTTCATTGCTGAAGGGCGTCCAGGAGTGGGTCCCTAGCAACCTCTGCACCCACCCCTGCAGCATTAGCATCTCGAAAGATTGAGTCACATCTAAAGAGGATTTGGAGCCAGCTGCCTTCTGCCGATGCCACTGCAACCTCCCCAGCCTTCACGCCATGTTAGCACCACCAATGGCGCCCACCCAGAGTAACAGAATTTGGCAAGGATGCCCATTTGCTGACATCTTTCAGGGCTACTGTGTGAATGATTCTACTGGGGAAATTGAGGGAGACGGGCCAGGCAGCCAGCAGCCCATCAGGGCAGGAGCAGCTGTTTCTGCTATGACTAGCAGAATTGAACTTCGCCCCTCTCAGCGTCTCTGAAGGAGATCCTTAGGTTCTGCTTGGACCCAGGCAGCGATGGGAACGTGGGCACCGCACAGAGAGGGTCCCATGGGCAGCATTCAAGAGTCGCTGGTTACTACTGAGCTGAGGTTTGCTCAGCTTCCACATTGGTCCTAGAACTCTCCTCTGGGGACAAACGGAAATCTGCCCGATATTTTTGTGTTGTGGTCTTCAGACACATGGACTGAATCTCTGATTCCATCTTGTTTTGCCATCAGAGCCTTTGAGGAGGAAGCACATGGGGAGGTAGCCAGACGCTTGCATGTGGCCAAGTGTCCTTGCCGACCAAGGTAAGGATTCCGGATTTCCCCCGCTAGCTGTGGTGGGAAACCACTGGGGTTCTTTCTTCTTTCTGTCTCATTATTCAAATGTAATGTGCATGCAGGAAAGTGCCCAAATTAATAGATCTATAGCTCATTGGGGTAGTCATTGATCTTAACAGTATCAAATCTTCCAGCCCATGAATATACAATTCTTTTAATAAAATTTAAAAAAATTATTTATTCTTTTAAGTTATTTAGATCTTTAATTTTGTCCAGCAGTGCGTTATAGTTTTCAGTGTACACATCTTGATTGGTTGAATTTATTACCAAATATTTTATTTATTTGAAAGCTGTGTTAAATATAATTTTTAAGTTTTATGTACCATAAAGTTTTTAAGTTCTAATTTATTTTTTCAGGTTGTTTATTGATAATGTGTAGAAATACAACTATTTTTGTGTGTTGATCTTTAATCCTGTAATTTTGCTGAGTGTTTATTAGCTCTAACAGTTTTTTTTGTAGGATCTTTCGAGTTTTCTACACGCAATCACCTGAGAATAGAGATGCTTTTACTTCTTTCTTTATAAATTTTGATATGGTTATGGGATGAATTATGTGCCCCCCAAATTTAGAGAGGAAGGGAGAGAGAGAAAAATTTGTATTTTGAAGCCCTAACCCCCAGCACCTCAGTATGCGACTGTATTTGGAGATAAGTCCTTGAAGGAAGAAATTAAGCTGAAATGAGGTCATCTAGATGGGCTCTGATCCAATCTGACTGGTGTCCTTGCAAGAAGAGGAAATTTGGACATAGGGTATATGTGCTCAGAGAAAAGGCTATGTGAATCCGCGGCAAGGGCATGGCCGTCTGCAAACCCATGAAAGAGGCTGCAGGAGAATCCCAAACCACTGACCCCTTCATCTTAGACTTCTAACTCCCAGACCATGAGCAATACATTCCATTGTTTAAATCCCCCCATCAGTGGTACTCTGTTATGCCCGCCCTAGTAAAGGAACACAGACAGATACCTTTGTTTTACTTTTTGTGTTTGTTTTACTTTTGAATAGCAACAATGACCCCCCAGGAAATGGTGCCTTGTCTCTTTTGTGCCCCAGGAAGCCAGATCAGGTCTGGCACATGCACCTTTGTGGCCTAATGGGGTCCTCTGATCAGGCAGGGGCTGGGGTGTGGCTCATTTTAAGTAAGTATGACATTGGTTCTGTGTGAGCTGCAGAGGACCTGCTTCCCTTGATCTGTCACTTCTCACAGGGAAGCTTCAATCTGCCCCCAAGCCTCCTGCTTCCACATCCAGACCCAGGATGTCGAGCAAATGTGTCCCTCCCAGGGAGAGTACAGGCTGGCATCTCCTTTGATTGTTGCATCTGCTCCATGATCGTTGCCGGGTCACACGCCAGGTCTCTGCCAAGTTAAGGCTCTGACTCGAATTTTCGGACAGAGAACGTATAGGTCTTACACACATGTGGGGAGGAAATCTTATTCTGGAAAATGAGTTCTCTTGGCAGGGCTGGCCAGAGTTATGCTTCCCGTGCTATTTGTCCTTCCTGTGAAATGAGACTAATTATATCGGCCACTCATTCCCCCAGAAGTCCAGAGGTGGCCAATCCAAGAGGTTGTAAGTGCAACAGGAAGAAAGGACAACTCGGTGAAGATCCCTTTTTCAGACACTGCCCCCTTCTGGGTCCTTTGATTTGGGGCTGAGAAGCCATGTCCCAGTGTGGAGACAGCCCTCCTTGTGAGAGCATCCACTGGGGCAAGAACAGGAAATGCCTCTGTGTGTGTCTGAAGGCTGAAGTGGTCCCAGCCTCTGCTGCATTTCCCTTTAGACCAGCGGTTCTCAACCTGTGGGTCGCGACCCCTTTGGCGGTCGAACGCCCCTTTCACAGGGGTCGCCTAAGACCGTCCTGCATATCAGATATTTACATGACAATTCATAATAGTAGCAACATTACAGTTGTGAAGTAGCAACGAAAATAATTTTATGGTTGGGTCACCACATGAGGAACTTTATTTAAAGGGCCAGAAGGTTGAGAACCACTGCTTTAGACAGAGTCAGCCCTCAATTTGACTGTGGCTTGTCCATTCATGGCTCATTTTTAGGTCCATGATTCTTCTTCGGCTCAGACTTTGAATCTGAGCTGTAAGAGCTATGTTTACTTTCATGTTTCCGCATTTGTAAAATGGGGATGCTAATACCTGCTTCATGGTGCTATAGTGAAGATGAAATGAAATAGTGGTTGTAAATATTGGATATAGCATGTCCTAGGGAATTCATTCTAAGAAAATAAGAAAATAATTATGTTCAAAAATGCTCACCAAAAAGTGATATTTTTTAGAGGGCATCATTGGAAACAATCTCAGTGTTTAGCACTAGGGGATTTGTTACATCCTTGAGGTGCATCATATTGTAAGATGCCAGGATGTAGTCTCTACAAATGGTGAGGCAGGTGTACTTCCAGTGACATGCAAGGGTGTTCACAAGAGATGGTAAATTTATAAAAATAAATAGATTATGAAACATTTTCTCTAGAATGGTGTTTGGTAGCGGGGCCATATTAGTCATGCAAATCATTGTTTTTCTGTCTTTTTTTTTCAAATGGGAACTTTTTTTATTTCAAGAAAAATGATTTTAAATATAATAATGTTACATGCAATAAACATTAATATTTTAAGAAAAACTATCTTAAATATAATAACATGCAATAAACATTAATATCTCAAGAAAAATGATTTTAAATATAATAATGTTACATGCAATAAATACCAATTATTCAAGAAAAATGATTTTAAACATAATAATATTACATGCAATAAACATTAATATTTCAAGAAAAAAAGGATTTTAAGTATAATAATATTACCAAAACTGTACTAACATAGTATGATATGACAAAAGTTTTAGGAAATATTAAAAATATGCAAATAACAGGATTACTTCTATTATATTCTAAAATATTATTTTTCCCCTCTGGCTCTATTTTTGTTCATCAGTTTATGTTCTTCATTATATTCCACAAATGAGTGAGATCATGTGATATTTATCTTTCTCTGACTGGCTTATTTTGCTTAGCATGATGCTCTCCAGGTCCATCCATGCTGTTGCAAATGGTAAGAGTTCCTTCTTTTTTACAGCAGCGTAGTATTCCATTGTATAGATGTACCACAGTTTTCTAATCCACTCATCTGCTGATGGGAACTTAGGCTGTTTCCAGATCTTAGCTATGGTGAATTGTGCTGCTATGAACATAGGAGTGCATAGTGATTGGTGTTTCTGGTTTCTTTGGACATATTCCTAGAAGTGGGATTATTGGGTCAAATGGGAGTTCCATTTTTAATTTTTTGAGGAAACTCCATACTGTTTTCCACAGTGGTTGCACTAGTCTGCATTCCCACCAGCAGTGCAAGAGAGTTCCTTTTTCTCCGCATCCTTGCCAGCACTTGTCGTTTGTTGATTTGTTGATGATAGCCATTCTAACAGGTGTGAGATGGTACCTCATTGTCGTTTTGATTTGCATCTCTCAGATAATTAGTGACTTTGAGCATGTTTTCATATATCTCTTTGCCTTCTTTATGTCCTTTTCCAAAAAGTGTCTATTTAGGTTCTTTGCCCATTTTGTTTATTGGATTGGTTATCTTCCTTTTGTTAAGTTGTATGAGTCTAATCATTGTTTTTCTATCCACATATCTCCTTTTGCCCATGCCCCAGTGGCCAGCTTCGTCCTAGCTGTGTTGAGCAGAGCAGGATGGATAGCTGAGCCAACCAGATTCATTCTTTTGAGAACAGACAGTGCTGAGTACAGGATCCTTGGAGAGGGATAACTCAGAGAGGGAGGCAATGAGGCTGGTAGAGAGAAAAGGCCCATGGCCCCAGGAAGAGAGAGGGTGAGGGAGATAGAGAGAGTAAGAATGGCAGTCAGAAACCTTGTTATTGTCATGGAGCTCAGCTGCGTTTACCCTCAACATTATCACCAAGCAACGCCTTCATGTCCCACTAAGAAATTTCTTTTTTGCTGGACATAGCTTCTATTCTTTGCAACCAAATGAAGTCTGACAAGACAATGATCCACTAACACAGGTGGTTGAAATGCTTATTGCTGGGTAGAGATACTTCACATAATTGAAGTTATTTTTCTGAACTTCTCAGTATTTTCTACATTTCCTACAGTGATTATTCATGTATTAGTTGTATTTAAAAAAAAAAAAAAGTAGAAAGGATATCTACCTGGAAAATAGATTGACAGATTTTATAATGTTAAACTTTAACTTACCATCAATTCCACTCGGAGGTATTTACCTGAGAGAGAGGGCAACATATGTCCACACAAAGACCTGTCTGTACTCGGGTGTCCACTGCAGCTCACTTCACAACGGCCCCAGCCTAGAAGGGCCCCGTGTCCAGTTGAATGTTTAAACCAACCATGACACATGCTGGATGAGATACTAATCAGCAATAAAAAGGAGTGACCTACTGAGGGTGCAACACCGTAACACCGACCAAAAGAAGCCAGGCACAAAGGACAAACATACTGCATGCTTCCATTTCTGTGAAATGTGGAACAGCTGGAACGTATGTGTGGTGGCAGAAGAAGATGGGTGCTTTCCTGGGCAGCGGTGATGAGGGTGATTTCTAAGGGAATGGGGGAACTTTTGGTTATAATGAAAATAGTCAATATCTTAATTGGGCTGATGGTTACCCTGGAGTATAGGCTTGTCAAAACTCATTGAATTGGCCCTAGCCGGCTTGGCTCAGTGGATAGAGTGTCGGCCTGTGGACTGAAGGGTCGCAGGTTTGATTCCAGTCAAGGGCATGTGCCCAAGTTGCAGGCTTGCAGGCTCGATCCCCAGTAGCTGATCCCCAGTGGGGGGCCTCCAGGAGGCAGCCTATCAATGATTCTCTCTCGTCATTGATGTTTCTATCTCTTTCTCCTTTTCCCTTCCTCTCTCTGAAATCAATAAAAATATATTAAAAAAATTCATTGAATTGTACAATAAATAGTCTATTTTATTATATGTAAATCAAACCCATAGTGCATTGAAAAATTAGTTACAAAATAGAATAAAGTAAGAAAAACACCCTGAGAGGACACATTTGGCCATTATTAGTTGCTAAAATACCTTAGCATGCATTCATTGGGTGTGGATGACCAATCAGATGTGGCCCAGGACAGGTTGGACTCAGGATGGAGGTTAGGAAGAGGGGGAGAGCCAGTCTGGAGATGCAGAGGAAAGGGGTGGGTGTCGTTGTCATGGGTGGTCCTGGGCCCCCAGGCAGGTCAGAGGAAGAATGTGAAGACACCGAAATTATGAAGAGAAGTGTGAGGATAAGACGTAAGACCTTCCCTTTCACAGGCCATGCAGTACCTGTGTCAGTTCCCCCTGTCTCCCCTCCCCCTCACCAGATCAGGGCAAACAGGCTGGCTCCGCTTCCCACTGCCCGAACCTTGTGTCCCTGGGGAAGTCTGCTGGGGTACAGGATGCAAGTGTGGGAGAATGAACACTCCTCTCTCCCAGGAGCAGACCTGGAGAATGACTCATGGGGGTGGGGCAACTCAGAGGTGCATATCCACACTGGCTCCTCATGTTCCCAGAGGGATTGAGCCTCAGTTGCCCACCTTGGTGGCCTGCTTGTCAGCATGCCCTGTGTGGGCCATCCTCCCTCCCCTGTCTCACTTCCCCACTTCCCTACTCCTTTATCCTGTGATCAGATAACCTACTTAAAGCCACAACTTTGGCTTCTTTTGCCCTTTCCGGTGTCCCTGGAGACACGGCCTTGTGCAGTGACATGGGCTGTGGACTAAATGTTCATGTCGCCCCAAATTCATATGTTGAAACCTATTCCCCAAGGAGATGGTGTTTGGAGGTAGAGCCTTTGGGAGGCGATTAGGTCATGAATCCTCAGGAAGGGGATTCATGCCTTTATCAAAGAGACCCCAGAGATGTCCCGGGTCTTTTCTGCCATGTGAGGTCACAGTGAGAAGGGAGTCATCTAAGAATCAGGGATAGAGCCCTCAGCAGAAACGGAATCTGCCGGCACCATGATCTTGGATGTCCAGCCGGAATTGTGAGGCCTGAATGTCCGTTATTTCCACTCAGTCTATAGCACTTCATTGTAGCAACCCAAATGCACCAAGAAGGCTTTGCCACCATCAGCTGTCTGAGGTCATTGCTATGACAGCCCAGGTCCTCACTGTCTTCTGCTCTGACAACTGCTTCCCAGGAGCACTTCTTGTGGTTTAGAGCAAAGATCTCAAGTTCTTTCATCAGGGCTTGGACCTGTGGTTTAGAAGTCATTAACCCCACGGGGAATCCCGGGGTCCAGCTGCCATGCCTCCTGAGGGGGCGCTGGGAGACTGCCCTCTCAGAACCCTCCTTCCAGATAAAAATTGATTTCAATTTGGTGCTGCTGTTGAGAGTTAGGCAAAAAAAGGGAAAAGCCCCTAAATGTATTAACAAAGTCCTTCCGAGATGAAAGCCTGCTGAGATGGAACTGCTGAAACAGTTTGCAGCATTTAACAAAGGAGAATGCAAAACACAACACACAATGAAACACAACAAACCCTGAAGCTGCCACGCACCCAACAATTGCTAGTTCCTCTTCTCAGGGGCCGCAGAAGGATGATGGCCTGGGAAAACCCCAGGCGAGGACAGGACACCCTGCAGGCGTTCTCCCTCAGGGGGACTGGCTGAGCTGCCCCCTGCATGTCAACACATTCACACTCCAGATGTCAAGATGTAATTTGTTTGTCTTTGGCGGGGAGAGTCAGCAACGTGTATCTTGGCCTTCCAGATGTTTTTTGCTTGCACTTCCCAGTTAGTGTTTTCTAAAATCAAATTTCTGAAAAAGTAAAACCAAGAGGGCTGGAATGGTGGCAGAAATCTCAGGAGATATTATTTTCCAGTCTGACTTCTCTGGCCCACTTGACCTTTCCACCTGCCCTCTTATCCTTGCAGTGGCCTGGTCACTGTAGGCAACCTGGCCATGACTTGCCCACCCCTGGCATCTCCACCTGACTTTCCATGGAGTGTGGCCTCTTCCCAGGGCCCTGGGAGGCTGAGCTCTGCACTCCTGGTGGTTCACATCCTGGTAGCAGCAGCCAAGCCCCAAGGGAGCTGGTCAGTATACATCCAGAACCCTTGCCCTCAGCTGGAGTAACACTGAGGCTCAGGATTTGCACAGTTGCTAGAGTTTTCCTAGGGACGAATCTCATTGCCCATCTAATACCGCTGGCTTGCTGGGCTCCATCATTGGCCACCTTCCTCATGCATCACTCGCCTCACTTTCTTAAGAAACTGCTTTTCACAGTTTTGGACTGGATTTGGGGGAATCCAAGGCAGGGCACACGACTCTGATTTAGTTTCCTAAAGCAGGTCTGACATGTTACATCTGGGACCACACCTGCAGGGTTGTCCCACCACTTCTAGGAAAAGAACAAAGCCCTTTGCTTGGTGCAAGGACCTTTCCTTATTCGTCCCCATGCTTCCCTACCAACCTCGCCTCATGCCCCGTACCCTGTGGCATTCCAGGTGCCCCTTGACCCTCTCCTGCTCCTGCCTGCCTCTGCACTCCACACACTCTCCTTGTCAACAAGAATGAGGGCTCTTGTTCTAGTGGACCCAACTCAAGGCCCATCCATCTCCTTTTGTGGCCTCCTCTGATTCCCCAAAGTTCCTGTTGGCTCCTCTGTGCTTCCAGAGCTCTCGGTGACTACATATGGCATGTGTTCATGTGGTGGTGTATTCCTGGGCTCACAGCAAGCCCCTTCACCAATGCCCGGTGACTGGACTGTCCTTTCCTTGTCCACTGGGAATGGTCTTGTTCCTCATATACCTCTGGGGGTAACTAAAGGGGCTGACTCTTTTTTAAAATTTTTTAAAATTCTCATTCCAGATGTTTTTATTGATTTTAGAGAGAGGGAGGAATGATGAGAGAGAGAGAGAGAGAGAGAAAGAGAGAGAGAGGAGGGGTGAGAGAGAGAGATCGGTTGTCTCTGGTACTGGCCCTGACTTGGAATCAAACCTTTTGGTGTATGGGACAATGCTCCAACCAAATGAGCCACCCAGCCAGGGCAAAGGGTGACTCTTGATAACATTTTTTAAAAAAATAAGTTTTTAGAAAGAGAGGAGCTCATGGGCCTTATGTCCTACTCTTTCCCTGGCCATCCCGGCCAGAAGGTGCCCACCTCAGCCTCAGTCACACACCTCTGTGGGACGTAAGTGCTAGAGCCCAATGCCTCCTTGTTCAGCTGTCCGCTGGCTTGTCATCTGTAGACTAGAACGTACGGCCCATGAGCATGGAGCCTTTTCTTGTCATCTCTGTGTCCATTCTCAGCACCCGCCACAGTGCTGGTCCGGCACATGGAGGACATTAGCGCCTGGATGTGTGTTAGTGGCCAATTCTCAAAGCATCTGTGCAGCCAGAGATCAAACACAACCACATGGACCCGAGGCCGACACTCAGCCTCATTGTCTGGCACCCTTAGGCGATGAACAAAAGGTCCCACACTGTTCAAGTTTAGGAATTCAAGTACATTTGAACAAGTCAGGTGCAGTACAGACATCGTTCTGAAAGAGATTAAAGACAGACGTCTTCCTCTTTAGGAAATAAGTGCGCTGCACAGATGCCAGTCTTCCTGAGGGATCAGCATCAGGCCCACAGCTTGGGCTTTGTTGCCGTGGGTGAGAGGAGGCCGGTTACTGCCTGGTCCGGCACACTCAGTGTGGCTGCCAGTGGGCAGAGGTCCCTGGGCAGGCTCTGGCCACAGCGCCTGTCCCCGCCGTGATGGGAGCTGCTGGAACAATGTATGAGGGTGGGGGCACACCCCAGCGATGCCGAGCTGCTCCCTCTGCCCCTAGCACCATGACTCCAGCCCCCAACACTCCACAGGGGACAAGCTCCCAGCCCCCCTTCCCCCCCCCTTCAAAGCCATTTCTTCTCAGAGGGAAGGGTCACATCAGGTTTGTTCTGATGAGAAATTTCGTGCCTCTTTCTCCTCAAGGACACAGACTGTTACAAACACAATTAAAAACAAATTTAAAAGCTACTCTTTGAGCCCAGCAGGTGTGGCTCAGCAGTTGAGTGTCAACCCAGGAACCAAGAGGTCATGGGTTCAATTCCCGGTCAGGGCACATGCCCGTGGTGTGGGCTCAGTCCCCAGGAGGTGGCGTGCAGGAGGCAGCTGATGGATATTTCTCTTGCATCAATGTTTCTCTTTCTCTCTCTCCATCTCTCCCCCTTCCTCTCTCTCTCGAAATCAATGAAAACATATTTTTTAAAAAGCTACTCTTTGAGGCTAAGCATTACGGTGGGGAGGGGCACGAAGGAAAGGGCAGGGACAGAGGTGGCACAGGGAATAAAACTGGGGAAAACAGAGGAGGAAGAAGGGAGAGAGGCGAGGAGGGAGGAAGAGGGAAGGAGAGAGAGATGGGGGCTGGGGTGGACCACTCTTCCCTCCCAGAGCAAAGGGAAGAATCATGAGGCACACCCACCAGACGTTTGGCCAATTGGGATGGAGAAAGGAATAATATTTGTGTAGCAGATATTTCAGGAATGTGTGCTCTCATTCTCACAGCTGACAGCTTTTCCCTAGAGAACGTCCCAAATAGACAGAACTTTCAGGGTTAGGAAACACTCGGCGCAGCCAGGGTCCACCCTGGGCAGCCTTTTACTGCCTGCCGCCTGGGAGGGGGGTGGACAATCTACAAGGAAGACATGTCTGAAAGGCCCAGGGCTGGGGCATCAGCGCCCACTCCTAGGTAGCAGCTCGCTGTGTTGGGCGCTGAGAGCCAGGACGGCTCGGGCAGGAACCATGGGACTGGTTTGGGTTTTCCTGACCTCCCGTCTTACTGTTCTGCCACCAGACAGGCTGCAGGGAGCAGGAGGGAGAGACAAGGAGGCTCGGTCCTGTCGAGTGCAGGGGTGGATGGCTGGACCTTGTGGTTTCTGGAGGCCATGGGACTGTGATTTGCTTGCGTCCCTGTTCCTGAGGCCTGTGTGTCCCCGCTCCTGAGGCCTGTGTGTCCCCTGGCTGCCACCACTCAGCCTGCAGGTGGCCCAGTGCAGGTTAGAGGAAACTTGAGGATTCTCCAGGGCAGTGCTGTCAAACCTCGTTTCTCATCAGAATCATCTGTATTAAATCCAGATGTCCAAGCTCCACCCCAGTCCTGAGAAATCAGAGTTTCGGGGCGGCGGGGCAGGTGGTGGTGGAGTGGGGGCCAGTAGCAGCATTTTGGGGAGTGTTCCAGGTGATGTTGGAATGCAGAGAAGGTTGGCGGGCAGACAGGCTGTGACTCCTGGCTTTGCAGGGAGGAAGAACTGAGATGGCTTTTCTGGTTACGAACGTATTCCCGGACCCTGTTCACGTCACCTCCATAGTGTTTCTCAACTGCCAGTCTCATTGTCGCCCAGGGCCGCTGTTGTCCCTGGGCTGGGGCAGGGCCTTCCTCTTTGGATTTCCTGCCTTGCTCCTCACGTCCAACAATGTCACCATTATTTATGCAACCCCCTGCCCCAAGCTTAATAAATGTCAACAATCTCCCCTTGCTTTTAGGACAAAGACAAAACTGGTGAGACTGGCCTCTGGGCTCTGGCCTCCCTCACAGCATCTCTCTGGTCCACTTTCTTCCTGCTGCAGCCACAGGGACCTCATCTTTCAGTTCCTCAACTGTGCCAGCCTCATCTGACTCAGGGGTTTGCACATGCTGATCCCCGTTCTTAACACTCCATTCCACCCTCCAAGCCATTTCACCTTCAGATTTCAGTGCAGCACCACCTCCTCCAAGAAGCATTCCCTGACCACCATCCCTATAACCACTCACAGGAGACACACTGCCCACTGGGGCCTCGCAGCCTTTCTCACTGTGTGTGGGTGTGGGTGCATATACATGTATGTGTGTGTGTATGCATGCTTGCACACACACACACATCTGGCTTTGCGACCAGCATCATCCGCCTGGTGGATATGCCAGCTCTGTGAGAGCCCATACTGGCAACATGGTCTCTGTTTGTCTGCCACTGTACCCACAGCACGTTGCATGGAGCCCGGCTCATGGTAGATGCTCAATAAATCTTTGTTGACTGAAGAAGGGATTCTTCTCTCTGATCTGGTGAGAAGATCCTCACCGTTTGCCTCCCCATCTCTAACCCCCCTGAGGGTCCGTCGTGGATACCTCCTATGCCCATAGAGCTCACACGTCTTTATAGAGCCTCCTTTGGACTGCTGGTCTGGCGCCTGGTGAGGCACCACTGCTACTGCTAAGTCTTCCCAGTTGTCAGCCTGGGGCTGGGGCTGGGGCTGGGGCATGTGCTTTCCTGTGGGACCCTGCCCTCAGGATGCTTCTGGAGCTCCCATGGGGCCAGACGTCAGATCTGTGGCTCCTTCTTTGGGATGTCCTCCCTGGGCTCAGACTTTATCCTTGAATGTTAGATCTGTTTTTTGAAAACTGTCAAATATGTAATTGCATGTCAAATAGTGTGTGTGGGGGGAGGTGGTAGGTGGTGGGTGGGTACACTTGTTTGGCTGTAAAGGATCTGACACTGTTAAACGGTGCAGCGGTGATTCCGAAGGGAAAAGATAAAGCATGTGCACTGTGATTCCATTTGTGGTCCCACAGCCTCGCTGCAGAGGAACAAGCCACACCTGGCTGGGCAGCCACCGCCTGCAGGACACTTGGTGGCCATGCTGATGCCCACTTTCTTCCCCTCTCAGGGGACACCTGCCCAAAACCCAGTGGGTTCTATGTGATCAGCCAATGCTGTCCCTCCTCTCCTCTCCTCCTCAGACAAGGCCTTCCTCACCTCCTGGGGAGAGAAGGGCCTCCCTCCTTGCCTTGTTGCTACAGAATGCTTTGCAGCTATGGGCAAACTACGGCCCGCTGGCCGGATCCGGCCCGTTTGAAATGAATAAAACTATTGAAATAAAAGACCGGACCCTTTTATGTAATGATGTTTACTTTGAATTTATATTAGTTCACACAAACACTCCATCCATACTTTTGTTCCGGCCCTCCGGTCCAGTTTAAGAACCCATTGTGGCCCTCCAGTCAAAAAGTTTGCCCACCCCTGCTTTAGATTCACAGCAAGAGCCTTCCCAGGGCTCCGGAAGCCTGGCCAGCAGAGGGCGCAGTGCCCTGCCTCTGGGAGCCAGGAGCAAGTGCAGCACCTCTCAGGGCCTTGGTTGTCCCCAGCCTCACACTTGCCAGGCTGCCCTAGTACAGGGAGGGAGGGGCCTGTCAGGAGCTTGCAGAGGGACAGTGTCCCCAAGGGAATTCCCAGCAGTGACTCTCTCCTGGAGAGGGGGTCCCGCAAGTAGGGCTCCTCCAGCTGGGTGCCCAGGTGCCGCTCTGCCACTGCTTCTGCTGTGAGCCCTGGCCCCTCGTCCAGGCCCCTCTGTCCTAGGGGCAGACCAAGGCCCATCTGATTCCACATCTGTCTGTGGGTGGCAGAGGCCAGGAGCGCTACGAGGCTCCAGGAGGGACCCCGATCCAGCCTCCCTGCTTGCCGTGGCATGGGGGTAGGACGGGCAGCAGCCAGGTGATTGCATGTTACCTGACAAGTGCTGCTGAGCACCTACAACATGCCAGTCACAGAGCCAGGCACCAAGAGAATCAACATGTGTACCATGTACTGTGCAGTGTACGTGCTGTGTGGGAAGCCTAGGCAGTCAACATACATTTGCCTGAATTACTCAAAATTACAAATATGATGAGCACAATAAACAACAAGGTGAGTGAGAGGATGACTTGGGGTTCTACCTGCTCAGGGGTGGGGAGGTTGCTCAAGGAAACCTGCCTCCTTTTGGAGGAAAAGTGCCAGGGCTCGACCTCACTCGTGCCAAGATTGCCACCTCCGTGCCAGCTGTGCCTTCGGCAAACGTCCTGGCTCCACTCTCCCTGCAGTGCAACTGCGCCCACCTTCCAAGCCCTGGTTAAGACCCTTTCCCTGCCCACACCCGCCACCACTCCAGGCCCAGGCAGGACCCTTTCCCTCAATGTCCACCGTCACCAGCACTGTTTTCTGGCGACGCCACGCATGTCACTCTGCAGGGCATGCTGGGTGTGACCTCCTTGAGGGCGGGTATTCCAGGTTGGAGGGGTCTGGATGGCTCAGTATTACCCAGCCCAGCGCGGGGCCCCCAGGAGACACGGGTGAGCCAAGATGGGGTTAAAGCTGCACAGCTTTTACTAAGGGAACCGCCTGTGTGAGGCAAAATGTGGGGGGAGCCCGGACAGCTGGGTTTCATCATCTCCTCGCAGCCGGGGGTTAAGGGAGGTGGGGCCCGCCAAAGGCAAACATCTGCCCGAATGTCGCATGTTTGCACAGACATTTCCTGTGTTCGTGCTCACATGCCAGCGTTGCTCAAGAACCTCCAGCTCCATCACAGCGCACTCACCCTCTGTTGGAAGCCCTGAAACCTGAAAACAGTGTAATCCCTGCTTTGTCAGACACCAGGGGCTGTGGAGGCCCCCAGCCCCAGCCAGGGCATCAGGGACTGGAGACGGTGCTGTACTTGCCTCATTCATCTTCCCGCATTCATCTCTCCTCCCACACCTGCCCAGGTGCCATCTGAGATGGCTACAGGCAGGGGTGGTGCAAAGGCACCTAAAACACTTGTTTGGTGGCACAGTCTCCTCCATGAATTTCCTCAGGCAAAGACCCTGGGGCATCCCATCCCCCAACCCTGAGCCCTGAGAGAACGCAGGTGAAGGGTCAGGGCTAGTCAGCTCTGTGTCTCAGGGAGGTCCTAGAGGTGACCCCCAGGATAGGAGACTGTTCGGAAGGGTAGGCCTGCGAGTGGAAGACACCCCGGGTTGGCACGCGTGAGCCCTGGCTTCTCTTTGCAGAAATCCGCAGAGCCTGCCAAGGAAGTGCTATGGCAACAAGCTTCGTTCACGTGAAAAATGACATTTCCAAATCGCATCCTCGTGCGCCTCTCTCCCCGCGGCGTTGCCTGAGAAGGAGAGCTCTGCCGGTTATGTCTCAGCTGCATCTCGTGCTTGCCCCCAGGAGGGCTATGCTGGGCGGTCAGGTTCGGGATGCAGAGACTGTGGAGAGGACAGAGAAAGACGAGCCTGGATGAGCAGGAAGGGAAGGAGACACTGGCTTCTTGGATCAGCCTCTGAGCCTTCCTCTGTTTTGCAAAATGTAGGTACTGGATAAAGAGGAGAGACAACTTCTCAGCCACTGCAAAATGCAGATAAAACAGGAGAGTAATCAGAATTTTGCCATTTAAAGTGACAAGCTACAGCCAGGCCAGTGTGGCTCAGTGGTTGAGCATCGACCTATGAACCAAGAGGTCACGGTTTGATTCCTGGTCAGGGCACATGACTGGGTTTTGGGCTTAATCTCCAGTAGGGGGCACGCATGAGGCAGCTGATGGATGATTCCCTTTCATCATTGATGTTTCTATCTCTCCCTCTCTCTTCCTCTCTCTAAGATTAATTTAAAAAAAAAATAGCCCAGTCAGTGTAGCTCAGTGGTTGAGCATCAACCTATGAACCAGGTGGTCACGGTTCAATTCCCAGTAAGGTCACATGCCCGGGTTTCCGGCTCGATCCCAAGTAGGGGGTGTATATTAGGCAACTGACCAGTGATTCTCTCTCATCATTGATGTTTCCCTCTCTCCTTCTCCCTTCCTCTTTGATATCAATAAAAAAATAGTTTTTTTTTTAAAAAAAGGCATGCTGTCTGAGCCGAGGAGGTGTCTCCTCTCTGCTTTAAATTCCAGTGAACCTGCTGTGGAAATAAATTATAAAAAGAGATAGTCTTTCCATGTCTGCCGTAGACAGCCCCAGTGTATATGCAGCCCTGTCGATTTCCAGAGGCTTTCCGGGGCCTCTGCAGGCTCTGGGTGAGAGGAATGCGCACCAGCATTGCCAGGCTCCCGGGCACTTAGGACAGAACAGCCCTCTGTGCAGCTGAGAGCGGACGTGCCAGGAAACAAACGCTAGTGACAAGATGGATGAGCCTCCCTGGTGGGTGCCTCATTAGCCAGAGGAAAGGCCAACAATGGGGACTGTAAATTGTCCTTGGGAAATAATCATAAAAGTGGCTGTCCCCTCCCCTGTCCCCAGGCCAGGCCTCCCACCCTACCCTGGCTGGCTGCTCTCCCGGCCCTGGTGGCTCCCCAGGCTGGGAGTGGCCTCCTTCTAAGCCGCCCCTCCCAACATGCTGCCCACACTTCCTAGGTATTTCCCTTCTTTAAATGAGGCCTCACCCCCTTCCTGTTTTCCTGGTCACTCAGGCCTCCAGCCCAGGGAAGGGAAATGTTAACCTGAACCCTTTTCTTTGTTTCCACTCACGCTACATGGCTTAGCACTAGATCCCATCCAGGAGAGGAAGAACTGCCTTCGTGTTTAAAAGATGGGGTGCAGCCCAGCCAGTATGGCTCTGTGGTTGAGTATGGCTCTGTGGTCGACCTATGAACCATGAGGTTACCAATTCGATTCCCAGTCAGGGCTCATGCTTGGGTTTCAGGCTTGATCCCCAGTAGGGGGCATGCAGGAGGCAGCTGGTCAATGATTCTCTCTCATCATTGATGTTTCTCTCTCTCTCCTTCCCCCTTCCTCTCTGCTAAAAAAAAAAAAAAAAAAAGACAGGGTGCAGTGCATCCAGGACTTGTCTTCTGAAGATCACAGGATTCACTGGGACCCTAGCCTTCTGACCCACGTGGCCTGCTCAGGTGCAGCGGCAGCCGTGCCCAGGACAAGGTAGCAGGCAATCCCCATAGTACAAGCTTCAGCCATGTTTAAGCAGTGGACAGTTTAATGGCCTTCAGACTCAGACGTTAAAATGCAACATTGCGAGAAAATAATAAACAAAATGAGGTTTCTATTTTTTAGGTTATGTTCTGCCTTTAAAACACAAAATACTGCCCCAGGCGAACGTTGGGCACGCATGCGGTGAACTTGCCCCCCGTTTTTGGGCAGCGCTGCTATGTTGGCACCAGTGCAGTGTCTGTTTTCCAGAATCGCTTCCATGCCTGGTAGAGAATTATAATAGCTAGTCTCTCACCCAGAGACACAGCTGGGGGTGGGGGCCCTGGAGGGGTCTGGCCCCGAAGTTTGTTCTCCATCGAGGTGGGTTATGGGATGGCCCTCCAAGGTGTGATACATGGAAGCAGGTACATCCCTCAAGGGCTGCTTTTGACATGTTCAGATGGCCCACAGTGGCATCTGGCCTTTCCCCCACTGTTCTCTTGACCCTCAGAGACACGGGCTAGAAGAATCGTCAGAGGAGGCAGGAGGCCATCCAGGATTTCTCCTTTCCCAATCTCTTCAGATCAGCACAGATGCATTTCCACTGAGTAAATATTTAGGTGCATGAGTGAAACAGAAGATGTTCTTGGATCAGTGGAGATGCACGGCGGCAGGGTGAGGGGCCTCACGGGACACCTCTGGGGTTGTTTATTTCTTGACCGCGAGTAACTAAAACTCAGGGTCATATGCTCTTTCTAGGGCTGCATACATTGCGGGAATTTCCATGTCCTTGAATATCATTTAAGCTGCTCTCCCTATTTTGTTGACACTGGGGCTCAGAGAAATAAAAGGATTTGCCCAAATTAACACATCCATTCAGCAAATATTTATGGACCATTTACTGGGGACCAGAGGCTGTAGCTGTGGGCATATGGGGATAAAAGCAGGGGCGTCCCCTGTCCTCCCGCACCTGGGGCTTCCTGAGAATGGGAGGATGTGACAAATTCAGCACAGAATGGGACTGGGAGCAGAAAATAACACTTCTCGGCATGTCACCTTCCAAATAAACAAAGCTGCCCCTTAGAGCTTCGCTGCCTCATTGAGATGCACATTGGAGCTAGGGCATGGCTTTCATCACCAGCCAGGTGGGTGCTGTGATCCGCACATGGCTGGGTGCTGCCGGTGAGCTAGCGGTCTGCAGAGAACCAGGACATGGTGAAATATGTTTAGTTCCATTGGGGGAAACATTACTTAATCCTTGGAAGATTCGGAAGGCACTTAGGGATTTTGCAGGGTTTTGGGGGAAAAATTAAATAACGTATATGAAAGAGATTTTTAAGGAAGCGTTAAAATATCCTTTAAATGCAATTTGTACTCTCTTATTTTAAAAAAAAAGGATTCAAGAGAACTTTATAATAAAAGAAGTAGAGAGAATAAGATGAGTGAAAAATATGAATAAAAAATAAGCATCCTGCACTGAAAAGGAAGGGAGACAAAGCCATAAATGAAATCTGTTCTAAGAATGACTGCTGATTTGTGCATATAGGAGGCACCTGAGCTCCTGGTAGACAGGGGACTAGAGAAAGCACGTCAGGCAGTTATAGAGACAGACTTCCATTGTACAGGATTCCAGAGGGAGTTCTTCCCCAACACTCCCTGGAAAACATAATGAACACAGATGGGGACCTTCAACTGCTTTTCATTCAACTAGAAATATTGCCCATGTGGTCAGTTACCAAGCCTAGCATTATTTTTAGCAGCCTTTGAGTGTTCATGATGTCTGCGTATGCTGAAATGCTGGCTGATAGGCCCTGCTGGCAGTGAGAATACCTGAATATTGAGGAACTGTTTTTAGGGACAGTGGTCAGGGTGACTGGGCTTTGTGTGTCTAGGTAGATTCCATTTGTGGGCAACGTTCTGAAATGCCCTGTCTAACCCACACCGTCCACCCTGCCATGTGTCCTCATATCACCCACCCGTGGCACAAGCCAGGTGGCTCGAGCACTAGATCCACCTCCACATTCCTGACACCATTCACCAGATTCACGTCTGTTGTTCCCCAGTTGGGTGGCCTGAGACAAAGTCCAAAATCTCTGCAGAAATGGAGAGGTTGTGATAACGGTTTCCTTTCAGCTCAAATTGTCTGCCTTTCCTTCAATAATAGATTCTAGTAGTCCCTAAGGGAAGGCCCCTGCTAAGCTCCGTGGCTGCTGACATATGAGAACTACTTCTATGAAAGTTCTTCCATTGGACTAGTCCCCTGCTCTGGCTTCGGTTATGGCCCAGTGGTGGGGCTGGGCTTTCGTATTTTAATCACAGTGTTGCTAATGTTTATTTGAAAATGGTGACGACAGAAGGACACGGCACAGCTGTGCCCAACAGCTGGGTCCCTACAGATTACTAAATGCCCTGAGAATAGACTTGGTGTGACTTCTCTCAGACTCAGCCAGGCTGAAACAACACACAGTCAGATGAGTTACTCCAGTTAGCTCCTTACCCCAGAGCTTTCTCCATGCTGTTTGATGAAAACTTTATCGTGAGAATGAGTGATCAGAAACCACGTTCATGCCCTTAAAGACAACAGCTTTCGCAGGGGGCCCACTCTGCAGGGGGCTGTTTGCCGAGATGGGGCTGGTGCTTTGTGGTGTCCTGGCTGGTGTGAGAACGCACAGTAAAGGACTCTGCCCTGGCTCAGTCCCCACTTCCGTCCAGTTGAAAGCTCTAGTGATGAGGACAAAACAATTAATGTATTAAGACTCCCTTATAAGGAAACAAATCCCCACCTGCTGCTGTGGAATTGTAGGTGAAAGGGACTGAGAAAGCATTGCACTCTTTTCTCTGTTGGGTGGTGAAAAGCAAAGGGGACCGGGTCTCTGAGTTGAACCCTTTAGCAAGGAGCCTCAAATGGCCCTGGTTTTGGAGTTCATTGTCTCAGCATCTAGGATTTGCAAGGGCCCAGTCAGAAACTCATTCAGTGGGAATGAGGCTGGCACGGGATGCAAGGGTGGTGATGGTGATAGTGGTATTTCTTTTCTTTTAAAGTCCAAAAGGGTGCACTTCTCATAGGGTGCCCCACCCCCATCCACCACATCTGCAGACGATTCTCTTATTAGTTTGTTGGGTTGATGGGACCAACTCTAACTAGAAGAGTGGTTCGTTACCTGGGTGAACTGCGTCCGGCTGGGGCTCTGCCTCTCCTCCGCCCAGGCTGGCCTGGAGCTGCAATAGACAGGGAAGCCGCTTGTCAGGGGCAAGGCTTTCCCTTTCCTGGGAAAGGGAGGACCCCTCTCCTGACCTAAAGCAGGAGGCACTGTCTGACTTGCTTTGGGAGGATTTGCCCAGGCCCTGGGGGGAGAAAGGAAAGGAGGGGCCAAACTACAACTGATTTTATATACCCAGGGGTCTTGCAGATTTCAGCCTGACTCCATCATCAAGATGGGATGCAGGCCTGGGGGGGGGGGGGGAGCGGGGGGGAGTGGGGGTGGAGTAGGCATGGGAGCTTGGTTGCCTTCTCTTCAATGCCCTGATGGAATAAGGGAGGTGTTTTCCTAATGTCCTAACTGCTTCTGTAGGAATAGGGTCATTTGAACTCCCCTCACATGGAAAACCATTTGCATGTTTCACGTTGGAGTCTAACAGTGCATGGGGCAGTGGCAGGGAAAATTCCCATGTTACTTACTTAGATACCATGTTACTTACTTAGATACCACCACTGCAGAGAAGACACACGCTACTTAGGAGGTAGTTATATTTACCATTGTGATTTTTTTGGGTCATTCATGAACATTTCAATAAGGTTCTAATTCTAATATTTCTAATTGTTATGACCTTCAGTTTACCACAAAAAGGCATTTTCTACTTATGGGCAAATGGAAATTATAATACAACTTGAGAAAAATAATGCAGCTGTAACCCATGATTTTTCTTCATTTAGCTTGAGGTTGGGACGCTATCTCTAGGGACATCCTCAGTGGGGTTCTGGTAGGTATGCTGGGTCTGGTGACTCTCTTCCCACTGTGTGGCCTCCACTCCTCAGAGCCGAGAGCTCCAGGATATATCCTCTTTCTTTAAAAAAAAAAAATACATTTTTATTGATTTCAGAGAGGAAGGGAGAGGGAGAGAGAATAGAAACATCCATGATGACAGAAAATCATGGATCGGCTGCCTCCTGCATGTCCCATACTGCACAAGCCCACAACCAGCGCATGTGCCCTGACTGGGAATCGAATCATGACCTCCTGGCTCATAGGTCAATGCTCAACCACTATGCCACGCAAGCTGGGCGATATATCCTCTTTCTATGCTGACTTCCAAAGAGGAATCCCAGACACTGTTGCCAGGTCCTGAGTGAAGTTCTAAGTTACAGGCTCCTTTGTCTTTCTTTCCGAAACACTAATTTAGCATTCACTGAATACTGCTTATAGATATCTGAAATGCTTACATTTTATTTCTAACTAAAAACAAAAATGGACTCAATCATTTTACTTAGGGACATGCTTGGTGCTTAGTCATCAGGATACCCTGAAGCCCTTAGTCATTCACACCTCACAAGTCTGTGTGCTTGAGGAGGGCAGCTGCAGCTGCTACTCCACAGGAAGGCTCTGTTCCCCAGGGAGGCATGGATGTCATGGTGACGTTTGTGACACAAGAACCTGTGGTTTTTGCCTAAAAGTTGCTGTTTTTTAGCCAGTTGTAGCCAAGTGACCTTAGAGCCTGTACAGGCTGGACAGTGACCCAGTTGGCCACATCCGGTTCCCTCCGCCCTGTTCAGATGGGAGAACTCCGTCAGAGGATGACACAAGGTGACAGTGGCAGAGAATGGCATGTCCCCCATGCAAGGGCTTCCTGTAAAGGGAGGCGCTGGCTGACTCGGTGGCATTTGACACATAGTGAGATAAAACCCCGGACAGGGTCTTCAAAAATGCAATGAAACTATAATAGAATTGTTAAGTAGCTAAGGTGAGAAATGGTCTTTTCCTAGTACTTTCCTAGAATCATTGATTGGCTGCCTCCTGCACACCCCTACTTGGGGATGGAGCCTGCAACCCGGGCATGTGCCCTTGACCAGAATTGAAACTGGGATCCTTCAGTCCAAAGGCCGACGCTCTATCCATTGAGCCAAACCAGCTAGGAGCAGCGGTTCTCAACATGTGGGTCGCGACCCCTTTGGCGGTAGAACGACCCTTTCACAGGGGTCCCCTAAGACCATCCTGCATATCAGATATTTACATGATGATTCATAACAGTAGCAACATTACAGTTATGAAGTAGCAACGAAAATAATTTTATGGTTGCGTCACAACATGAGGAACTGTATTTAAAGGGCCAGAAGGTTGGGAACCACTGACTCACTGGGGCCTTAGTACTCTTGTAATTCCTCAGGATAAGCAGACCTTTGATGATGTTGCCTGCACGGTCTTATCTCCTTCAGTGGAAGCTGGGTTTGTGCTGAGATTTGAGAGTGAGAAGAAAATTATTCAAAGACAGCTTCCCAGTGTGGATGCTCTTATGTCTCCCCTCCACAGTGAATCTGGGCTGGGCTGGCGAGCAGTTGGCTTCAGCAGAAGTTAGTCTCTCAGGCAGGGCTTGCACCTTTAGGAGCCTTTAGGGGTCTGGCAGTCTCCTCATTTGTGCTTTGGGAGGCTGAGCAGCATGAAGTAGGTCGGTGGAGAGGGAGAGATCTGGATGAGGCAGCCCCTGCTGTCTCCTGAGGTTTCGGGCTGTGACTGAGCTGCCTTGAACGTCCCCCCCCCCCCCCCGCCCCCGCCCCCAGATGAGGCCCTCCTAACACAGCCACCACCGAACATGTGGTCGGTCCACCCCCACTTGTGAGAAATGATGAATGAGTGCTGACTTAAGCCACTGAGTGTTGGAGTGGTTTACCTTGCATCAAGAGATCACAGACCGAGATCAAGCAGGCAAGTCTTAGGACAAAATTCAACCGCAGCCCATGCAGTGGAACAATAAACCCCACTCCTCGGCCTGTCCACACCAGCACAGATGAGAGGCTCCCTCCCTGGGACCAGGTGAGGCCAGGCCAGCAGGGGTCTGGGCCGGCAGCACTCACGATGTCACGGATGGATGCAAACTTCACAGTGGCTGTGTCCCCATTTCAGGCTCAATGACAGCAGGACTGTTACAGACATAGAGACCCAGGTCTTGGGGTTATCGGGTCAAGGTGCTTCCAGTAGTGTCCTCCAGGGGCCCAGCATCCCCAATCAAGCCCACCATCTCGGGAGGATCCCAGGCTCAGCTCTTAAAACACAGGGGCCAATTCTCTAAGTTTCCCGTGGCCACCACAGGAGGGTGTGTGTGCTGGAGGAGGAATTCTTCCCTTGGTCAACACCTCTCTGACTGAAGACCAACTTTTGAGTTCCAAGAGTGCAGCCAAGAGCAGACCCCTCTCCCTGATTGAGCAGGCCTTTCAGAGGAGAGCTGAGGCAAGGCTGCCCCTGTCCCCCCGGCCCTGGCGTAGGAAAAGAGACAGCTTCCTGGTACCCCTGTGAGGGAGTCCCCTGTGTCTGCTGACAGGGCAGTGACTTCGGGTGCTTCTCTCAGAGGCATGGGGCCTGCTTCTGCCTGGACCTCCTGTGGGGAGAGGGCCATGATGGTGCTGCCCGCTGACGGGCTGAGCCCTGGAGGCCACATCTCAGTGCAGGAGAATAGCAGGCGCCGTTTCCATCTCTCCCTCAGAGGCATCATGGACCCCGTGCAGCTTCCCTCTGGGAAGCCTGCAGGTGACTGCTAGTTATGGGCAAGGCAACCCATGCTAGTCCCCGAGAATACAGATCTCTACCTCGGGGACAGGGTGGAGTCTCGCCTCCCCTGGGTGGTCAGTCTGATGGGGCAGCAGGTGTCCCTGTGGCTTACTACTTACACATGTGGCTCTGGGATAAAAAGACAACACAAAAACCCTCCACCCCTGAGCCTGACTGGACCCGTCCCTTCCGCCTGAGCTCCCTGGGGCCCTCATTCACCTGACTTCTCGTTATTCAGTCGCCTGTTTCTCAACTGTGTTCTCCGGGCTAAACCCTACCCTTGCCCTTGTGTCAGCCCACATCCCACCTTTTCTTCAAGACATAGCGCAAGGCCACCTCCTGTCCCGGCTTTCCCCTACAGATGGATCCTCTCTCTGCCCCGCGAGGCCTCTGTGTTTGTATATCTTCCAAGTTCCTGGAGGGCGGAGCCCCCGTCCCACACAGTCCATGGCATAGTACATTCAGCTGGATTTTCAAAGGTCCAGTGAAATGCATGCGGCTCAGCCCAGAAGCCAGCTCTAGGAGACAGAGGGGGGCTGGGCTCTGGTGTTGAGGAGGATTCTGAAGGGCAGAGTTAGCACTGCCTGCTGGGGCGTGAGGGGCGTGAGCAGGGCTCAGGCATTTAACATCTCTGCTCCGGCCTATCCTTACTGTCTAGGCCCAAGCCTCCTCGTTCCACTTCTCCCCTCAAGACTTCTAGTCTTTGACATGACAAGACTGCTGTGGATTAAGAGACGTATCATAAACTGTCCAAAGTGGCCACCTCTTTCTAGGACAGGTAACATAAAAGGAGGAGCTTAGACAGAATAATGGGATGTAGTCAGGCCAGCCCTCTGAGGTGCCAATCTTATGTGAGAATCAGGCCTGTCCAGGAAACACATTTACGGTCGGGGTTCCTGTAACTTGGCAGTGCCCACGAGGGTGACATGAAGGTTAGAAACAGAGATTGCACCATGAATAACAACAGCGAGTTCATTTATTTGTTTGTTTGTTTATTATTATTTTTAATCCTCATCTTTATTTATTATTATTTTTAATCCTCATAAAAAAATGAGGATTTTTTTCCCCATTGATTTTTAGAGAGAGAGGAAGAGAGAGGCAAGGACAGAGAGAAATATCATGTGAGAGAAACACATTGATTGGTTGCCTCCTGCACAAGCCCTGACCAAGGCCTGGGCCAGGGAGGAGCCTGCAACGGAGGTACGTGCCCTTGACCGGAATCGAACCTGGGACCCTTTGGTTAGCAGGCTGATGCTCTATCCATTGTGCCAAACCAGCTAGGGTGACAGTGAGTAAATTTCAAGTGAGGACAAATAAACTCCTAGACATAAAGGTCAGATTTGCCTCTCCCTGCCCGCTGCGGGGGACACACATCCCGGGATGAGTGTGATCCTGGGCGTGAGCAGGTTGAGCTCCTGCAGGCGGTGAGTCCTGTGCTGAGAAGCTGCAGCCCAGGGGGGGCGTGGCTGTGCTGAGGTTTCCTGCGAAGGCCCTGCTCCCTGGAGGCCGGTCTTGTGAGAAGTTTATCTGGAAGGTGGTCCTAGGGAACAGGAGCTGGGCAGGGCTGGGCAGGGCTGGGCAGGGCTGGGCAGGGCGGGGCAGGCAGGGAGCACAGCACAAGGGTTGTTTTCAGGGACCTCCCAATGTCCCTCCCAAGGACATGCCTGCATTCCCTAGCTCCTAACTGGGGGGCCCCACCCCAACATGCCCCCCAGGATGGCACCTGAACTGGACTAAGTAGGCGTGTGCTGAGAAAGGGGGAAATCAAAGAGCAGAGGGGAGCCCACCACAGCCGGTGTGACTGCAGTCTCCATCCCAGGTCCCTGTGGCTGTAAGGTCACCCCTTAGCCCCTCACTTTCACCCTGACCTGAGCCTCTGGAGGACACAGCATGTGGATGTGGAGCCGCTGGCAGGAAGCTGGCAGAGGTCACAAGGCAGAGGCACGCACCGCCTCGCTCTGACCCGGGAAGGAGGACCCTGGGCCGGCAGCAGGACCACTGCCCAGTGTCCAGGCTCTGCCCACACCTCACGGTGGCTCTCGGGCCTCAAGCAGAGCATGCATCCTCTTCGGCCCTGGTTTTCCAGCTGCGTTGTTTGTGGTGTAAGAGGACTGTCAGGGCAGCTCTAAGAAGATGTGAGAGCCACGTCCACCTTTCAGCGTTCCGCACAGGAGAGGCTCATGCTGTGCTGGCCGAGGACAAAGCTAGCAACACAGCGGGGCGCACACCCAGGCGCCTGTTTTGCCAACCAAACACTGAGAAACCTCTCATAACTCCGGTCCTAACATTTCCCCCTGAGAGAGAAGGTGAGTGTGAGAGTGTGTGTGCAAGTGTGTGAAAGTAAAAGAGTGTGAGTGTGAGGGTGTGCGAGTGCATGGCAGTATGGTACATGTGTGATATGTGTGTAGGTGTGTTAAGTTTGTGTGTGTGTGTGTGAGTGTATGTGTGAGGGTGTGTGAGTGAGAGTGCATGGCAGTATGGTACATGTGTGACATGTGTGTAGGTGTGATAAGTTTGTGTATGTGAGAGAGTATGTCTGAGTGTGTGTGGGTGTATGTGTGAGGGTGTGTAGTGAGAGTGCATGGCAATATGGTACATGTGTGTAGGTGTGATAAGTTTGTGTGTTATGTGTATGTATGTGAGAGTGTGTGTGAGTGTGTGAGTGAATGTATGTGTGAGGGTGTGTGAGTGAGAGTGCATGGCAGTATGGTACATGTGTGACGTGTGTAGGTGTGATAAGTTTGTGTATGTGAAAGAGTATGCCTGAGTGTGTGTGGGTGTATGTGTGAGGGTGTGTAGTGAGAGTGCATGGCAGTATGGTACATGTGTGATATGTGTGTAGGTGTGTTAAGTTTGTGTGTGTGAGTGTATGTGTGAGGGTGTGTGAGTGAGAGTGCATGGCAGTATGGTACATGTGTGACATGTGTGTAGGTGTGATAAGTTTGTGTATGTGAGAGAGTATGTCTGAGTGTGTGTGGGTGTATGTGTGAGGGTGTGTAGTGAGAGTGCATGGCAATATGGTACATGTGTGTAGGTGTGATAAGTTTGTGTGTTATGTGTATGTATGTGAGAGTGTGTGCGAGTGTGTGAGTGAATGTATGTGTGAGGGTGTGTGAGTGAGAGTGCATGGCAGTATGGTACATGTGTGATATGTGTGATATGTGTGATATGTGTGAGTGTGACTGTGTGAGTGTGTGAATGAGGGTGTGGTTTTGGTTTGGGGGACTCTGCCTTTCCCCCTTAGGCTCTGAGAATGGGGTAGAGACAAAGGAAAACATCAAACAGTCTGAAAACCAGTGTTTTCCAACGTGTGGCACTGGAACCAGCTGTGTCTGCATCTTCTGGGAACTTGCTAGACATGCAAATCCTTGGCCGCCCCCCAAACCTGCTGGCTCAGAAACTCTGGGGGTGGGACCCACTATGTGAGTTTCAACAAGCCGTGAGGCGATTCTGATTCATGCTCGCGTGTGAGAACCACTCTTCCAAATACAAGGAAAATGTCTTTCTAAGAAGGACGGCAATAGAAGCTGCCCTACCTTTCCACACACGGAGTGCGTGCCACGTCTCCAGAAACATTGTAGAGAAGGCTGAATAAGCATCAGGCATGTTGCGAAGGAAGTGACCACCTCATGTAGGAGTTCCCCTGAAATCACTTATTTGGCCACTCACTCACTCACTCACTCAGCAAACGTATCGAATGGTGGGATCTCGTAGTTTGCAAGGTGACCTGTGACAGGCATGGAAGTGTAATGTGGACTCCCTGTCCCCACTGATACGTACCCTCGACCCTGTGAGGTCCCCACAGCCTGCTCTTCACGCTGTCTTTCTGGTCACTGCTGTCTGTTTTGACAGCCAAACACTGAATCACCTCCCATGACTCCTGTCCTGACAGTTCCCCATGGACCTCACACAGGACGGAGGATGAAGCTACGGGGCCCTGACTATGCACATCACACACGAAAGCCCGAGTGAGCGGACTGTGGCAACTTCCCGTCTTGCATCTGATGACGCTACTCTCTTGGTCCCTATGAGTCACTCCTTGTCACCCTTGTCACGTTAGTCATTCACTGGGGCTCGGGATCTAGCAAAGGACTCCTTGCTTGGTGGGCGGAGAGATGGGGGGGGGGGGGCAGGATGAGGCTGAACATCTCATCATGGAGATAGTCCTGGGCAGACGATTTCTCAAACAGATGAATGTTCTAGACAACTGAAAACAACCAGATAACAAAGCCTATAGTTATTGCACAAGCGGTGCACATTTGTCAGAGGAAGGTTAGCAACAGGGATGAACAAAACCAAGACAGACGACTTACACTTCTCTAAACTTCACCACCCGGAAACAATTTGCTATCACCATGGCGACATGGTGATTTTCTAGGTGTTTATGTGAGTGCATGTGTGAGCATGCGTGTCAGTGCAACTATAGCCTGCTTCTCCATATAAAATATGCTGTGACTGTCTTTCTATGTCAATAAATTTACGTCAGCAGTTTTAAAGCTGCCCAACACTCCACTGGCATGGATGGAGGTTTTCCTAAAACTGCAACTACTTTGAACTAAATCCTTCAAAACTGTCACCCCACACAGTCTCCTGCCTGCTTCCCCTCCTCTCCCCTAATCAGAGGGAGAACAGGACATCAGTTTCTCTCCGGGGAGGCTCGGGTTCACCATTACTCAGCCTTCAGTTCCACTGTTATTCAGCCCCACACAGAATTTCAATAAGGCGTGTTTGTTAGAAGAGACCCCAGAGGGGACTCAGGAGGGGCTCTGGTCCAGCCACAATGAGCTCTGGCCCTTGGGCATGCAGCTAACCACTCTGGGCCTTGTTTTCCTTAAGTCTAGTTTTACGTTTTTAATATGTCTTTATTGATTTTAGAGAGAGGAAGGGAGAGAGATAGAAACATCTATGAGGGAGAAACATGGATTGCATACCCCTACTGAGGATGGAGCCAGCAACCTGGGCATGTGCCCTGACGGGGAATCGAACCGGTGACCTCTTGATTCGTGGGTTGATGCTTGATCACTGAGCCACACCAGCTGCGCTGTTTTCCTTATTTTTATTAAGAGGCAGGCTTCCCAGCTGTGCCTCATTGCTTCCTGCCTGCGACGGGCCTGCAGCTGCCCTCAAGGGTCTTCTTTCTCCTCCCCACAAACAGAGGGCGTAAGGCAACCATTGTGCTCTCAGTCTCGGCCAGTCCTCATCTCGGTTTCTGATTCTGGGAGACGGAAAGGATTTTGTCTAAAGCAAGCCTGGGTGATGAAAGGGACGCTAGGTCCCCATCGTAAATGAGCCCCAGGAGACCTGCCCCAGCCGGTGATGAGCAGTACCTTCAGGCTGATCTCAGGCAGGACAGTCCTGTTCACTCAGACCCCCTGCAGGACTGGCCCAAGTAGCAGTTCTCCTTTGGAGATGAACCAATGGGAGGGGAGCTAACACAGTCTCAGAATCGCACCCCAGGCGTTGCATCCACCTCCCAGGTACATTCTGTGCATTGGAACTTGTGTAGGTGGAGCCCTGTTCACATGCTGTAACCAGCACCCTTACAGTTTGCCGGAGGGAATGCAGGGCGATAGGCCACTGTTCACCCCTGGAATGTTATTTTTCCTAACGAAGTCTTTGTACTAGAAAGCACCTTAGTTGTTGACTGCTTGCTGGCTGCTTGACCTGGAGTAGAGAGGGCAAACAGGAGGGAGAAGATGATAGATGATGATATTTTTCTCCCAATGTCCCACACAGAATTCTTCTCTTATGTTTCTCTTTGGCCTTGCAGTTCTGCACAATAAATATGTCTCCTTGATTTTCTTTACAGAATGTCCTTTCCTACCCATATACTCATGGATTCTAAAACCTGCCCTGCCCCTGGCCCAGACTACCCAGGACCTGACCCTCAGAAACTGTCTCCTGAGACCTGCCACTTCCCAAGGATGAGACATGACAAAAAATAAATAAATGGCGATCCTTGTGTGGGGTGCCCTTAAATCGATCGCTTGATTAATTGGAGCGGATGTTACAGTCCTACGAGGAAGATTTTGCAAATTTGTGTGGTCTGAACAGACAAGTCTATGTAGATTACTTTGGGTTTATCTTGGCTTTGCCCAGGCGATTTGGCTCTGATAAGAGACCTCTAGCTGAGTGGTTCTGGCTTCTGAGAAGTGGAGGCATTGTTGATCTGATCCTCCAAGAGAAGGGCCACTTCTTATGTGGCTCTGTTATTTCCTTGAGATCTCAAAATAGTACCTTTACTCATCCAGTAACATTCATTTATTAAGCGTCTGTTAAATGCTTGATAGAAGCCAGACATTGCAGTAGGTGGTCCCGTATTGGAACGAGTAAAGGATCAGCTCATTGCAGATGACCTTCATCATTCTTCAGAGAATTAGAGATATGATCCAGCACCATTCAAATGAGATGCAATCAATTTATATCTGTTGTGTTAATACATAACTAAATAGATAAAACAGTGATTATTCTTTACTCCCTCAAGATCTGTTTTCCCTCAATTTTCCATTTCAATCAAACTCTCCCATCTCTATAAAAGCTATTTCCATGGAACACTTTTGAAAATGAATGGCACATTCCTGCCCTTTTAAACAAGGTGTTCTTGCTTGGGCTTTAAAATTTTATTTTACTTGTTTTATACTGTGCTGTGTTGGGTCCTCTTGTTGCGATGTCCTTGGGAAAGCCGCCGGCTGGACATCCTTCACCTGAGGCTGGGGGGCTCCCCTGGCCAGGCGGACACTGCCCTGTGCGGAGCCTGACCAGCAGCATGGCTCTAGCACAGTGATTTTCAAATCATAAGAGGGACATCAGTGTGTGGCAAGAACTTTTCACACATGCAATACCTGACTACCCAGCCAGGGGCACCAACCTCTTCTTCTTGGATTGTCAAATTAAAATGTGACAACAGCCAACACAACAGTAGCCGTCTGGCGTGAATGAACCAAAATTGTACCTATGTGTTTTTTGTCAGATTGGCAAAATACATATTTTTTGGTGCACTGCAGAATTTTAGTAATTAGTTTATGTGTGCCATGAGATGAAAAAGGTTGGAAATCGCTGTTCTAGCATGTTCCCTGCACTGGCATCTGTTGATCTAAATATATATATAGATATATATAGATATATTTGATTTCAGAGAGGAAGGGAGAGGGAGATAGAAACATCAATGATGAGAGAGAATAATTGATCTGCTGCCTCCTGCATGTCCCCTACTGGGGATCAAGCCTGCAACCCAGGCACGTGCCCTCATTGGGAATTGAACTGTGACCTCCTGGTTCATAGGTTGATGCTCAACCACTGAGCCACACCGGCCAGGCCACTTTCCACCTTAGGAAGCCACAATGATGAGACCTGGTTGAAGAGCCTGGCACGCAGTCCCTTCGGCAAGGTTTGCTAGGCTAAGAAGTCATGTCAGGGGCCCCCTTCGAGGCTGACCATCAAACCTGCTCTGTCACGTCTGCATACCTAGGGCCCAAACCCTACTCCTCAGGCCTTCCCTGACCACCCTGCCACAACATCATGGCCTACCCCTGGGGAGCCCCCTACCCCTTTCACTTTTGTTTCTTGCATTTACCTACATGGGGACCCCATCCCCATGTCGAGGTGCCCACTAGAAGGTGATCCCTGAGCAAGGGGAGTGACCTAGTTTGTTTATTGCCTTTCCCATGAGGAGGGGTACGAATAAATCCATCATTCCAGACGGGGTCCCTCGTTTTTCTCCCAGCGCTTCTGAGCTGCAGTGCCAGGTCTGCTGACTTTGAGGAAAGGAGGGTCCAAGTTCTCACAGGTTGGCTGAGCTGGTCACCTGAGTGCTTTTGTCTAGTGTCCTGTCTCAAAGGGTCTCAGCAGGAGGTACTGGGAAGTGGGGGCAAGAGGCAGAGGAGTCCCACTTTCCCCCCAAATGCCTGGTCATCTGCCTGCTGGGCCCTCAAGCCTCAGCTCAGCATTCAGCTCCTCCCTTCGGTGCCCCCTGAAAGCAAATGCAAGTGTCCTGTCCTGCACCTAAGGCTGCCCTTTGGATCGCTGCCTTTAGGTCACTTACTTAGTGTCTGCCCTCAACATACTGTGAGGGCAGGAGCAGGTATGTGTTTGTAACCCGAGCCCTGGACACAGATGCTCCATGAGTGTCTATAGGCTCACATGTTCCTGAACAAGAGCTGGGCCAATGCCTGCAGGTGGATGGAGGCAAGGGAAGGGCTCTTCCCAGGACGGTTTCTCCTGCGGACTTTCCAGCCTGGGCCTCATCTACTGAAACACAGCCTGCTCAAAGGCAGGGTCTTGGTTGCATGCAATGTTTCCACGTTCCTCCCCCCGTGTGGCTGCAAGGGCTACAAGACCGCTCCGTGATGAAGCTGCCTCAGCTGACCCGGAGCCCTGGGCTGGGTGTTGAGAGGTCATTGAGCTCAGTGGAGGGGCAGGCCCAGGGTGTCCACATCTCGCGACACTCAGCCCCCCGAGTCGCCCTGTGAGGAGGGGAGGCCAGCCCTGTGCTGTTTCCTGGAAAAGCTGACCCTGTGGACACCTCCCAGCTTTAGCGAATAACATTAGGTCATGGGGTTTATAATGGCTCATGCCTCCCGATTTAACTATTTTTAAAGTACATTTTTGGATTTTCTTTTGAAATAATCTTGTGAGCTCTACTTCCACACTGAATACCTTAGAGATCACTACACTGACCCTGGGGTTACAAAGAAATCATTAAAGTAGAGAAAATCAAGTACTACTTTAGGGCAGAAGTAAACATCTGAACTTTTTAAAATGAGGTACTAACCCACGATTGGGTAATGTAAGAATCAGAAAAGTGGCAGTGCTGCGGGTGGAGTGAGAAATTCCATCTAAACGGAAGCTGCCTTACCTTAAGAAAGGGCATCGTCATGAAAGTCATAGCACGATTAACTAGAAATACAACTCAAAACTTTGAAGGGACATAGGCACCCAAAATAAAGAAAACATACATCACAAACCAAACAGTGTGCGATTTGGTAGTGTTCATTTTACATTGTTGTGAAATCAATCTCCAGAAATCATTTCCTCTTGCAAAACTGACTCTCTCGTCCCCATTGCACAATAACTCCCCACGCACCGTTCCCCCAGCCCTGGCGACCATCATTTTCCTTTCTGTCTCTATGAATTGGACTATTGTAGGTACCTCATATAAGCCAAGTCAAAGCAGTATTTGTCATTTTGTGACTAACTTATTTTACTTAGTATAATGTCCTCAAGGTTCATCAGTGTTGTAGCACCTGTCAAAATTTCCTTCCTTTTTAAAGACCGAATGATGTTCCATTGTATGTGTATGTCATATTGTGTTTATCCATTCATCTGTTGATGGACACCTGGGTTGATTCCACCCTGTAGCTATTGTGAATGATGCTGCTGTAAACATGAGTGTACAAATATCTCTTTGAGACCCTGCTTTCCATTCTTTTGGGCTTATACTCAGAAGTGGAGTTGCTGAAAGATATGGTAATTTTAATTTTTAATTTTTTGAGGAGCTGTTTTGTATAGCAGCCACATCATGTTACATTCCCATAAGCAATTAACAAGTTCCCACTTTCTCCACATCTTCTCTAACACTTGTTATATTCTATTGTTTAAAATTTGGTTTTGTTTGTTATCTTGGCTAGTAGCCATCCTAATGGGTGTGAAGTGGCATCTCATTGTGGTTTTGATGCATTTCCTTAATGATTAGTGATTCTGGGCATCTTTTCATGTACTTGTTGACCATTTGTGTATGGAGAAATGGCTATACAAGGGGATTCCTTTGCCCATTTTTAATTGTTTTATTGTTGTTGAGTTGTAGGAATTCTTTATACTGTCTAAATATTAATCCTTATCCGGTATAAGATTTGCAAATATTTTCTCCCATTCTGTAGAGTGTCTTTTCACTCTATCGATTGCATCCTTTGATACACAATAGTCTTTATTATTGACCTAGTCCAATTTATCTGTTTTTACTTTTGTTGCCTTTGCTTTTGGTGTATACCTAAGAAATCATGTCATGAAGTTTTTCCCCTATGTTTTCTTTTAAGCATTTTATAAGCATTTGAAACATTTGATCTATTTTGAAATGATTTTTATATATGGTAAAAAAGAAGGGCTCAACTTTATTCTTCTGCATGTGGAGATTCATTTTTCCAACATCATTTGTTGAAAATACCATCCTTTCCCTGTTGAATGATGTTAGCATTCTTGTTGAAAATCATTTGACCATGTATGTGAGGGTTTGTTTCTGGGCTCTCTGTTATGTTTCAGTATCACACTGTTATGATCACTGTAGCTTTGTGGTAAGTTTTGAAATCAGGAAGTGTCCATCTTTCAACTTTGTTCTATTTCAAGATTGTTTTGTTACTTAGAGTCCCTTATTTTATATGAAATTTAGGATGGATTTTTCTATTTCTGCAAAAAATGCCATTAAGATTTTGATAGGTATTACATTGACTCTTTGGGTAGTATTAACATATTAAAAATATTATTTTACAATCCATGAACATAGGATGTTTCTCCCCCCGCCCCCCCCCCCCCCCCATTTGTGTCTTTTTTAACTTTTCAGTAGTTTCCTATAGCTTTTAGTGTATAAGTCTTTCACCTCCTTGGTTAATTGTATTCCTGAGTATTTCTTTCTCTTTGACGCTATTGTAAATGAAATTGTTTTCATAATTTCTTTTCACATTGTTCATGGTTAGCATGTTCTGTGTAGATGGGCAGGGAGGTAGGCATGACTTAGAACCCTGACTTTGTACAACTGGAAGAGACCAGGCAGCCTTGGTCAGAGCTCAGATTTTTCCAGAGAAAGGGACTCAAGTCCAGAGAAGTCCACTGTCCGCAGTGTCTGTAGACTGACCCGTGCCAAAGAGCAAGATTCAGGCTCCAGAACTCCCCCACCCTGCCCAATGCCTATGCCTTCCAATAAAAGGTGCTGAAAACTCAACATCCACACCTGATAATGGCTACTGATGTCCAAAGTGAGTCTGCACTGTGTCAGTGATGCCTGTGTAAGGCAAATACAATGCACTGATTCTAATGGCCCCTAATTCTTGCCCAATCTCTTTCAGGCTTTAGTTGGAATACATTGAATTGGTAGATAAACACAAGTTAGGAAAAACCTTAGCTGAAATCCCAGTGTGGCCCCTTAGAAAAAAGCCACACCATTTCCATCCACAAAGAAGATGACGGTCACTGACCCAGCAGCCACATGTGACACTTGTCCTGGGCAATGAGGGAATGCCTTTGCTGTCACTGCAAGTGGGCTCCTCACATGGCCTGTGTACTCAGAGGTCTTATCTCCAGGGCAAAGGCAGTCATTTCTGGGGATGGAGACCCACCCTCTATTGTCAGTCCTGTCATCTCCTGAGTCTCTAAACTCTGCAGCCCCAAACGGAAGCCCCCAAGGAGGCTGTGGGCGTTGACGCTGGTGAGGGAGGGTCCTTATCTGCAGCCACACTTCTGGAGCCAGGTCAGTGACCTCACCAGCCTTGACCTTCCCCGCTGACTTCTCAGTTCCTGGAATTGTTAGGAAAACACATTGGAAATCTGAGGATGGCTGGGTCCCTTGGCGCTGCTGCTCCGGCACCGAGAAAGGGGGAGGTCAGCCTGATTGTGAGGCCTTGTGGCCCTGGAGCCCACCACTTCCGGGGTCAGAGGAGGCTTAGATTCCGTCTCCTTCTGCGGGTCTTGGTGCCTGGAATGTGGAAGCAGCCCAGGCCCTACAGCTCTAGACTGTTATGTTCTTGGACTCCAACCCTTCAAAGCTTTAGGGTTGGAATACTATATACCTCATTAGAAAGCTACCCACTTTTCAATATGAAACTCAGAAATGGAGAAAACAGAAAGGGAGGCTAAAAGAATCATTAAAAGCCAGCACCTTTCCAGCTCTCATTATGCCCCTGACACTGTGCAAAGGGCTTGACCTTCTGTGTCCTCACTTCATGATGAAAGTAACCCGGGAGACTGCATTGCTATTACCCCCATTTTACCAATGAGCGACGAAGGTGCAAGGCAGCTGCGCGTCCAGGACCAGCCTCATACACTTCAAGGTCCTTGTTCACAAATCATTAGTCATTTCAAGACGCTACAGCAGGGCATTAAACCCAGTGCAGGCCCTCTGCTCATGAACAGTGACTGCACAGGCCGGGTGCCTGGCCATCCCTGCCCCAGGCTTGCCTTGGGGAGTGGAGAAGGCAGCCTATGCATGAGGCCTGTGCAACGTGGTTAGATCATAACCACATTGTTATGTGGCAAGTTTCATTACAAATGGGTATTTTCCCCTTCTCTTTTGCACTGGTTCCCTGTGTGTGTGTGTGTGTGTGTGTGTGTGTGTGTGGTGGGGAGGGTCTTGCAATCCTTTATTCATTCCACAAATATTCTCTGAGTGAGGCCGATGGCAGCGCGGAGCTGGTGTTGGTGCAGGAACTCTCCTGCCTCCCGTGGCTCAGATTGTAGGGCCCGAGTCTCCCTGTTGGAGGACAGGGAGCAGGTCTCACCTGCCCGGCTCAGAGTTGATCTCTTTCTCACCATGGAACGGGACCCGCAGGGGTACAGACTAGTTCCAGATGCAAAGCACGGGCCCAGCTTTCCACTGTCCGAGAGCTGCTGGTTGCTCTCGCTCTGAAAAAATAGTTTTCTGATCCTCTTGAAACATGGAGCAGGAGGCACTTTTGTTGGCCATTAAGGACTAGTCTTTTCTCTCCCGGGTTTGTGGTAAGTGCTTAATAAATGCTGTCCCTGTGGGCAGGAAGGATGAGCCGTGTGGCCACGCCCTGGGTCCAAGCTCTGGTTCTGCTGTTGCTGCAAGATGAGTTCTCGAACCTGCTCCTGTCACTGTCCCTCCCCTGAAAAATAAGCCGGGGATTTTAGTAGCTCCCTGAGGACCAAATGGGAAGATTACATCTCAGACTAGACTCAGTTTCATGGCCCAAATGCAGGACACACGTCATTTTGTGAGCTCTGGGCAAGTTCACTGGGACCTGCCTTCCAGGCCTAATAAATCCATGCTGACTTGATGCATGGGTTATTTTTCTTGGCCTTGAGAAAAAAAGATAAGGACCAGAAAATTACTCAGTGCATAATCCACACAACCAGAAAACAAACAGTAATTGTGCTGACGATATGATAACAAGAAACAGGACTTACCGGAATAAGGGATAGGGCCCCGGTAACATTATCTGCTGCTAGCCTAAGCGGGCAGTGGGTCACTTGAAGTTCTTTGTGATTCTCAGAATGCTTGACTAGTTATTTCATGTGCTAAATAGATTGTTGACCACGTTTCCAACTTGAAGTCAGCTTATCAGAAGGTTCTTGGGTTTAAGGTCAATTTCAGCTTGTGGATGCCACGCCAGTCTGACAAACATGCCCACTGCCCACTGCAGGAAACACAGGCTATGCTCATGTGGCTGAATCCTTGAGTTACTGCAGAAATAAATACCAATTTGTGGGGAAATGTAAGATTGGGTTATCCTCTAGTGCGCTTTAGGAACGCCTGAAGGAGGCGGCTGACGCCCGGCACCCTCTCCCAGCACCAACACCAGGAGCTGGCTTCTCTGTGCTTCTCCAGATGCCAGACATCTGGATGCAGACTGTGGTCAGTTACTCTCGATTGCTTCAGAGCGAGCCGCGTGCCGATCACACAGGCAGCATTTGTCCATCAAATCCATAGTATGACCTGTGAAGCTCAGTGTTTCCCCAAACTGCACTTCTTGGGACACCAGTGTCATATAGGATCTTAATGTGTTATTTAAAGAAAACAGTTTTCAAGGTTCATGGAGTTGGGAAAACACTAAAGTAAAACAGGTTTCTTAATTAGGAGTTGTTGTTGCCTTTAACATGCTAATATGTGTGTAATCACCCAGAGAGGCGAGTATACAGCTGCACTCAAACTCATTTGACAAAACACCCCAACTTTTTTTTACGGAATATCTTTTGACTTAGGGTGAAAAATACAGGACTCAAGGACAACAGTTTACTGCTAGGAAAAGGTAAAGAAGTGATTTCACACTTAGTTGTACTGTTTGTAGGTCTGATTTATTCTGTTGCATTTAAATCCTTGTCAAGGAAATGGAGTCAACAGAAGTTTTGTTAAAATTTATGTCCCTTGATTTTTTAATGTCTTTGTATCCTGTTCAGAAAATTCAAGCCCCGTCCACTTTTTTTTCCAAGCCAGTGTAGCGGGGTGCTGGGCCACCTGAGGATGGGGCCTCTGGATTTTGCTCTCAATTCTTCTGCTATTCTGGGGCTTCTGGGAAAGGGAATCACAGGAAGCCAAAAATGCTGGATAAACAAGAGGGACCATGGGGCTTTGTAAGCCTGATGTAAGTTTTGGCATACAATTTTGCCTTCCTAGTGCTTTTTACTGAGGCTGATACACACATGCCTGTGAGCTGGAGGGCCTCGGTCCATGAACCCTACACAGGCACCTACTTCCATCCATAGGCTCAGGGTGAGCTCTTACAGGACCTGTATCTCAGGTGGGGACCCCATCAGCTGCCCCTGAGATAAGCATGTTTGGGAGAGGAACCCCAAAAGTATCAGTTGGGAAGTGGGACAGTGAGACGGTGTAAAACGAGCTCCGACAGGGTGTGTAGGTGTTGCCAGTGGAAATAGGATTCTGCCACAGAGTCATGAGAAAAGCATTTCAGGGACTCATTCATAGAAGGTTTAGAGCGATTTCGTTGAAATTTATTGGAGCAAAAACAAAGCACTGCCCCCAGGTGCCTGATGTTTCATCCATGACCAGACTGCTCAGCTCCGTCTCACTGTGAACAAAGTTCAGCCTCTGGAACTGCGTGCCCCTGCTTGTCCTCACCAGTCCTCCCAGGGAAGGTCCAGGCCCAGAGATGCTGTGCCTGAAAGGGGAGGGCTACGTCCTCCATCTTGCCCCAGGGTAAGGGCTATGCCCTCCATCTTACCCTGGATCCTCCATTTTGGGGCAGCCATGTGCTCGGCAAGGAGCTTCTTCCTGGAAGCCTAAGCCTATGCTAGCCACACCCTGGACTTCTTTAAACTAACCAATGACAATCAAGGGAAGTGCGCGCCATATATATGACCACATCCTGTGCAACAAGACACCGACTTGCGCCTGGCCAATCGGCAGGGGCCACAGTCCTTTCTCCTCCCCTTACTCCAACCCCCCTATAAAACCTCTCTCCACACAGAGTTCTCTCTCTCTGCCACTTGGCTTGCCGTTACGTTGGTGAGTGTGGTCGGGGAGCCGAGCTAGCTTGAATAAAGACTCTTTGCTTTTGCATCGGACTCAGCTGGCTCCCTGGTGGGCTTTTGGGGATCTTGAAATCTGGGCATAACAGTGCCATTTCCCTGGCACTGGCGTCTGAAACTTCTGTGGTCTCGCTTAGTCTCTATCCCTCTCTGGCTACTTAACCTCTGTTCCCCTGCGGCCCACACGGCTGCCACAACCAGGTCCTCGTGGCTGCTACAGAGAGAGTTCATTTGAATGAACCCCTGGCCTTTGTTAAGCTTTGATTATATTTCCTTGGATTTGGGAAGGAGTAAGCTTTCTTTCAAACTAACCAGTCTTCTTCCCAGTTCTTTGGGGACTTGTGCTGGGCCCTTCTCTTATCCAATCCCTTTTCTGGATCTTCCCGGTTTTTTCGTCCTTGTCCTATCCAATCCTTTCCCCAGATTTCCTCAGATTTCCCCCTCTTATATCACCCTTTTGTCTCCTACTGCACATGCCTCAGCAGAGAGTTTTCCCCTTACTGTTTATCCCTCCGCCCAGTAATCTACGGGACAGGGCCTGCTGTTCCCTGGGACAATTGGAAAGCCAGTCCTTGCTCCCTACTTGGGAGACAGAGGGATGGTAATCCCCCTGGTGGGGTAATGCGGTTATCCCTTGCAGTGTCTGTGAGGCAGCCCCTTTCTAGTTAATCTGGTTTAATTAGATGTCTGACTCCATTTCCTCTTTCTTTCTTTCTTTCTTTCTTTCTTTCTTTCTTTCTTTCTTTCTTTCTTTCTTCCTTTCTTTCTTTCTTTCAATAAGAATAATATTTACTGAGTATTCATTACATGCCATGCATTATTCTACAAACTTTATATACATTATTTTTTATTAAAAAAATCTTTACTGTTGAAAGTATTACATATGTTCTCCTTATTCTCCCATTGACTCCTTTTAGCTCGACTCAGCCTCAGGCTCCAGGCCTTCACCACCCTATGGTCTGTGTCTATGGGTTATGTATATATGCATACAAGTTCTTTGGTTGATCTCTTCCTACCCACACACCCACCCATACCTTCCCTCTGAGATTTGACAGTCTGTTCCATGCTTCTATGTCTCTGCATCTATTTTGTTCATCAGTTTATTTTGTTCACTAGGTTCCACATATGAGTGAGATCATGTGATCCTTGTTTTTCTCTGACTGGCTTATTTTGCTTAGCATGATACGCTCCAGGTCTGTACATGCTGTCTCAAAGGGTAGGAGATCCTTCTTATTTTACTGCTGCATAGTATTCATGGTGTAAATGTACCACAGCTTTTTTATCCACTCATCTACTGATGGGCACTTGAAGTGTTTCCGGATCATAGCTATTGTAAATTGCACTGATAAGAACATAGTGGTGCATACATTCTTTCTGATTGGTGCTTTGGGTTTCCTAGAGGTGGGACCACTGGGTCAAATGGCAGTTCCATATTTAATTTTGAGGGGGAAATCCATACTGTTTTCCACAGAGGCCTCACCAGTCTGCATTCCCACCAGCACTGTACTAGGGTTCCCTTTTCTCCACATCCATCCTCGCCAACACTGTCATTTGTTGATGGTAGCCATTCTGACAAGTGTGAGGTAATACCTCACTGTCACTTTAATTTTCATCTTTGCCTGCAATACCTATAGGTTTATGTAAATTGCTCAGGTTCTTGAGGTCCCTTAAAATGTCTTGAGATTCATTCCTTGCCATCTCCCAGGAAAGCAACTTTTGTTCCTTACCTAGAAAGGCTGCCATGAACCATGTACATAAGCAAGTAGCAGGCTATTTCTCCAATGGGCTTTTATCAGCTTTAAAAGTCAATCTCAATTCCTTAAAGCTTTCTGGTGACATCCAGAGTCCAGGCATGTCTCTTTCAGACATGACATTCTATGAAAGTCTTGGTTAAGAGAACTACAATTGGAACAAGATTCTTATTGAATTCATACATATATTGCCATGGCTCACTCATATTCTGGAGGGATAAGGTAGGGAGAAAAATATAAAGCAAAGAAAATTCCTTGTCTTTTTAACAAAGTGGAAAAGGGCTAAACTCCAACTTTGCATTAAACAGCTAAAATTAAGCAGTTAGCATTCTTTAGATTGGCAAATGCATTTCATAACTTCTAAAAACATAGGCTCCTTGGTTGACAAACATACTCATACTTTTAAAAGACATACTTCTAGTGGACAAGTATTATCAAGCAAAACTCACTAATTTAGAAAGAAACAGCTGACATAAGATAAATGGATCTGTTCAGATGGCTTAGGTTTTTCTCTTTTGATAAGAATTACTTCCCATAAATTTGCATTTTAAAAGATAACCCAGATAAGAGATTTTGAAGACCAGGTATTTGCATCTTAAAGGTACTTGGGAAGAAATGCAAATTTCTAGAAGGACTTTGGTTTTGTAAAGCCAATGATGTATATTCCTTGAGGACTTAGGGTTAAATTTCTTCTAGTTGGTGAGGGGTCTCTCAGGGCTCTGTGGATGTAGGTGGTATTGTCTATTGTCTTTGGAGAGAGATATTTAATTGGGTAGCTAAGGGAGACATGAGCCTCCTCAGCTCTTCCCAGCCCCATGTTGTAAAACCAAAACCCGGGATAGTGTGCAAGCTCGATGCCAGCCTTGGCATCCCACGACCCATGCCTTGCCCATCCCGGATGGGGATGAAGGTCTTCCCGAAGATTGCAATATAGTTTATGTCCAGGTGTGGAGTGTGACCCCATCCTTGGAGGGCAGCCTTACCAACAGTCACGATGGTGATCAGCCACTGCTTCGTTGGATTCACTGTGCTTAGTTAGTTGGCCTTAATTTCACACAGGCAATTAGTATGGCCCATTTCTTCAATGATTTCCTGATGGCCTCTGGCCATAGCTGGCCTTACCAGAGGTTCCCACCCCCTCATGTCTGTCTGTACGAGGGGTGCCTGGTATCTTTGCTGCCTTGGGTGGAAAGGTGTGTCCTGTGTCTCTGGCCTTTAGTAGTTAGGCTAGTAACCTGTTGCCCTGCCTATTTCCAGTCCTGGTCCTTTAAGGTGTGAAGTAGGGAGGGGATAGCCTCCCTTAGGAGGGCAGGGAGTGTCCCTGTTAAGCCATCCCTGGGGCTCTTATGAAGGATGGACCTTTTTCCTGGTGACCTATGTAAGCTGGGCTGGCCAGAGACAGCACCCTGGGCCCTGGGAGAAAATCCTGTCAGTCTTCTCTAGGAAGATTATAAATTGTTGGGAACCTCTGTGTATGAGAGGGTGTAGGAGTTGTGAAAAAAAATTAACCAATGAGGAAGAGAGAGAGAGAGAGAGAGAGAGAGAGAGAGAGAGAGAGAGAGGCTTCCATGTGAGAGAGAAACATTGATTGGTTGCTTCCTGTACGTACCCTGACAAACCCGCAGCCTAGGTATATACTCTGATTGGGAATCAAACCAGCAAACTTTTGGTGTATGGGATGATGCTCCAACCAATTGAGCCACCTGGCCAGGGAATCATGGAGGTTCTTTTAAAGTCATTATTTTCCAGTTGGTTTAATATAAACCTTCCCATTTCTGTAAGTACTTGCAAGTAAAGGCTCTCTATTTACCTGCAGGGGCATTAATGAGGGCTGGAGTCTGGGAGTTTTTGGTATGGGAGGCACGATTTCCCATGTTTAAACAGATAGCCTGGGGAACTTGGTGCCCTGGACTCAGGAGGCTCCAGGGGCACAGATCACCAGCAGCTGTAGGGTTCAGAGTTCGGCTCCTGGGGTTTGAATCCTGGCTTTGGTCCTGATTAGCTGTGTGGTCTTGCTAAGTCACTCAGGCGCTGTGCATCACTTACTCCATCTGCATGAAGGGATTGATAACGGAAGACGGTGTCTGGTGCAGAGTAAGTGCTGCTTAGCTTTTAGCCATCACTATTACCATTGTTATTATTACTAATTTTAGGCCTCTTATAGACTTTATTGGGGAATAACTTATGGGCAGTAAGTTGCATCCATTTAAAGTGTTCATTTAAAATGTACAATTCAGGGAATTCTGATGATTTTACATACCTGTGCAAGCACTATCACAGTCAGGATGCTGAACATTTCCATTATCTCCAAAACATTCCTGTCTCCTTTGCTGATCATGCCTTCTCATTCCTCGACCCAGACAATCACTGGCCAGCGGTAGTCATTAGAGATTTGCTTTCACTCTGTGAATGGGATCACACATGGACTCTTGTGTCTGATCTATTTTACTCAATGTAATGATTCTGAGATTCTAATTGTTGCATGCATCAGTGTTACTACTGATTCAGAGATACTACTGAATGTGCGTGTCCCCCAAATTCATATGTACAAATCCTAACTCCCAATGTGTTGGAGCTGTCAGGAGGTGAAGTCTTTTGGGGGGTACATAGGTCATGAGGATTCTGCTCTATCATAGGAGCTTATTAGTGCCTCACAATAGAGATTCCGGAGAGATCCCTCCCCCATTCCACCATATGGGACACAAGGAAAAGCCTGCAACTTGGAAGGGGGCCTTCTCCCAAACATGCTGGCACCCTGGTCTCAGACTTCCAGTCTCTGGATGGTGAGAATTACATTTCTGCTGTTTAGAAGCCACCCAGCCTATGGCATTTTGCTTCTGCAGCTGAATGAACTGAAGTTTGCTGAAGACAAGGGGTTTGTTCTTTTTATTACTGCACGCACATTGAAATTCCCAGTGAGTTACCCCACATAGCCACCGGCACGCCTAGAGTCAGGAGACGCCAATACCAAGTGTTTCCGGACTGTGGAGCAGGCCTCCAAGACTGTGGGGCTGTACATATGTGCAACCACTTTGAAAAATCATTTGCAATTTCTTTACAGCTTACACATACACCTTCCATCCCACCGGAGGCTACCCCGATGGTTGAGAGACAACTGAATGCATGTCTTTATGACACGCACAACTGTTGCTGATGTTTAGCTTTTCTCCTTGAAACTGGCCATAGGCATCTCAAACACTGTACGTAGCCCTTGCCACAGCGCAGCCCTTGCCACAGCATATCCCTTGCCCGATCTTCAACACACTTTGGTGACTTGTCCAACAGGCTGTTGTGTGGGCGGTGGACAGAAGTGGCCTCTAGCCCACGTGTGCCAGGCACCAGAGCTTAGCAAGGGAACTAAGTTACACAATATTCCCATACACAAACTGAAATCAAGGCTATCAGCCATGTATACATATTTCAGTTCTCCCATAATGCAGTTTTCACAGCTTTATTCCTGAAGACCAATTTTGAAGGTAAAATTAACAAAAATCAAATTAGATAAAATATTTAAATCTTTGGACTATATCATAAAAACACAGATGGTTTTCCTTCACTGTAGCATATAATGTCAAAAAGGCTCACTTTTATAATTTATAGTTGGCAATGAACCCCAACACTGAGGCAGCTGTGGGTCACTGGTCTCAGGACCACACTGTGATGTTTGGCAAGTTCCCAAAGCATGTTGGATACATCAGCATGTTCTGATGATCTGGGGGGCAAAGGGGAGGTTGGGTCCCTGTCCTGACTCAGGGCCCCTTTACTCCCTGCTGCAGACCTTGATCAGGCCACCTTTCCTCTCTAGGCCTCAGTGGCTTCATCTATAAAATGGTAAAACAAAACAAGAAGCCAAATGCAAACCAGACCATAAGGAAGTAACACAAGAAACCCTACCTTGCCAGCGGTGTTGTGGATGCCCAGGGTGAAGTGCCAAAACTCTGTATCCATCAGCTGTGGGTGTCTGCACCCCTCAACTATGGTCATCAACAGGATGGTTGCATTCCTGGCCCAATTCTACACTCCTCCCTGGGCTCTTGCCCTCTGCCAGGTGACTTTGCTGTGCCCTCTCATCGTGGGCAGAGTGACTGTCTGATTCCCCACCCGGCGTCAGGCCATCAGGCTGGCTCTGCCAGCAGTACTGGCACATTAGTGAGCATGATGTGACAGAGGCACAGAGTAGATATGTGCACTGGGTTTAGTCTCAGCCGAGCGAGCCTGGAGCAAAGCCCTTGACCCCGTAGAAGCAGAAGTGAGCCCAGCTGATATTGGCCAAGGCCTACCTGCCCCTCAGACACATGGGGCATAATAATAAATGAGTGCTATTGGGATTTGGGGGTGGTTTGTTACACAGCAACTGTGGGCTGATATACCATGGGTATAAGACATTGTCATATGCGACTGTATTATGGGGGAGAAAATGAATAGTTATATGTTTATGGAGGAACAGATTTATCATTGAATTTAGGAATCATGGAGGAAGGATCTTTGGAGTTGCCCTTGAAAGCATGTGGGAGAGGTCAGAGGGGTGGAGTGGGGGTGGGGAGGGCAAAGGTTCTGCAGGTGCATGGCTCGGGGTCTGTGTGTTCAGCCCAGGAAGAAAGGACATGACCAGATGACTGTTGGTGTGTGTGTGTGTGTGTGTGTGTGTGTGTGTGTGTGTCCATTGTGATGTGCGCAGGGCCAGGTGGAACTGTGAGTTTTTACCTCTCATTGTCTTTGAGTGCAGCCCTTCCAAGCCCTGTCTGCAGGGCAGCATCCAGGCCACTCACACCAACATCACAACCTCGACCCATGCTGAGGTGGCCACGCCCTGCACAATGCTTCTGAAAGGGAAGTTTCTCACGTGTCTCTTTCTCCATAAATTGATCCCTCAGGTCACCCCCTCATTCTACAAGATGAGGAGCAGCTTGAAGGAAGGAGAAGGGGCTTTAGGAAGTGGGACGAAAACCAGGAGCAGATCCTGGGAGCCACGTCTGTGCCAGTCCCTATGCCACCTGCTGCCCAGTGCAGTGCAGAGAACAAGCCCAAACCCAAGTCTGAGCCCCGAGCTGAGGTGCAGTGCTGGACACGTGCGGTTGGGCTTGGCCACCCTCAACGCTACTCCTGGCTGCTACACGGGAAGGGGTGGGAAAGCCTTCGGAAACCTTTTCTTTCAACAGGAAGTCCTGAAGCATGCCAGCTTGGCAGCCAGCCTCCTAAGACAGGAGAAGGCTCAGGTCGGAGTGGCCAGGAGCCCGAGGTTGGGGACCCCTCTTAGTTAGTACCCCCACCACCCACCTTCCCAGACCTTGAGACAAGGATGCAGGTGGTATATATATGTGTGAGGCGGTCCCAGATGCACAGTGAGGGTGCAGTGAGAAGTGAGGCTGGTCAGGGGGGAGTGGACAATGGTGTGTTACTATGTGGGTTGCTCCTGGGCCCTAGGCTGGGTGCCATGGGTCCCTCTGGGGAGCTATGTGGACTGTGTCGGAGAATCTCTCCTCTATGTGAAGTCTCCGGTGAACTCAGCCCTTGTTTGAGAGTTGTCTTTGGAGGCTAAGCGCCTTCTGCCTGCCCTGCCCAAGGCTGGACAGGGCCTCACTGGGAAGCAAGACTGAGGGTCCCAGGGAGGCCAGCTCTGCCTCCACCGCAGCACAGGCCGACTCCCCAGGGAAGGAAGGCCTCAGGACCAGCCCCCATGGCGACTGCTCTGGAAACATGGGCATCCAAGCAAGCCAGTGGCCCCAGGGACAGAGAGAGGGCTGTGCCTGCTACATTGCCATTGGTGGGGCATTGGGAGCAAAGGCTGGAGGGGCCTCATCTCTGCAGAATTTCAACCTGGGTAGTTCATTCCTGGACTCAGGGTCATCTGACAGCAGTGACGGAGCACCTACCCTGCTGCGGACACCACAGGAGGCACAGGACTCCCGCTGGGGAGGGGTCTTCACTCCCGGACAGTTCAGACAGTAACCAGAGAAATGATGCACAGGAATAAAGGCAGAGGACACTACGGGTAACAGGCTCCTGTGGAGAAGGGGGTGGAGGGGCTTCTGAGCAGGTGCTGAGCTGATGTGTCTGGGAGAAGAGGAGCTGATGGGTCAAGGCCTTGCTGGTTCTAGAACAGTGAGGAGACTGTGTGCGGTTGGGGCAGTGCTGGGATCCAGCCCCTGCAGGTCCAGGGGTCCCCAAAGGTGTGGATGGAGTTGGCGAAGAAGGAATGACATGGAGACAGCATTCAGTTGATCAGCAGCCTAGCCAGAATCTCCAGCCAAGTTCTGTCCAGGTTCTCTCACTAGGTTCTCCACCCAGGTTCTCCAGGTTCTCCAGCCAAGTTCTGGTAGCCAGGTTCTGTGTCTAGGTTCTTCAGCCAGGTTCTGTGGCCATGTTCTCTAGCTAGGTTCTCCAGCCAGGTTCAGTCGCCAGGTTCTGTGTTTTATTGTCTTGTTACATCTGTATTTATACCAGTTGATTTTAATCCTGTCAATTTCTATTCCAAAGCTTAGGGCATTTCTTATCTCCATTCCAGGGAGTAAAGATTATGTACCTTAAGTGTGATTGTTCGTAGTTAAAGTGATTAACTACCCGCCTGGCACTTAGTTAAGGGATTTTATTCCCTTCCTAACTTCAGGGAAAAATCCCTACCTGGGGAAACAACCTTTCTCGGGAGGTGACCTTGGTTAAAACACGTAGCACCATGAAGGGGAGCAAACATATTAAGAACAGTATGCCATATATGCCAGGTCCCCCGAGACATACGCTGTGCAGATATTTCTTCCCTGCAGCAACCATGTCAAGCAGCAAGGATGGACCGGCTTCCGGGAGAGGGAGGCAGAGGGCAGAGGAGGAACCCAGGTGGCCCATGGGAGGATATGGGATTGCATCCTAAGTATGAGTTAGGCAGGGAGGTTCGGTTCCAGGTGTCGTGATCTGAGATGCACTTGGAAGGGGTCACTCTCCCTTCTCCTGGGGAAAGGAGCTGTGGGCAGGGGGAGGTGGGACACTTAGGCCACAGTCTGGGCCGGGTAGAGGGGAAGCAGTGGTAGTGGTGCCAGGTGGACCTCTGGGGGCCGAGGCACTGGATTTACTAATGGGGTGGCTGCTGGAGAACAGAGGCTCCGGGGCCAGGCTGTGCAGAGATGGGAGAGCCACCGGGCAGGAAGCCGACAGGGAGCTGTGGGAGGTCACGGCTGGGGGTCGGACTGAGCGCTTCTTTCTGCTGTACAGCTTCTTGTCTCTGGGTGGGGCATGGACAGCTGGGCCGGCAGCGCGGGGTGCCCGGGGCTAAGGTGGGCAGGGGTGTGTGAGAGGGAGGCATCAGCCTCTGTGGCAGGACACGGCACGAGGGGCAGACGCTGTGGTGCCATGGTGCCGGGCGGCAGATCTGACTCCTGACAAGTACGCAGTTTGCCTAACGCAGTGCTAGGATGAGGGGGCTTTCTCGGGCTGTGTATTCAGCACAGGATGGCTTCATTGTTCCAGGCACAGGAAGGAAGGGTGTTGCTGTGTAGAGTAGCTGCCCGTGGCGTCTACCCACTTTGTCCCCTCCTCTTGCCCCAGTGCTCTCCTTCTGGGGCCCGGGGGCACTGGCCGGCTGTCTCACTGTTTCTCCTCTGCCCTCCTCCTAAGACGGTCACGTGGACCAGACTGATTGCAAGGGCTTAGGAGAGAAGGGCGGCGGGTATATCTTACATCTGCCTCCTTTCTGAGCGAAGCCAGTGACCAGTGGGGAGTCCACAGGCATTCATGGACATAATCGGGGGTGGGGAAGCTTTTTTTCTAGGCCATTTAGATATTTATCACTTCATTTGTGGGCCATACAAAATTATCAACTTAAAAATTTGCCTCTATGTTTGGTCTAACATTTAATTAGCACCCCTAATGCCTTGGCAGGGCCAGACCAAAGGATTTCATGGGCCGGACGTTCCCCACCCCTTGACTAAATGAAGCCCTGCCCGTGCCTGGCAGCAGGACAGTCCAGGCGAGGGAGCCAGGAGAGCCGAGCGACAGTGGCCAGGACAGCAATGCCTCCTCCTCTTTAGCGCTGGTCCTGCCCTGAGAGTGAGCAGCCACAGGCCTCGCTCCCCCCGCCAGCCTGGGAGCTCATGTCCATGTTAATCTCAGCCAGAAGTGACGCTGGTGGTGCTTCATTTACAGATAATATGGGCCCGCGGAGGCCATGCCTCTCAGTGGGGCCTGCTGGCTGGGCTCTGCCCTGTGAGGATCCCAGCATAACAGGCACCTGGTTTGGCCTGATGACTGGGCTCAACCCAGGCAGCTTCCTTCTTGTGCCCCTCATCGGCCTTGGCCCTCTTCAATCTCCTCTCCTCTCCCAGGCTCCAGCCTGAGGCGCCTCCCCCGGGGGCCCACTGAGTAACTGACTTTGGCTCCACACCCCTGCTTCCCAGTCTGGATCTACCCACTGCTCCCTGGCAAGAAGTAAGAGGCCGTGGGGCTACAGGAAAGGCCTGACCCCACTCCAAGTCATGTAAAGAATGTGAACTTGGCTTGTACCCCAGTTCTTGTGATCTAGGCAAGCAAACATTTTGTCATAGCAACTGCCTGCCATAGCAACTGTCAAACATAGATGGAACTAGACAAACCTTGCCCAGTCTATAATGATCTGCTACTTCCCCATGATAGGCCAAGCCCTAGCAGTGATCTATGAAGCATGACCAGCCACAGCTTAGCTATAAAACAGTGTGTGTAAAAATTAAAGTTGCTGGTGCCTTGTGCCAGTCCTCCTAAACCCCGTCTCTGGTGCTTTCATCCCATGTCGCCATTACCCTACGGGACCATTTGGGAGCGGGTCTCCACAGCAAGAACCCCCAGAGGCCCCTGGGGCTCGGTGCTTTACTCCGGCTTCGACGGGATGGGTTAGCAGAAACGGCAGATGTTGTTTCACTACAGCATCTGAGTCAGGTCTGTTTCTCTAAAAAATGGACGCCAAGACGGGATGGACACTGCGATGAGTTAAATTGTGTCCCCACAAAATTCACACTAGATGCAATATTCTGGTGACAGGCATGGACTGTGTTGCACCTTTCTGGCCGAAGGCGGGTGGGCCTCCAGTGCACCCAGTCTCCTGGGTCACCTGGACCTTTCCTTCATGCAGAACAAAATTTAAAAGGGTGTGATGGAAAGACTGTGGCTTTGGTGTTGCATCAGCCGGAAGTCAGGTCTTCACTGGTTGTGGGGCCTTCAACAGGCTACCACTCTTTTCTAGAGTGAAGTGTGCTCAGCTTTGAAATGGGCGCAGCAATAATGTCCTTGCAGAGTTATTGCAGAATTAGGGTGATGTATGCAGATGCTGACCAGCTAGGTGCTTGCAAACGGTGGTCATATAATAAAGAAGCTCTAAAAAAAATGACTATCCCTTTTCTCACAGAAAGGAGAGGCCCAGCACGTGGAAAAGCCAGAGAAGGTCTGACTGATGGCCCCAGTCTGCTAGGGCAGCCATGGCAACACACCACAGCTTGGGGGCTTACAAACAGCAGGAAGGCCTCACAGCGCTGCAGGCTGAAAGCTCCAGATCGGGGTTCTGGAGTGGTCAGGGTTGCAGGCAGCTGACTCTTTGCTGTGTACTCCCATGGTGGAAGGACTAGGAATCTCTCTGGTGTCGCTTTTATAACAGAATCAATCCCATTCCTGAGGGTGGAACCTCATGGCTCCTCGAAGGCCCCACCCCCAAGCATGGTCACACTGAGCCTTAGGTTTCAGCAGGTGAAACGTGGGGAGACACAGGCTGCAGCGCCAGCTTTCTCCTTTGGCAACACGGAGCGAGGCTAACGGTATTTTCTAAAACTGGCCCCAGCAGATTTCTGGTTCTATGCTCTTCCCACATTTCATCAGAGCTTTTGTCCCCTCCCCTCGCACCCCAAGTGCTGCCTCATTGAACAAAATGCTGTAGGAGTAAGTGATGCTGTGTGACCTCCCAGGCTAGGGGACCTCTCAGACCATGTGCCTTAGGTGACAGTCCTAGGTGACAGCAGGGAGTCCAGCCTCCTCAGAGCTACTATGCTTCAGAAATTATGTGGAGAAACAACATGGAGAGCTCCTCGCTGATGACCCCCCTCCCGGCCAACACACACACACACCAGACCCGGGAGCCAGGAGCCTTCTGATGACTCCAGCCCAGCTCCAGCTGTCGCTGAGTGGAGCAGACATGAGATGTCCCCACTGAGCCTGCCCAGAACTCATATTTGAGCAAAATCAATGCTGCTGTTTCTGTATCTGAGACTTGGGGAGGTTTGCTGAGCAGCAGTGCCTGACCGGAACAAAGGAACCTCAGTTAGAGGCATGATCATGAGGGCCTTGCTAATATGCCAACATGGAATGTTTCTTCCCAAAGCCAACTTTACACCTACGTGAGGTGGATAATTTGGAAAATGAGGGGGGTTCTCTGATGTCAATATATTATCCTCACTGGCCTTTGTTGATGTGTTCACTGTCACTTGTAGAATGTTGTTCACTGTTATCCCAGTCCCAGTTCCCGAAAGCTATAGCCAGTCATTTACACTTTAGTGTAACCGAGTGGAGTGTTCTTTTCAAAGCGGGGGTCCTGGGTGGCGGGAGAGAGAATGAGAAGCCCATGGTTTATGCAGTGCTAGGGGCTCTCAAGGACACAAAGACACTGTGATTATTCTTCCAGATGTTTCCGAGGCTGACCTGGGAAGTCTCCCTGCTTTGGTCTAAGCCAGGGCCCCCTTTAATGGCAAAGCTGCTCCAAGCTCTCAGCACCAGCAACTTTTCATACCCGCTTAGCACTGTGGGGAGCTCCTTCCTACTCAGGTCCAAGCCACAGTTTTTCTGAGAACACTTCGCACCCCCCAGGCTCAGGGCCCACCCTTCCTGAGCCTCCGGGCTCACTGAGCCTGCCCCCAGGTGCATTCTCCTCTTTGCTGTTCCCTTTAGAAGGATGGTGTATTTGTTGCAAACTTCCTACTTTGGAGGTTAGGAATAAGCTGCCACTCACATCACACCTGGCTCTCACCCACCCACCCACCAACCTTCCCACCAAATGTAGCCCAGGGTGCCCTATGCAGGTCTCTCCAGGGCCCCACCAGAAGGTGAGAGTCTGCCCAACGCGGACAAGCCCTGGGCCGGGGCAAGCCCATCGCTTCCCCACCACAGCAGTCAGGTTGCCATCACATGAGATGCAGCCACTGGTAGGGAACATTTTTAAATGGCAGCTTAACAGACCCCCAGACAAGGTTAGAATATTCTATTTAGACCCGTCTATTGTGGCTCAGTGTTTGAACACCGACCTATGAACCAGGAGGTCACAGTTTGATTTCCCATCAGGGCACATGCCCAGGATGCAAGCTCGATCCCCAGTGTGGGGTGTGCAGGAGGCAGTCAATCAATGATTCTCTCTCATCATTGATGTTTCTATCTCTTCCTTCCTCTCCCTTCCTCTCTGAAATCAGTAAAATACATTGTTTTAAAAAAGAATATTCCATTTGGAAGTTACGGACTGCAGCTGGTGGTGAAAGCCAGGTAAGGGGCCCTAGCAAGCGCCACTGCTGCCATGCTGGTGCGCTCACAGCTGCTATTCCAAGTCCCCAGTGTGGGCTCCCCACCCAAGTCTCATGCTCTCCCCTGGGACCCTGACCCCAGAGCTCTCTGTCCTGGGCCAGGGCTCAGATACTTGCTGCAGCCTGTACTCGAAGGCTCAATGCAGGGTATTTTCATGTAACCCTTGCATATCACAAGGCCATACCTGCAAAATACCACCTTTTCCCATGGAAATGCCCTGGGACTCGAGGCCCACAGCCCAAGCCTTCGCTGTGGTCTCAGCAACCCTCCCCGGGACCATTACTAAAATCAGGCTCTTTCCTTCAAGCGCTGACACATCATGTGACTACGGCCCCTCACCTCCTAGGGCCTTTAGGAGGCCAAACTTTAAAAGGAAACGCCTGGAATGGAATGATGAGAGAGCATGAGAGGCAGGCATGTCTGTGATCTGGCCCCACTAAATCCAACTGCACACCCTGGGGCAGCATCTCCATGGAGTGACACATCCACCAACTGGCTGGAGATGACATGATCACAGAGTACGAGCAAGTCTGACGCACCTCATGCGAACAGGGTTTACCATCAGCAGCGACCCTCGCTGCGGAGAGAGGAGGGCTAGAAAAGCACAGGAGAAGAGCTTAAAATGTGAATGAAAAGTGGGCTTTGCCGTGCTTAGAGTCAGAGGATCATGCGGGCCAACTCCTTTATTTCTGGGGAGAGTTGGCCCAGACAGGTGAAATCCCCAGCTCACAGTCCCCAGTTTCCTCCAAGCCCAGCTCCCCCTGTCTGAGGGCCCCATGCATGGCCAGGCGGGAGAGACGAAGCTCCGGAGGCCAACACCCAGATCAGGAGGCCTGGGGCCAGTGAATGAGGTAATGCCAACACAGCAGCCTACTTGGGGCCGTTGGGTGTACCGCATACCTGAGGCCTGCCTCACGCCATGCCCAGAGGCTCCCAGCAGGACTGAGCCCTTTGCCCACCGCAGCAGCTCACCAGCCCATCTGTGTTGGCTCCTCCTTTCCCTGCCTCACTTCCCCAGGCCCCTAACGATGCCTCTGGAATCCCCTCCAATTAACCTATAGGCACGTGAATCTGCAACTGGAGGAACTGAACCCAAGCCACTGCCATTAGAGCAGGGGTGGGGAACCTTTTTTCTGCCAAGGGCCATTTGGATATTTATAAACCATTAGAGGGTCATACAAAAGTATCAATTTAAAAATTACCCTGCTATATTTGGTCAAACACTTAATTCACTCACCCCTAATGCCTTGACAGGGCCAGACCAAATGGTTTTACAGGCCTTATATGGTCCCAGGGCCGGGTATCCCCCGCCCCTGGCTTAGAGGATGGATGGGAGCCTTCTGAAGCAAGGCCGAGGGCCACACGGCTGGAATCAGTGAGGCCCCCAAAGCTTTCCTGGTATTCACTCTGAGCCACTTGCCCGGCATCACACTGCTCTCAAGAGACAGAGACAGGATTTGAATCATTGGGTCGTGGAGTCCACACTGTTTGTCATTCTAGGGGAAACGTTTCCCTGAATGCACATGCACACGAGTAGAGAAAGTTGCTGAAGACCCATGACACTAGAGAAAACAGGCATGACCATGACCAGGGTGTGGAGCTGGCCGTGGGGAGCAGGGTGTGCACTGAGTCAGCCAACCTCTCCTAGGCACACCCAGATGACCCAGCACAGCATGATTTTGGGAGTGATGGCAGCTGCTTGTGCAATACACTTCCTCTTTTTTATTTTTATTTTTGTTAACTCCAGACTCTAAATTAGCACAGGCAAAAGCACGACACTGGAAATCAGGAGACTGGCGTCCTGACCTAGCGATAACGTTGCCACGTGACCTTGGGCCTTGGATTCTTTGTGAACTACACAGTGTAAACAGGGGTCAGGAAAACCAGGCTGCTGCCTGATGGTTAGAGCTGCAGCATTCGTGTGGGTGCCCAGCAATGCCATGCCCCAACTATAAATCACTCACAGCCAAGATAACCACCACGGGGGACTCAAAAGCAGAACCTTCACTTAGTTTGGGCTTTTGATGTTTATTCTGGGAAAAACTTTTGGAGAAATGATTGTAGTCAATCACTCTCACACAACAGAAAAGACATAGCCATTTTTCAAAGAAAATGGAGTTCTAGTCAAATTAAGAAGATTAATATAAGTAATTAAACAACTTCCTGGAGAGAATTCGTCAATTTGAATAGACTTTTACTTGCATTTGAAACATTAGTAGAGATAAGTTGATGGTTTTGACTTGATTATTTTTTCTTGTATTAAATATAATGTTCCCCAAACGACATAATAATTATTTGGGGAAAAGCTAGAGGTTAAAACTTCAAAAATAGTAAGAAATCTAAGTCTAGATCAGGGTCTCACAGACCTCAACCTCAGATTCAGGGATGATTCATTTTCTGCAGAAATGTTTTAGCCATGGGCTATTTTTTAAATTTTTATTTATTTTTGGTGATAGCACAGAGCTAGGAGTAAGAGTCGCTTCTGTTTGTTCTGAGTCTGCAGTGCAGCTCGGAACTGCGGCAGCCCGTGCGAGGGCAGTGTGTTTTCTTTGCAGGGGCCACACGGGGCTGCTTTCTCTGGGGCAGACATTTCAGAAGTAGTTCTTTGGGTTATAAGCTACTTCCTCTTCAGGTGAGGGGCATGTGGGGCCATAGCTACTAGGTGATAAATGAGGGTTTCCAATCTTTTAAATGGGAAGGAGCACCAAACCCTAAATTCGTGGGAAATTTCCACAGGCCTTTTGCCAGTTGAGATTTAGTTTAAGTAATGACAACTTTTCTGTTGTCACATTAAGTCAATGTTGTTAAATGGGACCATTTTGATTTTTGAGTCTTGCTTGTACATTTATTTGTAAATGTTTTCATTTAATAGTTATATGAGAGTTGACGTGTACAGGATGATGCCTGCTTTTTAATTTAATTTAAATTTTTTTAAAAAAATTATTTCAGAGAGGAAGGGAGAGGGAGAGAGAGATAAAAATATCAATGATGAGAGAGAATCATTGATCGGCTGCCTCTTGCACGCCCCCTCCTGAGGATTGAGCCTGCAACCTCCTTACTGAGCCTGCCCCCCTACTGAGGGGGCAGATGCTGACCGGGACCTCCTGGTTCATAGGTCAACGCTCAACCACTGAGCCATGCCAGTGGGGCAACACCTGCTTTTTGAGAAGTACTACGGTACTTTTCTACTTAAGTACTGGGGAGGGAAATATGGCCTCCAAAGCCCAAACGTTACTGGGTACATTGCAGTGGCTCAAAAAGAGTCTGTCCTCTCAGATTCAGAAAAAGAAAAAATAAAGTTTCTTTGTTCAAGGACTAAATAGCTCAGTTTGGGTCAGTGGTCCCCCTTAGAGCAATGGGCCAGCACCTGGGAGTGGGTCCTCCTTGGGGGGGCCACTGCAGCCAGCCCTGGCTCCTCTCTCCTCCCTGCCTCCTTTCCCACCCCCTCATGTCCCAAAGAACCCAATGGGAATGGGTGGGGAGCAGTTTTCCAAAACTGGAGCAGTTTTCCCTTCCCTTGGTCCCTGCACACTCTGACTACGAGACACGGTGGTATCTTAAGTCCAGAAACTGGAGAAAGTGTGTGGCTTGCAGAGACTCTGTTTGAGCATAAGAGAAGGTAAAGAAGCTTCAGGAGAGCTTCCAGAATGGCTCCTACACAGCAGAGGAGAGGAAGGGCCCTGGTTTGGAGCTGGAAGAAGCCAGCTTGTACCTTAGCTCTGCTACTCACCAGCTGTGAGACTGTGTACAGAAGAGTCCCTTTCACTGTCCAAGTCTTAGTTTCTTCACCTGTAACATGGGGAGCAGAATAATCCTATACAGTAAAAGCCTAATATGCAAATCGATGGAATGGCACAACCACCAGTGGAATGACTGGTTGCTATGACTCGCACTGACCACCAGGGGGGCAGATGCTCAACCCAGGAGCTGCCCCCAGCCCGCAGGCCCCAGGCCAGCCAAGGTGGGTGCCAGCAGGGGCCCCTCTACCACCCTGCTGGTCACCCCACAGAGGGAGGCAACTGATGGCAGTGGCAGGGGGCGGGGCCGGCGAGCAGGCCGTGCCAGGCCAGCCAAGGCAGGTGCCAGTGGGGACCCCCTGATCACCCTGCTGGTCGCCCCACAGATCGGCCCTGATCTCCAGCCAGGCCTAGGAATCCCACCCATGCACGAATTTCATGCACCGGGCCTCTAGTAATAATAATAATAATAGCAATAGAGTTCACTGCTCAGCTGGTTGTAAGAATGCGATGCCACCACAGATGTGAGTGGTGTGTGCTCCTGGCACGGATTAGGTGATCTGGGTCCACAGGACAATGCCTGGCTTCTGCACAAAGCCGGAAACCCTACAGTGAGCCCGGGACCACCATTTCCTCTTCAAGGTTGCCTCTTCGTGTCCAGTATCTGATTTAATCAGGACAAAGGGGTGTAGGGAAGTTGCTCCCTTTGCCTAGAGCTTATAGTCTCTGCCCTGGTTCCTCCCCTCCTGCCTCACTTCCCAGACTGTGTCCCCAGATAAAACAGCTTTATCCAGGGTGTTTTATCTTTCATCTCAGGGTCTGCTTTGGGGGGAACCCAGGCCATAACAAGTAATGGAGTGCAAGCACTTTGTGAACTGGATATGGCAGAGTGAAGGTTATGAATATTATTGGTCAAATACAATACGTTACTGTACCCAACTCTTGCTGGTCCCAAGCCTGACTCTGTGGAACCTTCTCTGATGCAAACCACAGACATGCTCTTTAATTGCCTCGGGCTCGGGGCATTTGTTGGAAGATACCAGCACTTCTCAAACTGGAGGGCTTGCTAAAGCTCGATGTTCTGATTCTGTGGGTGGAAGGTGTTAAGAATTGAATTGTGTCTCCTGAAAGGATTGAAGTTGAAGGGAACCAAAATTTTCCACCCTAAAACTGCTTTTTGGAATATCGATTTTAAGCTGTTTGCTAAGAAATAAAAGACTCAGGAAGAACCTTTGACCTCACCTCCTTTCCTGCCCAAGAGATTCAGACAGAGAAACCTGCTTTAGGAAGAGATCCTTGGCTTAATCCTTAAGGATTTATGCCCTCACATTAGTCATAAAAACTCAAAGCCTGTTAGCTAGATGCCCCTGGGTCCCATGGTTTCTGAGTTGCCTAGCAAGAATTTGCTTACCTTTTATGCTCTGCTCCACCTCAACCACCTGTAAATGGCCTATTCTCAGCTCTGAAATTTAGTACCCCTTTCTCCCCTTTCTCCCCTGTCCAAGAATGTCATATATTCCCAAAATTGCCTCACTGCCTTGGGACTTCTCAGGCTTTTGTGAATTCCCCATGTGAATGTATTAAAATTTGACTTTCTCCTGTTAATCTGCCTCTGATAATGTGATTGTTAGCCCAGCTGGAAGAACTTAGAAGGTAGGAGAAAAAGTCTTTCTTTCTTTCTTTCTTTCTTTCTTTCTTTCTTTCTTTCTTTCTTTCTTTCTTTCTTTCTTTCCTTCTTTCTTTCTTTCTTTCTTTCTTTCTTTCTTTCTTTCTTTCTTTCTTTCTTTCTTTCTTTCTTTCTTTCTTTCTTTCTTCCTTTCCTTCTTTCTTTCTTTTAGTCTCTATAAAGTCCTAGCGTCCAGGGCCCGTAAATGTGACTGTACTTGGAAATAGAGTCTCTGCAGATGGAGTCAGATTAGGATGCAATCCTTAGGGTGAAGCCTAATCAATGTGACTGGCGTCCTGTATACACAGTGTGAAGACAGGACGCAGGGAGAAGGAGGCCATGGGGAGACAGAGAGCCAAGGGACCCCAAGGCTGCCAGAGCTGGGAGAGGAGAGGAAGTTCCCTCCTGTTGGAGCTTGGAAGGTGTACAGTTCTGCCAACTCCTTGATTTCATGCTTCTAGACTCCAGAACTATGAGGGAACGCATGTCTGTTCCTTTGAGCCACCCAGTTTGTGGTGCTTGGTTATGGCCGTCCCAGGAATCCCATGCAAAAGGAGTTCTAATTAGCATTTCCATCACAGTCTTAGGGGAGCTTGATGCTGCTGGTCAGACCTCACTGAGGCGCACTGACCCAGGTGGGGTGGTGGTGGTGGTGAGAGGGCCAGCCCTGCTCACTGCACACCTGCATGAGGAGAGACTTTCCATCCAGGCATGCCTTCAACTCTAAGCCTGCAACTGGCTTCATCTCCACCAGACCCTTCTTCCCCTTGGGACCTTGGTAGCCCACCCTCCATGCTTATGCACACACTTTCTCCTCTGCCTGCAAACCCTCCCTCCCTAGTCTGAGATGCTCCAACTGGACTTTCAAATCCAGCTCAGGTTTCACCCCCTGAAACAGCCTGCCTGTGTCCCCTCTCCCCATAGAGTTCATGGTCTGTGCTGCCAAGAACCTGCTGAGCGCTGCCCTTGCCACATCTGCCACACTCTCCACATATCTGCCTCTTCTTCTACCTGGAGACTCACTGGTGCACATGTACATGGCAGAGCATCTGGAACAACCTGCAAACTCGTCAGTGTTTCTGGAAGCAGTAAGAGAGCAATAAAAAACTGTGTCCAGCTGTTCATTGCTACCACAATCCATGGTGCACACATTTCCCCTGAGCAGTTCAGGTCAAGGTTGTTTCAAATAACTTTCCTGACATTTAAAAATAGCTCCCTTTCTGCGCCCCCCTCCTGCCCCCTCACCTTTGGTCTAAAGTAGGAGGGTTTGTTAATTATTTTGGAGTGCTTGCGTCCTGGGCAGTACGTGGGTGTGTGGAGAAGGGGCTTTCGGCTTGCCTTCCAGCAAGTGCCTGAGCCCACCAGGGAACACGCCGTGATGACTAATAAAGCACTTGGGCCCGTTGCCTGCCCAGAGCAAGTCTCTCCAAGTCATGAAAATGAAGAGCAGAGACTGCAGTTGTTAACTAACAAAATCAACTTTCCCATGGTCTACCCAGAGCTCAGGAAAGGACTAAACTTTTACTCAGCAGGTGACCACAGACTGAAACTTATGACTTTCTATCAGGTGCCAAACTTACATGCAATAAAGGAAGAGAGGGGAGAAAGCTGTTTTCCCTGAATGCCTGGGGCCAGGGTGGAGACCACTGAGTCAGCCCTGCTTTCTACGCCTTTTTCCAGGGCACTGTGCTTTAGAGGTCACAGCAAAAGCATGAAGCTTGCAAATTATCAAGATGGAAATAAACAAAGCGGGATTCATGTCCAATGTCTCCCTGGAGGCCTGGGTAGATGTTTGCCTGAGGCCACCACGCATGGTCCTGGAGGTGTGGCCAGGAGAGCTCGCCAGAGGAAGTTAGGAAAATGGGATTTTCAATCTCAGGAAAAACAGGGCTTTCATCCTTTACATGTAAACACGTGTTAGATTCAGGATAAAAACTGTGAACTTTCCAAGAAAGGCCCAGATCCACCAGGCCTGGGTCTGAGAGAGAATCATTGATTGGCTGCCTCCTACACACCCCACACTGGGGATTGAATCCGTAGTCCAGGCATGTGTGCTGACCTGGAATTGAACTGTGACCTGCTGGTTCATAGGTCAACACTCAACCACTGAGTCACGTCGGTTGGGCAGTTGTGATTTTAAAGCCACTGTCTTTCCCATACCCATGGACCTCACCATTGCCCTTGAGGAAGGGGCACTGCTCGGGAAGCCCAGAAGAAGGTAACAGGGCTGAGGACACATGGCAAGGAGTGCAAGCTGGTGGCTGTGTTATTTTCTAAGTAAAAAAATCAGGCACAAACTTCACATTACTAAATGTTAACATGTGGATAGACAGGAGTACATGGTGGTAAGTTATTAACAAATACACATCTACTGTTGTAGGGAAGCATAGGACTTGGTTGGAATGTCTGTAAGGAGGAATCTCTGAAAGGTCGGAGGCCTCAAGGGGACCTTAACGAAGGTGGCAGCCCCTGCCTTGACTTTTCCAAACCAGTCTGACCCCCGGGTGTTTCACTAGAATCTTTATGTTTAGACTTCAAAGCATCCTTGCTTAAAGGATGCATGTGTTTTCTCAAGGATGCTTACCCTGCTGATAGTATCTAAGAGCTAATTTTAGTTCAAGCTGTTGTTACAATAAAAGCGAAAGGAGGCAGGAGAACAGGGCTACTTGGTGGCGATAGCCAAGTAGTCCCTTAGCCTCTCTTTCACAGAAACATGTGTCAGAGAAATGATTTATCTGTCGTTCAGGGTCTGCCAGTCAGCCCCAGCATACCGTGAGTATATAGAGGGAAATGTTTCAGGTAGAGGAGCTTACTCAGGAACTCTCAACGAGCACCGGTGCCTTGTGAAAGTCTACCTTGGAGAGAGTTATGTGAACCCTTTGTGAACAATCATTTCCCAGGCCAGCTAAGGGAACCCAGGGGTCATTTGCTCTGACCTCTCATTTCACAAATGCAAAGAATCAGATTTAGAAAGATTAAGTGACTTGACTAAGATGAAAATCCAGTTGGCAACAGAAGTCAAACTAGAACCCAAGATGTGTGTATGTCTGTGTGTGTGCGCATGTGTATGTGTATGTATCTGTGAGAATGTGCCAGTGCAGGTGTGTGTCTGTGAGAGCATGTTCATATGTGTTCACATGTGTACATGCTTATAATATGTATGCTCTTTTACACATAATTGCTTTTTAGGGAATCTATCTTAAGACAATAGCTGAATGATACCATGGAACCATTTTTGAAGTAAAAAAAATAAGGTATTGTAACAATCCAACAATAATAGAATAGTTAAATAAACTCTCATACAAACACACAATGATGTATTGTGCACAAATTCAATTCTGTTCACAGAGAGTTTATACATATAGGCAGAAATGTTTATTTTTTTAACATTTAAGGTTCAGAACTCTGCAGACGAACCTCAATCAGGTCTGAAACTGCACAGAAATCCACTGACCTGCCTTCAGTGACCCTCTCTGGGTGGTGGTGTAAGGATGACTTTGTCCCAAATGCTTCTCTGTTCTTTCCAACTTTCTGTAATACACATAGTTAGTACTTTTTTAGCCTGGAAATGAAATGAGAATTTGTAACCGGGGATTAGCATTGCTGACCAGGAGCAGTTTGGGCAACACGCTTATGTCCAACTTCTCATCAGCCCGTAGACGCTCCTGGGTACACAGAGGCAGAGAGGGGGCCACAGTGTTGGGTCCCCTCACACTGGTGTGCTGCTGGAAATGGATGGAGCCCACAAACGCTGTTCCACGTGATGCTAAGGTATCAGTAGGTCAGGTGCCAGAACTGGGGTTCCAGGATATTCAATGAACTTACTCTGGGTCAAAAGCAGATGAAGCAGGTGTGGGCAGTAGCAAGGCTTAGAATAACTAATGGATCTTAACACAACTGAACCCCAAACCTGTCCACATCTTGCTAGTTTATGCTCCTAGATCAGGGAGTTGGATCTTATCAAGACTTTTTTTTTTTAATTAAATCTTTATTGTTCAGATTATTACATTTGTTCCTCTTTTTCCCCCATAACTCCCCTCCTCCCAGTTCCCGCCCCACCCTCCGCCCTCACTCCCCACCCACTGTCCTCCTCCATAGGTACACGATATTTGTCTAGTCTCTTCCCGCATCTCCCACACCCCTTTCCCCCCCAAGAATAGTCAGTCCATTCCTTTTCTATGTCCCTGATTCTATTATGATCACCAGATTATTTATTCACTTGATTCTTAGATTCACTTGTTGATAGATGCATATTTGTTGTTCATAATTTGTATCTTTACCTTTTTCTTCTTCTTCCTCTTCTCAAAGGATACCTTTCAACATTTCATATAATACTGGTTTGGTGGTGATGAACTCCTTTAGCTTTTCCTTATCTGTGAAGCTCTTTATCTGACCTTCAGTTCTGAATGATAGCTTTGCTGGGTAAAGTAATCTTGGTTGTAGGTTCTTGGTATTCATCACTTTGAATATTTCTTGCCATTCCTTTCTGGCCTGCAAAGTTTCTGTTGAGAAATCAGCTGACAGTCGTATGGGTATTCCCTTGTAGGTAACTGAGTTTCTTTCTCTTGCTGCTTTTAAGATTCTCTCTTTGTCTTTTGCTCTTGGCATTTTAATTATGATGTGTCTTGGTGTGGTCTTCTTTGGGTTCCTTTTGTTTGGGGTTCTCTGCGCTTCTTGGACCTGTAAGTCTATTTCTTTCACCAGGTGGGGGAAGTTTTCTGTCATTATTTCTTCAAATAGGTTTTCAATATCTTGGTCTCTCTCATCTTCTGGCACCCCTATAATTCTGATGTTGGTACGCTTGAAGCTGTCCCAGAGGCTCCTTACACTATCTTCGTATTTTCGAATTCTTTTTTCATTTTGCTTTTCTGGTTGGGTGTTTTTTGCTTCTTCGCATTTCAAATCTTTGCCTTGATTCTTGCAGTCCTCTGGTCTGCTGTTGGGAGTCTGTATAGTATTCGTTATTTCAGTCCGTGTATGCTTAATTTCTAGTTGGTTCTTTATCATAACATCAAGGGTCTCATTAGATTTCTTGAGGATCTCACTACATTTATCGGCGGCTTCTAGACAGTTCTTAAGAGACCTTAAAAGTGTGGTTCTGAACTCAATATCCTCCATTGACAGTTTTGTCCTGTTTCTTTGTCTCCGCATTTTTTATGCTTTCTTGGTGCACCCCCTAGTGGTCTTTGTGCGCAGTCTTGTTGTAGTTAAGCCTTGATTGTTGTCGGCAATACCGGGGGTGATTTGACCTCCAGGCTAACTGGCTATGAGAGTCCTTATCAAGACTTTAATTGGGTGTCATCGCAAAGTGAGGCTCAGAGTAGAAGCAAGCCTCCTCCAGAGTTTTAACGTTGCCAGCAGCTGGGTGAATACCTGGCTTCCCTGTTTCCTAGTATAGCTGTCTTTCTGAAGTAGATAAAAAATATATTTTTATTGATTTCAGAGAGGAAAGGAGAGGGAGCACGAGAGAGAAACATCAATGATGAGAAAGGATCATTGATCGGCTGCCTCCTGCACGCCCCACAGTGGGGATTGAACCTGAAGCCTGGGCCTGTGCCCTCATCGGGAATCAAATCCTGACCTCCTGGTTCATAGGTCAATGCTCATCCCCTACGCCGGCCGGGCTGAAAGCCGAACAAATGATGTTTGATGAGAGGACAATTAGGCAGAGTGAATGCAGCCCGAAGTTAGGGTGGGGCCGGCCTCAGCGGCCTGGTGTGGACCAAAGCACTCACTGAGCCACACCCTCCTCCCTACTCTGCTTCAGACACGTGCTGTCTCCAGTTGGCTTCAGGAGCCCTTGTCGCCACTTCCCACCTCTGCTCAGTTCTTGGGGGCTCAGCAGGGTCCACAGGCCTGGCAGACAAGCTGAGAGACAGGTATTGTGTGCCATAAACAACAGCTGATGGGCAAGGCTGACAACATTTCCGGACCCTTTTTCTAATTGAATGAACAATTGGACAAACTTCCTGCAAAGGAAATCTTGGATATCTCTAGGAGGCGTGGCCCATAAGCAGCTCATTAGCTGGGCTGACGTTGTTCTTGTCCACTCCCGTCTGCAGGGCTGGAATGAATGCCTCACACTACGACTCAGCCGCTCTGCTCACATGCATGCTATCCCTCTGTCACCCAGCACCAAACACGTTTAACCCATAATGGTTCTCTGTGGTACATGCTGCCTGCTCTGCCAACCAGGTTCTCAGAGGCATGTGGCTCCTTCACAATGTGCTGGAGCCTGCACCGGCTCCTGTTTGCTGTGAGAGCTGATTGCAGAATTTCAGGAAGTTGAACTAGCTGGTTATTAAACACAACCATGATTAAAAAGAACTACGTAGCCTGACCAGCATGGCTCAGTGCTTGAGTGTCAACCCATGAACCAGTAGGTCACGATTCGATTCCCGGTCAGGGCACATGCCTGGGTTGTAGAGGCTCCATCCCTGTGGGGGGTGGGGAGGAGGCAGCCAATCAATGAGTCTCTCTCATCATTGATGTTTCTCTCTCTCTCCCTCTCCGTTCTTCTCTAAAATAAATGAAAACATGAAAAAATTATGTAACCATAATTAAATAAATTATCAAAACAAAGGTAATAAATATTCAAAACTTATGACCTCCTGATTATTTTTACAGCAACCTGTGTTCTTGAGGTTATTTTATGCCTACAGAGTCTTAATGGCGGAACACTCCATGATGTGGCTGCTTGCCTCTCTTCCTCCTCCAGGCTCCGTGCTGTCTCCTGGCCCTGTGATGTGTCCACCATCGGGGCGTTCCCACCACGGAGAGATGCACATGCTACCAGTAGGGCAGCAGTTCTCAACCTGTGGCTCACGACCCCTTTGGCGGTCGAACGACCCTTTCACAGGGGTCGCCTAAGACCACCCTGCATATCAGATATTTACATTACGATTCATAACAGTAGCAGAATTACAGTTATGAAGTAGCAACGAAAATAATTTTATGGGTGGGTCACAACACGAGGAACTGTATTTAAAGGCTAGAAGGTTGAGAACCACTGCGTAAGGGCTTTTCTTCCTGGAGAGCAGGTAGGTAGTAATTTACCAGGATCCCTCTGTGAGCCTGCTCACAGGTCATGGCTGTGCATTACAATACCTAGCACTTGAAGGCCAGGCATCCCCCCACATCCACTCCAGGGAAGTTCCTCTGAGCTTTCTCAGAACTTTCTTACTGTGGTAGAACTTGCTGGGCATCTCTGAGGGAAGTGGTGGGCTGATTACTTGCAAAGCCATTTCTACCGGCGTGGAGGCCACTTCGACTTATCCCTGGCCCTGTCTGACTATCCCATGTTTCTGGACCTCCTGCTTCAGGGGTCATAGACCAGGTGGTATAGGAAAGGTGAAGGGCCTGGAGTTCAAAGCCCTCCTTGGCCATGACCTTGGAACAGGAACCTGGTTCCCACTTATCCCCTCAGTCTTCTCATCTGTAAATGGGATGATCTCAGGATTCCCTTACCAAGGTTGGTATGAAGATAAAAAGCATGAAAAGGAAATGATTAAAGTGGTAATGATCCGTCTTCCTGATGCCTTGGCTCCCCTCACCAGAGCTGCCTTAACCTGAGGACACGCCCCTGGCTTCCAGGGGTGTGGTTCTGGAACTGAGTGAGCCTGGGGGTCCAACCAGGTAAGGTACACTAGAGGTTTGTCACTTAGTGGAGAAGTGGACAGGAGTAAACTAGAGGACAGAGATGGCTCCCTGAGTTTGGCTCAAAGTGGACTTCAGCAAGCCTGGGTCATATAGAGCAGAAGTTATTTGATTGGAAAATTGGAGGGGTAAGTGTCAATCAGATGACCTCATAGACACTGATGATGCTGGCCACAGGCCATGACTCTGGAGCCACATCAACAAGGAGACCCTCACTCTGCATTCTCCCTCCACCCCCTGACCTCTGCCCTCCACCCCCTGACCTCTGCCCTCCACTCTCTGCCCCCGGCCCTGACCTCATCTCACAGTCACTTACCTCCTTGGACCTCCCTGTCTCTGATAGTTTCTTTTTTTTTTTTTCCATCCCAACCACAAGTCTGTTATTTACATCTGGTGCCCAAACCCCACCCCCACCCCCACCCCCGCCCCGCCCGGCAGCATGGAGCTTCCGGCAGTGGGCACAGCTGTTGGGAATGTCCCCTCCATCTCCAGGAAAGCACCCCCATATTTAGAGGCTCTTCCCCGTGAAGGAAATAACCATTTGCTCCTGTCTTGGGGGTGGGAAGCAGGGGCTGAGAGGGAGGAGGAGAGAGCAGAGCCAAAGCCTTAACTCCATGATGCTAAGCACTTGCCCACGGGTTTTGTTGTCCTTGCAGCAAAGCCAGGAGGATCTGTCTCCACATTTGTGTTCATGAAAAACAAATGTCAGGAAAGCAGGCCTGCGTGCGTGCGTTGGCATTGCAAAGTGTGTGTATGCGCGAACTTTAAAAATCAATTTCAGGTGAGCTACCTAGATTTGCTTTTCCAAACTCTCTGAGCCTCCCAGTAAGCTCCGCCTCTTTTCCCGATGCATGCCTGTTTTGCCTACACCAGCCCACCCCCCTGGGCTCGCTGCTCCCTCCTCCCCAAACCAGAGGAGGGTATTGTTTCCAGAAACTGGGTGGGTTTGTCTTTAGCAGGAGAGGAAACAGAAGCAGGTGGGCTGACTTCCCCCAAAGGCCCCTGAGAGCCCGGATGCCCTGGTCGGCCTAGGCCTGGATTAGGACCTGTTTCCTGCTGTGCTTCTTGTTTGGGGCGGTTTGGCATCTCGGAGGGAGGGGAAGCCAGTGGCCACCAGGCCACTCTTCAATGCATAGGGGACACTAAGATGCTTACGTTCCTTTGGTCCACCCCGCCCGGCCCTGGAGCGGGCGCCCTGGACAAATCCCATCTAAAGTCATGGCCAGAGCTCCCTCCTACAAAACTAGCTTGGGGTTAATACCGAGTTGCGTGCGGTATGGCGGGCAGGGACTGGGGAGGGCGGGAAGAGGGGGCAGCAACTATGGTCCCACAGTCCAGGGGGCGGCAGTGCGCGCAGGCCGCCTAGCAGGACGCCTCCATGGACTTGGGCCCGGCATTGTTCCCAGTGGAGCCGGAGTTGGGGGTGATGTCCAGGCGGGCGCCCTCGCTGGTGTGGGAGCGGCTGCGGGACCCCTCCAGGGACGTGACACTGGAGCCCAAGGCCGTGCGGGACCGCATCAGGCGGGTCATGCTGGCAGAGGGCATGTATCCCATGCCCCGCACGAAGTACTTGAAGGCCTCCGCGAGCTTGGCTGGCTGGGAGATCTGCGGGAGGCCGCCACAGTCTGCCGTCTTGAGAAGGGTGGTCTTGGTTGGGTCCAGCTTTGAGTTGCACTCCACCACAGCATCCACGGCGGGAGAACTGTCCCCAACCACCAGCAACACAGGACTCTGCAGGGTGACCGTGTGCACTCCCGGCATCGGCCGCTCGATCTCCAGGTCCCACCAGCTGTTGTAGGCGTTGATGAACAGGTGCAGGTTGCCTGGGTTCATGTCGTTAAGGATGTGCTGGCGGTAGGTGTGCACCACCTCCGCGTTGTTCTGCATTTCTTCCTTCCCAAAGAGGTGGGACACCACCATGTCCGGAAGGGCCTGGGTTCATCCAGAGATCTTGGAGGCCGCCCAGTCCATCCAGCTCTCCGCACAGGGGTTCACGTTGATGAGCACCAGGCCCTCCACCATCTCGGGGTTGTTCAGAGCAAATCGATTAAGGATGTAGGCGCCAGCCCCAGTCCCCATGCCAATGACGCTCTTCACCCCAAACTGGTGGAGGACTCCCGGCAGCATCTCGGCCAGCTGGTCCATGGACGGGTACATGTACCTTGGGAGAAGCCACACAGAGGAGTTAGCGAGAGCCCGGACCCCGAAGGAATTAACAATGTCAACAGGAACAGGCTGGAAGGGGAGGGACCATGGGGCAACCTGGCCCAGGTGTGCGGACGCCCCACAGCGCCCCCCTGTGGCTCTCACTGCGAACACCCCTCTGCTGGGGTCCAACCCCTGCAGGTCCAGGGGTCCCCAAAGGTGTGGACGGAGTCCGCGAAGAAGGAATGACAGGGAGACAGCGTTCAGTTGATCAGCAGCCTAGCCAGGATCTCCAGCCAAGTTCTGGTCTGGATCTCCAGCGAAGTTCTGGTTAGGATCTCCAGCCAGGTTCTGTGTCCATGTTCTCTTGCTAGGTTCTCCAGGTTCTCCAGCCAGGTTCTGTGTCCATGTTCTCTTGCTAGGTTCTCCAGCCAGGTTCTCCAGGTTCTCCAGCCAGGTTCAGTCACCAGGTTCTAGTCAGGTTCTCTTGCCATGTTCTATCCAGGTTCTGTAGCCAGGTTCTGTCTCTAGGTTCTGTGGCCAGTTTCTGTCCAGGATCTTTTGCCATGTTCTCTCCAGCGAAGTTCTTCTGTCTCTAGGTTCTGTGTAGGTTCTGTGTCTAGGTTCTGTGTCTAGGTTCTGTCTCTGATAGTTTCTGTCCACTAGAAGCTGACAAGTGATGGGCACTTGAATCAGCGCTCAGCTTCTACACCAAAACAGACATAACATTTCCAAAACACCTTTTATTTTTTAAAAAAGCTCCCTTGTTCTAAAGTAAGATTCTGCAGAGATATTCTGTTATACAACAGCTGTTACAAAAATTAAGAACAATTAAATGAAGAGAAAACTGAAGACTTACAAGCAGTCTGGGAAGAGAAAGAAGCTTTTTCACAAGTAATTCCTAATTCCAAACTAAAGCCATTATTCAGTCACTCCTCATTTCATGTAATAAATGTGGCCCAGTGCGGTTGGCCACACAGATTTGTTTTTTCAGAGAAAATCTAATTTCTCCACTTATTTTTATGTTTACTTGGAGGAGAACATTTTCCTAGGAAGAAATAGTCTAACTCTAGTCCTATAGTACAGTGTCTTCGCCAATTTTCCTTGCAATTTTAACTTATTATGGGCAATTTCAATCACATATAGAAGTCAAGGGAACCAGATAATAATAATTCATAATATAATGACCTCCGTGTACTCATCACCAGCCTCAATAAGTTCACTGCACAGCCAATCCCATTTCATCTGCACCCCATCCATCGCCCCAGCCCATTCTCTGGAATCAAATCCTATACAGGATAATAATTCATCTGCAAATATTTCAGAAAATACTTCTCACAGACAACAAATCCTTAAAAATATGTAGTCCAATAGACTTACATAACTACAAATTGTAATCAGCATCAAATATCCAATTAGATTCTTATTACCCTAATTTTTCTATGATCAGGTTTTTCAACTTGTTTGATTAGGTTGATATGTGTAGGTTCCCCATTCCTCTCTCTCTCCCCTTTCCCATCCTGGTTAAAGAAATGGTTATTTGTCCTGTAGAGTTTTCTACAGTCTGGATGTTGCTGATTGTTTATTCATAGTGTTTTTTACTATGTTCTCCTAGCCCATGTGTTGTCTGCAGTTTGGCTCTGGACACTGGATTCGCTTCAGGAATGAGCTTGTTTGGTTGGTTATTTCCTGGCAATGCCACTTCATAGGAGGCCTGGACATTTCTCTCAGGTGGCCCAGAACGTCCACCTGTCTCTCTCTTTGCTTTGTTGGCAGCCATTGGTGGTCATTGTCATCACTTGTTTAGGGAGCATCAAAATAGTGACATTTCCAATCTATTATTACTCTTGTTTCTTAGCTGGGATGCTTTCATACAGAGAAAATTGGCTTCATCACATACTCTGTTGCCTTAAGGTACAGCCCCTATAGGAAAAGCAGGATAAATGCTTTGGCCTATCCTTTTATTTACTTTTTTTTTTTAAAAGGAGGCATTTCTCTAGAAATTGGAATGTCAGCTATCTACTACTGGGTAACACATGACCACAAACTTAGCAGCCTGTGGCAACACACATGTGTTATCTCCGTTTCTGTGGGCTCAGAGTCTCACAGAATGTGGTGAAGGTGTCGCTGGGACTGCAGCCCCATCTAGAGAGGGGCTCAGCTGCGGAAGGCCCTGCTCCCAAGCTCGCTCAGACTGCTGGCAAAGTTCATTGTCTGTGGTTAGAAGACGGAGGGCCTGGCTCTAAAAGGCAGAGACTAATAATTTTATTTATTTTCCAGTTTGTTTTTAGTATGGTTATGAACTTAGACACTTAGACTTAAACATTTTTGATGTTTTTCATTTCATGCTTACTTTTTTTTTAAAATCCTCACCCGCGGGCAAGCTTAGAGAGAGGAAAAGAGAGAGAGAGAGAGAGAGAGAGAGAGAGAGAGAGAGAGAGAGAGAGAGACATTGATCAATTGCCTCTGTATGTGCCCCGACTGGGGATTGAACACACAACTCTTCAGTGCATAGGACAATGTTCAGCCAAAAGTCATTCCGGCCGGGCTCATGCTTACTTTTTAACTAAAGAAGTCTTTACTCAATGCAACCTTCTTCCTTTTACCTTATTTCAAAAACATACATATTTGTCCCCAAACTTGCCTCCACCACCTCCCTCTGGATGCAACATAAGCCCTGTGAGCACCACTGACTCAGTGCATTTCCCTGGCACAGTTCACATCAGCTTCAATCAGGATCACCCGTGGCACTAACTAGTTGGGCAGGTGCCCCTGCTCCAGCACCCAGAATTGGCTCTTACAGGTGTGAGTTGGAGGCCAGGCATCTGCTTCTAGAATAAACCCTTTGTCATTCTGAGTCACATTAATAGTTGAGAACCTCTGACATACTATTCCCCAGAGTGAACATCTAAAATGGGAGGCATGGAATGAATGTGACGGTTTTGTTGATTGTTTAACTTTAGTTCAACAGAGAAGACATGATCTCAGCTAGCCTGATTAGAACCATTATTGCATCACGATCTCCTTTGGGGAGTTAAGTATTGTGAGGCGGACTAGTTTACTATGAAATATCTTGTGGAGAAACGTGTCAACTGCTACCTGCAGGATTTCTGGCCCACGTAAGAAGAAACCTGCTGTAAGCAGAAAGAGGTGCATTGTTCTCTGTTAAGACATTGGGCTGGGCCCTGGCTGGTGTAGCTAAGTGGTTAGAGTGTCAAGCACTGAAGGGTCTCAACTTTAATTCCCAGTCAAGGGCACATACTTGGGCTGCATGTTCAATCCCCAGCCCTGGTGGGGGCACATGTGGGGGCAACCAATCGATGTGTCTCTCTCACACCCATGTTTCTCTCCACCCCCCTTTCTCTCTCTCTCCTCTCTCCTTTCCACTGTCTCTAAAAAATCAAAGGAAAAAAATTCTCAGGTGAGGATTAACAACAACAACAAAAAGACTGGGCTGAATTCCACCATGAGAGAAGAATTTCTAGTGAAGTGTAGTTGTTTAAAAAAAAGAGAACAGCAAAGACAGAAGGAGCCCCCAAAGAGGGGACCACCATTGCAGTACAGATGGGCCAAAGTGAAGATTAATTCATTCTGGGAGCCTCTGCCGGGCAGATAGACTTGCATAGCCACTCCTCTGAAAGCAGCCCGCGAAGTCTCATCATTTAGTGCCGATGGTGCAATCCTGGGTGATATACCTTCTGGGCCTCATGTCATAAAGTAGCTCAGCTGACTGGCACAGGCCACTTTCCCCCTCACCTCTCAAGGCACCGGTCTTCTTACTCGAAGTGATATTTGCAAAGCAAAGAAGTGCCGAGGCACCTGGGCCGAGGTTGGCTGGTGGGGCACCAGACTTCCTGGACTCTCCTCTGTGTGCCCCTTACCTGCTGTTGGTGACCCCGCTGCCCCCTTTTCCAGTCTGCCCCTAAGATGTCTGGGGCCATCTGAAGCAAGAACACAAAGAGGCCCACTTACTGTAGGTTTAAATATTTTAAATTCCTAAGTTGAGCTAACAAACTGTTGAACATGGCTTAGTTTACTATCTTGATAAACATACCTTCTTAATGGCCTGGAAGCCTGAGTCCTGGACTTCTCCTCATTCCTGAAGGAATAGGATGGTGTGGGCAGGGTTGCTCCTGGTCCTCAGCCTATGGCTACCTCCCTGCTCTTCCCACCCAGCCGTTCTGCACCTCAAGGTCTTGTGTGCACATGAGTGACAATCCAGCCTGCCCCCATGTGCAGACCTGCCCACAGACATCCCACAAAAAGCTGTAGCCACCTTTTGGTGTCAGAGTGCACACTCCCAGGGATGCTTCCCCACAGGAGGAATGGCTGCCTGGAAAGAGCACATCAGCCCTGGACATGCCGCATTCTCAGAGTATAGCCGAGAGGCAGGGCACAGGCTCTGGGTGGACTCCCCTTTTCCATGGACTCCTTGCCCTTTGGGGAGGCAGGAAGTCAAAGTAGTGCCCTCTCATTTGTGGGGCCAGGAGAGAGAGAGAGAGAGAGAGAGAGAGAGAGAGAGAGAGAGAGAGAGAGAGAGAGATGTGAGAGAGACACATCAATTGGTTGCCTCTTACATGTGCCCCGGACTGGGGCCAGGGATCGAACCTGCAGCCCAAGTATGTGACCTTGATGGAGAATCAAACCCATGACCCTTATCAGCCTTCATTCTCTTACATGAGTTGGAGAACAGACTTCTATTCAACTGGTCATCACCAAACTCTGTCAAGGATGTGAACCTTGTAATAAGCACAGAACCCTTCACCCAGGTGGCGCACCTGCAAGCTGTGTGCACCGTCATTTCTGTAATCATGTGGGGGCTTCCCACAGTGTCCAGTGCCCAGGTTCTTTAAGTCTCTTTTCTTATCTCTAAACTGGAGAAATAATGCCCTCTTCATTATTCAGATTAAAGGCTATAATAGGATCTGTGACATTTTTACCCTGATACCTGGCATTTAAGCTACCAAAAATTGTTAGCTTTAAAAGCGTAGAAGATGGTGTCTCCATGGGTGAAGAGGGGTAATGAGGATGCCAGGGAATGTTCTGGAAGTGTCTGTCCCTGGTGGACAGGGAGTACATGGCTACAGGGACTGATCCCAAGGTTGGTGCATCTGCTGGGCTTCTCTCTCCCCGGGCATGGGGCCACATGTGCGGTCCTGTCCCTGAAAAGCCCTGAGTGTCTTCATTTGTTGAGGAAAATGAATAGCAAAGGGGCTATTATCATCAGGTTGCCAGAGACTCCTGTTCCCACGGGAGAACCTGGGAGTGGGGTGGTGCGCAGACCCCAGAGCTTTCCCACTGGAGGGCTAAGCAAGCTGGGGTTCTCACTGGCTGATGCCCAAGCATGTCCAGCATGCTCTGAACACAGAGGGGCCTGTGTGTGTAGTTGGTGGGATGTCAGAATGGCATGTGGAGAGGGAAAGTGAGAGAGTACATGAGGGACACTGGCAGCCTCTGCTATTCCACTGTCTTATAACCGAGTTCTAGCAATTTGAGAAGAAACATCCCCTCTGTAACAGGAAATTCGCTTACCTCTCAGGAAGCCCATTGGCCTGTTAGTGAAAGAACCCCCTATCCTCGTGGGATATTTAGAGACCAGCTGAGCGACTTGATAAGGAGCGAGAGGAGCACTGTTCTCTTGGGTTAAGTGCTGGGGTATTTCCAGTGTTCTGGGGAAACACAGCACACGCGAGCTACAATTCCCATCTCTTTTATGGGCCTGGTCTCTGTAGCCCTCAAGCTCCCTGGGCCTCAGTTTCTTAATCATGAATATGAAGGAAATAACTACTTAATGTGGTTGTTGAGCAGGTTCAAGGAAACATGGGTACAAGAGAGCCTTCCACAGGTGGAGGGTGACGGGGGGCAGGGGTGGGGGGTGTTATGCCCAGATTTCAAGACCCCCCCAAAGATCCACCAGGGAGCACCAAATCCGATGCAAAAGCAGAGAGTCTTTTATTCAAGCTCGCTTGGTCCCCCCGCTGCCTCCATTACTGGATGCAAGAGAGAGCCCCGAGTCCCAAGAGAACAAAGAATTTATAGGGCTTGGGGGTGGGGGGATGGGGGCACACTCTGACCACTGATTTGGCCGATTCTGGTTGGTTGAGTGAGGGCCGGGGGGCTAGTGACGCAAGGGCAGGGTGCAGTTAGGGTCTGGTTACACAAAGACAGCGGGGTGTTCAGCATACTTTTGTCCTTGGGCTAGTTTCCCCCACTTTCCCATTGGCCGAGATAAGGGCAGGCTGAGTAACTGATACATTCTGTGGCTTTTTTTTGGAAGAGGGGTTAAGGACACAGCCATCAGTCCTGTTCTGTCCTTTCAGGGGGAGGGAGGGAGGGGAAGGCCTCCTATTACACAAAGCTCAGACCCAGGAAGGTCACTCCCTCTTTACTCCGTCCCTCTCCTTAACCCACGTCTCCAAGGGTGCCCCTGCCTATACCTTTGACCACATTCAGCTCAACGAATGTGGTGGGCCTGAATCCCAGGGGATGTGGGCATGACATTTGGGAAATAATATTTGGGAGTTGTGAAAGGCAAAATAATACTCCCCTCCAAAAGGTAGCCCCACCCCAAACCCCACAACCTGTGGATATCTTGTGTAATATGACAAGAGGGGACTAATTTTGCAGAAGGAATTGAGGTTGCTGACCCATTGATCTTGAGATGGGGAGAATATTTTGGATTATCTAGAGGGCCCAATGCCATCACAAGGGTGACTGAAAGAGGGGGGTAGGAGGGTCAGATTCAGAATGATGCAGCATGGGAAACGCTCAACCCTGCAGTGTTGGCTTTGACGATGGAAGGAGCTGTGAGCCAGCACTGCAGGCACCGTAGAAGCTGGGAAGGGCAGGAAACCATTTTTCCTGATTCTTTAGAGGAAACATGGCTCTCCGACATCTTGATTTTAGCCCCAAAAGACCCATTTCAGGCTTTTGATATCCAAAACGGTAAGATAACATATCTGTGTTGTTTTTAGACCATTAAGTTGGTGCTCATTTGTTACAGCAGCCATAGGGAACTAATGCAACGGCCTTCCCAGAAGTGACGTCAGAATAATAGCTGCTGTGCCCAGCTACTCTCGTTAAAGCCACCTGAAAACATCTAAGAAAATGAATATCAGAAAACTCCTTCTTTGAAGAAACTAAAGCACACAGAACCCACAAACCGCAGTGTTGGAGACTAAATCACTAGCTATTGAATTCAGTGAAAAACTGTGAATTTGTGTGTGTGTGTGTGTGTGTGTGTGTGTGTGTGTGTGTATGTATATGTATGTATATGTATGAGGATGGGAGTGAGAGAGAAGAGGTAAGAAAAACAAAAATACTTCATTAAAAAAAGGTGGTAACTAAAATAGGAATAAATAAAAGTAACATAATTTGAGAGAATATTTAATTCCATGTAAGAAAAATAATGGCTGGCCGAAACCGGTTTGGCTCAGTGGATAGAGCGTCGGCCTGCGGACTGAAAGGTCCCAGGTTCGATTCCGGTCGAGGGCATGTACCTTGGTTGCGGACAGATCTCCAGTTGGAGATGTGCAGGAGGCAGCTGATCGATGTTTCTCTCTCATCGATGTTTCTAACTGTCTATCCCTCTCCCTTCCTCTCTGTAAAAAATCAATAAAATATATTTAAAAAAAAAAAAGAAAAATAATGGCTGCTCTCTCTCTCTCTCTCTCTCTCTTCTTTTTCTTTTGATTTTTAAAATTGTTTTATTGCTTAAAGTATTACAAAGAGTATTATATATGTCTCCTTTTTTTCTCCCCTTGACCTTACCCTAGCCTCCCATACCCCCCAGTGTCTTGTGTCCATTGGTTATGTTTATATGCATGCATACAAGCCCTTCAGTTGATCTCTTACCCCTCCCCACAACCCTCCCCAGCCTTCCCGCTGTAGTTTGACAGTCTGTTCGATGCTGCTCTGCCTCTGTATCTATTTTTGTTCATCAGTTTATAATGGTCTTAATTATCCATAAATGAGTGAGATCATGTGGTATTTTTCCTTCATTGACTGGCTTATTTCTCTTAGCATAATGCTCTCCAGTTCCATCCATGCTGTTGCAAATGGTAAGAATTCCTTCTTTTTCCATAGTATTCCATCATGTTCTCTGTATTTTCTTATCTAGAAAAATTTAAAAAATACTTCTGACTTTAGAAGAATTAGAATATCTAAACAGACAGGTAACCATGGAACAATTGAGAATGCCACTAAAGATCTGAACCCTCTGCTTCAGGTTCAGATAATTTCTACAAAACTTGATGAAACTTTCTAATTCAAGTAACAAGTAAACCTAGGGCCATTTCATCTGGATCAATAAAAGAGAAAGCCTCACAATAGTTTTATTCAGTACAAAAGAGATTGAATCTCAGGAAAACACAAAAACAATAAATGAATCTTCATTATAAAATTGGTGGAAATATAAATAAAATACTAGTAATAAAACCCAGGAACATATTAAAGACATAATAACCCCTCACCAAACAGGGTTTCCCCTCCCAACGCAAGCCTGGTCCAGGTTAGGAAGTCAATGGCCAGCCCTGCAAGCATTCATGCTGTGGATAGGAGGTTCCCTTGGAGTCCAGCCTTGCCTGATCCACAGGGGTCTGTCTGGAGCAGGAGCTGCATCCGGCTGTCTGCTCCGCCTAGAGGCCAGGAAACTAGCTTTTTGTAACTGTTACAGCCCATCAACTGTGGCTCCACCAGCTTCTCCCAGCAGGTCACAGGGGGAAAGACCAAGCATTTCCATAGAGGTCAGCGAGGGGTTGGATAAAATTCAGTATTTTTCTGATTTTTAAAATAACTAAGTAGAATAGGAATAGACATTTGCTCCCATAACATAATGAAATTATTTATGATAAAATTCATACTTAATGGTGAAAGGCTAGAAACATTCCCAGAAAAGTCTCAAACTTGGACACCAATTAATGCCACAACACGTAACATATTCTTGAAGTGCTATTTGGTGCAACTAATCAGAAGAGAAATATCAAGTTCATAAGTGTAAGAGAGGAGGTGTAATTATGTTTTGCAGATGGAATGTATTATACATGGGAGACAGAGAGAACTGATTGAAAAATTATTCGAAACAATGAGCAGTTCAGTCAGGTGCCTGGTTACAAGTTGAATTTGCAAAAATCAACAACTTTATAAAAAGCAAAACCAGTCAGAAAAGAAAATGAAAAAAATTCCATTATGACAGCAATAAAAAAGATCTTAAAAACACCAAAGAATAAACAAAGTGCATGTTCCTGTGACAAAAATTTAAAACACCAATAAAGATAAAAAAAATTAATGCTATGACTACATAGGAAGATACAATTATTTCTGGGATTGAAAAGCTCTACATCGTGAACTTGAAACTCTTCTCCAATTAATCTATATGTTTATGGTTGTCTAAATAAAACAGCAAGATAGTTTGGTTTTAACTAGATAAGCTGATTTTTATCTATGGGAATTTCTTACATAAAAGGAAGAATGAGTAAATGGATGGCCAGAAAAATTCAGATCAATAATAGATTTCAATACATAAGATTCCAACATAGTAAAACATTGTAAACCACAGAGGTATAAACAGTGCAGAGTTTGGGGTATGAATAAGTACACAGGCTGGGGAAGAGAACCTAGACCAGGGTATATCAGATAACATCAGAGGTTAGTCTGTGACAGAGATGGTGTTTAAAATCATTAGAGCACGAGATTTGGCCATTAAGAAAAGTCAGGCAACTAGATAACCATTTGGAATAACATTATCAATCCAGACAGAAACAGGATTTTAGCTATAAAACTACTAAAAATATAGAAGCTTTTTTTTTTTTTTTTTTTTTGGTTATTGGATAAGAAAAACCCTAGCTAAGCAAAATACAAATTCAGAAGCCATAGAGGACATGAGTAACAAATTAAGTTAGATAAGATTAGAATTTTCTGGAAATAAAACAAAATTACCATAAATTAGGTCAAAAGCAAATGACAAACTGAGAAAAAAGAATGTGAGCAAGTACATACACTCACCACACACACACACACACACACACACACACACACACACACACACACACTCCACACGAAAGGCTACCTTTAAAGATATGCTTCACATTTCACTAAGGAAAACACCAAAAATCTCAACAGAAAAAGAGACACCCTCACCCCCTTCCCCTCCAAGAAAAACCCAGTTCCCAGGGTCTGGGTAAAAGAATGTGCTGGGCTTGATCACTGAAAGCAGAGGGAAGTAAGTGGCCGAGCTATGGGGGCTGATAAGGAACACTCTCCAGAACATATTTCTAAGTGACAAAGTGTGGGCTCGCCAGGACTGCACATATATGGATATGTTTATATTGAAGCAAGAAGTGTGGAAGGATGTGCCGGGCACGCTCCGTGGGGAGCCTCGGAGAGGAAGCCTGGAGCCCTGGAGGAGGAAGGGACCTGATTGCATTGCATCCTCCTAACCCACGCTGGGATTTCAAATCCCATACACATGTTCCCATCCAACTTTTAAAAACTTGGGGATTTTTCAGAACATATGGAAGAAACACATGGCCACCAGCAGCCATCACAAGACGTTGCCAACAGGACCCCTCGCTGTTGGAGGCGGCCCCTGCAGGAGCCCTGTGTGAGCTGCCGACAGTGGAGGTCCTCCAGTTACTAGTAGACAGACGCCACCGCTGCCTGCGGCCCTGGGAAGCCCCTTCAGAGCTCTGTCCTGTGAGCCATGCTAAAGGCAGCTCACAGGAAACGGAATCATTGGTTTCTGTTCTCAAACCTGGGATGGGGACCACTTCTGGAAACCGTGCCCTTCACATCAGCATTCCTGTTGGGGAGACACAGGCTTCTTGGATTCCAGGGTAGGTGGGCAGCTTCCAAGAAGAAGAGAAATGGCAGGAGCAGTCTTTCAGCAAATAGAGACTCCGGCTGTGCATGCAGGTCGGCCAGTGACCTGTTTCTGGAGCTGAAAGCAGAGCGCCGGCAGCCGGCTCTCAGAGTGCCAGACCACCTCTCAGGACCACGGTCCCATGCCCATGCCTGGGGCCTGGCTTTGCTCCGTACGTGGGACCATGCACCCACAGAACCCTGGGGCGTTGGGGCGAGTTGGCATCTGAGAGGAACATAATTGAGTCTATCGGGTTCCACCCCATGTCTACTCCAAGATGGGGCTTGGGTTCCAAATCTGTCATGTTTTTCTTCATCTGAATAAGACAGGTGTCTTAGCTCACCTTGTTCCTGGTCCAGACCCACAATGTCCTTCAAAACTCAGCTCAGATTTAAGGCCTTAAGGCTCTTCCTGACATGCCTCTTTCCCCCTTCCCCCCAGAATTTAGTCACATTTTTTTCTTATTATATCTCTCAAACTCTGTTTTGATTTGACAAACCTGTCTGTGAGCTCCTTGAAGGCAACACTGTCTATTTTCTCTCAAACCCCCATGGCTAGTGAGGTCTTCAGACTGTCTTGAATGGGACTGAGGCGAAGGTCCAAGGCATCATGGCTCAGACATAAATGGGTGCAGAGCTGGTCCAGTGAGATGAGGAAGGGGCCCAAACCAGCACCAATTGACACTCCCTTTGCCTTCTGCTGCAAGGAGAGGCCCCTGGAACTCAGAGCAGCCAGGAGTGGATCACTCACGTGGCCCTCCACAGGGATTTGCTCTCACTAAGGAGGGTGCAGTGAGAGAGATGCAGACCGAAGGATTTGACTCCAGGGCAATGCATTTCAGACAATTCAGGCAGAGGATTCAGTCTTCACCTCCCTAAGTCACACACAACAAAACCCAGAATCACCCAAATCTCAACAGCAGGATGGTTTTCTAAACTGTAGTGCATTGACACACTGGGACACAACTATCTACAGCTACACACAACATGGCTGGATCTCACAGACATAAGGTGGAGTGCGAGAAGCCACACCCACAAGTGCACACCCCAGTGATGCCCTTGATGAAATCGTCCCAACTGATCATCGCACCATCAGAGTGAAGAGATGTCCCCTTTCTGTGTCTGAAGGGATGCCAGAGCTTCCGGGGCACAGGGATGTTCTGTTTCTTGTATTGGGAGCTTGTTTTCCTAGAGTTTGGAAGGTAAAACCTGATTGACTGCCAGGCATGCTGTGTGTTCCTTCCTACAGGTGAGCTGTACTTCATTAACAAGTTAGGGATACAGTGCACAAAAGACACCCCTATTCCATGTTTCCAGAAGGCGTTCCCACCGTTCTGCCCTCCACTTACCACCACAGAAGACAACCATGCCCCTCGGAGTGGATGCTGGCAGCACTTATAGGAAAAAACGGTGTTGGTCATAGGCTCGCCTTGTTGTTTTAGTTTGCCTTTCACTATTTATTGTTCATTTAAAATTTTATTAAATTTATTAGAACGACATTGGTTAATAAAATTATATAGGTTCTACGTGTACAGTTCTATGGCACATCATCTGTATATTGCATTGTGTGTTCACCACCCTAAGTCAAATCTCTTTCCATCACCATATATTACCCTTTACTACATATACTACCTCACCCCACCTTCCTTCCCTCTGGTTACCACCATACTATTATCTGTATCTATGTGTTTTTGTTTGTCTATCTTGTTTATTTGTTCGTTGCTTTCAGTTCTGTATCCCATGTATGAGTTAAATCAAATGGATCTTGACTTTTTCCTTCTGACCTATTTTTCTCAGCATGATATTCTCAAGTTCTATTCATGTTGTTATAAATGTCAACATTTTCTCTTTTCTTATGGCCGAGTAGTACTCCATTGTATATATGTACCACATCTTCTTTATCCAATCCTCTACCGAAGGACACTTTGGCTGTTTCCATGTCTTGGCCACCATGAATAATGCTGTAATAAACTTAAGGATACGTATATCTTTATAAATAAATGTTTACAAAATTTTTAGGTAGAAACCTAGTAAAGGGAGTTCTGGGTCATATGGTAACTCTATTCTTAATTTTTCTATGTACCTCTACACTGTTTCATAGTGGGTTTACCAATTTACATTTCTACCAGCAATGTATGAGGGTTCCATTATCTCCACAATCTCTCTTACATTTGTTATTTCTTGTTTTGTTGATAATAGCCATCCTAACAAGTGTGAAGTGGTATCTCATTGTAGTTTTGGTTTGCATTTCCCTAATAGCGAGTAAAGTTGAGCACCTTTTCATATATCTGTTGGCCATTTGTATGTCTTCTTGGGAGAATTATTTTTTCAGGTTCTCTGTCCTTTTTTTAATTGGATTGATTGTTTTTTGCTGTTGAGTTGTATGGAATATACATGTATGTATATGTATATATGTTATTAACCGCTTATCAAATTTGTTCTTTGGGAATATTATCTTCCATTTAGTTGGTTCCCTTTTTGTTTTGTTGATGGTTTCTTTTGCTATGCAGGAGCTTTTTAGTTTGATATAGTTTCATTCATTTATTTTTGCTTTTATTTCCCTTGGTTTGAGGTCAAATTCATAAAATCTTCTCTAAGACCAAGATTCATAGTTTAGTACTTATGTTTTCTTTTGTGTATTTTATTGTTTCAGGTCTTATACTTAGGCCTTTGATCCATTTTGAGTTAATTTTTATGTATGGTGTCCAATGGAACAGAATTGAGGGCCCAGAAGTAAACCCACATGTATATGAGTGAATGATTTTTGACAAAGGAGCCAAAAACATACCATAGAGAGAAGCAAGCCTCTTCAATAAAGGGTGCTGGGAAAATTGGAAAGCCACATGAAATAAGACTGCTATTTTTGTTCTTGCTTTAAATGAACCCCCCTCCACCCCCACTTTTTTTTAAAATTTCCTTCCTGACTTTTGAGTCATTTCCTGAAATCGTTGTCTGCTTGAGCTAAGGAACTTAGTACCCAAGATGGTTTGTAAGATCGACTCTTTGTTTCTCCAGGGGTCTTCTGTCCAGATATAAGCCTGAGCTTGACAGAGTTTTGGGGAAAATCAGGCATGAAAACAGTGACTGGAGTTTGAACTAACACAAGACTCCATGCATGAGTCTTTACTAAACTTCTTGGTGTGGACAAAGAATTGTGTTGTGTAGTGATGAAAGCTCCTTTTTCATGGAATGAAGTATCGTGTGACTCAGGGAAAGTACTTTTAATCTGCCCTCATTTCCCAGCAACACCAAATGGAAAGTGGAGCTCCAAGCTCACAGAGCCAGTGAAGACCCGAGATGGAGACACATGGGTTCTTGCCCCAGTGACGTGTCTTTATTCCCTGATCCATGATCCCAAGAATCAGCCTGGGTTGGAATCAATAAGAATACACTCACCCTTAGCTGACATGATGGAGAGAAAGAGATGGGCCTCCTTCATCACTGTTTGCTGGTAGATAAAACACTACACCCCGCCCTGGCTCTTTCCCAGCTGGCTCTAAGGATTCCCAACAATGTGGGGCATCCAGGTTGGCTTTCCAGTTCCCTTCCCGCATTCCCAGGACCCTTGAACCTCCTAGACTTCCTTCCTTAAGAGAGGTCCACCTCTGAGCTCATAAGAGTTACCCATGCCCATAGGTGGTGGCTGGGTGGACATGCTGTGCAAACTGCCAAAACATTATCTATACTAATAAAAGCCTATGTGGTCACCACGCCCTCACACTGTGATGCCCTCACGCCGCAACAATCCATCACCAGGAGGCTGTGTATGTAGCGGCCGCGCGTGGGTGGGCAGGGCTGCATGTGTGGCGAGGAGCACACTGGTGGGAGGGGATTTGACGCTGCATGTGCAGCATGGCCGCGGGTCTCGAGGCTCTGGCCTACCTCCTTGAAGCAATCCATCGAGGAGCCCCGGATGGGTGGGCGGGGCCTACCTCTTTGGGGAGATTGATCGCAGGGCTCCCGCACTGTGAGAGGGCACAGACCAAGCTGGGGAACCCCCCACCCCCTCCAAGTGCATGAATTTTGTGCACCGGGCCTCTAGTTTAAATATAAGCAGGAGTTTGGCAAACCATGACCTGGAGGCCAAATCCACCCCTCTGCCTATTTTTGTAAATAAAGTTTTATTAGAACGCAGACCCATTTACTTACATATTGTCTGTGGCTAATTTTGAGCTACAAAGACAGAGTTAAGTCGTTGCCACAGTGTCTGTATGACCCACAAAGCTGAAAACATTTACTCTCTGGTCCTTCACTGGAAACTCTTGTAAGCCCTGATGTTGTAATAGTAGTTGAGCTATTTTGTCTCTGTAATGTGTTACTATTTTCACAGGAACTTCTGGAGGCCAGGCCCGTAGAGGAGTGCCTGTTGTGCTGACGGTGGCACATCGCAAAGTAGTACAGGTGATGTTGCTACTGTTGCTTTCAGTGGCCCTGACAGCCCCATTTGATGGCTCCCTGCACTTCTCTGCATAGGCTGGTCCCCACCCTTCCCGGGGACAGTAGCTCTGGTCCTTCCAAAGACACCTGGGAACCATGGGACTAATGCTGTTCTTGAGATGTGGGCGGATGCTGACAGGTCTTGGTGGATGGTTTTGGCTTCCCTGCAGCTTCCATCCAGGCCTCACACAATATGGGAATAGACTTATGCCCAAGACCTCTCCTCTTTTTTTTTAATTGACCTTTTTATTTTGAGATTATTCATTTTGCAAGAAATAAAACAGTGATTTCCCATGTAACCCCTTTTCAGTTTCTCCACTAATAACATCCTGCAGACCTGTAATGCAGTATTGCAACCAGCATGCTGACACTGATCAGTCAAGACGCAGAGCACTTCCATTCCCATAAAGACACTTCCCGTGGTCCTTTTCAACCACACCCACTTGCCTCCTGCCCCCACCCGCTCCTCAACCGCTGGCAACTAGCAACCTGTTTCTCATTGCTATAACTCTATCCATGAAAACATGCAGCATGTAATCTTTGGAACTGGCTTTTTCGTTATTGATGTTAATCCTCACCCAAGGGTATTTTTTCCACTGGTTTTATTTATTTATTTTTACAGAGTGGAAGGGATGTGGAGAGAGAGGGGGAGAAAAATATTAATGTGAGAGAGACATCGATTGGTTGCCTCCTACACACGCCCCAACCTTGCCTTCCACATGCACCCCCACCAGGCCAGGGATCTTCCCACAGACCTTTGGTGCAAGAACCAATATTCTAATCACTGAACAACACAGGTCAGGGCTGGGACTGGCTTTCTTTCTTTCTTTCTTTCTTTCTTTCTTTCTCTCTTTCTTTCTTTCTTTCTTTCTTTCTTCCCCACTCAGCACAATGCTCTGGAGATGGTGTATCTTCCCTTGGCACTGAGTAGAATTGATGCTACTGATAGGCCACAACTTATTTAATCATTCAGCAGTTGAAAATATCTGAGTGGTTACAGTTTTTTTTTTGCTATTATGAATAAATATGCTATAGACATTTGTGTACAAGTCATTGTATGAACATGGAATTAATACAGCAGAGTCTCAGTAGGTGTCTGACCCAGAGAGTATGAAGGACTCTGGCAAGGATGCCCTTTCCTGATAGTCTCCATTAACCTGTGAATCATCAGGTAGAAATGAATAATAAAGAACCCTTGGCAAATGCTCATCTATGTGTTCCCACTCACCCACCCCCAGGTCTAGGTTGGAATCCTGCCTCTTGCATCACTTCTATCTCCTCCGTCACTTCTGATCCCATCATCCCCTGTTTTTCTATCACTCCTTTCCTGACTTCTTCCTCACTCTTCCTCCTCCATCACTCTTGGCTCTTCCATCATCACTCTTGGCTACATCATTCCTTGTTTTTCCATCACTCCGGTCTCCTCCATCACTCCTGGCTCTTCCATCACTCTTGGCTCCTCCATCACTACTGCCTCCTCTATCACTCCTTGCTCTTTCATCACTCCTGGCTCCTCCAATAGTCTTCCTGGTGCTGTCTTGGGCAGAGTAGTCCATCCGAAAGAGTATTGCTGTCACTTATCTCAGCATGTGATTGTAGAAGGACCTGACCTGCAGGTTAGCAAGAGGGGTAATGAGACAAGGTGAGGGAAAGCATTTTGAAGCCCCAGTTACTACACTGTGCACTCTGCTCAGGATGTCCTAGGGCACAGCCTAAGGGCCTTCCGCACCACAGTGCCCACACATCCAGGCAAATGCCAGCTGGTTTGAAAGGAGCTTCCAAGAGAGATGCAGCTGTGTTCCTCTCTGAGGGGGAGACCGCAGCTCGGGTCAGAGAGTGTGCTGACTACTCAGAAGATCCCAGACCCCTGCACTTCTTAATGCTGTGTGTGTGTGTATGTGTGTGTATGTGTGTGTGTATGTGTGTGTATGTGTATGTGTGTATGTGTGTGTGTATGTGTGTGTGTGTATGTGTGTGTATGTGTGTGTGTATGTGTGTATGTGTATGTGTGTGTGTGTGTATGTGTGTGTATGTGTGTGTATGTGTGTGTATGTGTGTATGTGTGTGTATGTGTATGTGTGTATGTGTGTGTATGTGTATGTGTGTATGTGTGTGTATGTGTATGTGTGTATGTGTGTGTGTGTGTGTGTGTGTGTGTGTGTGTGTGTTAGAGAACATCCAGCCCAGGCCTCACTCCCGGTGAGTTTGATTTACCTGGTCTGGTCCAGGCTGGTGCTTGTCACTGTGGTTTGTCACATTCCCAGGGTGATTCTCACGTGTGATGAAGGAGATCCAGCCCAGCGTCACCTGGGAACCAGGAAAAGTGGTGTTCGTGGGATTGCAGTCCCTGGGTTTCTTACCTGCAGACTCACTGGCAGCCTTGAGAAAGCACTTTATTTCTGCTGCCTATTCTGCTTTTAGAGGTGAGATCACAGCGGCACACTTCCTAGCATAGGGGGCTGTCTAAAGGCAACACAGCCAGAAAGTGGCCAAGTCACATGCTTGCTGTCCTGGCAGTACTGTTCAGATCACCACATTTGTTTTGCTATTATTCCTTTAGAAGAATTTCCTGGTGCATTTCAGAAAGGGGCTTTTCATGCTTTGTAAAAAGACCATGTCACGGAGGGAAGTCAGGAAGGAACACTGAGTGGTGGCCTTGAGAATCATATCGCCATGTCAGTGGTGCTTGGGAAATCTCAACACCCTGATGTTAACAAAGCGAGGAAACCATGACGTGGAAGGACAGCGCTCCTTGGTGTGTCCTTGAGGATGCACATACCCATCCTGACAGATGAAGAAAGGGAACTGGATGTAGAGAGAAGGGTCTGGTGAGCTCCGGGAAGGCCAGCCCTCAGCAGCCATGGGTTTTCTTTCATTCACTTTCATTCTGAAAGACTTGTCAGCAGCAAACCTGGTGCTGGGGGTCCAGGAGCCACAAACCCTCCTCCATGGTTTCTTAAGTTGAACACAGCTCTTCCTGAAATGGAAATACCTCAAACCAATTGGCAATGCACTTTGTCAATACCTATTGGATTGACTGGCCTTCCTCCCTGCTTGATCCTATCCTGGGGATTTATGAATTCACTCAGTTACTCAGCACCTATTCCCTATAGCAGGCACTGGGGAGCCAGCAAGGGCAAAAGACACAAGTTTCTATCTTTGATGGGGTATATAGTCACTGGAGGGAGGCTTTATCAAATACACATATGTGACGTTGCAAATATGCTGAGTTCCAGGAACAAAAGGTAGAGAGGTATATTGTGAGAGCAAATGACAGGGAGCGTGGGTCTTTTATGGGATAACGGGCAAAGCTTCACCAAGATGTAAGGAGTTAAAAGAGTGAACTAGTTGGTCTGTGTGTGTGTTTGTATGCACGTGTGTGTGGACATGTTTATGCGTGCGTGGGTGTACACATCTGTGTTGGCATGTATGTGTAGGCTAGTGTACATAGCATTGCAAAGGCCCTGTGGAGGGGACCAGGTAGCCCACAGAACTGTGGCTAGAGAACGAGGAAATGAAAATAAAAAGGAGAAAAGCACGGACTAGGCCATGTTAGAATTTTGGTTTTTATCTGGAGAGCAGCAGTGGGAAGGCCCAGCAGCGTTTCACTGTGGTGTGTGTTTGTGGGGGAATAAAGGGCCAGGTTTAAAGTTCAGGACAATCTCCCCTGACTGTGCAGAGGTCCAAGGAAGGGGGTGGAGGGGAGGCATGGGGAGGTGGCCGGGAAGGTAGAAAGAGGACTCCATAGGACTCACCGATAGATTTTCTATAAGAAGCTTTGGGAGATGGGAGGTTAGGAGGCCCTTTGTGCTTCTGTGTGACTGGTTTTAGAGGTGGAGGTGGGGTGGGGTGGGGTGGGGTGGGGTGGGATGAGGCAGAAAGTGAGTGAGAGTTTGGTCTTGGTGACTTTGAGACGTCAGGTGAGGAGGAAGCAGCTGCTATTTGACTTTGGAGCTGAAAGGACAGGTCTAATGTGGGTCTGTGGGATGAGGTGGTGGGGATTTTCTGTGAATGACATTGTGCAGGACGCACAGGACATGAGGGAGACGGGACCCAGGGGTGGACTCCCCAAGGGTTTAGCCACCAGAGAGGCGAGAGGGATCCTTGAGGATGCTGATTACCACGGTCCCTGAGGGAGGATTCCGGAAGGAACGTCTGAGGGTCCAGTAACTGAGGACTGATAGGGGCCATGTGATCTCTCGTGGGCAGGGGGCCTTTGTGAAAGCAGCTTCAGGACATCCAAGTTGCAGTCAAGAGAGAAGTGAGAAAGGTGGGAAAGCAGAGGTGACAGGGCACAAGTGTAAGAGTGTGGCTATGGCAGGAGGAGAGGCCGGCTTTGGCTGGGGCCACGGCAGCTTCCAGGTGGGTGCCAGGACATGGCGAGGCTGGCTGCACCTGCCACCTGGCTGACAGTTTTCCCAGGCCTGAGGAGGGCAGCTAATCCTCTATTCCTCTGTGTCTTTAATCAGGTTGCTGCATTACAGGAAGAAGAAATAAAGCGTAAACCTTAGAGGAGGTCACTCCCATCCTTTACGTGCTATATTGACATATTCAGTTATGGCATTTCCTAGTAAAAGGAACTACTGTTTTTCTGCACCCTTCACTGCCCATAACTTGCAACTTTGAGTTGAATGGAAATATGAATGTTTGTTTATTTACTTATTTAGTTAGTTATTTTAAAACACCTTTTTACTGATTTCAGAGAGGAAGGGAGAAAGAGGTAGAAACATCAATGATGAGAGATAATCATTGATTGGCTGCCTCCTGCACGCCCCACATTGGGGATCGAGCCTGCAACCGGGCCATGTGCCCTGACCGGGAATCGAACTGTGACCTCCTGATTCATAGGTCGATGCTCAACCACTGAGCCGTGCCGGCAGGGCTGTATGTTTTATTGAATTCTGTGGAACCTGCTGGTTTTGCATGTGGCAACCCAACTCTTAAAGATTAGTCACCATTTTAAATTCCAGTTGTTTTCTGTAGACTCAGAGATGAACTGTCAGCACACCAAAGCTGAAAATTGGATGTGGGTGTGAATGCAGCTCAGCCCTACTTTAAAACACAAGAGCTAAGGAGACAACGCACACTCACTGGACTATTGGGCGGCCCTGGGTGGTCTGGCTCCGCCGTAGGGAGCCCTGTGCAACCATTGCTCTGCCGGATGTGACGCCGGCATGTTTTATCCTGAACAGCAGAGGACGGACGCAGGGTCTGAGATGGCTTCTGCGTGTCGGAGCCTGCTGCACCTTGGTGCCTCATCCTGCTTTCTGCCACCTGCTTCATTCCCGTGGGAAAGAGAAAAGTGACAGCAGGGATGTGGGTGTGAATGCAGCTCAGCCCTGCCTGCTCCTGGCCCTCCTGTGCCCTCTATGGCTCCTGCTTTCCCTGGGCCCTGACGTGTAAGGCAGGCCGTGGGAGCTTAGACAAGCAGGCAACAGCCACTCTCTCTGAGTGTTTCATTGTCAACCCTTCCAAGCCCCCATCTCACCTGGAATATCTGCGTGTAAAAGCAGCCCTTTCCTGCTCCACGAAGCTGCCTTCCTCATCGTCAGCCCCTGAAGAGGGAGGCCCACGCTTCCACCAGAAATACTCCAACTAGAAGACTGTTCTGTCTTCAGTCCGTGTGAGAGGAGCAGAGTCTGACCCTTAAACTGTGTGTAACTTTGATTCAGCAAACAGCCCAAAGGTCTGGAGGCCCAGGAAGGACTTGAGTGGCCTTTGGGTCAGAGCTGGCCCTGGAGAGGAAGACCCTTGGACTCCAAAATCTGGAGCGCATGCTTTCAGCTACAAGGAACAGGCAAAGTATAAGTTGCTCAAAGCATTAAAAATGCTAATAATTTCTTACAAGCAATCTCAGGTGGGTGATTGGTGTGGCTCAGTCAGCAGTTCAAGGAGGCTTTGAGGACCCAGGCTCCTTTTCTGTTTAGGCTCCATCTGTCTGAGCAGGCCAGCTTGTCCTGACTGCCAACCAGCACTCAGAAGACCATTCAGAAGCCTGGAGGACTGCTTGTCTGTCGCCTCTCTATTGCAGGGCAGAGGAGAATTTCCCAGAAGCACCCAGTACTTCCCCTCACACCACCTAGGTGGAGTCCCACGTCTGAGCTGCTCCAGGTGCTGGCTCAGACCCGTCCAGGTTGATTCCCAGGACAGAGGAGTCTGCTGGCATCTCCTAACACTTATTGCCCACAGAGACACCATGAGTTTCTCTTGGGAAGAATAAGAGAGAGGACACATACTGGGGAGGTATGAAAGACTCATGAGACATTATAAATAGGACTCTCCACACCCCGCACTTTATATAGAGAGAAATGCACACAGAATCCCAGATAGACCCCAGATCAATTCCAGCCGAAGAACTTACTCTTGTGGCTTTAGATGGAAGGCGGGTGGGCTACTGGGTTGATATTTAGTGAAGTGGAGGCCCCCTGGGCTATAGAAGCCAGCAAGGCAGCACCCCTGAGGGTGCTGGTGTGGCCACTGATTGCCCAGTCAGGGAGGGGCGAATGTTGCCAGGCACTTTGATTTTTTAAGAGAAGCCAGAAATCCAGATCTTCATGTAAAGCCTTATGCTTCTGAAATAGTGATAATTAATTCAAAATTTTAAGAACACTGTGTGGGTCTAACAGAAAATGTCCCAGAGCTGGGCCCAACCTGGGACCCACAGTTCTTCTCATTCAGACAGAGAGGCCAATGTCTAGACGTCGTTACGTGGCCTTACTGCTACTTGTGTTCACTGACTAGGAGTGGCGCCTCCAGCTGAAAGAGATCAAATGCTACACCAGAGGCCCCAGAGCACGGTTATTCTCTCCCAGACCTGAGGGTCCGGTCACTGTCCAACTCATCTTCTAGAAAGAACTGGAAAAGGTAGACGAGATAACCAGGGCTCTCAGGAAATAGAAATGTTTCCTTCGAAGAGGAATGTTTCCCTCATGGGAAAGGCAGGGTGTGGACAGTGTGATTCAGAGTTTCAGAGGGAAACCTCGCGTAATCCCTGGCATTTATGGGAAATGAGACTCCTGTTTCATTGGATGATGACACTCACCTACCGGTACGGTAGAATTGGACTAATGAGCCCAAGCTTAAACAGGCACGTCTGTGCCCTGGGCAGCCGCGTTAGCAGATGCCTCCAGAGATGCCGAGGTGGAGCCCCTGCACGCTACGGGCCTCAGCGTTTGGACTCTCGTCAGTTTCAACAGGATTCGGTGCTGGCACTGGAGTGTCACTTGTGCTTTTTTGTCTTGGAGAATCCAGTCATGGCTGTGGTGCCTAACTGATAAGGACTCCGCCCTGTCATTGTTCCGGGGGACAGATTCTCATGTGCCCACCCCACCCCCACCCTCACCTTGTCGCTTCAGCTACCGCTGCCAGCACCTGCCTGTGTCACCTGGGGCTCTCTCTGGGGACTGGGGTTCCCACCTCATCCTGTTTGCCCTGCCTTCTTCTCCTTAAACCCTTCCCACCAAGAGGTGGAGACACAGAAGCTGAGCAAAACAAAGAAGCTTGTAAAAAGGCAAATTTTTGTTATTTCAAGAAAATGGGCATAAAAATGCAACCTGGTGTTAACATAAACAACATTCAAACCTGTAAAGAATTTTTGTGAGTTTATTTGAGCCAAATTGTCGACAACTGCCAGGAAGCAGACTCTCAACCGATTGGGATAATGCTCCAGGGAATGGCACTTTTTTACCCTGTTTTGTACATTACAATCAAGGAAGGAGATGCAAGTGGGTTACATGAAATCCATTGGTGATAGAGTAGAGAGGTGGGAGAAGGCAAAGCAGGGAAACCTCTGGGATTTGAAAAAAAGTAAAATGATAGACAAGCACTTCTTCTACTTAGGTGGGTGCAGGATAGCTAACAGTCAACAATTAACTCGATAACATTGAGGGGCTTTGTGGTCTCCACAGAGTGGTGCTTGTGTTTCGAGGGGTCCAGAAAAAAGGGAAATTACTTTGACATTCCAATGACATGCTATTGTAGACGCAAAAAGACAATAGGCTCAGTTAAGGTAAAGATTGACCTTTGTCAGGGAAGATACCGGCCTAGTACGTGACTACCCACCATAAACGGCTTTTAGTTAAAGTTTTAATTTCAGACCACCCTTTGTGGTTACTTTGGGTCTCTGAGTTTACAAAACTGCCATGCAGGTCTTCCCTGAGTTAGTCAGGTTAGCATGTGCCCTTTTTTCATCCACCCTGATTTATTTTCAAAATGACTGCATTGGACTAAATTCAGTCAGCCCATTCTTTTTCTTTAAATTTTTCAGAGAGAAGAAGGGAGAGGGAGAGAGAGATAGAAACATCAATGATGAGAAAGGATCATTGATCGGCTGCCTCCTGCATGCTCCACACTGGGGATTGAGCCCACAACCTGGGCATGTGCCCTGATGTGACCTCCTGGTTCACAGGTGAACACTCAACCACTGAGCCACACTGGCCAGGCTCAGTCAGTCCATTTTTCATGGGATGACAGAACAGGAGCCCTCTTCACTTGTTTGCCCACTAAGTACCCAGATCAAGGCAATGGGTGCGGTCCACACTGGACTTGTCTTGCTTTGCTCCTCTGTGGTCTGGCTTTCCTGCTCTCACCTCCTCCCACTGCGTGAAGAGGGTCAGGCTGTCACACTGGGACTTTTATAGGTGGGAAGTCAGGGGCACAGAAGAGCTGCATCATTCCCTGAAGTCAAAGCTTGGACCAGGCATGACAGCAGAACTCACAAGGTACCTTCAACTAGAACCAGGGGCTCTGCCCTCTAGCCTTGAACTTCAGGACAACAGGGAGGGCTCCATGTTTCTGAGGAATGCCCTAGTTGAGTCAGATTTAGAACCCCGAGGTGCTCAGGGAGCTGCATGACCCTCCATAGAGTGGGAAACCCAGTTCTTGATGGATGCATCTGAATGCTGCACAGCCAGAGACCAGCCCCGCTCACCTCCCAGGGCCTGCACCTGGCATGTCTGTGCTCCAAAGCCATGGGCATGTGAGCATCTTGATGGCGCCTTTGGGTGAAGGTTAAGATGGAATGTACCTGCCGCCTCCACTCTCCCTGCCTCAGTGAGTGGGGCCTGGGCTTTTGGAGGTGTCAGTGCCCTTGCAGAGCTAAAGCCCTGGGCGCCCATATGGAACTGGCTGGTCCTATATGCCCACAACAACTTGTGACCCGTGGAGCAGGGAGATGGATTGGCATGAAGATGCCCCACCGATGGACCATGAGGTGTTGGAACCTTTGAGCTGGGCATGGACTCTGCTGTCCCAGGGCAGGTGCGAAAGCTCACTGGGCACGTATTGAGATCCTAGGTCACAGTGCTGGCTTGGAGAACAGACACGTATCACCCTCTGCTCTACCTACATCGGCCTTGGTTCTTGGGTTAGGGACACCTATGGCCATGCCCACCACCATCTCTCTGCTCTGAGCAGCCCCTCTCCGTGTGCCCCCCAGGTCACTGTGGCAGGCAGTCAGGCCTCTTCAGGTGACAGTGTGATGCTGTCAGACACGAGTCTACCTGGGATCTTAGAGAAGGTGCTGTGGTGGGAATGATGCAGCTCTTCTGTGCCCCTGACTTCCCACCTATAAAATGCCCAGTGTGACAGTCTGACCCTCTTCACGCAGTGGGAGGAGGTGAGAGCAGGAAAGCCAGACCACAGAGGAGCACCTTCATCTGTCTGGGATGTTCTTGGTGGCTCCCCTGAGAATCAACGAGGGCAAAGGATAACCATAAATGTCAGAATTGTTAGGTAGTAAGTAAAACTGCATTCACATGCCAGTGATGGCAAAGGCGATGAAGCATGGACTGTGTCCAGCACTTTACTAGGTCATCTCATGTAACTCATATGCCCCTGTGCATGGGACACCATTTACACATTAGGAAATGGAGGCCCGGAGAGGAGAGATACTGGCCCAAAGTCACAGGGCTAGTAAGTGTCATATTTTGACGAGTGATCACACCTATAGAAGGGGGGCAGTATCATTTCCGTTTGCTCTAAGTCAGCTATTTTCAATTGGTGTGCCACAGGAATTTTTAAAACATGCGATACCTGACTACTTAGTCAAGGGCAGTGACTTCTTTTCCCTTAGATTGTCAAATAAAAAATAGGCAATGGCCAACGCAACAATAACAATGTGGTGTGAATGGATAAAAATTAAAACAATTTTTTGGTCAGATTGGCAAAATATATTTTTGGGTGTGGTGCAGAATTTTAGTAATTAGTTGATGCCTGCCATGATGAAAAAGGTTGGACCTCGCTGCTCTCAGTCATTTGAGTTTGGCGGTGTCAACCGAAGCCAGACCAGGCAACGGCGGCAGTTCTGACCTGGGAAGATGGGGTCCAGCTTTTCTGAGTGCTCCTGGAGCAGGATGCACGGCCTCCAGGCAGGGGGTCCTGGGTGTGGACCTGGGCACACCTGGCACTGGTAGGCGCAGTGGATAATGGATGCTTGAGATGTTGGCTTCTCTAGATCTGGTCCTCAGATTCTTCAAGAGTCCTGAGTTAGCTTTCAATGAAAAGAAAATAAATCTCTAGTCAACCTACATGACCTTCTTTCAAATGACTGCTGTGTCATTGTTCTCATTTCATGGAGAATTGAATCTGGGTATGTGAGGTCAAGTGGATCATTTTTATTTCTATAAAATTATATCATCCAAACAGGGCTAAATTGTATGAGAAGTGATTGGAACCTCTGAGAATGCTGTAAATGCCAAAGGGATCCTGAACACCACATGGGCCAGCCCCATATCAGGATTTACAACCTTGCGTTTCACCCCTGGAGCTGTGGCTGGAGATGCGATGTGTGAAGAGATCCTGCCCTGCGGAAAGGGTAGTTCCTCTGTGTGATTTATCTCTTTCCAGATGCTGATAAGCAGCCTTTGCTTATCAAAGCCCGTTGCCAGGAGGCGAGCAGAAGTTAACCTTAAAAACAACATTCAGAGGGAAGGCAGGGGAGGGTGGGTGGTGGTGGTGGTGGGTTGGGGTGGGGGGGTTTGGGGTGAAGAGATCAACCAAAGAACTTGTATGCATATAAGCATAACCAATGGACACAGACAATGCAGGGCGGAGGGGGTGTGTGGTTGAAGGCCCGGGTGGGGGCAGGCTGGGAGAGGACAATGGGGTGGGGGTGGGAGTGTTAGTGGGAGGAGGAGGGAAGGGGACATATGTAATACTTTTAATACTAAAGAATTTTTAAAAAGTAACAATAACATTAAAAACAACAACAACAGCCCTAACCAGTTTGGCTCAGTGGATAGAGCGTTGGCCTGCGGACTGAAAGGTCCCAGGTTTGATTCCGGTCAAGGACATGTACCTCGGTTGCAGGCACATCCCCAGTAGGAGGTGTGCAGGAGGCAGCTGATCGATGTTTCTCTCTCATCGATGTTTCTAACTCTCTATCCCTCTCCCTTCCACTCTGTAAAAAATCAATAAAATATATTTAAAAACAAACAAACAAAAAAACCCAACAACAACAAACCAGCATTCACCCAGGCACATTTTCTACAAGTGTTGTGCATGATAAATTCCATTAGGAGACTATTTGGGAGAAGGGGAAAGATCAATAATGCTCTGTGAGGATGCTTACCCAGCCAAGGAGCCAGACAGAGAAGGTGGAGAAGTCTCTGAAAAGAGAAAAGCTCCGAGTCTCCAGCAAATGTAACAGGGGGTTTCTCCTTGTCATTTTTGCCTTTGTCTGTTTCATTACAATCACAGGGACAGGACTCTGGTCTGTGCACCAGCCCCCATAGGAAGTGTTCACAGCTATTGTCTTCTTTAATGTAATCCTCGAGGCAGCATCTTGGCGCCACAACCTTATTCTTCCCATTTGACAAATGAGGAAGACAAGATCTCTGCAGGTGAGGAGGTGGGGTCTAATCCCAAAGCCAGCAAGTGGTCAAGGTGAGGCTTCAGTGTTCTGAGAGTGTTCCAGGTACTGATGTATGCGACCCTCACAAAGCCTCATGAGATGCGAAGTTGCACTGTCCCCCCTGTTCCAGTTGAAGAACCAGTCACAGATGGTTGTGCCACACAACATGAACAGAGTGGTTCGGTAGCTTGTCTAAGGTCGCACAGCTAGTGAGTGTCAGAGTGGGCTTTGAACCCAGGGTAGATGTGTTCTATCCCTTCAACGAAGAACAGTTGGGAAATTGACAAGCTGCCCCACTGGGAGAAGGGTGTCCTAGTGTGGTTTTGCATACCTGGCATACTTGTTCCCCAGGTGGGTTGGAGCAGCAGTTCAGACCTTGGCATAACAGAATTAGTTTCAGAAATAATCATGTTGTAATCAACATTTATAATTTTTAATTTTGTTCTTTAGTTGTTTTTTTATTTTTTATTTTTTTATTGATTTTAGAGAGGAAGGAAGAGGAAGAGAGAGAGAAGGAAACATCGCCGATGAGAGAGAATCATTGATCGGCTGCCTCCTGCATGCCCATACTGGGGATTTAGCCCACACCCCAGGCATGTGCCTTTTACTGGGAATCAAACCGTGACCTCCCGGTTCATAGGTCAATGCTCAACCACTGAGCCACACTGGACAGGCTTGTTCATCAATTTCAACACAAACGATTAAAAAGGATGACATTTCAATTTGTAAACATGTTATTCAGGTGCAGGCCAACTAACATTTGCACTTAACTAAAGATATTATGCCTCACTATTCCCACTCTTTTCCCTTGTTTTAAACTTTCAACCCAGAAACTCCAAGTGATCACAGAGGATGATGAAATTGAAGTGAGTCAGGTTTTATTTCTTTGTCTTCACAGTCTCTACTATCATTGTTCATTGCAAATCAACTGTGTCTGCACGGATATGTGTGGCCCATCCAGCTGAGTGACTCCCGCCCAGCAGGATCCCACCCAATAGGAACTTGCTCCGGAAGGCATGTGGGTGGGAAGGCCTGAGGGCTGGGGACCTGCATTGTAAGTGGGAATTCCCCAGAAGTCCACGTGGAATACAATGCTTATTAAAGTATATGTAATTAAAAGGTGCTAATCTGAAGTTTGCATATATATTATTAAAATAACCACGACCACCACAATTGTTTAGAATTTAGACCAACAATGAACAAACTTACTTTTTTTTTTTTTTTTCGGGGAGGAGAATTTTATCATTGACCTTGTTAGTGGGGCTTGGTGAAAATAAACAGATAATTTAAAAGACCAACTTTTAACTACTGTTTACATTTTCTTCTGACCTTGTGGACATCATGGTCCCTCCTTAAGGGACAGAGCGAAAGTCAGAGGGAGCCAAGGAGAGAGGGGAGAGCCAGTAAAGCAAGTGCACCGTATCTCGAAGCTCAGTGGGTCAGCAAGAGAAGCATGGCACCTGTGCTGTGCAGATAGGTGGTTCACTGCCTTATGCCATCTGGTGAGGGCTTGGCAGTGGACTCCATTCCCACTACCTCCCCAGTTTGCTTCCTACATAAATCCAGAGGATGAAGGAAACAGGAGCTCACTGTTGCTGGTGCTAGAGCAAGAAAGGCATTCGGGGTCCTGGTCCCATCTCCTTGTTTACAGATCAGGGGACTGGAGCAAGGCTGAGTTAACGGGGTTACTAGAAATGATGAAGTGGAACCCCCAACTCACAGGACAGAGCAGTTGCGGCCATTTACGTGGCCTTTCTCACAGTAAGTGCTTCACGGTACTTCCTGGCTTAACGGATGAGTAACCTGCACACATGTCTTTGCTGGTTCGTTTTCTTCTTTAAGACGTCAACACTCGGCTAAGTGAAGAGGAGTCGATTTACAAGTTCCCATGTGGAAGATGAAGAATTGCCAGCAAAAGAAGAAATCCTGAAAAAGATCTGGGTGGCAGGGTGGTTAACAAGAGGTAAGCCACTCACTCAACCCGTGTCCTTACGCACCAACCAACAGCCCACTGGCAGATCCTGCAGGATCATGGTAGTTAACTGAGGGACCAGCTGTGGGCTGCAGACAGGAGTCCAAAGCAGAAGAGAGGTTCCCTGCTGTGAGCCGATGCCAGGCTGCAGCGCAGCTCAAGGCAAACACCCTCAGATTGCTTTTAGAGAATGTGAAGAAGTCACTTGCCCATTAACAAACCTTTAGAAATGCACCTTCTTCCAGGCGGAGATCAGCACCGACACTCACTAAACCTCAATGTGTGCCCAGCAACGCTGGCCCGAAACTAAGGATACCAGCCTTCCCAGGTCCCCTTGAACCTGGCTACTTCCCCAAGTCTGGGAGCAAATTCAGTCTCCCAGACCCCACAACCAGCCCTTCCGATTGCTCTTCAGCCCAGCCCCATTTCCTCATCTCCAGTGGGCACAGCCTTTAAGAACCCCGGAACGTGGTAGTATAAACAGGAAACCAGGAAGCCCTCCTGTGTGCCCTCCCACCCCACTCCATGCAGCACCCAAGAATGGCCTGATCATCTCCTGAATCTGCTGTCCTTCCTCCAGGGACCTAGCTCAGTCCGAGTTACCCTCCTCTCTGCCTGGGAAATCGTCTGCTCAGGGTCCCTTAGCCCTCGCCACGCCACAGAAGGGGGGACGCTTTCTCATACACATCTCAGCATGCCAGCCCCTCCGTGTTTCCCCATGGATTGAAGTAGCCCTACATCTTCATGGTTTGGGATCACAGGGCTCCACCTTCCCCATCCTTCCTTTTTATTCCTCAGGATATAATCTCACTGCCCTTCCTTTACTCCCTGAGCTCACAGCCCTCCCACAGCAGGGTCTTGGTATGCGCTGGCCCCCTCTATGGGCATCATTCTCCCTCTTAGATCTTCCTCCCTTAGACTCTGGCTTCATTGCTATTCTTCCCCAGAGGTGCCTGGCCCACCCCTCACCAGGTCAGGACATCTCTGACACCCTCAACTTCTTCCTGCGGTACCTGTCACAGTTTCAACTGTTCAACTTGTTCAAATCTGCCCACTCAGACTTTAAGGGTCACAAAGGCAAGATTCCCCTCACAGATTCTCAGTGCTGAGCCCAGCACATAGTAGGGGCTTAATTAACTTTGGGTGCATGGGCAGATGCATATAGTGGGAAGATGGATGGATAGTAGATGGATAGATGATAGATGGATCTCCATAAGCAACAAGGAGCACAGGGAAGATCCTGTAGTTTCTGAGAGAGGGTCCCTGGACTATCTCAAATACCTCATGAAAATAAGTGGGACATAAGGAACACCTCTGAAAGATATCCAGCTGAAATCTGAGATGCGCACCTGATTTATGCTTTGGGGAAGCTGGAAGCCAGTGAGTTCCTAAACCCCATTAAACCCTAAACTCACTCAAATCTCTATATGGCAGATGCTGGTACTGCACCCACAGCCCGTGGTGGTCCCCTGTGATTCTCCACCTGCGTGTTCCCTCTGGTGTACTGGGTCCTCACAGTCAGCCCTGAGCACCAAAGGGCTGCTGCTGCCAGTGAGGAGGGGGCTGGAGGAGACCTGTGCCAAGCCCCGCCCCTCAGCTGGGAGTCTCTGCCACGTGACCCACATCGTCTCTCAGAATGTCCCAGGGAACTGAGGTCCAGGAGCCCCAGTGTCACCTGCCCTTTCAGTCACCCTGTGTTGGCTCCTCCTTTTTTTTTTTTTTTTTTTCTCACTGTTCCTCCCAAATAAACTAATTGCCCTGGTTCCTTATCTCAGGGTCTGCTTCTGGGGGACCCCAATCAAAGACAGCCCCAATAAGCAAAACGGGCCTGTGACACTGGGAAAAACAACAGCCCTGGTAGTCTAGGGCCTTTGGTGAGTTGCTGTGTGGGAGGTGGTCAGCCAGGATGCCTGGCTCTTGTTAGGAACAACAGAATTGTGATGAAGGCAACGGGAGCCAGGTCTGGACCCTCCTCCTGGGCCCAGACGTCTGACCCTTCCCGGGAACCCTGAGCGGGGCAGGGTTCAAGCCCAGGGCCAGGAGGCCAGAAACATTTCCATTTTTTCTTTCTGATGCTTCGGGTGCACTGTCTCCTCCCCGCACAGTGTTTGTGCTGTGACACCCTGAAAACTGTGAAATTTCGCCCAATTTGGTTTGATGTTCTCGAGGCGCTTGGCGCTGTATGAGACACTCAGACATTCCCACGGCCCAGTTCCTATTTAAAAACTGCCTCTCTATTTAAAGTTCGTGATGGGGGGAATAAAAGGGAAAAGACTCCCAAAACTGAAGGGAACGTGAGATAGGACAAGAAAAATCCACTTTGCTTCTAAAAAAGGCTGTAAATGATAACCATCCGTGGTCTCGTGTGTCAAGTCTGAGGATTCTTTCCTCTTTCTGGGTGTTTGCAAACCAGAGTGGAATTTTGTTATGGGCTGCTCAGTGAGATGTTCAAGTTCCTGGCCCCTGAAACTCCCTCCTCGCTCTGTAGCATGCCATTTAAGCTCCTCGTATGGATGGGAGAGAATGGATCCAAAATAAAGCAGCCCGTGTCCCGGGCTGCCTTCCCCCGATGTGGCCACATTTTCCCAGAGCTCAGCCAGGGAGCCAGCAAAGCCGCCTGGCTCCTTTTATGAACAACAAAACCATGATGAAGGCAACAGGAGTCAGAAAACTATTCACTGCAGGAAGTCCCAGTATCCGGTGAGAAATAAGAAATACAACAGCACAGGATGCGCCTTGGGTCAGGGGGACGTGCAAAGCCCGCAGCCTTTGTGTTCTTCTCTGTGCCAGAGTGTCAGCGTCTGAGCCCTCGGCTCCCCTCTGAGCTTGGCTGGGGCGGGCACGGTCACTGTCAGGCTCCCAGCCCCCGCCGAGGGCGACACGGAGACCGCGATGGCCACCTCCGCCAGCCTGCTGCCACTGCTGCTGCCGCTGCTGAGCCAGCCCTGGCTGGGGGCTGGTGCTGACACACAGGCTGTGGTGTGCGCGGGCACTGCTTGCTACTCGGCCCACTGGGGCAAGCTTTCTGCCGCCGAGGCCCAGCTTCTCTGCAGCAAGGACGGGGGCAACCTGGCCACAGTGAGGACCGAGGAGGAGGCCCGGCACATCCAGCGAGCACTGGCCCAGCTCCTACAGCCTGGGGCGCCCTGGACAGGCAAGTTCTGGATAGGACTCCAGCGAGAAAAGGGCAAGTGCTTGGACCCCAGGCTGCCCCTGAAGGGCTTCAGCTGGGTGGGCGGTGGGGAGGACACACTGTATTCCAACTGGTACAAGGAGGCCAGGAACACTTGCATCTCCAACCGCTGTGTGTCCCTGATGCTGGACCCGTCCGTCTCTTCCCTCTCCAGCCACCTCCCCAAGTGGTCTGAGGGCCCCTGTGGGAACCTGGGCTCCCCTGTAAGCAACATCGAGGGCTTCGTGTGCAAGTTCAGCTTCAAAGGCATGTGCCGGCCCCTGGCCCTGGGGGGCCCAGGCCAGGTGAACTACACCACTCCTTTCCAGGCCACCAGCTCCTCCTTGGAGGCTGTGCCCTTCGCCTCAGTGGCCAACGTGGCCTGCAGGGAGGGGGGTGAGAGTAGGCAGCATTTCTTCCTGTGCAAGGAGAAGGCCACTGATGTGTTCGACTGGGGCATCTCAGGACCCCTCTGTGCCAGTGCTGAGTACGGATGCAGCTTCAATAACGGGGGCTGCCAGCAGGAATGCTTGGAGGGGGAAGGTGGCTCCTTCCGCTGCGGCTGCCGCCCGGGGTTCAGGCTGCTGGATGACCTGGTGACCTGTATCTCCCGGGACCCTTGTAGCTCCAGCCCATGCAGAGGAGTGGCCACATGTGTTCCCGAGTCCCTCTGGAAAAACTACACGTGCCAGTGCCCCGAAGGCTACCAGCTGAACACGACTCAGCAGGACTGTGTAGATGTGGACGAGTGCCAGGCCTCCCCCTGTGAACAGGAGTGTGTCAACACCCCTGGAAGCTTCCACTGCCAGTGCTGGGTGGGCTACGAGCCCAGCAGCCCCGGAGGGCCGGCCTGTCAGGATGTGGATGAGTGTATGAGTCCCGAGGGCGGCCTCTGTGAAGGCTACTGCCTCAACACGCAGGGGTCCTTCCGCTGCACCTGCTTGCCAGGCAGGGAGCTGGCCCCCGATGGGGTCTCCTGTATCACAGGCCCCACGCCCCTGGGATCATCTGCTGAGACCCCCCAGGGGCAGAACACAGGAGATAGAGAAAGGAGCCTCGGGCCTTCTACCACAACCTCAAGCCCAACTGGGGGCCCTGAGGGCACTTCCAAGGTGGCATCCACCAGCTGGAGACTCTTCCTTGAATCCAATGCCTCTATCACCCTTACGTCACCGCAGTCTCTGGCCACCACTGGGTCCCCTGGAATCTGGATGGAGTACAGCAGCCATCACCCCACAGCCACCACTGCTCACGAGGAGTCTACGGATGGGGATTTCATTGCCCAACAAAAGAATGACAGCCCTGACTGGCAAAAGCTGCTTTTGTTCTATATCCTCGGCACGGTGGCGGCCATCTTACTCCTGCTGGCTCTGGCCCTGGGGCTGCTGGTCTACCGCAAGCGGAGAGCCAAGAGGGAGGAGAAGGAGAAGAAGCCCCAGAGTGCGGCAGACAGCTACTCCTGGGTTCCGGAGAGAGCTGAGAGCAGGGCCATGGAGAACCAGTACAGGTAAAGAGGGCCGAGGTTGCCCAGGGCAGGAGGGGGCAGACACAGGGAGGGGGGTGGGCAACAACTCCACAAACAGGTAGAGGGAGGGGGCAGGCACCGTCCAAGCTGGACAGTAAGCCCAGTCCTGCTGTGAACCCGGAGACATGCTGAGCTCCCTTAGGACAGTTGATCTGCTTGCAGCTCAGGTGTACATGGGCCGCCCCCAGGGTCTAGATACGCAGGGCAGGGCCCACCAGCTTCCAACGCTGTCTGTCACCTTCTGTTTTCCATAGTCCAACACCTGGGACAGACTGCTGAAGGTGGCCCCGGAGACACTGCCAGTCAGCTGCCACCATCCTCAGAGCTCAGATGGAGGGACCCACATCCTTCTGAAAGACTGGACTGGACTCTTAGCAAACAATTGTCAACTTTCTCCTTAAAAGCCTGGCCACTTGGGACGGTCAGGTGTATCCTAATTGCGTGTGTTATTCCCAGAGTGGAAGCCATGGGTTGTGGTGTCATGGCGGGGAATTTTGTGAATATTAACAATTGTCTCTCAGTCTCCCTTTTCAAATATGAATACGATTGATTTCCTTTTTCTGCACTGGTTCTGGATTATGTCAGGTGCTAATGGGCTTCTCTGCTCACTGGAGTCATCGAAGAAGAAAAGGGGTCTGATAATGCTAACTAGTATAATGGGGACTAAGTAAATTATTGTTTAATTATGTAAGAAGTTATTTTTTTTTTTTTTTGTCAAAGGGAATGTATTTAGGACTGAAAACTTGTCTTTGCCTTTACATTCATGCATTTTCCCATCACAAGTCCTGCCGACCTTGATGTTGTTGAAATCCTCCATATTGACCAGAAATCCACTTAGTTAGCAAGGAGGCAGGGAGTTTAGAAATCACGTCTCGTTCTTAACTTTCTGAGAGCCTTGGCCTTATTTGCTAGTGAAATTTGAAAAATGTGGATAAAGTTGTATGAAGCGAGTTACAACGGTTTTGAAAATAATCAAAAGTGCTGAAGAGGGAGGCCAGGGTTTGTTCCACAAACACTTGAATCTAATTTCATCTAAATGTTCTGATGTGAACGCAGACTTGACTGTGGAGGCGTTGAACACTCACAGGGAAGACCCCAGCAGCAACCTGTCTCTAAGCCTGCCCATCCCGAGACACCCACCCTGCCCCGCGTCCCTGCCTTCACCTCAGGCAGCTCTGCATTTCGGTGCTTTGACTGTAGATGGAGGGCACCCTAGGGAGTCATTCGCTCTGATTGTTTTTCCAAAGGACACGTGAGGGAGATGCCCTGCTGGCATCATAAAGCTTTTTGGCCCGGCTCACAGTCGACATTAGCACAGTTCACAGTCCTGACAACTTGATCCTGACGTGTGGCTGCAGCACACAGAAGGGCCGGGGGCCAGTCACACACCATGACAGTCCCCATGCTGCTTCAGGAACTTGTATCCCCGTTTTCTCTTTTTCTTAAAGAGGAGGTCTTGGGGAGGGGAAAAAGAGAGAATAATTAAAATCTCTTGCAACTATAAAAACCGCTCAAAGAAACGTAAATTTATATCCTCATGTCCAAAGGCTCACTCGCCAAGGTTTCCCCTTGCGATGTGGTCAGTACTGCGAGGTTCTGCCTGTGCAGCCAGAAAGCCGCTGGGATGGTCAAGGCTGTTCCCGCTGCCTGAGGAGCCGTGAGGCCTCCGGTCCCTGGAGGGCGGGGAGGTGGGGGGTGGGGGGGTGGGGGGCGCGAGCGGGTCAAGGCTGTGCATGCTGACTGAGGAGCCGTGGAAGGCCTCTGGCCCCTGGGGGCTGTCTGCTGCCGCCAAGCAGACGTCCAGAGGGAATGGGCTTCCTTCCAGAGATTCCAAACTCTGCCTGGCAGGAGGAGGGCATCCCATTGTTTCTGGTTTTGCCTTAGAAATGCAACCGTCCCAGAGGTTAACACCTGGCCCTCAGAGTCCAGTATGCATTCTTTTTTTTTTTTTTTTTTGCCAAATTTTAAATGTAGGTGCTACAATTTATTATTTTTTTAAAGACCATGGGAAACTGCAGGCGGTGTAAAAGGAAACAGGAAGGCCCCGTGGAGCCTAGCAGGCGCTTGGAAGTTCTGCATTCTGGTCAGTTTTCACTTGGAGTAAGTGGTGTCTGACACTCTAGGAGACCAAAGCTGTGCCCCTTCATCACAGGACCCCGACAGTCTCTTGTATGGGAACCAACTGGTGATAGAAAGGCTGTTGCTGACCAGTATCTGCGTGGACACGAAATAAATGCAAACTCAACAGCTTCCCCCTAGGTTTGTACAGTTTTTCTTTTCGTTTGGGATGAAGAAGACGATCTTACTCTGGGCGTTGTCCAAGTCCTTTGTGATCCTGTGGGCCTTGAACTGGCTGAGGCTACTAACATGCACTCTCAGTTCCGTGTTTGGTTCTTCTAGGGCCCTCAAGGGGCTAAAAGGGCTGACAAATAGCAGTTTCTCAGAATCTGCCCTGGCTGAGTTGGCCCCCCCAAATGCCAGTGAGATCTCTTGCTCTCACGCCACTGCCCACTAGCGGCCAAGATCCTCGACCTGCATGACCTCAGGCAGAGAAACTGATGAAACTACTGGCCTCAACCAGATGCTTTATTCTCCCCTTTAACACTGCTATAATTCTGCCTGAGTATTTGAATCCTTGTACTGGAGAGCTCCGGGCCACGACAGTGCATACACAAGTGTTTGTGGGCTGTGTGGCCGTTGGTGAACTTCCCATTTATTCACAGGGGCCCAGGTGGCTCAGCCATGACACAGCCAGAGAAGTGGATGGGGCTGAGCCTGGGGAGAGGTGGCCCTGCCATGTGCACACCCCTCCAACCACGTCCTTGGGTGGGAACGGACCAGGTGCTGCTGTTTCTGACCTGCTGAGCAGCAGGACAAGTGAGACGATGGGGAGAGGGAGAAGGGTCTACTTAGCAAAGGCTCAAAGGCGATGGAGACTTTTGTCCAAATAGTATTTCCCATAGTTCAATCATTTTAGGAAACTCTAGGAAAACCTAGATCTGGGACAAACTTACTTCCTCTTACCTTTCGCCTTCCAAGGCCGATAATTGAAAAGGGGGAGGGCCCCTTTAATTATGCAGCTCACTAGGCCCATGTCTTTCTTTTAGGGACAGTCATTGCTTTTTCTTCTTTACTGTTTGTAGAGCCTGATGCAAGAGGACGTTTCCCCCTCGGGAATCTGAGGCCTGGAGGACACTGAGGGCGGGGCGACTATCCAACAAGGCCTAGCGGGCGGTGGGCTTGATGAGCAGGGCCCACCACTGCTCAGCAGTGCGGCCTCGAGGCACACGCAGCTGTTGAGGGCAGCTTGACCATCGGAGTGGACACTGTGATGTTACACATCCACGTGGCGTTTGCCCAGCAGCAGTAAGTGGGTGAATTAAGCGGTTTCTGAGTTGAGAGCAGGAGGACTCTGGGGTGCGGTCCCTGTCAGGCTTTGCAAGGCCAGCTCTAGCCCTAAGTGTTATTCAGTGGTAGCCTAGCAACCTTGGCAAAGGCTCCTCCTCCCATCTTTCCATGATCAGGCAGACAAGCGGAATCAAAAGTTAAGCGTGCAATACCTGCTCATGTACATCATGAAGGCGGACCTGAGGAGGGAATGAATCTCTTTTCTCTTAAACGCACAGGTGCGCGTTGCTGTTCTCCTTTATGTTCTAAGCATGAGCACCTGTCTGAGCCTGCTGTGCTGGCACCTGGCCTCCTCACGAGAGATCTTTGAAGAATACGCATTTCAGCATTGGTTACTTTTACTCCAACTTTCTTGTCCATAAACATGTGAAAACTAAAAGAAAAGAGATGAGATCTGACAAAAATAGTACAAACTTCAAAATAATGCAGTTTTTAAAGGCAAACATAGGAAAGCCTTTTGTGTTATTTTTCTCCTGGACTTTGCCATTGTCTGGAACAGGAAAACAGGAAAGCAATGCTTTCTAGCAGCTGCAAATCATGTAATGGCTCTACATATTTCCATCACCTTAAACAATAGGTCCAGTGTGGGAACCTGAGATATGAGCCCTGAGCACATCTGTTTCTGTCAGGCCGCAAAACCCACTGCTTAGATCTGTGTGGTTCGTGGAATGAACAACAACAAAAAACCCAAAAAGACAATAATCAAAATTCCCTACCTCCCGATTTTGGGAACTAATATTAACTGATGTGCTTTAAAAAAAAATTGTGCTTTGGTCTGTTCTTAGAGTTAATGCCCATTTATTTTAAGAAGCAACTCTAGAATTTCTTTCTTGAATAGTTTCTTTTATCTGCAAAGTGGCAAGGGTTTCCTCCCCTCCCCACAACAGATTTTGTGCTCTGCTCCCCTGGGCTGAAGTTCTTTTTGCATATTTTGCTTAAGCTTGAACTGGATTGTATGCTAGGTCTGGTTCTGTTATGGTAGGTGTGATTGTAAATGGCTAGTCACTTCATGAATGTTAAGTGAGAATGTAAGTAGTTTTAAATACGTGTATTTAAACTGTGTTCCACTAATTCTGGAATCATGGGCTTTCAATGCGGGGTTTATTTTCATCCCAGGCATGAGTGCTTCACAGGTTGCAGGGAGGGCATGCTTGAATGGGGCACTGATCCTCAGAACTCTGAGGAACTGAGCGGCATCTTGGGTCAGCCTCAAATGGCAGGTTTGTTGTCTTTTGCACTTTGTATTACACAACTATTCTAATAAAGCCTGAAATATGTTTGTTGTCAACTTGCTTTAATATGTTTCATAACATGCCCAGCTGGCGTGGCTCAATGGTCGATCTATGAATCAGGAGGTCACGACTTGATCCCTGGTCAGGGCATATGCCTGATTGCGGGCTTGATCCCCAGTAGGGGGTGTGCAAGAGGCAGCCGATCAATGATTCTCACCATTGATGTTTCTTTCTCTCTTTCCCTCTCCTTCCTCTCTGAAATCAATAAAAATATTAAAAAATATATATATTTCATAACAACTCAAAATGTGTGGCAGACGTGCATGTACGATCATTAATTGTATCCGTTTTCTTTTTCAAGCAGTTGCTAAAAGAAGGTAACCTGACTGCCCCATTTCCATGTCTTCACCCACTGGAGGCAGTAATAGCCCAGCGCACTGGGTGGGTGCAAGGCAGTGCCCTGCTGCCCACCCTGTGCCTCAGCACTCTGTCCTCAGGGACATGGGCATACACGGGCTGCAGTGGGACCAGTGTCCCGGCTGCTGAAACCAGGCGGATTGAATGCTTCCAAATGCTGCCTTTGGAATCAGAGTCCACTCCTCGGGCCTCCATCGTCACCGTTTCATTCTCTGCATCTTTTTAACTGCCCTGGTGATGTCTGGTGCAGGAATAAACGTCCTATTGGAGTGATGCAAAAATACTGTTCTCTAATGGTCACAGGAGCGTTATCATCACACTGTTGGCAAAGCATTTTGGATTTATTTAACTAAGTAGACAGGCTGACTAGGTTGGCTGTTGTTTGGCTGCATGGATCTCACTGTGAGTGGAAGCTGGGCAGCAGGTGGTGGTCAGTTCCCAATCCACCTGCCTTTCAGATTGTGTCCTGGCAGGAACGGGGCTCAGGTGGGATCAAGTGCTCCGCGGTTATGCCAATAGACAGGACACTTGCTATAAACACTCATCACTCAGGGATAATTAAAGCTGATCCTTTTATCAATCTTGCCACTAACAAAATACAGTTAGAAATTATATCTTAATATGAACAACTATGGCTGGCCCTCGACACACACACACACACACACACACACACACACACACACACACACCACAAACATACTGACATGCCTAATTAATGTTGCATGTGGTGAACACTAACATTTTTCAGTTTTTACTTTTTTCTACATTTTATTTTTAGCCTTCTTTGTCTTTTTATGTTTCTCTCTTGTAAACAACAATGCTGAATTTCACTGTTTTTCTTTTTCTTTTATCCAATCAAAAAAGCCTTTGTCTTTTTATTGGTTGTTGTTAATCCTCACCGGAGGATATTTTTTCCATTGATTTTTTTTTTTTTTTTTTTTTTTAGAGAGAGTGGAAGGGAGTGAGGGAGAAGGGGGAGGGGAGAGAGAGAGAGAGAGAGAGAGAGAGAGAGAGAGAGAGAGAGAGAGAGAGAAAGAGAGAGAAAACATCCATGTGAGAAAGACACATCGGTTGGTTGCCTTCCGCATGTGCCTTGACCAGGGTCAGGGGTTGAACCTGCAACGCAGGTATGTGTCCTTGATCAGAAATTGAACCTGAGACCCTTTGGTGTGTGTGTGCTGATGCTCTAACCATTGAACCCACTGACCAGGGCAAAAAAAGGAGGTAATTTTTTTTTAATGGGAAAAGTTAGCCTATTTATATTACTAATGAGATTACTAATAATATGTGGTGGCTAATTTTGTCTATTCTATTTGTATAACGTTCTTGGCATTTCTGTTCTTTCTTGTCTATTATTTGTTTCACTGAGGTTTCTTTGTTCTACTTTTCCCCTCTAATATTCTGAAATTTATAAGGACTATTTGTATTCTTCAAATGCTTATCTTAATTTTTTACCTCACTTCCATAAACCTTTCTCTGAATGTCTAATGTTCATCATTAGTGATATCCTTCTCCCTGAAAAAGAAAGACAAAAATTGCCGAACTCTGCTATTTCTTTCTCTCTTCCTCTCACACTACCCAAACCCCCGTCACCATCACCCATCTTGATGCATCTAAATTTTATTTGTCAATAGTTGTGCGGTTGCACAGTCAACACCTATTTAGAAGCCATGAATTTTACATGATTCTCATCTTCTCCTGATTGCCTTGGACTTTATTTTCATAGGAATGGAACCAAAACTGAACGTTGTTTGTTTGTTTTTGCCTTTTTCTGAGAAGTCCACAAAAGGGTAGGTTTTCAGCATCCTTGCATGACTGAAATGCCCTTTCCCCCCATCCAACGATGGCGCACCTAAACAGTGATGTCTGCCATGTAAACTACTTGCTGCTCCTCGGAGCTCTGCAGAAATGGACGGTGTCCTTGCTTTTTCGCAGCCATTGTTAAGATGAGATGGCTAGTGTCAAATGACTCGTTTTCTTCCTAAGTGATTTCTTTTTTACCCTGTCCCTCCCCTGGATGCTTTTAGTATCTTCTTGTTCTCTTCTGTTCTGAGGTGTGGTTCTTCCCCCTGGCCTGCCTGCATGAGGTGAGCACTTTCCATCGAAGGAGGGTGCTTTATTCGGGTCGTTTCTGAGCACTTGCTGGGGTCCCCTGGGTCCCCTGGAGCCCCCTGCAGGGCTTGTTAACACCCAGACAGCTGGGTCTCAGCCCAGAATTTTAGAGACAGCAGGTCTGGGATGGAGCCCAAGATTTCCCCTTTCTGACAGGTTTCTGGATCAAGCTGCTGCGCATTAGGGGCTCCTCCTGGAGAACTGTTTTATTCAGTTTGGGGTAATTTTCTTCTCTTATTCTTGTGAGTATACCCTCCTCTCCATTCTCTTCACTCTTATTCTGGAAACAATTTTTAAATTGGTCTATGTCCCATGTTTCCTGACTTTTTCTTTGACATTTTCCATCTCCCTTTCCTCTCATAGTAGGTTATGAAATGGTATCATCTCCCCAGTGACCCTTGCTTGTCCAATGACCCTTGCTTGCCCTGCTTTTTCCAAAGCTCTGGCCACCTTCTAGCATAGTAGATAATTTCCTTTCAGACATTATCATTTATTATTTATTGTCTATATTTATACATATGTAAACTCTCCCACAGCAGCAGTTTTTGTCTTTTGGTCAAGGCATCTAGACAAGGGCTTAGCGCTTAGTGATGCTCAATAAACACTCCTTTATTCCTTTGAAGCCATGGCTTGATTTCCTTAGGAAGAAGCTGGGTACTTGAAATAGGACTTCTTTTTCAGGGATTTTCTACTGTCTTCACATGAAGGCCAGTGGCTACATGTCACGTCTTCCTAAGAGACTCTAAGGCACTTGAGGGCAGAGATGTATCTTTAATGTGGATCACACAGTGCTTTGCATAGCTGAGTTCAAATATTTTTTAAACCAAAGACCAACTGGGTGTATTATCTCATGCAATATGTTGTTAAAGCAACATAGGGGAGAAATTCATTGAAATTTTACTTCTTATCAGATGTGAAAGTGGTATTTATTTATTGAGAAACAGACAGCATTACCGTCCCCACTTTACAGATAAGGAAACAGGCATAGAGAAGTCAGAAAACTTGCCCACAGTCACACAGCTCACAGGTGATGAAGTAGGGGTGTGGAATCTTCCAGTCTCACTCTTAATCATGAGGTCTCATTGCCTCCCATTAAATGTGAATGGGAACTGGACCTGCAATTTCAAAAGTATCAACTAGTGACAACCTGGCCAATCAACCTATTTCAAATAGAAAAGGCGGAGCATTAAGCAATTATGGGTATTTTAAATATCTTATATCCAGTCAAATATACTAACACTTGTGAACTCCCCAAACACACACACACACACACACACACACACACACACACACACACACACACCTCACACACTAGCTAAACTACTCAAAAGCTCTCTGCTACCCCAGAGAGGTTGAGCAACCTGAGACCCATCATCTGAGGGCAGATCCCAAGACTACTTTCTCAGTGACCTCCATAGAGGCCATCTCCATTCTGTCTTGGTCAAAATGATGATCATGTGTAGTAGTAGAGGAGGAGGAGGGGGTGAAGTATGCCTAACTTCTCTATGCCTCAGCATAAATCACCTTTTTAGTTATGCCCTGCCCTCGAAGGCTACTTCTCCACTGGAACTCTCACAGACACTAATGGAAATGGAAATGGTGCAACCTCTTCAAAAACAGTTGGCAAATTTCTTAAAGAGTTAAACATGCACATAGGTCCCAGCAATTCCATTCTGAGATGTTGATTCACGGGAAATGAATCTCTTACCCATACAAAGTCTTGGCCACAAATATTCACAGGAGATTTATTTAGATCCTCAAACTGGAACAACATAGATATTCATTAGCAGGTACATGGATAAAGATTGTGGTTTATCTATACAGTGGGCTACTCCTCATTAAAAGAAAGAAAGGGAAATAGACTTTTTATAAACACAATGACATGGATGAATTTCAAAAGCATTATGGTGAACAAAATAAGCCAGACATATAAGCCTATACCTGAAGCCAGTCAGAGAAAGACAAATATCACATAATCTCACTTATATGTGTGGAATTTAATGAATAAAATTAACTGATAAGCAAAATGGGTCCAGACGCATGGATGCATGGAACAAACTGACAGAGCTTCGAGGGTAGGGTGTTTAGATTAATCAAAGAGCTTATACACATACTAGAGACCTGGTGCACAGATTTGTGCACTGGTGGGGTCCCTCAGCCTGGCCTGCACCATCTCACAATCTGACATCCCCCGAGGGATGTAGCAGTGCGCAAAGCATAGGCAGCAAAGGAGGAGCCCAAGCCACTCCTGCTCATCCTGGCCCCTCTTGCCAGCCGTGAGCCCAGCTTTTGGTTGAGTGGCGCTCCCGCTATGGGAGCACACTGACCACCTGGGGGCAGTTCCTGCATTGAGCACCTGTCCCCCGGTGGTCAGTGCGTGTCATAGCGACCTGATGACTGGTCTTTTGTTGGTTTGGTCATTCAGTCACTTAAGCTTTTATATATATAGATAGATGTGCATAGCCCATGGACACAGATAATAGTGTGGTGAAGGCCTGGGGTAGGGCAGGGGCTAGATGGAGGAAGGCCAAAGTGTGGAAAATGGGGAACATCTGTAAGACTGTCAACAATAAGATATATATATATATATATATATATATATATATATATATATATATATCCTGTATGATTCCATCTCTATGAAATTTGAGAATCAGTAATGGTAATTATTAGTGATAGAAAGTAGAAAGTAGATTGGTGGTTACATGAGAGTGGGAGTGAGAGCTGACCACAAAGGACCCTGACATGGATGGAAATATTCTGTGTCTTGATTGGGTGCTGATCACCATCCACATGTGGGTGTTCTCATTTGTCAAAACTCGTCAAACCATACATGTAAAATGGGTATGTAAATTATAGCTCAATAAAGTTTATATTAAACTTCTGCTTATCAGTGTTGTAAATAAAATAAATATTTAAAAGTTGTGGTCTGAATTTTTATGAAACAATAAGACATAATTGCTTTGGACTTCATTTTTTTCAGAGGTAATACCAAATGAATGACTCTTGTGGGCTGGAGCAAGCCTTTCACTATCTGTATTTTCTCTGTTGCTGGATGTTTGTGTAAATCCTCTGCTAAGCTTTAATGATCGGAAACACCGCTTCCCATGACCCATCTTCTCTCCACCTCCCTCCAAGCCAGCACCAGAATCTATTCCCTTCACTTACTGGCCTCCATCGAAACATTCAAATACATCATGAAGGAAAGGCCTCCTCTGTCTGCTCCAAGCCCACTTTCCTCTCCCCCATGCTGAGTATTAACTTTTCCAGTTCACAGTGCTGGGCTCTTTCTTTTATCCTCCCTTTTCCATGTCATCTAACTACACTTCCTTCTTAGAGGTGGCCACAGGCAAACCTCTATCCTTTGGCGTTAGGCCCAGCACTTTTAAGGGATCATCTTTTACTAAGGAAACAAGCTTTCATGTTATTAAAATTTAGAAGCAAAAACAACCTTGGAAAAGCTCTTGGGCACTGCAGATGCCACGTTTGAAGTGAAATCAGTGTCAACAATAAAGTCATGGCCTTTCATTAAAAGGCTTTTTCCATTGCACAGAGCAGACCAGATGCCTAGAACAGCTTCTTTGATTCTCAGAGATTGAATTTGATGCTTAACAATCTGTGGGTACAATTGAATGCTGCTTGTTAACTTCAGTTACATGTTGACTGGTCTTCGGCATGAGGCATTTATCTTTTTCTGAGTATAGGAAAAGATGATTCATTTGGGCCTTGTTATTTCAAAGTTTGGAGTCATGTGGTCTGGCATGAAGGCATGCATTAGCTTAACAAACAAGAAAACAAACCAAAATGGAAATAAAACAAAATAAAGGTTTGTTGGAGAAATAAGGTTCTTTAAAGATTTTTAGCTAAGCTGTTTAGCCTATTAAAATTCATCTTTGGGGGCACTTACCTCACTGTTTACATCTATTTGTATAGAATAGATGTGAATTATAAATATTCTTACATGAATGCAAAGGAATCAATACTGTTCATTATCTGTTCTAGGAATTTTATTCTGGTTCCACTTGTTTATTAAATAAACTTGTAATATTTGGCTGTGAATGTGCCTGAACATCATAAAGCCTGGTAAACAGAACACTTATTTTTGTCACATGACAGAGTTCAGAGATGGGAGCCCAGTGTTGCTGCAGCCAAGCCTGGCTGTCCTCCACTTTGGTCCTCCATCATCAGTGTGCCACTAACACCCTCACATACTTACAACATGGCTTTGCAAGGCAGCCTTTTTAAAAACTTTTATTTAATTATTTTTTTGAAAAATTGAAGTAAGATTGATATGCAGAGAAAAGAACCAATTCCAACTATACAACTTGGTAAGTTTTGATAAATATATGCACCTCCCCAACCATTGTTTAATCAATACACAGAACATTCCTTCACTCAGCAAGTTTCCTGTGCTCCCTGCCCCCAGTCAATCCCCATCTCCATAGACAAATACTGTTCTGCTCTGTCACTATGGCTTAGTTTTACCTGTTCTAGACATTCACACTGATGGCGTCATAGTTTATTTGGGTTAAGCCTGCCCTTTTGTTTACTAGATTTTGGCTTTTAGGACTTACTTTTTCCTTCGGATTCTCTTTTCCTGTGTTTTTGTTGTTGTTGTTGTTTTTTTTTTTTTTTTTTGGTGGGGGGTAGGGGGGGCTTTAATCAAGTTTTCTTTCTTTTGAGCATTTTTAAATTTTACAGATGAATTGAGCTGAAAGTATAGACAGGGCCCATATGCCTCCTTTCCTCCCAACTACACAATTTCTCCAATTATTAACATCTTGGGCCAATATTTCTACAGAAGTCCATAGTTTACATTAGGGCTCTATCTTTTTTGTTGTATATACTAAGAGTTTTGACACATGTATAATGAAATATATCCACTTTTACCTTGTCATACAGACTACTTTCTACTGCCCTAAAGATGCCCTGTGCTATACCTATTCACTATCCTTCCTTCCCTCTCCCCTGAACTCTTGGCAACCACTGATCTTTTTACTAATTCCATAGTTTTTCCTGTTCTAGAAAGTCATTTAGTTGAAATCATACAATATGTTGCCTTTTCACATTGGCTTCTTTCACTTAGCAACATAGCTTTACAGTTCTTCCAGGTATTTTCATGGCTGGATAGATCATTTCTTTTTAGTGTGGATGTACCACAGTTTGCTTATCAATTGTGAAGAACATCTTGGCTGCTTCCAACTTTTTCTAAGTATGAATAAAACTTATATAAACATCCATGTGCAGATGCCCATGTGGACATAGGTTTTTAACTAAATAGCAAGAAATAGATAGTATGGTAGAATTATGTTGTTTCTAAGAAACTGTGAAACTTTCAAAGTGGCTATACCATTTTGCATTCCCACCAACAATGACAGTTCCTGTTGTTCTAGCATTTGGTGCTGTCAGTGTTTGGGATTTTAACTATTCCATGGGTGTATCATGGTATCTCATTATTTTAATTTATATTTCCCTAGTAACATATGATGTGGAGCTCTTTCATATGCTTACTTGCCATATTTTTCTATTCCTTTTCTGGTGAGGTATGTGCTCAGATTTTCCACAGATTTTTAATTGTACTGTTTATTGTCTTATTGTTGAGTTTTATGAATTCCTTTGTCTATTTTGGACACCAATCCTTTGTTTAGATATTTGTTTAACAAATATTTCCTCCCAGTTTATGGCTTGTCTTTTCATACTCTTAACAGAAGTTTTTAATTATAACTATATTTTACTATGGCTTTTTAATTCCTCTAGTGGGTGTCAGGAGCTTAGCTGAGCTGGAGAGAGAGAGAGAAAGCTAAGCTGCCAGATGCTGGAGTCACCAAATAAAGCAACAATGAGCCAAAATGAAAGAAAGAGTGAAACCCTTAATCACTTACTGAGATGGTATAAGCAAAAACTCCAAAGCAGAGAGCACCAACTCCCTGTTTCATTTCCTCTTGAGAGGTGCACTGGTAGAGGGTGAGCTGGATCTGCCCAGACACAAAGGTGGTCTTACTGTGGAGAGAGTCCTGAACAAAGGATTCCAGCAGTTCTTTTGACCTGAATGAGGAGAGGTAGAGGGAAGAGGGCTAGGAATGGACTGAGTCAGGGTAGGGAAAAATGTCTTCAAGGTTTCTCTTCTTTCAGAAGGAGACCTCAGCAGAGGTGCCTATGGAAGAGTTCTGTCCGTGGCCTCAGCAAAGGGACCTAGACATGAATATGCCCAGGGCTAGGAGTTCAAATATGCAAAGAGCATGCTCTGGCAAGCATCAGTCCTGGGTGCTCAACTTCACCCCTCTTCAGAAACCATAGTTCACCAGCTGTGCTCCAAGCATGGTGTGGGGAAGGCAGTTCCTTCATGACAGCTGTTAGGTAAAGTATCTGCAATTACCTGTAGCCAGGCCTGAAAAAATCACACCAAGATCATGTCCAGGAGCTAGATTCCTCATTTGGGTTTCCTGATCTTCCTTTATATTACTACTGGAGGACCAGTGCATAAATTTGTGCACAGGTGGGGCCCCCCCAGCCCTCCCTGATTGGGGCCAATTGGGACCAGGCTGGCTGGGGGAAGGGCCATGGGAGGTCAGCTGCCAGCCAGTCCCACCCGCAATCGGGGTGCAGGGGGTGATCGGGGCCTTAGTGCACGTCAAAACAACTAGTCTTTTCGGTCGTTCCAGTCACTTGGCTTTTAAATATATAGATTTACTAGTTTCTCTATAAGTTATATTTTATCACACACAGTCTGCTTAGAATTAATACTGCACCACTTCATGTAAAATATAAGGAATCTAAAACAATATAATTTCATTATCACTGTCTTTTGTACCATTTTTTGGTCATATGTTTTATAATTACAGATTTTACAGATCCCACAAAGTGTCATGATTTTTGCTTTAAAGAGTCAGTTATTTTTCAGGAAATTGAGTAAATATCATCCTTTATACTTATTCAAATATTTACCATTTCTGGTGATTTTTGTTTCTTTTTGGAGATCCAGGTTTCCATCTGGTGTTATTTCCTGTCACCTAAAGAGCTTTCTTTGGTATTACTGCTGTGTGTGTCTGCTGGCACTGAATTATCTTGGCTGATTTTATCAGAAAATGTATTTATTTCTCCTTTATTTGTAAAGAATATTTCAGATAGACATAATATTCTTTGGTGTATTTTTTTCTTGTTTGTTTCAGAACTTTAAAGAGATTTCTCCATTGTCTTCTGGTCTTCATTGTTTTTGATGAGATATCAGTTTGCTTTTACTCTAGCTACTTTCAAGATATTATTCTTATTTTTGCTTTTCATCAATTTGACTATAAAGAACCTAATTATGCTTTTCTATGTACTTATCTGCTTTGAGTTTACTAAAATTCTTGGGCCTATAAATTTATGTTTTTAGCAAAATTTGGAAATATTTTATCAGCTACTTTATTGTTACATTCTCTCCTCTCCATCTAAAACTCTAATTGAAGCTTTGTTAATTCTTTCTAAACCTATTCTTTTAAATTAATTTCAGACTGATTAATTTCTATTGACCCATATTTAAGTTCATCAGTTCACTGATCTATTTTATCTACCATTTTCTGTATGCTTTTAAGTTTATAAAGTAAATTTTTTAATTCAGATGGTGTATTTTTCTGTTCTATAATTTGAATTTGGAGGCATATTTCTACTTCTATGACTGTTTTTTTCTTTAACTCCTTGAATGTGTTTATAATAATTTCTTTAAAGTATTTATCTGTTAGTTACACCATTTGGATCATTTCAACACCTGTGTCTATTGACTTTTTTCCCTTTAAATTGGGGTTAGTTTTTTTTCTATTTCTATGTCTGGTATTTTTAATTGTATGAGGGACTTTGATACTTTGTGGAGGATCTAGGTTGTATTATCTTCCTCTCCCCTTCTGTGAGTATTAATTTTTGTTAAATTATTGGTTGATTACATAGAACTTCTGAAGACTTAGTTTTATACTTTATTAGAGCACATATATTTTGGTTTTTCCCTTAATCTCAGAGTGAATTCTTTAGTTTTGGGACATAACCTTTACTTCTAAAGTATGGTCTTTCGGGGGAGGGGGGTTTTAATGAAAAGTTTAAGGTGTCTACCATGCCTAACTTGGTCAGACCTAAACTAAACTCCTATGGTGGTCAGTGGCTAACATGTATGCTCAACTCTTTCATTTCTCTGTGTGATGATTTCCACTGGTCTTCTTAAAGTCTTCATCATATGTGTATGGTTCAGGGGTCAGTTAAAGATTTTAGTTGAGTTGATATATAGATGATTTGGGGGCTCCTCCATGTGGCTTCCTATTTTCCACAATTCTCACCTTTATTTCCAGCTGCGTAAATCCTGAACTCCATCCTTTGACACCACTAGCCTGTGATACTGGAGTTTTCTGCTAGTGTTTTAGTCACCCCACATTTGCTTGGGGGGAAATTTGAATACACACGGATCTCATCCAAAGTGGTTTCCTCCTTTGAAGGATTAAGTCCCTCCGGTTTCTATCTGATTTTAGTCACTCCCTGGTGCCTTCAAATAGTTGTTTTCCCCATTTTTACCCATAATTATTATTATTTTTTAAAATCAGAACCAGATCTTAAGTTTGTCTCTTTGGGAGGACTTTGCATGTATCCCAGCAAGTAGTGTGTTTATATCCAATTGGCTAGAAACTGACAACATGACAATCTCTAGACAAAACACTGGAAGGACTGTGAAGGGGAATGAAGGTCTGCCAACCAAGAGTATCCCCATGTTGCCATTTAAAACATTCTCTGATTCAGACTTTTCACATTTTCAGACCCACCTCCCTTCCTCTCCCAACAAGATAAACACATGCTCCTATATGCCAGCTTAATGAATGAGGTTTCACACAGTAATTTTTTTTTTTTTTTTTTTTTTTTTTTTTTAATTAAATCTTTATTGTTCAGATTATTACATTTGTTCCTCTTTTTTTCCCCCCATAACTCCCCTCCTCCCAGTTCCCGCCCCACCCTCCGCCCTCACTCCCCACCCACTGTCCTCATCCATAGGTGCACGATTTTTGTCCAGTCTCTTCCCGCATCTCCCACACCCCTTTCCCCCCCAGGAATAGTCAGTCCATTCCCTTTCTATGTCCCTGATTCTATTATAATCACCAGTTCATTCTGTTCATCAGATTATTTATTCACTTGATTCTTAGATTCACTTGTTGATAGATGCATATTTGTTGTTCATAATTTGTATCTTTATCTTTTACTTCCTCTTCCTCTTCTTAAAGGATACCTTTCAGCATTTCATATAATCCTGGTTTGGTGGTGATGAACTCCTTTAGCTTTTCCTTATCTGTGAAGCTCTTTATCTGACCTTCAATTCTGAATGATAGCTTTGCTGGATAAAGTAATCTTGGTTGTAGGTTCTTGGTATTCATCACTTTGAATATTTCTTGCCACTCCCTTCTGGCCTGCAAAGTTTCTGTTGAGAAATCAGCTGACAGTCGTATGGGTATTCCCTTGTAGGTAACTGAGTTTCTTTCTCTTGCTGTTTTTAAGATTCTCTCTTTATCTTTTGCTCTTGGCATTTTAATGATGATGTGTCTTGGTGTGGTCCTCTTTGGATTCCTTTTGTTTGGGGTTCTCCGCGCTTCTTGGACCTGTAAGTCCATTTCTTTCACCAGGTGGGGGAAGTTTTCTGTCATTATTTCTTCAAATAGGTTTTCAATATCTTGCTCTCTCTCATCTTCTGGCACCCCTATAATTCTGATGTTGGTACGCTTGAAGCTGTCCCAGAGGCTCCTTACACTATCCTCGCATTTTTGGATTCTTTTTTCATTTTGCTTTTCCGGTTGGGTGTTTTTTGCTTCCTCGCATTTCAAATCATTGACTTGATTCTTGCGCTCCTCTGGTCTGCTGTCGGGAGTCTGTATAATATTCGTTATTTCAGTCCGTGTATGCTTAATTTCTAGTTGGTTCCCCAATATAAGATCGAGGGTCTTATTAGTTTTCTTGTAGATCTCATTAAGTTTATCGGCGGCTTCTAAACAGTTCTTGAGAGACCTTAAAAGTGTGGTTCTGAACTCTATATCTTCCATTGACAATTTTGTCCTGTTTCTTTGTCTCCGCATTTTGTTATGCTTTCTTGGTGCACCCCCTAGTGGTCTTTGTTCGAAGTCTTATAGTTAAATCTTGATTGTTGTAGCTAATTCCAGGGAGGGTTTGACCTCCAGGCCAAGTGGCTATGAGAATCAGCTGTGTCAGCAGTGAGAGAACTTCTGTCCTCTAGGGAGGTGCTAATCTGGCGTTTGCCTGAGGCTATCCGGCAAATGCCTGTGTGCAGGGCTTGGGCGGGGCGGGTCGCACAGGGTCAACAGGGTGGGCCGGAGAGAGCAGTTATGGCGGCTCTCAGTCCTGTCCCCAGGAGCCCTGCCTCTCTGAGTCCCAGCACCCGCTGCAAAGCTCAGAGAGAAAGCTGCACTCGCTCTGACCGAAGCCAGACAGTCCCGCTTCTCCTGTTTGAGTCTGGGTCCCTAAAGACTCGCCCGGATCTGGAGCTCAGAGTCTGCGACTCCCTCCCGATTGAAAACGCCAACCGTGCCCTCCGCCGCCAGCCTGCTCGCGCACTCCGCACCTCAGAATTTGACTTCAGCACTGCGCCTCCTCTGAGTGTCCGTATGCGTTTCTCTTTCCTCCTAGTTGTAGGACTTCCACTCAGCCAGCGTTCCTGTGGTTCTGGGTGATGTCCCTTCCGTTTTTTGGTTTCACTTTTGAAGTAGTTGTTCAAAGCAGCAAACTCCGGCGTTAACCTATGCCGCCATCTTGGTTCTCCTTCCCACACAGTAATTTTAAAGTTGAATATTAGTTCATTAGTTTTGTATAACTTCGGTAGATAGATTTTTCAAGATGATCACATACCCTAAGAGCTTTGTTTTGAAGGTCATTGATCCTCATAATAATTCTCTGGCCAAGAAGGCCTAGTCCCGTGGTTGGCAAACTGCGGCTCGCGAGCCACATGCGGCTCTTTAGCCCCTTGAGTGTGGCTCTTCCTAAGCCTTAGGAGTACCCTAATTAAGTTAATAACAATGTACCTACCTATATAGTTTAAGTTTAAAAAATTTGGCTCTCAGAAGAAATTTCAACCATTGCACTGTTGATATTTGGCTCTGTTGACTAATGAGTTTGTCGACCACTGGCCTAGACAGAGGGGTAAACAGCAGTACAATTGCTGACAGCAGTATAACTAGTAGCATTTTTTTCCTGTAACTAATATTTTATACTTGCCCCATGCACCTGTCTAGTTCTACTGCCCATACTGGGTGTCTGTGAACCCAGAACCAGAGATTCAGAGTAACTCTGGGACCTAGACTTTGTCATCCAAACCTAGGATGTAGGCTTTATCCTCATTTTGAGAAGAGAAGCTGGGACTCAGGGATCTTAGCTATCACAGAAACACAGCTAAGAGTAGAAATACTTGCTTGGATTTATCTAATGTGCCTAGCATTGTGCTAAGTGCCTTATTTCATTATGCACTAGGTACTAAGTATAATGTTGGTTTATAGCTGGAGAAATTGAAGGTTAAAGATATGTAAACAGATATTCGATCCTCTTTATCCACTCCACTCTCCCTTTACTCCCATTTCCCTAGGGTAACCACCATTCTGTTGTCTGTATCTATCAGTTTGTTTTTGTTTGTTTTGTTAGTTCGCTTGTTACTTTTTCTTTATATTCCACATATGAGTAAAATCATATGCTCTTTGTCTATTTCGGTCTGACAATACTTTTTTAAAAAAAGGCATGTGAGCAATTTGTCCAGTGTCACACAGCAAACATCAGAAACAAGATCTAAACTGAAGCCCATCTGACTCTTCAGAACCTTGCTCTTATTCCAAACATGCCATTCCCCAAATGTTAAAAAAAATTACATAAGGAGACACAATTTGGGTGAAGGGTTTTTCTGTGTTTTTTTTTTGTTTGTTTGTTTTTTACTAGGTATAGTGTAAATTGTGTCATTCAAAGAGATGACCTTTCTTCACCCCAAATCATAAAAATTGAAGGCAGAGAAAGCTTGGTTTTTTAAGAGTTTCATTTTACTCAGAGTGACACCCATTAAGAGCTAGTTTAAGACAGACTAGTAGATATCACTAGGTGGAAAGAGACTGGGGTGGATGGGTGTGTGTGTAACATAATAATGGCTGTCCTACTGACTAAAACATACCAATCAATGGAGTTTTTAATTCATGCCAGTTGCTAAATGGAATGAAATCCTGTGTCCAGGCAGCTGATGAGAACTTAGTAAGAAGATAACTGGCCCGCCTCTGCCAACATGGCTATCTGTCTTTGGTTGAATGGGACTTTCCATGCGACCCTACCCTTTTTATTTATTTATTTATTTATTTTTTTAAATATATTTTATTGATTTTTTACAGAGAGAAAGGGAGAGAGATAGAGAGTTAGAAACATCGATGAGAGAGAAACATCGATCAGCTACCTCCTGCACATCTCCTACTGGGGATATGCCCGCAACCCAGGTACATGCCCTTGACCGGAATCGAACCTGGGACCTTTCAGTCCGCAGGCCGACACTCTATCCACGGAGCCAAACCGGTTTCGGCATACCCTACTCTTTTTAAAAGTTAAATTTATTGGGGTAACATTGGTTAATAAAATTACACAGGTTTCAGATATACAATTCTACAGTATATCATCTGTATATTGTATTGTGTGTTTATCAACCCAAGTTAAGTCTCCTTCTGTCACATTTATCCACTTCTTTACCTTCTTCTACCTTCCCCCACCACCCCTTTCCCTCTGGCAATCACCATACTGTTGCCTGTGTCCATGAGTTTTTCTTTTTTTGGTCTTAATCCTTTTAACCTTCTTATTTAGCCCCAACCTCCTTCCTTCTGGCAGCTGTCAGCCTGTACTCTATAGCGATGAGTCTGTCTCCACCCTGTTTGTTAGTTTATTTTGTTCATTAGATTCTACATATAAGTAAAATAATATGGCATTTGTCTTTATCTGACTGGCTTATTTCACTCAGGATACTACTTTCCAGGTCAAAAAAAGATAAGATTTCCTTCTCTTTTATGTCTGAGTATAATCCCATTGTGCAAATGCACCACAGCTTTTTTTATCCACTTATCTACTGATGGGCACTTGGTCTGCTTCCAAATCTTGGCTATTCTAAATAATGCTGCAATGAACATAGGGCTGCATATATTGTTTTGAATTAGTGTTTCAGGTTTCTTCGGCTATATTACCAGAAGTGGGATTGCTGGGTCATAAGGCAGTTCTACTTTTAAAATTTTGAGGTAACTCCTTACTGCTTTCCACAGTGGTTGCACAGTCTGCATCCCCACCAACAGTGCACAAGAGTTTCCCTTTTCTCTACATCCTCATCAATACTTTCTGTTGATTGATTTATTGATAATAGCCATTCTGACAAGTGTGAGGTGATATCTCATAGTGGTTTTAATTTGCATCTCTTTGATGATTAGTGATGTTGAGCATATTTTCATATGTCTCTTGGTCATCTGTATGTCCTCTTTGGAGAAGTGCCTATTCAGGTCCTTTGCCCATTTTTTAAATTGTATTGTTGTGTGTTTGTGTGTGTGTGTGTGTGTGTGTGTGTGTGTGTGTGTACTGAGTTTTAAGAGTTCCTTATACATTTTGGATATTAACCCCTCATCAAATGTATTATTGGCGAATATGTTCTCCCATTCAGTGGCTTGTCTTTTTGTTTTGTTGATGGTTTCCTTTACTGTGCAAAACGTTTTTCATTTGATGTAGTCCCATTTGCTTATTTTTCTTTTGTTTCCCTTGCCCAAGATGATATAGCAGAAAAAATATTGCTAGGAGGAAAGTACGAGATTTCATGCTGCCCTACTCTTCCTTGCACAGCCCATTCCCCAGTTTTGGCATTGCCAGCATTGTTTACCCACCAAATGGGACCCATGAGATTCTCTCAGTGTCCATTGGTAGGTATCCAAGGCCTCACACCTCTACTCATTACTGGGAGGGTCCTGGGAAAATTAGTTCTTGGCTACCAAAGGACGAAAGGGAAAGGGTAATCAGTTAATAGATAGTTTGGATAGCATAGCTGACAAACCATTAAGAATATTCTCTTAGAAATTAATCACTTAATAGATGCTTAAGGTTTCCCACTGCATATAAAATATTGTAATAGGGGTAGAAGACATAACTGTAGCCTTCATAGAGCTTACAAATCAGTTGAGAAGACAAAGCAGATATACCAATCTTATATAATAAAAGGGTAATATGCAAATCGACTGAATTGCTGAACCACCAATCACTATGACATGCACTGACCACCAGGGGGCAGATGCTTGACGCAGGAGCTGCCCCCCGGTGGTCAGTGCGCTCCCACAGGGGCAGCACCACACAGTCACAAGCCGGGTTCATGGCTGGTCAGTACAGCGGCAGTGGTGGGAGCCTCTTCAGCCTTCGCAGCAGCACTAAGGACCCCTCAGGGATGTCTGACTGCCAGCCAGCAAGCAGACATCCCCCAAGAAGTTCTGGACTGAGAGAGGGCACAGGCCGGGCTGAGGGACACCTCCCTCCCCCCAGTGCATGAATGTCATCCACTGGGCCTGTAGTAATAAAAGTAAAATAATAGAATTAATTTTTTTTTTAATGCTGGAACTTTAGATAGGCTTTTAAGCTCAAATATTTGAATAAGTAAGGGCCAAAACAAGCTGACATAAACAGATGCAATTATTTATTCAGTTAGGCAGTGATATTTATTGTAAGCCCAATATGTGCGGGTCATTTTATGATAAGACTACCCGTAAGTGAATAAAATAGACATGTTGCCTGCTCTCTGGGACAGAAAGAGTGGTGATAAGTAAACAAAAGAAATACATGGTTACTACATATAGGTTTGTGTTTGCCCACAATATGTGTACATGTGTCTATATACATATTTGTATTATTTCAAATAATAAATAAGTAATAAAATACATTCATGGGATGACTGTGATATAGGAAAGTGATAGGGGTGGTGGAAATGAAGAGGATGAAGGGGGTGGGTGGTTTGGGCATGGTGCTGAGAGGCATGAGAAGGAAGCAGACATGCAAATTGTTAGCTGGAAAAGTGTTCCAAGGAGAAGGAACAGAGTGCAGCAGCCCAGGGTGGGGCAGAGTTTGAATGGGGAGTCAGAGGACATGGGAGCTGAGCAGAGGGAAGTGGCTGGATTGCAGTGGTGAAAGGTGCATGGGAAGGGCCTGAGGGCAGCACTCAGGAATTTTCAAGGAAGAGTGAGTATGCAGTTGGGCTGATAGAAGGGCTCATGAAAGGCAGAGCTAAACAGTATATTGGGGCTGATTAAAAGGAACTTCAAAGCTGGTGTAACTCCTTAGATGGGCACACAGAAGGGTGACAGAACTGGGCATTAACCTGCTGGACAGACAGGTGATGGTCTCTCAGATGACTATTTCCATGTCTGTCTTTTTATTGTTCTCTGCCTTTGACAAGGATGAAATCACCGGTTCGTACAGAAACCCTCTGTGTTTGCTATTATGGATGTCAAGTGGGCATTCACAGTGCCTGCAACAAATGCTACTCAGATCCAGATCAACATTCTTCTTTTTTTAAAAATATATTTTTTGCCCATTTAAAAAAATACATTTCTTTATTGATTTCAGAGAGGAAGGAAGAGGGAGAGACAGAAACACCAATGATGAGAATCATTGATTGGCTGCCTCCTGCATGGCCCCTACTGGGGATCGAGCCTGCAACCCAGGCATGTGCCCAGGACCAGAATCAAACCTGGGACCCTTCAGTCCACAGGCCAATGCTCTATCCACTGAGCCAAACTGACTAGGGCACCAATCATCTTTACTAGAGCAATATGAGTCTCCCCAAATTAGGGGAAAATATATAATAGAAAGATATAAACTACTCTAGAAATGTCATTTTTCTAATATTTTATATTGTCACCTGTGTAACTCAAACCCTGATCAAGATAAAGAACAGGACCACATGACCATCATCCTAGAGAGTTTCTCATCTGTCTCGGTCATTTATGCCCCCCCCCCCCCCCACTCCAGGCCTCACTAGAGGTAACGGTTGCTCTGATGTTTTTCCCCCTTCATGGATTAATTCAAGTGGTCTTGAAACTTCACATACTTGTGTGTTAAGCTGCTTTCACTCAATGCAGTGTTTATGAGATTCTCCTCTTTGGGGGTGAGTAGAAATCCGTTGTGCAGCTACACTACAATTTAGGTATGACTTTAGCTGCCGGGGAACATCTGTTTCCGGTTGGGAACTATTGTGAATAAAACAGCTGTGCCTCCATGTCCACCTGAAGCCACATTTCAGGACTCAAGGGAGACTTAGCACATCTCAGAGGTAAATACAGCCTGCTCATAAGGCTACACGGCTGTAAATCACATTTCCTCTATTTCCTTTTGCTTAAGTTATTTCTGGGATAGACACCTGGTTATGTGTGTGATGTCAGAGTGACGTGGTGAAGCCATTGGATCCTGGCTTCACTGCTGCTCTAAGATGTTGGCGAGTCCACTTCCCCAAAAGTTTGTTTCAGCATCTGTAAAATGAAGATATGAGTAATTTCAACACCTTTTTGACATGAGGATTCATGTAGATGGTCTATGTAAGGTACTTAATATGGCACCTGGCATAGAGTAAGTGGTCATAAAATGGAATGAATGAATAAAAAGGGCTATACAGCAAAGTATATATTAGTCAAAAAATATTTAAGTGCCAGAAATATGGGGAGATTCTAGGACATTCCATGCCAGAATCTACAGGACATGCTTTAAAATTCATTCAAGAAAACAAAACTAAAACAAACATGTTCCCAGACCTTGCTGAAAATAAAGAGAGCTTTCCAGAACACATCCAGTTATCCAGTTCATGGACTGTTTATAGTCTTCGAAGAGAACTTTTCGTTTTGCCTTAGGGTGAAATGGCCTGCCAGTGGGAGTCTGGCTAGCCGGAATATCAGCATTCCTGGAGAAAGAAATGCCATTGCAGACCTTGCCAAATGAGAGGAATTGGAAAGAATGAGTCACAAGGCCACTGACGATAAGATCTATGTACACATACTATTTTATCAGAAGATTCTGCCCTGGCTGGGTAGCTCAGTTGGTTAGAGCATCATCTCATATGCCAAGGTTGTGGGTTCAATCCCAAATCAGGGAACATACAAGATTCAACCAATGAAATGAATGCAAAAATAAGAAATAAGTGGATCAACAAGTCAATGTTGTGCTCTCTCTCTCTCTCTCTCTCTCTCTCAAATCAATAAAAAAAAAATTTTCAGACCTTAGGTGCCCATAAAATTGATAGGAGACATTGAAGCAAACAGAAACATTGTCTGTGAAGACAATGTAGCATACACTGTACTTCCTTTTAATATGTGGGTATAAAAATCTAGAAAACGCGTTTTCTTTTAATAACTTTGTTGATGCTGACACTTTTATTACCAGGTACCCTGTTGGGTGATGTTTCTGATAACAGAAAAATTTTCCCTTTCATCAGATTACTAAAGTAAAAAAAAAAAAAAAAATCTGCCTATAAATAAAAGATTCTTCTTCTTCACAGTGCTTTCCTGCTTTTGACCATTTCTTTTCACCTTAAAAACTTGTTTAAGTTGACAGTACTGCTCCGCACCCACTCTGAAGGAGAAACTTTTACATTCCCTGTTTCAGGGTTTCATAGGCTCTAATATGTATGCTTTTGTGAACGGGGATGTTTTCATCTTTTCAAGAGTTTTTTGGGTAGAATAGCTGGCTCTCTTACAAATCAAATTAATTGTTGAAGCATGAATTAAAAGTGACCAATAAAGTATGCTCTGGTCACTGTGGGGACCACAAACATGCTGATGTGTTTGAAAAGCTAGTCATCCAAGCTTTAGATCTCAAATCTATCTCTGGTTTCTGGAGAAGACACAGGGCAAACCAAGTCCATAAAGGGAACAGTGTATGCAAGCTTTTTATTTCTGTTTTCCAATTCTCTTACCTCAAATTCTACTGCTCATCTTTAAAAAAGAAAGAAAGAAAAGAGATGAGATATTATGTGTAAACTGGTCCTTTCTAACTCAAGTTTGGCAGCCCAACCTCAGTTCAAGGGACTCAAATCTTCCAGTTATTCCTGCCAAGTCCAGGTAAGTTTTGTTTAGAGGTCAGAGAAGAGATGGTTGGATGTGGATTCAGGGTACCAAAATTACAACTAGCCAAGAAATCCTCTTTGATGAAAAGTGTTTATTGCATCATGCATGGTATCTGCCCCAGGAATCAGTAGACAGTGATATTTAAGAAATTAACAAAATTCAGAAATGGATTTTTTTAAAAATGGAACTTTTAAGTGAAAATAGTATGCTTAATTTAGAAAGAGATCGATATTTTTGACTTATGTCCTTTATAAGTCATTTAAGCTTTCATAAAATGCAACCTAAGTATTATATTTGCCCATGGGCTACACCTCAAATATTAGTGCAATTATGTGATTTGGGCAAAAGGATTATTTGCCTTGGTGCTATTATTATTATTATTATTATTATCCTTACTTGAGAATATGTGTTTTTTTTTAAATATATTTTTATTGATTTCAGAGATGAAGGGAAAAGGGGAGAGAAACATTAATGCTGAGAGAGAATCATTGATCAGCTGCCTCCTGCATGCCTCCTACTGGGGAATTGAGCCTGCAACCCGGGCATATGACCTGACTGGGAATTGAACAGTGACCTCCTGGTTCATAGGTCGACTCTCAACCACTGAGCCATGCTGTCTGGGTACAAGGATATACTTTTGTTGATTTTTAGAGAGAGAGGAAGCAGGGGTGATAAACAGTAATGTGAGAGGGAAACATTGATCTTCCATACAACCCTGACTGAGGATTGAACCTGCAAACTAGGTATGTACCCTGACTAGGAATCAAACACGCAACCTTTTGGTGTACAAGAAATGTTCCAACCAGCTGAGCCACCCAGCCAGGGCTGCCTTGGTTTTATTATTATTCTTTTATTGTTTTTGGCTCTAGGGCCTTAGTCTTATGGGCCCAATGTAATCTCAGGCCCTTAAAGGATGGAAGAAGGAAGCAGAAGAGTCAGAGAAAGAGATGTGACAACCAAAGCAGAGGTCAGAGAGTGAGACAGGTGGGCAGATTCTGTGCTGTTGGCTTTGATGGTGGAAGAAGGAGCCACTGCCAAGAAGTTCAGGAGACCCCTAGAACCTGGAAAAGGCAAGGAAAAGGATTCCCCCCTCGATTGCCCGGAAGGAGCTCAGCCCTGCTGACCCCTCAACTTTGGACTTCTCACCTCCAGAACTGTAAGACATTGATGTGTGCTGTTTTAAATCACTGATCTGGTAATTGGCTCTGGACAGCAGCCATAGGAACTAATATGCTCCAGCATAAAAAAACTAAGCTACTCACTACCAATGATAGATATTATCAATTTATTTATATATACATATACATTTATATATATAAGTTTATATATATAAGTTTATATATATAAGTATATATATATATATATATATATATATATATATATATATAACACTTTGGTCTTTAATATGGAAATAATGGCATGCTCACTGAAGATCAATTAGAGAAAATATGAAAAATGATGTCTGAACTAGTGCAATGCCTGTAGGACCGTGACTTTGGCTCCCATTTCTCAACTTTGTGTCAACTGATTCATGGAACAGAAACACCATCTGCAGTAGAAAAGATGTATCTGGTTAAGTAACCAAAGATGAAGTAGGGTTGTCCCTACCTTAGGAGTTGGTGAGTTCAGGGCTTGAGGGAATGTCAGTCACAGGCTTACAACTTACTGGAAGCCACATGATGAAGAATTCCAAGTATCCAATGGGGATACTTTAACTGAGAGAATAGAAGAGTGTTTCTCTCCTCCTTTGCAATTCAATACTTGTCATTTTAATTCCTCGTATTGCTCTACAACTTTCTAAAAACTCAGTGTATTCTGCTTTTGCTTTCTCCTTTCTTCCTTCTGAGTCTACAACCTTCCCTTCACCCACCAGAACTGCACCATAGTAATAAGTAAATCCATAATGGAGCAAAATCTGTCTTTTACACTTGAATAAAATGCTTATTAGTTGTTGGAATTTTATCCTCCTGTCCCATATGTTCTTTGAACTAGAGAAAGCTTTTAAAGGCAAGGTCTGAATCTTCTGAGATTCTTCTTTTTTAACGTATATATGACAGAGGTAGGTCCAATCTGGCCTACTATCTGTTTTTGTATAGTTCATGAGGTAAATATGATTTTCACATTTTTTAATAATCAGAAAAAATATTTCATGACATGTGAACATTATAAAGAATTCACAATCCACAAATAAAGTTTTATTGATACACAGCACTTACAGCGGTCTGTCCTGTTTTTACAGCGGACTATGCCTGTTTTTATCTATAGTCAGAGACCAAATGGCCTTTAGAGTGTAAAATACTGACTATGTTTCCCTTCTGTTGACCTCTGGACTAAGGAATATGACCTAATGAACATATAGAAGATACAATTTAATGATGATATTTGACTAAAAATAGGGGCCAGGCTTTGAAATGTAAATAAATTAGATTAGACAAATGGCAATTCAGGAAGTCATACTTGAATTTATTGAAGTTTGTACCAGCTGGGTGGGCTGCATGTAACAGAAATCTGACTACAGTGGCAGAACCAAAGGGGGATTTATTTATCTCCCCTAACTAGAAGTTCGCAGGATGATAGACATGGCTGGGGCTATGAATTCTTAATGCCTTGATACCATTGTAACTTAACCTACTTATGAATAACTGGAAAGGAGCAAAGGGAAGGCCAAATAGTACATGCCATTTGTGCAGCTTTGCCAGGAAGCTGCAGTTTAGACACATGACCAGCAAAGAGTGGGTGAAATAGGAATGGTATTTGACTGTCAGTCACACCTGGGAACAGGTCATTGGCCAGAGTAGGCGTGGCCACTGCAAGCATGGAAAGATTCAAGATAATTAATCTCCTAAACCAGGGGTCCTCAAACTACGGCCTGCGGGCCACATGCAAATACAAATATTGTATTTGTTCCCATTTTGTTTTTTTACTTTAAAATAAGATATGTGCAGTGTGCATAGTGCAATATCTGTAGGACCATGACTTTGGCTCCCATTTCTCATTTGTTCATAGTTTTTTTTTAAACTATAGTCCGGCCCTTCAACGGTCTGAGGGACAGTGAACTGGCCCCCTGTTTAAAAAGTTTGAGGACCCCTGTCCTAAACAAAGGAGTGCTCTCTCTTGCCTCTTATGCTCCTGGCTACAGGGCCCTCATGCTCCTGCATTCGCCAACATGGCCCACAGTTATGTGGGCCCCACACACATGGACTAATGGGCGGCAACTAGCCTAATACTGAACTGGACCCGACTCCACCATGGAATGGAAATTCTGGATGCTGGCTTTGCTTCTAGCTCTGCTGGATCCCCAGCTGCACATCTTCCAGGACTAGATGAAAGGAAATGGAACTTCAGAAACTGAAGGATATAATTCCACAAAAATAAAGCTGTCTACCACATCTCATCCTCCTGTGTGGGCCTCTGGAAATGCTTATTCCAGCAGGACTCTAAGAAACCCACCCCCACTAGCTAGAGAGAAAGACCATCACACATGTCTCTGATAACACTTTAAGCATCTTGAATTCGTCCAGTCTTCCTGCTTTTACCTCAATGCATGATTTCAGCTTCATGATCATGATCATGCTGCACTTTCCGTCCTTGCAGATTTCTACAAATTCCACTTAGCTAGGCTCAAAAGTATATTTTCACTGCCTCATCAGAATACCAGGTTAGGAAGAGCTGTGCCCCTGTGGGTTCCAGGGTTCATGGAAGCACCGGCAGAGCCAGGACCTAAAGTGGAAGGCCCAGGAGGAAAAAGAGATGGGGTGGTTAGGATATGATCAGAGCCATGGAAGCCACTCCATTCATGTCTCACATCCCATGAGCTAGTGGTTCTCATGCTTGTGCATCAGAATCCCCAGGAGTTCTCACTCAAACCAGAGGGCTGAGCCCAATTCATGGAGTGTCCAATTCAGGAGGTCTGGGCTGTGCCCAGGAATCTGCTTTACTGACACTTTAAGGTGTGAGGTGAGGTTAGAGATGTTGCATTCTAACAAGCTTCTAGGTGGCCGAGCTGATCTGGGGACCACATGCAGAGGGGAAAAGCTGCAGGGGCTGCCTTGGTTGGCAGATTCCCTTCTCTTCAGCTTATCACAATAGGGACACCCTGTTTCCAGACCCAGCTGCCTCCGACTCCACCAGAGGCAGCGATGCTTGAACCTTCTGGGGCAGGGTGTCCTCATCTTGGTCACTTCTCCTGAGCTGGAGAAATGATTCATTTGAATTACATTCTCAATGCTTTGGGAGGATGCTGGGCCAGAAATGGAAATAACAGCAAACACGATCTGGAAAACAGAAAGCCAAATATATTTTTTTCAATCTATTTTTCCCAGATTCAGAGACTGCTTACTTCCCAATGAAATACAACCTTTGGATTGCAAGACATAATATAAAAAGCTCAAAAACACAGGAAAACAGCAGGAAAAGCACATTCTGTGAGAAAACAGAGCTGAAAAGTGTCTCTGTGACAAGTTTTGAATTAACTTATTATCAGCTGTGTGCGCTTCTCTTCCTTGCAGGAGAACCAGCTGGAGTTTTAAATGCGGACGATGGGTAACGATGCCAGAATGCTCCCTTGCGTCTGTTGGCTCCAAGGTTCTTCAGTGGCCAGCTAGTCATCAGAAACATGAAAGTGATGACCATGACCCCTGTGCCTGTGGCATAAGAGATAAGTAGTGTCCTAATGACCCTCTTTCAGGAGCACTCTTTAAGGGACGCTGGAAGCAAGGGTCTCGTTAAATATCCCATAAGTCCCTTCCAAAGGCAAATAAACTCTAAAGAAGAGCCTTTGCCAGCGCTGCTCTGGGATCCAGCTTTTGAGTTTTTCCCAGTATGAAAATTATTCCCAAAGATTTGGGTGTGGACTGAATGTTTCTCTATCCCTCAGTGGGTGGGCTGGCTCTGGATGCAGGTGAGTGGGGCCTGAAGCTCCCCAAATGAGTAGCCACCCCCTTCCCTCTTCCCACTGAGCTTGCTGAAGCCTCTGGCACCCACAAGCCTGTGGGTGGGAGTGGGATTTCCGAGTGATGGACTCAAATATTGGCATTCCTTCATGCCAGAGTCAGGCTCCCTCCCTATAGTTGCCCTCTGTAACTCCTTCACTTCCCAGAAAGCCCGTCTGCCCAAGGTCAAGATGTTCTCGGTCAGTTCACCCCTAATTGTCAAACCATCCTGTTCTCAGCCGCCAAAGGTCTGCAACCCTCATGGAGCCAGATATTGATGAAAATAATCCATCTGCCTGGTCTGGCACCTGAGAATTGCAGAAAGAACTCAGGTCATTATTGTTCAGTAATGACCTGTCCAGATAATGGTGGTTTGTAAATATTAATTGTTTCCATCACTAAATTGGGGGGTACTTGTTACATAGTAGTAGGTAAGCAATTGTACTGAACACTGACACGCTCACTCACATTATAGCAGAGGCCAAAGGGCCTGCATAGCCCAAGACATCTACTCTCTGGCTCTTACCGAAGAAAGCATGTCAACCTCTTGCACCCATGAAATTCCTCTGGTATCTGGGTCTTAAGCGTGCTTTTATCGTCTTGCCTTCTGCAACTCAAATCAAGAAGCCACAGATTTAGCAACTAAATAGTCAATTGGCCATTATTTGGGGGTTGAGTTGGGACAGGTTTCTACTACATGGCCTGGTTAGATGCATGTGATAAAACATCTGTTCACTTGTGAAATTTGTTTTTTGGGGAAACACATCCACTGGGCTCAGGGGAGAGAAACACAGCCCTTCCTAAGTTCATAAGGGCTGCTCTTTCATGAAGCCGATCAAAATACGTTTATTAAAAACTTCAAAAGCAGTGAGCTAAGAGTGACTTAAAATAGATTCTATTTTGCGTAAGTGCCCACTCACCATCTGTGGCCTAAGCTGAGACCACCATATGCAGCCAGAAAGGGACACTGTCCACCCTCTGGAGTTGCATTGCTTCTTTCCTGTGCTTCCCTTTTCTCAGAAAACTCTTCTTGATAGAAGGGCCACAAGAGGAAACCTTAGTGAGAAGACCAAGGTGGTAGCCCATGGATCTACAAGGCACAATTTCTCTCTAGTTTCAAAGCGGGGCACACTGGGCAGCCGTGAGCCACCTCTGGCTCATGAAAGATCCACTGAGATGACAGACACAAAACTCTGCTTACAGGGGGGCAGCTGCTGATATCATTTGCTGCCTCATATAAAACCTCCAGCAGGGAGAAAGGAGGGCTCAGAGATGCATTTGGTGACCCCCACAGTTGATTATTAAATGGGGAATATAATTTCTTCTTTTCTTAATCGCTTGACTGAGATATAATCTGCATAACATAACAGTTCCCTCATTTAAAGTGTACAATTCAAATGCTTTCAGCATATTTATACAATTGTACAACCATCACTGCAAACAATTTTAGAACATTTTCATTATCCCCAAAGGAACCCATACCCATCAGCAGTCATCCTCTCCATACCCCATACTCCCAATCTCTAGGCAATCAGTCATGGACATTCTGTCTCTTCAGATTTGTCTATTCTGAAAATGGTATTATACAATATGTGGTCTTTTGTTGCTGGTTTATTTCATTTTGCATAATATCTTCAAAGTTTACCCAGATTGTGGTACAAATCAAGACATCATGTCTTTCCATTGTCAAATAACAATCCACTTAATGGGTATATATCACATTTTACTTATACATTCATCAGGTGATGGACATCTAGGTTCTTTCCTCTGTTTGGCTATTAAGAATAATGCCATTATGAACATTTGTGTACGGGTTTTTGTGTGACATATGCCTTGATTTATTTTGGGTATGTACCTAGAAGAACTATTTTATTCTACGGTAACTGTAAGTTTAAAATTCTGAGGAATTGCCAAACTAATTTCCAAAGCAGCTATACCATTATATATCTCCACCAGCAGCATATGAGAGAGTTCCAATTTCTCCATGTCCTTGCCAACACTTGTTTTTATCTGTCTTTTTTATTCTAGCCATCATGGTGGGAGTGACATGATATTTCATTGTGGTTTTGATTTGTATTCCCATGATGAATAATATATGATGTTGAACATTTTTATTAGTATATTAGTATATTTTGATTTGAATTTCCCTAATGACTAATATTTCCCTGATGTTGAACATTTTTTCTTGTGCCTATTGGCCATTTGTATATCTTCTTTAGATAAATGTCTATTCAGATACTTTACCTGTATTTTAATTAAATTAGTTGTCTTTTTATTATTGAGTTGTATATTTCTTTGTATATTCTGGAGACTCTTCATATACATGATTTACAAATATTTCCTCCTATTCTCCCATTCTATGGGTTGTCTTTTCAATTTTTTAAAAAATATATTTTTATTGATTTCCGAGAGGAAGGGAGAGGGAGGTAGAAACATCAATGATGAGAGAGAATCATTGATCGGCTGCCTCCTGCACAACCCACACTGGAGATTAAGCCTGCAACCTGGGAATGTGCCCTGACCAGGAATTGAACCATGACCTTCGGGTTCATAGGTCAATACTCACCCACTGAGTCACATAGGCCAAGCTATCTTTCATTTTTAAGAACAACTTTTTTTTTAACTTTGATAATGTATTTGTTTTCTTTTGCTACTTGTGATTTTTGTGCCATATATAAGAAATAATTGAGTATCCAAGGCCATGAGGAATTACACCCTTGTTTTCTTTTAAGACTTTTCTAATTTTAGACCTTTTACCCATTTTGAGTTAATTTTTGTATGTGAGACAAAGTAGGAGTCCAACCCTACCTCATGTGGATATCCAGTTATCCCAACAGTTCCCTGGAGAGAATACTCTTTCCCCCCATCTAATTGTTTTGACTCCTTTGTGGAAATTAATTGCCCATAAATGTGAGGGTTTATTTTTTGAATTCTCAATTCTATGCCATTGATTTATGTCCACTCTAATGGCGGTACCAGACTGTTTTCATTTCTGTAACTTTGTAGTAAATTGTGAAATCAACCAGTGTAAGCCTTATGGTTTTGTTGATCTTTTCCAAGATTGTTTTGGTTATTTGAAGTCCCTTGAATTTCTATGTAAATTTTAGGATCAACATGAAAATTTCTACCAAGATATCAGTAGAGATTTTGATAGGGATCGCAATGAAGCTGGAGATCAAATCTGGGACTTAACCATATTAAGTCTTCCAACCATAAAGATAGGATGTCTTTGCATTTATTTAGGTCTTTTAAAATTTCTTTCAACATTGTTTTGCAGTTTTGTAGGTATACATTTTGTATTTCTTTTGTTAAATGTATTCCTTAGAATTTATTTTTTGATGCTGTTGTAAGTATTAAAATACAATTGATTTTTGTATGTTAATTTTATATCTTATTACTGCTAAACTTGCTTATTAGTTTTTACAGTTTTTAATAGTTTCCTTAAGATTTTCTATATACAAACAAGATAATACCATCAATGAACAGAGGTTATTTTATTCTTTCCAATCTGGATGCCTTTGATTTGATTTCCATGCTTACTTAACTGCCCTTGCTAGAATTTCAGAATACTATTTTTAAAAAGTGGTGAGAATGGACATCTTTGTCTTGTTTTCATCTCTGGAGAAAAGCTGTCAGTCTTTTAAAACATGTTATCAATTATGGATTTTTAGCAAATGCAATGTATTTTCTTTTACAATGAGTAGGTCAATAAAGGATTGTCAATTTTTACCTTGCTTCTTGAAGAAAGCCTGCATGAGATCCAAAATTTAGTAAAATATTAGCTGTGCTACACTGACATGCTGTTATATAATGAATAACATTTGCTCACCAGGCATTTTATTTTTCCATCCTTGGACTCATATATTGCTGCATAGCTGTAGGTATTAAATTTTTATGTTTGAATTTTAGTATAGTTGTAGCTTATAAGTAAAATATTTTTAATTTCCTTTTTCTAATATCTAAATTATTATAATTAACATCAAGGTTAAAATAATATTGATGAGTTGATTAGTCAAGTACTAACAATGGTAACAGTATATAACTTTGACACTCCTTTTAATGTTTTCTTTATAGATTCTGATTGCAGTTTTGACAACCATTATTTTGAAAAAAACAATTATTGTAGAACAGTGTTCTTTGAATCTAAGAAGGAGACATTCACATGCCCCCACCAATAGCTTCCTTGAGGTGACATTGTCTGGCTCTATGTGTATACCAGCATCGTCCAATAGAAATTTCCGTGATGATCAAATGTTCTCTCTCTGTATTGTCCAGTTTAGTAGTCGCTAGCCTTGAGGCATTTGACATGTGGCTCTGATTTTTTTAATTGTTGACAGTATTACAGATGTCCCCCATTTTCCCCTCTTTGCCCCCCTTCACCCAGCTTCCGCCCCACCCCAGGCCTTCCCCACACTATTGTCTGTATCCATGAGTATGTTTATATGCATATATGTTCTTTGGTTAATCTCTTCCCATCCCCTCCACCTTCGTCCCCACTGAGATCTGTCAGTCTGTTCCATGCGTCCATGCCTCTGGACCTATTTTGTTCAACAGTTTATTTTGTTCATTAGATAACACAGATCAGTGAGATCATGTTATATTCGTCTTTCTCTAACTGGCCAATTTCACTTAGCATAATACTCTCCAGGTCCCTCCATGTTGCCTCAAAAGGTAAGAGATCCTTCTATTTTTACTGATGCATAGTATTCCATAGCATTCCATTATGTAAATGTACCTCAGCTTTTTATCCACTTATCTACTATTTCCAGATCTTAGCTATTGTAAACAACGCTGCTATGAACATAGGAATGCATATATTCTTTCTGATTAGTGTTTTGGGATTCTTAGGATATATTTCCAGAAGTCGGATCACTAGGTCAAATGGTAGTTCCATTTGTAATTTCTTGAGGAAACTCCATACTGTTTTCTACAGTGGCTGCACCAGTCTGCATTCCCACCAGCAGTGTACTAGGGTTCCCTTTTCTCATCTCACCAGCACTTGTTTGTTGACTTATTGATGGTAGCCTTTCTAGCAGGTGTAATTTTAATTTGCATGTCTCTGATGATTAGAAACATTGAGCATCTTTTCATATGTTTATTGGCCATCTGTGTGTCCTATTTGGAGAATTGTCTATTGAGGCCCTTTGCTCATTTTAAAATTAGATTGTTTTTCTTCCTTTTGTTGAGTTGTATGAGTTCTTTGCATATGTTGGAAATTAACCACTTATCAGATGTATCACTGGCGATTATGTTCTCCCATAAAGTTGGTTCCCTTATAATTTTGAAGATGGTTTCTTTTGCTGTGCAGAGATTTTTAGTTTGATATAGTTCCATTTGTTTATTTTTTCTTTTGTTTCTCTTGCCCTAGAAGTTGTAGCAGTGAAAATTCTGCTACGTGAGATGTCTGAGATTTTACTGCCTATGTTTTCTTCTGGGATTTTTATGGTTTTGCAACTTATCTGTAAGTCTTTTATCCATTTTGAGTTTATTCTTGTGTATGGTGTAAGTTGGTGATCTAGTTTCATTGTTTTGCATGTACCTGTCCAACAGAGGAACTGATTTTTAACTTGAATTTCAATAAGTTTAAGTTGAAATAACCATAGGTGTTGAGTGAACAGTGTTTCCCCTTTTCACCTGACTTATCCCCAGATGTCAGTGATGGCAACTTCCATCCTGGGGTCTGGAACATTTATCACCAGCAGTGATTGGTAGGCAGTCTGATATCGCAACAGCACTGATGACCTTAGCACCAATAATGGTGGGTTTTCTCTTGCTCCCTGGGAGAGACTCATGTTCTGAGCCAGCCTGTGCTTCAGTGCAGGATACCGGCCCACACACAGTGCGAAGCGGTGGTCTGCGTCAGGGGACCTAGGAGTTAACAAGCCTAAGAGCAGGTGTTCATGCTGGAACTAGAAAGTTCTTAGATCTCTTAAGCGAAAAGCTGCCTTCCACATGTTGCCCTTGGGTCCCCTTCTGCATCTGGACTCCTCTTCATCTGTTTTAGCAACATTCACACATGTTTGCCTTCAATACAAATGGCCAGGTAGCTGGGCCGGCCTCTGTCGCAGACAGCAAACAGAAACTCCCACCTGAAAAGCAGACCTCCTTGCCAGATCCAAGCGACCCCAGAGCTCTTCATAAAGCTTTTCACCAGAACTAACAACTGTTTGTTGAACAGCTGCTGTGTTCCAAGAAAGGTAATAATCACTGTGTGTATATTTTCCAATTTCCATGAGAATTCTGTGAAATAGGTACTATGTCTCCTGTTTTGGGGGGAGAAAACCAGAGTTGCTTAACAAAGTTCTAGCAACAGGTAGAATCAGGAGGGCTCAAACACATTTTATATACTAGTTTTTACACCCTAACATGGGCTGAAGAATCTTTGTTTCACCATTTACTAGCTGTGTGGCCTTGGGAAATCACTTATTCTCTCTGACCTTCAGTTTCCACTGGAAAGTGAGGACTTGACAATGGATGCCTTTAGGGCAGATGGAAAGGGGGACTCCTTGGGCCCAGGGCCCAGAGCTGCTTCCCTGGCTGTCTTCAATTCCTATTCTGTTCCTCCTCGGTCCTTCAACTTCTTCTCTTTGCATCCTCCCCCCCACCCCCGGCCCCCACAGTTCCTTGTTCTATTATTGGTTAAAAATGCTCAGCTCACCTAAATTTGACCAACAGACATTTACTGAGTCTCCACTAGGGACAGGAATTGTGCTGGGTATTGAACACAATAGCTTATTTCAGTTCCTATGGATCCAGCTGTATCCTTTTTAGATAAAATTTGCTGAGCATTTACTATGGCTCAACCATTCTAAATGCTTTACATGTGTAACTCATTAAATCCTCCTAATAACACATTGAAGGAGTGACTTGTAGTTCCCATCACACAGCAGAGGAAACCGAGGCACAGAGAGGCTGGGTTACTTGCCAAATATGACACCGCTTATAAATGATGGAGCTGGGACTCAAATCCAGCCGAGTTGGCTCCAAAGTCCACACTCTTACCACAGAGGCATTGAGGTCCCCCATCCTGTGTTTGCAGGTTAACCTGAGAAAGTCAGATTGAAGCGAGGGTGGGGTGGGGAGAAAAGCATCATATACAACAGGGGCTCAGGTAACTCCTGAGCACCATCTATGCCCACAACATGCTGTGTGGGAATACAAAGATGTATACGAACAACGCTCCGCCCCCAGGAAAATTAGATTGTAAGTCCAGCAAAGAGCATAAGTATGTGATGACATAAGGCAGGGAAGGTGTGGTAAGTGCTAAAGTGCTGATAGAAAGTCCTATGAACTTCACAGAGAGATCAGTTCTGGTGTGGTTACTGAGAAACCCTTCCTAATGATGCAGCCTACCTCCTGTGCCTGAAAGAAGGGTCAGGGTTCAGTAGATGGAGGAGAGGCAAAAGCAAGAATGTTCCTGGCACAGGAAAAGACAGGAGCTCTGGAATGAAGGTGAGACAGGATGAGGCCTTTCTCCCACAGTCAGCAGCGCCCCCCTCTCCTCCCCCCCCCGCCCCCGCCCCCCCCCCCCCCCCGCCTTGCTAAGACTCTCAGCGTCTGTGGAGACCAGTAGGACACCAGGCTTTACAACTTGTGAGTGGGGAGGAATACCAGCTCAAACCCCAGCCCAGACCCTTGCATGCAAATTTCCTATTTTGCGGCCACAGAGCAGAGGCAGAGCATCTGAGCACTTTCAGCATGCGAGTCTGGGTGGGGAGAAAGTGGGAGCATCTTAGGCTCCTTCAGCAGGGCATGGGCACTCTGGGGGTGCGAGGATCCAGGGGCTGTTAGTAGGGGTGAAGAGCCAGAAAGAAAAGAAGCCAGGAAAAGAGTTGTCTTAGAAGAGCAGTGATAAGGACAAGGACAAACCAGAGAAACTGATGAAGTCTGAAGGCAATGATTTCAAATGGGGTGGCTTAATAATTTATACAGGGAAATACTGGTTTAAAAATCCCTGCTGGGCACCCCATTCCCAGTCTGCTTTGACATGGATACCATGACAAGGAGAATGGGTTAATTTGAAAAAGAGTGGGATATAAAGAGACAGGCAGAGAGCACAGGCAAAACCCTGAGGACTGGCCACCCTCATTGAGCAGAAGGGGGAAAGGGGCCACCCTGGGCAGGAAGAGGAGAGGAGGGGGAGGCGGACAGATGTCAGAAGATCTGGGAGGAAGGGACTTGAGAATGGTGAGGACTCACGAGTACAAACAGCACAAACAGCAGTGTCTAGAAAGATGAAAAGAAGTTATTGGCTTTAGTATTTAGGAGACAACCAGTGTTCTTTAAGGGGCTGGTCCAGTAAAGCAGACCTGGGCTGGTGAACCCTGGTGAGGGTGGCAGACTCAAGGGCTGGCCAAGGAGAGGGAGCTGAGTGTCATCCACATAGAGCCAGGGGGCGTGACCCATCTTGTGCAGGAGGCACAGAGACAATGAGGGTAGTTTAAAGCAGGTAAAATAAAACCTCAAAGTGATGGCTGGAGAAGGGCAAGGATTGACAAGGATTGTCCCAGAAGGCAGGTGCGATGTCTGCTGAGGGTTAGAGGTAAAGTCTGAGGGATCAGAAAGGCCAAGTAGGTGTGCCCATCCATCCTTTTACAGGGTAACCCACCCAGGGTCAATGCTCCACTCCACTTAGCTGTTGCCATGGTTTCTTTCTATATGGAAATATCCAACACTTCCTCATATAGGGTGAGCCTGAGTCTCAGAGACATTGTTGAGCTACTAGGCTGTTCTCAGACTTCTAATCTTTTTTTTTTTCTCCTTTTTCTTTCAAGAGTCAGTAATGGGTTTCATGAGACTTGACTAGGATGTCCCACCAAAGCTGGTAGTGGTGAATCAGCTAGAATCTATCCAAGAAGTGAACGGGAATGGTGTGGGACAAGCCCAGATGCTTGGGTGTCTCACAGCTTCTTTTAGGGCTGGCGGGCTCAGGAGGGCCCCAGGCTTTGTTTAATGCTTTGCTGTCACCGTTTTGAAATTCTTAGTTAATCTGGAACCAGGGTGTCCTGTCCCCTCCTTGTCTCATGCACCCAGACAATGTCCCCCACGTCTGCAGGCCATGCCCCGGGGCTGGCTGCACCTGCGGAGTCATCACCCCCGACAGCCCAGGCAGCCAGGGGATGTCAGGCCAGTGCCTGCCCTGCTCCCACTGGGAACAGCTGGACTCTCCAATCTGCTGATCTCCCCTTCCTTTTTCCAGAGGAGCAGTCTCCCTGTTCTGGGGAGCTCAGACTCGCACCTCCAGTTTCTGTGAGGGAGCTGGGGCAGCTTTCCCAGGACTTAGCAGCGCTGCTCAGTGGGATATTCAGGAGGCTCTGCTGGTCCCAGCTCTCAACTCCAAGCGTCAGGGAGTGTAGACAGAGACCAATGTACCTGTTCCCAGCCCCCTTGGTCGCTATAGTCAGTCCAGTGCAGCTGACAGGTGCTTATCTTTTTCTCATGAAGACCCCACCACACTCTCCTGGTCTTACCAGGGAGGCAAGCCCTCCATAGGTAGGTCTAGGGACCGGAAGGGCTTCCTGGGGTGGCCTTGCCTGACTCACACCAAGGCCACTGTATTCCCAACACTCTTCATTCACCTTTTCAGCCCAAGTGTGGAGATTTCCAGTATCTTCAGCTTTGTTTAGAGTTCAACAGCGCCGCCTACTGGTGCTTCGTTGTGGGTGACCACAGCCGAGAGATAGCAGAGGGTGTTATTTTTTTACTACTCTCCGTTGTATTTTGGACCCACCCCTCCGCATTCTTGGTAAGTGAATAAGCGGAAAAGGTCGCCAGAGTGACAGATTCCCATCGCCTCCTCCCAGCTCTCCGCGCCCCGCCACTCCACGGGGTCGCCCCTCTCCAATGCCCTTTGCCACACAAGTGACATTTATATGCATCTGTTTCATTCTGATCTTTCAGCCAAATGGAAAAAAAAATCCTTATCAGATCGGAGTAGGATCTGCTTGGAGCCCACAGCGCCTGCCAGAGAGGGCTTCCGTGCACCCCTTTGGGGTTCAAGATGGACGGACTATGGACTATCCCTCTGTGAAGCTGGACAAAAACAGACCAAACTGGCAAATGCGCTCCCCAACACACCCGCCCCCATAGGGCTCCTTTGCCTGTCACCGCTTCTGCAGCGTGACGGAACCTCGGAGCCCTGACAGTATCCCTGAGACTCATGAGGTCTGACCTTGGCTGATGGGACTCCTGTGTCCCTACCTGTGTGTGTGTGTGGTGGTGGTGGTTGGGGGGAGGGGGGTGAGCGGGGGGGGGGGGGAGGGTGGCGGAGTCGCGGGAGTTAGACTAGTTCGCCCTTCACTCATTGTCGTCGTCTAGCCACACCCTCTGTGTGTGGGACTGAGCGCACCCCAGTTTTCAGAGCGAAGGCGGGTCCAGCTCTCTTTCCTTTCGATTGCATCTTTGGGGAAGTCCACGCCCTAGGCAGCCCCTCCCAAATCCTCTTGTTGAATACCTTCTCCCAGAGTCCCGCAGGTGCTGGGCACTACTTCCCCTCATCCTTCATTCAGAGCCCCCCTCTCCCCACCGCCTCCTCCCAGGGTTCTACAATACAGGCTATCCTTGAAATGGATGCTAGTAGCATATTCATGAAGAAAAAGAAAGGGGACCAAGAGATTAGGATGGGCGGCGAGCCTGGAGCCCGAGTGGAGGGAGTCGGAGCGTCGCCCTGCGGACAGGGGTGGTGTCTGCGCCTGGCAGCCCCGCCCAGGACCGCCCAGAGCCTGGGCGCGTTTACGCATCCCGGCCTGGAGATCCCGGGCGCGAGGGCGGGCTCTAGGAGTCGGCAGAACCCAGTAATCCGAGAATGCAGCATCAGCCCTTCCCACCAGCACTTCCTTCCTTTTCCCGAACGTCCAGGAGGGAGGGCTGCGCTCTTATAAACTCGCCCTGGCTCGCCGGCATATCAAAGGCTGCTTCGCCCTCGCTGCACCACGCAGCCCGACACTCCTGCTCCGGTACAGCCGCGAACAGCTGTCGCCACCAGCGCCCCGCGCCTCTCAGAACCGGCCGGGATCGGACCGGCGGTGGCGCTCGCGCGGTCCCCGGCGCCTGCACGCGGTGTGCGGGCCAGCATGCTGCGGGTCCTGCTCCTCGGGGTGCTGGGCTCTGCAGCCCTGGGTCTCCCGGCTCTCCCCCAGCCCCAGCCCCAAGGAAGCCAGTGCATCGAACAAGACTGTTTTGCGCTCTTCCGGGGCCCTGCCACCTTCCTCGCCGCCAGCCAGGTCTGCGAGCGCCTGCGGGGCCACCTGATGACCGTGCGCTCCTCGGTGGCCGCTGATGTCATCTCCCTTCTATTGAGCGGCGGCGGCGGGGGCGAGAGTCCGCGCCTCTGGATTGGCCTGAAGCTCCCGCCAGGCTGCAGCGATCCGGGTCACCTAGATCCCCTGCGGGGCTTCCAGTGGGTGACGGGCGACAACCAAACCAGCTACAGCAGGTGGGCGCGGCTCCGCGAGGCCCCCGCGCCTCTCTGCGGCCCGCTGTGCGTGGCCGTCTCGGAGACTGGGGTCCCCGCAACAGGTGAGCCGTCCTGGGAGGAGCAGCCGTGCGCCACCGAGGCCGATGGCTTCCTCTGCGAGTTCCACTTCGCAGCCTACTGCAAGCCTCTCGCGGTGCGGTCGGGTGCCCCGGCGACCGCCAGCATCTCAGTCAACTACAGCACCCCGTTCGGGGCCCGAGGGGCGGACTTCCAGGCGCTGCCGCTGGGCAGCTCCGCCGAGGTGGCGCCCTTTGGGATGGAGCTGGCGTGCGAGCAGAGGCCAGGGGAGACCGACGGCCGCTGGGGCCGGGCCAGCCCGGGCGCCTGGGACTGCGGCGTGGAGAACGGCGGCTGCGAGCACGTGTGCAACCGGAGCGCCGGGGAGTCCCGCTGCCTCTGCCCCGCGGACACCGCTCCGCAGGCCGACGGGCGCTCCTGCACCGCCGCCGAGGAGTGCGACAAACGCTGCCAGCACTTATGCCACCGCAACCCCGACGTGCCCCGCGGCTACTCGTGCATGTGCGATGTGGGTTACCAGCTGGCTGCGGACCAGCACGGGTGCGAGGACGTGGACGACTGCATGCAGGTGCCCAGCCCGTGCCCCCAGCTCTGTGTCAACACGCAGGGCAGCTTCGAGTGCCGCTGCCATCCTGGCTACGAGCTGGTGAACGGTGAGTGCGTCGAGTCTGCGGACCTGTGCCTGGGAAATAACTGCGAGTACCAGTGCCAGCCCCTGAAGGAGACGGACTCCCCGCCGTACCGCTGCATCTGCGCGGAGGGCTTCGCTCCCGTGCCCCACGCCCAGCACAAGTGCCAGATGTTCTGCAACCAGACCGAATGCCCAGCCGACTGCGATCCCAACTACCCGGACACCTGCCGGTGCCCCGACGGTTACATTCTGGACGAGGGCTCAGTGTGCACCGACATCGACGAGTGCGCCAATGGCAATTGCATCAACGCCCTTTCCTGCAAAAACCTCCCTGGCACCTATGAGTGCATCTGCGGGCCCGGCATGGTCAAGACTGGCAACGACTGTGACCCCATCCCCGTGCTTGGAGGCGGCGGCGACGACGGGGGCTCTGGGGAGTCTCCGGTCAGCCCAACACCTGGCGTCACCTCCAGCCCCAGGCCTGCAGGCTCCGTGCACTCTGGCGTACTCATTGGCATCTCCATCGCAAGCTTGTGTCTGGTGGTGGCGCTTTTGGCGCTCCTCTGCCACCTGCGCAAGAAGCAAGGCGCCATGCAGGCTGAGCTGGAGTACAAGTGCGGGGTCCCCTCCAAGGAGGTGGTGCTGCAGCACGTGCGGACAGAGCAGATGCCTCAGAAACTCTGAGGGGTCTCCCTCCCTGGCCCCAGGTGTGGGCTTGGCCCTTACCTGGCCTCCTCCCGGCTGTCCCCAAAGCACCTTAGCTGGCATCAGAACTGGAGGAGACCCCCATCCCTTCTTTTGCTGACTCCAGGAATGGCTGGGGAGGAGGGACTGGAAGGAGGATGCACCCCAGTTACTTCCATGATGTCACCAGACTACTTACTGGGCAGAGACGGCAATTTTAAAATGCATATGAAGATTGCAAAGTGCTCCGTGCCTTCTGTACAGCAGGAGGGGTGAGCACTATTGGGCAGACTGTGATCCGATGGACTAGTGAGTGCGATTGTGTCATGTTGATGACTAAGATATTTATTTTTTTAAGTATTTAGGACTTTTTTTCTATTTCCCTACCTGTATGTCTTCATCCCCATATTGCGTCCCTCCCTACCTTCCTGCTCTCTTTCTAACCTCCCCTATCTATGTATTTATATACTCCCACTTGTCAAGTGGTAGTTAAACTATGTTGGTGAATTTTTTTTTCCAGCCTCTCACATTTATGAAGCCAAGCCTCATTTTCCCCTCTCATTCCTCCCAATTTTCCCTTCCCAGGAACTGGGCCAACCCCTCTGAGTCACCTTACCTGCATCTGACTCTACTTCTACTTTTAGCTGTCTGCCTAAGGCCTAGGCAGAGCTCTTATGTGAAACAGCAAAAACACTAAAAATAAGAATGGCTGGGCATTTGTTCTTTCACCAGATTTGTGAATTTATCCTGAAGTTTCATGCTTCCAGGGCCAATATCATTTTAACAAAGGTTAAGATGTGAGAGGCATTTTTTGTTAAATTAATGTTGCTGGACTGTCTTAGAAAGTCAACCCAAGGAGTTTTTATTTTTATTTTTTAAACAGTGAGCCTGGGTTTTATTATTGGTGTTGTTTTGATTTGGACTGAAAGGTGGTCATTGTTGTTAAGCTTTTATGCAGTTTCCTTTTTCATTTTTATTATTGTTGTTGTTATTGTTATTTTTAACAGTGTTGGAATGTTCACATGATTGCTCTAGATTGAAAGAAAAAGGAATCATCTCCCAGGAGATAGTTTAAGAAAGTTATGAGTTGCCTGATTCATGCCAATTACCATTTTGACTCACTGTTTTTGTCATTTGCAGGCTAAAATAAAACCAGCTTTACTGTTTTGGGGGCATTTGGGAGTTTGGGGATGGTACCTGGCGGATGCCCAGGCCAGGCCCTCACCTTGATCAAGCCCTTGAGAATGTCTCCCACTTCAGAGGGGCCTTCTCACCTCATTCACTTGGAACTTGCTCCCCACAAGAAATGGGGGTTGCCTTTGCCCTCCCCCAGCAGCTGGTTAGAAATGCAGAAACTTGGGCTCCAGGCCACTGACTCCATAAGAATCGGTATTTTGGCAAGATCTGCAGGGGGTTATCTGCCAGTATGGTTTGAGGAGAATGGTTTCAGACAGCTTCCAACTTTTGGAATTGAGTATATGGGGATCAATAATGAGTAGCAGGCCAAGTCAGGGCCTTTATTTTCAAGAAACTGAGGAATCTTAATTTCCGGTGGAAAAAACTAGGTACACCCTTTAAAACATCATTAAACAGGGTTTTTGGTTCAACTAAGCTAGGAATGAAATTATGAATGGGAAAAATGTGTATCTTTTGTGACAAAGATTTTTTTTCTACTATTTTGTAAACTCAGTATATTTGTACATATTTATTTATTGGAGATAAACTAGAACACGGGCAAAACCCTTGCTTACGATATCACTTATAGAAAATAAACAAATAACAGTGTGCCTTGGGTTGCATGTCTGTCCACCTCCCCTCTCTCCACCCCCATTTTCCATCATTAAACAATGCAAATTCCATGAATTGAATTTAAAGGTCGCTCCACACCCATCACTAGCTCATGGCATCATCTCTGACTTTGAAAGATTTTTTTCAGAGGAGATTGTTTTCACTGTAGGATGTCATGTTCTATCTGTGTGCACAAATGTTTATTTACTTTTCCTTCTGCAACCATAACAACTTCATACAAAGGACTTGTGTCAATGCATTTTAAAGGATTATTTAGATTATTTGTTGGGATGAATTAAAGAAACAATCCTTCTTGGGGCATCTCTAGAATCCCAGCTGTGTGTCCTTCTGCACAAGGTTTGGTATTATTTGCTCCCTGAGATATGCAAACAGCAGTCATGAGGGAGTCTCAGTCTATGGATCATAGTCAAACAATCATTTCCACATAACAAGGTCCCATGGAGTATTAAATCATTCTCATTTCTATTGGTTATTAGAAACATCTTTAATATACAAAATTTTTGAGCCCCTTTTTCTGGGTTGGTGGAACTGGCTGACTTTTATATACAGTGCTCTGAAAGTTTTAATAAAGCAGAAGTTAGGAGAAAATTGAATTCATCAAATATTCGAATATTTTTATACAGCTAGATCATGCTGAATTCTACCGTTTTAAATTGAGTAGTTATTGTTATGAAGGCGCAGTTGGAGATTTCAACATCCATCTTGGATGAAGTTGACAGCTTTGGTGTGTGGGACTGAGAGGTGGCTGCTACTATAAGCAGTGCCCTAGCAAGATAAGTGGCCCAGCAGCGTTGTCCTTAGGAGTCTGGCAGACTAGCAGAACACCAAATTCAGTAGTAGGTACATATGAAGGAAGAACTCGCTGAAGGGGGCAAAGCAAGGACAGATCAATTGTGCCAGAGATCTAGAGGAGAGAGGGTAACTTGCAAATTTGTCCCCACTACCCGACCTTCTATTTTTCAAAAGGATCCGCTCCCAGGTAGCTATCATATTGCCTTTCAAGGACCCATTCCTTCAGTTTTCTTCCTCCAGAGGAGGGGCATTTTCTTAACATAAGAAGATCAAAACACACTTTGAAGACCCAGGAGCAAGAACTCTTACCGGGCCATCTTGGCCTACAGAACATGGGTGGGGGGAGGGGCCAGGGCCTCCCTATCATCCTCACTTCCTGTTCCCTGGGAGTAGCATGTATGTTTACAGGCCTCATCTGAACTTAAGATTCTCAAAACAAGACACCACTCTGAGCAAGACACCAGGGCCATATAAACAAGCAGTTAGCTACAAAACTATTCCCCAGCTTTCAAAATTAGGGTGGTTTTTATGGAAGAGGGGCTGAGAGTCAACCTGTATAATCTCTGCTTTTGTTCACATTGTTAGATCTAGGATCGAAGGGGAATCTCAAACCTCAGCAAGTGCTACCAGCTTGTCCATGATGTGCCACAGTGGGCAGGGCCTGGGGGGAGAAGCCCAAGGTGGTACTTCTGCACCACTCAGAATTTGATTTTACCAATTAAATGGTTTTCTATTCTTCCCTTTGGACCTAATCTCTTTCCTTGGATTTGTTCAGCAAATATTTATTGAGCAGGTAGTCTGTTCCTGGCACGGTGATAGGCATGGTGATAAGTCCCTGCCTTGAGAAGCTTACACTCTGGTGGGGGAGAGAGACATGAAATAAATGATCACCCCCAATTGGCATTTAACTTAGAAATGTGGTAGAAAGCCCCAGGTGCCTAGCAAGGGACAACTGTAGGGTGGGACTTCACCCTCAGGGTGGCCTTTCCTTCCCTAGCATATTGCTAGTCATAAGATTTGGACCCCCTGACCTTTCCTCTCTCGAGATAATATCTAGGCCTCAGTTGTATTTCAGCTCCAGGCCCAGAAAAGTAGCCATGGCTGACCTCAGGACCAGCTGCATTGAATTATGACCCCCTGCCCTGGTGCCAACCAATCAATCAGTGGAGACCTAGACCCTGAAAAGTCACACCTGGAAAGCTGCTGGATATTTTACTAAGACCTTCTCCTGGCACCTCCCCTAAAAGCTTCACCCTTAAAACCCTTAGGACTGAGAACCCAGTGCGCTCTCCCTCCCAGGAGCACACCAGTGCCTTTCTCTTCCCCTTCCTGCCCCAGGCATGTAACCATTAGCTTCCTCACTCCCAAGCTCCAAGGGCCCTTCCTTTTCCTCTATAACTTGTTTCCTTAGCTCATTTCTTCTAGGAATTACCTTTTCTATCTCTGTGATTTACCAAATAAATGTTCTCTTATACTTTGGGTCTTGGGTCTGAATTCTCTTCTAGCCAGAGCCCAAGTACCGAGGTTGCTGAACCCAGGTGTGGTCTCACCCCACATGGTTCTGTTCCTGCCACCGTCAACAGAAACACGTGATATGTGCTGGGGAAGAGATGCACAGCACAGCAGGAAACTGAGGACTGGAAAAAATCTTTGATGAGCTCACCTTAACACTAGAACTTAAAGAAGATCAGGGCTTAGTCAAAAGCAGAGTGGAAGGGAGAGCAGTCCAGGTAGAAGGAACAGCCTGTGCAAATACCCTGCACTCACAAGAGTCTTGGCAGAGGGCATGGACATAGTGAGCAAGGGGGAGAGTGGCCACGATGAGGCTGAAGAGGTGGAAATGGAGACGTACAAGTGAAGGGGGAATAGGGACTATAGGCCAGTGCAGGGATGTTGACTTGTAGGTTCAAGTGGGCCATTCAAGGAGTTAATAAGAGTGTGCTGCTGCCGAAACCGGTTTGGCTCAGTGGATAGAGCGTCGGTCTGCGGACTGAAGGGTCCCAGGTTCGATTCCGGTCAAGGGCATGTACCTGGGTTGTGGGCACATCCCCAGTAGGGGATGTGCAGGAGGCGGCTGATCGATGTTTCTAACTCTCTATCTCTCTCCCTTCCTCTCTGTAAAAAATCAATAAAATATATTTAAAAAAGAACAAAAGAGTGTGCTGCTATTTGATTTGTGAAGTGAAATTGTTTGGAAAGGTAATAATTCTAGACTTATCTATGTGTCACCATGGGCAGATAGCTGCACAGTTTTCCTTGTAAGCATGAAAAGTGGGTGTCATATAACCTGGATTTGACACCCGGTAGTCACATGACCATGAGCATCATGAAACCCCTCTAAGGCTATAAAAACAGGTGCTAGCAGTACCACCTCACAGGGTTTCCATGAAGATTATACGAGGTGAGCTGGCACAGGTTCTGGCACACAGCAGGTGCCCAATAAAGGCTAGGTTATGTTTCACTAAATTAGTGGATGTATAAGTGAATAAAAAAAAAAGGTTATGTTGAGATCGTGAGGGTCTTGAGGGCAGGTTCAAGGTCTTTGGGAAAATGGAAAGTATTATTTCAAGGCAAGGTGCAGTCTCTTAGAATGAATGCTGTCAGTCCTAGAGGCAGTGTCATGATAGGTTTGGGGGCATCAAGCAAAGCTTAGAAAGGGATATGTTGGCACAGGGAGAGAAGTGGCCCCAGAGCTTTAAAATCCTGCTTCCAAGATCCATTGACCCTACTCACAAAGCCCGTTAAAGGATGGGGTACAGAGTTAGCTTCGATTGTGCTCCTAGGGAGGCCACAGAGAAGGGGAGAACACACCCTAAAGGGCCCCTGCTTACCCTGGCTGGTATGCTCAGTGGATAGAGCGTCAGCTTGCAGACTGAAGGGTCCCAGGTTCGATTCCAGTCAAAGGCACGTGCCTGGTTTGTGGGCTTGGTCCCCAGTGGGGGGGGCATGCAGGAGGCAGCCGATTGATGATTCTCTTTCATTATTGATGTTTCTATCTTTCTCCTTTTCCCTTCCTCTCTGAAATTCATAAAAAAATATTTTTAAAAGAGCCCCTGCTTGTTTACTTGGGACCCAAAGGAGACAGAGAAAATTGGCTCCAGCCCAGGAAGAACCCAGGGCTGCTCACCTTCACCTTCAGCTGCCACATGGGGCCCTCAAGTTTAGCAACACCAAAGAGGAATTGAAACCAGACCACAATGGGTCTGGGCGGCCTGTCACTACTTGAGCAATTAAGCAGAGACAGGGTTGAATCATATATGAGCGTTTATTGCAATACTGCTGGCAGTACAGGAGAACAGCAGGTCACCCACAAAAATCTGCTCTACCCCTTCCCATAAGACAGCTGCTTATATTGGGCAGAAGGACAAAGATTACGTGGGACAGTAGGAATTACAGGCATGGGGAAGTGGACATGGTATGATGGCTACAGGTTACAGGCAATGGGGGCTGGGGGTCGGGTTGCAAAGGGCTGGCACCTTGGGACCAGATTGCTTTGCAACAAGTTGTAAATCTTTCCATAATTATAGGCAGTTCTCGGAAAAGGAGGATGGACTGCATTCCGATGTTAGCTCCCATGTCTCAGGGCGTACAACACTCAGCCAGGTTAGAAGGTGCTTTCTCTAATCAGAACAGAATAATTACGATTAACAGAGCATGATGAATGTTTCTTATAACTATAGCTGGTCCCCACTATTATACTTCTGCCCCTAACAGAACCTGCAAAGGAGAAAGGAAGCATCAGTTCAAAATAACGCACAGGCCCCATTGTGCATGGACTCTCGCAGTGGGAATTTGAGGCAAATCCTAACCTTTCTCAACTGTCTGCCAGCTGGGGCATTGCAAGCCGGTGGTAGGTTTGGACACCAATCCCCCACACCCCATGCCAACCAGGGAAGTCACAGACACTTCCATGACTCATTCCAGTGAGCGGATTTCCCCTACGGCACATCAGAGCCTGCACACTCAGAAGAAGTGACTATTGCAACCTTTTTTTTTTTTTAATATATGTAATGATTTTTTACAGAGAGGAAGGGAGAGAGAAAGAGAGTCAGAAACATCAATGAGAGAGAAACATTGATCAGCTGCCTCCTGCACATCTCCTACTGGGGACGTGCCCGCAACCCAGGTACATGCCCTTGACCGGAATCGAACCTGGGACCCTTCAGTCCTCAGGCCGACGCTCTATCCACTGAGCCAAACCGGTTTTGGCACTATTGCAATCTTCATTTTCTCAGGAAAGTGGCATCTCAACTACAGTTCAGGGTCTTTAAAACTCTCTGTCAAGGTAATGTATGCATATCTGCTCTTCTTTCTCTCTCTCGGTGGGGAAAAGAGGAAGGAACCTAAGATTCAAGAGCAGACAGCTCACTGATTAGGAACTAGAAGCATTAAGATCTGCAATCTACAGGCCCCCGAAAGATCTGGCTAGGCCCAACACTGGCTGCTGGACTTTATTTCTTTTTAAAAATTATGATATCATCGACATACAGTAAAATTCGCTCCTTTTAGTAAATAGTTCCCTGAAACCATTGCCATCATCAATATACAGGACATTTCCTTCACACTGGAAGGTTCCCTGAGCCCCTCCGGCTTTGCTGCCCTTGGAGTGTCTACACACAGGATGAGGCCCTATTCCTCTCTGAGGCTTGCCACATCCCACATGCTAGATCCTCTTTCAGAATCTCCTCACACTAAGAATCCCGTTTTCATGTTTGAATCACAAAAATAAGCTTTTCTAAGCAATCCAGAAAGCCTGACTTCTTTTACTTTGAACAAATAGGTTTTAGTGAAACCCAGCTCATATGTCTCCCAGTGCCCTACTCATTCACCCTGAGTTCTGGCCTTGATCTGCCCCAAATCCTGGTAGTCCACCAGAAGTGTGTAAATAAGCAAAAATAAGACAGCAAACCACCGCATCACGCAATGTCAGAGGAGTGGGAACCTGAGAGTGCAATCAGGAAGTAAGTAAGGTATGTGCAAAGGAAATGAGATTGCCCGCTGCATATCACATGGCAAACCATGTGCTACTTCCTCAGGCTCCTGGTGATGTTCTGGATGTGGCGGGGACAGGTGACAGGGGATTCCCAAGTTCTAACTTTTGGGGACTTCTGTTGCTCTTGTGTCAAACTTGGGTTAATTATTATATCATCTCTTCAAGAAAAACTGAGGTTACAAAGAATACATAAAAGCACATTTTCAGTGTGGTCATGGCTGGGTGTAGGGGGGCGGGTCCCCAGGCTTCTTTGAAAATATAATCCTTACCCTCGCCAGTTTGGCTAAGTGGATAGAGTGTCAGCCTGCAGACTGAAGGGTCCCGGGTTTGATTCCAGTCAATAGCACATCCCCAGGTTTCGGCCTTCATCCCCAGTAGGGGATATGCAGGAGGCAGCTGATCAATGATTCTCTCTCATCATCTCTTTTTCCCTCTCCTTTCCTCTCTGAAATCAATAAAAATATATTAAAAAGTAAATATAACCCTGACCTTTTCAGGCATTTCTTCATAAAATAATACAGGCAATGCTCTGCCTTCTTTCTCTCTCTCTTCCTTTCTCTCTCTCTTCCTTTCTCTCTCTCTCTCTCTCTCTCTCTCTCTCTCTCTCTCTCTCTCTCTCTCTCTCTTAGACCATGTGCCTGGGTTCAGCACTATCTCTTTTCGTTTTCAGTGGGACCTTTCTCCCCTTTTTAGTCAGCAGGTTCAGACATAGGCAAACAACTGGTTTCCTCTCACAGGAGAAAGGAAATATTATTCTAACAGAATCGAAATTCTTTTAGGAGTGTTTTAAAAGTGTGATTGTGAAAGACAAAAGAACCCGAGGGTGCCTTGCTCCAAGTCAGGCCCCTGGAAATGGGGAGCAAACAGCAGAAGAGTTGCAGGGATCCAGTGACAAACACCAAGATTCTAACCTGGGGCCCATGAGGACAATGGCTTCCCCCTGAGGGACTACTGGCCACACAGTTCCCGGATTCCTGCCTGAAATACACACCTTTTAAGATAGGACATTCATGACCAATATTATCCTCAGATGAGACCTGCCCTTTTCTGCATATTCGATGAATGGCAGCTGCTCTCCATCACACTCCTGGCATCTTCTCTGGCTTCACCCTGAGGCTGGCACTAACTGCTTGCTCAAGGCTGGAGGACTCAAGGAAACCATTGTTCAACCACCCAACGAGAAAGAGAGGGGCTTTCCACAGTCTCCCCTGTCCTCCCTGCTTTCCTCTGCCTCTTGCCTCAATGCAGTTTCATTTCCTTGAGAGCAGGGTCCCACCTTCCACAAACTCTGAGTTGATGAGCTTCTTTGCCAGGTAGACCCCAGCCTGTCATTAGAGCTTGTCACTGCAGTCCCATGGAGGGTCTTTCACCCTCAAGGGGGCTGTGAGGAGCTGCTGGTCTGTGTCTGCCAGCGCTTCTGGCTGGCTGGGCAGCATCCACCCCCATCGGCCTCTGTTCTAGTCACTTTGGGCACCTCCAATGCTTTCCTCCACAGGCCCTTTGCACCTGCTGTCCCCACTGCTGAGAGCCCTGCACACCTTCTGCCCCACCCCCTTCTTCTGTTTATTCCCATACAGCCAATCCTGGGAAGGCTGCCCTAAGACAAGGTCAAGGTCAGTTTCTTTTAGTATATCCTCTCATTAAAACTAGATTTGTTTCTTGTATATGTTTTATTTCAGTTTAGAATTGTACTCTCAGCTCTGTGCTTATCAGATTAACGTCCATCTCTTGCTACAAACCAGTCTCCAAGCTTCATGAGGGCAGGGTGCTTCCTGCAGCGTCTCCTCCTGCACCTCAGAGCTGCTGCATTGCCAGAAAGAAGCGGCACTCAGAGTGCTGTCCGCAAGCACGCCCGCCTGCACGCCCACCACCTACATGCCCATCTGCACACACTTCCATAGAACAGAGCTTCTGGTGAGCATGATGCAGGCTGGCGGTGGGCAACGCTATGGAGCTGTGGCAGAATACAGAGGCTTAGGATTTTGACATTTGTGCATAAGGAATTTGAGGCCGTTCTGTCATCTACTTAGGGCAGGGGTGGGGAATGTCCAGCCCTCGGGCCGTAGACGGCCTATGAAATCATTTGGCCTGGCCCTGCCAAGGCATTAGGGGCGAGTTAATTAAATAACCAAATGTAGCAGGCTAATGTTTAAGTTGATAATTTAGTATGGCCTGCAAATGATATTATAAATATCCAGATGGTCCTTGGCAGAAGAAAGGTCCCTTACCCCTGGCTTAGGGTGAGAGAGTGTGAGGGATGAGGATGAGAGCTTCCACACCAGATTCTTGGGGATCTGCCCAGTCACTGCTCTTGCTTCCTTGTCTGACATCTGAGATAGCACAGCCAACACATGCCATATCAGCTTCTAACACATAAGGAGTGCAAGGTACGAGGTTTTTAATGAACGTAAAGCCAGAATTTATAGGTTACTATGAAAATAGTGTTCACCTTTGCTCAAAGACATATTGCTGACAAATACGACAAGAAGTCCATTGAGTGATTGCTTGCCACATCCACATATCACCTTCCCGACCGACCATCTGAAAACGTTAAACACCTGGCTTGTCACTGAGCAGTCAAGTAAGTAAAGATCATTTTAAAAGGCAAATCAAGTTCACTGATTGAGAGGTGCCTGAAGGCTGTTTTTACCTGTAATTTAAAAAAGTGCTTTCACTCATGTTGCAGACAAACGCTGTTGCCCTGGTACCAGTAGGCAGAACACCAAGGTCAAAGCGCCTTCCTGGCCGTTGCCCAGACAGAGGAAACACGTCAGAGCCCTCAGGACCCCGTCACTGACCTCAGCTCCCTGCAGTCTTGCAGCACAGGAACCACAGGGAAGGTCTCCTGGGCATGCTTTGCTGCTGCTGAGTCATTCCGCCCCAGGAGTGAGAAGGCTCTGCAGCTGAGGAAGAGAGTGGTGAATGGGACCACACCCTGGCCCCTCCCGTGCACAATTTATTACTGTGGGGCCAAGGGCAGGGGTGGTGCTCATGTTTAACAGGTGATGGAGAGAGCACTAGCATAAAGAAATGCTGTCAACCAAAACACTTGTACGCATACATGCCTAACCCATGGACACAGACAATAGGGTGTGGAGGCCTGGGGTGGTGGGTGGGCTGTAAGGGGTCAATGGGAGAAGAAAAGGGACATATGTGATAGTTTCAACAATAAAGATTAAAAAATAATCAATAATAAATAATTTTTTAAAAAAACAACAACAAAGAAATGCTGTCTTCACCCTTCCATTCTCTCAGTTAGCAAGCCTTGCCCATGTCTTAGAGAAGGCTGGGAAGAACTCAGCACTCACCCACTCCCGTTGTGCATAGCTGAAGTGGGAAGCTTAGAGAGGTGAAGTCACTGCTCACAGCGCCTGGCTCCTGCTGAAGCCCCTGTCTCTCAAAGACTTTTCCTTCCATCACCTAAGGCCGTTTCTCCTTCAACCATCCTCAACTGTGTTAAAAAGGTTGCATTTTAAAATACTCAATAAGCGTGAGTGTTGCCAAGACCAGTGCCCCATCTTGTTCATGAGAGTTTTCCCAGTGAGAGTCACTGCGCCAGACTCAAGAGAAGCACCAGGCCCCCAACCAGGCTGGGGAGCAGCCCTGCAGCCCACCCCCATTTCCGACCATCGCCAGTGCCAGAGCCCCTTCCCTCACTGCCACCAGCCCAAGGTGTCCTTGCAGCTCAGTTCAACCACGTTTATCAAGCGCCCACCCTGCCTGGCACTGGGAAACAAAGAAATGGTTCAGTTTTAAAGACTGCAAAGATGTTACAATCACACAAGGCCCACAGACAGCAGCCCTGACTGACTTCAGATTCCCCAGGTAACTCTAACGGGGACTGACAAGTTAGGGATGGTTCATGTCCTGGTTCTTCACCTGAGTTAGGAGTGACCAATCCACAGGCATGTCTCCAGTATGTAGTACAGACTTGGCTAAGCATTTTCTTTCTAAGACAGATGTGAGCCATCCAAGTGTACCCCTCTCACCTGGCCAATCAGCCCAGTGAGACCCACTAGATCAGCACTGATCACATCTGACCCATCACCCTGCTGGCTGGCCACTGGAGGGGTCAGGATCTAATGGTTTTATGCCCAAAGACAGTCTAGGCCAAGGCCCTTCTTTTTTTCATTCTGTGAGGGAGAAGTTGAAATACACAGTGTGGAGCTTTTTTCCATTAGACCGCAGCCATCAGGGGTCTTAAAAGGCTCAGTTAAATGGTTTCCAGAAAACATGGAGCAGACTCATAAAACCTCTTAAGGCCTAAATTCCCTTCCATTCAAAAATCTTAGGCCATCTATTTTATGTGTAGAGGTTGTTCAACTAAAGGAACAAATGTCTGTTAAACTAAAAATGAGAAAAGAAGTAGTGTGGAACAGAAATAGACAGTGAGGAATAGGCAAGTTAGACTCTGAGAGTCACCTCGCGCTAGTGCTGGGAGGGGCTCCTGATTTCACAGGCAGAACTGAGAGGACCCCAGGGTTCATTCACTTGCTGGGTCATATGACACCTGCATCTAGGACCAGAATTCAGGTCTCTTGGCAGTTTCCCATATACCAGGCTCACATCTGGCAAAAGCCTGACTTTGGCCGAATACTTCAGGGAGGGTCTTGTTCTGCCTCTCCCTCACTCAGAGAGGAGTGCTGCCCCACTGTAATCAGGGCGTCCCCTAAGGCTGTCCTCCCAGCCCCCCTAGATGATCTTCAGCCTCCCAGCAGCCTCCTTGTGCCCAACATGGACCGCCTACTGGCTGCGGGAGAAGGCCCAGGACAGGCAGCCTCTGCTGGGCCCACAGGTCCAGGATGTTTTCTCTTGAAGCCCTCCTGCCAGGAAGAGTAAGTTCTAGAAGCTGATGGCTAGGAAGAGCAGAGGGTGCTCTTTTCAGCCACCATTCTCCTTCCCTCCCCCATATCTTCCTCTCATCATCAGAACCAGGTCTACCAAACCCAGAAGTCTCATTTGCTGTGCTAAGCCAGCTGGGGTCTCCCACATAGCATTGCATGCACATTCAATAGCATGTTTGCACTCTCTGGCTACACATTTTCTTTCCAAGACAGATGTGGGCCATCCAACTGTACAGCAAATGAAACTTCTGGGTTTGGTAGGCCTGGCCCAGCATATGCATTGCAAGCTCAGTTCGACCACATGTATCAAATGCCTACACTGCCAGGCTTTGCCTGGCCCTGGGAAACAAAGAAATAGTTCAGTTTTAAAGTTCAGTTTCTCTTCCCCTGGCTCCCTTCCCACTCACCCCCTTCCCACTCACCCCCTTCCCACTCACCCCCACAGGTGTCATGTTCTCACAGCAAAGGGTCAGGGGAAAAAAATCACACCACAGGAGCTGAATGAATTTATAATCTCTGCTTTTTATTATTGACCTGGTAACCAACCCCATGTAGGGTCTCTCCAAACCTCTCCTACTCACTCTGTGAAAAAAAGCAGAAAACCTATATAAGCCAAAGGTCAGGGTCAGATCTGGGGTCAGGGTCAGAACTGTGTGGCTCTCCCATTGCTGACAGAGAATGGCCTGAGGGTTCAGGTCTGTGAGGTCTGCACAAGGAGCCTCGGGGCTGTTGCAAGAGCTGTGTGCTTGTACCAGGGAAGACATGGGCAGATAGGGCAGGACGCAGCAGTGCTGTGACCTTGACACTAGACTGCCTGGTTCAAATCTAGCTCCACCTCTTATCAGATACCCAACCTTGGACAAGTTCCTCAGTGTCTTTATGTCTAAGTTTCCACCTCTGGAAAGTGGGCCTGATGATAGTAATTACATGGTTGAGTGCTGTGGTTGTGGGCAGTGACTGTCAGCTCCTGGTTGTTTCTTTTTCTACCCTCTTTGCTGCCCTTAAAGGGGCAGTCTTGGAAATGAGACTAAAGAGAAGATCTGTCTGCCCTGACATGGCCCCATGCTGTCTGATGTTCCACTGGTTGGCTGCCTTCAGAGGGCAAAGTTTACAGGGGATGATGGAGGCCATTGATAACCCACCCTGCATTATTATAATTGATTTTGTTATTAGTTGATATAGGTTTGTGAAAGTCTTTTCATATCTAACTTGTATTTAAAACAATCCTGAGATGCATGGGAAAAACATTATTATTATTATCCCGACTTTGTAAAAATGACCAAAACAGAGCAAACCTTTTCTGCCTTGACTCACAACTTGAAAATGGATTATACTCAAACCAGATTCTTTTGGGAGTGAAAGAAGCTCTATTAGTAATTATGCTGTCCAGGCAAATCAGGATAAATGGATACTCTAATAAGAGAAGACTCTTCAATTTAATTTGATGCATTACCACAGTAAGTGGCAGGAAAACATGAGTCTGTTAGGCACTGGATCAACTAGGCTGTCACTGCTCTCCCCAGAACAACCTCCAGAAGGGGTTTTGTAGAGGAAAAGTTGAGGTGTGCACTTCACTGACGAGACCAGGAACTGCTAGAGATTCAAGTGAAATGTCCTGTGTCCAAAGCCCAGAATAGAGAATCATACTGTTTTCAAAAATACTCTCTTAAGTCTTTTATGTTTAGGGAGGAATCAGAGAAGCATTTGAGATGCAGACCACTCAAGCAACAGTGGGTTCTCCAGGGAGTGGGCAGTGGGGTTGCTTGACTCTCTCCTGAGATGGAGGTGGAGGGGGATATGTGCCTCTAGGTAACATTTGGCTCTTCCTGAGGACACTCTTTTATCTGTCCCATTTCCCTACTTAGCTCTCAAGTGCCACCATGCCTCAGGCTTCAGGCCTGGGTCAGGAGTGAGGTGCAGGGATTGGTAAAAGGATCTTAGCTTTTAAAGATTACTAAAATAAGGAAAGCAGAATTGAGTGGATACCAAGAGTCACTGCCTTCAACACATCATCATAATGACAAAATCGTATGCACCGGAAGAACAAAAGATTGAAAGATTCAGGGCTGATTGAGAGGTTTTTCCCCAGAGTCAAGGCATGTGTCCTGAACGGGAATTGAACCAGGGCTAAACAAGTTGACATGTGAAACAGCACAATGTTTGGCACCAATAAGTACTATATGTGTTGATTCTGATTAACACCCCAACCAGTGTCTCTGGTGCTTGGTATCTCAAAGCTCCTGATGCATCTGGTTTTGCCCCAAGCAAATTCTGCAAGTGGAAAACTTAAAGCCTGCTGAGTGAATCTTTCCAAGCTTTGACCTAATGCTACAACACCAGATTTTTAAGTTCTTAAACCACAGAATTAAGAGCCCTTCTGCTGTTAACTTTGTCCTGTGTGACTTTTCTATTCAGGAAAGTTTTCTATTCAGAAAAGAGAGAGAAGTGAAACTTCTCAACTGTTAAAAGTAAAGACTTGCTGAAATTTGTTAACTTTATAAGTAATAATAACAACAATAACCCACTCTCTAACGAACTCCTCCTCAATGAGCAATCTGCTATAGACTCCGTGACGGGGAATAGCCCTCGCTTGCCACAGTGGATACCTGCTGCACCTGTGAGGCCAGGTTCTGCCCTTTCCAAGTTCTCTGTGCACAAGGTGATGCCACCTACTACAGGCAGTTAGACAAATAGGGGAGCTTCTCCCACTAACCTGCTGACCCAACAGGAGTAAGTTCACCTGACCGAGCTCTGGCCTCCAACATGTACCTCTGCATAATTGTATGAAGTATCTAAATGCCACTCACTAGATTCAAAACAAAAAGAACAGAAAACCCTGAACCAAGTAGATTGTAAACTCAAAATGTTAGAAGATAAACCAATTATAGTAGCACTTCCTTTGAAAAATGGAATCATAAATCAACCACGGTGGTGAGACATGTTTTCCTTTTCAGTTGCCTGCTGATGGCACTCAGCTTCACCTGCCAAATCCTGCCAGCTTCCGAGGCCCGGGATGCTGACTTACTCCAGTACATGGGCAGCATGACCTCCAACCATGTGGAGAAGAGCACATGTTGCCACTGGGTGAAGTGAGAGCTGACAGAGAATCTTGGCTTCTCAATACCAGAGGTGGTTGGAGAGCTTTTCTTGTTCTATTAGAAAAGTTCATGAGGAAGCTGTGAATAGGATCAGTCCCCAGAAGTAAAACTCCTATTTTCACTGTCCAAACATCGGTCAATGTACTGGGAGAGCCAGCGGAAGCCTCACCATAGCCTTTCCTCTTGAACACACTGCACATGAACACTTCCATGGGGCGGGCATTCAGCTCCTTCAGGGTCACAGTCCCCTTTCCTGTGGTCTGTCCATAAAACCCAAATATCTCTCAGAGTTTTTCTATACTGATTGCTTCTGTTCTGTCAGTTTGTAACCCAAGATAAGGATTGGCACATTGGATATTGTTTTGACAATCATTGAAACGTTAAGTTCAACTATGGATTCCATGAGGTGAGGATGATCTGCACTGTCGACCAGAAAGACAATCCCACTAACTACTAGGAGATCATTTTTCCAAACTCATCTTGCTTGCTCATGCCCACCAAGATCAAAAGTTGTAAAAGTCAATTCAGCAATTGTCAGCTCTTGGATATCAGATGTAATGTTGGAGCATGTCTGTCGTGTTTGAGCTTGTGTAGAGCAGTGGTTTTGCCTGCATTGTCCAGACCAAAGTAGACAAGTTTTCTAGATTTCTTATACAATTCGAGGAACAGGAGCACACAGCTGAAGCCAGTGTAGATCCACCCAAAGACGAAAGACATTATTATGCTTACTATGACCCAAGGGGTTCCTCTGGCAGCAACACCAGCAGCAGGCAGCTTTGACCCTCCTCTGATCACACTCCCCACATCACTGCAGAAATATGCAACCTTGGGCCAAACATGTTAGCCAATGTTGCAAGCCTCCCAAACTCCACTACCTCTCCTTTCTTGGGGGCAGATTTCTGATTTTGTTTAGGATTTAGTTTTAAATGTACTTAAGTGCTGAAATTGGTTCCCTCCCCAGAATATGTGATTGCTTTAGGGGTGGGCATGTGGCCCAATTCTGGTCAAAGAGACATGGAAATAGATTATGGAAGTTGTAGGTGCAACTTCTGGGAAAGCTTTGGCTATTGTCCCATGGGATTATAACGCTTGGAGGGGCTATAGCCACTTTGTGACTATGAGGGGAAAAGCTTATCCGATATGAAAGCCAATACTTTAAAGATAATAGGGAAGAAGTAGGAAAGAACTAGGGTGCTTGGTAATACAGAGAGCTGATGAGGTAGCCAGTTTTGGCACTGCTTCTACTGAACTTATTTTTCTGAGGTGATCCACATTCTTGTTGCTTTAGTGCTTTCAGATGTGTGTTCTGGACTTGTAGCCAAAATACTCCAACTCATTATCCTTGATCCAGTCACTGACCTTTTTAAGCCTTACGTTTCTCATCTCTCAGACATGAACACAAGAGTTCTTATCTAACTGAAGTAGGTAATATGATAATAATGCAAGCAAACACTCATGTCACACTTGCTAGGGACCAGACTCTATTTAAACAGTTGACTCATGTGACGTACACAGAATGCTCAGGGTAGGATCCTGAAACTTACATGTTCTTAGCACTTATCATTATGATCATTGTTACAGGAAGTAAGCTATTAATTCAGACATTCTGTTCCTAGACAATTTACTTACAGCAAGAGGAGGTAGACTTTCTGGCCCTCCTCCTATTACCCCATGAGAAAGATTACAGGAGCATTTGAAAAATGTTTTTGCTCCTATGTTAGCTTTGGAAATTCAAATTCTGTCACAATGAATGACATAGGAACCAAGACATAGACAAGTGCTCTCCTGATGTTTAGGTTATAATGCATGTATTTAAAAATGAGTTCATACTAAAAGTTCCTACAAATCTAGTTGGAAGCTAAAAGAGCTCATTGTAAGAGTGGTTCTAGGTGGATTTTAAACTTCTGGAGTTTAGAAAGAAGGTTTTGGCTTTCTTAGTAACCACACTCTACCTGTCATTGTCTTATGCACAGAATGAGCAGCTTTATAAAATAGTCTACTTCTTAATGCTCTATCAAGAACTAAGGAAGGTTGAAGATTCACCTATGAAAGCCAACTAGTTAGCTTAACACATCTCACGGAAGCTGGAAAAAAACACACAAAACCCACAGGAGACTCCTGGGTCAGAGGTAAGGACTTTATCACTCAGGTAGCATGAACTTCCTGTTTACAATAACCCTAAATCCAGTCTCTGTATGATAGAGGCAGATGGGCCCAAGTGGATGCTGCACATAGTGAGTTTACACCAGAGTTGAGGAACGTTGACTTTAAGAAACCTTAATCTTACTCTCCTAAGGCTATTACTGTACAAAGATCCTTGAGAAGGTAGTTCAGAGCAAAAGCTGAAATTAATGGGAGAGGCATAGAGAATTGTCTCTCAAACCTCTCCTCATTCGTAAGGCAGAGTGGAAACCCCAGTCTTTCACCTCTCCCTCTCCTTTTGATATTGTTGTAATTAGCTAGTTATTAATAATAGGAAAGGAGCAAAAGGGAGGCAAGACATTATAAGCATGGTCATTTGGATAGATTCACCAGGAAGCTGCAATTTCACACTCCCCAGGGAATCACCAGCCCATTCCCTGAAGATGACTGGGGAAGGGACTGGACAAAGGGGAAGATGGGAGCTTGCACAGTGAATTGGGGTGACATAGGGAAGGTGCCTGTCAGTCAAACCTGGGAACAGAGATAATTGGCCAGAGGAGCAGAGCCTTTGCAAGCCCACGTGAAAATTTTGGAATACATATCCCAGACAGGAATTCTCACTCTCTTGTTGCCCTTGGCCCTCTGGGATCTGGGCTCTTGTGTTTCTCTTGCATTCACCCATGTTCCCTCCATAGCCATGTGGCCCTGCGGACACACACACAATAGAATGATATTCTGCAGTGGGGAACACAGCTAAGCTACTCTGATGCTGGATTAGACTGTGCAGACATAGAATGGAGACTCTGGGAAGTGGCATTAATCCTAGCTCTGCTGAAACCACAGCTACACTTCTATGATGAGACGGAGGGAAATGGAACCTTGAAAATGCAGGGATTTAACTCCATGCAAATAAATGCCACTCATTCTCTCATGCGAGTCTCGGAAAATTCTTTTTCTTGTGATATTGCAAGAAAGCCACATTCTCCGTCAAAAGGAGGGGATGAGGAGAACTCTCCACTGATAACACCTTCATGTACATCCTACATGTATCTATCAGGGCCGTCTACGATTTGCATTTGGCTCCAAGCTGCCCCCAACCTTAAGTTTCACATTTTGGTGAACCACCACTCTCTAAATAAATGATTCTCAGGGGTCCATATTCAGATGACCAGGAAATGGAATTTGACTGGCCCAGCTTGGGTCCGGTATTCTGTCCTGGATCAAGTAGCTGTGGCCAGGGTCAGGGTCAAATGACACAAACACATTCCCACCCTCTGGATAAGCAGGAGGGGCAAATTCTCTTAGGGGAAGAGCAGGGAGACAGCTTTAGTGGAGACTCAGCCAATGAACAAATTACATAGCTGGTGTCATCATCTTTAGCAGCAGTAGTCTCTTTAGGAATCTTATAAATCACTTATATTAAAAAGAGTCAACAAATATGACTCAAATAACTTCAGCAGAAAACAGACTAAAAAAAGTCATTTAATTATATGGTCTGTGTTTTCTGAATATTAAAAAAAATTGGATTGCACCATCTTGCTGAGCCGTGCTTGACAACACCTTTTATTGCTCTTGGCTTGCTGGGTTTATGCTCTTTGGAAGGTGCCAGAATCATTTGTATTGTAATTGAAATGTGTTGTTTATCTAAATCCTACTCAGAAAAGCAATTGAAAAACCAACCCAGCAGCCAGAAAAAAGGCAGCCCCATAAGAGGGATTAACAGGAGAAAGCAGCCAGTTCTGAAAAACAAGGTCTGTCTCAACAGAACCCGCTGACCAGAAGCTGTCCTTCAAGACTGTTCCCATTCTTGCTTTGCTGAATGTAAATGGAGGGGTCAGAATGGGCAAGTTGGGTCCTCTTCACAGCCTTTCTTCTTCTCTTCACCAGTGGAATCCTCCCAGTTTTCTAATTGTTGGCCTCTCAGAAATCAAGAGGCTCTAGGTTTGTGAATGTGTACTTCAGCTTAGAAGGAATGTTCATCACGCATGCTATTTTACGGATTTATTCTCTCATGACGAAATGAAAGAACCATCAAAAGAGAGAAGCCCAATTAAAGTTTGTGGAAGATAAAGCAGAAGGTAAGAAAGGGCCAGTTGTGCACCCTGGGTCAACACTAGACTCTAGATTAGAAATTGTCAACAACCAACATTGAATGGGGATGTTTTGGGATGAGGGGAGTGGGGCCAATTTCTTCTGCCCTTAAGAGTACTTGGACCCATCTGGCATCTTGTCATGCATCCCATAACTGGAGAAGCCTGCCAACTTCTTAGCTACTTCCCAGGCTTTGGGACTAGTTATCCTCAAGCAGTTCTGCCTCAGGCACTGAGTACTGAGTCTGCCTTCCTCCAAACATACACAGGGATGGATGTTTACCTCACCTTGGTATTCCAGACCCCATCTCACTATCTGTCTGTGACTTTTCTCTCTTCCCTATCATGTTGCCCTCGCCCTTACAACAGTGTGGCTGCTCAGACATAGCTTTCTACCTGTATTGCCATTGTCTTTCCAGGGTTGGGTCCTTGGGAAGTTATTCATTCATTCATTCATTCATTCATTCATTCATTCATTCATTCATTCATTCATCTAGGCTTTTGCCAGGTCTAGACATTGGATTAAGAGGTATAGGGACAAAAACAAAGCCTGCTGTCTTTTCTTGAGAGCTCACAATCCACTGTAGGTAGGAGAGAGGCAGGTAAATAAAGAATTCTTCCAATGTACTAGAACCAGATGGGAGACTGGATTAAGGTTCAGGGAGCATGGGGAAGGGATTTCCTTCAGCTTGGAGACCCTGGGAAGACTTTACAATGATAGAGAACTTGAATATTTTCTCAGACTTCTTCTCTACATCAGAGAAGGAGGGACAGAGATGGAGTCAGGAGACTTGTGGGTGGGTGGGCAATTCAAGCACCTCAAGGGTAAAGCAGAGGGCTCCTGTCTCCTGACTGTTCTAGTCCCTGATGGCACTTTGGTGGGTTTCAGCTCATTGAGAACATGTCTCCTCATCACTTTGGAAGCTAGAGTTAGATTCTGGGCGATGCCTGTACTGAAGGACATTTGAATGCTGACACTGTCTGAACGGTTTGATATGACTAGAAAAGCGGGCCTGTGGCCAGAGTGAAAGGAGGTGTGTTGATATGTGTGCTCTTTTCTGCCAGCCCTCTAGAGGCTGGGCGGGGTCATCTTCAAAGGCAGCATCTGGAACAGCTGCGGGAGACGTGTTTTCATAGCATTAGGAGCACTTACACTAGCCCATTCCAACCCTTCTGTTTTACTAACACGATGTATGCTAAAAATCAATATTTGCTGAGTGATGACTCGACCCTCATCATGCAGAGAGCCCTGAGACTGAAGCTATCACTTTCCTCCAGAACAGCGCTTCTCAGTATCATTTAGGGGGCGTGGTCAAATGCAGGCCTTGGGGTCACCACTGACTTGAGACCCTGTCGGGTGGATGGGAAGTTGCGGTCTGGGGTCAGCATTTTTAACACACTAGCCAGATGATGCTAATGAAAACCGAAATTTGAGAGCCTTACTCTGAAAAATGAGTGAAAGGATCTTGCAAAGGAGACTAAGAATTGCCACAGTTCATCTGTGTGGAGGCTGCAGGAAGGGTACATCACAGGTATCTCAAAATTTAATGTCCCTTTAAGATTTTCTGGTTAAACTATACATTCTTGGCCCCTAGCTCCTAGAGCCATGACAAGCAAAACGCTCTGAGGTGTTCTAAGTTAAATTCCAGTGGCCAGAGAGTGGGAGAAAGAATAATTATCCAGTTAGGAGCTGTGAACCAGCTGACAAAAGACTGCTCACAGTCCTGAACGTATGTTGGAGCTTTGAATCAACCTCTAGGCGTCAATCAACTGACCAGAGAAGCCATGGCATCCGTCACATGAATGGACTTTCAGGGCTGTTGCCTGTAACCAATCAAAAGTAGTCAATATTTCTTCCTCACTGACTGTGTTTCTATCATAGAACTGCCTCCACTTTGCCCTTTCCTGCCCCCTGATCTGTAACCAATGTAAATTCTTTCAAAACAACTTAAACAACTTACATCTTACCCCCCCCCCCCACCTCCGCCCCTGGAACGGGATGTATAGAAGTGTTCATCAACTCCAGGACAGGGGCCAGTGGACGTGTCAAGTCACCTTTTCCACCAGGTGCTGCTGCTGGCTTGGACTTCATGGCCCAGCATCTGATCCCTTTCTTACTAACAATGGCCCAATAAACCTTTTCTTTTAAGAAGACTTTCGGCTTGGAAGTTAAGGCTTTTGTTTAACAGCAAGAATCTCTGGAATTGGAGCTCTAGGGTCTGCATATTTTATAAACACTTTAGTTATTTATGAATATAGAAAGAATGATTTTGGAGCAAGCATCTGGAATAGATTTTCAATTTTCTTAACATCATGTTTTTTGGGTTTTTTTTAAGTCCGATCTCTGTGATTCCAATGAGGTAATTTTTATAGCAAACAAGTGATGTGAGAAGGTAAAGGTCAATAGACTTTGAGATGGTGGCCAAAGAACTTCTCAGATGAGGTTGAAGAACAGGAAATGGACTTCCTGCCTGAGCTGGACACTGCTAGTTGTTGTTATTCTAAAGAAGTCTGGATCAGTGGTTCTCAAAATGGGATCCCTAGAACAGCAACGCCAGCATCACCCTGGCCTCGCTAGAAATGCAAACTCTCGGCCTCACCCGACTTGCTCTGAATCATAAACTCATGGCCTAGGAATCCATGTTTTTTGTTTTTTTAAATATTTTTATTAATTTCAGAGAGGAAGGGAGAGGGAGATAGAAACATCAATGATGAGGGAGAATCATTGATCAGCTGCCTCTTGCACGCCCCCTACTGGGGATGGAGCCTGAAACCTGGGCATGTGCCCTGACCGGAATCAAAGCTGGGACCCTTCAGTCTGCAGGACTACACTCTATCCACTGAGCCAAACCAGCTAGGGCGGAATCCATGTTTTCATGAGCCCTCCAGAGCATTCTGATTATGTTCAAGTTTGAGAACCAGTTCTTTACTTTGGTGGATAATTTGAGAATGTCTAGTGAACATGCCCCCTGTCCTCAGGTGTGTTCCCCCTCACTGCTGCCTAATCAGAGGAAGATGGAAAATCAAGATCTTCTCTCCGTCTGTTGCTCTGCAGAGACATGCAGCACACCTTTTGGTCTCAGTGCTCACACTTCCTTTATGGCCCCTGCCCATCATCTTTGGAGGGTTTAAACAACGGTCCTTGTTTGTGGAATGAGGATGCTGTCTAAAGTCCTAGTAACACTGGTAATAATGTTGATGTAAGATAAAAAAGACAGATTTTTTTCTTTAAAAAAGTGGTGCGTGAAAGGGGAAAATAGTACCTGTACAGTGGAGAGACCTGGTGAACACTACCTTAAACCAAGGGATGGAAGCTCGAATCAGCAACACCGGGAAAAAGCAACATCACATAACACCTGAGATGATGCCTGACAAGAACAAGTACATCTGTGGCATCACTGCCCAGATTGCATAACCTGAGTCAATTCATTAGGGAACATCAGGTAAACACAAACTGAAGGATGTTCTACAAAATAACTGACCTACATTTTCTAAAACATCAAGATCAAGAACACTATGTGGGGTTGAGGGGATGTTCAAGAGAACTGACAACTGAATGCATGTGTGGTTCTGGAGAGGATGCTGGGAAGGGGAGAAAGAGCAATCAAGGGCATTATTGGGACAATTGACATTGTTAAAGTGTCACCTATGGATTTGAATATAGTATTGCTTAATGTTAAACTTTCTAATTTTGATTATTGTACTGTGGTCATATAAGAGAACATCTTTGTTCTTAAGGAAACTCAACTGGAATATTTAGTATGCAGATGTCTCTAACTCACTCTCAGTGGTTTAGACAGAGAAACAAAGAATCCGAGTGAATGATAATGGGGCAAAATGGAAACAATTGATGAATCTGGATAAAGGGTATATGAAGGTTCTTGAAACTATGCTTACAACTTTTCTGTGGTAATTTAATTTTAAAAGGTGTGTACAGGTATATAGACAGACTATTCAAGTTTTGAGTACTAAGATTATGGGTGGTATTTCTTTTAAAAAATATTTTTTTCCCAAATATTCTGTAATAAGCATGTACTATACTTGCTTATCGGAACAGAACAATTGAAGTGATAGAAATGATACTTTTCATACACATCCCAATGGTCATTTTCTTTCTGCTGGCTAAAAGTATCCATGTCTACTTCTCTAAAAGATTTGAGATAAGCTGGAGTCAGAAACATAAAAAACAACAACCAAACAACCAAATAGGGCCCAAACCATACACACAAGTGGGTGGGGGAGAGAATTTAACTCATTCCACCGATAATGAAACTGTGTTCCTTTGACACCCCCCACCCCACCACCACCACTTGTTATTGGAAGCTCTCATTTCTCCAAACTCTATGGTTGTGTCTATTCCACATGCATATTAGCATGTTTCCTGTAGATTTTTACTATCAGCGGGTGTCCTTTCTCCTATCCCTGTCCTGGCTGCAGTCTCCAGGTCTTTGAAGAGGCACTATAGTACCTTCCATTTGCTTTTCCTGCCTTGCTAAGCATCCTAGTGGTATAATGGAGACAATCATCTTTTCTGGTAATTTTAGCATTGTCACCATGTGGAGATCTAGATAATATCTGGCAGGTGCCAAATACCTGAGATAATAACTGTTATTTTAAGAATCTCCCTTCTCTTCTGACGCAGTTACAAAGATATCAGGTACAGAGCACAGATTGCTGCACTACAGCGAGCTTGGTTTCTGAACATATAAACAGCGTCGTAGAGAAGTCTCTGGATTGGCCTGCAGGGCTGTGGGGTGAAGGCAGAACCAGAGATCGCTGCCAGTGCTGGCAAATACACTTGGGTTTCCCTTGCAGACAATGGGTGGTGAACCTGAAGGAAATACCCAAGCAAAGCTGTTGCTGGCTTAGAACACCCTGCCCTTGTGTTAATGTCAGCAAGGTTGGCCGGGTCCACATCTTTTTGTCTTCTTTTATGTATATTTCTGTGTGTGTGTGTGTGTGTCTGTGTGTGTGTGTGTGAGAGTGTGTGTGTGTTTTGTTTTGTTTTGGAGATATGTTTATTCCTACTGTACCAATTGTTAGAAATAACAGTTTTGTAGGAATACCTGTTTGTACTAACTTTCCAGAATTCTGGTAAGTAGGGCTTGCTGTAAAACACATTCTACATAATAGGCTGCTCATAAAATGAGATCTTTTATCATAAAGGAGCTGGTGTTAGATATGCTTGGCCCATAGCACATCTGTTCAAAATACCTGCTGAACAAGTAAACGATTGAATGTGTAATCAAGTACTAGGAGCGCAGGGGCCTCACTTCCTTTTGCAGAGCTGGCGTTCACGGGTTACCCGAGGAGTAGAGGCCCCTGGCCTTCCTGGTAAACAGATGGGGTCCAGGGAGCAGCAGCTTGGCCTTCAGCTGGAAGCTTGTCCGCAATGCTGACCCTCTCTCTCCTCCCCCAAATCTCTGACTCAGAACCTGTACTTTGTCAAGGTCCCCAAGGGATCTGAGCTGGTTCATGAAAAGATTCAGCCTGAAGGGCAGATGTGCCTGTCAACCCCACCTTTGCTAGGAGAGGAGGAGGCAGGACTTACAGAAAGGCTGGGTGAAGGGCAGGCTGCCCCGGGAGAGGCAAATGCTCCCCCAAAAGACATTTTAAAATAATGTCCGTTTGAAATATGTTTGAGATGGTGTTATTTGAAGTAAATCTTTTCTGGAGGATGGAGGAGGATGTATACTTAATGAGGTTTGAATCTGTGCTAAGCACTATGCTAGGCGGAATACATGTGTATACATGTGTGTATGTGTGTGTACACACGCAGCTATGCACGTACATATATGTGCATATGTGCATGTACATGCATATATGTATCTCCTTTCCTCTCATCACCTCTGGCACTGGGCTACCGAACCCACCTTGCAGGTTAGGAAAGTGATGGGTGGCTGGGGAAGTTCAGTAGCACGCACATGAGGACTGAGGGAAGAGCAGCAAAGAAATCTGGCTTCTTTCAAACCCATGCCCTGCTGTCTCTACTTTATATCCTCCATTTTGCATAAAATGCATAAAATGAAGAATTATATTCTGATCCAAGCACCACCTGATCTTTTTGGATCATTAGATTATGTGTATGGGTGTGTGAGTGGCGGCCTGCGGGTCCCAATTACTACTGCTGTGTGATGAATCCCCAGGCCTAGCAAACCTCGCCCATGCCCTGTGGCTTCCTGGTAAAGAATCCAAATGGGGCCAGGCCGAGGCAGGGCAGGGCCTGCTCAGTGGTCCTTGCTCCCCATCTTCTCTCTGCTGCCACTCAGCTCCTCTGCCCCTCTGCCTCAGTTTCCTCATTTGAAAAGTGAGCTATTTGTAGCAATAGTTTCTATGACTAACAAATTATATCAATATCAAATGTGGTGACTATTAAAGGAGATAATACATACACAGCTTCCAATATTGTGCTTGGGACAGAATAGTCCCATGACTAGTTGTTGTTACTGTGGCAGTAATAATAGTGTTTATGTGATGAGGTTGCACTTATGGGAACCCAAGGAGAGTGAGCCAGTCTGGGAAAGAGGTGCTGAGAGGTAGGGGAAGGACAATGGGTTCCAGGCCTGGAAAGGTGGGGGGCAGTGGCCCACAGTGAGAACGCAGGAGCCTCCCTCAGACCAGTCCTGACATGAAAACCTCCTCTGGAAGGCACTCGCAGGCTGGATGCCACAGATGGGACTGTAGTTTTTCGGGACCAGTTTCCAAGCACTTGATTATCTAATTGGCAAATGGGGTGCAAAGCTTTCAAGCCTAGTGCTGTTGTTTCTTTTAATGCAAGTCTTTAAATATAACAACCTTGAATTTTAACTTACCAGACACAGAATAACTGCACAAAATAATAAATGTAACGCAAATAAACCTATTTTTCTTATTCTCTGAAAGTGAAGTATTTCTTTTTGGCACACCAAACAAGTCAGTCCAAGACTAATGATGTGGCAATTGGCTGCTAAAATATTCGCTGCTAGTCTTAGTGGAGAGAAATGGTGCGCCTGCGCATAAGGGAAATGAGTACAACACAATTATAGTGATCAGTCATTAGCGAACATTGTTGTTCGTTATTCATAATTATGTATAACAGGATATTGTAAAAATTAAGTTACAAAATTTTTATTAAAATGTTTCTTACATACTGTTATATTGGCTGGGCCACAAAAACATTCGGTGTGGACAGCATGCAGCCCGCGGGCTGCGAGTTTGACATGCTTGCTGTGGAATGTTCTCTGTGAGTCTTCTGAACATCAGAGGTTGTCTTTTCCTGCTGCCAATTCAGCTTATTTCAGCCCCAGCAATGAATCTTTGTTTTGCTTCCAGTTGTAACTAAAGGGGAAGAACCATACTCCTTGTTCCTGATCTGATTTCTCATGGGGAGGGAATTACTTTTGTTCAGAAGAAAATTCCTTTACGAGTGCCAGGGATGAAGAGGAGGGAATGGGCTAGCCTGGCCATGGTGCTGGGGGTTGGCTTAATCTGCTCTGCCTTAGAAAGGAAAGGGAATCTGCAGAAACCGAGAGAAAATGGACCAGAAGAAGAGATAATACCAGCCGCTCCGCCAGCAGTTTGTGCACCTGATTGAAAGACTTTGAAGAGTTGGACTATCTAATGTTGACTTTAAGTTGTTTGCATTTATTCATGCAAATCCTTTTATCCTTTCAACCATTTATTAAAATATCCCCTGACATAAATGATTGTATGTGTTTGTATGTATGTGCACACACTTGCGTATGTTGGTTAAAGTGCAGGTTTGAGTTCTCTCCAAGGATCAAACAAACATGAAAAAGAGTAAGAATTGGGAAATAATTGCCCCCAAGTCAAAGTGCTTGGGACATAGATTTCCCAGAGATCATGGGAAGATTGAATGAACTCCTTCTGGATGTCAAGGGGCAGCAAGACTTGAAGTCTGGCCTAGGAATACAGCCAAATGCCTGACTCAACACTTGAGTGCATGTTGAATAGAGTTATTTTGCTAGAAAGAGCTCATGGGGTAGGTTTACAAGTGAGTAACCATGTCCCCATCCCAGGGAGCATGAAGCACACAGGACTAAGGGGTCACCTGCCTCTCTCACTAACTACTGGGTCCTAGTACCTTCTCTGACAGCCTCAGCTAAACCAACACAATCAGCTCTCGTCTCCCTCCGACTTCTGCTGACGTTTTCTCTGGCCTGGGTGGACGTTGGTGGAAAAGCTGCTATACATTTATTTCTCAAAGTGTTTATCTTGCGGTGAGCTAATGGCGGGGTTAGATAAAACTTTGTTTATGTGACCTGTGTGTGAGAGGCAGACAGCTGGCGTGGGTGGGGAGGCTCTCCAGCCCCAATCACTGTGGAAGTGTCTCTGCCCTCCCCATGGAAGCTTCAGCGTTTGCCTTTGAGAAAACAAATTTGGAAAGAGTCTTCAGAATCCTGGTATGTGCTAGGCCAGCCTTCAAAGAGTTTGACAAAAGAGGGTCATAGTTTATGAACCCAAAGAGCAGAGGCAGTTATAGATTTGACACTCAGCAGACTTCAAATGTATCAGAAATATCAAGCGAAGTGTTTTCTTCTTCTTTCTTTCCATCGTATTGTCACCCAGAAGACTGCAGGCTTGTCCACCTGGATGTGTTCAAGGCCATTTAGTGTACAGACATGAATAAGATAGCACTTATTAAAAGGAAAGACACCATAACAGCTCATCTAAAGGAACACCTAATAGAGGTGGGGAAAGGCACTACTCTAGAACTATATTTTATTTGCAGTCTTCAAAACAATTTCAAGCGCTACCTTGTTAGTCTCACCACTGTCCTATGAGGTACCATAAGAGAGATCATGACTGGTTTTAGAGAAAAGGAGTCCACAGTTCAGAGCAGTTAAGTGTGTGCTAGAAGAGGCATCCAGCCAGGTCACAACCAAGCCTGGTCTTGAAAGGTCTTCTGAATCCATTCTCCCAGAGGCCACAGCCCCGCAGAACAACAGGGACCAGGAAATAATGTAAGTGAATGAAGTGAACCAAGCTAGTGGTGCACTAAGGAGTGCTGGGAGCCACAGCCAACTGAGGAGCTATTACCTATCTATAAAAGGAGCTGCTCTTTTGTCCCATCTGATTGGTGAGCATGTGATGCCAGGGGCCCTGTTTTGCTAGATTTTCCAAATTTACCAAAATTCATGTTTCACAAGAAATGATTTGGCAATTACTTTTTAAGAAACAACCTTGTTCAGATAAAACAAAACATATTTTAGGTATTATTCAGCCCCAAAATGTGATTATTTGTCCATCCTATGCCTTGGTAGAAAGAGGTTGAATGCGGGGTAGGAAGTGGCCAAGGCAGGTGAGGGGCAGTTGGTGATGATCCCTGCTCTGCATTTTCAGTGTTAGCCTGTCCATGCTTGTACATGTGAGCTCCTCAGCCACCGTTTCTTTGAAGGGAATATAAAAAATGGTGACTGTTAACCTCTTAGACTGGAAGGCAGAGGTACACTCACTTTTCCCCATGTTCACTTCCCTCCTCCAACCCAGCTCTACCAGAATCCTGCATATGGCATTTACTTCTGTAAAGTCATTTTTGGAGTTTATGGCAAAATGTCTATTTTCTTAGCAAGGGATGCAGCTAATATCAAACGTCTGCTCTTATCAACCAGTCTTCTTAAAAAAAAAACAATTTTATTGATTTCAGAGAGGAAGGAAGAAAGAGAGAGAGAGATAGAAACATCAATGATGAGAGATAATCATTGATTAGCAGCCTCCTGCATGCCCCTTCATCCCAGGGATCGAGCCCACAACCTAGGCATGTGCCCTTGACCGAGAATTGAACCATGACCTCCTGGTCCATAGACAATGCTCAACCATTGAGCCACAATGGACGGACATAGTCTGCTTTTTGTCATGTTATTTTTGTAAAGATGAATGACAATGAGAAGCCTTTATCTTATCTGCAGCTGTCATGCTGGAGCAGTCTATTTAGTATCTAGACTCATTTCTCTTGAGAACAGCCCAGACTTGTGGGACCACTCTGGTCCCTGAGTGTCTCTCTCTGTGACCTTACCTGCCTCCTCCCTCAGTGGCAGTGAGACCCATCTGTTTATCTATGGCTGTTCATCACTAGGCCACTTGGGGTTTTCCTCTTCCTATACAGGTACTGCCCAAGCACCCCCAAATGTGTCTTCAGCTTTCTTGCAGTTGGATTCTTCTGGAAGACCCACACTTTCTTCCGTGAGGCCGATGCAGTCCCAGCAGATAAGCTGCACTGGCAGGAAGCCAGAAGCACACAGTCCTCCCTTCTCCAAACCAACCACAACTGCGGTGCCTGCTTCATCCTCAGATCCAGCCAAGAATGGAACACAGGACAGTGAGTTAGGGACCCTGTCCTTCAGGCCCTCAAGCTCTCTCACGGAGCCTTTCCTCACCCTGCCTTAGAGCCTCCCCTATTTAAAACAACAACAATAAACCAAAGGCTATAAAAGAATAATTTGTTAAAAAGCTACAGCAACAGTGGAGTCAACTCCTGGTAACAGGAAGAAGGCGGCTTCGGAAAGAATGTGGACTTGCCCCCTTTATGCCTTTTCGTTGTGAAAACACGCCAAGAGGCAAAAGAGAACTACCTTTCAAAATCTTTTTTTTTTCTCCACCTCCTAATTCTGTTAGTCAGAGTCAATGTACAAGAGGTTATCAGACTTGTCCTGGAACAGTTCTTGGGAAGTTATGATCGGCTGGCAGTATTTGCTGCCCACATACTCAGGTATGCAAGAAATAAATTTACTTCTATTTTTTCAAATCATTGCCATTCTGACCCAGACCACCTCCCCATCCCAACCCCCCCCCCCCCCCCCATGAGAACTGCTATCTTAGCCTCACAGAGAACTCCTCCTGGTGGGAACAGCTGGGGGAGGGGCAGGGCATCTGACCTCTGGCTCAGTGTTTGGCTCCTAAACTTCTCACACACTGCCCTCTGATCCTGCCACCTTTCTGAGTGCCCAATGGCCGAGCATTGCCAGCTTTTCATTGCCTCAGGGCCAGCCAGGGTCACAGTCTCCCCAGCTCCTCTGCCTGTCTCCGGGACACAGGGTAAATCTTCAGTGCTTAGGCCATGGGAAAGCAAAATCAGGCAACTGAAGTCTCTTGCAGACAAATTCTATCCCACTGCCACAAACCTCCTCCAATGTAAGAAAGCCTTGGGCTTGTCTACCAGTGTAAGTGGGAAAATAAAAGGAGAAATGTCATAGAAAATACAGAAAGTGATACCCCCAAATTATCTTGAAATGTATGGGGTACACAGAACTGATCAAAAGGGAGATGCATGAGTTTTTGCATCTTTCAGCGACTTTAATACTCCATTGACAGCTCTAGAAAAATCATCCAAACAGGAAATCAATGAAGACATATTGGCCTTAAATGAAACACTGGAACCTTTCATCTCAGAACATCCTATCTAATAAAAGACAGAAAGGGTAATTGACCATACCTTCGCTAGGCTTCCCATTGGCTAATCAGGGCGATATGCAAATTAACTGCCAAGAAAGATGGCTGTTAATCGCCAACAAAGATGGCAGTTAATTTGCATATGTATGCGCCGGAGCAGTGAGTGAAGGCCGGCATGGCGAGCAAAGAGCAAGAGGGAAGCCCGCCATGCCCGCCTTCACCATGCTCCTGGGGCCCACGCGCAGCAAGCGTGCCAGCCTCCCCCACGTCCTCGGGAGAGGACTGGGCCTCCCAAGTGGAGAGTCTCCGTGGTCAGACGGGGCGGTGTCGGGTCCAGAATAAAGACGGAGCCAACTCAGACCCCTGTCGGCAGCGTTAGACCAGCGAGGAGGGCCTTTCAGCCGGGACTCAGGGTGGGGGTGGGACGAGGGAGGCCAGCCGGAAATAGAGAACTACAACTCCCAGGAGGCTTAGCGGCCAGGACCCAGGTGCCTGGCTGTGGTCGGATGGGGCCTGTCGTTTTTGGAGCCATTTTAACCTAGAGGTTTGGAAGGTTGGAAGTTCTGCACCGGGAGCCGGGGAGAAATGGAGCTGGAGCAGAGAGAGGGGTCCATGGCAGCCGTGGGCTTTGAGGAGTTCTCAGCACCTCCTGGCTCGGAGCTGGTGCTGCCTCAGCTGTTCGGTGTCACATCCTGGAGAGTGAGCCGAAGCGGAGTTCGTGTCTGGGGGTCTGGGCAGCTCCAGCCTCCGGGAGCGAGACGAAGAGGAGGAGGCAGCCTGAGGCCAGCGGCACTGCCAACGGGAACTCAGTCGCAAGAAGTACCAGGTGCTGGGTCGGCGCTGCAGGGAGATCGAGCAGGTGAACGAGTGGGTCCTGAACAGGCTCCATCAGTACAGAGGATAACACGGAGACTCCAGCAGGAGCGGAGGTTCCTCATGAGGGTGCTGGACTCCTACAGTGACGACTACCGGGCCAGCCAGTTCACCATCTTACTGGAGGACAAGGGCAGCCAGGGCACAGACGCCGCCACCCCAGGCAACGCTGAGAATGAGCCTCCAGAGAAAGAGGAGCTGTCCCCACCCTGGAGGATGCCAGCGCCCACAGAAGCCAGCAGCCCGGCCCCTGGTGAGGGGCCCAGTGGGCGGAAGAGGCCGCTGACTCTGGAGCTGGCCCCCGTGCAGATAAAGGTGGAGGAAGACTTTGGCTTCCAAGTGGAGGAGGCCCTGGACTCAAGTTGGGTTTCTTGGGGGCCAAACAAGCTGCTGCCCTACCCCACCCTAGCCAGCCCCCCCTTTGACTGACCCCGCAATAAAAGGATCCCATGCTCTCCTCGGCAAAAAAAAAAAAAAAAAGCTAAGCCCCTTGCCCGCCACGCCGGCCCCTCCTGGCAAAGAGCAAAGGCCTGGGTTCCGGGTGCCAGAGGAAAACTGGTGCCAGCAGCCAGGAGAAGGGGCCCCCAAGGGGCCCCAGACTTCGAGAGGGCAGAGGCCGGGCTGAGGGACCCACCCAAGTGCACAAATTTTTGTGCACCAGGCCTCTAGTCAGTACACATGGAACATTCTCAAGGATAGACCATACATTGGATCACAAAACTATCATCAACAAATTCAAGAAGATTGAAATTATACAAAGCATCTCTGACCATGATTAGAAATCAATTGTAAAAAGGAGAACAAAAGCAACCCAAAGTCAGCAGAAGAAAGGAAATTATAAAAATTAGAGCAGAATTGAACGCAATAGAGAACAAAAAGACTATACAAAAAATTAATACAACAAAGAGCTGCTTCTCTGAAAAGATTAATAAAATTGGCAAATCCTTGGCTAGACTCACTAAGGAATAAAGGGAAAAGGCCCATAAAAACAAAATCAGGAATGAGAGAGAAGTCACCACAGACATCACAGATATATAAAGGATCATACTAGAATATTATGAAAGACTATATGCCACGAAATTAAATAACCTAGAAGAAATAGATAAATTCCTGGAAATATATAACCTTCCTACACTAAATCAGAAAGAATTTTAAAATCTGAATAGGCCAATCAGCAATGAGGAAATTGAAACAACTATAAAAACCTCCCCCAAAATAAAAGTACAGGACCAGATGGCTTCACCAGTGAATTCTACCAAGCGTTCAAGGAAGATTTAAAACCTATACTTCTCAAACTCTTCCAAAAAATTGAAGAAGAGGCAATACTTCCTAATGCATTTTATGAGGTCAACATAATCCTGATACCCAAACCTGGCAAATATAACACACAAAAGAAAACTATAGATTGATATCTTGATGAATACAGATGCAAAAATCTGAAACAAAATACTAGCAAAGTGAATACAACGGTACATAAAAAAATACATCAGGATCAAGTGGGGTTCATTCCAGGGGCACAAGGATGGTTCAACATAAGCAATCAATCAGTGTAATACACCACATTAACAAAAGAAAGGATAAAAATAATATGATCTTTTCAATAAATGCAGAAAAAGCACTTGATAAGATACAAAATCAATTTATGATTAAAACACTCAAAAAAAGGGAAATAGGAGGAAAATACCTCCACGTAATAAAGGCCATGTATGATAAAACCACAGCTAATATCATACTCACTGGTGAAAAACTGACAGCTTTTCCTCTGAGATCAGGACCCTTCTCACCACTTTTATTCAACCTAGTCCTGGAAGTCCTAGCCAGAACAACAAGGCAAGAGAAAGAAATAAAAGGCATCTAAATAGGGAAGGAAAAAGTCAAACTGTCACTTTTTGCAGACAACATGATTCTGTACATCGAAAATCCTAAAGACTCCATCAAAAACAATAAACAAATACAGTAAAGTTGCAGGATGCAAAATCAATGTGCAAAAATTCATTACCTTTCTGTATACTAACAACAAAACTTCAGAAAGAGAAATGCCAAACAATTTTTTTGGCAATTACAACCAAAAGAATAAAATACCTAGGAATAAACTTAACAAAGAATCTGAAAATTACAAAGCATTATTAAAAGAGATTGAAAAGGTCACAACAAAATGGAAAAATATCCCATGTTCATGTATTGTAAGAACCAATGTAATTACAATGATCATCTCACCCAAAGCAATATAGAGATTTAATGAAATCTCCACGCCAGTTTTAAAAAGAAATATAATGAGAAATCATCTGATTTGTATGGAACCACAATAGACCCCTAATAGTTAAAGCAATACTGAGAAAACAAGAACAAAGCTGGAGGTATCACGCTACCTGACTTCATATTATACAGAGCTATGATAATCAAAACAACATGGTATTGGCAGAGGAACAGACACACAGATCAATGGAACAGAATAGAGAGCCCAGCTATAAAACCACACATATATGGACAGATAGTTTTCAACAAAGGAGCCAGAAACACACAATGAAATAAAGATAGGCTCTTCAATAAATGCTGTTGGAAAACTGGAAAGCCACATTATAAAGAATGAAACTGAATTATAGTTTGTCCCCATGTACAAAAATTCATTCAAAATGGATTAAAAATCTAAATATAAGACATGAAACAAGAAATACATAGAAGAAAATATAAGTACCAAACTTATGGACTTTAGTCATAAAGAACATTTTTATGAGCTTGACTCCAAAGGCCAGGGAAGAACAGGCAAACATAAATGAATGGGACTATATCAAACTAAAAACCTGAACAGCAAAAGAAACTGACAACAAAACAAAGATGCAGCCAACCAGATGGGAGATGATATTTGCAAACAGTTGCTCTGACAAAGGTTTAATTTCCAAAATATATAAAGAACTCATCAAACTCAATACCAAACAAACAAACAAACCAATCAAAAAGTGGGCAGAAGACCTAAAAATACACCTCTCCAAAAAGACATACAAACAGCCAAAAGATACATGAAGAGATGTCTAACCTCACCAGCAATCAGGGAAATGCAAATAAAAGCCACAATGAGATACCACTCACACCTGTTAGGATGACCATTATCAACAAGACAAGCAATAACAAGTGTTGGAGAGGTTGTGGTAAAAAGAGAACCCTCATGCACTACTGGTGGGAATGTAGGCTGTACAACCACTCTGAAAAACAGTCTGGCGATTCTCAAAAAATTAACAATAGAGCTACTGTACGACCCAGGAATCCTTCTCCTGGAAGTATACCCGAAAAAATGGAAAACATGTATTCACAAAGATATACGCACCCTTATGTTCACTGCAGCATTATTCACGGCAGCCAAGACATGGAAACAACCAAAGTGTCCTGAGATACAGGACTGGATAAAGAAGATGTGGTACATATACACAATGAAATACTACTCAGCCATAAGAAAGGATGAAATACTGCCATTGGCAACAATATGGATGGACCATGAGGATACTGTGCTAAGTGAAATATGTCAGCCAGAAAAAGCTAAGAACTATATTATTTCACTCATACGTAGGATATAAAACTGAAACTTGTGAACACAAACAGCAATGTGGTGGTTGCCAGAGGGAAGGGGTTGAGGAAGTAGGGGGTCTTAATATAAGAGGACAGGAGAATATTTGGGTGATGGGCATACGGTGCAATATATAGATCTTGTAACGTAGAAACCCACACCTGAAACCTATATGATCACGTTGACTAATGTCACCCCAGTAAATTTAATTGAAAAAATTAAAATAAAATGAAAAACAGTAAAAGACACACACACACACACACACACACACACACACACACACACACACACAGTTATGGGGATGACCAAACACATGTCATCCAACACTGCATAGGTAAAATTAACATCAGTTTATTAATCACATATGTCACAGCCTGGGGAGGGAAGACATTACACTCAATGCAGGGCCACACAAGTGTTTTGGAACAGAGTGAACAAGCAGTGGCTGTGAGAGGCAGCCTGCATAGTATCAAAAGGGGAGGGTCCCTTGGTTCTCATGGGAGAATGTGATTGGCTTACTCAAATACTTCCATGAGCTGATAAGGAACTGACACCTACTACTAATGGATAAGCATCAAATGCACCTGTTCTCCTTGGTAAGGAGGTTTGTTTGGCTAGAGGATCCTATCCTTGGGGGAAGAGTAGGGAGGGAAACTTGTGGTTAGGCCAGTGGTTCTCAACCTTCCCAATGCTGCAACCCTTTAATACAGTTCCTCATGTTGTGGTGACCCCCAATTTCATTGTTACAAATTGAACATCATTAAAGCATAGTGATTAATCACAAAAACAACATGTAATTATATATGTGTTTTCCTATGGTTTTAGGCTACCCCTGTGAAAGGGTCGTTTGACCCCCAAAGGGGTCGCGACCCACAGGTTGAGAACCGCTGGGTTAGGCCATTTGAGGTCCTCCCAGTCTTACCAGATGTCAAAGCAACACAGTATTGGACCTTCATTTAAGGCCTTGTAGCACAATGCATGAATAGAAACAAATAAGAAAAGAAGAGACATTCTGAGACAGCAGAATATTGCATTTTATATGTATGTATTTACTTATTACTTACTTATTGATCTTTACTTAAGTTGTTTTTTTTTTGTTTGTTTGTTTGTTTGTTTTTGCTTTTCTGCCTATGTGACCAGTCAGAGGGGCAACTGTCCAGGAATTTTAAAAGTTCAGGAGCTACATAATTACAGAAATGGAAACGAAAGCTGTGATGAAGGCAAAGGTAATAAGTGTGGCTTAGAAAGGGAAGAGTACATGGATGGGATGGTGCTGCCTCTGGTGGTAGGTCTTATTTCTGTTATAAGTTGGAAAAAAGTCCAACTGGAATGCACACTGATTGTTATATGCAGAAATCATATGTTCAAAACATAAAAAAAAAAAATGTAGCTGTCCTGGAATGAATAGGAGACAACAAGCCAAAGAAAAGTGGGAAAATGGATGAAAGTCAAGGGAGCAAAGGGAGCAAATAGTTAACAGTCTACTCCCAATCTTAACAAAAACTTTAGGAACTATAACTCAAGTGCAACATTCACTGTAAACATCCTGGATGGGCAAGAAAAGTTATGTTTCCCATTTTAGTATTGTCATGGTAACCATTTACTAAAGATACTTACAATCTTTTATCAAAATATCAGGGATAGCAAGTGATTTCATTTAAGCTTGGAATGGCAATTGTGTGGTTACATGCGGAGCATGCAATGGCCAGTGAACCCAAGTTGTAAATATGGAGTAGGCGGAAAGGAAAGACGTGGGAGTTCTCGGGTTTATTAGTCAGTCGGGAATCCAAACTTTAAAAAGAGCTCTTTAAAGTATTTCTCAATGCATCTCAGTTCAGAGCTAAAGTGTGCCTATTATTGTGATGAGACATACTTAGTAACTTTAACAGGAAAACTTGACTTTGATCAAAAGACTCTTGGTTTACATAAACCAAATCTCTGGCAAGATCTTGAAACAGAATCTTATGCCCCTGAGAAATGGGTTCTCTCTCATTACAGGTGGAAAGAGTCCTCCCTTTTCCTTTTCAGTTTTGAATATGAGTCCCCAAGGACTTGGGAAGCACTGAACTTTCTGGGATTTGGCAAGCTGAGCCAACTTCCACACTCCAGTGTCTATCAAGTTAGAATGGACATGGTGGGCATGGCTCATGGGGATGTTGATTCTGCATCATGTCCTCTATGTGCTGAGCCAAAACAGGGCTGAACTGTAACATAGCACAAGCTACTCTTTATTTCTTCTCTTGAAACAAAGGAGAACAGCAACACAGATACCATGGAGTTGGATTCGAATCCTGAATCTGCCCCTACTCTGTGTGTTGGGAAGAATCCCTCTTCCTTCAGAGCTGGTGCTGACCACACAGATGAGCAAAGCACATGTCAATGTCTTAAGAACTTTAAAGTATACTAGCACAAGAAATTTCCATTTTGTGATAAAAATTATTGATTTCAGTATTTAAGGATTGTCCTATTTAATAAGATCATGTTAGAGTATAGCAAGTCCACTGGCTGTTCTTGTCTATCATTACATCACTCTACTACAAATCTACTTGTTCATCCACAGAAAGCATTAATTGCCAACCGAGTAGCAAGCATTCTATTAAGCACCACAGATAGAAAACATAAAAAACAAAACAAAAAAAACAACAAAACACAACCAAAAGTCAGGGTCAAGAGAAGGACATATTCTGCAAAATAACCAATGAGTCTATAAATCTGGCTTATTAATAGAATAGCTCCACAATCAATGAAGTTGATGCATATACTAAAACACTAATATGGCTGCATGTAATAGAAATAACTGGACTTGAAGTAAGCATCTCTCCACACATAGAAAGGAATTTATCTCATGGTTTTAGGGTGATTAGGGGCAGTGACTCTCAAGGGTGGGAATGCCACCACACATTGGGAAGGCCTAGAAGCCAGAAGATGAAAAGTTGTTGGAGCCCACAGTATCTCTATCTCTTGGGTCTCCTCCTCTCTGTTTCTGTTTTCTTTTTTATGCTCAAAAGATTCACTTTTCTGCTGACCACCAGGCAGGAATAAGACAGCTCCCTGACCTGCAATTAAATTTTCATCTGCCTCTATCCTGTCACCCCACAACACCCAGCTCTAGAATCCAAGGTAAGACGTGTACACACTGGCACCACCACACAAAGCTTTCAGTGGTTTGTGTGTTGACCTATTGGTTGATTGATTTGGCTTGAGGGACTAACATACTGAATGTATTGTTCTACACTTATATTTTTACTGACTTAATCTTAGTTTCTTCCATTGCGGCTCATATGGGATGACATCATTCTTATTTAATAACTGCATGGTATTCCATGGAATCTATTCCATAGTCTATTTAGCTATTTCCCTGTTGATGGGTATTTCCAATTTTTCATATTATTTATAGAGTCACATTTATTACCCCCTTATAAATCTTTAAGTATTTATGGAGTACAGACATCTCAAGTGAAATATCTGGGATCCAAAGGTTTGTGCATTTGAAATTTTAATAGATATTCCCAAATTGTTCCCCCAAATGCCTTTAACAGTTAACACTTCTGCCAATCTACATATATAAAAGCCTAAGCGACCTTTCAACCATTTGACCATTTCACCGGTACCTATGATGCACACTGACCACCAGGGGGCAGATTCTCAACACACAGGCATGGAAACATGGAACAGACTGATGAATCTCAGAGGGAAAGGGGGAGGGAAGAGGGCAGGAAGAGATTAACCAAAGATCTTATATGCACACTAGAGGCCCGGTGCACAAAAATTTGTGCACTTGGAGGCGTCCCTCAACCCAACCTGTGCCCTCTCAGTCTGGGACCCCTCAGGGGATGGCCACCTGCTGGCTTAGGCCCACTCCCTGGGGGATTGGGCCTAAGCTGGCAGTCAGACATCCCTCTGGCAGCCTGGGAACCCTTGGGCAATGTCCACTTGCCATCGGGGAGCAGGTCAAAGCTGCAGTCAGACATCCTTAGCGCAGCTGAGGAGGTGGGAGAGGTTCCCACCACCACCACAGTACTGGCAGCTAGGAGCCTGGCTTGTGGCTGAGCAGACTGAGCACCAGGGGGCAGTTCCCGCATTAAGTGTCTGCCTCCTGGTGGTCAGTGTGTGTCATAGTGATCAGTCATTCCCAGTCATTCTGCTGTTAGGGTCAATTTGCATATTACCCTTTTTTATATAGGATAGAGGCCTGGTGCATGGGTGGGGGCTGGCTGGTTTGCCCTGAAGGGTGTCCCAGATCAGAGTGGGGATCCTGCTGGGGTGCCTGGCCAGCCTGGGTGAGGGGCTGAGGGCCATTTTCAGGATGGCGACACCCCCTTCAGGGTGGGGGTCCTGCTGGGGTGCCTGGCCAGCCTGGGTGAGGGGCTGATGGCTGTTTTCAGGCTGGCCATGGCCCCCAGCCACCCAAGCTCCCAGTGGAAGCTGGCTGGAAGCAGGTATCTGGGATTTATTTATCTTCTATAATTGAAACTTTGTTGCCTTGAGTGGAGGCCTCAGCCAGCCAGGGCAGGTAGGAAGCTTGGCTTCCTCCATCGCTGGGGCAACCAAACCTCCTGCTTGCTCCAGCTCTGTGGCTGCCATCCGCCATCTTGGTTGTGTTAATTTGCATATAGTTGTTCTGATTGCCTGGTGGGCGTGGCTTTGGGCGTAGTGGAGGTGCTGTCAATTTGCATGTTTCTCTTTTATTAGATTAGACTAGAGGCCTGGTGCTCAGATTCTTGCACCAGTGAGGTCCCTCAGCCTGGCCTCTGGGGATCAGGCTGAAACTGGCAGTCTGACATCCCCCGAGGGGTTCCAGATTGTGAGATGGCACAGGTCAGGCTGAGGAACCCCACCGGTGCATGAACCCATGCACCAGGCCTCTAGTATGATATGGGTGAATGTTTCTTATCCCCTTGCTAACCCTGTATACAGTGGGGCCTTGACTTACGAGTTTAATTAGTTCCGTGAAGGAGCTCATAACTCAAATTACTCGTATGTCAAATCAAAAAGTGAACGAGTGAGACACATGATGCTGGGCTGATGTTGTGGCGTTCACTGTGATGTTCACTGTGCCAACTAGCGGTGGGGTATCTGAAGCTGGCTCGTAACCAGAATTTTAGCTTGCAACTCAAAGCAAAAAATCGGCCGAGAGACGGCTCGTATCTCAAAAAACTCGTTAGTCGGGACACTCATAAGTCAAGGCCTCACTGTATTTGTAATCTTGCTAATGGTCCAGTCAAAATCACCTGTCATGTGCTCTGGCTCCTCAGAGTCCATGTGAGTTGGATTGTCGCTAGGGAGCTCAGTGCTTACCCCTCACTTCCGAAGTAGAGGAGCACGGAGTCTGGGGCATCCCCATCCCTTAGCAGCTTTGCTGTGGAAAGACTGGCTCTCAGCTTCTATTTGCTCCCCCAGCACAGAGCTCACAGCTGGAGGTGCTGCTCAGAGGAGGAGCAGTGCCTCTGAGCTGCCTGCCTTCAGGGGAGTTTCAGTAAGTGTGGCTCCTGCAAGACGCTGAAATCTTTTCAATTATGGCTTTATAAAGCAGAACTAGGAAACAGCTGATTTAAGAGGTTAAAAAAATGTAACCTAAAAACAATCATTAGAATAAACAAAATTAAAATAGGAAGTTATGAGCAAGTTCCTTTTCATGTGTACCTAATAGGAGGCTCTGTTCCATTGTTTATATTCCTTCCACAGAAGCCAAATGCAGAGCCCTCACTCATCCCCCTGCCTCCTCCTGATGCTGAAGGGGAGCAGGGCCAGTCCAGTCTGCCTGTACCCTGAAGTAGAGCTAAGTGTGGGATTCCTTCCTTTTGTGCATGTATATGACATTGGGGAGGAGAGATTAAAGGTATAGCTAAGAGGCAAGGAAAGGCAATCTCATCTGTAGATTTGAATGTCCTGGAGCTGTTGTTTCCATGGAATTGGAAGTATTGCAGAACTGCATGGTATTTGGTGATCAGAAGCAGCTGGGATTTGCAGCTCTCATCTGTTTCCCAAAAGACCACCACCTCATTCTGCTTACTTTAGAAAGACCTTCTGATCGAGGTAAAACCCACTGACTTGGCTCAAGAACATATTGATTTTCTTTCTTTCTTTTTTTTTTAAATAGAATTAGATATAATATTATTGACCACTTTTGAAAACGATGTATAATATAAAAGTATTTAATGGAGGTTTTCTTGAAAGTGCAAGTTGGAAAGTGGCAAAAAGGATCCCAGAATCAGGTCCTTTGACAATCCCTGCCTGAGACCCCAGATGCTTAACCTTGGACCCATTCCATAACCACTGGGATTTGCTCTCTTAGCTGTAAAGTCGGATAACTCCTATTTCACAGGGTTGGTCAAGATTCCTTTAAATAAGACAGTGGACCCACAAAGTGTTTGTTTGCTACAACACCCAACATGAGTAGGTGCTCAAATGTAGGTGGAGAACAAGGAAATTTAGAATGTTCTGATTTATGTTCGTAAGTAACCCCTGTATTAGCTCACCAGGCTGTGGGGGTCAGCCTCGCCATGGCACCCTGGCAAACTTGCAGGTGCCCACCCAGGCCACACAGGCAAAGGCATGAATGCTGAATTTTGGCAGATGCCTTGGTCCTCCGGGGACACAAAGTCATCTCCCCTTGTCTTCCCAGCCCGGGAGGCTGTCAGGAGATGGTTTCTTGTCCTCCAGGTCTTGGTGAGGCTGAAGTGCCTGCCTTTGGAGTGGCGTGCCTTTGACCCCACAACTCCCACAGCAGTCCTCCCCCACTTCACTTTGATGTCTTCCTGTATGGTGTAGTCTTTCGCTAGGTTTAGGTCCTGGGAGCTGGTGCCTTTGGATGCTCCTTCATCCTGTCTATGTGAGTTCCCCAAACTGTCTGAAGCTCAAGCAGCTCCCAGATCTTCACTGGACTTCTTAGTCCAACTTGGCTGTGGCCTTGCCTCTTCCTGGATGCCTTACACAGATGTGTTTGGGGCACTTCTCTGTGTGGGGTGCTCCCATGATGAAAAAGGTGGTTGTGGTCTCTGCTCCCAGGGGGCCTTGGTCTTTCACGCTGGCAGTGATGATAGCCTCATGGGGTGGTCCACAGTGACACACCTCTGATGAGGAAAGACACCACTGGCACTTTTTGTGCTCTCGGGTGTCTTTCAATTTGCCTTTAGTGTAGGGATCCTCAGGCCAATGTCTGCTTGTCATCTTGCCCCATGTGCCTGGAGGCTGCACTCTGGGATTAGCAGGCAGCTGGTGAAAGCCTCAGGGCTGGTTTTCAGAAAGAACTCTGGGGTGCTCATCAGGGGTGACCCTTGCATCCTCCCTCCATCTGGGCTCTGATCACATCTCCTCTGCTCTAGGCTCCCGGCGGGAGGTCACTGGTTTAAGGACAGTGAACACCTAAAGCAAGATACCATTGCACTGATGACTTTTGGAGGAGAAATTGCTTCAGCACGTGTTTCACATCTTTCCCCAAAACTTTGTTTCTGCCTCGTGGAGAGGACTTTCCCAAGAAAGACCCTGCAGCTTAGGTTCTATCTCAGAGTGAGCTCCTCAGGATAGACCTGGAAATGAGGGGAAGTGGTTTGTCTGGAAGGAGAGACCAGGGCACACCTTCAGGGGAGGAGGGAAATGAGGTGGGAGAGGAAAGAGGCAACCCAGGTGCTGATGAGCAGGCTTCCACTATGGGGCCCTGGGGCTGAGTCCCATGGGGAGCTCTAGGAGCTAATGTGGAGCACATAGCAGAGTGCCCTGCTTCCCTCCCAGGGCTGAAGAAGGTGGGGTCCCCGCTCAGGTACCCAGGACTACAGCACTGTCTGAGTGGTGAGGGCGGGGGGATGTGGGCAGGGAGCCAGCAGCATCGGTTCTCGCCTTCTATCTTCTAAAAGGTTTCCTCTCTTGGAGCCCGATCAAAGGGACGCCAGGTAAGACACAGTGGCCTGGAAAACTAAATGCCAAAATTCCAGGATGTATCGCCGTCAAGAACAAATGCGGGATTCAGAAACCCTGAATGGTTTCTCAGAATGAGGGCCTGTCAGGAGCAGCTCTGCATACATTCTCTCATTTCAAAGGGTCCAGTTTCCTCCGCGTGGTTGATTGAAAACACATGTGTGGGGGAGAAAACGTTGGAGAGCAGCGCCGAGACTTTGTATCTACAGAGATGCAGTCTGTTTCAGAGAGGTGTCTTTACGGAGCGTCCCAATTGCCAGCTTCAGTGTGTTTGTCAACCTCTTTTTAATTCTGAGGAATTACTAGGCGTTACTTAAAAATAAAATTGCCTGGATTTGGTTTGTGGAATGAATGGCAAGAGAAGTTGGCTCGGTTGATCACGTTTAACTGGCACTGGTACATGCCTGGTCAGGACAGCTCGCTGGTGATCGTGGGCCTGGGGAGAGGAAAGGGAGCATGAAATATCCAGGATGTGCTGTGCAGCTCTGTGGCTCTCCATTCGCCTTCACGGAAAAGGTCAATCATTTCTTCCAGGTGCGCATCAGTGTATGGTTTGCTGAGCACTTCAGACACCACGCTCTCTGTCCTCACAGTGGACAAGGATGAGTTACTTTATACCCATTTCACAGATTGGCCACCAGGTCAGGGCGAGACAGGACCTGCCCATTTGGCCTGGAAGAAGAAACTGGGCCAAAACTATCCGGTGATCATTGGCAACCAGACACTACCTGGCACCTGATTTATGCCAAGTAAATGCCTGATTGGCTGTTGGGCTGCCTTGTTGTTTAATGTGGGTCTTTCCACTGTCAGATGGGCATGAGTAGGCATTAGCAGAGAGAAAGAGGCAGCAGGAGCTTCCGACGGATGTACTTTAAGGTTTTTTGAAAAACACATGAAGTTATTCATGTAGCAAAATGGTTCTCAATGGCTGCTTCCTCTCTGGTGGCCTTGTCTCTGCCCAGCCTATCAGAGCATCCCATTAATGAATCACTGGTACCTGCAGCGCTAAATGCGGCCTAGTGACACCCTGCCCAAAGGTGCGCACATGTGAGCGAGAGACTGAAGAGAAAACATCAAGATCCGGCTGAATAAATTTCTAGTACTGGGTGTCTGGCACATGGTAGGCACGTTTAAGATGACCATCTTCTTTGTGGCTAGTGGGACAGACTTCCAAGCAGACAGGGAAAGGATTGCGCGCAGAAAACACCTAACCTGCTTACTTCTCACCACCCCTACTGGACCCCAAACACTTGCAGAACACTAGTGAAAGGAAAGGGTGAAAGAACAGAAAAACTCTACTGAGAGGAATAGTTACTAGGCACTAGTATTGTTGCTAGTTCAATAAGTTAAAATAAGGCCAGAAGACTCCCAAGTTGCCTTTTATAATTTTAATACTCCCAGCAAATAAATGCTCAGCAGGCAGACACACGTTTCCAGGACTACTGCACACCCAAGGGAGGGCTGCTTCTGCTTTGGGTTTCTGCTACTGGAGAGATAGGACTTTCCCTTAATTATTGATAATATCCTAGGAAAACTTCGGGGAATAATCAGGAAAAAAAAGATCCACTGGTTCTATGACTTGTTATAAATGCCCACAAGCATTATCCCACCCACAATTCTCACTTGTTTAGTGAAGGAGCTGGGATGTGTTGCAAAAGCCATTCTTACAAATCAGTAACTTGCCCCAGGACTGCACAGCAGGTGTGAGCTGCAGAGCTAGGGTTTAAACCCACTTACCTAACTCCAGGGCCTTTTAGTAGCTTAATACTTTGCCTCTCTGTTCTGGGCTGGCATTAGGAGCTCCTGAAGCAATGAGATTTTATAAAGCTGAACTGTTGGAGCATATTTTTGCATAACCATTCCCATCAGTTTATACAGGTGGAGAGGTACAGACCCTGAACTCAGAATCATTCTAGCTCCTTCCTCTGTGTTGGGGTAGAACACTGCTGACCCTTTACCCAGGAACCAATGGGCAGGGGGCAGGGGGTGGATGCAGTGTGCAGGCACAGCCAATGTGAAAAATAAGTGACATCTCCCTGTATGCCCGAATCCCATTCTTCTGTGAAACTTCTAATGGCAGGATGAGCATAGGACCGGAATATCCCGGTCTTAGGTAAACTGTCCACAACTCCATGGTCCTGCAGAGGATAGCTCTGCTCCAGCCCGAATGCAGCGCCATCTGGTGGTCCTCACACCACACGGTACCTGCTTAGAAACTATGGCCATGGCAGCATTGGGGAAGGGCCTCACCCTGTCTCATATCTAAACTTGATCATGTCAATGACGTCCAACATAATATGCCAGTGTTAATTCCTCCTTAGGGTAGGCATGCCAGAAGTGTTCAGGATTGTACTTCCTGAAGTGGATGGCTTGGGGTGGGTGGGTTCTGATCATTCTTTTTCTCCACTTCCGTTTCCTCCTTTCAAAGAGTAAAGTGAGACACTCCCCACCCACTGCCACCAATATTCTAGTCCTTACCACCAAAGGAATCAGTTGGGGAGGCCACAGTCTTAATAACATTCCCATGAATATTTATCAGTGATGTTAAGTGATAACTAATGAATCAACCTCAGGCAGGATAAGAATGAAACAGAGGCTGCATTGGGTAAGCATGAAGCAAAAATGACGATGACAACTCTCAAGTGTTGAGTGCATTCTGGGATCTCTATTCAAGGTCTAGCCCATTGGGACAACAGACACACCCTCTTTGTCCCAATGATCAAGTCAGTGTGTACCTGTCAATCAGCCTTTTCCCTCCCATGAGGATAGCTCAAGGACTGGACAGTCTCACTTGGAGCCAGTAGGATATGAAGGGAAGTTTTCTGGGGTCTCCTCTGAAATTGCCCCAAGTCATCCAACTGATGGAGAAGCCAAGATCTGTCCAGGGCAGTCTGACTGTCGAACTTCACTGCGGAGGTGGGGATATAGGAAGGGAGAGATAGGAGGGCTTGGTGGGAGCTGCCAAACACACAGGTTGGTGTGCTTTAAGGGCCATCTGTGGCCTTACCACTCAATCATCTCATGCCAGACCTTTTTGGAAGTGGTGATTTTAATTGAGCCTCCAAGTTATATCATTTGGGGAAAATGATTGTATTTGTGGCTTAACTATGACAATTATACATTCAGGATTATCTGGGAAGTCCCCAATTCTTTCTCATTATTTCGCTAGCATATTCATTCTCCTCATTGTTGTGTATGAAAATATAACAACTATAGAAACAAGTTTAGGAATTTTCTGTGTAAATGACAGAAAATCTCATGCAAGCAGCTTGAACAATAAAAGGCATTTATTGGCTCCCACACCTAGAAAGTCCAGGGACCACCAGACTGGCTTAACAACGCTGTCTGTTCTTCCAGCTTTATCCCAGGGCCATCGCTTCCTTCAGAGTGTGACTGCAACAGTTTTGAGCATCACACTCACACACCTTGCTGTTTGAAAGAAGAGGACTTTGCTGGGACTTTTCCCTCATGTCTCATTGTTCCAGACTGGGTTACATGCTCATTCATGAATGGGACTTACAGGGGTCATCATAGCAGAGGAGGGTAGATGGCTGCCCCCATTGACTGGGACAGTTAGGCTGCAACCCCACAGCTGTTCACCAACAGAGGAGTGTGGAATGGATACTGCAGTCCAGGGTGAAAGTGACTTCTCCATGGGCCGTATCCAGATCTATGTTTGTGGTGTAATGCCCTACAGGAGAGTTTAATACAATGCAGTAATCTCTTTGATTTTTAAGAACTCACCAATTCAGAAAGGGTAGTCATAAATTGGCCCTGCATAAACCTCCCATGGCCCCCACACTCACCGAGTCCCTGACCTCCACTCCGTGCCTTCATTTTCCCCAGGCTCAGAGATCTTATGGGCTTTCTCGGAGCAAATACACCATCTACAAGTGCCATTTTCATGCATCAAGGTATGAGAATAATAAAGAATGTGAGACACACAAGTAAGAGCTAGAATCGAAATAAACCCTAAAGATCAGAAGGGAACCTTGAATGTATAAGGACAGGAAGACAATAGGTCAGGGAGTTAATGACAAACAAACACTTTTCTCAAATGATTCTTGGGTGCTGAGATGACTTCCAGCTCTTTCTTCTGAATGTGTGGACTTGCATGTTTATTGTAGCTCCATAACCCAGTGCCAGTTACATGCCCAGGGTGCCAGCCACCATTGAGCTGTCCCTTGGCAATAAAGCATGACTTATTTTCCTTCACTGAAACCATCTGCCTACCCATGACTACAACCCTATTGCTCTTCAGTGTCTTCTGGCTGGTTGGTGGATCCCCAGGGAACCTGTCACAGCAGCAGGCATTCATTCAACATTCTCCAGGTCAGCTGTGTGCTGTCTTGACCATCCCCCATTGTCCCTTCACAAGGGCTCCCGGGCTTCCCAAGGAGTTCACAGCTCCACGTGTCTTAGGGGCACTGTGTGACTCATCTGCATCACAGCCATTGAAAGTACTTCTGTGTTTGAGTATTCTGCTTCCAATTAAATTTTATTTCCAAATTTGACAGTACCAGGTATTCATTTTGAAAAACACATAAAAAATACAAAAATATATCTTAATAACCCATCACGAAGATAAAAGTTCTATCTATGATTTGGTACATTTCATCTCTTTTATATTTCTCCACTTTGGTAAAAATTCATGCAGTTTCTTCCTTTCCTGCTAGTCTGGTAAATACACTATGTATTTCATGCATTATATTCACAGACCAATCATCATATAAGTGTAATTTTCTTGCCAGTGGAAATCATGCTCCTTCATGGAGTAGCAAGGAACCATTCTGGGAGACTCACACATGGGAGGCTGAGGTTCTGTGATAAGATTCACTGTAGAAGCAAAATCAAAGGACTGCCCCTGGGTTCTCAGTGTCCCACCTCTGTCTGTCCCACCATGGAAAAGTCCAATCTTGTCTTCATCAAGACCAGTACAAAGGCCGAAGTCCAAAAGTTCTGTGCCATTGGTTCAGTCCAGTTCATCCTGTCCCCATTGGGCCAGCTTAGACTGTTTCTGCCTGGCCCTTGGTCCCCAGCTACTAGGGCCACATGGTTGCTATGGAGAGAGAACACACTAACAATCTAGCCCCTAAAGAAGCAGTGTTACTGAGCCAGAGAGAGATAGAGATAGAGATAGAGATAGATAGATAGATAGATAGATAGATAGATAGATAGATAGATGATAGGTAAATAGATAGATAGATAGATAGATAGATAGATAGATAGATGATAGGTAAATAGATAGATAGATAGATAGATAGATAGATAGATAGATAGATGATAGATAGATAGATAGATAGATAGATAGATAGATAGATAGATAGATGATAGATAGATAGATGTTAAGTTGATTCTATTGTCTCTGGCTTGGGACAGAGCAGGTGCTTCTTCAAACTAACCAATCTACTTCCCAAACTTTTCCGCTAACTAATCCTGGATCTTCTGGGGTTCTTTGTCCCTTAGACAATCCAATCCTTTCCCCAGGCTAGGCTCCTCCCCTTATGGTGTCCATCTTAGTTCCCACTGCACATGCCTCAAAGTGGAAGCACCTCCCCCTTTGCGATCCTGGCTTCCGATGGGCATGCGCCCAGTGCCCAGCGTAGGTATTTCTCCTGCTGTTTTTATTCCTCCCCCAGTAATGATCCTTCCTGCTCATGATGCTTGGGGTGGGGGTGGGAACGATTATTAGGTCCTGAGGGTGGAGGATGTCCTGGAGAGTGTGTGAAGCTGTAACTTCCTAGTGGAGAAAGCAGGCTCAGTGTCTGATTCAGTTCCCAGTTTATGAGGCTTCTTAATGTCTGATTCCCTTTGCTTCCCTCCTTTATTAATAACTAGAGGCCCAATGCACAAAATTCATGCAAGAGTAGGCCTTCACAGCCCTGGCTGCTGCCTTGGCCCTCACAGCCTTGGCTTCGTCCAGAAGGTCATCTGGAAGGTCATCCACACTGTCGCCCTGCTGTTCAGCCATTCCATTGATTTGCATATTACGCTTTTATTATTGTAGACTAGCTACCTATACTGACACTTTTATCTCCTGTTTTTCAGATTGCCTTTAGTCTGAAGGATACAAAACTTTCATAAACATTGCTTTACTAGTCACATGTTAGTTTATTGTGTAAATAAACCATAACCAACTTGGAATCTTTTATTGTGACATTTTGCTATTTCATAAAAGTGGCAATCTATTTCATTTAAAAAATACAATTACATAATGCATCTCAGATTCATTTCTTAGGATTATTTCCTTAGATGTGGAATTAATTGAAGTGAAGGTATGATTTAAGAGTGATTCACATGTGTACTAAGAGAAGAAATTATGTGCCAAGGATCCTGGGCCTTGGGGGAAAGTCCTTCAGAGTCAGTCCCCAAGTTGGAAATTCACCAGACCAGATGTTCACTGCTGTTGATGTCTCTGATCTAAGCCACAAAAGTTCTCAAGATTTACATTCTCAATTTGTATAAAGCCTTTTGGAAATTAATAAAACTTGCAATTTATGACGTATAGTTTGTTTTATGGTATGATTTCTAGTACTGTTTCCTTTTGAGGGTAGGATAAAGTAAAGATTGGCATAGAGTGGCTTCTTTCAGATTGGTGGTAGCACTTTTACCCAAGTTCCTCACTTAGACCTCTCTCCCCACAGCCATCTTCAGCATGCTAATGGGTGTGCAAGCATGTGTGCTTGCACACACACACACGCACACACACAATACACTGATGACACAACTTCATACACATTTATTAGGATTGACAGATAAAATATAGAATGCCCAGTTTAAACTGAATTTCAGATAATCAATGACTAATTTTTAGTATAGGTATGTCCCATACAATATTTAGGACATAAACTAAAAGTTATTCAAGGTTTATCAGAAATTTAAATTTAACCTGTGTCTAATATTTTTATTTGCTCAGCCTGACAACTCTAACATTCACACAATCACACATACGTCCACTCACACGTGCCACATCCCCTCCTACACACGTACACCACATACCTCTTTTTCCGTACCTTGTATGTTCCGTTGACTTGCTTGTTATGATAGAATAAGACATTTAATCAGAAATCCTCAAATAAAAATAAAGTTACATGGCAGTAGCTTAATAATACTTTAAAATAATTGGTTTATTAAAATGGCAAACGAATCTCATGTCTCACAGATGCCTATCTTGGAGTGTTAGACATCGATCCCAGTGTGTGGCAGATTCTGGCATCCAAGCTGAGTTCTAGTTTCTGGCAGTGAGGTCATTTTCACAAAGCAGGCCGCTCAGATAGCCCAGGGCGAGGGCCCTTGGCCCCTCCCAGGCAGCTCTCAGATCACGGTGTAAACATTTCCCCTTGCACTTCCTAAACTCTGGGCGTGTTTATTTTAAAGAAAGGGGTCTCAGCCCATCTGGGATTTGTTTGGAAGGGATTGCCTCTTTTCTTTATAAAAATAACCTCATGTTATGTAGCTGGGCTGGACTATCAGGCCTCACCTTTTCCTGGGTGTCTTCATAGAAACAGAGCCTGGAGCTGGGCAGGTTAACTGTTGGTATGCACTGACCCAGTTTGGCCTTCTTTAAAGCAGGGCTCCCCAGCGCTGGCCACCCCCTCTCTCCTTTGTCCCCAGGCCTTCAGGAGTGCTGGCAAGTGGAAAGGCTTACTTTATTTTTGATGAGTGAGGGAGTGAGTGAGTGAATGAAGGAGCAGGAGATTGGAATCCAGCTTCTTTTGATCTATTTGTGGCTTGTAACTCTGCCCATGGGGCAGCAGCACTCCCTGGAGTCAGAAAACATTTCATTCTAAATAACTGGGTCCATCATGTTTAGGGTGTTTTAAATATCTTAATTTTGTGTATAATTCCAAGAATAATTTTAGGGAGACCCCACTTGCCCTTTCTCTGTTGGTATGTGGTATAGTAGTGAACTAAGCCAAGCAGCCAAAGAACCCCATCTCTAAATATTTGCATGCAATCACTCACTTCAATGACTTGCAGGGAATACAAGGAAAGGGAGCACAGCATGTGAACACAGAAGGTGGTCAGAGGACAGTGACCCCAAGCAAGGTGTAGAGTCACTCCTTGGGATTGTTGAGTGGATTAAACACACAATTATGGCTTTTCTAGGAATTTTTTACATTCACACTGGTTAGTGCTACAGGAATATCAACTCCTCTGGTCAGACCTCAGCACTTCCATCAATTTGGCGAAATTGAAGATCTGCAGATATGGCTCACAGCGAAGCAACTGCCACTAGAGGAGGACCATCCATTCAGCACCGAGCTTTCCTTTTCCTCCAGGGAGCGTGAAGAACTTTCTAAGCATTTATTTCAGTAGCTCCCGGAAGAACATCATGAGGTAGAGCAGTGCCAAGAATTGTGGTCCTTGTCCCCAACAATGGAAAACAGAGGTCTGACCTGCCTGGGGCACAAAGGGAACTGAGAAGTGAGAGAAGACACTGGTGTCTTCACCCTCAGGCATATGGTTCTGGGTTTTTAATTTGCCATACTCAGGCTTTTCACTTGAGAATACACAGCTTCATTCAATCAAACATACAGAGCAACTTGGAGTCCTTTAAATCGGTTGTGATTTTGTACAAATCAGAAAAAAACCTGGGGGAGGCCTTAAGGAGGTGTCACAGGGACTGTACTTAGTGACTTGCTTCCAAAGAGTGGAAAGGGGTGGGAGTAGCTTTGCAGCAGCCAGCTGACAAATGTTATCACCACCAGCCCTGTTGCTGGCATGTCCCCTTGACTGATGTGTTGAAAAGGGCACTCTGCCTCTGTGGTCTTCCTCCCCAAGTCCTTCCCACAATCCCAGGCTAACCGTGAGAAAACACCAGACAAACCAGAGCTGAGGGACCTTCCACAAAATGCCTGCCTAGTACTCCTTAAGGTCATCAACAAGAAGGAAAGTCAGAGGAGTGGTCATAGATCAAAGGAGGCTGAAGAGACATGATAACAAAATGTAATTTGGTCTCCTGGATGAGATCCTGGAACAGAAGAAGAACATTAGGGGGGGAGGGACCCTAGTAAAATCTGAATAAAGTATGGCTTTAGTTAATAATTGTATACTCATATTGGTTCCTAAGTTGTGGCAGATATACCAGTAATGTAACATAGTAACAATCAGAAAAACTTGATGAGGAGCACATAGGATCTTTCCATACTATTTTGCAACTTTTCCATAAATCCAAAACTATTCTAAAATAAAAAGGTCATTTAAATAAAAACAATAATAGAAGATGGTCCTGGCATAGGCAATATTTCAGATCAGTGTTTGCAAGGTGGTTTTTAAGAATCTCTCTATATAAAAACCTAAGTGACCAGCCAACTGGCTGACCAGCCAGTAGCTATGATGCATACTGACCACCAGGGGGCAGATGCTCAACGCAGGAGCAGAAACCACAGGCATGGAAACATGGAATGGACTGATGAATCTCAGAGGAAAGGGGGAAGTGGGGAGGGTGGGAAGAGATTAACCAAAGATCTTGTATGCATACTAGCGGTCCAGTGCACGGATTTGTGCACCGGTGGGGTCCCTCATCCTAGCCTGTGGGGATCGGGCCAAAACCAGCTCTCCAATATCCCCTGAGGGGTCCTATATTGCGATAAGGTGCAGACCAGGCGGAGGGACCCCACGAATCTATGCACTGAGCCTCTAGTTTCATATAAAAAATCAAAGCTATTGAGTTCTTTCTAGGTTAGTGTTATCAAGAGAGTTTTGAAGGAAGCTGGTGCTAAAATCTGTCAGGGCAAAAAGCAGTCATATTATGCTAATAAATACAACAGAAATATCTAATACTGAAGGAAGGTGAAGTCCAGCATCTTGGTTATAACATTATAGAGGCTTATGTGCTAACAAAGCTGGACACTTCTAATACTTGGAGAAGGGACTGCGGGACTGTGCAGAGGGCTACCAAGAGGTCAGTGTGAACTTCTGATTAAACATGGTGGAGTGACCATAGTTTTTGTCTCCCTCCCTCCCAAAATTGCCACAATGGTGGTGAAAAAAGGGGGGGAAAAGGTATGATAAACCAATAAGGACAAAGAAAACAAAGTGAAAGCATCCATGGAATGATGTTTTGGATGAGAGAAACAGTTCACATTGATTGAACATGAATTATTTCCATATGATAATTCATGGTGGTAACACTCTGAAAAGCAGAGAAAAACAAAGAAATATAAAATCCAAGTGGCTATGGAAAGGAGTATCAGCCATAAGTAAGTCAATCCATACTATGGAAACCAGAACAACCAATGGGTCAGAGGCATCCAAAGGGCAGGGTTAAGAAGCAGGGCAGAGAGGGGAGGAGAGGGTGCCTCCAGAATCCCCAGTTGCTTGGAGCTATTCTCCCCCATCCAAGGCAGGAGGAGATCAATTCATTGGAGACATTAAACCAGGATAGATTGAGATTCTGTACACACAGTGGAAGGGAAGGCTCAGTCCTGAGACTGACTGCCTGAGAGTCATCAAAAGCCTTCACCAGGAACAGGGGACCATTTTCCAAGACCTATCCCCAAAAGCCTATAGCTTAACTCATGCCCTCCAAATTGTGAATTAGAGAATTCTTCTGAGGAAACAGACCCCAATGTACTCAATTCATTTATTTAGAGAGACACTACAGACATGGTTTGTTATGGCCTGAATTTTGGCCTGCCAAAATTTATATGTGAAGTTCTAGGCTCTAGTTCCTCAGAATGTGACAATATTTGGAAATAGAGCTTTCAAAAAAGTGATTATGTGAAAACCAGGAGGTTAAGAGTGGACCCTAATCCAATCAGGTATCCTTATAAGATGGAATTAGTTCATATCAAGAGACACCACGGATGTGCATACACAGAGAAAAGTCCCGTATGAGAGCACAGCAAGAAACTGCTGTCTGAAAGCCAATAAAAGAGGCCTATAAAAAAACTAACATTGCTGGTACCTTGGTCTTGGATGTCTGACCTTCAGAACTCTGAGAAAATACATGTCTGTTGTCTTTTTTTCTTTTTCTTTTTTTTTGTCTGTTGTCTTATTAAGACACCCAGTCTGTAAAACTTTGGCAGCCCTAGCAAACTAACACATGGATGTTTGGATGTTCTCCAATGAAAAGGCCAATTACGACACTTTATTTGACAGGTCTTGTCCACATGTACAAAACTACTATATTGATCAGGACCCTGGAAAGAAATACCAATGACACACTCAAAAGGGGGAGAGAAGAGTTTAATAAATGGGGCTATTTACAAAGGTGAGGGTGTGGTTAAGACAAACCAAGAAGTGGTGAAGTCTTGGGGTGAGCAGCAGAGGCAGCTGTCATTACCCCTGGCTCTGAAGCTCAGGGTGGGAGTGGTTACTAGAAGCTAAGAAGGGCTGTGACTGTGAGAAGGGGCCAACTAACAGATGTCTGTCACCTTCAAGAGAGGAATGCAACCCCGGTCAAAACAAAGCATAAGAGGAGGGGGTTTAGGGATACCAATTCCTCAGGCATTCATTCTCTCTCCTGCGACATTGTGGTCCTGCCAGTGCCTCTCATTGGCTGAATTCCACCAGAATCCAAAGTATTAATGATCCCAGGTGATGCAGGCCTAATAGGGTAGCCTCCAGGGCATAGAGCAGGGTGGAAGAGGATGAAATCTGGAGAGGCAAGTACAAAATATACAGTTCATTTTCCAATCAGCTTTTTAGTTACTCTGTTAAATATGAAAAAGCTCCAAGGGTCATCTTATAGGTAAAGTCCTTCAACATGGGAGACCAAAACGAATAGGCACACAAGCCTACAAAAAAAAGAAAACTGAAGAAATGGACAATGCAGTGAACAGAATATGTTTTTTAAAGGAACCCAGAAGAAACAAGATAGCAAATAAGAATATATAATCAATGGAATACAATATAATATAACATAAATATTGATAACAATATTATACATATATATTCATTCCAAAATTCCAAAACAAGTCTTTATATTCTCAAAAATGTGATGTTATGAAAAATAAAAAAATCAGATAATGTGAATAAAGTCTCAGAAATTAAAAATATGATAGTGATAAGAGTAAACAGGAAGATGAAAAGATTGATGAATTCTCTCAGAAAACAAAACAAACAAAAAGAATAAAAAATTGGGCAAGATAAGAAACTTAGAAAAACAATCTCAAAAACACAATATCTGACTCTTCAGAAACTCAGAAAAAGTTAAAAAAAAAGATAAAGGAGCCGAAACCGGTTTGGCTCAGTGGATAGAGCGTTGGCCTGCGGACTGAAAGGTCCCAGGTTCGATTCCGGTCAAGGGCATGTACCTGGGTTGCGGGCACATCCCCAGTAGGAGATGTGCAGGAGGCAGCTGATCGATGTTTCTCTCTCATCGATGTTTCTAACTCTCTATCTCTCTCCCTTTCTCTCTGTAAAAAATCAATAAAATATATTTTAAAAAAAAAAGATAAAGGAGATGTGTTTATTGACCAGTTCATGTGGTTTTAGAATAGGAGAGAGAGAGAGAGAGAGAGAGAGAGAGAGAGAGAGAGAGAGAGAGAGAGAGAGAGAGAAAGATCATATTTGAAGAAAATAAAATCAGAAGGCAACACTGGAAGAGTAAAAGGTCAACAAAACCTTCAAATCTGAGGTATGGCCTAGAATTCTATATCCATACAAATAATAAAGTGTGAGGGAAAATAAAGATATTTCAACAATATAAGGACTTCAGCTTGATATTCCAGGGAGATGACACATACGTGCTTTCCCTATTTCTCCTGCTACATCCAAGGACATTATATATAAAGCAAACCTAAGAAGACTCTGGACAGTGCAGGGAAGAAGGCTAATTGGCTAGGAAACTCAGGACCCAAGAAAAAACAGTGGAGAGTTCTGGAGTTTTCTTCTCACCTCACATATCCCAGAATTGGAGCTGAAGAAGCCATCAGCCCAGAAATGCCAAGAGGTACAGATAAGAAAGAGCTCAACAAAAACCTCTTCTCTCTAGCTAGAGGACTAGGAAAGTGGCGGCCTAGAAATTACAGAAAACTTTTTGACCAAAACTAGTATACTTCAGCCAAACCCACAGAAAAAATATATAGTCCCACCCTTAGAGCCAAGACCATGGAATGGGGAGGGGAGCCTGGACTTCCACCATCACTGAGCTGCTGCAGGGGTTCCCCAACCTCCATAATGGGAAGGCCTGAAGAAAGTCAGAAGATCAAAGAATGCCAGGAGCCAAGACTTATCCCTGCCAGCCAATAAACAGTCCCCATCCCGTGCTGTGAAGAGAGACCATGCAGTAAAACTGGACTGTTGTAGATGCGCTTCATAAAGTTGAGAAAGCTTTCCTCTATTTCTATGTTTGTGAGAGTTTTTATCATGAATGAGTCTTGAATTTTGGCAAGTGCTTTCCCCCCTCATCATTTGATATAATCATATGATTTTTCTTCCCTAGCCTGTTAATGTGGTAGATTATATTGATTCATTTTCAAACATTGAACCAGCCTTCTATTCCTGAAGTAACATCTACCTGGTCATGATGTCTCATTATTTTTATATTTTGTTGATTTTTTTTTTTCTAACTAGAGGCCTGATGCATGAAATTCATGCAAAAGTAGGCCTTTCTTCCCCCAGCTGCTGGCACCGGCTTCCCTTTGGCACCCGGGACCTGGGCTGGCTTCCCTCTGGCCCTGATTCGTCTCGAAGGACATCTGGTCTAATTAGCATATTACCCTTTTTATTATTATAGATATTTTGTTAGGGATCATTGCCTCTCTATATCTGAGGGAGACTGGTCTTTGGCTTTCTTTTTTTTGTACTATCTTTGCCTGGTTTTGTTGCCAGAATAATACTATCTTCATAAAATGAAACTAGCACAACATCCTTTCTGCTGTATTCTTTTGGCCAAGTAGTCACAGCCCATAGACTCATCTTTCAATGGGAGGAGAGCAGGAAATTTTGGGACCATACTTTGCAACCACCACATCATTATAGGAAGGTATTTGGCATCTGAGTTTCAACTCAAAAATGCATTATTTCAAGACTGGTGAAATAATACTGTACTTCAGAACATCATAGGCTAAGTCTTTTGTTTTTCCTTTTTTTTTCTTTTTTTCTGGGTGGTAACCAGGGAGCCATCTGCCTGTGTGCCTTATCCCCTTTGTTTCTAGGGAAATGTGTTTTGAGTTCTTAAAGCAATGTGCAAACAAACTTTTGCAACCCAACCCTTTCTTTGTTTGTTGTGTTGTATTTCTTAATTCTGTAATTTAAAAAGTCAGTGGGGCAAGGCATAAAAGGCAACTGAAAGAACTCCCTGGAGCCTGAAAGAGAGTTGGGTAAGAAAATAATAGTGATCAAGCCAATAGTAACCAAAGTGTCTGAAATATGCAGTCCTGAAATCCAAGAGTGAGCTAGGTCTGCTCTGTGCCATTCCCAGAAAAGGAACAGACAGCCAAGAAGGCATGCTTCCTCCCAGGCCCAGGAGCCAGTGTTTCAGGGGCAGAATGAGGTTTCCTGGTAAGCCTCTACTCTTTACACAGCTTTGATCAACAAAAAAGCAGCCCCTATGTTTTCCCACAAACTAGTTGAACATTGTACAATTTGACATTCCTATATGTATACAACTTTATGATGGTTCCTCTAAGTTAGAACTGCCAGTTTTTAGTTGCAGATTAGTATAAACAAAGATGAAATATTTTCCCACCCAGAGTCCTGTCCTGAATCTATCCAGGAATCCCAGGGTAAAGAACTCTACTTCTCAGAGCAGTTCTTCGGGGTGAGAACTGCTCTTTGATTTGGCAGGTGGGCCTTAGGTGTGCAGAGGCCCCTGGTTATGCAGATGAACACTGGGGAGCTGCTGATTAGCCTAGTAAACGGAGCTGGACTTCTATTCGCTTCAGGAAGCCTGGATTCAAAAGTACCTGGAGATTTGGGACAGGGGATGGAGAGTCAAAGGAGAACCTGTGTGAGAGGGATTTGGACACGGGGAAGGACCTAGGACTCCTGCAGGGCCGTGGGAGGGGTAAACAAGGCCGGGAGGACCAAAGGCCGTTGCTCAGGTTTAAGTCTCTTCATTTTTACCAGTGATCCTCTCTTCCTGCACTCACCACAAAGGCCCCTTGTTAGGCCTGGAGGAGTGGTGGAGAGGAAGTTGTGCCTGTGCTTAGAGGAAGTGAGAAATAGAGAAGCCAACAGGGAAGAAAATGGAAAGGTACCTAATTCCTACCCCACCCAACCAAACATACACGGTTCTTATAAAAGCGCATGTGAAAGTTCAAAGCAAGATACGGGTTTTAGTAACGAGGGGTCTGTAAATTCCAATCCCCACGCCTTTGGGAGAGTTTGGCTCAGCAGGGCTTCTCTCATTCTTGAGTTCTTCTGCATAACCCAGGTGAGCTCTTCAGTTGGAGTCCCGAACAAAGCAGCTTAGAATGGCTCTAAGGTCAGAGGGGATTCTGCAGTAGCATCCAGTTGCCAAGCCCTTTGCAGAAACTTTGGGTCCCAGGTACACAGCTTGAGAACCTCCTGACTTTATGCACCACTTTTTGAGACTCTGAGGATTGGAGCCATAATAATGACAGGGCATGGGTCAAGGTCCAGCACATTCTGCAACCCATATCTGGCCCGTCTTCCCCTCTCCCTTACTTTGAGCCTCTCTCTCTGAGACATAGAGGATGCTTCCACAGGTGTGTTCCTAATGTGTTTCTGATGGTTCAGCTATCTGGGCTCCTGGGCCTGCCTGGCTGCCCTATCTTTAGCCTAAAGAGCCCGAACTGTATGGGGGAGGAAGAAATTTTTATTTGTCCTTTTAGTTCAGTGGTTCTCAACCTTCTGGCCCTTTAAATACAGTTCCTCATGTTGTGACCCAACCATAAAATTATTTTCGTTGCTACTTCATAACTGTAATGTTGCTACTGTTGTGAATCGTAATGTAAATATCTGATATGCAGGATGGTCTTAGGTGACCCCTGTGAAAGGTTCATTCGACCGCCAAAGGGGTCGAGACCCACAGGTTGAGAACCGCTCTTCTAGTTTCTTTTGGCTGGTCTCATAACTAAATTGACACGAGACAGATTAACAAGAAACAAATCACCAAATTTAATTGCATACGTATGTATGGGAAACCGTGACCCCAGATACATGAACAGTACAGAGACAGAAAGGTAAAATAAGGTATATATGACATTATGGGCTAGGGATGAGATAAGATGCCTTGGGGCTTCAGAGAGGAGGAGGAGGGGAATTCTAAGGGTGATAAGAAGAGCAGATGTTCAGAGTGCCCTGCCTTATAGATAGAACATAAAAAGTTACTTCTAATAACAAGTCTTATTATGGGCAAGGCTCCAATTTAAATTCTTCTAGGTAGTCAAGGAAGAAGCAGAAGTTTCTCATGAGCCCACAGAATCCCAATGCCTCATCTCAAAATATTCTAAACACCAAAGTAGTATATCATTGGGAAGCCAGCTCCTAATCTCTTCACTTGAAACCTGGAATTTCCTTAGAAATATCTTGTACGATTTCTCTGTACCCTTTCTAGGACCTGCGTAAATTAATGGTCTGTTCCTTTGCCTGGCTGAATAGTATTCCATAGTATGACTGTACCACAGTTTACTTAACCACTTACCCACTGAAGGGAATCTGGGTTGTTTCCTGTTTTGGGTTATTATGAATAAATCTGCCATAAACATTCATGTACAGATTTTTGTGCAAAAATGTCTTTATTTCTCCGGGATAAATTCCAGGTGTGTAATTATTGAGTCCTATCCTATGGTAGTTGCAGGTTTAGACTTTTAAGAAACTGCTAAACAGTTTTCTGGAGGGATCCCACCATTTTACATTTCTGCCAGCAGTACATAGGTTACTTCGTTTTCCCGTTTTCCTGCATCATCACCACCACATAGTGTTGTCACTATTTTTTATTTTAGTCATTCTGATAAGTGTGTCTTTCTCTGAGGTTTTAATTTACATTATCTTAATGGAAGGTGATGCTGCACATCTTTTCATGTGCTAATTTGCCATCTGTTTGGTGAAATATTTGTTCATGACTTCTGCCCATTTTCTAACTGGATTATTTGGGTTTCATTGTTTTACTCTCAAATTTAAGAGTTCTTTATATTGTCTGCTGTGTTGTTTTCAAATATTTTCTCCTGATCTGTAGCTTGTCTTTTCATCCTTTTAATACAGTCTTTCAGAGAGCAATTTTTTTTTTTAGTTTTGATGAAGTCTAACTTATCAAATTTTCCTGTTAAGGCTCATTCTTGCTGTCAAGTCTAAGAATTCTTTGCCTGGTCTTCAGTCATGAAGATATTCTATGATTTTCCCCTTAAAAGTTTTATAATTTTACATTTTACATTTATATCCATGACCCATTTTTATACACTTTTTGTATAAGGTCTGAGACTTAGGTTGATGTTCACATTTCAGCCAATGTATATTCAGCAGCTCCCACATTATCTTGAAAGAGCTATCTTCCCTCCATTGAATTGCTTTTGTTTCTTTGTAAAATATCAATTAGGTATATTTGTGTGGGTCTGTCTCTATTTTGCACCATTGAGGTATGTATCTATCCCTCTGCCAATCACTCTGGTCATGTTAGAAAGTAATTTGCATAAATCTCAGTTGGCCTTTACCAATGCCCACCATATCCCCCTATTTGTTCTCAGGTTCCCATTTAACATCTTTTACTGTTGCTAAATTTCCATCCACCCCCTCCACCCACTTCAACCTCTATTTCCTCACTTCTTATGTTCCTGTGAAAATAGACTATAGGAGGGAATTACCTGACCACCCACCCCCCATGAGCATGTCTACAGACCACCTGCATGTGGCTTGTGTACAGTCTCTTCTCTGCTATGCTCTTGGGAATCTTCCCTGCTCTTGCCCAAGGCAGCCTTGCAGCTTCATGTTCTGCTCATGTACTCAGGAGTTTGTTCTTTTAATTCTTCCCTCTCCCCCCCGAACCACCAAATGTTCCCAATCATTCCCATCAGCATAGACTATGTCATAATCTCTCTTCATAAATGACAACCACACAAAAATTGTGAAATAAAAAAAGTTTACTGAGTCTCTTCTATGGGAAATAAGGCATTTTCCAAGTACAGCCTTCCCAGTTATTCAGTTCTCAGGATCTATGTACTTTTTGTGCCTTTGAGTTGTTTTATAACTCTGTGAGTTGTAGATAACTGATAGCAATGAAATGATATTTATCCGTAGATGTGCAAAATCTTTCTTGTGGAAAGACATTTAATTTTCTTTCTCTTCTGTGGAAAAAGCTAGTTTTGCATCTATTTGTAAATTCATTTTAGGATTCCTGGTTTAGCGCTTTACTAGTAAGTGCGGTATTTGAATTCTCCTTGAAATCATGGTGACATCTTACTAGTTAATAATCTATAATAATAAAAGTGTAATATGCGAATTAGACCAGACGTCCTTCCAGACAACCTTCCAGATGAAGCCGGGGCTGTGAGGGAAGCTCTGGTTCTGGGTGCTAGAGAGAAGCTGGTGCTGGCAGCCAGGGGAAGGAAGGCCTACTCTTGCACGAATTTTGTGCATCAGGCCACTAATTAATGAATAAAATAAAATAATTGACACATTCATCTTATATATATTTGAGTTGACTTTAAATCTTTAAAATTAGTATTCATATATGTGTATATGAATTATACACATATAATATGTTTTTATTGATTTTCAGAGAAAAAGGAAGGGAGAGGAAGAGAGAAATCATTGATAAGAGAGAAACATCTATCAGCTTCTTCCTGCATGCCCCTTAATGGTGATCATGCCCTCAATCTGGGCATGTGCCCTGCCTGGGAATCAAACCAGTGACCTCCTGGTGCTTGGGAGGACACTCAATCTACTGAGCCACAGCAGCTGGGCTAGTCCTTAATATTTTTAAACCCGTATTCCCCTATGGCTACAGTTCCTTTTCCTAAGGGAGTTGTCTGTACGAATGGTTTTTATATCCATTTGGATTGACGTAAAGAGGGGGATCGAGTATGATTTCCTGCATGGCTGAGTAGTGGGCTGATATCATGACTTGTTATAATCAGTAACACTATATTATCCTCTATATCTTGCTTCTTGGAGCCCCTTCAGATGATGAGAAGAGGGTACGGGAGGTGGTGGAAGAGTGGGGAGGGTACTTTAAGCCACTCATGTTATTGGCAGAGTAAGAATTCTTGCTGTATTATGCATAGCAGAGAATGCAAACATAGAAATTTACATTTTCTTCACCCATATTGCTCTGGAGCAGGGTTTCTCAACCTCCATATTATTGACATTTTGGACTTGATAATTCTTTGAGGAAGAGACTTGTCCTGTGCCTTATAGTATGTCCAACAGCATCCCTGGCCTTTACCCACCACTCCCCCATCTGGCTGTGAAATACAAAACTATTTCCAAACTTTGCAAAATGTCCCCTAGGGAAGGGTGGAGGAGGAAAAGTCATCCCAGTTGAGACCCACTATTCTAGAGAGTCTTAATTGGACTGTCCATTGTGGCAGGTTTGCCCTATTTCATTTCTGCAGAGAGCCAAAGAGGTTTACAAGGAACAGTTACCTCCCCTTGGGTCTTTTGCCAGGTGATGTCTACCTGATATTCCTGTAACTACCCTAGGCACTGGGACAAGCCAGTGAGCAGTCCTGGAGCATCTGCAATTAGCAAGGCTTCCCCTTAGTCTGATTCTTCTTTTTGATTAACAATCTAAATTGTCTTTATCCTCCCCCAAGGTGGTAAAGAACGATTGTGAACCATTTGAATTCAAACTCAGGAAATAAATCTTGTAGGCCCAGATCAACCTCTGACTAGACAAAGAACTCTGGAACTGATTAAAATGAGAGGAACTGATGAAAATAAGTTTGGGTCCTGTTCTCTATCATGTAGAAGTAGGACTGCCTTCCATCTCTGCCTTTGCTCCAGCACATTATATGCACTCTGATTTCATCCACCAGCCCTTGTCTTCATGCCATTCACTACTTTCCCCATCATCCTCTTAAGACTTTTTAAAGCCTCTGCTTTCCAAGTGTGACTTCCTAGACGGCTACCTTAACTGGATAACCTGTGTGCTTTTCCTCATGGCAGAAAAGTTCTAGATTATATGACTGTCTGGTACAGTATCCATTAGCCACATGTGACTTTTAAATATATAAATGTATAATAAATAACATTTAAAATCAGTTTCCCAGTGCATTGGTCAAGTGCTCAGTAGCTGCCTAGACCTGGTAGCTACTATATTGGGCAGTGTTGATATGGAGGATTCCCATTATCACAGAAAGTTCTTTTAAAAAACCATGAACACTAAGTATTTCAAACTTTATGTCCTCATAGGCTTTGATATATTTGTCTGTTTTATTGAGCCCAGTGTTTCATGTATCTGTTATTTTAACTTCTCTTCTTCCCACCTATATGCCCATCAATATTGGATTATTCTTGGAATTTTTGACTTGTCTTTTTCAGCTTTCTGGCATAGTTCCTAAATTTAACCCACTGACTAGAGCAGAGAAGTAATGGGCTGAGCTCACACTTGTTATTCAGCTGAGATAGTGAGAGAGGAGGGTCCCCTTCCTGCATGACATGGAGAAGCTAGTGGTATCAGTTTCTCATGGACTCCCACCCCTCTTGACAGAGCATCTTGTGCTGTTCACTGTGGAGCCGTGTGAGATGGTATGTTAAAGCCTGTGTGCATGTGTGGCTGGGGAAATGCTCTCTTAAGCACTTCTACCAATGCTAGGTGCCTCCTTGATTGCAAAGAATGCTCTGTTTCCCAGATTCAAGATAATGCTGAGAGGTTAATCCAGTGCTTGAGTTTCTGGCGTGAAAGCAAATACAAGCAGAACACCAGACCATCCATTGGAAGTAACATCTATGCCTCTCCACGCTCTCTGATGTGAAAATAAGTGTTATTTATTACTCTGTTAAAATAATCAGATCATACCTAAGATGCAGTAGCTCATACTAAGCCCCACGTCAGCAAACAAAACTTAACTAAGTTTCTATGCCCTGTTCTCTCAGAAAAGGAAGGCCTAAGTCAATACTTGCCTGCCCAGCATGTTACCTGACCCGAAGCTTCCCTTTGCTCCTTATAAGAAAAGTAACCCTGCTTTAACCACTCAACAAATGTCCAGTATAACTTGCTTGTTCCTGCTTACTTTGGTCTAAAAAATACCCCAAACTCTCAACTTATGCTACTCTTCAGAGTTCCTTTCTATCTGCTAGGTTGGATGTTGCGTGGTTCATGAATCACTGAATGAAAGCCTACTGGATCAGTAAATTGTAGAAAATTTTCATTAACAGTTTGGGTCCCAATCCAAGTCTCTTTTATTCACAGAACAATAATTTCCTATCTGGTAAACACAGTAGTAACATTCACTCACTAGGTAGCTGTGAAAATCCATGAACTAAGGACATTTGCAGTGTTCTTAGCACAGAGTTGAGCTCTGAATTGATTATTAGAAAAAAACTATTTTTTTCTTATTCTAGGAGTACAGATGTTCATGCCCCATGAAGTAGCAGCTTTTTAATAGCATGATTTTTCTTTCTGTCTGGGTTATGAGCCCTTTAAGAAAGGGCGCATCTCATATGCTTTCATGGGATTCATATACTTAGACCATTGCCTGTAGACAAATATTTACAGATAGGCAGATGATTGCATAGTTAATTTGTGTCATCAAATGTCTCTTAATTGGGTAGAAGGCTGGCTAATAGTCTGAGCACCACTGGGAGACAATTTATTCAACCAATATTTAATTTACATTTATTGCACAACGACATGGCATTGTGGGAGAGGGAGAAATATAGTTTCATTTCTGCTGGTGGAAAGAATAAACTTTCTGCCTGAAAAGTCTTTAATCCTGGTTTATCAGGAATAAAATGTGGTTAGATGTCACATAATCCTTTTGTGGAATGAAGGATTTGGAGAAGCCCTGGGCCAAGAGTGGATGTCTGCAGTCTGTTCCCAGACTGAGGTTTGAAGGCGCACTGTCTGTGGGGTTTGTAATGATTATGCCATGAGTCACCTTGCCTTTAAGTTGCAGTTGATAAAAGAGCTGTTGTAGTTACACTTTGTTTTTCTTATAGCATAGAGCAAGGGGAGAGTGTTGGACCAGGAGTTAGGACAACTGTGTTCCAACCAAGATCTACCATTTAGATGTCAAACCCTAGCCAGTTATCATTTTGCCCTGTGGAAAGGCACCAAACCCTCTCTATTCCTATCTAGGAGAAAAATCATGGGGGGAAATGGATATGGTAGGTGTGCAGATACTACATAAATATATATATATAGTTTTATCTTTAATAATGTCTTTTCCTTTCTATGTGCAAAGTGAGAACTATATAGTTTACTCATTCCTAAATACCTATTTTTAGAACCTAAGTAATATCTTTAGGAGAAAAGGAAAGATAACAAACTTTATGCCAGTTTGTGTGGCGTGGAATCAGGTTTCTAATCCAGATGTGGCCAATGCTAAAATCCAAAAATCACTGCAACACTTTCCAATATCTGCTTTTTTTCATTTAAAAAAGAAAGACAATATTGAGCATGTAGGGGTGCTAAATAACACTTTACCTGACTTGAAATAATTTGATGTCTTGGGAATATTTAAGATTTGTTTTAGTTTGAAGCTTATTTTTCAAGATTTTTCAGTTGATAATTACCTAGTGCCTATGAAGCATCTTCTTGACAAGAATAATCAGTGTCTTTGTTTGTTTGTTTGCTAATTAAGTCTGGTGAGCCAATACATCTATGGAAAAGGTGTTCAACATATTTGCATTAAATAGATGTAAACCAAATCAATAAGGAGTTTGAATGAGCAGACTGGTAAATGTCAAAAAGATAAACAAATCTATCGCTGACATAAGTGTGGGGAAATGTGTGCGCCTCATGGGGTTGGTGGGAGTGAGAAAGACTATCAACTCTATGGAGGGCAAAATGTGAAATGTGCTCATGTACTTATCTGATTTCAACACTTCTTCTCAAGAGAGCATCAGACAAGACACAAGTTGCCTGTGCAGGCTGCCGCTCAAAGCAGGAGAGAATATAAGCACTTGCCAATGGAGAGGCAGGTGTTCAGATAAATTATTTTATAGGTATGTTGTGAGTTACCATGACACTCATGATGATGGAGATATATATATATATAGTGATGAGGAATATTTGAGTTGAAAAATATAATAGAGTAAAATCAATGTTTTCTGCATTCCATTTATATAAAATCGTTGTCTGTAGACACCCAAGGGCACAAGCACAGTAATGTCTAGAAAGATGTCTAGTCACCAAAGCGTAATGATGCTTACCTTTGGACCAGGGCTTTCAAGTGACTTTTACTTTCTCCTTTATGAATTTATTTTCATTAATTTGTATTCTTTCATAAGAGGAACTAAGCTTCTTTCATTAAAAAAAAAAACCAAACAAAACATAATTGGTGGTTTATAGCATGAAGTAGACCAAAGAATAGCTTCCTCACAAAGATTGTTTCACAGTGTATATTAATGAAGGATATGGACTTAATACATCTTCTTTGAAGATTTTTGAAAATATGTGGTTGCTATGGACTGAATGTCTGTGGCCCTAAAACCCATATGTTGAAGTGCTAATGCCCAATGTGATAGCATTTGGAAGTGAGGCCCTTGGGAGATAATGTTTTGATAAGATCATGAGGGTGGAGCCCCCATGAGGGATTAGTGCCCTTATAAGAAAAGGAAGAAACCAGAGTTCTCTCTCTCTCTCCTCCATGTGAGGACACAACAAGAAAGTGTCTATCTATAAACCAGGAAGAGAGCACTCACCAATATCCCAACATGCCGGCCTCCTGACTTCCAGCTTCCAGAACTTGGAGAAATAGATGTTTGTTGTTTAAGCCACCAGTCTATGGTACTTACAGTGAAAACAGTGGCCTAGGCTTGCTTTCCCATGTCCAAATTTTTGGGTGACTGAGGTGCCCTTTGGCTTGATGGTCTGGACTGGATCAGGTGTAGGAACAAAGCCTGCAGATTCTCTACCCAGGATTTCTGTAGTCACAGCATTGCTTTCCCTCGTAGCAAGAGGGAAACATTATAAAGGGGGGAAGACACATACCTTTCTCCAGCCTAGCCCTGACTCATAAATTGTATTGCTCCAGCCTCCACTTATCCTTGCTGAGAGAATCTGAGTATAATGTAATAAAATAATTGGCTATCTTATTCCAGATCAGAAAATGTCACCAGGACCCAGCCAGGCTGGACAGTTCCCAGTTCCAATTTTATAGAGAAGTTTAAGTGTTTCCTCTACACACAAAAAAAGTAGGTGACATCAAAAATGCTCATTTTACCTTAAAATGCAGGCTAGAGTTAGAAAAATGTCTTCTTTGGAAAAGACTATTTCCTTTTGTTACATGTATACATATGAACATAAGATTCTCAAAGAATATTTTTGGACACTTTTTTAGTGTGGTCTGAATGGGAAAAAACTCCTATTCAATTTCTATCCCCCGATTAAACCAACAATATTATCCTTCTCCTCTCAGAGATTCCATGCGGGCAGTCACTCTTTAGGGTCAACTGAAGAAAATACAAACAAGTGTGTTGTGATCCTCCTTCTTTCTTGGGGAGGAAGCAAGTGTGATATCCTTGAAAATGAAAACTGGAGACATGACATGGGTTCTTCTTTGACGTGCTGTATCTCTTTTTATAAACTTTACATAAAAAAGTTTCCTTAGCCCTGGCAGGGTAGCTCAGTTGATTGGAGGATTTTCCTGTGCACCAAAAGGTTGTGGGTTCAATTCTTTGTCAGAACACATATGTAGGTTACGGGTTCAATCACCATTTAGGGCACATATAGGAGGCAACCAATGGATGTTTCTCTCTCTCTGTCTCCCTTCCTCTCTCTTTAAAATTCAATAAAAATATATCCTTAGGTGAGGATTTTAAAAAGTTTCCTTATAAATCCAGTTTACACCACTTTTCCACAAAGAATACTACTGCTATGAGATCCTAACAAGGGCAGAGCTCTTCAATGGGGAATCCATGAATTTGGTGGGAAGCAAAATGTACAACTCTTCTTTCACTTACCTTAGGAACTTAACCTATGCTTCCATATGAATGTAAGCAGCAAACCACTGCAGTATGAGCAAAACCAGTGCTGTTTGTCACCCATAAACATCACAGGAGCTTTCATATCACATTACAGCTGTCACAGATGTCTGGACTCATTCTCTACACTCATCAACATTTTGAAATTATGGTCAGTATGGGATCCATGGTGAGATCTTTATTTTTCAGTTTGTTAAAGAATATGGTTAATATATCACAGTTTTTAATTTTATTTTGTAAGTGCATTTGAATATAAGTGATTTCCTTTATAATCCTTTGAGTTTTGCACATTGAAAAGCATCATTCTGAGAAGGGCTCTGTAGGTTGACTTCCACTGCCAGAGGGTTCCTAGCATAAAGGAGACCCAGGGGCTACACCAGAGGCCAGTGAAGGCTCCAGAATGTCTTGGGGAGGGGGGGGGGCGGTTGGGGAAGCTCCACTTCCAAAAGAAAGATTCGTTTTATGGAGAGAGATGTGAGTGCAGAGTGGGTCCACACTAGATATTTGCTGATGAATGAAGAGGCCTTGTCTATTGTTTTTCTTAATCTCACTCCTTAATCAACTCCCCAGAAGGCTCCCTTGTTTTCCAAAGGAGATGTAGGATCCATCTGTCAGCTTTTCATGAAGACCAGAGTGGTTAAGAGCACATTATTTGTCACCAGACAGACCTGGTTTGAAGTCAGACCACCCCCCCATACTAGCCATATACAGCCAGGGCCAGTTAGTTTCTCAGTTGCTACTCCCATGCCCCTTCTCTAAGGGAAATGTCATCACCCACCTCATGGTGTGAGCATGAGGGTTTGTAGAACTGATTGGACATATTTCAGCACAGCATCTGGCACACAATGGTAGGTAACCAATATGCTGGTGTACACAGGTGGAGTCTTTGTGCAGGTGACACCTTGGGGCTGGAGAGAACACGGAGCCCACCTGCTGGCTCTTCCTTTTGTGGTTTTCTCTAGAGACAGTGTTTTTCTTCTTGAAGCAATTTTCTTTCACTTCTTCTCTGTTACTTTCCACCTTCATCACTGGTCCCTCTACTCAGTGAGTAAGTCAAGAAGATTTAGGGTTGGATTGCGTAGTAAACATTACTTTGGGGGTACTTTCCCAATACCCATTCTTCCTGTCTTCCACAAGCAATGTCCCTATTTCTCTCTGCCAAGCTCAAAAACAATTATGTGTAAAGATGACCATTTTGAAATTGGAGTGGCTTAGCCAGTGACTGATTCAGGCATAAGCATGTGAGCTCTCATCTGGACCAATGAGAGTGGTTCCATGTCTCTTCTGGTGCAACTAAGAAAAAGTTTATCTCTCCTCTAAACAAGATGGTATAAAGAGATTAGGGCTTGGATAGCTGTAGCCATTTTACTATGAGGCAAGGGCCTTACTCAAATTGCGGGAAACAAACCTAAGAGTCAAAGAAAACCAGTCCCTTGGTGACAACATAAGAGCTACCAGATTAAGCCCCATTTAGAGTTACCTATACTGGGCTTGCATTAGTGACATCCATGTATTGCCTTTATTGTTCAAATCATTAAAAAAAAACCTATCCTATATAAGAAAAGGGCAATATGCAAATTAACCATAAGTCCATCACAAAGATGGAGACTCCCGTAGCCACAAGATGGTGGTGCCCAGTCCTCTCAGCCCCCCTGGAGTCCCCCAGTCCCGGGGGGGGTGGCTGCTGAGAGCGGGCAGCGTGAGTGGCCTGGCGGAATGCTTGCTTCATCACTGCTGCACCCCGGCCACAGAGGGCCTCTGGACAGCAGGCATGGAGCAGCTGCAGATGGGCCTCTGGCCAAGCCAGGGCACGGAACACTTGCATCGTCACCCCGGCGACAAGGGAAGCGTTCCATGCCCGGCTGCGATCGGCCTCTGGACTGCAGAGAGCCTCTGGGCAGCGGGCACATAGCGGCCAGGCACCGCAGAGAGCTACTGGCACCCAGATTTATGTGCAGGGCTACTAGTTTATTATAAAATGAGACACAGACACAATGCAGAGATTAATGAGTATTATGAGGCAAACACATTTGTACTCACTCAGGCTAGGAAATGGAATTTTGCCATTCACCTCCGAAGGCTCTAGAACCTGAAGGCCCTCTTTCCTGGAAATGTAACCAGTATCCCAAATTTTATAGTTTCTTCATAGTTTTATCACAAATTGTGTACCCTGATACTGCGCTTTACTATTGTCCATGGGTTTAAATTTGCTTGGTTGTTTTAGTGTCTTTCAGTATATTGATTGTTCCTACATACCTTTCCTTTTCTTAAAGTTTATCATTAAACAAACAAAGCCTAAGCCATGTGATCTGTAGTATGGATTATGCTGATTGCACAGTGTCTTTGGTATTTACACAATTTAGCAGCTGTGTCCTCCACCAGCACCAGCCTTGTTTGGGCCTGTTGGTGACTCTGGGGTTCCTCTACCAGATACCTCCTTGCCTCCTTGTTCTGTTCTCTTCCATACATAGAATGATACTATTCAGGGCTTATGCCTGTTGGTTGTTTATCTTCATCTGCTTAGTTTTAGGGCTCATAGGGGTCTTTGTATGTTTATTGTGGGGAAGTGGAGAGACTCAAAGACTATGTCACCATCATTGCCATCTTCCCAGAATCTCCCTTGTTCAAGTCAGTTTGGTTGGTTCCCCGATGTATGGACTTAAAAGATGTCTTAGATGAAATAAAAGTATCGGATCTAATCACCACACTAGGAAGCTGAGAAAAATGATGTCCAAGGAGACTGTGATTTAAACAGGGACCCATAGGTGCTATTCACTGGGCGGGGATGTCTGAATCCTAGATCATTACTTTTTCCCACTGTGATCTCCCAAAGTCAAGAGGGAAGGAACTAATGTGCTCTCAGGCAAGTGAGCTTGCCAAACTCCCAAGCACCAACCTGCATCTCCAGGCTCAGATAAGACATTTCCTTCCCTTCATATTTCATAATTTGATGGCATCTTTCTAGAGCTGTTAACATAGCTTTTTATTGCTTCCACATGGTCTGAAAGATACCCGTTTTCTTTTTTCTGTGTGTATCTTTAAGAACAATTCCTCTTAAACAATGTATTGGGCATCAAAAATGAAGAACAGTTTAGAGGGTGCCACACAGGTGAGGATCCTGGTTCACAATAGTTCTCTATTCAAAATAATAATGTGCTATATAGTTTGAGTAAAGCAAAATCAGTGTGTAAACTGCATATTGCCTTAAAAGCATTTTCCTCCTGGGTTCTATAGTGGAGAACTGTTCAAACTGCGGTCTCAAGAGCATAGAGAATCCAGCAAGATGTCAGAGGCTCCCTTGGGAATAAGAGGAGAGGAACTAGAAACTATTGGGCTTCAGGTTCTGGTTAGTTTTATATGAAGGCAAGCTGCATAAAATGTCATTTGCAAGAAAGTTCCTTTGCAAATGACAAAACAAGAAAAACACACACCACTGCCAAATGAACTTAATATGAATGAAAAGATTTATAGAATCTCAGGAAAACATTAAGTAATGAACGTCCACTTCTGGTTATTTTATTTTAGGAATTAAAATATGTCCTTAATAAAACTTCTATTGCCATGGAGACATAAGCTAGAATTGATTAGAAAATTGAAGAAATCTGGAAATTCCTAAAATTTCTGGAAATAGATTTGTGAATAAAAAATGCTTTTTAAAATTTTGATGTAATCTTAGACTTACAGAAAAGTTGCCATAAGGATTTCCTATGTCTTTTACCCAGACTCCCCAAAAGTTAACATTTTTCCACATTTGCATTATCATTCTAACCTGTATCTAAGTATTTTTAGTATTTATTCTGAATCATTTGGGAGTAAGTTACAGAATGGCATCTAATTTTCTTTCATTTTATTCTTAAACTAGAGGCCCAGTGCACAAAATTCATGCACTCATGGGGGTCCCTCAGCCTGGCCTGCACCCTCTTGCAGTCTGGGAACCCTCGAGGGGTGTCTGACAGATGGCTTGGGAGCCAGCAGTTGGACATCCTTAGAGCTGTTGTGGAGGTAGGAGAAGCTCCCGCCACTGCCTCTGCACTTGCCAGCTGTGAGCCTGGCTTCTGGCTGAGCAGCGCTCTCCCTATGGGAGAGCATTGACCACCAAGTGGTAGCTCCTGCATTGAGCATCTGCCCCCTGGTGGTCAATGAGTGTCATAGCAACCTGTTATTCTGCTGTTGGGTCAATTTGCATATTAGCCTTTTATTATATGGGACTAGAGGCCCAATGTACAAAAATTCATGCAAGAGTAGGCCTTCCTTCCCCTGGCTACCGGAACTGGCTTCGCTCCAGCACCCCGGACCTAGGCTTCCCTTGGGCCACTCGCAGGCACCCAGTACCAGGGCTGGTTTCTCTCGGGCTGCCCGCAGGCAGCCCTCTGGCCACCTGCAGGCAGCCAGGGCCCGGGCTGGCTTCTCTCTGGCCCCAGCTTCATCAGAAAGGACATCTGGAATGATGTCCGGAAGATGTCCAGTCTATTTAGCATATTACCCTTTTATTGTTATACTCTGAGCCTATTTACTAAAAACAAGGACTTTTATTTAACCCAGTAATATTATCAAAATCAGAAATTAATATTCATATGATGTTATTTCTAATTTGAAGACCTAATTTAGATTTTTGTCAATTAATCAAAAAATGTTTTTTTATGGCACAAGAAAAAAAGAATGATTCACGATCTTATCAAGACCCTTTGGTCTCTTTTAATCATTCTTTCTTTCCTTTTTGAGTGTAGGCCAGATATTTTGTAGAATGCCCTTGAATCTGTTTCCTCATGTTTAGATTCAGGTTATGCATTATGGGCAAGGGGATGACTGAAATACCTATTGTACTTAGTGCTTTATGTCATTGAGACACACAATGCTGATTTGTCCTATGACTTTAACTTGGTGAATGTGGTAACTGCCAGGTTTTGCCTATTTTTATAATAAATAATATCTTCTTGGTAAATGCCTGAAGATGTTGTGAATATCCTGCTTCTCATAAAATTTCATCTGTTGGTTATAGAATCCATTGATGATCCTCATCTTAATCAGTGAGTACTATGATAGGAAATAGTTTTTCCCATGTTGGCTTTATCTTCAAAATGTGCATGGAATCCAATTACTACACACTGTCACAGTGACGGTTCCTTATTTTTCTTCTGAAGTGCCTCTGTGTAATCTCCCCACTTCTATCCTCTCTTCCTACCAGGAGCAAACTGATCCTGTAAAAATGCAAGATAGCTTAAGTTGTACCTTTGTTAAAACCATTAGTAGTTCATCAGGCTTCACAATGGCTGTCCATCTTCACATTGTCTCACCCTCTTCCAAGTTACTCCTCCTTTTCCCGGTGGCTCCCCTCCTCCCAATGACTCCCTCTCTTCATAATGTCTTCTAATGCCTGAATAACCTGTCTGCTGTTATGTCTCTCATATCATCTTTCCTTCTGTTCACCTTACTTTCTCCACGTCATTCTTGTTAGCCTTGCTAGTCATTGGCCATGCCAGACTTGCTTCTCTTTTAAAGACTTTGCTTTTTTCTCTGCCTGGAATAGTACCCCCTTGCCTCCCTCAAAACTTTATTAAATGCCACCTTCTTTATGAGGCCTACCTTTTTTCTTTATGTCATTATCACCTTCTATACTACTGTGACATTAACTTATTAAGGTTTTTATTTTTCACTTCCCACTGCAAGAATGCAAGCTCCATGAGGCAAAAGCTGGAGCCTTGTATAACCACTAACTGGCCAAGAACAATGCCTGTTACGTAGAAGCTGCTCAAAAGAGCATTTGTGGGATAAATAAAAAAAAAGGAGGAAAATTTTATATTATACAAATGATTTTGCATTGATAAGATAGTAAGGCATTCTTATACAGTAAATCTACTAGAGGCCCAGTGCACGAATTTGTGCACAGGTGGGGTCTGGCCAGCCCACCCCAATGGGGGCCCATCAGGCAGGGCTGGCATGGGGGAGGGGTTGTGGGTGGTTGGCTGACTGGCCCCGCCCCTGGTTGGGGTGTTGGGGGCCAGTTGGGGGTGGGGCCAGACAGGGGGAGGGGCCGCAGTGGTTGGCCAGCTGGTCCCACCCCCGATCAGGATGTTGGGGGCCAGGCCGGCTGGGTTGGGGCCAGGATCAGGCTGGTTGGGTGCCACAGTGCACATCATAGCCACTGGTCGTTCTGGTCATTCTGGTCATTCAGCCATTCCTGTCTCTGGGCTTTTATATATATAGATTAGGTCTTCATTTCCTCTAAACTATTTCTAAATGTCTGGCTACTTTCATTCCAGATCTTCTCTTTAGACAGGCCCTTCCTCTCCCATACATTTAAAGACAAACTTTAACCAATCCCTCTCACTTCTGTGCCTTTAGTTCAGGACATTCTCTAGACTTCATTCTCCTTCACCCCATCCCTCAGGTTCTGCTTGTCTGCTCCCAATCTCCATCAATTATTGTTTTAATCCCACTCTTTATCTGAACTTTCCACCTGTATTATTGTCAGAACCATTTTCTGATTACCAAAACAGACCAAGAAGTCATTCAAATGATCTTTCCTCATCAACAAACCCTAGGTCCTTGGGATAATACTCCATGCACACTTGTCCTCCACCTTCTCCTTTCTGTTCCCTTCCTAATTATGGGCTTCAGCACCCCTCATCAAGACCACCACAATACTCACTGAAGTTTCATATAAACACCAACCCTAGCAGAAAATTGAAGTCAAACTCAAACTGGGTAATTTAAAGACAGTTTAATAAAGGAACCATTTGCAAAATTGTGGGCAATAGGTAAAAAAACAAAAACAAAAACAAAAAACCTTACAAAAAAACCCCAAAAAACAAAAAGTAAAACACACACAAAAACTGTGCTCTGGATCAAGAAACAAAGAAAGCTGTCATCACCTCCATCCTCAGGTCTGAAGATGCAAGGAGAGTGTAGTCATGGAATCTGGATACACAGCTGTGGGCCAAGGATTCCACCTGGACAAGGAAAACCCATAGGTTTCTAGAGAGCATAAACATCTCAACCTCTCTCTCCTTCTGTCCCTTTGTCTCCTGGGATGTTCACCATTGTTTGTACTCACTTGGAGTCAGGGGAAAAGGGAGTCTGATTTTACAGCCCCTGAAGGTCATGCTCCCAGGGGATAGAGCAGAGCAGGGGGAGAGGAGTGGAGAGCAGAACAAGCGGGAAGACAGAAGGTCTTTGGGTGAAATATTGGGCCCTTCCATGGCCCCTTCATCATAATACCATGTAGCACCCAGGACTAAAACAGTGGTTTTGCCACTGCCTGCCTTTAAACAGGATGCTCCTCTACATTGAATGCCCTTTGGTCTTGATCTTCCTGAAAAATTCTTATATTTGCAGTCTCAGTTTAGCAGCCATTCCAAGAGTAAGGTTTCCTTTATATCCTTACTAATTGATCTCAACTCCTCTGAGCAGACCTTAGACAGGCATTTGTTGTAAAACAACTAGCACGTAGTATGCACTGAGCGACTGGCCTTTTGCTAAATTAGTTTAGTCTTTAGGTTTAAACTGAATGAGAAAAACTGAAGATGAGCGAGGCTAAGTAATATTTCAAGGCCAAACAGTTAGCAAGCATCAGAGGCAGGATTGGAGCTGAGACAGTCTGGCTCCAGGGTCAAGACTCAGGACCATCTTCCTCTGCTAACCTGCCTCCCCTTCATGCCTTGATCTTTCTTTCTAGACTGTGGTGTCCTTGGGGGCAAGGCTTATAGATGGTCATCACTTATCTCCTGTACCAGGCACAATGCCCGGCACACATTAGGCCCCCAATAAATGTTTCCTGTGTCGATGTAGCTGTGTTAGCTAAAAACCTTTTTCTCACGGCTCATGTACTAAAGGCAGTCAGCTGAGTTCATCTCAAGGGCAAGCCAGATGTATTCTTGTTTCTGGAAGACAGGGCCATTTTAACTGGCTTGGGAATTAGTACTTTGGGTTCTGCACTTTTACTTGTTGATCCAGGACATGGGAAGCCAGCGAGGTCTCATTCTGAGGATCTGCGTCACTCTGTAAGGAGAATTCTGAGCCAGCGCTGAGGCTTATGGAGAAGGAGAGACAAGAATAACTAGTGATGTCTGCTGTGGGCCTGGGAAGAGGGCAGTCCTCTCCAGGAGGGGTGTGTTTGTTCTCATCTTCCTGCTTAATCTGCAAAGAATTGCAGGCAATGCAGCACTGGCATTTGTTGCTTCAACCAAGTTAGAATCAAAGACCTCCAGGCCTGCCTTGTGCAGAGGCTCCAAGAGAAAGAAAGAGGCGTTATTACATTGCCAGAAGTAGAGAATTGGAAGGAAGCTAAAACTTGGTTTGGCTCTAAGATGCCAGAATCTACCAAGGGGCAATAAGAAAATACTTCTTTATTAAAAAGCAAATGTGCAATTTAACAACATGTTTTCAAAATATATGTAAATTACAAGAGTTTCTTAACTGTACATATCTTCCCAACCTCACTGCTCAGAACAGGCACTTTGTTTTGCTGCACAATATCAGATGACAGTGAGAGGCTGCCATTGTGTTGAGAAAAAAAAAAAAAAGACTACATCATGCCAACCTTCGTGCTACTTACACTTCTCCTCATTCTTCTTCCCCTATAAATAAGTTAAAAGTAGACAGATTTCTAGCTAAAGGAAGCACATTCAGCATCACAACTGTTTCTGGGGGTGGGAAGAAGAGTTGAGAAAGAAGCAGAGTCATCAGAATTACAAAAACCATCAAATGAAATATGCTTTCTGGGATATTAATTGATGGTACAAATACCTTTATATACATATGAATTTAAAATTCTCCATACAGAGTGATAAATACAGTAGTTGGCAGAAAATGAATGTTTTTTTCTATAGAAGGATCCCTCCTCTGGTTGCTGCTGTTTCAATGATATCAGTGTGCTTCAAGCAGTTTGTGCAGATCACAGCATCAGGACGCTAATGATCTGAGAGTTCTTTTTTTTCATTCAGAATGGATTAGTGCATTTGTATACACATCCACACCTTTAGGTTGGGGAAAACAGGCCTTTCTCTGTGAATAACAATCTATCCTCTTGGAAATGCCTGGGCTGACTGAAATGATCACCGACTCAAATATTTTTGTAAAATATATTTTTATTGATTTCAGAGAGAAAGGGAGAGGAAAAGAGAGATAGAAACGTCAATGATGAGAGAGAATCATTGATTGGCTGATTCCTGCATGCCCCTCACCGGGGATTGAGCCCGAAACCTGAGCATGTGCCCTGACCCAGAATCGAACTGTGACCTCCTGGTTCATAGCTCGACGCTCAACCACTGAGCCACACAAGAAAAAGCCAGCACACAGGATTGAACTTTGTGTATGTAATTTTACCAGTCAGAATTCTTTAATAAAAATAAAGTAAATATTATAAAACAAAAATTAAAAGTTATGGATTGATACTTTTTAATTATACTAATTTATGTTTTAAAAAATATTGTTGAAAGTATTATATATGTCCCCTTTTTCCCCCATTGACCTCTCCCACCCTGCTCCACCCCCCCTAGTCCCTAACGACCCTATTGTCTGTGTCTATGGGTTATGCATATATGTATATGAATTAATTGGTTGATTTCCCCCACCCCCACTCCACTACCCTCCCCTGCCTTACCTCTGAGGATTGACAGTCTGTTCAATGTTTCTGTGTCTCTGGATCTATTTTTGTTCATGAGTTTACTAGTATGTTGGGAGAACATATTTTCCAGTGATACATCCAATAAGGGGTTAACCTCCAAAATTTATAGGGAACTCATACAACTTAACAAAAGGAAGATAAACAATCTAATTTAAAAAATGGGCAAAGAACCTAAATAAACAGTTCTTCAAAGTGGACATACAGAAGGTCAAAAGGCATATGAAAAAATGCTCAAAGTCACTAATCATCTGAGAGATGCCAATCAAAAAGACAATGAGGTACCACCTCACACCTGTCAGAATGACTATCATCAACAAATCAACAAATGACAAGTGCTGGCGAGGATGTGGAGAAAAAGGAACCCTCGTGCACTGTTGGTGGGAATGCAGACTGGTGCAGCCACTGTGGAAAACAGTTTCATCAAAAAATTAAAAATGGAACTCCCATTTGACCCAGTGATCCCACTTCTAGGAATATATTCAAAGAAATCAGAAACACTCATCAGAAAGAATATATGCACCCCTATGTTCATAGCCATGCAATTTACAATAGCTAAGATTTGGAAACAGCCTAAGTGCCCATCAGCAGATGAGTGGGTTAAAAACCTGTGGTACAGCTATACAATGGAATACTATGCAGCTGTAAAAAAGAAAGAACTTTTACCATTTGCAACAGCATGGATGGACCTAGAGAGCATTATGCTAAGTAAAATAAATCAGTCAGAGAAAGATAAGTATCACATGATCTCACTCATATGTGGAATCTAATGAACAATCAAAAATTTTTTATTTTCCAAAATCATGATCTCCTTTGCTCCTAGGGACCTCTTACAGTGTATATCTGGAAAATTTCAAAGGCAGTGGGAAACTTTGTTATTCTTTTCCACAAATAAAGGGATGTATATAGAAACCACAACAGAAGTAGGTTGGTACCCTTTTATATCCTCCCATACACATAATGTTACATTGTGCAGACCAGATAATAAGAATAGCAACTGAAGGTACTTGGGACTCTGGGCCAATGGACAATTTCTAGTTGCCTAAGTCTGACACTCCCATGGAGGGGCCAGAAATGCTGGGGGGTTGATATTCCTCAAGAGAAGCCCTCAGTCGGTGACTGAGAGAAGTTGATGGATAAATACTTCAACCACCTTGGACTCTGGATAACAGGCCTATGAGGTGTGTTCTACCTGCTCTCCCATGTGCCCCAGAGGACTGAGCTCCATTTGCCCACAGCAGTGAAACCTGCTCAGTAAAACACCTTTTGTTGGCCTCCTCCCCTTCCCTGCTTCAATTTTCCACTGCCCACCGGTATTTACTAAGGTAACCTCTCAAATTAACTGCTTGCTCTTAAGTCCTCGTCTCACAGATAACTTCTTGAGGAACTCACTTAAAATAGTGAACAAATTCTCTGTTAGTGCTAATGTCTCAACCAGTGTTTTATGAGTCCAGTTTATTAGATCACACACAACACAACCAGTCATTTTCTAGTCAGATTGTCTAAAAGTGACTGGTTTTGCCCTCTGCTAACTAAGGGCTTCCTAACTCTCCATTTTCTGTAGTTTCTCACACATTTTCAATGAGAAATTAGAAGGGAGTGCGTCTTGACTGTTGTAGGAGGTAGGGTTTGGTCCAGCATAGAAATTTCCTGCCACAATATTTGGAAACTTTTTGTAGGCCTCGAGTATATCTGATAAGAATAATTGAGTGATTTATGAAATGTAGATTTTTGTGTATGTATATAATCATTATCTCAGAGGGACATTAACGGGATAGCAGCTTAGAAAGCTCCAGTCCTTTGTTTTCCCCTGGAAACACTGACTAAACAACATAGAGACAAAAGTACTTTATGAAAATCCTGGAAGCCAGTTAAGAAGTGGCAGCAACCAGCCCTAGCTGGTTTGGCTCAGTGGATAGAGTGTCAGCCTGCGGACTGAAGGGTACTGGGTTCAATTCCAGCCAAGGGCACGTACCTGGGTTGTGAGTTTGATCCCCAATAGGGCTTATGCAGGAGGCAGCTGATCAATGCTTCTCTCTCATCATTGATATTTCTATCTCTCTTTCCCCTCTCCCTTCCTCTCTGAAATCAAATATATATATATATGTCAAGAAGTGGCAGCAACCAAACAAATGCCTCACCAAGAAAAAGCCACACTGGTAATGGTAGGAAATTTCATGTCATTGCTTTCCCTTATCTTACCCCTTCCCCAATACACACCATTAGGAGGAGGCTGTTCAATTTGTGGCCCTAAAAATTTCTTCTATCCCTCTGCTGTTATGACTACTGTTCCTGGAGGTTTCTTGGTGATATAGAACCACCTGACCAAGTGTTGGTTTTTGCCTCTGTGTGTGTGTGTGTGTGTGTGTGTGTGTGTGTACACGCGTGCACATGCACTCACGTGCATGAGTATGCGTATGTGTGAGTGTATATAGCATCTGTTAGTCCTGAATAAATTAATCCTACTCCTGCTGTATAATTTACACTTGATTGTCAACAAACTGTTAGGATGTTTCTATAGCTAAATCTTTTCCACAGTCCTTCAGAGAAAAATTTCTTGGTTCGCAAACCCCAATCATAATTTGGAAGCTTAAATTTTTATAGTAAATGAAAGTTTACAGAGTAATTGTCATTTGAGTTCAGAGAATGCTGGTTTGCTAACATTCTTTGGAAATGGATTTTCAAAATACTCTTTGTACTCTCCCAACAAAAGCCAACTGTGTGGATGATTCTTATTTTCTTTCTAATTGGAAGTAGATATTTATGACTAATTAGAAGTAGCCACTTATCTATTTCTCCATCATTTATCTATGTATGCATAACTACTTCTAGAAAAGACTAGAAGCAACATAAAACAAGAAAATGTTCTATACAATAATACTAGTAAAATAACATTCTTTTAAAGTTTGTTTGTTTGTTTGTTTGTTTGTTTGTTTGTTTTTGTGATGTGATCAGAGTAAGGGACACTGGTAAAGACAAATTGTACCAAAATAAACAAATGTTTCCAGCCAGTTATTCTAACTCAAGTGTGAAATGTAGCTCTAAATATCATAAGATCCAAAGTAGAAAAGGAAAAATGGATTGCACAGTTTTCCTTATAATAAAATAAATTAGTATATTTTATTAGGAGATAATATTTTATTAGGAGAAATTTTTTTAGGGCCACGAATTTTATTAAGCACCTCCTCTAGCATTTAAGCTCTTAGAAATATCATTCCCTTTAGTTTTTAAAAGAAATGGATGACATAATGGAGAATATGGTCAATAGCCATTTCTAAAGCCAAGTTCAGTTTAAGAGAAGAGTACTTCCATGTTCCACTTCCATGGACATGCTCCTGGAAAGGCCTACTAGTAAAACAATGGAGCTCTGGGTGGAATTGTCTCTTGAGCTGATAGGACATGGGATAGAGGATCTGAAGTAAAGGAGGGGGCAGTTTGTGTTAGACCAGCCGTGTAAAGCATGAGCAGCTTGGGGCTGAGCAGTAATCACTGAGGATGAACACATTCTGGGAATTGCAAATCACATTTCCCTAAATAAACACAGATTCCAGAAATACATCATGTCCTCAATTCCCTAGTGACTCTTTGTCCTTTTCACAAACATCTTGCACATGTAGGCACTCGATATTTATTGAATAGATATCTTACATTCTATCGATAGGTCATTCTAAGAATGACCTGTTTTCTCTCATCAATTTCCTACAAAAACTCTTGTCTGCAAAATAAAAAAAAAAATTAAGGGCAACACCATTGAGTGAGAGAGGTTCTTTCTGCATGGCATTTTTCTATTTGGAGTTGAGGTGAAGAAGTCCAGCTTTCTGCTCTTAATGTCTGTATATTGCCAGCCCTTTGAATGTCACATGCACAGTCCGGAGTCAATTGAGATTCCTGCTCAAAGGCCTGCTGCTCTTGAGAAACATTAGTTTAATAGGATACTGTCTCAGCTTTACCCTGAGGAAGCATGTTTGGAGATGCTCAAGTGATAGAATTAAGGGCACTAAAACATCTGACTCAGTAATGTAGGCTGGCACTTGGAGAAGAGCAGTTCAAGCCATTGGGAATCCATTTATGTTTATTCATTAAAGCCCACCACACCTCATATTTAACTTTTATGAGAGAGGTTGATAAAGACAACCCCTATTTTGGTCTTCTGGGGGACCACTCCCCTTTTTGAATGATCTCCTTCAGTTTCCTGTCAAAATGGTTATGTTTTTAAAAATTACCTAAAGTTTTGATGATGATGTTGATGATGATGATTTTTGTTCATAGTTTATTCATACAATGGTTTGACTGTAATATATTGACTATCAAGGTGATAGATATTACAGAGGCCCAATGAGTAAACACATTCCTTCTTTTCATGGGTACTGTAGTAGACAAGTGGTCAGTCTATTTGTGAAGAATAGGAGCACAGAGAAGAAATAATTATGTCAAATGTTGGGGGATCACAAATAGCCTCACAAAACCTTAGACAAACCCAAACAAAGTAACAAAATAACTGATAAGTACTCATCACAGATGTGAAGGGCGTGAGGGAAAGATGAAGGAACCATCACAGTTGCAGAGATTAAAGAAACACAGCAATGACATGTAAAGTAGGATCCTGGATTGAATCCCAGAATAGGAAAAAACGGACATTTGGGGAGAAACTAGTGACATTCAAATTAGGTCTTAGTTTATTTAAGGTTATTGAACCAATGTGAATGTTTTGACTTTGGTACTTGTACCATAGTTATGTAAGATTGTTAGCATTAGAAGAAGCTAGCAGAATAGTACAAAGATTCTGTACTATTTTTGCACATTTTCTGTAAATATGAAATTATTTTACAATGCAAGTAAACAAAAACCCTGATAGCGTCATTGAAGAGCTTTTATTTAAATGGATGTTTAAAGAATGAAATTTCATCAAAACTTTAGGTAATTTTTAAAAACATAACCAGCCCCAAACATTGACTTTTTACCAGCCTAGCCCGGTCTCGGTTGCGAAGTACCAACACACAGCTGCCCTGTAGAAAGAAGGACTCAGTAAAATGATGAAACACCTCCAATGACAAGCAAATTCTACTTATTAATCTTATAATTTTCTATAACAATTTAATCTTTATTTTTTGGCATGCATGGCAAGTAAACAGTTTTTATTTCCAAGGGATAAATATGGGAGGTGGAGGGGATTAGAGGTTCTTATACTAACTTTAATTAAGCCCTTAGAGAAAAGAGTGATTCATGATTGTGCTCACTGGAAAAATTTCACTGGTTTCAACTAAGGAATGTCAGCATATTTTTCAAGGTTTGTTACAAGGTCCTGGGTTAAAAATGTGTCTTAAAACAACCCAGAATTAAATAATTCCTTATATAGCCATCTAACATTTATAGATTTTTTCTTCTTAAAAATTTAAATTTAATTCAGTTTAACTTCTCAGTTAAAATCACAATTTCCCTAATTTTCTCACCATACCATTACTCTCCCACTATAATTAACCAGCTAGAACTTTCCTCTCTTTTTGCTGCTGTACTCCATTCTCCCAGGCCCCCATGTTTAAAAATGGGGGTCCCTACTTGAATTTTTGGAGCAACCAGTAAGCTACCTGCCTAATGGAGACATCCAAATGGGCTTACACCTATCAGACTAAACCTATAGGTAACAGAGACATCTTCCCTGGTCAGCCATTACCCTAAGTTTAGGGACCCTCCTGCTACCACCTTCATAAGGGACTTTGCATTCCCGAAGATTTCTGTATTTCTGAATGGAAATGAGTAGAAGATTTTGCTTCTCTTTTGAGCTTTGTGCTCATAATAGCATCCTTATCTTCAGAGAAAGCTGGGACACTCTGAGAGTGTAGGAAACTCTCTCAGGTCTAGGACTATGAGATGGTGCAGATGGATCTTAAAGTAGGGATTCCATTATTCCAAGATGCCTCAGTCTTCTGGGAGCAGCATTCCTTGGATACCTGAGGTGGCTGGGAGGTGGGCAGCCTCCAGTGATAGCATGAAGCACCCCCAGAGGAAGAAAGGAGATGGAGGGGGTTCTGCTCACTCTAGATTTTCTGACTACCACTACTTGGGTGGCCTTGGCTACAAGTGAGGCCATTCCAAAGAGCGAAATAATAGAAACAGCTAGAGTTGTCATGGCAATATCTAATTTAAAATCATGCTATTTACAATATTTTGTGGATTATAAAATATTTGCTGTCTTTCCTTAAAAGAAATATTGCAAAATCAACTGCTTCTGCTTTGCAGTAGCTGAGATCTTTATTGACAAGCACGTCCTTGTAGCCACCTCTCCCTATGGCAGATATTATCAGTGTCCTGTTCATACCGTCTCAGGCACTCAGTGCTACATGTAAAGGCTCCCTACAGTGCACTTGTTCTGACTGTGGGAACACACTGACTCTGCCCCTATTGTTACTGGAGGAATTAGTGGGCCAGGTTTCCCAGACATGAGTGGGTGTGAGGTTCTTGGGGTACCACTGTGGTGAGGGAGAATTAGGGACAGATTTACATAATGTTTAGGAAATAGAATCAATAGGACTTCTTGATACAGGATTCAAGAAAAAGTATAGAAAGGAATAAACAAAAATATATTTATTGCTTGGGAGCTTGAGTGGATAAGTGCATCATTGACCAAGATAGAGTATACTAGGTGACCAATGGCAAGCTTACGGGAAGACAGTGGACTCAGTTATTGGATCCTGAGTAACACCTAGACATGTACACACACATGCATGACCATGTGGGGCTGAGGGCATGAGACACACAGGGTGATTCGGATGGCCTCTTTAAAAGACAAAACAATGGAGAGTGTGAGTATGAGGACTAAAAACAGCAGATTCAAAGATGAATTCAGGATGCCCGCCTAAAGCACAGAGTGGAGTGCATTACACTGCTGGTGGGATGGCTGTAGCTTATATCACTAGAAAAAGAAACACATCATCTGATTGTTCCTGCAGTTCTGTCCCTAATTAGTTTTAGACCACAGACAAAGCATCTAAACTTTCTGGAGGACAACTTTTCTCACTTTTCTTAATTCTATCTTATGAAAATCACCACTAAGTGTAGATTCAGACATAGTCGTACATTGTAAGCTCTTTAACAACATGGAGAAGGAAGCCCAAGTTTCTCAAAAAAAAAACAAACAAAAACAAACTGAAAAGCGGCCTGAAGTAATTAGGCCGGTTTCCTCTTAGTTGGTGCTGCTGTTCTTCCTCTCTGATAGATCTTATGCTTCTGTCCATAAGACGTAGACCTTCCCAACTCCCTGCAGGCCAGATAAATAGCTCTCCATCTATGTTCTCATAAAACTTTATAAATAATATAGTGTTGGATTATCATCCTATGCATAAAGTAAATGCACTTTATGTATTTACTTTACTGATGAGTCCATACTGATATAAATAAATTATAGAATAAATGGAAAGGAAACAAACATTCCTTACAGAAGAATTCCAAATAATATATGAAGATCTATTTTCTTCCAGGAGGTGGAACTGAATCCTCTCTCTCTCATTCAAATGTGGACTGAATGTAGAGACTCCCCTCCAAAGAGTAGGGTGTCAAAAGGGGAAAATAGTAACTTCAGTGTGAAAGAAACAGGCAGACACCACTATAACCAAATGATCTGTAACATTCTTCATCAAAATCAATACTCCAAGTCTAATGATGAGCAAAACATTATAAAATCCATACTGTATTATAGTCTATAAAATACCTACACAGTATTCTTCAAAATTGTCAAGGCCATAAAAAACAAACAAACAAACAAACAAACAAACAAAAAAACAAAACAAAAAAAAAAAACCAAGGAAAGGCTGAAAAACAGTCACAGACTAAGGAGATGGAACACTAAATCCAATGGGAGATCTTAGTTTGAATCCAAAAGTAGGGGGAAAAACATTAGTGGAAAAACTGGTGAAATTCAAATAAAGAATTTTGTTAGTAGTAATATACCAAAGTTAACGTTTTAGTTCTGAAAAAATGTACCATAGTAATGTAAGATGTAATTATTAGGGAAAGCTGGGTGAAGGGTGTACCAGAACTCACTGTACCACCTTTACAATGTTGTCTGTAAATCTAAAATTATTCCAAAATTAAGAAGTTCATTAATTGCCAAATGTAATGTGACCCCAGAATCAGACAACATATAAGAGTTTTCATATTCCTTTGATTCTGAAAGCAATTATCTATATATATAAAAGCCTAATATGCAAAGTGTCCCCTCGGGAGTTCGACCAACTGGGAGTTTGATCACTCGCTATGACATGTGCTGACCACCAGGGGGTGGCGTGGAATGAAGCAAGGCCCTGGCCAGCAGCCGGCAGCCACTGGGGACCCTACCCGTGCACAGATATCGTGCACTGAGCCTCTAGTTGTAGAATAAACTTAAAATTGACTTTATTTTTATTTCAACCTGTTATTTACTATTTGCTCCTTAATGTTTTTATTCCACAGAATCCCATAACTTGTTTTACACTAAAATGGATGTACTCAACAGTAATAAAAAATAAAAGAACATTTGAAAGAACAATTGGTTATATACTAAAATTTTTTGCTTATAATTTCTGATGATTTCTTATTTAAAATTACACTCTTCATTGGTAATAATAGATAACACTTTATCATCTTCCCCCAAAAATGTTTACGTGAAGCTCCAGTGTAGCACAAATTGTACTGTATTGTGAATTTTTAAATAAATTCCTCCCCCCTGCCAGTGAATGAATTCTTTAAGGACACTGAGAGATGTTTTCACATTTATCTGTTTTTCCTCTCCCCATACTGAACACAATGTCTGACACGAAAAGTAATTTTGAATAAGTAAATCCTGCTAAGCATATTCATTTTTAAATATGTTTTTATTGAATTTAGAGAAAGAGGAAGGGAGAGGAATAGAGAGATAGAAACTCTGATCTACTGCCCCCTACCAGGCATGTGCTCTAACAGGGAATTGAACCAGTGACATCCTGGTTCATGGGTTAAAGATCAGCCACTGAGCCACACTGGCTGGGTGCATATTATTCTCTTTTTTTTTTTTTGCCCCCTACAAAGGCAGTTTCATAGAAATATATTTGCATCATACAGTGCTGAGCATATCCTGATCTCAGATATATAAATGTATAATAGCTCCACAAATTGCTGAAAGACATATTTTTGACAGTTATTTTTCAAGCAGTGTACTGTACAAACACAATCAAGGTAACCTGTGTGACTCTGTCAGGAAATAGGAGGACACAAGTAGGAGACCAAGAAACAGGGTAAAAGTCAACTAAATTACATTTCTCTGTGACATGAGTTGACTTTGGAAATAGTTCCTATTGATTTAATAAGTGGAAAAGAAACAGTTGGACAATGGTCATTCTTAAGACACATTCCCCTTTGACTCCACTCATCTTTATCTGCTCCTCTGGCATTACTTGCATGGGCCCAATTGTTTTCATAATGATTTTAATTAAAACAGCAGTGACCATTCTAACAAGATACAATAGCAATTGTTTATGGTGTTGATAAGTACAAAAAATTAACAATTGAGTTTAATCCTTTCAGATCAACCAGGAAAGAGGGTCAAACATATTTAGAGAATTATTCTCTGAGTTTGTGGGATAATGAGGTTGCTAAGAGGAAGGCACAGTAAGGGAAAGGCCAAATACAAGCATGCTGGTTAGTATAATTTGGATACCTATGCAGATCTCATAATTCAAATTAGTGGTGGAGGTCAGAGGTGTAGTAGCATCAGAGGACAAAAATTGAAACAGAGAGCAAAGCAGAGGTGAGGCCAAGAGGGCAGAAAGGCAGTGAGCGATTTGGGATTGCACTCAGAAGGTCTACAATAATGAACCTTCTTGGGTCCACATGACACTCTGGATCACTCCACTCTCATCTGGTGTATGTGCCCTTCTTCCCTACAGGCTTCTCCCAGAATCCCAGATTCTTCATTTTCAGTCTGCAGAGATTTCTCTTCCTACTCTTACTTAAGTCAACTTGAATTCAGCAAAGTCTCTGGTACCACTGATAATTTTGAATACTGTTAAGCATATTACTCTGTACTCTTCAACATTAGAGAGATTTTTTTCTTTTTTTGTGTGTGTTTATGTAAATATTTATAGCAATCTTATTTATAATTGCTAAAAACTGGCAATAATCCCAATATTTATTAACTGGTGAGCAGATAAACTGTGCTACATCCTTTAACAGAGTCCTGCTTGGTGTGAAAAATGGAACAGACTACTGATCCATGCAAAAAAACCCAAAAACGGATAAATCTAAAAAATCTTCTTTCAAGCCAGAGAATCAAGCATACCCATTGTGAGATTCATTCCATTTATATGAAATCATTTTTTAAATTTTGTTAATTTATTTTGTTCATCAGATTATACATACCAGTGAGATTATATGGGACTTGTCTTTCTCTGACAATACACCATTGGCTTATTTCACTTAACATAATATTCTCCACATCCATGTATGCACTCACAAATGTTAAGATTCCCTTCTTCTCCGAGGTTTGCAGCGGGTGCTGGGACTCAGAGAGGCAGAGCCCCTGGGGACAGGACTGAGAGCCGCCAGAACTGCTCTCTCCGGCCCACCCTGTTGATCCTGTGCGACCCGCCCCGCCCAAGCCCTGCACACAGGCATTTACCGGAGAGCCTCAGGCAAAGGCTAGATTAGCACCTCCCTAGAGGACAGAAGTTCTCTCACTGCAGACACAGCTGATTCTCATAGCCACTTGGCCTGGAGGTCAAACCCTCCCTGGTATTAGCTACAACAATCAAGGTTTAACTACAAGACTGCGCACAAAGACCACTAGGGGGTGCACCAAGGAAGCATAACAAAATGCGGAGACAAAGAAACAGGACAAAATTGTCAATGGAAGATATAGAGTTCAGAACCACACTTTTAAGGTCTCTCAAGAACTGTTTAGAAGCCGCCGATAAACTTAATGAGATCTACAAGAAAACTAATGAGACCCTCGATGTTATATTGGGGAACCAACTAGAAATTAAGCATACACGGACTGAAATAAAGAATATTATACAGACTTCCGACAGCAGACCAGAGGAGCACAAGAATCAAGTCAATGATTTGAAATGCGAGGAAGCAAAAAACACCCAACCGGAAAAGCAAAATGAAAAAAGAATCCAAAAATGCGAGGATAGTGTAAGGAGCCTCTGGGACAGCTTCAAGCATACCAACATCAGAATTATAGGGGTGCCAGAAGATGAGAGAGAGCAAGATATTGAAAACCTATTTGAAGAAATAATGACAGAAAACTTCCCCACCTGGTGAAAGAAATAGACTTACAGGTCCAGGAAGCGCAGAGAACCCCAAACAAAAGGAATCCAAAGAGGACCACACCAAGACACATCATAATTAAAATGCCAAGAGCAAAAGACAAAGAGAGAATCTTAAAAGCAGCAAGAGAAAGAAACTCAGTTACATACAAGGGAATACCCATACGACTGTCAGCTGATTTCTCAACAGAAACTTTGCAGGCCAGAAGGGAGTGGCAAGAAATATTCAAAGTGATGAATACCAAGAACCTACAACCAAGATTACTTTATCCAGCAAAGCTATCATTCAGAATTGAAGGTCAGATAAAGAGCTTCACAGATAAGGAAAAGCTAAAGGAGTTCATCACCACCAAACCAGGATTATATGAAATGCTGAAAGGTATCCTTTAAGAAGAGGAAGAGGAAGAAAAAGGTAAAGATACAAATTATGAACAACAAATATGCATCTATCAACAAGTGAATCTAAGAATCAAGTGAATAAATAATCTGATGAACAGAATGAACTGGTGATTATAATAGAATCAGGGACATAGAAAGGGAATGGACTGACTATTCTTGTGGGGGAAAGGGGTGTGGGAGATGTGGGAAGAGACTGGACAAAAATCGTGCACCTATGGATGAGGGCAGTGGGTGGGGAGTGAGGGCGGAGGGTGGGGCGGGAACTGGGAGGAGGGGAGTTATGGGGGGGAAAAAAAGAGGAACAAATGTAATAATCTGAACAATAAAGATTTAATTAAAAAAAAAGATTCCCTTCTTTTTTATGGGTACATAATAATCCATTGTGTAAATGTACCACAGATTTTTTATTAACTCCTCTACTTATAGACACTTGGGATACTTCCAAATCTTGGCTATTGTAAATAATGCAATAATGCTGCTATGAACACAGAGGTGCATATATTGTTTAGAATTAGTGATTTGGGTTTCTTCATATATATTCCCAGAAGTGGAATTGCTGGACATAAGGTAGTTCCATTTTTAATTTTTTGAGGTAACTCCATACTGCTTTCCACAGAGGCTGCACCAATCTGCATTCCCACCTCCATTGCACAAGCTCCCTTTTCTTCACATCCTCACCAGCACATGTTGTTTGTCAATTTATTGTTGATAGCCATTCTGAAAGGTGAGAGATGATAGCTTATTGTGCTTTTTTAAAAAATATATTTTTATTGATTTTAGAGATGAAGGAGAGGGAGAGAGATAGAAACATCAATGATGAGAGAGAATCATTGATCTGCTGCCTCCTGCACACCCCCTACTGGGGACCGAACCTGCAACCTGGGCATATACCCTGACCAGGAATTGAACCATGATCTCCTGGTTCATAGGTTTATGCTCAACCACTGAGACACACCGGCTGGGCAGCTTATTGTGCTTTTAATTAACATTTCTCTAATGATTAGTGACATTGAGCCATTTGTATATCCTCTTTGGAGAAATGTCTATTCAAGTCTATTGTCCATTTTTTAATTGGATTGTTTGTTTTTTATAAGGTCTTTAAACGTTTTGGATATTAACCCTTTATATGGTGAGTCATTGGCAAATATGTTCCCCCATTCAGTGTGTTGTCTTTTAATTTTGTTGATGGTTTCCTTTGTTGTGCAGAGATTTTTATTTTGATGTATTATTTGTTTATTTTTATTTTGATTTTCTTGCCCAAGGAGATCTATCAGAAAAATATTACTTTATGAAATGTCCAATATTTTATTGCTTATGATTTCTTCTAGGATTTTTATTGTTTTGAGTATTACATTTAAGCCTTAATCCATTTTGAGATTATCCTTGTGTATGGTGCAAGAAGGTAGTCTAGCTTCATTTTGTTGGCATGTGCCTGTCCACCTTTCCCAACACCATTTATTGAATACCTGGTAGACTATCTTTACCCCATTGTCTGTTCTTACCTTCTTAATCAAATATTATTTGAACAGGAAGGCATGGCTTTATTTCTGGGCTCTCTATTCTGTTCCATTGACCTATATGTCTGTTTTTTATGCCAGCACCATGCTGTTTTGCCTACTGTGGCCTTTGTTCTTCTTTCTCAAGATTGCTGTTGCTACTATAGGTCTTTTGTGGTTCCATATAAACTTTTGGAATATGTTTTCTAGTTCTGTAAAATACACCATTGGTTTCTTGATAGAAATTTCATTGAATCTATAGATTGTTCTGGGTAGTATAGGCATTTTAATGATGTTAATTCTTCTTATCCATGAACAGGGTATATGCTTCCACTTATTTGTATCTTCTTCAATTTCTTTCCTCAGTGTCTTATAATTTTCTGAGTACAGGTCTTTAACATCTTTGATTAAATTTATTCCTAAGTATTTTATTTGTTTTGATGCTATTGTAAATGGGATTGTTTCCAGATCTTAAAGAAAACACTCGTAGCTTTTCCCATTGACTGTGATGTTGGCTGTGAATTTGTAGAGCTACACAACTCAGTCTGTCCTAGCTTCTGCCAGGAGGAGACAGAGCAGGACAGAGCTTCCAGATGTCATGAGGATGGGGCTAGTGGATCTCCCGTGAGGTTGAGGTACTAGTTATGCTTGGGGTACAGCTGCCATCCCACAGCCGCACAATTCAGTCTGTCCCAAATTCTGCCCAGACCTCAGCAGAGCCACCAGGAGTCTGGACAGTGGGGTCTCCAGGAGCCCAGAGAGTAAGGCTAATGGTTCTCTTGTGAGGCAGAGGCCCCAGTCCAGTTCACAGGAGTGTGGGGGGAATGGCCCCTGCCCCAAAGCCACACAACTCAGGCAATGACACCCCCTAAGCCTGCCCAGACCTCTACACCCTAGCACAGGCAGCCAACTGAGCAGAGTACAAGCTTCGCAGGTTGGGACAACAGGGAAACCAGAGAGTGGGGCTACTGCATTTCCCCAAGCTGATGCCATATGGAGGGGTGTGCTCCACTCAAGAAAGATGGCATTATGGTGTGGGAGAATGACTAAGCACAGGGGTCTCAGTGTCCCTCAGCTCTCTCACCAGAGTTCACAAATCACAGTCTCTCCTTGCATGACTCTAGTCTGCTCTGCCTTCACTCCACAGGAACCCAGTGTGAGTGGCTGCAAATGAGATTTTGTATGTTGGCCTTTTAAGAGGATGCCTATCTCTCTAGCAGACCCCTGTCTCTCTCTGGCAAACAGAATCCCGCCCCCCCGCCCTGATTTTTACAGCCACATGTTATGTGGGCACCTCTTTCAGGCTCTTTAGGCTGGGGATCCCAGCGTAGGCTTGAAACTCCATGCTCCTAAGGAGAGCAGAGCCAACCTTTTTCAGGTCTCCATCCTTCCTACCTGTCTCTATGTGCCTTCCATAGATCCTTGGTTATAAAACTCCTCTTCAGCTAGTTTTTATCTGGTCATTCAGATTGATTGCTCTGTATTTTAAGTGTAATTCCAGTTTGGTTCTAGGAGGAGGTGAGTGTAACATCTATCTACTCTGCTACCATCTTCATTTTCATCCCCTCCCCTAACTCAGAGTCAGTCCAAGTTTGAGGAAACATATAAGATTCTCTCAGTAGTATGTGGGAGCCCTTTGAGGCACTGCCTTAGGGGGAGGAAAATGTGGAGATCCTTCTTATGCTTAGTCATATATTATTTAGAAGCTTGTCCACTCCCAAATTGCCTAGACCCCATCTTGGAGTGTAGTTTCAGCAATCTTCAAAGGGTGACTCAAATTGTTGTTGTTGACAATTGATGTCTAGTGACCACTGAATGCGGATCAGCCAATGCAGTCATTAGCAGTGACTCATAGCAGCACGCTCAGCCCTGGAGCACACATATTGTGGTTAGTATGTAACCCAAGAGTCACTTCAAACACTTTCTCTTGAAACTGGTCATTGATGCTCAGAACCTCTAAGTTTTTTTTTTAACTGATTTTAGAGAGAAGAAGGGAGAGAGAGAAACATCTATCAGTTGCCTCTCACATGTGTCTTGACTGGGGATCGAACCCGCAACCCGGGTATTTGCCCTGACTGGGAATCTAACCTGCCACTTTTTGGTGGATGGGTGATGCTCCAACCAACTTAGCCACTCAGGCCAGAATTGGAACTTCTAACTTCCGAATATGACACTCAGCCTCACACTCAGATCAATCCTTGTTGATATTTGCTTCAATCCCCATTATCTCTTTCTAGACCCAAGGAGCTAGTTTCCACATGGGTAATAAAGATTCAGCAAGTTTATCAAATACCCAGACAGGCCTACACTGGACAGTCTTCCAAGGCCAGGAACATCTGCTCATAAGCCTCATCCCACACTCCCTGAGGCCCTGGAAACTTGCTGTCTTTGGGATTTCTCCACCTTATTAAAAGCCTTTATAAGAAATCCTGCTATGAATAGTTGTGTGGTTTATCCACCTGAAAATATTTGCCTGCAACTATCTTATAAAATTCTCTAAGATATTTTAAAATCCTTTATAACTGATGGGTTGAGGTCAGTTCATGCAAATGGGTATCACTTGTCCTGTGGTCCTTCTCTTATTGGAAGTACTCAGGGTTCCAGATGAAACCCTGCATGAAGGTGTTGTGAGATTAGTAATCTAAGAATACTCTTCTGAAATCTGTAGAAACCTCTAAGGCATTTTGAGTTTCCTGCAATTGGTGGCTTGAGGTCATTGTTAATAGTGGGTATAATGTCAGGGTCAACCCTCTCTCCAGGCTGTAGACCCTCCGTGTCCACTGTATTAACAAATATAGGAAAAATGACAGATGTCCAAGGACAAATTTAAACTCTTATCACTGGGGGGCCAGACATGAAGAGAACCTTCCTTCTATTCTTCTGGTACCACTGAAAATAATTGCCTTATCTAAATAAATAAATGCTGCTCTATATTTTACATCCTCATTAACCTTCTTTGCCTTAAGGCCTCCTTGTAAATTGTTAAAACCCAGCAGGGAAATGAAAGTAATTTATGTCTTTGTTCTCATCAGCCAAGGGCACTCCTCAAATCCTCTACTTACTACTGTCTTTTAACTCCTTAGCCACCATTCCACCTAACTGAACCCTTAGTAATAGTTCAGGGTCTCCTGAATTAAATCTAAAACATGGCAATTGACTTTAGCACATTTCAGAGTAGGACGTCTTTACTTTTTAAGATTCCTTCTGGACCATGAAAATGAAAGGTCAGATATTATTAAGTTCCGTAGGATTTAGATAGGATGCTCTTAGTCAGCCCTTCAGTGTGCCCTTGCACATTCTTGATTTCAGACAATAGGCTCCTCTTGGACTTCTCTGAAAAAGGTTAGTATCATTCTTTTTTGCCTTGCATCGCACTGTCTGAAGACAACTTACATGGTATCTCTGGAATGCCCTCCATTTTTCTTTCCAGTGTTCACTGAGATGTTCTTAAAATAAATCTTTCAGATTCTGTTTGCAAGGGAGGGTTTTATACATATATCCTAAGAGAAAAGTGACAGTGTGCCTTTGTGCAATCTTTGTCTTTATATAGCATGTGTACATGGAAGGCAAATAAAAAGACCCCTTAGGTATTCATGTCTGTTTCTGCTCACCATCCTACACTAACGAGCACTTTAGAAAGGTCCCTAGAGACAAACCCATCTAGAAACCTCTGAGTCTTCTCACTTATAACCCTCTCTAGCCTAGGAACTTCTCATTGTGCCTTCCTTCTTTCTAGCCTTGGAGCAGAGGCTATTGTGGCTTTAACACTTGTCAGTCATGCACATTGCTCTATGCTCTAAGCTCCTGCTCCTCCCAGCCAGGGAAGCACGCTCAGCCCATATGCAGGGAAGGTCAAAAGCGATGAAAGTGAATGCGCCTGGCCGAAAACTTCAATCACTCATAAGTGGAAGTTGGTGGGTAAATGTCCAAGCTTCCCTACCCTCAGATGAGATAACTCTGAGCCACGATCTACCCAGCTTCCAGTTGTCTCCACTGAATAAAGTCCCATTTCTCCACAGGTTGACCTGCTTACTGATACATTGGGGCCTTGATTTACGAGTGTCCGGACTAACGAGTTTTTTGAGATACCAGCTGTCTCTCGGCTGATTTTTTGCATTGAGTTGATAGAGTAATTTGATTTAACGAGATCCTTAACGAGCTCCTTAACGAGCTCCTTAACGAGCTTGGTCTCAGAACGAATTAAACTCGTAAGTCAAGGCTCCACTGTACACACTATATTGGCTGCCTTCCCTTTGATATCACACTCACCCCTTCCCTAGCAGTGTTTACTGGCATTACCTCAAAAGCAAAAAAACAAACAAAAACCCTCCTCATACTCAAATGTCTGTTTCAGGGTCTTTTTTCAGAGGTCCCAACCTGAGACAGCAACTGAGAAAATGAAAGCTGTCTCACTCAGATTTGACATCCCCTGGCTCCTGTGTCTGTGTCTACTCCATGTGCTATCGTCCTCCTTATCATCGGCACGCTCCCTTAGAAACAACCACACAGACACAGTTTGGGTGGGTTTGGGTCCTTAAGCCAAGTTGGCCCACCCTGTCTTACCTCCACCTTGGACAGTGGCTCAGCTCTGTCATCAATTCCCAGGAACACACTGGTCACTTGTGGCACACTGTCTAGTACCTTGAGTTCCAGCTCTCTCTATTTTCACAGCTACCCTATCCGTCTGATCCTATGGTAAGAATAAAATGCTGGCGGGCTGCTTGGCAGAAACCTATGGTGGTGGGGCTCAGAGAAAACTCAGTTTCCTTCTAGTTCCCCATTTTCTTTTAGTAAGGCAGGCTTTTAAGATATTTGCGTTGTTTCTTTTGGTGAACAAGGTGAAGGGATTAAGAAGTGAAAATTGGTAGTTATAAAATATTCACAGGGATGGAAAGGACAGAATAGGGAATATAGTCAATAATATTGTGATAACCAAGTATGGTGCCAGGTGGGTACCTGCCATATTGGGGATCATTCTGTATAGTATACTATTGTCTTACCACTATGGTGTACATCTAAAACTATTTATTACAAAAATATTATGGAATATAAACTAAAATTGAAAAAAATTTTTAAAAAAAGATACATTCTTTTTTTCATGAGACTAGACTAGGTGAATCCCTGTTTGGGGGTTACTTAGATTCCATTAGTTCAACTGTAGATTCCTAAAGGGCTTTGTGCTAATTGAATAATGATCTCTACTCCCCCTGACCCCCAAAATATGTACGCATACTAATACCCAGATCTTGTAAACATGTTTTGGTACATGGCAAAAAGGGAACGAAAGTAACAGATGGAATTAAGCTTACTAAATATATGGAGATTATCTAGGATCATCCAGGTGATCCTAGTGTCATCACAAGAGTCCTTAAATGTGGAAAAAAGGAGGTCAGAGTGATGCAATGTGAAAATTCAACACTTTGTTGCTGGCTTCGAAGAGGGAGAGGAGAGCTACCAGGAGCTAAGACATGTGGGAAGCCTGAGGCTGTAAAGGCTGTGGAAAAGGATTTTCCCTCAGAGTTTTCAGAAAGGAATGCAGTCCTCCTGACACCTTGACTTTAGCCCCGTGAAACCCACTTCTCACTTCCGAACTACAAACCTGCAATCTGTGTTGTGTTAGACATGCAGTCTGTGGTAATTTGTTGCAGAAGCCATAGCCAAGGAATACAGGCGTGTTAAGGGGTTTTCCCTGGCGGCTATCTTAAAGCTCGGAAGTGTCCATTGCAGCTCCTTTCTGACTTGCTGGCTTCACATTGGTGCTGGCCGCTAGGACGTGGCTAGCATTGCCACTCTACGTCCTTCTAAGATGTGCTCTTCTTTGCTCTTTCTGTGTATACTTGGTTTCTTTCTCTGCCCACTTATTTAAACACTTTTAAAAACAGGAAAAAGTGGAAATAGTTTGGTCATATGCTGATAGCTACAGCCCCTCCATGTGGAACTAAGGGTTACAATTTAGAACAGCTCTAGATTCTACCTGGTCCAAGCAGCACTGGATGCATTTCCTGAATTAAACTATCCTTTGGCTGATCCTTTTTTTGCAAAGGTCTTCAGCCTCAGTGTACCTACATTGGCTAAATACCCCCTTTTCCCACGCTTCGGGTGAGAAAAGATTTCCTAATTCCCCAAAACCACTTGCTTGAAGTGTCCTGATATCCAAGTCTGTGGAACTATCAGATATTCCACCAACCTGGACACATAAGTCCTATCCTCAATACATGTCTTTCCCCTGGTTCTGTAATAACAGCACAACCTAGTGATGAAGTCCAGTCTCTGGGCTCATTGGAAAGAGCCCTAATTCTGAATGGGGTTCTTTTCAGAATGTGTTAGGTCAGCTATGATTGAGTTGCTCCTCTGGGAATGGAGCCATTTTTTTTGTCAAAGGGCTCTATCAGGAAATGGGTGTGATGAGGGATCAGGGATAACATTTAAAGTTAACATTCCAAACCCTTCCCACCCACACACACTTTTCATTTCAGGGTAAGAGGAGGCAAAATTTTACCTTTCCCCTTTAGAGTGCTTTGGTTACACCTGAGAATTAAACTGATAAGTAGGTTGATAGGAGAAAAGCATACAAATATATACAAGTGTTACATGACACAGAAACCTTTACAAAGAATAAAGACACCCCACCACCACCACCACCACCAAAATGGCAAACCTGCATGCTTTTATAAGTAGATTGAGAAAAGAAAGGGAATGCAGTAAAGTAACTAAATCATATGGGGAGGATAAAAGAAGAAAGTAATTGTCTTAACAAGGTCTGTTTGTATAGAATTCTCTTGGTCTTGATTCCTCGTTCTTGATAAAAATGTTACTTTCCTTCTGTTACAGGAAGGGCATCCTTTACATGGGAGTTTTTTAATCTCCTGTTTTCAAGAAGAGGGAAGACTAGAATGTTCTTCTAGCTTCCGCTGGGTTTTAAATGCCTTAAATTCAAAATAATCTTTATGCCAAAGTGGCATATTTTCTGGTGGTATACTCTGCCTTCCTTCAAGGGCCTTACTTTAGGGTCTCTAGCATAGGTTACTTCATACAAAATCCATCCAGCTCCAAACTAAACATGACTTCAAGGTTGTGATCTGGTCTTGATGAAGTCTCCCATTGCCTCTGAGTCCTGACCACAGCGTCTTACCTAGTGGGGTGTCCACTCTATGTCCTCATGCACCCCTCTTCTATCAGTCCTGTGCCCATGGCTTTTGCTTATATGGTTCTTCGGTTAATCCCTTCCCACCCCACCTTCCCTCTGAGATTCCACAGTCTGTTCCATGCTTCTATGTCTCTGGATCTATTTTGTTCATCAGTTTATTTTACTCAGTAGATTCCACATATGAGTGAGATCATGTGATACTTGTCTTGAGAAAATATAGCAGTTTTCATTGTGCAGGCACAGTGAGGAGCCTATTAAAAGTTTTATTATTTCAAATTTTTTTTCTGTCCTGGATATTATAACAAGGGCACTAGTATCGACTGAACAAAAACAAGATAAACTGGCTGATGTATACCTTCGTGGACTCAGACAGCGAGCAGAGGCTGGGAGGAGCCCACTCCCTGTTGCTGAGCTAGAAAAACTGGGTGAGTGCAGGGGAGGGTGCCATTTTCCCATCCTTTTCAAAGAGGATATTGATCATATCCTCTTCCTTCAGGTCATAATGGGACGGGCTGTTTTAGGAAACGGGGCTCCTCCTTAATGAAGCTCAGGATACAATTCCACAGCCATGAACACACGCCTGGCCCCTTCCTGCCCATCCCAGGCTTCAGGGCTGCTCCCAGGTTTTCGGGGGATCTCGCCAGAAGCCCTCGGATCCTGCGAATAAACAAAACGTGCCTGTTCTTCTGTTTGTTGAAAGGGTTAAGTCCATTTTTATTATTGTTATTCCGTAGAAGATAAACATTCTGCCTCCAATGTGTATGTCGTTGAATCCACACCCCGCACTATTGCTAGAAAAATTGTCCCAAGTACCTGTTGGTTGTGTCTTCCTTGGAAAAATGTCTACTCCATTCCTCTGCCCATATTTTTAAATCAGATTGGGTTTTTATTATTGAATTATGTTAGTTTTTTATATTTTTTGGATTTCAATCCGTTATTAGGTCTATGACCTGCAAGTATTTTCTCCCATGCCATAGGCTGCCTCTTTGTCCTGTTGATTGTTTCTTTCATTGTGCAGAAGCTCTTTAGGTTGATTTAGTTGCTTATTTGTTTGTGCTTTTGGTGTCATTTCCAAAAACCATTGCTTTGGAGCTTTTCCCTTATGTTTTCTTCTAGGAGTTTTATGGTTTTAGATCTTATGTTTAAGTGTTTGATCCATTTTAAGCTTTATGAGTGGTCTGTGATAGGGATCCACTTTTATTCTCTACTTGTGCTTACTCAGTTTTCCCTGCACCATTTATTAAAGAGACTATATTTTCCCCCATTGAGTTTTCTTGGCTCCTTTGTCAAATATTAGTTGACCATAGATGTGAGGGTTTATTTCTGGGATTTCAATTCTTTTCCATTGGTCTGTGTGTCTATTCTTATGCCAGGGCCAAACAAAATGCACATGTTGTGATATCGTGCATCACATGGCTCAGCGGTTATGCTGCGCCAGAACTTAGTTTAACACCAACCTGGATGGGTTGTTGCTGGAATAAATGAGTCCTGAGTGGACAGGTGTAGTTCATGGTCAGTGCAGCTTTCCAGCTCCACTCTAGCTTCACAACAACGCCATGACACCCGTCTTTAAGTTACTGATAACCTAGAGTTCAATTGGACTCCTGGTGTATTCTCATTTCTCTGGAAGTCCCTGTGGTAAGAAGTTGCATTGTCTGGTATTCTGACAAATGCTAAGTATTCTACTGAGGCTCAAAAATAAGTAACAATGACATCATCACCATGTTTTTTTCATTACTGATACTCATATGGAAGCTATTCTTCGTGTCTTAAGTAATCCCCATGTAATAAAAACAAGGCACAATGTAGTTAAAAAACATTTGTTTTGCTTCTGGGGAATCTGTAATGTGGGGAAGTGAAGGATAATAAGAGTGCCTTATGTAAGGTTTCCTTGTTTGTTTGTTTTCTTTTTTGTTCTTTCTTCTTTTATTACAAGTATAGAACAACTAGCCTTTTCATCTATCTTTCTGTATTATTTGCCTATTAATTAAATTTTATGCATCTAGCAGGGATCATAGCCATTTGCATAATCTTCCGATAGAGGATAGTACCTGTCCAGAGAAATGAGAATATACCAGGAGTCCAAATGAACTCTAGGTTATCAGTAACTTAAAGATGGGGTGTCACAGCATTGTTGTGAAGCTAGAGTAGAGTTGGGAAGCCACACCATTTGCACTGACCATGAACTACACCTGGCTGATAGATGCATCACGCCAATCACTTGGCCACCTTCTCCCCTTGTCTTCATCTTGTCTTCTGTGTATATATCTGTCTGTGTCCAAATTTCCTCCTTTATACAGGAACTAGTCACATCAAATTGGACCCTCTCTAAGGATCTAATTTTCCCTGTAAAGTTCTTATTTCCAACTAAAGTGAGATACTGGAGATGAGGATTCTAACATACCGTATGGGGGACAAAATTCAACCCACATCACTGTCCTCTCTAGGATCACATGCTCAGGAATATTCATGGACAGAACTCCAGGGCTGCTTCATTTTGGCCACTGCAGGGGACAGATTGAGGAGTACCAGGCTCATTCCCACTCACTGTTTGGTCAGTCTCTTCAGCTTCACCTGGGCACCTGAAACACCAAGTGAGGAAGGGAGTCCTTGATTCACAAAACACAAAAGGCGAGTGAAATTGGCAGTGATCACCAAGAGAGGCACCGCCCAACCCACAGCGTCATTAGCCAGGTGCTCGTTGCCCCTCTGTCCACACCACGTGGAAACCCTTCACAGGAAGTTCTAAGGGAGACCCATTCTGTCTCATTCATGACCTCCTCGTCTGTAAAATTCAGGAAGCGAGTGGTTGATTCCAGATGAATCACTATGAAACTATTTCCCAAGGTCCCAAAAGGTAGTTGAGGCAGAGACAGAATTAGTAACCTGCAATCCTCCTTTCCCTACACTTCACTGCTATTTGGTCACAAAAGGTATGTATCATCCAAGAAAGTCAATGGAAGTATCTATTAGTTACATGAGTTGCATGTGCATGTGTGTATATGTGCTTATGTGCACACACATGGGTGTGCATGTATGTGCAGTTCCTTCCTGCTTGCATCTGAGATTCTTTGGTTTCCTTGATGCCTCACAGACTCTGCCCTCCTGGCTTCCTCCTGAGTAGCTGTTCTTGCCATTCCCTCACAGGTGTCCTACCATGGATCCCACTGCCTAACTGAAGGTGGAGACAAGCCTCACATCTGATCATAACCCCTAGTTATGATCAACCATATCCCTGGATTTTATGACTCCACTCTGCCAAGTTACATGAGATGGCACACATGTGGAACATAGTAAGTGTTTGATAAAAGTCAGCTCTTGTTCAATGGTGATGAAGATGTAATGGGCCTGATTTCCAGATGCTCCTGGGACAGGAAGAAGGGGCAGGAGGAAACTAAAGAAAGAAAGAACTGGAAAAATGAAAGGGTTCCCATATGGGAAGAGAAGACTGATTTCCTCAGATTTCTTTTAATCAACAAGCTCAGTGAAAATTTATGCTTTCCTCCTTTGATGAAGCCTGTGTATGGGTATGGTGCACATGAGATGCAGGCTGCCACCATGGATGTATGGACCCTTGTGTGATCCACTGTCACATTAAGCACCTACTCATCACCTTGCCCTGTGCTGAGAGGCTCAGCCCAGGTCAGGCCTATGTGACCATACCCTTGGTCACATTGTGACTGATGTCTGTAATGCCTGTAAGGCCAAAACTTTCTCCCCTGGTCCTCAGCCCAGTGTCCAGGGCCTTGGCTGCAGCAATAATTCTGGAGGCAGACTTGTGTTTGTATTACATTTTTATTTATCTACAATTCTCTCTAATGATTCCTACATCATTCCCTTCTCGTCAACAATGTCCTCAGAGAGGGAGTTAGAGGCAGATCTGCTGTCTAACTCCCATACCTGGGTTCTTACACCCTGTGCCCCTTCCCACCCAAGAACCTCTCTCTGTGCTGCTTTGCCCAGGCTTGCCCGGGTTTATGAAACTGTTTTTCTAGTTGAATTATTAAGAACACCATTTGAAATTATATGATCTCACCAGCCTTCTAACATCTTAAGTTAGGGCCCCTCTGGCATCTAGTTCTGTTCAGGTCTCAGAGCCCCAGCTCAGATTAAAAATGAAATCTACCAGAAGCTCCTGGTGGTACTGGGATTGATGTCATCTTCCAGACCTGTAGGTATGTGTTAGGAGAGATCACTGGGCCCCATGCATCATCTGTGTCCTCCCAGAATTAGGTCAATGCGGCTCCACCTTCCAGGTGAGGGTAGAATGGAAGAAAGAGAGAACCAGGAGGAGAAGGACCGCAGGAAGGGCAGGAGGAAACTAAAGAAAGAAAGAACTGGAAAATAAAAAGGTTCCCATATGGGAAGAGAAGACTGGGAGAAGCCTGGGTGTGCTGGAGCAAGGAAAGTACCTTTATATTGCCTGCGTATCTTAGTTGTCAGAAGTCCAGCCAGTGCTGCTGTTGGCATAGGTAGCCTGATATTAATAAAGTAAGGGAGCAACGGGAATTAGATATTATGAAGCCCCACAAATGGGGAAGCTGAATCCAAGATTGGGCTTGCTTTCCTAAGAGTTACAGTGTCACACATTCCCCAGAGCATCCTCTGCCTTCAGGACCAAATCCCCCCACAAAGCATCAGGAAGGGCCATGAGCAGGAAGGATCATTACTGGGGGAGGAATGAAAACTGCAGGAGAAATCCCTCTGCTGGCACATGCTCAGTGGAAGCCAGGATTGCACAGGGGGACGTGCGTCCTCTTTGAGGCATTGGCAGTGGGACCTGAGAAGGCAACAATAAAGGGGAGGAGCCTAGCCTGGGGAAAGAATCGGATTGGATAGGAAATGGATTGATTATGAAAAGGACCCATCAGAAGCCTGCAAAAGATTGGGAAGTTGATTGGCTAGTTTGAAGAAGCACCTGGTCTGTCCCAAACCTGCGATAATATAATCATCCTAACAGTGAGCTTTCTCTCTCTCTGTGGCTTGATGAGGCCTGTGGCTCATGTTTGCCGGTTCGCCTTCTCTCTCCATAGCAACCACGTGGCCCTAAGAACCACCTGGAGTCCAGCAGCTGTGGACTCCAGTGCAGCCTGGGCACAGTGCCAGCCAGAGCACAGCTGGGAAAACAGACTAAGCCAGATCAGGACAGAGAGATGGGCCAAACCAATGGCTCAAAATGTCTGGACACTGGCCCTATTTCAGAGCTTGATGAAGACAAGGCTGAAATTTTTCATGATGGAACATTGGGAACCTGGGGGCGTCCTTCTATTTCCATCCAAATAAATCTTACCAGCCACAACCTCCCGTATGTGGGTCTCTGCAATGCTTTTCTTGCAACTCCATGGCAGAGCACAATTTCCAACAGCAAGACTGCCTGTCGTTGAACTTCCAGGGGAGTTATTTTTTAAATGCAAGGGTGTCCTTATTCAAGGGGTGCCAGGTGCAGGGTCCATAGCTCCATCATGCACTGTCATGCAGGTGGACAGTCTTCTCTGCTCCATGTGTGAACTCTGACCTGGACTGGGAAAATTTTTGTAAAAGGTAGCCTCACAAACCAGACCGCATCTTGTATTTAAAAGGCAGTATTTTCTATTTCGGGGGAATTCGTAACAGGAAAAGTCTCTTTGTTCAAAATCCCCTGTATGGGCCTATTGGTGATCTGGTAAATAAAGAACATGCGGGGGTTTATTTTAGAAAGTCCACTTTCCATTATTCCATGAAGGTTTAGAAAAACGAGTGATCATGTTGCCATAAGAACAATACGTATTATCCTTCTGGAGAATGGGAGCTCTTTTGAAGGCTAAGGCTGCTGGCATCCAGCATTTTCTTTGAAAAATAAAGCTCTGGCCCTTCTGCGTGTGATTTCTGACGCTTATAAGTTGCCTGGTTTTAAAGGTTGTTCCTACCAGGAGACTTGGAGCTTTAGTTGAGGATTCTCAAAAGAAAGTGATCTCTATTTTATCCCCGTGCTTTGTGTTCGCAGTTCAGTCCTACAGGAGAAATGAGACCAAGTAAGTGTGCGGCTTCTCAAACGCAAGCCGAACAGAACCCCAGGACCAACTTCAGTCTCTGGACAAAGAGGAGAGAAAACAGCCCCTTGTTTACATTCGGAGGGTGGGTGAGGTGTTGTGTTTAAACAAAATCCCGAGGCTTCTCACCAACATCAAAGCCTTGTGTGGGGCCTTAAGAATCCTTCTTATCAATAAAGACACAGATCACATAGAGTAAAATTTGGAGCTGCCTCTATCTCAATCTTCATATTCATAATAGAAAATGTATCCTTCGCCAGTGCTTCCAACCCTGTAGAGTTTGTGGTGGTCAAGGAATGTGTTCTTATTTCTTAGGGAGTCCAAGTTATAGGTCCATGTCTGGCATTTCTTTGCAAATTGGCAGTATGTTTTCAGCACTCAGTCCTCACAGAATAAAGCTTTAGGTTTATAGGCCCATGAAGCTAGAGTGTTAGCTGATGATGAGGTGCCAGGGCTCAGCACATGGGAAAAGTGGGTGTAGCCCTTCTCTGAAAACCTCACGCAGACTGCTGTGGCCATTTCACCAATGCAAGGCCCCACTCTGTGCTGCCTTCCGGGTGAAAAACGTCTCTCCTTTAGCTATGCTAACAAACTCTGGCAAACAACGAACCCAAGGCTACAAAATGTAAACATAACTGACAAAGTATTCATTGGCATTTTTGCTGTTTCTGCTTTCCAGTAAAAGACACTATCTTACTTGTGTTGATTCTATAAGCCAGATACTTGAAAATCTAAGGCCTAGGAAAGGTAAATGGTAGTTCAGAGAGCTAAGAAAACAGGTACTTTGTTGCAATTGTGTTAGTATGGTTTTTCAGCAGCTGTTGAAGATATTGACCTGCTGTTATGTTAGTTTTTCAACAAAACAGAAATAAACTAAAGGAGCGCTAAAGAAAATTATTTTTTACTGCTTAAAACAAAAGTATAACTTGGCTTTAGAAAAAAAGCTACAAAGAAAATATATGAGTTTAAAGTTTCTCTTGACATTTACAGCAAATAAAACTGACAAACTGCTCACAATTCTGATTACAAGTGAGCATTGAAAGGGTCATTGTACTGTGTTCTCTTACCAGCTTGAAACAATCCAGTAGTAGAAAGATAACTACGAGAAACCAACATAACAGCAGGTCAGTATCTTCAACAGATGCTGAAAAACCATACTAACAAAATGCAACAGAAAGTACCTGTCTGTGATTAGCCACGCCTGGCTGTGACAATTCTAGGAGATGAACTAGGAGAGATGACCCGGGACATTGTATTCAAACACACCTGTCCATGTTGTCAGATGTGTTCTGTAGAATAAACTTCATTTGATAAATATCATATCCCATTTTAACTTATTTTACTAGGGTAAAGTTGAAAATGTCCCTGTTTGCTAGATAGAGTGGTTTCATGCTCATTATCTCATTTACATTTCATAATGTGATAAGGTGTCATTATCTCTGTTGTACAAATTAGTTATTGAGCTCAGAGATCACAAAACATGCCTAACATTATGCAACCTAATGTCAGTTATTTGTTGTGTTGCAGCTTTAGGTTTAAGTATAGATGCAACTAAAGCATTATAAATGTGCTTTTGTTAAAGTTGTGGTGAAGTTCTCCCCAGAGGCTATTATAAAATGAAAATTTGCTAATAAGTATCTAGCAGCTGTGAGCACTTATCTGGCACCGCGGGTCAAAGGATTCCCCAGGCAGGGCCTGGTTTTGTTTAAGGCTTTTCCTTTGGTTGTTTAAAAAGTCATAAGGAGAAAAGAGGGATTTGAAGATACTAAAACACATAGGCAGGCGTCATTAGCGTGAAGGGGCCCGTAAGGAAGAAAAAATGGTCTGGTTCAGGGAAAGAAGAGGAAAAAGGAAATTCTTCAATTATATCTTCACAAAAAATGACAATATGCACATTTCCTGAACATACACATACATACCCTAAAGCCCTCTGTTTAATAAATATTTCCCAACATACTGCAATGAGATTTCATAAAATGTGAGGATTTATCTCCAAGACCAGTCTATTAAGAAAGGCTAAAAGATACACAAGTAATAGTCTTATTCATCAGCCCACATCACTCAGAGAGGAGATTGCAATTCCCCTCGGCTTCTCTTTCCAGAGCCAACAGAGCCTGTGATCTGAACAGTCTTTGTTTAAACCTAATCCCCATGTCTATCCTGCCTCCATGAAAGGAACAGCTGGTCACCATCTGTACAATAAGACTTTTTCCTACTGGAAAATGTCATTGGATCACCTGTCAGCCTTCTTTTCTCAAGGCTTAATGACCCTGGCGCCTTTGACCTCCCACTAGGGTCCAATTTTCAAACCATGTAAAGCTCTACATTCAATTTACAGAGCAAGTAAATCCCGATGTCCGCAGAATATAGGAGCTGATCTCCAACCCTCCCTCAGTCCTGTCTGTGAACTGGGCTAGCAGTGGGACCACAAAAATGTCCAGTGCCTTGAGACTACATGTCTCTCCAGTGGCCCCAGGCAGAGCGATCGTTCAGGCAGCCACCCAGCATTCATCAAGTGTCTCAGGTTTAGAACCTGGAATGAAAGTGCTGGCTTTCTCATAAATTCTTCCCGAACACATTTCCTCCGATTAATCCCCCATCTTGAACTGCTTACAGGTGCTCTTGCCAAAAATCCCAGTTCTTCAAAGTCTGTTCCTTATTCATTTTTTTTTTTTTTAGACACATTGTAAAAGTTTGGAACTCTGGCATTCAGTAAATAACTAAGCTGTTTCTGGTGATGAAATAGCATATCCTAGCACATTTTAATATGCACCAGAATATATTCACATGTACTCAGTAGCCCACAAGTGCATTTTGTAAAGAGTTAAGGCAGGAATGATGTCCACCCACCTCCTGCAATTTACACCTTAGGAAATAATGTAGTCCCAATAGATGTCAAGGCAAAGGGTATATTTTGTATTGTTATATTGGAAATCAGTGAGCTAAACAGAGGATGCCTTAATCAATTAATCAGTAAGCCAAATTTTGGAGCCTTTATTACATTAGCGGTCTCAGAGGAGTTGTCTCTCAAAGTCTGAGCAAAGCAATATGGAGGAAGCTTTCCCTTTATACCCCATTGGTCTCTTTGTCCTCCAAATATGGGGTTTCTGGACCTTTTGTAGGCTTTACAAAGAGCCCTATGTAGATATTTTGCAGGAAGCTTGTAACCTGGGCACAGCGCAACTCAGTAGCCTTGAGCATAGTACACTTCAGATAACTGGAGGGGGCCTGGCATGGGAGTAGCCAGGGACAGCAGTGGAGCAGCTTGCAAGGTCAGAGAGCTAAGCTTATTTTCCCTATTATTCAAACAAGTGTGTTTACAGAAGCCAAGAATAGCAGGGTTAATTCACAGAACAAAGGACTATGTATGCTTAGTAGAAAATCCAAACAGCAGGTTTTACAAAATAGAGGTTACTATGCTTTAGTATGTTTTCTCAAAGGAAGTGAGAATAATAGTTTGAAGCTGAAAGGTGAGGGAGATGCAGGTTTTCTGCATAGACGAGGTCAGGGCATCATTTGCAGGCCTTGCAGAAGTGCTGGAGGTGTGCAGGCGCCTCTGTCTTGTGCTGCCCCGCACAGAGGCAGGTCCTGTTTTTTGGGAGGAGTGGATCCAAGAAAGGCCAGCAGAGGAAGGCAATAGAGGAGCAGAGGAAGGCAATGGCGGGGGGAGAGGGGGCGCAAGTGAGTTTCCACTGTGAACAACTGGAGTTTAACTCCCCTGGGGGTGTTTTGGGGGTGGTTCAAATATGCTACAAAGCTGTTCCACGCAAGGGGCAGAGAACCTGGGTATTTCACCATGATTCCTACCCACAATTGACTGAGGACTGTCCTGGGGGAGGCGCATTAACTCCTGGACCTTCTCTGCCCCTCATGCAAGTGGCTCAGCCCACCTGCAGCCCGAGGAAGCTATCAGGTTGAGTGTGGTTCCTCCAATAAGAAGCTGTCTACATGTATGGAAAGAATGACAGCTGTGAAAATGTGGGCAGAACCTGCATGCCTCTAGTGCAGTTTCCCATCCCGAATGCCCTCATACCTCCACTCCTCAGAGTCAGGGGGCCTCAAATTGGCCATGAAACACCACTCCCTTGCAGGCAAACATTATCCTCTTTGGGAGCCTTCTGGGCCTTGCTGTGTTGAGGATATTGCTGGTCATGTCCTGGGCCCCAGAATAGGCCCACGGAACAGGAAGCTCTCAGCCTAAGAGAGACAAAAATAAGTGACTATAACAGTGGTTCTCAACCTTCCTAATGCCGCGACCCTTTAATACAGTTCCTCATGTTGTGGTGACCCCCAACCATAAAATTATTGCCGTTGCTTCTTCATAACTGTAACTTTGCTACTGTTATGAATCATAATGTAAATATCTGATATGTAGGATGTATTTTCATTGTTACAAATTGAACATGATTAAAGCATAGTGATTAATCACAAAAACAATATGTAATTATATATGTGTTTTCCGATGGTCTTAGGTGACCCCTGTGAAAGGGTCATTCGACCCCAAAGGGGTCACGACCCACAGGTTGAGAACCGCTGGACTATAGGATGCCAACATGGAAATGTGTTGTTGTCAAGGCATGTACGAAGAACTATAAATCTCCAATTCGTGAACCTTGAAGCAAATGTGGGAGAGGTCTCCATCAGCTCCTAAAAGGAAGGTGTTTCATGGAAGGTGCTATCTGCAGAATGTTCTGTGCTCTTGGGTCAGGATATAGCTTTGTATCCACTGACTGTACACAGAAATTCTAAGCTTTCTATTTTTCTGACATTGCATTATGGCTCTCCTGTGCTCAGCACGACATCATGGAGAAGAGGTGGGCAGGGCGCCTGGGCCAGGGAGCTAGGGAGAAAGACCTGAGAAAATGGAACGGTGGCACCTGGCAGCTCAGCAACTGCTTTTCCTACAGCTCATGGGGAGAGCGCACTGTAAAAACTGCTGCTTATTTTAAAATTACTAACATTTTATTGCATATCCATCATTCAATAAGTAATTGCAAGTAGCTACTTCTGTAGTCTGTTGTCCCTGGTTACAGACTGTAACCTGGATTTTTTAAAAATCAGAACGATCACCAAGAAGATATGGAGGGTCCACAGACTGGATTCTACAGCTGATCAGAAGAGCTGGTCCATAGCCTTAAGAAGAAATAAGTGTAAATGGTAGGGGCAAGGGGAGAAGGAAGGGAAACCAATAATTAAATGTGATGTGAGACTTTAGTGACCACAGATAAGCAAAGGGTCAGAGAAAGACAAGGGTGGTAAAGTAATGATATCACATCTGCAGGGATGCTGGGATGCATTGTGCAGATTCCCTGTTGAAAGTAAAGGACTTCTTACCACTACTGCTGGAAGTGTGCTGCACCCAGCCCGCGTGTCAGCCCCTGCCATGCACCTGCTGAGAGCACCTCGTCCACCTCCAAGCACTGACTGGTTGGCATGTGAAAGTTAAGCTCCCTTGTCCCAACCTGGACAACTTAGAAGGGCCATTCCAGATCCAGAACTCCCTATGGGTGGGCCAAGGCTTCCCCAAGACTTCACCACAGGCCCTTGGTCTAATTCTACTGTCTCCCCTCCCCCTTCTTTTCATGGGTGTTGACCCCAAGATCCTAGTATCCTAGACCTAGGATCCTACTAAACTTTCTATACATTGTCACCATATCCCAGTCTGCTCTTTGGGAACTCAATTTTTCAAAAACACAGATCTGATTTAGAGAAGCCCCTGCTTAAAACCATGGAATGTCTTTCTATATCAGAACCTCAACCCTTAACTTGGCTTGAGGCTCCTTGAGCTTCAGGCTTGGGGTTTCGAGGAACCTTCTTCCAGGCCAGGACTCAGGACTGTCTGCAAGCAGCAGGCACCGACCCCAGCACAGTGAGAGCCTTAGCATTTGGATCTACCCAGGGCAAGGTAAAAATCCAGCCTCGAGGGATAAGTGAGGTCAAAGCACATTGTCCACATCATGCGATCTCATCTTCTCCCTTCCCTCTACCAGAGGTGGGTCGGTCTAAGGGGGAAACACCCACAAACATGCCTCAACTGAGACTGTCTGAGACCTCTCCCTCACCATGGCCACCTCCCCCTGCCCCCTGGTCCCAGCAACTGGAAGCTCACCCAGCCTCTTCCTTCACAGGCTCTCAGGCCTCTCCTGGGGTCCAGAGGGCCTGAGGGAGGCTCTGCAGGCTCAGGGCCCCGGTGGCACTTCTCACATGATCTCCAGATGAGGTTATTCAAAGTGACTGTAAAAAGCTGACATGTACTTAAAGTGTTGTTCAGAAGAAACATTTAACATATGGTCCACATTTTATAGCCTTACTTTGGCTTTTGTTCATTCTTCACTGCATTTGGAGCCTCATGGAGTAGATGCAGCCAAACCCTGACGATCCTCTGAGAGGCTCTGAGACGCCCACACGTGTGTGAGCACGAGCAGCACATGCCCACACGCCCATGCGCACAGCCGTCCTTGTTACCTCCAGGGTGTCCTAAGTCCTCCCTGAAGCACAAAGTGATAGCAACTGTTCCTCTGGCTGCCTTGTTGCTTTAGGTAAGAAACTCTTGGGGGAGAATGGATGTTCCTGCGATTCCCTGCCTGATGTGAAGCCAAAAGACCAAGGCATTTTTAAGTGCAGGAACGTGCAGATGGCTCCAGGCAAATATTCTCTCCTTCCAGCATGAGAAAAGACACCATTAAAATCCCTGTGCATCAGATCATGGGCTCACTGCAGCCTGGAAACCCAAGCACAGCAATGCTTCTCTGGTGGGCAAGGCAAGCTCTCAGGCAAGGCGCGACTTTCAACAGAATGTGCCTGCATGGCAATCTCCAGACTTGCATCTTTTCTGTTACCCTGGGAGGGGGGCCAGAGACTTTAGCAAGCATGTCAAACTAGTGCCCAGCGGGCCGCATGTGGGTGGGGGTGACGGTGACTGATACAGAGATGTGCCTCCAGACTTCCCTCCAGGACAGATGACGGGAGTGTGAACAGCAGGGCCTCTTAGCTGTCAGCTCCTTCCTTCTGGCTTGTCAGCAAAGAGCTGCCTGGCCTGAGGCAGCCTGTATAGCCAGTGACAGCCAGGCAGACCCTTCTACTGGGGCTCCTGACCCAGTGAATTTGAGGTGTGATGTAAGTGTGAATGTGACATCTGACATTGTCAGTAAGCATGGATTGCTAAGGCCAGGTTACTTGTTGAAAGAACGCAGCAATAGTAATAATGATAACCACAGCAATAATAATGATGTCACTCATAACCCTACTCCCAGTGATAAGAATTATTAATTTATCAGTACACTTCCTTCCAGCTTTTCTCATGACTATATCTACACAAATGTTTTGTTCCGTTTTGTTTCTACAGGCTTGAAATGATAGGCACCATCCACAGACTCGAATCTTGCTTTTTCCTCTTAACATTCTAATGAGTGTTTTCCCATGACAAAATAAAGATTGCCTAGCAGAGCTGAATTCTGATTTAAATAGCCGTGGAGAAAAAGTTGGGCTTTTGGAAGATATCCTGACATATAGACTCTGTTTCCTGGACCTGCTCCACACCCAGGCTATGGCCAGACTCTGAGGCTCTGTGAGCAGCTGTGGTGTGAAGAGGAGGCCAGGGCACAGGGCAGGTTCCAGAGTTTTTCCCTTTCCTGTCACTTCTGAGCTCAGTGACCCAGTCACCTGGCCTTTCTTACCTCAGTCCTCTGTATGAGGTCAAATCATCTCCTACAAGTGGCTAGGTCACCTGTTCTTCTAGGATCTGCTCCATTCATTTGTTCCCTCGCTCACACACTCAGAATACATTCATGAAGCTGGCGGCCTGTCGCAGGGAAGACCCTGGTTACAGGGGAGGATTTAGTCCTTGCCTCCAAGAAACCCTTTTTGCTAAAAGCATGATCCTTTTGGTCTACTCAGTGCACAGTGATAGGCAAAGAAGGGGTACATGATCTCTTATCCTGAGTAATCAATGTGTTCTGGCAAATTCTCTTACCACAGTGAGAAAGCTGAGACCTCAGAAGTCTGGGCGACATGCTCAGGGTTTCATGGTTAGATAGTCTGTTCTCATCCCTGACTATTCATTTCTCTTTGTGATAGGCTATGACTTACACGCTGTGCAAAGTGCTTATTTATTATGCTATTGCTTATTGCTTATTATCGCTTATGTCTGCCGTGTTAGAAAATGTTTCTCAAAATGTACCATATGGAGTGCTGGTTGCACAGGAGGGTAAAATGGTGAGTGTAAGGAGGAGCTCAGGGACCACGCAGGTTTGGCCGACGCTGGGCTGAGGAGTGGAGCAGGTGCGTCCTGCAGGACTTGTCAGACATTCCTGTGCAACACACTGAAGGCGAGGGGATCATGCATCTGTTTCCCAAAACCACCTCACAGGGCATGCAGGAACACACTTTGGGGAACTGTTCTGGAACTGCATCGCCCTTTTACAGTGAAGCCTCTCTAGTCAAACAAAACTGCTCAAAATGCCATTTGAATGACCAATTGTTTCTAAAAGAAATCATCGTTATTTTTTAAGAGCAAAGTGTTTTCCAGTTGGAAAGCCAGATGGGCTCCTTTGATCAATAAAGGTCCTTTGTAATTAGAAACCCTGTTGATCTGTTTGGACCTAAGAGTAATTTACATAGATTGAACTTGCCCTCAGCAACTACATTTATACTACTTATGTGTAAGACTGCAACTTGTCTCCGAACATTCATTCTCTCCCCGCCCACCACCACCTCTTCCCCTGCACACCCACACCTCCAAGGCATTTACTAGCCTCATTCGCAGCTACATGTGACCATGAGATTATGTTCTGGAAAATGGAATTGACTAGAAATAGCATGGGCTACTTCCAAGTCTCATGCTTCAAAGGAGCTGCTAGCATGTTCTCCTCCTCCATCCCAGTGCCAGCCTGGCTTTGAGCATATGATCAAGGCACTATCTTAGGGGCTAAAGAAGCAAAACATGGGAAGGAACCTGGGCTCCCAGACTATTAATTTATCTTCCACTATCCATTTGCCCTTCTATCCCAGTCCTTGGATATGGTTTCTCAGCTCAAGACTTCATTTTCTAGACTTTGGTATAGATATGTGGCCCTGCAACTAAATTGCCTTCAATGGGCTGTGAGCAGAAGTAATAAGTGCCTCTTTCTGGTTGTGGCCCACTTCCTCCCTCTCTTTCCCATGGCCTGGAAGTCAGATGTGGCAGTGGTGGCTCAGGGCATGGTGGAACAAGGTCACACAGTATCTGGTTCCTGGACCATTTGAGGACCTATGTCATTTTATTTGCTAGACCACTTACCCATGTGGGCTTACATGTGAGACAGAAATAAACTTTTCTTTTATTTAAGCTGATTTAATTTGCTCTCTTTGAAAGCTACCAGACCTATATCTTAACTAATACACCTCCCCTTATCCCTTCACACATTTTAGCATTATTTTTATGTTGTCTTATCTGTATCATTTGAGTTTATGGATATAGTAATATCCTCACCTGAGGATATTTTTTTTCCTTTGCTTTTCAGAGAGTGGAAGGGAGGAAGGGAGAAAGACAGTGAGAGAAACATCAATGTGAGAGAGACATATTGACTGGTTGACTCCTGCACATGCCTCAACCAAGGGCAGGGAGCGAACTCACAACCCAGGTACAGGAACATGCACCCTTGACTGGGAATCAAACCCACCACCCTTCAGATGCACCAAACATATATTTTTAAAAATATTACTCAGGCCTCCTTTGTATGGCCTTGTTTGTATGGAGTGTGCACTTAAATCATTGTAAAATTATCTCTGTAATCATGACCTCAGTTGCATCATGCACTTTTCCCTTCCTCTTTGTGTTTTAAGTTTTTTCTTCAAGTCTCAAAAGAGCTTTAAAGGTTACAAACCTGAGCCAAGTACTAATGAGGGTCCATTTGAATTTTTCTTCCTCTGTGTTTTGGCCAACTTTTCATTCTTGCTAACTAAATCTGATGCAGTGTTTTCCTCTAATGACTGGTTCGTATTCCTTGAGTTACTTTCGTGACTACAGGTGCTGGACAGAGACCTCATAAATTGCCTTGCCTTTTTATTTTATTCTTTCTTTACATACCCTATTTACCAAAAGCCAGTTTTCATCCTAATTGATTGCCTGGCTTCTAGTGTCTTTCAAATAAGAAGCAGTTCTGTTACTCTTCTTTAAAGAGTACAGTTTGCGAGGCATTGCATACCATTTTGTAGCTGGAAGCATTTTGGGGTCAGGATTGTATATCCACAATTCTCGGTGAGATTCAATGGTGTCTAGAGACAAGGGCATAATTTCCAACTCAGTGGAGACCTTCTTTATAAGCAGAAGACCAAAGACTCTAATTTCAACCCCCAGAACTATTTCTCCCCTTGCTCTCTTTAGTGGTTCAGACGGTCACAGTGCACCCTACCGGACCATCAGCTGTAAGAGTTACCTGGTGAAAATGTCCCCCTGCGCCCAGTGAGCTTCTCATCCAGACACAAATAAGGAGTTTCCAGTGACCCATCTGCGCCCAGCAGTTTGTGTCAGCCCTCCAGCTTTTTGGTTTCTTTGTGTGCAGACGCTGTTTGGAATAGCAACTTCCTCCTTCAGATAAACCTAGGAAGATTGTCTCTGCATACAAAATTAAAAGCCCTCGCTTCCTTGTTGTCAAGTGGACTTGCTTCTGTCATGTTGCCCATCATGGTGGAGGCTGGGCTGTGCCTCCCAGACCCTCCTTTGGGACTGAGGACTTGTGCTCCCACCTGCTGGCAGTACCACTGCCCGGCAACCTCCAGCCACTAGCGTGGAGGGGGAGACTTGGTTTTAGTTTCTTGCTCTGAGCTTGCTCCTTCGCCAGCTCTGCTTTAGGCAGGCTAAGATTCCCAGGCTCACTCTGAAGGCCCGTAGGTAGCTGATGGGTTTTTGTGTGGTGCTGTCTCCTCTTTTTTTCCACCGACCAACACCAGCAGCATGAAGGGTCCTCTCCAACCACAGTCTTTCCTGGCTTGGCCCTGAAAGTGCTTGCTTCTCACCAAGTGACATGGCTGCAAGCTTTCTCCCTCTGCCCCACTGTCCTAGGTCTCAGACCACTGGGGCTTCTTGTTTTTAAGCAAAGGGTTGGCTTGAGGTTTGCCTTGAGGCAGTGCACCCACTTGGGAAAACATTGTGTTTGAGAAGGGATTTTTTGTCTGCCCTGTTTTTATTTCTACATTCATTTTAAAATGTATTCTTTGTTAGGGCAGAACAGGTAAACACACGCCTTTTGTTTTGCATGCACGTTGACATTGTCTCATCATATTTTGGAGAATTCATTACAACAGTATTTCCAAGGCTTTCCTCCCCTGTGCACACTTCCTAGCATCTGTGGGTACAGGACTGGGTACAAAGTCTCCGTGGTTCACTGATGAGGTCCACCTGGCTGGTGCAGGGTGCTTGTTATTTACTGGATCTGCACTGATGTGAAACCTAAATCCAAAGGAACCATGTAATCGCCCTTTCCAGAGAGCACTCTTCCTGGGCCTCTCACAGCACAAACTCCCAGTACAAGTAAATAAAATATATGCCATTCCTCGTTGCTCTTTTGCTCTCTCTCTCCTGCCCCTCATTTCCATTAGTGACTTTCTGGTTTATGTAAAGCCTGGAGAATGTTGTCTGGCCACCCCCTTAGTGCCTAGCTCAAGAATGTAGCCCCCAAAGCTTTGGAGAAGAAAGCCAGGCCAGAGATTAGTGCCAAGCATTTGTTTTGCAGGGAAAATACAGGGAAAGCATGTTGGCAAATGTGCTGGCCCAGGGGCTGGGTTCAGGCTGCTGACTGCTGCTCTGTGTTGCTCCTGTTTCCTCACCTGTAAAGCAGAGGTTGGGACACAGTGACCCTGGGATGGGTGATATCGTCTGTGCATCGTTGCCCAGCTGAAGTTGCTTCTGTACTCCACAGTGTCAACTCTGCAATTGAAAAATATCTCTGGGTTGTTAGAGAAGGGCATTTTACTATTAATTAGTAGCAACAGATAAAGGCTAATTATTTAGTCTAACTAACGAGACAGAAGAATGGGGCTGGAGGGGATACAGGGAGGGATGGTGGTTTGATAAGGCCTCAACCCTTTTTTATAAATTGGAAAATGATCTTAACTATCCAGAGAAGTTGCAAGCACACAATTAACACCTTTTTCCCCCTGAACCATTTGAGAGTAATTTGCAGACCTCATGCCTTATCATCCCCACCACCCTCACAACCGCCATACAACCATCAAAATCAGGAAATCCACATCGATAGGTTACACCTTTTTGTCCTTAGACTCCATGCAAATGCCTCCAGTTGCCTTAGTCATGTGTTTTGTAACAAAAGGATTCAGCTCTGAATCACAGGTGGTGTTTAGTTGCCATGGACTGTTAGCCATCTGCAATCTGCGACATCTCCTTGGTCCTCCTTGATTTGCATGACCTCAACACTTTTGAAGAAAACAGGCCGGTTATATTGTAGGTTGTACCCCAGTTTGGGTTTGTTTGATGCTTCCTTGAGAATGGATTCAGACTATGGATCATTGGTAGGATTATCCCAAAAGTGATGCTGATTCTTACTGTACTCTGTCAGGTGGTGGGCAATTTTGATTTACCCCATTGCTGATGATATAATATTTTGGGTGCTTGGTGCTCAACCCCAAGCCTTCTATCTATCCCACATGCAAAGCAGAAACTTACACTGCACGTGTGATTGTACTATGCACTTCTTCACTGGGACATGGTGGGGGAAGGTTGTATGATTCTTGAACACATTCTCTACTTGAGTGTCTAGTCCAAAGGCCATGGGCTTACAAACCACATATAAAAAAATCACTGTCCACAACTTACATGATGGAAATAAGCAGGCTTGCACACTTCATGTTCTGTGAGAGCTCAGTTGCTTTAATAGGGAAAGAATAACTTTAACACAGAACACACAGGGGTGGGCAAAAATAGGTTTATAGTTGTTCATATGGAAAATAATCTATATATATAAAAGCCTAAGTGACCATCGCAACCAAAACAACCAAACGGATGACCAAACAGGCTGCATGGGGCAACCAAGCTGGCAGGGGGGGTTAGTGAGGGCCAACCAAATGAATGAGCAGCAGGCTGTGTGGGGCAACCAGGCTGGCAGGGGGGCAGTTAGGGGAGACCAGGCTGGTGCGGGGGGGGGGGCAGTTGGGGGCGACCTGGCCAGCAGTGGGGGCAGTTAGGGGCAATCAGGCAGGCAGGCAAGCAGTTAGGAGCCAGTGTTCTGATTGTGAGAGCAGGGATTGGGCCTAAACTGGCAGTCAGAGATCCCTCGAGCCCCCCCCCCCCCGTGCACGAATTTCATGCACTGGGCCTCTAATACAATAAATAATAATACAAGAATAAACTGTGGCCCAGCCAGTATGGGTCAGTGGTTGAGCATCCATCCATGAACCAAGAGGTCATTGGTTGGATTCCCAGTCAAAACTCATGTCCAGGTTGCTGGCTTGATCTCCAGTAGGGGTTGCACAGGAGGCAGCCGATCAATGTTTCTCTCTCATCAATGTTTCTATATCTCTATTCTTCTCCCTTCCTCTCTCTCTAAAAATCAATTTTTTTAAAGAATAAACTGTGTTTCATATATTCACAACTGTAAAACTACTTTTGTCAACCCCTATACTATCAGTTTGTCAGCATTTGGTTCATTTCTATTAATTCTCACTTGTAGCAAAGATGTGTATAACTATGCTGTATTTTTTGTTTATTATTAAGAAAAAGAAATTGTGCTTTGGTTTTAAAATTTAGAGAGTTCTTCCTGGGGTGGAAAAGCTGAATTCAGCATGACCCCTGGACTCTGAAATGGAAGGAAGCCAGCAGGAGCCTAGACCCATGCATTAACTTTCAAAGAAAAACATTTGCAACAGGTCCAATGAAACATTCATTTATTGTCAAATGATAGCCCCTCAGGAAAATCTGCCATCCAAGATTTCTAGGACTTCTCAGTTTCTGGCATTCAATTATCAAACCAGCTATTTTTTGAATATCTGGCTAAACTCTTGGAAAAAGTATACAATTTGAAATGAGACAGTATGATTGATCTAAAGGCCAGAGTAAAACACAGGGAATGAACTGTCTTTTATGAGCTGGACCAACGCTAGTTCTTCTATTACTGGCACTGTACTGAAGTAAGAAATACTTATTAAATTACTGGGGGAAATGAAAATAAAAGTTATATTCAACAGCCAGGTCGCCAGGTCACATGGGTTGGAAGTGGATCTGTCTCCTGAAAAATGGCTCTTTTGTGCCTACACCCTAGTTTGTGAATCAAGGAAACCAGATTCTGGCCTACCATGGTGTCTGCCATATGCGAGACCACCCTGGATGAATGAACACATTGGTCTTCTTCAATTCTGAGGGTTGCAGCAGCCAGGGCAGGAACTCACCAAGGGGCAGGGCTTCCTTCTGTACATACTGAAGCATTCATTCTCCTCTTCCTGTTTGCATACAACTAACTAAACCCAGTACACACAGATGTATGCTGATAGTGTGCTGGTCACTGGCTTGTTATATAGATGTGAGGGGATAATCTGACAAAGCCTCTGGACTGAAGGAATGGGGGTCACACCAGCTATATACATGATACCAAAATTATCAGCGCCCAAAGTGAAGGATAAGGTAGTGCCAGGGAAGGAAACGAAGCACCACCTCGGGGAAGAAGTGACATGGAAGAGTATAACTGAAACTTTGGGCCATCCATCTGTCCAGGTCCTGCTCTTGTCCCTTGACCATGACCATCTCCTCCCCTGGGCTGTGGGCTCTTGGCCTCCATGTTCATTCTGCAAAACCCTGCTTCCTTGGTCACGATGGACTAAGCAGGGGCTAAAAGCAACATTCTGAAAAAGACTCAGGGCCCCTTGGCTCTGGCCCCAGTACTGCCCGTCTCGAACAGGGCTTCCCAATGGCTCCCTGGACTCCGTGAGATGCTCCATGACCCTGCCTACAAATTTCCCCTGCCATTGAACTCTGCTTAAAGTTGACTTATAGTATTTATTTATCTACTGCTGTGTGACAGGTACAGCAGTTTCCATCCATCATTTCATCTACTGCTCCATGAAGTCATTGTTATTATTCCCACTTTTAAATTGTGAAAACTGCCCAACTGGTGTGAGATCAGTGGTTGAGCACTGACCCATGAAACAAGAGGTCACCGGTTCAATTCCCAGTCTGGGCATTTGCCCAGGTTGGAGGCACTACTCCCAATAAGGGGCATGCAGGAGGCAGCCAATCAATGTTTCTCTCTCATCTCTATATCTTTCTCCCTTCCTCACTCTCTAAAATCAATAAAATAGAATATTTAAATTGTGAAAACCAAAGCTCTGCTGGATTAGAACAATCATAAGTTCTGCCAGGAGAAGTAGCAGTGGAGTGTGGCCTGGGTCTTGGGTCAGAATGACGCATTGTCAGTCCATCATTGTGCCTTCTGGGTGCAGCTGGGGGAGGGCATGAACAAAGAAGTTGTTTACCAAATATCACTAACTCAAGAAACCGAGATGGGATCCTGGTTTTTTATAGATTTGCCTTGAGTTTTTCTTTCTTCTTAATTCATTTTATCCACTGTATCAATATATTTAAGAGTTCACCCTGATTCAGGCCATGTGTCAGGCCCTACAATAGTGATCTATTTTAGAGTTGGCCTCACAGAGCTTAGTGCCTGGGGGTGAGATGATGGGTAAGTGTAGAGTTACTAAGTATGAAGCTCTGAAGGAGATGAGAGCAGAGGCTGGGGAAAGACCTAGTTGGGATGGAATGGCCAGCACAGGCGGGGGCCCATTTACAGGCATCAGCTCTGGGAGCTCTATAGACACTGGATTCCCCGAAGCAGTGTGGGCCTAAATGGGCCCTCCTACCCTAGGCTTAACATGCCCAGCCCTGATTTTCAGATGTGCTGTCCTATGCCCTCTGTGGCCAGTGAGAAACAACAGGCTTGAGCTTGTGGAATGGTATGGCTGGGCAGTGTTCCCTGAACTATGTCCTCCTCTTAGCCCCTCAGGATTTTTAAAAAAATATATATTTTTTATTGATTTCAGAGCAGAAGGGAGAGGGAAAGAGAGATAGTAGCTCCTCAGGATTTACCCAGACTACTTCCTCTGCTTCTATTGGCAACTCTCACTTCCAGCTGGGCTGCTGGCCTTTGAGCTGGGACTCTGCCTGTTTCATTACTCCCCACCAGCTTTCAAATTCCCATTTCCAAAAACAGAAGTATCTCTCTTTATTCATCCAATCCTGCCCGGTGTGCACCTGGGGACCTGCTCCAATGTAGACAACTGCAACCCACCTACCTGCACCTTCCTGCACCTTCCTGAAAGGTGATCCCATCCACCTGTCTGGAAACACTGTCCCTGCAAAAAGCTTCTGCTGACTCTCATGCCTGCCATTATGGTCACCCCTATTTAACCCAATTTGGGATGTCTGCCAACAGCAGCCCATCCCCTTTGCTCTGATGTGGCTCTTCCTATCCTTGGTCCCCTCGTCCTGAAGCTCACATGAATCTCAGCATACCTTACAGCTCCAGCCACCAGGTGATGACCAACCTGTGAGTGCACTTCACACATAAACCTGGAAAAGGACAAAGGCATCACAGGTCTGGTTTGGGATTAGATGGAAGTTCTGGCCCTGTGTGGCTGGAGCAATATGAGGTTATATAAGGAGCTACACCTGACACTGTGCCATCATCAATTCGGATCCAGCTCTCATTTTACTAGCTCTGTGGGGACCACCGGTCACAGGCTCATAGCATTCATTAAAGGAAAGGAGAGTCTGAATAAAAATAAAAGCCATTCCTTGCTGCAGTTACAGACTATTTAAGCATCTGCTCTCATCCTGGCATGTGGTGAATTTGTACAGTGCCTGTCTTTAAGGTAACCATAGGCTAATGAGAGAAAGACTTGGCGTTAGTCATATTTTGCTGCATAACCAAGAACTCGAAATCTCAGTGACTAGAACAGCACACATTTATTTTTCTTATTTACAGACCTGGAGGTTGGCTGGGGTTTGATCCTTGTGGTTTGGGTTTGGTTGGGTCTAGCTCAGCTCACCTGCAGGCCACAAGCTGGGCTTGGGTCCCCATTGGCCAAACCCAACTTCCCAAGAACTAGAAAGGTACTCCACCTGCTCTGGTGGGAGGTGCTGCATGGCCCCATGGCAAAGCACCAGGAATAGCATGCCCACCTACCACAAACACACAGATAATTGCAGCGTCAAGTGGTTGTCAATGAAGACACAAGTCCCTAAGACCTCAGTGTGGGGGGATCAGATACTGTTCCATGTGGCCAACATGATGTGGTTGAAAGTGAGGCCTGATATGAGTCCATGACAAAGGCCAGGGGCAGGTCTGCACAGGAGACCTTCTCCACTGTGTTTCATCATTGACATCTGAAGGTACCCTCCCTCGCCATTCTGATGGCACAGAGCAAGAGAAGGGCTGGTTGTAGCTAAGGAAGAATTTTAAATGCCAACAGTGAAGGCTTTCATCACATTCTACTTATTAAGTTTTAACTAAGTCTGATCCATCAGATTCTCTTTTCCTAAAGAAGGGAATTCTGACTGTGGCCCAGTGAGGGCAAACAACTGGTGCTGCACAACTCGGGTGCACGAGAGGATTCAAGTGTATTCTGGCCACTTTTCTTGAACATGCCAGTGTTCAGTACTTCACAGGTGCCTTTAGAGCAGCGGTTCTCAACCTGTGGGTGGCGACCCCTTTGGGGGTCGAACGACCCTTTCACAGGGGTCGCCTAAGACCATCCGAAAACACATATATAATTACATATTGTTTTTGTGATTAATCATTATGCTTTAATCATGTTCAATTCGTAACAATTAAAATACATCCTGCATATCAGATATTTACATTACGATTCATAACAGTAGCAAAATTACAGTTATGAAGTAGCAATGAAAATAATTTTATGGTTGGGGGTCACCACAACATGAGGAACTGTATTAAAGGGTCCCGGCATTAGGAAGGTTGAGGACCACTGCTTTAGAGAATTGAAGACCTCCTTCAAAAAGCAGACCTCCTTCCCTATTTTGCCACCTGCCTGGCTCCCAGAGAAGAGAAAAGCAGCTTGTATAACCAAATGGTTTTGTCAGAGTAAATCCAAAGTTATCAAAAGATAAATGTGACCATAGAAGACAGTTTTCTTGACTTTGCATTTTTATTCACTCCTGGGCCATTGACCTGTCAAGGATCCTCCTGAGTCATTAGGAATGAGTTAGGAAGCATGTTCCAGGCATATGGTCCCTGCCATGTAGACCTCAAGAAAAGGCTAAGTGGTAGGTATTTTTATTATTCCCATTTTATGAGGGAGTTGAGGCCTGGGATCATTGCCCCATGTCATCACACCGGGAAGTGGCAAAAAGCCTCCAAATAAAGCTTTTTCTAATGGAGGCAGAAAAGCTGCTTCTACTTCAAGGTTAGGGCGGCTGACCTGTGGGCATGTACATCCCTCTGAAAGGGGTGAGATCCTCGGTCCAGCATCTTCCAGAGGCTTCTAAAGGCTGGGGCAATGTGCATGGCATGCTAAAGAAAGACTCTCCAAGACGTTCACTGGTGAGTGACACCTTACATAGCAGTCTTTGCAGATGTAATTAGGGGTCTTGCCATAAGGAGATGATCCAAAATTATCTGGAGGGGTCCCCAATGTTATCACAAGTATTCTTATAGGAGGGAAACCGAGGGAGATTTGAAACACACACACACAGAGGAGACCAGATGTCTACAGAAGCAGACATTGGAGTGATGTGGCCACAAGCCAAGGAACACCAGTAGTGACCAGAAGCTGGAAGAAGCAAGGAACAGGTTCTCCCTGAGAGCCTCTGGAGGAAACACAGTGCCGCCAAAACCTTGATTTTGGCCCAGTAAAACTGATTTTGAATTGCTGGCCCCCAGAACTATGATTGAGTACATTTCTGCTGTTTTAAGCCACAAGATTTGTGGCAATTTGTTACAGCAGGCACAGAAAACTAATACACATGTGCTAACTGAACTCTAATACCCTTTTATTTAGCAAACACTTCCCAAGGGTTTGGTATGTTCCAGGAACAAGGGATCAGAAATGAGTCAAGCTGCCTGGAGTGAGGCAGAGATCTGGGTGGGAGATAGAGAACAGACCTGCAGAGAAGGGGCCCAAGCTGAGTTTCCATTGACACCACTGCACTGAGACAGAATCATCACTGGTGTCTGCATTAGAAATCTGGGCGTGAAACCTCATTCTGCTGCCCAATACTGTGTGACTTGGGTTAAGTCATTTACTTCCATAAAAGTGCACTTATTTTACCTGTCAAATAAGTATAGTAACAACTAAGTCACAGAGATTAAGATTTTTGAGTGAAATAATAATAATTAGGTCCTGACATGGGGACGGTGCTCAGAGCACATTGGGGTGTGACTACCAAACCCACAGGGGATGATTGAAGTCTCCACATGTGTAATTGGAGAAGGACAAGGAAACCTTCCCACACTCAAGTGCCATTGAACTGGAACACTCAACCATTCGTAATTTATTTCTTCTTCAAGTTCCTTTTTGAGATCCAAAGTCCTGGGAGATGTTACGCTTTCTGCCATTAGCTGCTGAGAGTGAAAATATAGGAGCTGCTCTCCCAACCAGCACCCCAAATCCACCAGGCACTTTGGATGAGCCGCACAATGAATGATGAAGACAGGGTGGAAGGGCAGAGACAGATTGAAGGCAAACACTGCCTGTGCAGTGTCACTGGTTGCTGGTGGTTACGGCTGGGTTAGGGTCTCTGGCATATAATGCTATAGATAAGGGTGTCGAGTAGACAGTTCCTCAAGGAGAAATCCAGTTTTCTTATCACTTTGTTTGCCTGTGGTGGCCAAGAAAGTTAAATGTGTTTGAATGTCATGGGCTAAGAGTCAAGGTGATAGCAGAAAAGGGAAGTGAGGGCCCTGGCCCAAGCTGGAAGCCTCCCCAACTGGACGGACATGCTGGCAGGCAGGATAAGGGGGGAAAGCGTTCTGCTTTCTGCTTGTAAATGCTTTTAGAGGCTGAGAAACCTCAGGAGCCTCTCAGCCAAGGAGATAATATTCCCCAGCCACAGACTGTTCTTAGCATGCTTGCATGAGATTTCAGCCACCTGGAAGTCTTCATGCAATGTGCGCCAGAGCCACATGCTTTCACATGCAACACACATCCCCAGCCTGCATGTTCATTGCTGTGGCACCCATGCAGGGTCCTAGGAAACCTTACACAGAGGGAGGGACATTTGTCCAAGTGGGTCTTGGAGCGGTGACATTTCTACATGGTGATTCATGTGTGACTGTGCTCTCTAGCCTAGGGTAAATAGAAGGCGCAGGGCTTTCCAGACTTATAGTCTAGGTCTCTGCAGTTGAACTCTGGAGCTAGAGAAGGTGTTTTGGTTACGTAGGCACAGGCAGCAGATCATTCACTAGGTGAATGGGGGACCAAGGCTCAAGCTGAAAGCCCAGCTCTCAGGAATCTTTCCTGACTCCAGGGAGGCATCATTGAGTGAGCAGGCCTTGGAGGGAAGAGGCTGATGGAAAGAATCACCTGCACACAGAAGGATGCCCCTGTCTAGTTCACAGACTCAATCTCCCACGTGCAAACTGGCTGAGATGCAGAAGGCCTTCTGATAGAGCCACACCAGACGTGCATTATGAAAGGCAAACCCGTGGCAAATATTCACTACACCCCCCAGATGTTCACCGTGGGCATCATTAATCAATCATAACAGTCTTTCCAATCTGGCCCACTTACAGCCTCAGAATCCTTCTTAACACGGTGCTTCAAGCAGCTGAAGAGGCGCTATCCATGATGCCATGCCAGCCCCTGATCTCATAGCCTCCCCATTCTGCTCACACACTGGAGTTGCTTGCCAAGCTGCAGCCGTTCTTGAGGCTGGAATCTGCCTTGGCCCAGTCCCTTCTGGGTGCCTTCAACAGGTCCTTTCTTAACACCACCTGGTTCTGAGCCCTTCATCTGAGTTGCGCAACCCCATCTCAGCCTGTCATGCCTCTCATTAAAATTCTGCATTTGCCCCAGTTATGTTGGCTGCCTGGTATGTCAGCCTCATGTGAGTGACACCTGCTTGTCACCCACAAAAGATGAGGCCCCTTGTTTACAAAATTCCAGTGTGAATGGGTGCCCACAGCTCCATCCAGGCAGAACATACAATTAGCCAGGCACTCAAGTCAGAGTTCTGTCTGACTGTCTCACTGTTTTGTCCCAAGTCACACAAAACAGTCAAGCCTGATGTCATCCGACCCTGTCCTGTGCCCCGTGCCCCCCTGCCCCACTCTAAGCAGGATTGGGTGAGGTTTTGTGTGGATGGCATTCTAATATGGAGCTAGGCAGCAACGTGGGAAACGCATTCTCTGTTAACTCCTGCAGACCCGTGTGAACATCACTCTTCCCTGCGAGTCTCCATGTGCCGCTGAGGCTGGCAGAGAACTGGCATGAGTTTGTTTCACTTAAAAAGTATTCATTCAGTCCTTGATCCCTCCTGCAGGAGCAGTCACAGCTGTACATAATGTATAGCTTTTTTTGTTTCTGAAGCCAAAGAAACTTACATTCTAGGGAACCTGGAAGCTTTGAAAGAATGTGGATTCAGGCTCTAGTTCAGTGGTTCTCAACCTTCTGGCCCTTTAAATACAGTTCCTTATGTTGTGACCCAACCATAAAATTATTTTCGTTGCTACTTCATTACTGTAATGTTGCTTCTGTTACGAATCGTAATGTAAATATCTGATATGCAGGATGGTCTTAGGCGACCCCTGTGAGAGGGTCATTCGACCACCAAAGGGGTCGCGACCCACAGGTTAAGAACCGCTGCTCTAGGGTCTAACTGCTTTCTGGTGGGCCTCCATGAAATAAAGCTAGCAGACATCAAACACACATAGAACGGAAAGAAAACAAACTTATTCTAAGAAGAAAGTAAATGTGACTTTAGCAGCCCTGGCTTCTGATTCCATTTGTACAAGCCCCATTCTGATACACAAAGGCAGACACTGTTCTGAGAGGTTCACATATTCAAATCGCCTGAACTTCACACCACCGCTACGAGACAGGGGCAATTCATGTGCCCATCTGTGTGTGAGGAGGACGAGTTGGGGTGGGAGGGGCAGGCCCCGTGCAGAACACAGGAGAGGGATTGGCAGAGGCAGGTCAGCCCTAGAGAGACCCCTTCACCACAGCACATGAGCAGAAATGTTGGGAAATTCTGAGGTAGATTTGCCACACCGGACAGGAGGGTCCCACATAATGGTTTCTGTCTGAGGGTGGGATGGGGATTATTCTTGACTTGATTGAGATTAGAGGCAAGAGTGACTTGTCCAGTTAAAATCCCTCCACATATCAAATTAGAGAAGGACGCACAGCACTTTCCACTACAGGGGTTCTGAGAAGTTAGAGGCAACTTCATCCTCCCCTCCTAACAGATTTGAACATTTGCAAAAATCCTGCATCTTGGTCTGGAAGTGGGGGGGGGATGTTTATAATATCACAGAAGGGAGGTCTGTGGTATGCATCACACTGATCCCACTCTTTTCATCACAAGAATGTCCTAGTTTTATTTTTTTAAATATTTACTCTCTCCTGAAGGTCATCAGAGATGCAATAGGATTCAAAACATGGTGCCTTTGCACGTCACAGGCCATTGGAATCCTCTCATTCAAGTACTCTCATTTGAACTGGCTTAGAAATGCCCACCTGCCTCACTCGACATTAAAGAAGGGCAGGCAATTGCCCTACCATACAGGCAGGTCATTCAGCTGTGAGCTGTCCCTTCTCATTCTGTGGGCAATTTTTCTCTAGTCTCTGAGTCAGGTCCTTCCTTTCAATTCTTCCCCCCCCCCCCCCACCTCTCACCTCTCTTAAAGACTTGGGTTTCAAATTTACTCACTAACCATGTAACAGGGAAAAAGTTACAGGTCCTCACTTTTCTTTTTTTCCTTTATATTCAATGGGAAGAAGATAGTGTGTGTGTGAATCTCTGATGGTTTGCAGAAAGTGGGCCCTCCATTTACAGTGTTCTCTTCTCTTGTAGAATAAAGAGGATAAGGAGTGTATTCTTATTGCTGGCTTGGTTTTTTTCTTGGCATTGTCCACTCATCAGGTCTGCTCTCACCTCAAGCCCCCTTCCCTCTGCCACCTGACACCCTTGCAGGCTCCCCTTCTTCGTCAGCTAGTGTATGTCCTGGGAAACACAAATGATTCTAGTACTGGGACAAAATAGAGCACTGGGAACGTGAATTGTTGCCTGTAGTGAAGTTCAAATAAGAAAATACTGGTTTGCAAGTGTGCTTCTGGGCAGCTGCATGAGCTTCAGCAAACCACAAAATCCCTCAGCCTTCCATGAGAGGGTTGGCAGTCTGCAAAGTCCCTTCTAAGCCAGGATTCTGGAACGGTCTCTCCTCTCTCCTCCCTCTTTCCTTTCTCCTGTTGTATGTTCTTCTTCTTCCTTTCATCTTTCCCTCTCTCCCTCAACTCCCCCTCCATCTCTTTTTCTCTTCCTCTCTCCCTCCTCGTCCCCCCATTCCCTCCCTCTCTGCTTCCTCCTTTTCTCTCCTGCCCCTTCACTTGTGCCCAGCACTGTGAAATGAGATCATGCAGGTTGCTGTCCAGACTCCCATCAAGTCCGAATATTCTATGACTTCCATTAGGAAGTATCTCAGTGCTAGTAGGGTCTGCCAGGTGTGCCATGAAGGCATGCCCCAAACTGCATGTTTCTCTCTATCTCTTGGCTGCCACCCCTCCCAGCCACCATCCTTTTTTCTATGCACTGACTTCCCGCCTTAGTTGCTGGCTTCCACTCTGGTCTGCATCAGCCATGTTTACCCACTGGAGTCAACTTGACTTGCTGAGTTGCAGGTTGATTAGATCCCTTCTTTCCCTTGCCCAAACTGAAGGCTGACTCTCTCCCCAGAATAAACCCAAACTCCTCCCTCTGCTTGCAACCTGACTCCTGCCTCCTTCCAATCTCACAGTTGAAGACAGTCAAGACCAATGAGGTAAGCATTCCTTTCAAGTTTAATCTATCAATATGAAAACCAATATACCATTTGATGATGGCATTTGGTCAAACCAATGAAGAAGAACATATTTTAAAAATGATGAATACTAGGGATTATTTAAAACCAGATGAAATGTCAGAATTCTTGGAGAGCCGGTTACAGAAGATGAAAATAAGAAAGTACTTTTCTAGGATAGAAAAAAGAATTTTAGAACGGACTCATTAAATGGCACAGCTGGTGTTAGTACAATTGGCTTTGAGGAAATAAAAATGAAAAGACCGAGAGGAGAATTCATCCTGGTTAGGCTGAAGGTTGGTTTTGATCCTGATTATGAGTTACAGGCTACACTCATTGTTTCAACTGTCCTTAAACACCAGTCCCCGTTTGCAAGGGCAGTGATCCCAAGCATCCCTCCTTTGAGAATTCAGTGCCTCGTGCTGCAGCTCTCAAGGCCCAGGTCCCATCATTTTGTGGTTTCCCAGATGCCAGGCATTCAGGGACCAGAGCTGGAAGTCATTACATTCTCAAAATAGAGCTGATTGTGAAATCACAGGCCATCCTATTGTTCTAAGATTTTTCTAACATTGACTTAGTCAGTTGCATCTAAAAAAATCATTCTTTGCACATGTTCTCAGGCTAAGCTCCCTGTCCGTATGAGATGGAATTTCCAAGCAGGCAGAAAATAGGCCCTTGGACATGGCAGTCACCAATCCCATTTTGCAGGACAATGATCTAGAACCAAATCCCATCACTGCCACTCACCAGCTCTGGGACCTGACCCTCACTCTTCCCATATGGGGATTGAGTATATTCATTAACAGGTAGGAGTAGGATCCCATTTATCTTATTGTGTACAGGATAAAAATAAACAAAAGAATGGACAGGAAAGAAGATATGGAAGGGGAATAAGTAACAGCTGGACATGAGGCTTATGTAGAAGACCACATGGAATATAGGCTAGAAGTGAGCCAAAATTTGGATTTGAGTTTCCCAGCAGCCCATGCAAAGAGAAAAGCAATAAAAGGTGAATAGTATCCTGTAGCTATCCTGTGTTCTGTTACAAGTTCCACTCTAAGGCTGCCTTCTTGGCCCTGGGTAATTTCCACCCTATCCACCTGGATGCAGGGTAGGGGCAGACGGGAGAGGTCACTGCCATGGCCGTGGCAGTCTAGGTTCCTATGACTGGTGAGTTCTGCTGTTTTAATCTAATGTGCTATGAAAAAAAGTAATATTGATGCTATGAAACTTTTAATAAAATTACAGGGTACTGGTGGGACTACTGTATGGTGCTCTAGGTGAAGCACAATTGGTACAAGCATATAAAACCTGGTGCCTGCCCTCAGGAACTTAGAAATTTGTGTGTGGATCCAGGACAAGGTATACTTACTCAATATTATAGCCTTAATGTTTTTCTAGTTGGGTTCTATGAGAAGTGTAAATGGTTATTTGGATGACCCCAGAGAATACAAGTAGAGGAGGGGGAAGTGAGTCAGGGCCAATTAATCCTGCATTCCAGGATGGAAAGGGGAGTCACTAAAAAGTGTCATAGGCAGAAAAGAAAGTAAGAAGGTTATAACAAGAGCGGATTACTATCCCCAAGACTTCTTTATTATACAATCAGTCACCCAGTTCTACTATCCTATATAATAAAAGCCTAATATGCAAATAGACCGAATGGTGGAATGATCAGTCAGCAGGGGGGCAGAGCTGGTGAGCGGGCAGTGCCAGCCAGCCAAGGAGGGTGCCAGCAGGCGATCTGGGGGCGGTGGTGACTGGTGGTGGTAGAGAGGCGATGGGGGGAGGGGCAGGCCATTTGCTGGCCAGCGCCATCCCCTGATCAGCCTGCCATGGCCTCCCTCTGCGGCAGTGGTGAGGCAATGGGGGGTGGGGCCGGAGCTGCCCCCTGGTGGTCAGTGCACTCCCACAGGAGGAGCTCCACTCAGCCACAAGCCGGGCTGAAGGCTGGTGAGTGCAGCAGAGGTGGCAGGAGCCTCTCCTGCCTCCAGAGCAGCACTAAGAATGTCCAACTGATGGCTTAGGCCCGCTCACCAGCTGGCCTAAGCCACAATTGGACATCCCCCGAGGGCTCCCAGACTGCAAGAGGGGACTGCAAGAGGGCGCAGGCTGGGCAGCGCAGGTGGGCTTTGGGACCCTCCCCCCCCCCCCCAGTGCACGAATTTTCATGCACCAGGTCTCTAGTTAGTAATAATATTCATGAGTACAGAGATAGGAGAGAAAGCAAACAAGCTATGGTGCCAGAGGACCATTGAGCTGAAAAGGTGAAGACAAATGAGTTGGTCATGAGTTTTGGGTATGGGAATATGGTCAAAGAGACTAAGTTCTGTGAGTATTCACCAGCTGGGATACTCAGCTGTCTGTACCACATGAGCTCACTGTCAGGGTCCTATTCCTTAGACCCTATTATCCCGATCCCTGGACAAGACAATATTTAAATAAATTCTTTGTGCTTATGTGTGCTAAAAGCAATCCTTGTTGGAATGAGTCGTTAATTGGGCTAATTCCTTCTTTATCATAAATCAGGGAAGAAAATGGATTTTTCTTTGTAAACATTTGGGGAGCGGGCTTTATGTCAGTTAGTTTCACACACTTCCTGTCTTAAGCACTCTGTCTGTTTCTTTGTTCTGATTCCATGCCCACCTATATCCTTTTAGAGCATTTATGTATCTCTCAGACTCTCTAATTTTGAGATGGAGATGTCCACTGGGGAATGAGCATTGTGCTGGTTGAACATTCAGGGTAAGCATGAAACTAGTGGTGAAGTGGGGCAGCCTGGCTTTGGACTGGCCACATTTGCCAATTTCAGAACGTGGACAATTACTTAACTTTTCAAAGCCATGGCTTCTCTAATTGTAAAGTGGGGTACACATTCTCATCCTTAGTCAAGGGTTATTTTGACAGTTAAGTCAAAATATGGTTACCTGTTCACTAACGCACTTGTTCCTGGCTTTCTTCCCTGCCCTGTCTCACATTCCCCATCCACCACTGGAGTGGGGTACGCTGGCACCACCTCCAAAATTAACAACTTATACTCAAGTTCTTGTCTCAGGTTCTGCTTTTTTTTTGGGGGGGGGGGAGCAAACTAAGGCAGATAATTTATTCAGTGAAAATAATCAGGTGACCACTATACATCTGGATTAAGACAAAGAAGTATTTTTTTCTCCTCAAATTAAAAAAAACACTCAACTTTGTAGGTAATGGTTTTATATAGGATTAAGATCATTATCTTTAACAGAGCAAATCTATTCAAATTTATGCTCTATAATATACTAGTTCTGGAATATTAGAATAATCAATATAACATATTGAACAAAGTCTTTGACATAAAGTAATTCTTGTGAATTTTAAAAATAATATTTATTAAAGTATAATTTCCATACAATAAATGCATGCATTTTAAGTATACAATTTAATAAGTTTGGACAAATGCATGCAGTCATGCAAACACCTCCCCAATAAAGTTAACGTGTCCATAACCCCAGAAAGTCCTTTTACCATTGACAGTCTACTTTCACCTCACCCCTTTCACTTCAGGGGAGCATTGACCAGCTCTCTATCACTATAGTTCAGTGAACTTTGATTTAAAGACATGATTAAAAGGTTGAATTTAGTCAAATAGGTAAATAACAGTGTTTCAAAAAGAATTGCTTTATGTTCTGTCATTTTTTAAAATCAAAATAAGTTGTATTTGTCACTTCTGTGACTGATAAACTGAAAGAGAAAGTCAGTTTCAGAATTGATGGGTTTTCTCCTGACTCTTAGATACAGTGAGGTGAGAAGTGGGATGGGAGGGCAAATAAAAGTGGAATGGATTTAAAATTCGGAATGACCTCTGCTGTGAAATTTTCAGAAACACAAATCTGCAACACATCCATTAAATTAGAGAAAACTCCTTCAATCATAACTGATCTTCACTCCACTTCTTGGAATATTAAACCATATCAAATTAAGGCCAAATCTTCAATATCTTATCTGGGCAAGCCCAAGGAAGGAAGTTCCATAAAGGATATGCATGAATTGTTCTCTGAGTCAATAAATAATTACTCAATAAATATTTATAGGGTTTCCTCTGTGCACAAAGGTCTGCCCTACACCCTGTCACAGACAGACAAGGCATCTCATGCATCACAGGTAGATAAGAGCAAAGCAATACATAACTCAATAAGGGGAAAATCAGTGTCAGGAAGAGAAGGAAACAGAGGGAGATAATGGAAGATACCACTTTAGATGGTGTCTCTGAGAAGATCATCTGTAAGCTGATTCTGGATGACATAGAATGAGCTAGAATGGCACAGACTGAGGGAATGCATGACAAGTAGAAGGAACTATTTATGAAATGGCCTTGAGGCTGTAACCAGCATGGCACATTGCAAACCTGAGAGCAGGTTAAGTTGTTGCCAGTGCATAGAATCGGAGGTGGGGAGAGTGGTGTGAGATAAGGAGGGAGCTCATAGAAGGACCATATTCTGAAGAGGGGAGGGGAGGGGAATAGTGCTTATTGTATATTCTAGGAGAAGTCATTGGTGAATTTTGAGATGATTTCTGTTTTCAAAAGTTTACTGTGAATGCTACAGGGGAGATGACATTGTGGAGGGTGAAGAAGCAGAAGTTCGAATCCACTTAGTCACTCAAGTGAGAGATGATGATGCCGTGGATCCCTGGTGCCCAGCATCACTTCTATTTGAGGTAAGGTAAATAGGATATGCTGGCATCAAGAATAACATTCATGCCGAAACCGGTTTGGCTCAGTGGATAGAGCGTCGGCCTGCGGACTGAAGGGTCCCAGGTTCGATTCCGGTCAAGGGCATGTACCTGGGTTGCGGGCACATCCCCAGTAGGAGATGTGCAGGAGGCAGCTGATCGATGTTTCTCTCTCATCGATGTTTCTAACTCTCTATCTCTCTCCCTTCCTCTCTGTAAAAAATCAATAAAATATATATATAAAAAAAAAAAAAGAATAACATTCACACCTTGGCATATAAACTATGGGAGGCCGTGGAACATGTAAAGTCAGGGAGCTAGTGTGAATATTCATCAACCTTTACATGATATGTAAACCAATAGACAAGCCAAGGAGAGTGTTTATAAGAAAAAGGAAGGGGGCATTCTGCATATGGCAGACAGCAAAGGAGACAAGAAGGAGGGGCCAATGAGGTTGAAGAAAAATGGGATCATAAATTAAGGAAGCCAAAAATAAAGTATTTCAAGAATGATTTATTTGGGAAAGTAAAATCCAGGAAAAATGTGTTTGCTAGTGACCACTGCTACTTTGATGAGGAGATGTGGTGGTACAGCATCAAGCAGACTGAACAGGAGAATTCACTGTGGCAAATCCCCCTGGGGCCATCTTGTCAATGTCGCAGATCCCGTGGTTCTGTACCCACCAGTACTGTTCTGGGTTTCTGCTTTGCACCACAGAGCCACTGATTCTACGTCAATATTTGCTTATTTCCTCCATTGTAGTTCACCCTGTATCTCTGGAGAAATGAGATTTGGCATAATTATCACACTGCTCCATGATGTCATGTAGCATGCAGGTTTTATTAAAGAAGTCTCAAGTCCCAGCGCGCGCACTTGTTGAGAGAAACATTCTTGGGTATTCAATAGTCAGTCATTCCTGTCTCATTTTACATGTTTGCTCTTAAAAATATTTTATGCAGCCCAGAAACAAAAGAAATATAGGAAGTCCCAAGAGAGTATGTTTTGGAACTAATTCTGGTTCAGACATATGGTATCATTCCAAAACCTTGCCATTGTTTTCCTCCTACATTTGCATTTCAGTTTTCCAGAGCTAATCCCTTTCAGCATACCAAGACCCACTTAGGCTACAAAATAAATGCTAGTTCAGAACATAGATTTTTACTTTATTTGGGACATGCCCCGACAGCAACTAACTAGTTTGTCTAATTTGCCAAAGTCTCCAGATTGGAACCGATGTTGTGTCTCCATACTTCATTCTTATCTTCTGAGAAGCCTACTTTCCAATATGCATAGAGTTAACTGTTTTCTCTATCGATGATTCTTTAACTGGTCGCACAAGCCACATGATGTCATCACGGAAGAATGCTAAGCTCCAGCAAAGCACTCAGCTTCTCAATTTATCTTTGACCAACTTGGAAACAATTTTGCCAATATGATTCAACTACCAAAAAATTAACAACAAAAACATTCCCAGCAGTGGCCTTTGCCCTTGTATATGGCTTTGCCTTTGCTTAGGGACGTGGGAGCTGCTGCTTTCCTCTGGGAAGTCAGGGGCGATGGCATTACCCTGAACCAGACAAAGAGACGCAAGAGACAAATACATGTTCTCTCTCTTGCTCTTCCTCCTCAAAGGTGGTGTGCCAAGGGATGAGTTGAGCTACCCCTTTCACTTTGGTTCTATAACAGATTACTACTTCCTATCACGGATGGAAGGGCAGAGTTGAAGGACAAGACTCCATTGCCCTGCCCTAACCATTTTCATAAAGATCATCAGAACCTCCGGATTACTAATGGCCCCTTTCAGTTCTTACCTTCACTGCCTTTCTGCAGCATTTGGGGTTCTCCTCCATGCCTGCTCCTGTCTTGCCAGGTCCCCTTTCTCTGCTGGCCTCTACAATGTCAGCCTCCCTAGGATCCTGCCACAGTTGCCTTTTCTTCTCGAAGTGATGTTCACCTCAGAGGCTTCCCCGAATAGGTGTGGCAGTCTAGGTCTCTCTCTGTGTTTAAGTTTTATAAACTGTCAGCTGACCGTAGTCACCTGGATTTGTATCCATTCATTTACTCACTTGCTCATTCATCTAATAATCTGGGGATGTCTGCTTGCTAGGGCAGGGTGGGGAATTGGTAGAAAATAAGCACCATCCCTTTTCTCTCCTACTAAATCGGTGTTACCACCACAAGTATATCAAACTCAAAATGATCATGGGAGAACTCAACATTTTGGACCTTAAAATTGCCCCCTTCCTGGTCCCTGGTACTCAAGGCATGAACTGGACCAATCCATCCCCAAACCCTGGTAATTCTATTCTCTATCTCTCAAATCAGCCACTTTTCTCCATCCTCTTTTACGCCAACAGCAAAACTAGGTTAAGTTCTCCAGCTCTTTCCTGAATTATGGTGACCACATCCTGACTTAATCTTCTCTGTTTTCTCAGGGTAAAGTTCAGCCTCTTTCACCTGGCATGCAGGCTCCCAGGATATATCCCTGCCCACTCCCCAGCCTCCCATTCTTATATCCTCAATCAGACCCCAAAGGAGCCACACTGACACTCTGTACAGTTGTAGGCATGTGCCTGGTTCTCCTGGCACTTTTGCTCATGCAGTTTCCTCCCTCCCCTCCCCTCCCCCATCCCCACTCCACTCCTTCCCAATCCCCAATCCTATTCCCTTGCTACTTACTGAAAGGGCGAGGGCTATGCCCCCCATCTTACCCTGGATCCTCCATGTTGGGGCAGAGGCCATGTGCTCAGAAGAGTGCCTTCCCGGAAGCCCAGGCCCCTGCTGGCCATGCCCGGGATTTCTTTGAACTAACCAATGACAAGCAAGGGATGTGCGCACCATAGAGATGACCACATCCTGTGTAACAAGACCCGACTTGCGCCTGGCCAATCGGCAGGGCCCACAGTCAGCTCCCCTCCCCTCACTATTAAAGCCCTGATTTTCTCATGGGTGGCACTCGGTTTCCGGTCGCTGCGTCGACTGGAGGCCCGGGTCGGGTTAGCTAACTCAATAAAGGACCTTCTGCTTTTGCATCGGACTGGCTCCCTGGCGTGGTTTCTTGGGGATCTTGAATTCTGGGCATAACACTTCCTATGACTCAATAACACTCTCTCTAGGGAGTCAACTCCCCAAGGCTAAAGTGTGAGGAGATAGCTCATTGTGGTTTTGATTTGCATCTCTTTGATGATTAATGACCTTGAGCATCTTTTCATATGTCTATTGGCCATCTGTATGTCCTCTTTGGAGAATTGTCTATTCAGGTCCTTTGCCCATTTTTTAAATTGGATTGCTTGTGGTTTTGGTGTTGAGTTGCATAAGTTCTTTATAAATTTTGGATATTAACCCCTTATCAGATGTGTCATTGGTGAATATGTTCCCCCATTCAACAGGTTGTCTTTTTGTCTTGTTGATGGTTTCCTTTGCTGTGCAAAGACTTTTTAATTTGATGTAGTCCCATTTATTTATTTTTCCTTTTGTTTTCTTTGCCCAAAGAGTATAGCAGAAAAAAGTACTGCTATGAGAGATGTCCCAGGTTTTACTGCCTGTTTTCTTCTATGATTTTTATGGTTTTGAGTCTAACATTTACGTCTTTAATCTATTTTTAGTTTATTCTTGTGCATGGTGTAATAAAGTGATCTAGTTGCATTTTTTTTTCATGTATCTGTCCAATTTTCCCAGCATCATTTATTGAGCAGACTATCTTTACCTATGTATGTTCTTGCATCCTTTGTCAAATATTAATTCACCATGAAGGCGTGGGTTTATTTCTGGGTTTTCTATTTTGTTCCATGTTGTTTGTTTGCTTTTTGCCTTACCTGAGGATATGTTTCTATTGATTTTGGAGAAAGAGGAAGGGATAAAGGGAGAGAAAGAAATATTTAGAGAGAAATATCGATCAGTTGCTTCCCATAAGTGCCCTGACTAGGGACTGAACCCGCAACCTAGGCATATGCCCTGACTGGGAATCGAATTCGAAACCTTTCTGTGTACAGGACAATACTCCAGCCAGCTGAGTCATGTGCTCAGGGCTATATGTCTGTTTTTATACCAGTACCATGCTGTTTTGATAACTATGGCTTTGTAGTGTAGTTTAATATCAGGTAGCATGATAGCTCCAACTTTGCTCTTCTTTCTCAAGATTGTTGAGACCATTTGGAGTCTTTCCTGGTTTTACATAAATTTTTGGAATACTTGTTCTAGTTCTGTGAAATATGCCATTCATATTTTGGTAAGAATTGCATTGAGTCTGTAGATTGTTTTGGAGAGCGTGTACATTTTGATGATGCTAATTCTTCCTATTCATAAACATGGTAGATGCTTTTACTTGTTTGTATCTTCTTCAATTTCTTTCTTCGGTGTCTTATAATTTTTCAAGGACAGATCTTTTACCTCCTTGGTTAAATTTATTCCTAGGTACCTTATTTTGGTTGTTGTTATTGAAATTATAAATTGGATTGTTTTCTTAGTTTCTCTTTTTGAGATAAATGTATTTTTTACCATACTTTAAAATTTAACTTTTTGTAAACGTTTTTGTAATTGCATGATAATCCATCATGTGAATTTATAATAATTGAATTTGATATTTATTTTGCTATTATAAAAAATGTTGACATCCTTCTACATAAATCTTCCACAATTTTTAAAAATTCAACTTAGAGAGGGAGGGAGGGAGAGAGAGAGAGAGAAACATACATGTGAGAGAGACACATTGATTGGTTGCCTCCTGCACTTGTCTCCACCGGAATCAAGCCTGCAACCTAGACATGTGCCCTGACTGGGAATCAAATCTGCGACCTTCCTGTGCACAGGACAATACTCCAATCAATTGAGTGACACCGGCCAGGACTTTTCTACACTTTTTTATTTTATGTCCTTGGCAGCTTATAGAAGTAGACTTATTATTACTAGGTCAAAAGTTATCAGCATTTATTTTTTTTATAACCGGCAAAGCCAATCAATACTGTGTATTTGGGGAAAATTTAATTCCAGGATATGCCTTCAAGACAGTGTATAGTCACCTTATCTCCATCAGCATCTACTACTATGACATGATACAGTGAGAATTCAGGCATAATACAGCCCTACATGCACTCAATAAAGCCACCACACCACACCTTCAATCTTGTTCACTGTGGGTGAAGGCAAGGAAATGGACGTAGCAGTTTAGCCTCACCAAAGTTCAATCTTAGCTGTTGGCTCGCAGAAGTCCCGGGGCTGCCAATGTGTTTTATCTCAATTTTGCAAGTGCGAAGTACTGGAGTTTAAAGCCAAGAACAATCCTTTCCAAGGATGAGAAACACATGTTTCCCAACAGTGGGACCAAAGCTTCTGACCTTTGGGCAGAAGCCTGCACATCTGCATCAGTGGGTAATTCTCTACAGGGAAGGAGATGTGGAGACCGGAGGTATACATGCTGAACAAATAAATACCACTTTGGGTAATTCAAGTAGCACTGGAAACCCTTGCTTTGTCTGAATTCTTCTGCCTGGGAAGTGAGAGGCCCACCTGGAAACAACGCTGTGTGTTTCCATTGGCTCCCGGTCAATGAGGATGGGAAGTGCATCAGCACCACTAGCCCATACAGAGAGAAGAGGGTCCCGTATCACTGACGATATGCAGAAATATCAAAGGACAGGGCTGGAAAAGCACTGAGCGCGAGCTTGTCCTCTCCACGGTGGCCGTGGGACCAGGAACAAGGAGCTGGTTCCAGACCTCCACCAGTGGAGGCTGTTAGTGTGGTGCTTTGAAATTCACTCATGAGCTAGGTTCTGTGGCGTGTGTTTGTTTTACAAATAACGTTTTTCTAATTTTAAGACTGGTTCATGCTCAATACATTAAACTTGAGAAACAGAACGGTTCAATTTTTTTAAAAATAACAAAACTCCTTCAAAATCTCATTGCTCAGAGACGACTTGGGTTAACATTTCAATGTAGGCCTTTCATATACCTGTAGATGTATAACACTACAAACACATCACCATATTATTGTTGCTATTTTGTAGCTGATTTCTTTCTCTACAAATTTATCATGTCAATAAGTATTCTCCTATAAGATGATCTCTTTATTGGCAGCACAGTATTCCATAGCAATGTATCACAAATTATCTAATTAATCATCTACAATTAAACCTTCAATTTGGTGAGGGATCATACCTCAACACAATAAAAGCCATATATGACAAACCCACAGCCAACATCATAATCAATGGGCAAAAACTAAAACCATTCCCCCTAAAAACAGGAACAAGACAGGGATGCCCCCTCTCACCACTCCTGTTCAACATAGTACTGGAAGTACTAGCCATTGCGATCAGACACGATGAAGAAATAAAAGGCATCCAGATTGGAAAAGAAGAAGTAAAACTGTCCTTATTTGCAGATGACATGATACTGTACATACAGAACCCTAAAGACTCCATCAAAAAATTATTAGACTTAATAAATGAATTCGGCAATGTAGCAGGATACAAAATTAATGCTAAGAAATCCATGGCATTTCTTTACACCAATAGTGAACTTACAGAAAGTGAAACTACAGAAGCAATCCCATTTACCATTGCACCAAAAAAATTAAAATACCTAGGAATAAACTTAACTAAGGAGGTAAAAGACTTATATGCTGAAAACTACAGGACACTGAAAAAAGAGATAGAGGAAGACATAAACAGATGGAAGAATATACCGTGTTCATGGATTGGTAGAATCAACATCATCAAAATGTCCATACTACCCAAAGCAATTTATAGATTCAATGCAATCCCCATTAAATTACCAACAGCATATTTCACAGATCTAGAACGAACGTTCCAAAAATTCATCTGGAATAAAAAAAGACCCCGAATAGCTGCAACAATCCTCAGAAAGAACAAAGTAGGTGGGATCTCAATACAAGATATCAAACTGTATTACAAAGCCACTGTTCTTAAAACAGCTTGGTACTGGCACAAGAACAGACATATAGATCAATGGAATAGAATAGAGACCCCAGAAATCAACCCAAACCACTATGCCCAATTAATATTCGACAAAGGAGGCAAGAACATACAATGGAGTCAAGACAGTCTTTTCAATAAATGGTGTTGGGAAAATTGGACAGATACATGCAAAAGGATGAAACTAGATCACCAACTCACACCATACACAAAAATAAACTCAAAATGGATAAAAGACTTAAACGTAAGACGGGAAACCATAAAAATACTAGAGGAATCCACAGGCAGCGAAATCGCAAACATATGCCGAAGAAATTTCTTCTCTGATAATGCTCCTAGGGCAATGGAAACTAAAGAGAAAATAAACAAATGGGACTACATCAAAATAAAAAGCTTTTGCACAGCAAAGGAAACCATCAACAAAACAACAAGAAGACCCACTACATGGGAGAACATATTTGCCAATGATACCACCGATAAGGGTTTAATTTCCAACATTTACAGGGATCTCATGAAACGTAACAAAAGGAAGATAAACAATCCAATAAAAAAATGGGCAACGGACCTAGATAGACACTTTTCGAAAGAGGACATACAGAAGGCCGAAAGACATATGAAAACCTGCTCAAAGTCACTAATTATACGAGAGATGCAAATCAAAACGACAATGCGTTATCATCTCACACCTGTCAGAATGGCTATCATCAACAAATCAACAAACAACAAGTGTTGGAGAGGATGTGGAGAAAAAGGAACCCTTCTGCACTGCTGGTGGGAATGCAGACTGGTGCAGCCACTGTGGAGAACAGTATGGAGCTACCTCAGAAGACTAAAAATGGAACTCCCATTTGACCCAGTGATCCCACTACTAGGAATATATCCCAAGAAACCAGAAACGCCAATCAGAGAGGATATATGCACCCCTATGTTCATAGCAGCACAATTCACCATAGCTAAGATTTGGAAACAGCCTAAGTGCCCATCATCAGATGAGTGGATTAGAAAACTGTGGTACATATACACAATGGAATACTATGCTGCGGTAAAAAAAAAGGAACTCTTGCCTTTTGCAACAGCATGGATGGAACTGGAGAGCATTATGCTGAGTGAAATAAGCCAGTCAGAGAAAGATAAATACCACATGATCTCACTCATTTGTGGATTATAGAGAACAACATAGACTGATGAAAAGGGACAGACTCAAAGACTGAGAAACAGCAATCAGGCTATCAATCCCCAGAAGGAAAGTAGGGGAGGGCGGGGGTAAGGGGAAGAGATCAACCGAAGGACTTGTATACATGTATATAAGCCATACCAATGGACATGGACAACAGGGGGATGGGAGCATGAGTGTGTGTGGGGGGGAGGTTGGGGGTTAATGGGGGGATGAGGACACATTTGTAATACCTTAACTAATAAAAAAAAAAAAAAAAGAACAAAAAAAATTTAAATAAATAAATAATTAAATAAATAAGCAAGTAAATAAAAAAAAAAAATTTTGAATAAATGAAATCTATTTTATTTACTTATCCTATCTAATAAAAGACAAAAAGGGTAATTGACCATACCCTTGCTACGCTTCCCATTTGCTAATCAGCAAGATATGCAAATTAACTGCCAACCAAGATGGCGGCCGGCAGCCATGCAGCTGAAGCTAGCAGGAGGCTTGCTTGCTCCAGTGATGGAGGAAGCCAAGGTTCCCCGCCTGCCGCGGCCTGGCTCTGAGCTCTGAAAGCAACAAAGTTTCAATTATAGAAGCTAAACAAACCCCAGATACCTGCTTTCAGCAGGCCGTGGCCTCAGAGCTGCAGCGAGCAGGAGCCAGCTCTCAGCTCCAGTGACAGCAACAAAGTTTCAATTATAGAAGGTAAATAAATCCCAGAATAAAAAAAAAGAAAAAAGAAAAAAAAGAGAGGCTGGGAGCTTCGGTCACTGGCCAGCCTGAAAACAGCCCTCAGCCCTCACCCAGACTGGCCAGGCACCTCAGTGGGGACCCCCATCCTGAAGGGGGTGTGACCAGCTGCAAACAGCCATCAGCCCCTCACCCAGGCTGGCCAAGCACCCCAGCGGGACCCCCACCCTGATCCGGGACACCATTCAGGGCAAACCAGCCGGCCCCCACCCATGCACCAGGCCTCTATCCTATATAGTAAAAGGGTAATATGCAAACTGACCCTAACAGCAGAAAGGCTGGGAATGACTTGTCACTATGACACACACTGACCACCAGGGGACAGACGCTTAATGCAGGAGCTGCCCTCTGGTGGTCAGTGCGCTCCCACATGGGGGAGCTCTGCTCAGCCACAAGCCAGGCTGATGGCTGCCAGTACAGCGGTGGTGGTGGGAGCCTCTCCTGCCTCCTCAGCAGCGCTAAGGATGTCCGACTGCAGCCTAGGTCTGCTCCCCGCTGGCAAATAGACATCCCCTGAGGGCTGCCGGGCTGCCAGAGGGATGTCTGATTGCCAGCTTAGGCTCAATCCCCCTGGGAGCTGGCCTAAGCCAGCAGTTGGTCATCCCCCGAGGGGTCCCAGACTGCAAGAAGGCACAGGCTGGGCTGAGGGACCCCACCCCCCCACCCCAAGTGCACAAATTTTGTGACCGGGTCTCTAGTAAATAAATATTTTATAAGTAAAATTATGTGTGTGTCTCTCACCTATTGGCTATCTCTTTTCTCATGTCCCACAGACCCAGCATGCACACACTGAAGGTAAGAGTAGCTGCCTTTCATTGCAGGGGTGGTGGTGGAAAAGCCATGCGCACTGTGAATGCCTCCAGAACTGCATGCGAGAACACAAGGAGAAGTGGGATGACGGTTCCTGATGCTGTCGGAGCCCTACCCACTGTGCCAGGCACCAGTGGGGTCTGCTGTCTGCAAGAAGGACTTGCCAACTCCACCAGGCTAGCTTCTTTTCCCTCTGCTCTCCTTCCAATGGCTCGGGTCCTTCTTGTATGCAAAGGAGTGTCCATCTCCAACGCTGGCCAGAGCGCAGCCCACACACCCTCCCTCTCTGACACATGGCCTTTTTCTTTGATCAGAGGGCAAAGCATTTTAAACATGCTCACCACCCATCCAAATCTGGGGTTATCTCTGTAGCTTTCATTTTAGAAACTTCTTTCTCATTTCTTTTTCATTTCCTCATTACTCCTGTGTCAAACTGAACACAAACACACACACACATTTACACACACACACACTGCCCCATACGCAGAATTGTATGTGGAATGTGTTTGCTGTAGGGATAAGGGCCCTCCGATACCATGCTGATTGCTTGCAGCTGGCTGCCTATGTCCACAACTACCTCACTGTCATTGGAAACTGATATTTCTACCTGCTGATCGACACATCTTGTTTTATGGTGCTTCACTTTTATTGTGCTTCACAGATGTTTGTAGTTTGTATGTCTCACAAATGAATGCAAAACCCTCCAACAGCAAAAATATTGCTGTCAGTTTGGGTTCTGGGAACCCTAATCCACTCTTGCTCTCTGTAGTCCCATGATGCAGGTTTTCTCCTTTCTTTCATTGTATTTGTGTATGCATATATGCACATATACATGTATGTGTGCATGCATGTATGTAGATGTGTATGTGTGTATGCATGGCTATCTACCAGTATAGGTATTTCTATAGATATGTAGTATTTATATACCTTCCACCATACTAGCCATTATGCAGTTATTAACCTAACAAAATTTTTGGACAATGGCCAGGTGAGTGAGTGTCCTGTGACTGTCTATACCAGTGATGGCGAACCTATGACATACGTGTCAGAGGTGACACACGAACTCATTTTTTTGGTTGATTTTTCTTTGTTAAATGGCATTTAAATATATAAAATAAATATCAAAAATATAAATCTTTGTTTTACTATGGTTGCAAATATCAAAAAAATTCTATATGTGACACGGCACCAGAGTTAAGTTAGGGTTTTTCAAAATGCTGACACGCCAAGCTTAAAAGGTTCGCCATCACTGGTCTATACCAAGGCCTGGCAAGTGTTTTCTCTAAAGAGCCAGATAGTAAATATGTGTAGGTTTCACAGGCCGCAGGACCCCTGCTGTAACCTCTCACCTCTGCCTTTGTAGCAGGAAAGCAGCCACAATGTGCCAACCAATGAGTGTGCCCTGATTTGTCCCATGGATTTGCTGACCGTGATTTAGATTATGAACCATATGTTCAGTTTGTCCTTAATCCCCGCACTGCCTCCCAGTACAGACCCTGTCCTTCCAGGTCTGAACCCCTTACCTCTAATTTCTGAAAAGAAGGCTCCATTCTGGTCCCCCCAGCATCCTAAAGGGGCCTACGGTCTGGACATATGCAAGCTCATGCTTACATTTTTTTATGCTTCTTTACATACAGATGGATTTTATAATCTTAAAATATTATTTCAGATATAATCAATGTCTGGCTTTTCCTCAACATATAGAATCGTCATCTTTCCCATTCCTTAATTTAGCTGTTTATCTACAAATGTCACAATTCTTTATGTTTGATCTTGTCAAGCTATCATCTTCTCCAAACACAAAAACAAACAAACCTGGGGGTCTGACTTTGTTTTCAAAGTTTGGATTCTTACAAAACTTGGAGCCAAAGAACAAAAATCTACTCAGGTTGCAGTTGCACAGATAGGATGCCACAGACAGCTTTCAGCTGCTGGAGGACAGGAAAGTTCCATTTCAAGACATTAAGATAAAGTTAGAGGAATTACACGGTTTTGGGAATTTACATGTGTGATTTTCAAAACAGCTTGTACTGGGTCTTAAATCAGATTTGTGTTAAACCATGTTGGGGGACAAGACATGACATATTCAAGTACATGTCCCAGTCCATAGATATTTATAGTGGCTGGGCCCAGAAACTCCAACTTCATGCAACTCAATAAATTGTGAGATTATTTTCAGAAAAGAGGTACCCATTTCTTCACCTCAGGGACAATGACTGACACAAACTTTGTCCCAGGGGAGCTCAGATCGTGAAACAAGCTGGCTGGCAAAATGAGATTCAGATTCGACAATAACAGCAAAATGTCACCCTGCCATTCATGCTGTTCCGAGTGGTATTTGCTTTTCTGCCCTCTATTTTCTCCTCCTGCCATGCCTGGGTGGTTTGTTTTGTATGTTTCAGAAATCCATCTGGACAGTTTCTGAACTCATCTCTGCTCCTGGATCCTGCTGCCTTTCTTTGTTCTCGCGGAGATAAGTTTACCACTCACCAATTAAAAGTTTGCTATCAGACTTTCTTCTTGAAAGTTTTCTGGTTCTGAGTTTGAGATGGCACCCTGGGCTGCATGGTCAGGAGAAACCCCTTAGTCTATCGGAGCAGAGCAGGCACGTCCGACTCCCTCTGATGCTTCCTCACCACATAACACCCCACAACCTACATGCAACTCATCTGGACCCAGATATTCATAAAGGCACCATTGTGGCTGCTGACTACTAGCAGTCAATCGCCCTCGAACTCAGAAATTGAAATAGCCATTTTATTTGGCCAACAGTTGAGGCTCAGAGATTAGGGATGGGCTCCACTGGGAAGTCCTTATTTGGAATCTCAACAGTGGCTATTATCAGATATCTGCTGGGCTTCTGTCCCCACCCAGGCTGGATGCTCCAAGTGATTCACTTGGCTGGTGGGTGATGCTGACTGTTGGCTGGGAGCTCAGCCAGGGCTGCTGACCAGACCATCCATATGCACCTCTCCACAGGGTCCATCATGTCACAGCATGGTGGGCTGGCTCCACCTGACCTTGGAGGTCACACAGCATCACTTACTCCACCAGATTCCGGGAAAGGGACATACCCCACCTCTCAATGGAGGGATGTCTCAGAATGTGTGCCATCTTAAAACCATGTGGCCTGATTTCAACCTTCTAAGATTGCCAAAGCCAATCCCAGCTGGCCAGGCAAGTTACTGGAGGAGGCGCGTAGAGACTGTAGAGGGAGGGTCCTGTCCTCAGGGAGGAATGAGCCTGGTGTGTTGGAACGGGGAGGTTTGGATTACATAGATGGAAGCTCGAGGTCTGTGTGACCTAGAACAACTTATTTAACTTCTCTGACCTTCACACTCTTCATTTTTAAAACAGGGATAGTGCCATGTTTGCAATCTGTTGTGAAGATGAACTGGAATTAAATGAGGAAATGTTTGGAATGAAGCTTCCAGCATAGCAGAACCTGGCACCTAGTGTTAGGTTCCTAAATATCGTACTGACAAGTCAGGATCCTTCACTCAGCAGAACCACGGGGTAGATCACAGTGCTGCCTTTGCTCACCTACTGTTTCATTCCACTCCTTCGGAACACGGGGTGTCAGGACTTCTGCATTAGCAGGGGGGCATCTCCAAGGACTCTCCCCCACCTCTCTCTCTGTCTCTGTCTCTCTCCCACGCTCCCTCTCATTCTCTTTCATTTTTAATTCTCTTGACTGTGCCCACTCCTCCAATTTCAAGGTGTCTAGTTTGGGAGTCCACCTGCTTCCCTTAGGAAGTTCACAGGTTTCAGGCTTGCTCCCCAGTAGGGGCATGTGGGAGGCAGCCGATCAATGATTCTCTCTCATCACTGATGTTTCTATCTCTCTCTCCCTCTCCCTTCCTCTCTGAAATCAATAAAAAAAAATTTTTTTTTTTTCAAAAAAGAATGAAGCCTGGTGGTTGCAAGGTAGTTTTCTTTACTTGCAGCAGGTAAAGGAGACAAGTAAGTAATTCATATCCAAAACCCCGTCTGCCTGTAGGGAGGCTTAGCGATTGCTTATGTACACTATTTGCTTCATTTTACATTAATTTCTTCTTTGCAATTGGCTACATTCTCCCTGTTGCGTTCTTGTTAAGCTCATCCTGTTAACAGCTGCATTTGCAGAATACTGTGTCACATTTTAACACTTAGCAAAAATAGCATTTAGTAAGAACTGCCCAGGCCTTGAGACCCTGGTCCAATCTAACACAAGTACACATGACTACAGTGGCCACAGGTAGGTCCGTGCCTTTGTCTGCATCTCACTGTCTCACTGCTGAGGAGTCCTTGAGGAGGCCACGTGGCACCAGCCCTGGCTCGGGGAATCCTGAGCTCCCACAGTCTCTTCCTCACCTTCTCCATGGTAGGAGGAAGGCAGGAAGCAGCTGTGCTTTTCTAGATTTGCCTGTCAAGTGTTCTCTGGGCCTAACTTTTTAAAGAGTTTTTAAATTTATTGTTTCAATTACAGTTGACAAACAATATTCTATTAGTTTTAGATGCACAAAATAGTGATTAGACCAGGGGTGGGCAAACTTTTTGACTCGAGGGCCACAATGGGTTCTTAAACTGGACCGGAGGGCCGGAACAAAAGCATGGATGGAGTGTTTGTGTGAACTAATATAAATTCAAAGTAAACATCATTACATAAAAGGGTACGGTCTTTTTTTTTTAGTTTTATTCATTTCAAATGGGCCGGATCCGGCCCGCGGGCCGTAGTTTGCCCACGGCTGGATTAGACCCTGTCGGTCTAACTTTCACAGCTCCCTTCATCCTAACAGACTCTGGGCTTTAATGTCTTAAAGTAGTCTGGGGCCCCTGGGTCTCATGGGAAGTATGGAACCTCCCAAGGATCAAAGGGGAAATGAGCCCTAGAAACACACTCCTGGGACTCCTGGTCCTCCTGACTGCAGCCTGTCCTCGCATTCAAGGGACATGGGGGTGGGAGAGAGCTGTGAGCTCGCACTGGATCCCAGTCATGACACTGGAGAGTGACAGAACATTACTCACCCCTGACCGCGTTTTTCAGTTGAGGAAAGAGTGATCGGGGAGAATGGATACGGGTGACACCAGAGGAGGACACAGGCCTCACACCATCCACGTCTGCAAACAGCATCAGGTAACCATGACCCTGAGATCAGAGCAGTACTATAGGACGTGGCAGGAAAGTGAGCCTCATTTGGGAACTTCTGCTCCTCAGGGCCGAGGTATAGGCATGATGGAGGGTGGGCCACAACCAACCAACCAAAGGGGGTACCAGTGTCTTCAAGTAACCCCCAGGAGCACAGAGCCTCCCCTCTCTGTTGAGTTGTTATTTCAGGGAGCCGAAGGCTGGGCCCGGGCTCTGGGGAATCATAAGCTGTTGGACAGTTATCAACAGGGCGTCTTAGTCACAGCCCAGCTCTGCACTCCTGGCTGCATCCCAGAAGGTGCAAAAGGGCTGCTCCAGCCTGCCCTGACCTTCCTTCTTTGAAACAATTATCTTGCTTTTGTTGATATGTTTCCCCTCAACAGAGCCCTTAAAATAGCAGCATAACTGCTATGAAAGGCCAGTGAGGTTGGCCGGCCTGGAATTTCCTGGAGCCGCCCAGCACAGGGCACTCATTGCTCAGGCCTCTCCAGCTATCTACCCAGCGCCGCCTGGCCCTTCCTGCTTCCCACTCGCCCCCACCTTTGGCATCAGGTGGGAGGTTGGTGGTGAGTGTATTCAGGAAAGTCAGCACCACTCCCTTCCATGGCCTCCAGGGTGTAACAGAATGAAAGGTCCTTCAGGGGTGCCCTTGGGAGCTGGGGGCCAGCGCAGGGCCTGAGCATCTGTTGTAGGAGCTGGTATCTGAGGTCAAAGGCTCAGCAATCTTCTCCATTTGTGGAATTTTTTTCTTACGTTGCACTTTCCTACTTAGAGAATACGATTTAGAAATTCTCTCAAAGTTATGCTTTTCTAGTGATATCACTGGCTTTGGAATAAAGGCATGGAGATAGCTCCAGGCACTTCCCAGAGCATTCAGTTGATCCAAATGGCCTCTCCTTGGGGCTTCATCTTGCCAGCCTAGGAAACTCATTCTCTCAGGGTTCCATCATGTTCACACTTGTAGATGCTGGTCCAGCCTAAACAAAACAACAACCACAGGAAAGTCAGACAGACAGACAGGCAGGCAGATCCAGAGTAGACAAAAGTACCAGTCTGTGTGCCAATGAATCCTCAGTTTATAGGAAGAAATGCAGTATCCCTAAGGGCACGAGTGCTTAAAGGGCATGACATCTGCTCATGTCCTGCCTTTAACAGGCTCAGAGAAAGTCCAGGAATCGCCAGTGGTCTTGTGGGCCTTGGTGTTCCTTTATATTAGATGATTCCAGGCCCAACCTGGGAACATTCTGCTCCCAAAGCCAGGAAATTTAATTCTTGCCCCATGGCACCATGTCCCTTTCATATTCAATCAACAGGTATTCTCTGAGAATTCTACCTGTGCCCAGGCCTGGGCTAAACACCCAAGGCAGCAGCATAAAATATGCATCTGCTGCCCTGGCTGGTTTGGCTCAGTGGATAGAGCGTCAGCCTGCGGACTGAAGGGTCCCGGGTTCGGTTCTGGTCAAGGGCATGTACCTTGGTTGTGGGCACATCCCCAGTGGGTGGTGTGCAGGAGGGAGCTGATCGATGTTTCTGACTCTCTATCCCTCTCCCTTCCTCTCTCTAAAAAATCAATAAAATATATATTTAAAAAAAATGCATCTGCTGAGGCCCTTCTGATGGCAAAGCCTCTTTCACAAGGCCAGCCTCTACAACCAGCCTACAGTACGTTCTGTAGGCCTGGGGCCCATCTGGTACCTATATACAGGTGTACCTGTTCGGTGCTGCTTCCATCATTTATCATGTAAATTCTGGGGATTTTACTTAAGATGTTGGGAGCACTTCACTTTGCCTGCAGAACACATTCATTTCCCTTGGTTAATATAGTTTGACATACAAAGACTCACCCAAGAAGGACATGGCAGACCTTCTCCTCTCTAACTCCTGAGCTCTCCTGAAAAGCAAGCAGCACACCTGAGTGAAACTGTTTTTGAGATGGGTCTCATTGCTGGCCAGCTTTAACTGATATAACCAGATTCACGATTTGTAGGAGACCCTGGGCCTGCCTCCACATGACTAAGCTATGATACATAGCAGAAAAACAAGAGATTCTCTGATTTCCTCAAATCCTTTGAGTGTGGACAATTAGGGAAACCAGAACTCACTTCTCTTCATGTGGTCAATCAGGACTTTTATGGTTTTGTGACTTACATTTAAGTTTTTTATCCATTCTGAGTTTATCCTTGTGTATGGTGTAATTAGTGGTCTAGTTTCATTTTTATGCATGTACCCGTTCAATTTTCCCAACACCATCTATTGAAGAGACTGTTGCTGTTTTTCTCCATTGTATGCTCTTGCCTCCTTTGTTAAATATTAATTGACCATAAAGGCATGGGTTGGTTTCTGGCCTCTCTGTTCTATTACATTGACCTATATGTCTGCTTTTGTGGGAGTACCAGTCTGTTTTTATTACAATAGCTTTGTAATATAGTTTGATATTGGTATTGTGATCCCTCCAACTTTGTTCTCTTTTCTCAAGATTGCGGAAGCTCTTTGGTGTCTTTTTGAGTTACATATAAATTTTTGGAATATTTGCTATAGATCTGTGAAATACTCTATTGGTATTTTAATATGAATTGTGTTGAATCTATAGATTGCTTTGATTAGTATGGACATTTTAATGATGTTAATGCTTCTAATCCACGAACACAGTATATGCTGCCACTTGTTTGTATCTTCCTCTATTTCTTTCTTCAATGTGCTATAGTTTTCCAAGTGAAGGTCTTTTACCTCCTTGGTTAAGTTTATTCCTAAGAACCTTATTTTTTTGTTGCATTAGTAAATAGGATTGTTTTCTTAGTTTCTCTTTCTGATAGTTAATTATTGGTGTATAAAAATGTCACCAATTTCTGGATATTAATTTTGTAGCCTGCTACTTTGCCAAATTCATTTATTAAATGTAGTAGTTTTTTGGTGAAGTCTTTCAGGTTTTCTATGTACAGTATCATGTCATCTGCAAATAATGACAGTTTTACTTCCTCCTTTCCAATTTGGATGCCATATATTTCTTCTTCTTGTCTGATCACTGTGGTTAGACCTTCCAATACTATGTTGAATAAGAGTGGTGAACCAGACATCTATGTTTTGTTCTTGTACTTAAGGGAAACATTTTTAGTGTTTGCCTATTGAGTATAATGTTGGCTGAAGGTCTTTCATATATGGCCTTTATTATGTTGAGATACAGTCCCTCTATTTTGACATTGCTGAGAGTTTTTTTATCATACATGGGTGCTGGATTTTATTGAATGATTTTCTGCATCTATTGATATGATCATGTGATTTTTATCTTTTATGTTATTTAGGTGATGTATCATAATTAGAGATTTATAAATATTGTACCAACCTTCCATCCACAGAATAAATTTCACTTGGTCATGGTGTGTGACCTTTTTAATGTACTGCTGGATCTGATTTGCTAATATTTTGTTGAGGTTCTGAGCATCTATGTTGGTTTCCTTATGCAAATGTTTATCTTTATGTCCTCTTTTGAAAAGTGTCTATTTAGGTTCTTTGCCCATTTTTTGTTATTAGATTGTTTATCTCCCTTTTGTTAAGTTGTATGAGTTCTCTGTAAATTTTGGAGATTAAACCCTTATCTGAAATAGTATTGGCAAATATGCTCTCCCATGCAGTGGTCTTTCTTGCTGTTTTGTTGATGGTTTCTTTTGCTGTGCAGAAGCTTTTTATTTTGATGTAGTCCCATTTGTTTATTTTCTCCTTAGTTTCCATTGCTCTAGGAGCTATATCTGTAAAAATATTGCTATGACATATGTCTGATATTTTGCTGCCTATGGCACAACTACGCAATGGAATACTATGCTGCTATAGAAAAGAAGGAACTTTTACCATTTGCAACAGCATGGATGGAACTGAAGAACATTATGCTAAGCGAAATAAGCCAGTTGGAGAAAGATAAATATCACATGATCTCACTCATATGTGGGCTATAATGATCAACGTAAACTGATGAACAAAAATAGATCCAGAGACAAAGGGCAGGGGAGGGGGGGCTTAGAGATCAACCAAAGGACTTGTATGCATGCATCCTATATAATAAAAGCCTAATATGCTAAGTGTACGGTCGTCCAGTTGGCCGTTCAATCAATCAAAGTGTAATATGCTAATGATATGCTAAGACTGCTCAACTGCTCACTATGACATTCACTGACCACCAGGGGCAGATGCTCCAACTGGTAGGTTAGCTTGCTGCTGGGGTCCGGCAGATTGAGTCTGAGCGAGACGAGCCGGACATACCCTAGAGCCCTCCCACAGTCCCTCCCCAGCTGGCCAACCTCCAGTGTCCCTCCCAGCCCCGATTGTGCACCGGTGGGGTCCCTCAGCCTGGCATGAGCCCTCTCGCAATCCAGGACCCCTTGGGGGATGTCGGAGAGCTAGTTTTGGCCCTATCTCACAGGCCAGGTCAAGGGACCCCACTGGTGCACAAATTCATGCACTGGGCCTCTAGTATTAGCATAACCAATGGTCACAGACACTGGGGCAGTGGGGGCTTGCTGTCAGGGGTGGGAGTGGCCAGGGGGTCATTAGGGAAAAAGGAGATATATGTAATACTTTATTTTTTTATTTTTTTGAAAAAAAATATTTCCAGATGTTTATTTCTGGAACTGTACAGGTATTAAAGTACAACAAATACAAAATAGTGCTCAAAAAAATCAGTCTTTATGTACAAATATTAAAATCAATGCAACAACAGTAACTGCCTCTTGAATATCTGTTACTAAGTCTTGTTCTCATTGTCACTAATTCATTTCACTCACAGGGTGCTTAGCTCAAACTGGGACCATTAGATCACTGGTTTTCTAAGAGGAATTTCAGTATCTACCATATTTAATAATAAAGCTAATAGCTTCCTCCTTTTAGTGAAAAATTAAGAACTTTTTAAAAAAGATAGTAATGTCAATATTCTTATAAATTATTTCAATCTCCATTTGTAGACAATGTGCTTTGAAACTGGGCAAACAATCTCCTTGGTGGTCAGGTTCCTCCATTAGTTTACATTCAGAGTTGCAAGAGTCACTGGAGACTTTTGGTTAAATTCAATAGCTAAAATCACTCTGCTCTGTGAGAGCTGACGTCCAAACACTCAGGACCCTCAATCGTACAAATTACTAGGAAACCATTGCACAATGCTTTGAGTAATACTTTAAACAGTAATTTAAAAAAGGAGCTGAAAAGCTTTATAATGGAGAAAAAGAAAGAAAAATGCTTATCTTACAATCCTATCTGGAAAGCCTGCCCCAAGGATCCAGATTGGGTGAGACGCAGTGATGAGGGGCAGTTCCTGGGTGATATGCCAGCCATTGACCTAGGAAATAGTAAAATGATCATTTCCCTAAATTTCTTAGCAGATAATGTTTGCATTTTTTATTAATCTGGATAGCATGGTAGAAGAATTGCCTTTTTCTGTGTCTCCCCTCGCCTGTAAGTGTCCACTTCCCTCCCTCTAGGCAGAATCATATTCTCATCAGGAATTAATTTTTTATCTCATTGCTATACTGAGTTACTGTCAACTATTCTCTGATTTTGTCGCTGCTAAGGAGCTGATTGTCTTATAGGTCACCTCTTCCCAGAGGAATCTACATTTAGAAAGAAACACAGGCTTACAACCTTAATATTAAATCTACATTTAATATTTCATTCTTCACGTAATATGATTTGCCTGACAGCTAATGGGACTACACCAATATATCAAGATATATCCATCTGGGACGGTTAAACAATAAATGAAAAAAATAAATAAATTTATTTGAGCAGCTCCAGATGGTATTCCTAGGACAGAGGAGGTGATGGGCTAAACATTGTTTTTTGACAAAATTTTTATTTTCTTGTTTTGTTACAATTCCTCTCTCTCTCTCTCTCTCTCTCTCTCTCTCTCTCTCTCTCTCTCTTTCTCTCCACCCACACACACAGAGGCTCTTCGGGGTTCTTCCATTCTTGCCCTCCTCCAGCCTTCTTTGAGGAAGAAATCCAATGAATTACTTACACTGTGTACTATAGAGATGACTGATAAGGCTATATGTATAACATCTCCCAAGAGCACTTTCATTATAAAAAAAAAAAAAGTACCAAAATCAAAGGAGAAAAGTTCTAATTAAGATATCAAGTCAGAAAGATAGAGTAAGATTGGCAGGATGGTTACCAGGGACCTTGACCTTGAATGGTTCTCCCACACAAACTTGTCAGATAAAGTGAATATAGAAGTCCATCCTGGCCCATTAGATACAGGATGAACTTTTAAATCAATGATAGAAAGCACATCCAACTGGAAATCAATGAATCTGAATATGAGACCCACCCGGTCCCTTCCTATGCCATTGACCAGGTGCAAATCATGCTCTCATCATTGTTTTCCTCAGTGGTAAAGTACAAATACGATATGCATTCAGCTGGAAAATCAAAGGGCATGATGCTGATGCAATATATTATCATTTTCATTATTCGTCTCCCTAAAGTTCTCTAAGTTCAGGAAATTTCTGACAGGAAAACAACCATGAAAATCATTCTTAATTCATCACCCAGAAGCCACCAAAGTTTTCCCATCTGGGGGCAAAATCCAATACCTCTTAGGATTGTAAGCTTGTGCTTGTTAGTATTCAGAAAGGCTGATGCATTCATTGTAGATGTAAAGATGTGGGGGAAGGTTTAGGGATATTTTCATTTTTTATCTCCCACTATTATTCAGTGAGATAATATAATGGCAAGTCCATCAGCTAATCAGCACTTGATAAGAGGCATTGCACAAATTGTGAAAGGACAAAAAAACAAACAAACAAAAAACAACAACCAATAGCATACAAATACAAGGTAACTGAGGCTGAGGAGAGTTATCTGCAGAAGGTTTCCTTTTACACAGTTTCCATTACAGATTGAAGATGTTGTGAGAACTGATCACACAGTTTCAATCAGCATTCGCTACTGGCATGCCTGCAGACTCTTTGGCACCTATGAGATATAAGTGGGGCTTTTAGCATTCATGTCCTATAAAGACTTTCATAAAAGTTTAATTTGTGCTTCATGAAGTTTAATGTATGTAACCAGTGGCATCCAGCCAGGAAATCAATTTCTGCCTCAAATAAAGGAAAAGCAAAGAGCAAGCCATGCTTATCGCATGGGGCGTCTGCCGGGGATCTCAAATGCCTTTCTGGGGAGGAGAACCTGATAAGTCTGCACCGAGGAGTGCTTAGAATGCTAAGTGGTGGCAGATCTCCCTGGCCACGCAATCTGAGAATCGTGAGCAGCTCTCTAATCTGCTTATTTGGCAACACGGGGAAATGTGTTCCTGAAGAAAATAACAAAATGCTATTCGTTCTGTTTAAATGTGCACAAAAGGCACTGTTAGAGTGTAAAAATTAATTTTTCTCTGTGGATAAACTGACTTATAATCAAGATACAACTGTTTTCTAAAGTGTAGGAATCAGGTGCTGATGTGTGTGTAAAATGGACCTGCATCTTCTTTTACTACCAAAACCCAAGTCTCTCCTTGAACCTGGACTTGTCACCAGGTTTTAGGGGTATGGCATTAACATTCTTCCTCTTCTAGGTATAGTGCAATGTCAAGAGTGTCAAGGGTTCTATACTCTCACCTTGCTCTGCCACTCCATGTGTCATTCAGAAATATCTATTGAGCACCCACTGTGTTCCAGACAGTCTTCTCAGTACCAAAGAAACAGCAGTGGTCTTCCAGATCTTAAAAGAAACACTTTTAGTTTTTCCCCACTGAGTATGATGTAAGCTGTAGGTTTGTCATATAAGGCTTTTATTATGTTGAAATATGTTTCCTCTATGTCTACTTTTCTGAGAGTTTTTATCATAAATTTGTACTGGATTTGTCAAATGCTTTTTCTGCAGTTATTGATATGATCATATGACTTTTAGCTTTTATTTTGTTTACATGGTGTGTCACCTTAATTGATTTGTGGATATTGTATCAACCTTGCATCCCAGGAATCAATCCCGTTTGATCATGCTGTTTATTTCTTCTAGTGTATTCTTTATTTCAGATATTGTGTTTGTTGATTCTGACAATGATTTGTATGGTTTCCCTTTTTTATGCTTACTATGTCTTTGTTGAGGCTCTCACTGAGTTCATTCAGTTTCCCTGTAAGTTCCTCGAGCACCCTTATAACCATTGTTTTGAACTCTGTGTCTGGTTGATTGCTTGCCTCCATTTCATTAAGTTCTCTTTCTGGGGATTTTCTCTGGTCTTTTATTTGGGGCATGTTTCTTTGTCTCTTCATTTTGGCTGCATCTCTGTATTTGTTTCTGTGTATTACATCTACTATGTCTCCCAGTCTTGGTATGGTGGCCTTTTGTATTAGGTGTCCTGCGGGGATCAATGGTGTGTTCCCCCTGTCACCTGATCTGGGTGCTCCAGTAATGTAGTAATGTTCCTTCTGTGGGTTATGTGACCCCTCCTGTTCTCGTTGAGTCTTGGTTGCTGTTGGCCTGTCTGAGAGTGGGGTAGACCCTGTCTTGCTGACTGTGAGCATTGACCCAACTACAGTGTACAAACCTCTGTGCAGGGGCTGACCCCATGAAGCAAAATTTGCCCCAGTTGTGTTTGGTGCCTGAAAAGGTCTCCCTTCGGATGTGGTTCTTGTCGTGCTAATTGGGTTTTGCTTTGTGCGTTCTGAAGTCTACTACTTAGTGTCCTGGTTTTGGAGCCTCTTGGGTGGGGTTCAGTTCAATGTCAGGCACTGACTGTGACTACCCCTGGGCCCCAAAGCAACCCACAATTTGTGGCTGCCTCTGCTGGGCTTGGGTGTGTGTGGGAAGGGTCAAGCTACCTACTAAGCTGGCTTCCACTAGCATTGAGCCCAGGGGCAGGTAAGCAAAAGGCCCAAGGCACCCCAAGATTTGACTCTGCCTGCTGTTTTCTGTAAGGATTAGTCACTGAAAAAACCTCTGGCTGTACACAAGTTGTGTGAGATAGGTTCTCAGTGAGTCACCAGGTAGGGGTGAGTGGTGCTTAGGTTGATACAGATTCAAACTTGGTACTAGTACTGGGGTGAGGCCACTTAGCCAAAGTCCCGGTGTACACCAAAGCCTGCCACCATCTGACTGGGTCCTGAGGACCTTCGTGGTGGGGCAGGGTCTCAGGGAGTCATCAGGGTGAGGCCAGCAGAATTCATCAAGCCAAAAACAGACCAGCATTTGGATGTGTGGAGGGAGAATATTGCACAGAAACGGTGGTGCCAGTTGGATATTCAAGGGAAAAATGGCCCTCGCCCTAAAGCCACACAACTAAGTCTCTCCCTATGCAGCTCTGACATCATCTGAGTCTTCCTGGACCCCCTTGAGAGCCCTCCAAGAAAGTCTGCACCATGGGCCCATACTGGCCACAGCCAGCAGACTCCTCCACAGGGCAAGAGCTTGGCAGGCAGGGCCATAGTGAATCAGGAGCATGGGACTCATGCATTTCTCCAGGCTTATGCCTTATGGAGGGAAATGCTTGACACAGGAAAGATGACATCTGTGGGTGGTGTGTGAGAGGGATTCAGCATAGGGGCCTTGGTGGGTGTCCCTTTAGTCCTTTCCCTGAAGTCACACAACCTAATTTCTTTCTGTCTGATTTCATTCTCTATGCTGGAACCCTTTAAGAGGGTGTCTGGGTTTCTAGAAGACTCTAGTCTCTTCCTGGCAAACAGAATCCCCACTAATTTTCACAGCCAGATGTTATGTGGGCTTTTCTTTCCAGCTCTGGTGCTCTGAGCTGGGGAGCCTGGTATGGGATTGAGATCCCTTGCTTCTCAGGAGGGACCTTTGCAGTTGAGATATCCCTCCATATCCTCAACCACTGCACATGGGTGTGAGTCAGCCTTTTTGCCTCTCTGCCCTTCCTATCAGTCTTGTATGGCTTCTTCTGTAAATCCTTGGTTATGAGACTTACGTCCAGCTAGTCTTCAGTTGGTTGTTCAGGTTGATTGTTCTATAATTTTGTTGTAATTCCAGTTTAGTCCTGGGAAGAGTTGAGTGTAACTTCCACCTACACTGTTGCCATCTTGGATCCTCCCTTGACACAACCCCCCATTTTCTTTTCTAGGAATATTTATAGTTTTCTGTTTTACATTTAAGTCTGCAATTTATTTTGAATTAACTTTTTTTTTTTTTTTTTGCAAAGGATGCAATGTCTGTGTTAAGATTACATTTTTTTTTTGTATTTGAAAATCCATTTGTTGAAAGACTATCTTTGCTTAATTGTATTGCCTTTGCTCTTTTGTCAAGAACTGGTTGACTATCTTTATGCCGGTCCATTTCTGAGCTCTCTGTTTCATTGATCAACTTGCCTATTCTTTCACTAAATGCCATGCAGTTTTGATTACTGCAGTTAAGTAGTAAGCCTTGAAGTTGGGCAGTGTCAATCTTCTGATTTCTTTCTTCTCCTTCAATATTCTGGGACTTTTCCTCCCTAAATAAACTTTAGAATCAGTTTGTTGATACAAAATAACTTACTGGGATCTTTATGGAGGTTCCTTTGAATCTATAGATCCATATGGAAAGAAAAGATAATATTGGCAGTATTTATTCTTCCTATCCACAAATATGCAACATCTCTACATTAATTTAGTTCTTTGATTTCTTTCATCAGTTTTGTAAATTTTCCCATATAGATACTTTACATATTTTATTAGATTATATCTAAGTATTTCATTTTTGATAGGTACTAATGTAAATGGTAATGTGTTCTTAATTTTAAGTTGCACTTATTTATTGTTGGCATATAGGTAAATGATTAACTTTGGTATATTAACCTTATATCTGGCAACTTGGTTTTAAACAGTTATTATTTCTACGACCTTTTATTGTTGTTGTTTCTTTTGGATTTACTACATAAACAATCATGCCACCTGTGAATAAAGATAGATTTGTTTCTTGTCTCCCAATTGATACACAATCTTTATTTTTGAGAAACTAATTTTTTAGGTTTATTTCAATGCCAATATGTTGTGTGTACATATATAAATAAGGAATTATTTATTATTTAGAAATAACATAAAAATGTGTGAAATCCTGAAATTTTACATCAGTCAAAAGTAATTGGTAAGAACAAATGCTGTATGATTTCACTCATATGAGATACTTACAGGAACAAAGTTCATAGAGACAGACAATAGAATGGTGGTTTCAAGGGGCTACGAGTAGAGGAAAATGGAGTTATTGTTTAATGGATATGGAGTTTCAGTTTCAGAAGATGATAAAAGTTCTGGAGCTGGTTGGTTGTGATGGTTGCACACTAATATGAATGTACTTAATGCCATGGAACTGTGCACTTAAAATGGTTAGGATGATCAGTTTTGTATTATGTAGTTTATCAAAATTTAGAAAGGTGATTGTGGAATCTCCATACTTTTATTCATAGTGACTGTACTAATTTACATTTCTACTGGCACTGTATGAGGATTCATTTTTCACATCCTCTTTTTATTTCTTGTATTTTTGTTAACTAGAGGCCAATAGATGAAATTCGTGCAAGGGGCTTGGCCCTCACAGCAGCCCCAGCTGCCACCCCTGCCCTCGCAGCCTTGGCTGCCTCGTGCTCCGCCCCCTCCCACTGGTTGTTCCAGAAGGTCATCTGGTCTAATTAGCATATTAGCTCTTTATTATATAGGATAGCCATTTTGAAGAGAGCTAACATATGACCCAGCAACCCTTCTTCTAGGTACCTACCAGAAATATTTGAAACCATTTATTTGTAAAGGTATATGCACCCCTATGTTCATTATAACACTATTCTAACAAGCCAAAACGTGCAAACAACCTAAGAGTCCTTTAATAGATGATGGGATAAATGGAATATACTTAGTCATAGAAAAGATGAAATTTGTGACAATGTGAATGGATCTTGAGAGTATTCTGCGAGGTGAAATGCCAAATGGAAAAGGACAAGAACCCTATAATTTCACTCATATGTGGATTATAAACCAAGAAGCAACAAATGAACAACCCAAACAATCAACCAAGCAAACACATAGATGCAGACAGCAGATGATTTCCTGAGGAGAACAGGGATAGGAGGAAAACCAAAAAGGGTTAAGGGGGTTAAATAGAGTATACACATGTCATATTATAAAATTGTATGCCTGAAATATATATGATGTTATTAACTAATGTTACCCTAATAAATTTAATTTAAAAAATGATGATTGCCCTAACCGGTTTGGCTCAGTGGCTAGAGCATCAGCCTGTGGACTGAGGGGTCCCAGGTTCGATTCCAGTCAAGGTCATGTACCTTGGTTGCCGGCACATCCCCAGTAGGGGGTGTGCAGGAGGCAGCTGATTGATGTTTCTCTCTCATTGATGTTTCTAACTCTCTATCCTTCTCCCTTCCTCTCTGTAAAAAATCAATAAAAATATATTTAAAAAAATGATGATTGGCATTTTGTTGCTGATGAAAGGTAGAGCCCTCACCCACTGCACTGATAAAGCAAGATTATGAGGGTGGTATGTTGTCTTGTTTTTACTTACAGAATGCACCTGTTATCAACATGTGCCAGGAGCCGGTCCATCCTTGCTGTTTCAAGGGACCTGGCATATATGGCATACTGTTCTTAATATGTTTGCTCACCTTCTTGGCACTATGTGTTTTAACCAAGGTCACTTCTCTGAGAAAGGTTGTTTCCCCAGGTAGGGATTTTCCCCTGAAGTTAGGGAGGGAATAAAACTCCTTAACTAAGTGCCAGGCGGGTAATTAATCACTTTAACTATGAACAATCATGCTTAAGCTACATAATCTTTACTCCCTGGAATGGAGATAAGAAACACCCTAACCTTTGGAATAGAGATTGATAGGATTGGAATCAACTGGTATATATACAGATGTAACAAGACAACAGGACACAGAACCTAGACACAGAACCTACACAGAACCTAGAGACAGAAGAACTTCGCTGGAGAGAACATGGCAAAAGATCCTGGACAGAAACTGGCCACAGAACCTAGAGACAAAACCTGGTTACAGAGCCTGGATAGAACATGGCAAGAGAACCTGACTAGAACCTGGTGACTGAACCTGGCTGGAGAACCTGGAGAACCTGGTTGGAGAACCTAGCAAGGGAACATGGCTACAGAACCTGGCTGGAGAACCTAGCAAGAGAATATGGACACAGAACCTGGCTGGAGATCCTAACCAGAACTTCGCTGGAGATCCTGACCAGAACTTGGCTAGACATCCTAGCTAGACTGCTGATCAACTGAACACTGTCTCCGTGTCATTCCTTCTTCGCCGACTCCGTCCATGGTTAACAGAAACTCTAAAATCCAAATAGTCTTTAGAAAAGTATAAGCTTTAAGGGAGTAACAAAGCAGTGACACAAATGTAATTAAACCAGGTCCTGTCCACCCAGGAGTCTCTCTGCGAAAAAGAACATCTGTTCTCTTTCCCCTTCCTTTTCCCTCTTTGGTAGCTGTGACTGTGACGTTACCACCCATACATGATACTTTCACTCATTCAGAGGCATCCATAGGTTTTGTTTTCCCAAAATGGAAATACCTAATTAATTTTTACTTATACAGATAATAAATGCCCACATTCTCTCTGTAAACCTTTAAATATTTGACACAGACCATTCCTCTTTGGAACCAACCTAATCGAAACCACCCTCCCTAATCCAGAGCGAGCATTCCCTTCCAGACTTTTCTGTGTTTACCTTTACCTCTACCTGTATCTCTAGCTACATAAAGGTTAGATTTCAGAACAACATATACAGTATAAAAAGTAAAGCATTTTAACAAGGTGCCTATATACACGTAGAATGCATCCATATTCTCTTACTGAGGAGTCTGTCACCCCATGTGTCTCAGGGTCTTTCTATGTCTCTCTATCAAAATCGCCCCGCCCTTCTCCCCTCACCCCCCCACGCTCATTTTCACTGCTTCCTCACAGTGCCTGCAATGACTCCACAATTGACTCAGCACTTCTCCTACCATTGAGCATTGAGTATTTCCAGATTTTCACTGTAAATGTTGCCGGGAACCCCAGGAGCACACTGCATCCTAAAGTGATGACTTCCTCAGTGATATTCCCCCTCACAAGAACTTAGGCTCCTTATCTTCAGAGACCTGCGCGTCCTGACTCCATTGTGGGAAGCCCTGGCCATGGGGTCCTCAACAAAGACTTGTGAAACAGAACAATGATGAGCAATGAGCTACACACATGGTTGCTGTGTAAATTCATGTAAGCAATAGAAGGTTCTGGACAGTTTTCTTACATATTTTTTGGAGTAGTAAAGAATAAGGTGAAATTAGATTCATGAGGCTAGCCCTAAAGAAACAGCATTTAGGAAAAAATCACTAAATCAATGGCAGTTTCATTGCTTACTGAATTGACAGAATTTTTAAAAAGATAAAGTGACTCATTGGTTTTAACCATTAGTTGTTTGCAGGAAGCTAATTCCAGCAGGTCATAAATGCAAGAAGTTCATCAAAAGGTTGGTGGACCTTGAGCCTTCGGCAAGGGCTGGAAAACACATATTGCCTGTCTGAAATGGCTAAGGGCATTTCCCCAAACCTGAAAAGGATGCATAAATGATTGCTTGCTGCCAGACAGCTGAAGGCATTTCAATCTACATGTTATTGCCTCTTGCTGGCCAAACACCTGAAGAGCGGAAAGCAGTTCCTCCAATCCAACAATACCTCTGTTTACTAAACCTCGCCTTTGATATGTATATCTACCTTGCTTTAGGACAATTTGTGTTAATAAAAAGCAAGGGGTCCAGAGAGACAGGAGAACTTGGTTCCTTTAGCTATGTCTTCTCTGGCTCCCCAAAATGCCTTCCAAAATTATGTTTTGTCTCTGGACTCTAATAATTTACACACAGCCCTTCTCTAGATTCCTGAAGCCTTCTAGACGCTGGATAAGACCCCCAGCAGTTGTTTATCTACTTGCCTTTGTTGACATGAAATCCCAGACAGGTTCATTTCTTTCCAGTGCCTTTGCCAGGCCAGCACCCAGCTCCAGAATGAACCTACCGGCCCTGGCCTCGCACCCTGCTGCATCTGGCCAGCTGAAAAGAAAGGTGGATGAGTGCTCTCTCAGTAGCTGGACATGACGTATTTCAGGGATGTCAGGCCTGTGCGGCTTCCCTATAATAGAAAATCCACCATAGAAAAGGCCCCTTGGGTCCTTCTCCAGCTGCTGCTTGATTGACTGGGTGATCAGCAGCTTCTCCTATGTACCGAGCACCTTCTCTGAGCCAGACACATGTGTATGTGCTACCAACAGTCACCCTGCATTGACTGGGCTTATGAGTATATCACTAAAGGAGGCTGAACTGAAGAGAGGTTCAACACCTGAGGGTCAGGTGTAGCAGCAAAGATTCTATTTGATCCTAGAGGCCAGGCTCTGCCCAGCACCCCTCTATTCCATTCCAGCAAATCTCACTGAAGCAGCCCTGGGCCTACCCCCACCCCCTAGCTCTCACCCCCCAGCAAGGCCAGTTCTGCCCTGGTGCAAGGATTGGTGCTTATGGCACACCACTCTGGACTCTCTCCCTATTCTAGCAACTTTCTTTTCATGACTGAAACCCTTTCTCCTTTATCAACCATGTGTCTTCCCTGCATATTCTGCAAACAGCTCCCAAGAGCCCACCTTAGGCAAGGTGAGGGCAGGTGCCTTTTGAGCTGCATAGCCAAGCCCCCAGGCAGCCCTGAGCTGCTCATAAGCCCCACCACTCAGCCAGACCTGAAAAATGGCTGCTGGAGACAGGACCGAGTTGTGGCTGGCACCCACGTGTGACAGCTGTGACTGCAATATCATGGTGGCCCCACCCATCAGAAGCTTTCCGGGAGGCTCCCAAGCTGGGTCTCTCACATGGATGTCCCTGGGAGTTGGCAAGTCACTCACTCTGACAGCCTTTTCCTTCCCCTGGGGACAGCCTCACTTTTCCTTCAGGAAAGGCAAGGCTCCCAGGACAGGAAGTTCCACACCCAGCAGGACCAGCCCTCAGCCAGGCTGCCAGACTCAAGGGAGGCAGGGGCAGAGTACAGAATGCATGGGAGTGGGCTGGTAAGGCAGTAAACTCAAGGATTCAATCACTTGCATTCTATACACAAAAAAGGCATCATTACAGGGAATCATGAGGACTTCTCTAAATATATAGAAACCCCTGGATAAACTGAGGCTATTTTGTGCCACGTATTGAAGAGCCCCATTAAGGCATAGAGAATATGTGGTATTTTTTAGGAAATAGTTTTACATAGAAGCCATGACATTCCTCTTTAAATCTTTACTCTTTTTATTACCTGTCTATTATTTTCCATTGATTTAGTATCTTTCTAATAATCATCGATTTTTCAACCATTCATGTAAGTCACTAAGTCATTTTGTTTTATTATTTTTGTGTTCATTTTTTCCCCAAGCAATGCCTTTCCTTTGTAAAGCAATAAGGGATCCATTGCTTAATCCCACCTTTACTAAATCCTCTAAAATTTTTAGCATTTTCACTGTGTTTAATCTCTGTTCTTTCACTCTGAGACTGTCAGGTGGAGCAGCAAAGAGTTTATTTGATCCTAGAGGCCAGGATCCTAACCTATTCCATTCTACTTTATGTGGATGAATTGTTTTTCTCATGACAGTTTGGAGGGGAAAAATGGTATACATATAGAAATTCTTCAGAAACAAACACCCTAACTTTTAAAAATAAGTAAAGGATCTGAAAAGGTACTTCACAAACTAATATATCTAAATAGCTAATAATGTTGCTTAATATCATTGGTCACCAGGTAAATGTAAAGATGATCAAAATCATCGACCACCTGGAAAACATAAATTAAAGCCATAATGAGACACTGCTACACATAAAAAATGGGTTAAAATTAAATAAATACCAAGTGTTGATAAGGATGTGGGTCAATTGGAATTCAAACAATTTGGAAAATTGTATGGGAGTATTTTCAAAAGTTCTATTACACCAACCCTACTATCCAGACATTTCATAGTTGGAGACATTTCACCAACACCGCCCCCCCCCCAAAAAAATGGACAAGGATATTCATAGCAGCACTATTAATAATAGCTAACGTGTAGAAATAATCCAAATCAATATAGATGTCAAAATAAATCTGAAAATCCACCAGTGGAATAGTATAGGCACACAAAACAAAACAACAAAAACAGCAGGGTGAATCTCACAGACCTGACATTGAGCAAAACAAGCCAGACACAAAAGAGCACATAATATGTGGATGATTCTGTTTATCTGAAGTCCAAGATTCAGAGAAGTCAGACCAGAGGTTTCTTCTGACCGATGGGCAGAGGCAGGAGAGAGGGGAGCTGGCAGGGCTCCACATCTTGACCTGGGCAGGGGTGATGCATATAGGCATTCATTCAATCATGCAATTAGATCTGTGTATTTGACTGCATGTATTTTAAGCCTCAGTTAAAAACAACAACAACAAGTAGAAACTTGGGACCTATTTAGTTGAATGTAATATGCAGAACTTACTTAGATCCTGTTTTGAATAAAATATCTGTAAAAAGGCATGTATGAAGCAATCAAGAAATGGCAAAGTGACTTGATACTATTGAATGCTAAGTAATTCTTATATTTGACATATGCTAATGGTATCACAGGCTGTATTGCTTATGCCCTTATCTGTGGGAATCCATGCTGAAGGTTGATCTGATATGAGTTTTGGGCTTTGCTTCAAAATAACCAAACGGGGTCTGGGAAGAGAGATTGGTACAGAGGGCACAGGCTGGGACCACAATGACAATGGGTGTGAGGGATTTATTGTACTGTTCTCTGTACTTTTGTGTTTGTAAAGAAAATTCCATAATTAAGAATTGTACTTTTAAAAGAACCTGGCTTTAGGGAAGTGCCAAGTGAAAAAATAAAAATGTTAAATGAAATTGGATTTTATAATGAAGCCTGTTTTTGCCTCATGGTGCTGGGAGTTGTGAGGTGGGTATGTCAAATTCTGGAACTGTCTGTCCCTCTCTAGCACAACTGATCATCCACAGGGCCAGGAACAAACAGAGACCATGCCCCTTGCCTCAGTGTGCTCCTGGAGCCTGGCAGGAGCATCCTCCCGGCGCCCTGGGGCTGTCTTCCTCCCAGAGGCTGCCCAGAATTGTTAGCCATTAGCCTTGGCTCATCAGAGTCTCCACCCTGGTTTCCCTTGTCCTTGAACAGAAGGTAGCAGGATATTATTAGCTTGCTAGCTCCCACTCCCCTGGGCATCTCTGCACTATGCTTTTTCCAGATGAAGATGTTTTCATGGCGTCTGCTCTGAGCCAGGAAGCGACAGGCCCTCATGGGAGATGCGCACAGACTGTACTCCCCGACCAGAGGAAAGGTGTTTGGCAAATAACAGAGATAAGATCCCCCATAAATGTGAATATATTATGGGAGGCTCTGAAAGGGCCTGGAGTAAAATGTCGTAAAACAGACTTTACCCTGAACATAGGTGAGCACAGAGCAGTGAATTAGCAGCACCTGGTTGCCCCTCTCAAATCCTCCTCAGACCCTGTTTGGGGAGACCACCGGAAGCGTGCCCCTGGGAGCAGATGCTCTGAACCAGGACCCACCCTTGGGCTCGATGCATCGGTGAGCAGCCTGGGTGTTGTGTGTCTGGGTGTGTCTGCTTATGACACAAGGACCCAAGGTGCCATTAGTGCTCAAAGGGGCCCAGAGCCTTAAAAGGACTAAGAACCACCGCACTTGGTGAAATGTCCCAAGTGATGGTGTCATGTGCTCTGGGTGCGTGTTAAGTGTGTACGCGTCAGATCAGATCTGAATACAAGTCTCTTTCAGGCTTGTCTCCACTTTGAAGATCTTGCCTTACAAAGCATGAGACAGACCAGGCTTCCGTTCAAAGACCAGGAGCAAAGGATTCTTAAAAGCAACTGGCCGAATGGAGAACATAGGTGCTAGGAGAGGGTGGCCCATCCTCCACTTACACGCTGCTGACCTGGAGGAGCTTGAGAGTCTTGAGAATCACTTTAGGTGAACTTTCCACTTGGCTCTTTTATCTACTCAGGATTTTGCTGAAGGCAAAACAAATTGTCTGTGTCCCACTGTGTATCTCTGTAGAAAGTCTGCGCCCCATAAAACAAGTGAGTGGGTGACAATTACAAACAAGAGTGAACTCTTAAAAATCGCTGCTTGTGCCTGAGAGTAATTGACCAGGTTCTATTCAGGGTCTGATCTAAGGCCAAAGGGAGGTTCTCGATTCCATTTACAAAGAAGGTTAGGCTTTCACATTTTACCTTTTATTGGTCTTCAGCTTAGTCTTACATTTTTTATAATTTCATTTATTTTTATTATTGACAACTCATTTTAATAGAATTTGCTGTTTGGAGCACTTTCTAGTTCACCAAACTGCAGCATACATAGTAATAACATGTAAATTGTTCTTATTAAATAATTAATAATTTAAGCCGCTGTGGGAAATTGAAAACTACAAATTACCCATTAGTCAAACATACCAGAGGTGACTATGACTAACATAAACAGAGGTTTCTAAATGGAGCCCTTTCTCCCTCTCTGGAGTTTTCAGTCCTGTGTCTCTTCCTTCCTTTCCATATTATAAGGAGACACACACACTATATATAGTTGAACGTCTTAAGGTTCCTGTGAGTTTAATGTAAAGCACAAGTGGTCAGTTCCTCAGGCCTCAGCAGAATGTCCTGGGAAATGGCCCTTTAACAATACATTACCAGGAAGTATCACTGTAATAACAGAGGAAGGGTGGGTAACCCTGGCTACTTTGCACTTCTGTTCTGCACCCACCCAGCCTCTGAGTCACGGAACTCCTTCCTTATCAGTCTCCCCACCAACCTCCCTACCTTCCACAGACCCTGCCTCTGACCTCGCCTGCACCTTCACCTCCTCATCTAACTCTGACCTCACCCAGTCCTGTAAAGTCACCAGCTGCTGACCAGCTTCGGTGTCAGGACAAGAAGAAAGGTTAGAGAGGACCTGCGCTAAGCATGGATTTCAAATGTGCAGGATAAATCCTTAGCCGGACCGATCAAGAGAAAAGGAGCAGCTCTCATTTCCAACGTCAGGAACGAAAGAGGGAGCAACGATGTAGATTCTGCAACAGCAAGAGAATCATCAGGCAATATTGTGGGCAATGTTATGCCAATAAATTTCACAAGTCAGAGGATATGGACACATTCCTTGAAGAATGTAACTTAAGAAATGTATAAAAAAGAAAAAATACTTGAGATATGAATCATCCCAGCCAAGGTTACAGAGCTCAGAAATCAGTCCAACAGCTTCAGGGTAAAATATGAAGAAACCAAATAGTGACCCTAGATAGAGAAGAAATGTCTTAAAGCTGTACTTGGTGTCGTTTCCAGAATCAACAGAGCATAGCCTGCAGACTGTGTCAAATATTTTAGATTTGGGGAGGGTGTGTCTTTGATTATATCAAATTAAGGAATGTGCATCTGACCTTCATGCTTCTCATTCATGAAGCCTAAAAATGGTCTATTGGACATGGGAAAGTCAGTGGAAAGGGAGAGTGTTGGATGAGGTAAGATAGCAGAGGGCCAGCAGTCCTGGAGGCAGATAGGTGGAGTGCAAGCATGGCGGCCCAACACCCTCTCAAAGAACTGAAACTCCCTATGGCCTTAAAGCCAAGAGATTCAAGCAGTCTTAAGGTGACTTCCTTTCTCCTGGAAAAACTTACAAAAGGTATTTACATCTTTTATGTTCTCTATAATTATTTTTCCAAATCAGTCATATTTATACAAGCGTTGGATAGTTTTCTAGTTGTTTCACAGAAATGCACATTTTTATTTATTTCTTTATATTCTTCCCATTCTTTAGCCTGTTTAATTGTGTCTGGGTTTTAGTATTTCTCTTATTCTAGAGCAGCTTAATTTCAAGGTCCATGTTTTTTTTTAGAATCCCTTCCCTTTTCCTTTAGCTGAGGCCCCATGAACCCTTGGTGGCTGTCTGACCCCCTACTTTTGTCCCCATAATCTTGAGAACCTATGTTGTTTTTGGCCGTGATAGTTGGCAGATAGCTTGGTACTATGTAAAAATGCTTTTTTTTGGTTTCCATTTTATAGGCTAAATATGGAAATACAATGAGAGTAATTTAGTTTGTAAAGTTTCAGAAAGAATCAGGGGTTCTGCGTTTAGACTGAAGTGACAAACAAAAGGAGGTCTTCCTTGGGCAATGCAACCTTTTTCATCTTCTCCTTGACATGCATTCAAGTTCCAAACTTGGGATTCGTTTTTGCTTCTTCCTCTGCTTAGGAGAGCTTTGGCATTACTAAGCTCGGTCCCAGGACTGTGTCCTCTGTGATGTTTTGGAGAATATTTTCCTCCAGAGGAAAATATATGACTGTGAGGATGAATTAGTGTTTACTACATTAACAAGTATAGAGAGTGAGTTTTTCAGAGGAATTCCCTTATTCATAAGTGGGGTATTAATATAACTTTCCATTTTACTAGTAATTGGGGCATTAAACATTCCATTTTGAAGACATTTCAAACTTCCAAGTACTGTCTAAAGAACTTGTTTTACCCCTAAAAGCATTTAAGAGTAAGTTGCTGACATGTATACTCATCACTCGGAATATGAAAATGTGTCTTGCCTACAAACAAGGACATTCTCCTACCCAACCATAATGAAAACCTCACAATCAGGGAAAGTAACATGGATGCCTTACCCCATCTAGTCCTCAGACTCCATTTAGGCGTCACCGATTATCCCACTAATGCCTTTTCTAGAAACGGGTTTTAGTTCAGAATCACATGTTGTGTTTAGTCAGCATGTATATTTCGTTGCCTACAAGCCAGAAGAGTCCCTTGCTCTCTCCTTGACTTTTATGACTCTGACATTTTGAAGAGTCCAGGCTACAGAATATTCCTTAATTTGTCTTAGTTTAATGTTCTTTCGTGATTAAATGCAGGGTATGCATCTTTAGCAGGAACATTAGGCCTGATGGGATCACTGGTGAATTCTAACAAACATTTGGGGAAGATATTTTACTATTTTCTTTTTGGAAGATAAAATCGGAAGGAATAGTTCTTCCTCATTCTGTGAGGCCACCGTTACCCTAATGTCAAAGCCAAACAAAGATGTTACAAGAAAAGAAAGGGCAGATCAGATGATTGCAAGACGACTGGGAACTCCATCCGCTTGCTCCCAGCCCCAGCCCCACTGCTGCTAAATTGCAGAGCGATCGACTTTAAAACCCCGTTGAAGTGAGTTGATCTGAACTTCTACTAGTCTACACAGGAGCATGGAGAAAGACAGAGGAGACGCGAGAGGGTAAGCCCCCTCGCACAGGTGTGGCGGCTGGGAAGTTGGAGGGATATTGCCGTGGCGGAGCCCCTTCCCTGGGAGTGTGGGGTCTCAGCCCCACAGAGGGATCCCCAATCTATGGCAGCAGAGACAGGAAGGGGAGTCCACATAGGAGCATGGGGTGGTGGGAATCAGTGGGGATTTGGTCCATCTGGGAGACTCGGACTGCACCAGCCAAGAGAAAAAAAATGATCCTATTGTTTCAAAATCAGCCTGGGAAATGAACTTCAGTCTATGACTGCTGGAAGGGACATCTGGCAGTGCTGGGGGGAGGCGGGAGGAGTCTGCTCAGTACACCCAGCAGAGGCTTTGAGGGGCCCTCTATTCCCTGGAAGGGCTTTAGGCAGAGAGCCCATCAGAGAGGAGACTGTGTGGCTTGGGAAGGAGGATGGGTCCTGCCCACCTGGGGCACACTGGCAGCGCCTCTCCCCCCACCCGCTGCCTTGCTGTGTTCCAAGGTAAAGCCAAATGGTGCTGCTGACGTCCCCACCGGCTGGTTTCAAGGTGGGAAACTGCTTTGGTCTGGTGCCTTTATCCATAGAGCCAGCAAAGCTCCTCTGTTCAGCTGCACACTGCTGAGGCCTTTGGAGAATGTTCTCTGCAACAGAAACCAGGCTCCAACCCCCTTGGGAATGAATGCCAGCTGAGCACAGCTGGCTCTGAGCCTGGCTGGGAATAGAAAGAACAAGACAGACAGATCTATACACTTATCTCTTCCATTATCATTCCATTGTATCTGGAACCAGACACAGAAGATGAGAATGCTAGCGATGAATCTGAGGCTAGGTGCCATGGCCAATCCCATCTCACTCCCTGCACTGCGGGGTCATTCCCATCTCTCTTTTACTTTGACAAACATATTAATCATCAGAGGTGAGTGGCATTATTCAAAGCAGCTGCTATGCCAGCACTCCTCACCCCTACCCTACCACATTGTCTCAAGCAATGGTCTTTCCCAAAAAGCAGGGGACAATGCCCAGCTCCACGGGTGTAATTATTCCTTTGCTCTCTTCAAATACCTGAATACACACATGCATATGCACACACACATGCAAATACACAGTCACACACACACACACATGAACTAATGTGCCTATCAGAGGTGCCTGCAGGGAGCAGGGGTCTCACTTTCCCACTGCACCCTGCACAGAGGCAGAGCACAGAGAGCCTCTTCCTGCAGCTGCTCTTACTTTGTCTTTGTCTGGACACTTTGGGGTTCAGTCTTCACCACAGAGAGAAAATACTTAAAATACCATTGACCTCAAGCCTCCGGGAGATGCCCTGCGCATGGGTAAATTACGTGGCTATTGAAGTTTGGGAGGGCTCTGAATTCCTTCTACAAGTGAGACAAGACTGCACCCTTAACTTATAAGATTAAAAGAGAGAAATGCAGCAAGAACAAGCAGAGAGGTCATGTTAGCATAATGGCAGGACATCCTATCTAATAAAAGAGAAACATGGTAATTAGCCATACCTCCACTACCCTTCCCATTGGCTAATCAGGGAGATATGCAAATTAACCGCCAGCCAAGATGGTGGCCGGCAGCCAGGTAGCTTGAAGCGAACATGAGGCTTGCTTGCTTCAGTCACCGAGGACTGCAATGTCCCCCGCCTGCTGCTGCCGGCCTCTGAGCTTACAGTTTGAAACATTGTTACAAATATAGAAGCTAAACAAAACCCCAGAAACCTGCTTTCAGCCAGCCAGGATCTCAGAGCTGGAGTTGAAACAGTGTTTTGATTATAGAACCCAAACAAACCAGATACCTGCTTTCAGCAGCTGAGGCCTAAGAGCTGGAGCCAAGTCTCAAGGTAAAGCTGGCCCAGAATAAAAAAAAGAAAAAGAAAAAAAGGAGCGTCTGGGAGCTTCAGTCACCCACCAGCCTGAAAACAGCCCTCAGCCCCTCACCCAGACTGGCCAGGCACCCCAGTGGGGACCCCCACCCTGAAGCGTGTGTGACCAGCTGCAAACAGCCATCATCCCCTCATCCAGGCTGGCCAGGCACCCCAGTGGGGACCCCCACCCTGATCCAGGACACCCTTCAGGGCAAACCAGCCGGCCCCCACCCGTGCACCAGGCCTCTATCATATATAATAAAAGGATAATATGCCTCCCAGCACTGGGATTAGCGTGATAGGGGGCAGTGCTCAAACCCCCTGATTGCCCTGCAGCTCTGTGTGTGACAGGGAGCGGGGCCACAACCTCCCTGTCCACCCTGCTCTGTTCGTGACAGGGGAAGGCGCCCCAACCCCCTGATCAGCCCTGCTCTGTGCCTGATAGGGGGGAGCTCCCCAACCCCCTGATCGTCCTGCAGCTCTGTGTGTGACAGGGTGCAGCGCCCCAACCCCTCCCCCCAGCCACGGGCCCTGCTCTGTGTGTGACGGGGTAGAGTCATAACCTCCCTATTGGCCCTGCCCTGAGTGTGACAGTGGCGGTGCCCCAACTCCCCAATCAGCCCTGCTCTGAGCCCAACCAGGGGCTGCACCTAGGGATTGGGCCTGCCCTCTGCCACCCGGAGCAGGCCTAAACCAGCAGGTTGTTATCTCCCGAGGGGTCCCAGACTGCGAGAGGGCACAGGCCGGGCTGAGGGAGCCCCTCTCCCCCACAAGTGCACAAATTTTTGTGCACCGGGCCTCTAGTTATTTTCATAATTGTGTATATTTTATATTAAAACATTGGTGACACCATAGCTGCTAAATTGACCACTAAAAATTCATTATGTGATAGTGTCACTTCACATAAATTCTAGGGCAGGAGCCACAAAAATGCCTCCAAGAATCCTGTCTTGAGGTTGCTCAGAGCCTCATGGGGCAGGTACAGGCACACGTAGTGCATCAGTGGGTCCTGGTGAAGCAGAGGTGGTCTCACCTGTGAGCCACAAGCTGAGCCATTTAATGCTCCCCCTGCACTAAACAAATGAAGTTGGGAAACATTCAAAGTCATGTATGACCCAGACCTAGAAACACAACCCATTCCCATTAATAATCAAGTGGAACATAGAGAGAGGGAGGAGACTGAGCCACTAAACCTAACACCTAGAGGTAATCAGATTGCTGTTCAATGCTGTGGTTGTCACAGAGTCATGGTGTGGAAGAAAGTGACCAAACCTGTTCTGTTGTTCAAAAGGAGGAGAGAGGGCTGGACAATCAGTGTACACAGGTCACCTTATGGGAACAGAAGTACAAACTCTTGCCACCCTGGGAAGGTGGCATTGGTGATATCTTGGTTCAGGGAAGGTGGGACCTAATCATCAATGGTCTTAAACTCTGTCTCATTGGCATGATGATTTAAAAGATGAAATATTGTCCATGACCCAAAGCCATTAAAATGGCATTATCTTCCTCTTCATTGTAATACTTTTGTTCAGGTCAAATGAGATTAAAATGAAGAGTGGAAAATTCTATGAAAGACGAGGGGGGAAATCCACAAAAGATTGGAAAGGGAATTAAGAAATTCAATCAATATTTAACAGATATTTATCAAGTATTTACATGTGCTGACACTGTTGTAGGTCCTTGGAGACATCAGCGAACAAAACCAGGTCCTGGCCTTCATTCAGCTTATATCTTAGCATTTAGAGACAAGCAAAAGCGATGTAATGAGCAAGTGAATTACTAGAAAATGGTGAAGAGCAGAGAAGATTTGGGTCAGGGTAGAAGGGGCAGCATACTTGCAGAATTAAACGGAGTGGTGAAGTCACCTCAATGAGAAGGTGACATCTGAACAAAGATTTGATGAAAGTGAAGGCATGAGCCAGGCTAATAAATGGGGAAGGAGTGCTCTGGAAAGAGGGACCAGCTCATGCCAAGGCCTTAAGCAGGGAGATGACTGCATGTTTCAGAGAAGACAGAGGCCAGTGCAGCCACCACACAATGGGCAAGTGAGAGTCCTGCACTCAAGATGTACAGAACCCAGAACAGTAGTCCTGCAACTATGGCAAGGACTTACCTTTTATTCTAAATCATATGAAGGAATTAAAGGTTGTTAGCAAAGAAGCAATGCTGGTGACTTAAGTTTTAGGAAGTAATTATTTACTCTGGCTATAATGTCGATAATAGATTATGAGAAAGTAGAGACAGAGGCCAGGAAACCAATGAGGAAGGCACTAGGTGATGGTGTTTGGACCAGCATAGTAGCAGAACAGATAGTAAGGACTGGCCAGCTTCTGGATGTATTCTGAAATAGAGCCACTAGGGTTTATGACACATTAACTGTGGGATGTGAGAGAAAAAGCAGAACCGAGGATAAGGTCTGGCCTGAGCTTTTAACCAGGATGGGGAATGTGGCAGATGGAGTGGATTCAGACGGGGGGGTGGGGGGAAAAGAGTTCTGCTTCAGCCACAATGAGCTGGTGATGTCCTTTTAGAAGTCTAAGTGGAAATATTGGGTAGGCAATTGGATATATGAGCCTGGAGTTGGGGGGAAAAGGTTTGGCTTAAAAGATATAAATGATCCCTAACCAGTTTGGCTCAGTGGATAGAGCGTCGGCCTGTGGACTGAAGGGTCCCAGGTTTGATTCCAGTCAAGGGCATGTACCTTGGTTGGGGGCACATCCCCAGTAGGAGGCATTCAGGAGGCAACTGATTGATGTTTCTCTCCCATCCATGTTTCTAACTCTCTATCCCTCTCTCTTCCTCTCTGTAAAAAAAATCAATAAAATAATATTTTTAAAAATATATAAAAATAAGGCAATGGGGATGTCACAGTCTATGGATTGTATTTAAAACCACAAGACAGGGTGGGATCATCAAATGAGAGGGTATCAGTAAAAATGAGGATGAAGGACTGGATCTGAGGCATCCCAAATGACAAGGTCATGAACAAAAGGAGAACTAGTGGAGGTGGCTGAGAAGGAAAAGCAGGTACACGTGGTCTCCTAGAAGCCCTGTGAGAAAGTGTTTCAAGGAGAAGGTATTACTGAGTTAAGGCAAATGTTGCTGATGGGGCAAGTAGGATGAGAACTGAGATTTGAGCTTTGGCTTTAGCAACATGGAGGTCACAGTGACCTTGATAAGTTTTAAGTGGGTGTTGGTGACTACATCCTTATTAGCGTGGTGAGATCAGGAGTAAGTGGGAAGAGATGAATTAGTGACAGTGAGTGAGTTTTGCTTCAAATGGGAAGCAAGAAAATGACGCAGAAGCTGGGGAGGAAAGAGGGTCACCGTCAGTTTAAAATGAGAGAAACAGTAATATGCTTTTTGAGTGATGGGAAAGATCTAATGGAAAGCATGATGATATAGGAGAGAGAAGGTTGAATCACTACAGCAAAGTCCTTTTAAATGACAACCCTGAGAACATGGCACAGGTGAACAGATGGGCATTAGACAGGAGTGTGGTGTCTATCTCTGGAAAAGGCAAGAAGGTAGAGGTGAGAGTACAGGGGGAGGTGAATCAATAAAGGTAGCAGGAACTTCTCTCGTTGCTTAATTTTTTTCAATAAACTTAGAAGCTAAGAGAGAAGGTAGGGTGGAATATTGGAGGTTTGATGACAGAGAGGCTGTGATATGGCCATTTAGAAGAGATTGAAATAGAGACATACAATGTGATTGCCAGGCCACAGGGGTTCATGGCCCTGAATTTAAAGACAGACCTGTCATCATGGCAGGTGTTTTTCTACAGTCATGTTCATCTTCAAAACAGACCAGCATGGAACAGGCAGAGAGTTAGATTTAACCAGGGCTGCGGTTTGTCAAGTTAGAAGAAGAGTAAGACCATGCTTACAGTGATTGACCAAGAGCTTTGAGCTAAGTAAGGAGAGATGTGAGGAGGAGCTTCATATCTGTAAGCAATTCAGTGGTTCTGTATTTCAGGTGCCCTCTGGATCCAGCATTGATGGCCCCTGCTGTTCAGGAGGGAGTGAGCATCAGACAGTTCAGGATTTATTGGAGGATGTGAGACAGTCCTGGAGCTGCAATGATGGCCTAGAACACGCAGAGTGGCATCTCAGGAGAGCTTATGTGCAAAAGCCTTGGGAAAGATGTGGCATAAGGGGATCAAAGATGGAAAGTTAAACTGAACCATTTAACTCAAGAATTAATTTGCTTCAGTGACAGACGACAAGGCATCCCAGAGACGAATTCAGAATTATTTTGCACCAAAAGGAGAGAGCACTGTTGCTGTCAGGGACAGGAACTCATTGTGCAGCCTCACTCTTCTGGGTTGAAGCTGCAGGGTGACTGGGTTAGAACCCCCTCAGCTCCACTGGCACCCTTCTCCTTGGATCAGTGGCCCACCCCCAAGTCTGACCTGTGTTGAGCAGGCGTTGAACCAAGGAATGCTTGGAGCTCCCCAGGAAGTGGCTGGCAGCCACTTCAGTTCTGTAAATGACAACCTGGGGAAGCAGAACAGCTCCTGGTCCAGGCATGCAGAGACATAGCCTGGGCGGAAGGAGCCAGTGATGGCTGGTACCCAGTGCAAGAGCGGGGTTAGGAGGGACCTGGGGTGCAGGACAGAGCATTCAACCCAAGAAACCAGATATGCCCACCACTTCCTGGGCACCAAGACCAGCCTCAAAATGACTTTACTCTGAGCCAACGAGCTTAGGGCATATCTTCTCGCAGCCTGGGCACAGGGTGGCCTTGGTACCTGGGAGGGCCAGGAGGGATGGGAAAGCCTCAGGGGAGGCTCAACCAGTATAAGAGGGTCATGAGGCAGACCCTCCTTCCAGGTAGAGAGGAAGGCTGACAGACTGCGGGAAGGGGCAACAGCCTGGATGAAAACAGGAAGCCTGGAACGGAGAAGAAAATGCTGGGTTAGTTGGAGGTGCTGTAAGGAGCCAGGGTGCTGCTGGCCCTCCCATCACTCTGGGGATCATTGAGGAATGTTAATACCCAGAGCTAAAGGCAGAGGCATCTTTAGAAACAAAAGACAATAAAGGCTTTATTCACAACACCCACGATAAGGAACTAGTCTCTGTGTCCAGATGACTGGCTAAGGAAAATGTGGGACATTGACATAGTGGAATATCATTCAGGCACACAAGAAGGAAACTCTGCCATTTGCGGTAGGGCGGACGAACCTGAAGAAATCACACCAAGTGAAATAAGCCGGGCAGAGAAAGACAAGCACTGTAGGGCCTCACTCCTGTGGAATCTAATGAGGGGCTTGGGGAAGCCGGCCCCATATAAACAGAGTAGAAAGGTGGTCCCCTAGGACCATGGTTGGCAAACTGCAGCTCGCGAGCCACATGCAGCTCTTTGGCCCCTTGAGTGTGGCTCTTCCTAAGCCTTAGGAGTGCCCTAATTAAGTTAATAACAATGTACCTACCTATATAGTTTAAGTTTAAAAAGAAATTTCAATCGTTGTACTGTTGATATTTGACTCTGTTGACTAATGAGTTTGCCGACCACTGCCCTAGGAGCTGGCAGGTGGGGGAAATGGAGTGATATTGGTCAAAAGGTACAAACTTTCAGTTAAAAGTTCTAGGGATCTAACGTACAGTACAGGGATTATAGTTAACAACACTATTGTCTACACTTTTGCTAAGAGAAATACTGTATTTCTACTAAAAAAAATGGTAACTCTGAGATGTGAGAAAATGGATGCATGAATTAACTCGATTAATAATTTCACAGTGTATATATCTATCATGCTTTACACTTTAAATATATGCAGTTTTACTTGTCAATTATAACTCAGTGAAACTGAAGGGGGAAAAGTAAAATGGTTGTCAAATCCTTACTCGCCCTCTTGCTAGGCTGCTGAGCACCCCTCCTCTTTCCTGGCCTCCCTTTTCTCTACTTCCACAGGCTCATCTCAACACTGATGAGGGCCGGGAAGAGACAAGGTTAATATAACCCAACCCAGCCACCCAGAGAGGTAGCCATGCCCGAGATGCTTGCGTTGCAGGACTCGGAGCTCCAGGTGAGCATCTAGGGATCGGGGAATTGGAAGATGTGATTCTTCATTTTCAAAAACAAGTGGCTACCTGAGGACCGGAGCTGCTCCCCAGGTGTGGGAGGGACAGGGAAGCCTTTCTACCCTGGTTGGGCTGCCCCACCCCCTGGACGAGTGAATGGAGAAAGCGGAACAGCTGTCGCTTATCTCCACGAGCCGCTGAGCGGGAGTCAGAGGCTGTGCACACAGCAAGCTTCTCCGCCAGCCTGAACCGGGGTCGCCAGAGACTCTACAATTCAAGGTTCATGTTGGAGGAGCAGGCTCACCCCCTGCCTTGAGCTCTGCAGGCTTTTCTGAAAGGGGTGGGGGGGAGCCTTGGCCAGTCCGCAATAAACCACGAAACACCATCCTCTGCTGCCCTCTGCTGCCCGTGCTGCCTCATTGCAGCTAGTTCAGAGCGGAGCTGTAAGAACATCCTGCATTAAACTGATTTCTCTTCCCCCTGCGTTTATACACGTCACTTTCCTGGCATAGATAACCCGAATGACAATTCTTTACATTAAGCAAACGGCAGGCTTACCTTTAACCTGGGGCAGGACTGACTGCCTAGACCAGTGATGGCGCACCTTTTGAGCTCGGCGTGTCAGCATTTTGAAAAACCCTAACTTAACTCTGGTGCCGTGTCACATATAGAAATGTTTTGATATTTGCAACCATAGTAAAACAGACTTATATTTTTGATATTTATTTTATATATTTAAATGCCATTTAACTAAGAAAAATCAACCAAAAAATGAGTTCACGTGTCACCTCTGACACGCGCGTCATGGGTTCGCCATCACTGGCCTAGACAGTGTCCAGTCCGGGGAGCCCCCCAGCAGGGTTGGCTAACCAGGCTCTATGAAGTTTTCGCTGACATGTTAGTAAGTGTCACAGATCTATCTGATAGGAAACCAGGTGGAAAGGTAAGAAAATGTGTTAGCACTGGTCTGCGCATGGCTCTTCTCCGCGGCCTTCCAGCTCCTCGGGTAAGGTGACTGTGCTGGTCATTGGGGATGCTAAAGTTTTAAAGTTTTGGAGCTTCTTATCCTTTCTGACAGCAGAATAACGAGCCCTGAGGGCTATGTGAGCTTTCTTCAGAGCTGGCTGCACCACCCCAACCCCACCTAGCTACTGGGTGGCTCGTGCAGACCCCACTGGCACCGAGCTGTAGCTTCTGTGCCTGTGTGTGCGAATCAGCCAGGTATGTAGCTGCTTGTGTCAAACGCCGAGGTTCACCATGTCCCCAAAGATGGATTGTGGTCCTACTGTGCTAGGGCTTCACTCCCTGCTCTGGGAACAAGAGAATATTCCAAGCAGAGACGAACCCCAGCCCCAGCCACAGAGCATTCACGGACATTCACTAGCTCTCCAATGGTACCTTGTTGGAGAAGCCCAGAGCCTCTATCAGCCTGGAAACGAGGTGGTTTAACTGTAGCCCCAAAGAGAAAATGACCCCATGCCCCCAGAGCTAGCTAGGGACCGTCTAGGACAGGCATTGTTCCCCTTCACCTGTGTTCTTCCTGAGCTTCCCCCTGCCTCCCAGGTTGAGACACACTACAGTCCATTGATAAAGGGGCTGGGACAAAGGGGGAGGCCAGGGGAGAATGCGATTTATGGGGGGGCACCTGAGCCACCCCGTATCAGCTTGGCCTCTGGGGGGCTGGAGACTAACGTCAGCCATGTGGCTAGCCAGCCATGTCTATATGACTGACTCCTACCCAACACTGGGACCCCGTGGCTCAGGTGAGCCTCCTTCTCAAATGCCCCACCCATGTCACCACCATCGTCATGGGGAGAACTCAGCGCTGTCCACACAGCACCCCTGGGACAGGACACTAGAAGCTCTCCCCCTGACCCACTGTGCATGCCTTTTCCCAAAGCTGGTGTCAGTCCATCCCGCTGCCCTATGATAAAATGTAACTCTGCATATAATGGCTCTTCTGCATCCCCTGAGTTATTCTAGTGACTCATTGATCCTGGCCGTGGCCTCAGGATACCTTGCACCCACCCATCCCTGGATGAGGGCTGTCCAGCAACCCGTGCCAGTGGGGCCAGCAAAAGAGACATGGCACTGGCCTTGGGAGTGGAAGCACTGGGAAGAGTGTGCACAGGACGGTGAAGTGACCAAGTGACATGCAGGACACTCACTGATGGGGCTGCCATCACACCGTCGGGGCGTGTGTCACCTCTGCCTCTGGTTCCAAAGCCCCCGCTCTCCCCAACGCCTGGTTTGGGACCTCGGGGATCACTGATATGAGGAAATCGGTAAGCACAAGGGCATCTGTCTTTACTGGTGAAGTCCTGGAATTCTGCTGCATCAGCAAGGCCCGATCCCTCCCCCTAGTGGTTAGAAGTAGAAGCTGCTGGTGAAGGGTGCCTCCAATCATGACGGCTGGCTTCACAGGAACAATTCTCAGACTGCAGTGAGCCTCTGAAGCCCCTGGAGGGCTGGCTAGGGCACCCACGCTGAGCCAGCCCCAGGCCCTCATTCCCAGCCCTGTGGCAGGGCCTGAGCATCACATCTCTCCCTGCTCCTGCTGCTGCAGGCCCGCACACGCTGGAAGAATCACTCCTCCAGAGGACCCGGTATTGACCTGCTTCTTTCTCCTGGTGAGCGAGTTTATTTGGGAGGTCATCTCAGGAAGCACAAATAAGGGAGCGGGGAAGTGAGACAGGGCAGGGAAGAAAGAAGATAACCAGGTGTTAAAGAGCAGGTCCCATTGGCTGAGCTGACCAGGAAGGCAAAGGAGCCTGGGAAACATAGTTCCCTGCAGTGCAGAGGCGATGAGGGGAGGGAGGTGGAGCATATGAGCTAAATATGTGTTAGTCTTATTTGATTCCATTTATTAAGCACCTAATGTGTTCCTTGCATCAGCCCTTGATGCCAGAGCCACATTAGGTGCTTAATAAATTGTTATTGGATTGTCAACTTGTCACAAAATGAGAAAAATCTGAGCAAATGACATCAAGGACATGCATTCTCCCACCTGAAATCAGTATACTTTTCTGTGTCCTCAGCCAGCCTGCCTCATTGTCTACTCTGTTTACCTGATGTGTCAGAAGCATGTGTCACTGAAGATGAAGAGCTATCAACCTCCCTCTCTACAACATTGTCTCTGCCACTCATATATGGATGTTGTTCACAGTGAGTTTGTGTTGCTGGAAGTTTGAAGGAGTCCCCCGTGAACAGGGTGAGGGTTGGCTCAGGCCTCCCGAGAATCTGGCTCATGAAGCCAGAACTAACTTCATGCTCAACAGAATCCATTCACGAGGAAACGATGCGCCGATCAATTCATGACTAGCTGGTTATCACATATTTGGAATCCGGGAGTACTAAGTGCTTTTATATTCTTTCTCCCATTCCTTTATCCAGATGTCTCCTTCCATCTCTCCGGTAGCCTGTATACGCGGCAGCCAGCTTGGACAGCATATGGCTTCATTTTCCTACTGTGATCTCCTTTGTGATTTCAAAAAGGTTAACTACTTCATAGAAAATGTGAAATTCAACAAAAATATTGCTTTCTGTACTGAGCCAATTGAGCCTGGTCTAGCTGGGGCTGTGACGTAACAATATTCAAGGTGGTCTGATCTGGGACCTCCAGATTTCCAGGGCACTAACCCTGTGGCCACAGAGAGCGAGGGGCCAGAATTTCCTCTGTGGTGGTGTCTCAGCTCCTAGATGCTCAGGGTTGGGTTGAGCCAGCCCCTAGGTGCTGGTCTCTAGACTTTCAGCTGAGAAAAGTGAGCCATTAGCTTCGGGGGACCAGGTGAGAATGTGCAAGCTCAGGTGCCCTTTAACATGGAGGCCAGGCGATGTCAGGTCTGCCCCTGTCTCTCCTGTGTCAGTGCACAGGCTGGCTGCGGTGTGGGGAGGCGGGGGAGTGCCCAGGAGCAGCCCTCCACCCATGAGGGGTGGGAGCTGGAGGACAAATACTGGGGCTTCCTCCTGCTGTAGGGGGCAGTTCCAAAGCACACGTGACATGAGTCCTCGTGCCTTCCACCAGAGATGAAACCTCAGCTGCTTGCTATAATGACTGCTCACTAACCCTTCATTGCTCCCACCGACATCTGGTCTCCCTGCCCTATTGCCCCATTCCCTTGCAGGTGTGTCTTGGGATCACCTCCCAAATAAATTTCTTCCCCCCCAAAATCTTTGTCTCTGATCTTTCCATGGGGAGACACAGAGGCAGAGAAGCAGAGGTGAACAGATGAGCGTCGCTGCAGAGGTGCCCATGAGCTGAGGTAAAAGAGGAGAGGACAGCAAGAGCAGTCCAGGAAGCAGGAATAACACATGCAAAGCCTCTGAGCATGCAAGACTCGCTCCATCTTCTGCCTACCATGGGCCAGTCCCATTTATGATGAAGGCACAGTGGGGTTTCTCAGCTGTGGACGACACTATTGACATCTGGGACTTCGTCTTTCTTGGTCGTGGGGGCCGTTCTGTGCAATGGAGGGTGCTCATCAGCACCTCTGGCCTCTACCCACTGGATGTCAGTAAAATCTCCCAATTGTGACAACCACAACCAGCTACAGACATTGTCAAATGTTCCCTTGGGGGCAAAACTGCCTCTGAACTGAGGTAGGGAGGCTCTGCAAGGATGAGTACTATCCAGGGAGGAGGAGTTGGCCACTAAAAACATCCTCCTCCCATAGTTACATTCTGGACACGTCCACTGACAGGTAGCCCCATGGCCAGCATCTGGCCGGCCTGCCTATCCTTGACCAGGCGAGGTGATGGTCAGCGAAATGGGATATAACGTGGACTAGAAGGGTCCTGGCTTGGCTGCTTTTCGGACCTAATTCTTGCTTTTGAACACTAGATGGACCCATTGCAGTGCTGAACCCAGGGGAAGCAGGCAGCCAGGCAGGCTCAGGTGAATCCCAGCTACTCCAGTTGGAGAATTTATGCTGGAGGCATTTTCCAGTTTCGCTCCTCCAGACCTCCTCTGTCCCAGGATCCCCAGATGCTACACTTCTCCCAGATGCACTCGTGAGTGGCACTGTGTCGAGTGGCGTTGGGGAGTGTGGCCTGGGAACTTCTGTGAGCTCGCACTGGACAGGTTTAGGTTCTAGAACCTCCAGGTTGGTTCATCTTTCTGTCGCCCTAGCGGCCCAGCGGCCGGCAAACTCATCAGCCAACAGAGCCAAATATCAGCAGGACAACGATTGAAATTCCTTTTGAGAGCCACATTTTTTAAACTTAAACTATATAGGTAGGTACATTGTTATTAACTTCATTAGGGTGCTCCTAAGCTGGCCTTTGCTAAAAACGTCCTCAATCCGATTGAGATACGTTCGCTGAGGTCGACCCCTTCCAACGCTCCCATCCACACTCGTCGTGTATACTTGTTTCATCTCTCTCCTTTCCGAAAACCGACCTCTGCACATGGGCCACGAAGTTTCAATCGTACTATACGTGCGCGCCCGTACGTGATATTTTGTGGAAGAGCCACACTCAAGGGGCCAAAGAGTCGCATGTGGCTCACGAGCTGCGGTTTGCCAACTACTGCACTTGCCTATCTGTAAAGTGGGAGTGAGCAAAGGTCTTATCTCACGGGCAGCTGTGAGCATTAAGTGGGATATAACGTGTAAAGCTTGAAACCTGGCCAAGCACACAGCACACACACAAAAGCATTAGCGGTCTCTTCGGAGGTTCCTCAACTTAGGCATCCTGTATCTGTTGAACACAGTCTGAGACAGGGCGGGTTAATCCTCATCTGAAGATATTTCTTCCATTGATATTATTTTTTAGGGAGGGAGGAGAAAGAAAGAGAGAGAAATATCATGTGAGAGAGACACATCGATTGGTTGCCTTCTGCACCTACCCCACCACCCTTTGGTGTGTGAGCTGATGCTCTAACCACTGATCAATCACACTAATCACTGAGCACACTGGCCAGGGCTCATTTTATCTTCATAAAAACTCCATGAGATGTGCATTTTTCTTATCCTCATCTTACATAGAAGGAAGCAAGGTGCAGAGTGGAACGTCAGTGGCTTGCCCACTGCACACAGCTAGTATCCAGTGCAGGAGGCATTCGAGCTGGGCCATCAGTCCTGTAGTTGACATCCCATAACCTCTAGGGCAAAGTGGTCACTCGCATGCTGTTATTCCTTTTGCAGAGGTTGAAGTTATTTAACAAGGAGGGCTCCACGAGCTTCTGACTGCTCTGTAACCTGGGAGTCAGAGCAGGAATGGAATGCACCTGTGTTCTGCTATTGTCGGGGGACCCTCCCAGGGTCTCCTGGAAGTGGGTTTTGTTTTATTCCTATAATGCAGGGGCCAGCAAACCGTTCCTGTAAAAGGTTGGAGATTAAATAGTTTAGGCTTTGCAAGCTATATGTAGGTTTCTGTAGCATCTAATAAACTATGTGATTGTAGCAGGAAAGCAGCCACAGGCAAAATGAAGACAAATGGATATAGATGTGTACCAGTAAACATTTATTACAAAAACAGGCAGTGGGTTCGATTTGGCCCATAGGCTACCTTTTGCTGACCTCTGGTCTAATGCATGCATGTGTCCAGAACTTGTACTTGAGGTTTTGGTCTGACCACTATGGGCCAAAGGCATGGCCCACTGAACGTGGACTGTGGCTCTACGATGGGACTCCTGTGTGGCCAGGTGAGCACTTTCCAAGAGAAAGAAATCTTTCCCCAAAAGGAACCAGTTAGTGTCTCTGAAGAGACAGGAAACAGCAGTGTCACTAAGAAAAAGAGTAGCTAGAGTGCCATCCAGGAAGCCAGGCTGGGAGCCACATTAGAATGCGGCTGGTCTCTGACCTCTGGCTCCATCCCAGACAGATTGCAATTGGCCCACACGGGGACAGCACCTCTTTGCCCTACTCTGGAAGCCTGAAACACGTGAATGCGTGACCTCAGTTCTCACAAACCTGGCCTGCATGTATGGTGCAAGTCAGCAAAGGCAGCTGTTGGCTGCAAGCCTGCTTTGGCCAAGTTCAGGGCCCAGAGGTCTCGCCACGCTCCTGCTTTGCTGCTTCTCCCGTCCGGGCGTGGGCTCCTGTCTATCACTGCTGGAGGAGGAGCCATGACCGTGTCCTCTTATGTGACACGTTGCACTGATTGCCCAAATCCAGCTGTTGCCTCAGTGTTAGGACCCAGCAGTGGAAGCCAGAGGTGAGTTGTGGGTTGTAATTCCACAACAGTGCTCACCAAACCCGAAAAAAGTACCAATCCTTTGGAACAAAAAATTGTTCATGGAATTATTTTATCACCTAGACCTGCATAAAAATAAAATAGGAATAAGCATCCAATGACATAACTTCTGAACAACAAATGACAGCCAAACAAATGTATACATTTATTACAAACAGAACTTTAAAACTAATAAATTCAAATTATCAACACGAATTTACCATGCTAGGTGGGGTTTAGGGGTGAAACTAAATTGTCCATATTAATGCAATAGTAGAAAGCTTTATTTGCACTTTCCCATATCCCTTGCTGTTAAGGGTGATGGACCGGCTTTTGTTACATCATCATTATTATTATTTTCAATATTTTTTCTTTTAGTTATGAACTCATTTAAACTACACTTTCATTATTTTGATGGATCAATCAATTCTAATAGCACACTACAGAATACAGAACTTAAAAAAACACACAAAATAAACTATCTAATGACAAAAGTTTTCCTTCATATTCTGTAGATCGCTTACTGGGATCTGGTGCAAGGCCTTAGCCTCAGAAAGCTGTTGGCTCAATAATGAGCCAGTGCAATTGAGTTCCAGTCACTTCTCTTTCATAGATTCATTATAAGACTATTCACATTCCCTGGCTCTTGGCCACACTTAGTGACAGAGACATAATGGCAAGCAAAGCTCTCTCTGTAGGTGTGGAGCAATGCTGTCTTAGGGGTTCCATGTTATCAGAAAAATGGAAGGGAAAATATTTGAAATTCTCATTTGAACTCAAAGACCCCCAAGAATATACTACAGACCTCCATTTAGGTTATAAATATGTGGGTAGATTGTTTTTCCCTGCAACAAGTTTCCTTGATTAAACAATAATTATTTCCCCTTAGATGTTTATGTTGCCACTTGTAAAAATTAACTAGTTCATATTCTGATTTCCTATCCAACTTCTTTTGCGTTCATTTTTTTCTTAAATGGGATTTTATAACATCTATAAAGCAAATCATTTTCTGAAGAAGCATGTCTTATATTTTTATGCAGAAGAGGGAAATAACATTCAATATACAAAAATTGAATTTATGGATTATTCCAGAAAACACACTTCCTCAAAAGTCAACTATACCTGTACCTTTGTGTGTGTGTTATTGTTGTTGTTGTTTTTAATCTTTGGGTCATGGAAGCAAGTGGTTATTTAAATTAAACCATAGGCCAAAAAACAACTAGTGGCAAATGTATATGATTCAACCTAACACAAAACATTCAGATATCAGCCTTTCTGATGTGATGCACAGGCAGTTTCTTTGAAATTTTTTTTTACAAAAACCAGATTCCATAGCTAAACCCAATAGTGGGATTTCTAAATTAGCAAACAAACTACAAATCTGTCCATCTGATGGGCATGGAGAGAGGCAGACCAGACAGTTGTTGGTGAGATATAATCGGGGGAGCCAGATGTCTCCATCTCATAGCCTCTTCCCCAGTGACCAGTGTGTGATGCCATCACTAGTGAATTATGTTCTCGTTAAAACCTGTTCTTAGAAGGTATAGCTCGGGTAAGTTGCCAGCACGATTTTCTAGCTTTAGCTTTGAGCATCAGCTGGCACCTCGGAGCAAAAAGGTGAAGGGGCATCTGAGTCAACTGATTAAAAAAATCTCACCTACTTTACAATTTCCCTAAAGTGTGGACCTTTGAGTAGCCCGATGGGTTGTTATAGAAGATGGAGGCACACGGAGCTGGGTGTTAAGGAGAAAATGACCTAGCAGGAAAAGAATTAAAAGAATGTCATCCTTGTTTGCTCTGGCTCATTGTTTTAATACACCAGTCACCTTGACATTTCTTAAAGAATTTTTCAAGAGCATAAGTCAAAAAGCATGCAACTTGTCCAAATAAAGTATTTCAGGATCACAGGTGGGCCCAATAAATTTTGGCCATGCTAGTTCTCTCTCAAGGGTGTGACTTAGATCTCATTGAAACACAAGGCTGTAATACTCTTGATGGGTGAGAAAATATTTTCCATTTCAGGTGGCCAGGAGTCCATGAGGGCCACCCTTTGCTGAATAAACGTCAGCACTGTTTAGTACTTGTGATGATTGCTCAGTGAACTTAGATAAGCAGTTTCTCTCTAACACTGAGGCAATGAAAATAGTTGATATATTCCAATTCCTCAAAAAGGACTGCTTCATTTGACAAACAACATCAGATGTGAAAAGCAATTAAAGCCTTCTTGGACTATCTGTATGTGTTTTTGTGTGTCGATTTGGGTTTATTACTCATTTGTCTGTTGTAAAATCTATTAGACCGAGCTCCATTAAAACACCCAACAGTGGCAAAGCACAGCACAATTTAGAATGGAAATCTACATCCATGATGTCATTTAATCTAGTTCGCAGGCAAAATACATGGCTGGATTAAGAAATGGCTTATGGGGAAGTCAACATTTGAGAGAAAATTTTGAAGGATCAATAGAATTTGACATAGATTGGGCTTCAGAATCAAACCTCAGGTTCCAAATCTTTTGCTCAGAGCCAGGTTCTGTCATTTAATAATTGTTTGACTTTAGGAAAGTTGAGAAGTGATTAGGAGTCTCATTCCTCATTTACAGTACTAGGGAAACAGGAATTCCTCTCTTGTGGAACAGCAGTGAGGATTAACAATGTTTATAGAACAGTAATGCGAAGGGCTGGTACAGGGTAAGTACTGAGAAGCATCTGTTACTGCCTCTAACGCTACTGTTTTGTTGCTATTATTATCCTCTCACCACTTCTGGTAGATTGCATCATTTGCCCTAAGTCTTTACCCATCCAGTATCCACACCCTTGCCTGGGTGAGATGCCACTTGACTTTGGGCTTGAGCATACAATCTGGCTTGACCTGAAGGAAGAAGAGATATTTTTCTAGTTTGGAGGTTAGGATCTTGTGTGCTTCCACTTTTGCTGTCATGCTTCTGCCACTGGCATGAGAGAAGATCCCCTGGTTTGCTGCTTCTTCCTCAGCCTCAGTCCAGAATGCCCACATGTGGGGCTGAGCCCCTCTTGACAACCCACACGCCTGCACTGAGGAGCAACAGCGCTTCAGCCAAGGCAGCCTGGAGCACGACCGCCTGCAAAACCCAGCCTGGGTCAGCTGAAGCCTGGACACTGAGATTAGGAAAATTAGTTATGCACCAACAGCTAATTGACACATCATTCTTGTTAATTCCATGAGCACAAGACATTGAATGAACAAAAGGCTGGTGGTGGTGGGGCGGGGGGAATATATGGTGTGGAAACTGTAAACATTGGGACAAAAGGTTGCATGAAAGAGAACTGTGAGAAGGAAGATGCTGAAGTCCATGGAGATCACAGAGGATCTTGATGATGAAGCTAAGAAATCCAGATGTTGCCATTTTTCAGGAGTTACTATTTTTCAGATGTAACCATTGGAGGCTTTGAGGTTGGTACACCCAAGCAAGACCTTAGGGGAGGTGATTGGGTGGCAGCTCGTTCACAGGCAGGCCAGGAGGGAGACAGGCTGAGCTACCAGGCGCCACTGCTTCCCACACCCTTCTCCTGTTGTCCACTGGTTGACGCTGCCCTGTTTTTTGTTTGCTTTTTAAAAAATATATTTTATTGATTTTTTACAGAGAGGAAGAGAGAAGGATAGAGAGTCAGAAACATCAATGAGAGAGAAACATTGATCAGCTGCCTCCTGCACACCTTCTACTGGGGATGTGCCCGCAACCAAGGTACATGCCCTTGACCAGAATCAAACCCGGGACCCTTCAGTCCACAGGCCTATGCTCTATCCACTGAGCCAAATCGGTTAGGGCAACGCTGCCCTGTTGATGGTCTCCCCTCCTTTTTCCTTTTCAGGGTAGCTGTGATCATCCTTATACCTGACTTTATTATTTATAAATACCACAAGGGACAGAGAGAAGAGGTATCCTGCATCCCCTCTCCTTCCATGGTAAATCCATTGCTCAGAACATTGTCTAGGTCTGGGATTGTGGTTTAAACTAGCATAACAGAGAGCACTAAAGTGATCCACGGACTGTTCCTGTGGCATATGCACTCCAACAGCATGTTGACCTCAAGAAAAATATACGTGCCAAAAAGGGCCTGTCATGGCCCAAATTCATAACCAGAATCTTGCAGCCGTTGTTGCAGAGGTCCCCCATGCATACATTTCAGGGAAAAGGCACAGACTAGACTGCCAAGTCTTTATGCAAGATCCTCATTTGTATCTTTACTGACCAATCAAAGTAGCTCCAATCTGACCAATAAAACTGTGAGGATTTAGAGTCCTTATTTGCATAGAAATAGACCCACTCTTCTCTGCTTCAAAGGAGCACAATTTCAGTTCCCAGTTGGTACATTTACATGATGAAATTACTATGCAGCTGTAAAAAAGGAGGAATTATTAAGGTTTGAGACAGCATGGAGGGACCTGGAGAGTGTTATGATAAGTGAAATAAGCCAGTGAGAGACAGACAAATATTACATGATCTCACTTATATGTGGAATCTAATGAACAAAATAAACTGATGAATAAAATAGAACCAGAGACATGGAAGTGAAACAAATTTTTGGACTGGAACCTGGATTCTTTGTCCTCCTGAATCGAAGAATGAACCCACAGACAGAAAGTGATATAGCAAAGGTGGAGATTTATTGAAGAACAAGTACAGACTCCCACATGGGGAGAGGGAAAGAGTCCCACAGAGTGGACTCCCACGTAGGGAGCGGGGAAAGGGTCCCACTGAGTTCTTTTTCTCTATGGCTTATAAAGGCTGCAGATGCTGGTGCCTTGATATCCCCTCTGATTGGTCACTATTCCCTTAGACTGGCTACTATAGTAACTCCTTCCTTATTGTTTTTCTATTCCCTTTGGGCTTTCTTCTTCTCCTTCTGGATAAAGGGCTTCCTTCTCTTTATTTCGTAAATATAGGCCTTTTGCTGTTCCCAGCTCCCTCATTCTATGGAAATGTACTTGTTGCAGCTCTTCAGCTCCCCTATTCTATGGAAATATACCTCCTGCTGCTCTGCAGCCCTGTGCTTCCTCCATGGTCCCCTTAATTTCTAAAATTTCCTAAAACCTATCTTTTTCACCCCAAAAAATTCCTGTTTCAGAAGCATGGAACAGAATCTTAGAGGATTCTCAAAGGGGGCAGGTGGGGCAGGAAGAATTTATATGCATACATGCATTGCCCATGGACACAACAATAGGGTGGTGAAGGCCTGGGGTGGGGCAGAAACCGGGTGGAGGGAGCAATGGGGGGAAAAGGAGGAAACATCTGTAATACTCTCAACAATAATGATTTTTTAGAAAGAGAGACACTTGAAGACATATTAACTCATTGCAACATGTAGACATTGGTTCCTAAATCAAAGAAACTGCAAATAAAAGATTATAACATTTATGAAGCAATTGGAAATTTGAACACTAACTGGATATTTGATAATATTGAGCAATTATCATTCATTATTTTTACATATGACAATAGTATTATGATCATATTTTTTAAGAGAACTTCTTATCTTTTAGTTGTATACAGTGAATCATATACAGGATGGAATGAGCTGAGGAGTGAGCATATAGAAAACTCACTAAAGCAGTGACCCATATTTTTCACTGGGGAACCCTACCCCACAAATGTCAAGATGAGAAGAACTTCTCTCAAGGAAACATTCAGTAGCTCAAGAGAAGAATTCACCAAACTCTTGTCAATAGTGGGGGAGGGGCAGGACCCACCCCAGGCCACCTGTGCCTGGATAATGCGGAGATTTAGAGAGAACCCACTGTCCAGCATCATGCCCTGCAGCAAGCTAGCTTCACTCAGTCGCAGGTTATAAAACCCTGGGCCCCACCCTACCATCTGCTGTGCCTGTGTATCTCATCAGAAACCCTCTGCCTTTAGTATTTCTGGGACTGCATCTGTCTGGGTTACAGCATGAGAGAGGTGTGACCCTATCACACCTGCACCGCCCCTCCATGCCCTTTCCTGCAAGCGCTCAGGAGCTAGCCCTGCAGCTGTGCATGGCGGACAGCCTTCTTCCCACAACGTGCAATGTCTCCTTTCACTGGCCTGTCTTGTGTGTTCAAATCCTAATTCCACTGTGATTCCTGTACACCCAAAAGGAACAAGGAGTAGGCAGCTCAGTTCTTGGTAAAATGGTGAGGAAGCCTGTGGTGCAGGCCCCCTGGAGGCCTGGATCCAGCACACCTTGTCACCAGCCAAAAGTGCTGTGTAGACGTGTTAGTGGAAGTAGAAGAAGGCACCACCACTGTTGTCGGTTGGTTCTGTCCTGGTTTGACAGTGTGAACACATCGAATGACAGGGAGCATTTTGAGTTTCCACCATGAGGGCGGCTTTCTAACAGTAAAATCAGTGTGGTTAACAGTCAAGTTCACACTGTGATAAAGAGCATTTATATGAAATTCAGGCAAAACTGACCTGTGGTGATAGAAATCAGGTCAAAGGTTGATCCTGTGGCATCAGGAAAGAGGTGGGCTGGAGAGGAATTTGAGGGGACATCCTGGGGTGATGAAGTTGCTCTATATCTTGATTTCAGGTGACAATTACATCATCTGTCAAGCCTCATTCAACTGGAAGAAGTGACATTTCTCTGAGGGTAACTTTTTATGTAGTTTTGAGATTGTGTTAATATTTTACATGTTGAATAAGCAAAATTAAATCAAAGTGTGCAGGAAATCAGCTGGCTAATGGTGCTCAGGAGAAGTCCACTTTCTCTCTACCATGTACACAGCAATCTGAGGCTTAAACCAGAGGTACTTGTCCCAGACTCAGGATAGGTTATCGTGGAGGTCCAAAAACCCCCTAAAATAGGATGCAACAGAGTTATCAGTTGATTTTTCTAGAAAGAGTATCCACTGCTCCCATCAGATTCACAAAAGGGTCTCTGGCTTTGTGGGTTTAAGAAGCCAGTCTTTGAAATAAAATTGTCAGCCGATGCTGGTGCTGGCGTGTGCGGGAAGTATAAGCGGTCTTAGGGAACAGCATTTTCCCTCAAAGTTCCTGGAGAGCACAGAGGCTGGCACTCACTTCTCTTGCACTCTGTGGGCCCCAGAATGAGAAGCGAAATTTCCAGGCAGCCATCCCCCCAGGGGCTCTGAGAGTGAGGTCAAAGGCACCAGACCAGGACTCAAGACCCTTTACATCGAATACTCAAGCTCAGGTTTAGCAGAATACACACAAATGCATTTGAAAAAACAACTCTTCTCATATTCAGGAGTTCAAAACTTTTGTTTTGAGACTTCTTCCAGTACAAAGTATCCCTTTAGTAATAATTTCAAATGTATTCCAGGCTGCCCAGAGCTCAGACCTTTCTCTATCAAGTTTGCTAATTTCCGAACTGGAAATTCCCTGCTCGCCTCTCCCTGGCAGGATATTTTACGGACATTTCAAGGGGATCTAGTGAGAGAGACCCAAGCAGAAGCCCCTCTTCAGGTTTAACTCACACTAAACTTACTAGATAATCTGCCATCAATCATTTAATAGCTTGAGAATGGAAAATTAAAAAAAATCTTTATAGTAGGGTGATAATATCCTTACACTGAAATAGTTCTTAAGCTGCTCGATAGACATTAGTATATGAACATAAACCTTACAGATAATTCTTCAACAATATCTACTATGTGCTAGGCACTATTATTACTGGTCCCACAGTTACAGTGGTGGATGACACAGAAATAGCCTTTCTATCATATTAAACACTCGTTTATTTATTCTGCTGCTCACAGACTCTCAGAGTCTGCTATGGGCCCTTTAGATGCTGTTCTAAGGAAACCACGACAGTGCGCCTGGGAGGACTTGGGAAATGCCTCTTACAGCATCACCTCCCCTTAGGAAAATGCAAAGCGCTTTATTTATAATACAGGCTCTGCAAAGTCCTACAGGAAAGAAACCTCCTTAATTACTATCCAGGTCCAAAATTGATTGATGACACAACCCTTTTTTAAACACTGAATCATGCCAAAGAGCAAGCAGTTGGGGAGGTGGTGGTCTTTTGGATTGCTTGTGCGTCCCTGTGCTGATGTTGAAAGCCCACTAAGGCCGGTTGCTTTCCTATTTCCCATCTTTCTGCTCTGCAAATCAGCTCCTTGACTGAAGCGCTAAAATTATCCTTTCTCCGGGTTCCAGGCTCCCTCTTCTCCAGGCCACTCCCCTAGCTCTGCCTTTGCCTGGCTGCCTTTTGCACCATTCTATCCCTCTCTGTTGAAATCCCATCATTCTCTGAAGCAGAGATCAGGTTTATCACTGCCTTGCCCTGACCCACAGCCCTTCCATGAGCCCCTAGCACCTGTGGTAGATGGTCTGCAAAAATGGCCCATCACTCCTTCCAGTTCAGTATCCACACCCCATTGCTCTCATCCCAGCAAGAGGTGAATCTATTGACTGCCTCTTGAATTGGGACTAGACAATGTGCCTTGGCCAAAGAGACATTAGAAAATGTGACACAGCAGAGACTTGAAAAGTGTGTGTGCATTGGCTCAGCCTCTTCTTTTTTTTTCTAACTGTGGTAAAATAGATGCAACATAAAATTTACCATCTCAACAATTGTTTTTTCAGTAGTGCTAAGTACATTCACATTGTTGTTCATCCAGTCTCCAGAGCTTCCTCTTGCAAAATTGAAACTCTGTGCCCATCTATACTAAAGGCCAAGTGGCTGTAACGCCAGAACAACCAAACAACCAGTCCCCAGGAGGTGCATGGAGCACCTCTTGGTTCCTCCCCCCTGCCTGGGAGCCGCTCGCAGCGGCAGGATAGGGCCCGTGGCTAGCACGGCAAGCTATTCATGTACAGAGGGTCTGGGTCTCGCGAGATTTCGCATGCTGGGCCTCTAGTTAAACAATAATTCCCATTTCCTCCTCCCACCCAGGACCTGGAAACCACCATTATAAGTGGGATCATACAGTATTTACATTTTTGTGATTGGCTTATTCACTTAACATAATGTTCTTAAATGTCATCCATGTTGTAGCATGTGTCAGAGTATCATTCCTCTTTAAGGCTGAATAATATTCCATTGTTCGTATGTAACACATTTTGCACAGCCATTCATCTGTAGTTGAACACTTGGGTTGCTTGCGTCTTTTGGCTATGATGAATAATGCTGCTCTAAAAATGGGTGTACAAATATCTCTTTGAGATATTGCTTTCAATTATTTTAGATATATGCCCAGAAGTAACATTGCTGGATTATATAGTAATTCTATTTTTAATTTTTCCAAGAGTCATCATATTGTTTTCCATAGCAGCTGCACCATTTAGTATTCCTACAAGCAATATACCTGGGTTCCAAATACTCTACATCCTCACCAACACTTGATATTTTCTGGCTGTTGTTTTTTGTTTTTGTTTTTAATTTTATAGTAGCCATTCTAATGGATGTGAGGTGATATCACATTGGAGTTTTAATTTGTATTTTCCTAATGATAAGTGGTGTTAAGTACCTATTCATATAATTATTGGCTATTTGTATATTTAATTTGGAGTAATGTCTGCTCAAGTTTTTTGACCAATTCTTAATTAGGTTGTTTATTTTTTGATTGTTTAGATGTAGGATTTCTTTATATATCGTGGATGATAACCCCTTATTATATATGATTTGCCAAATTTTCTCCCGTTCTGTTGGTTGCCTTTTTATTCTGTTGATTGTGTTCTATGTAGCGTGGACTCTTTGGATGCTTGAACAGTTTTGCCACCAAGGGAGTGAGACTGGGTTGGCCTAGTAGAGAAAACGGGACACATGGCTATTGTACAGGTGACATTAAGCCAGGTGACATTGAGACCACCTGAAACTAGCCTGCTACCACTGAGCTAATCCAATCTAGAACTGCCTAGAAACTGAGAAAACCTGGAAAATAAGTAGTGTTTGTTTCTTTAAGCCTCTACATTTGGTTTGGTTTCTTACATAGCAAAAGCTGACTGATACAGCACCTGGGAACTTCCTTTGTGTGTTCCAGCCTGACTATAGCATCCCTGATCAGGAGTTACATTGTCCAGCATTCTCAGAAACTCCCTCAGGACTTAACACTTTTACTTGCTCATTCAAGTGCTGGGGGCATGTTTGTTGATTGACAATTTTATCCAAAGTTTCCACCGGGCTTCAAGGATCAGTTAGTAATTGAATTTCTTTAAAGGCCAATCTATATTCCCAACCACTAGCCTAAAACAATGCTATCACACCAAATTCTTCTTGGGAAAAAGCCAACAGATCATAAGCGTTGACAACAGTTATAAGGCCAACAAAGAACAATTTGCTGGGGTGTACAGACCCGAGGCATTGAAGAGCCTTCCTCTCAGACACACATCCTCTTTCCTCTGATTCCTCCCTTAATTCCTACAGAGAACTTGAGGAATGGATAGCTCAAATGAATTGATGCAGTGATGGTTAAAAACAGCATCACACAAATTACAGGTAAGGATTTTCAGCTGCTGAAATAGGGAAGCAAAAATTCTCTCTTATTTATTTATTATTTATTTATTTATTTATTTGATAGGTAAAGGCAAATTGCATAGAGATAAATGACATTTCCTGTCATTTTAAAATTTCACCACCAAAGTATACAAAAGAGTTTCTCCTAAAGGCTGAAAATATGAAACTGGACTACATGATCAGCAAAATCTGATAAATATCAAATCCTATCTATAGTGTGACATCCTTTTGTTACCAGTTTATAACAAAAGGCAAATATTTCTATAAGGGAATGTAAAACAGAAGGTCATTTTGAACTTTCTAAATTAGAAAGAGGAACATAGGATTTCGGTAGTGTCTGTACTTTCAGGTCCCCAAAGTGTGTTAGTGAAGACAAGTACCAGCTGTTGTGGCATTGGCATACGCAATAGAAAATTCTTTCTTATTCACATGAAGTCCAAACATCCTGGTAAGTGTTAGGAAAAAGGTGGGTTTGGATTCAGTAAGTGCTCAGCTCCACACAGTGGATCAGTCATGTCCAACATGAAACTGGCAAGGCCACCACCATGGGTGTTGTTCTCCAGCCAACAGGCAGAGGAAGAGAGAAGGATTATGGGTGAGAGAGTTTAATCAGCAGGCCAGAAAAAAAGGTGGCTGTACCCTCCCCTTGCATTTCATTAGTGGGACTCAGTCATATGATCACATCTAATTGTAAGGGAGGCTTGAAAATGTGCTGTTTCACACAGATTGCTACCAAGGTATGACCCCCTCCCCTCAATTATAATAACATATTAAGAGCATCATGTGGATGAATCATCTCACATCCAGATTGGGTGATACCATGACATGCAGTCAGTATAGAATTTTGGTAGGAAATCTGGTTGCATGCCAAAGTCTCTCATATAAAGCCAAAGCACAAACAGATTCCAAAACACTAGTTTATAATGTATTATATTCCTGATATGATATCATCAATAAATCAACAAACAGCAAGTGCTGGCAAGGATGTGGAGAAAAGAGAATCCTAATGCACTGTTGGTGGGAATGCAGACTGGGGCAGCCACTGTGGAAAGCAGTAAGGAGTTTCCTCAAAAAGTTAAAAATGGGACTGTCTTTTGACCCAGTGATCTCATTTCTGGGAATATATCCTAAGAATCCCAAAATGCTATGGAAAGAATATTTACATAACACAGACACAGACACAGACAATAGTGTGGTGATAGCCAGAGGGAAAGTGGTGGGAGGCTATGTGGACCTAGGCAAAGAGGGAAAAATGGGAACAGAAGGAGACTTCGCTTGGGGCAATGGGTTCATGCAGTGTGCAGATGAGGTTTGATTAAGTTGTACAATTGAAAACCAGTATGATTTTGCAAACAAATATCATCCCAATACAATTTAAAAATAAAGAAAGAGAAATAATTATAATCTCAAAAAAAGAACTAAAGTTTACAGAAGACAAACCCCCATTTCTCCCCACTGGGAGCTTATATTCAAATTGAGTAGATGACGTATTTACTGAAAGAGTGTGAATAATGCAGTGTCTACTTATGTCATATATAGTATGTGTGCATCTTTATACATTTTTCTAATATTCAGTACCAGGATATAAGAGATAAAATTGTTTGCTACAAACCAGTGAAAACAAAACCAGTACTCAGATGCTGAAGGTGTGTTAGAATAATCAAGAAATCCTAGGCTATAGTTATTAGAAAAGTCTGCCAGGAGAAAGTAGAACAAGCTGGACTTCAAAGAATGCCTCATGTCATTATTTTGGAGTGGAAATCAGAGGTCAAGGGGCATCAACGCTGATGAGGAGGATGTTGGCACAGAATGTATGTGATGCTCGCAGCAAAAAAGTTCCTGTCAATAATCTTTAAAAAATGTATAATGGGCAGAGCAGGATTCAAATACAAAGGACCTGTGCTCAATGCTGAGTTGGGCCTTGGAATCCTGCCTCGGCAAATTCGACCTGGTTCTGCTTTCCCGGGATGCTCAGGCAAGGTGGGGCCGGATGGTGGGGCTGGGGAGACTTCCTTGAACACATGTTTAAAGCACCCGCAGTCTGCACAGGTGTTGCTGAGAAAATCAGTTTCAATCTGATGCTCAGATAAGAGGGAGCTACCGCAGGATCTTGTGAATCGTAATGACATGATGTAGAAGAGTTTTCATTTGGTTTTGTTTTTAAGACGTGCATACAGTGAAGGGGAGAAGGAGCAGAGGCAGGAATGAATCTGCAAACACAGACTGGTCGCTAAGGTAACTGGGAAAAGGATCTTGAATGTCAAGAGGAGCAGTCATGGTTGGGATGTGGTCACAAAAGCCCCCAGACACCCGGCCCCGCCCACCCCCCCTCCAAAAGGATGCTTTTCTTGAAGAGACTGAGAGCCACAGTTCAGCCCACAAGAAGTCAATGGTCTTCCTTCTGGAAGGAGGGGGTCCCAGGTGTGACGCTCTTAAAAGTCTCCAGCCAGGACTGGCTTTGAAACCAGGAAGCCGGGAGGAAATGTGCATCTGTAAGCCACGCGGAGCAGCAAGGAACCTGGGCACTTCCCGAGGGGGTGAATCCACATCCGCCATGCGTCTCTCCCTCCCACAGGACTGTTTGCCCACCTGAGCCCAGCCAGGTCCTTCCCCCACTGCTTCGGAGAAGGGACTGGGGAACTGCAGGCAGCTGTGCTCCAAGTGAGGCCAGGAAGCACCTCGAGGTCCTCCAAGGGGGCTTTGCATCACAAGGGGCTCATTATTTCCTTGACCGGGAAAGCTGTGTTTGTCCCAGGCCCCGGGGAGCTGATGAAGTGATAATGTGGGGACCCCAGGTACCTCTGGATTCTTCAGCAGAGCTCAGCTTGACAATGGCCTGACAATGGCCTGGTGTGGTCTGGCCACATGGAAGCAATTGCTGCTAGCCAGGGCATTCACTGATGTGTCCTGCCGGTTCCTCTTAAAGAGCACAAATTAGAGATCTGCCCTGAGCGCCCAGCCCAGAGGAAGTCCTATGCCAGCATCTATTTCCACGGTAGACAATGTGTTTCTTTCCCAGGGAGACCCAGTGCTGAGTGTGGGAGCACAAGAGATGCGTGTGACTTGGACATCCTGGTGTGTCTATCCCAGCAGGTCCCGTGCACAGGGCAGAGCTCAATTCCACAGTAATCAGAGGTGACGGGGAGAAGACCTTGGCCTTTTCAAAACCATTCTAGAAATGATTACAACAACAGAGAAGAAACTAGGACACTTGGCCCAAGTTACGCAAAACAAAACAAGCTCACAAACACTGAAGGCGTGCTGTTCTCTATGCTTTAAAGCGAGTACATGTCTAAAGTCTGACACAATGTGAGGGCACTTCTCACAGTAACCGTGGCTGTTGCGCAGAGAGGGACAGGCCATCCTGCAGAGAGGAGGCAGGCAGGGGCTGGGCACGCAAAGCTGAGGGCACAGCACTCCCCTGGCCCTCCCTCTGAACTAACGGGCCAGTGGGAGAGCGTACACCATGGCCCTAGGTGGCTCATGGGACTTCAGATCACAGTCCTGGGTGCTGTTGGACCCTGCAGCTCAGATGTGCAGCATCTTTATCAGGATGTGTACTGGGCCAGCATCTCAAAGACGTCCACAGCTGCACTCTGGCAAGCAGGGACAGCATTAATTTTGCTTGTAACACTGGCTTATCCATACCAGGAGCCCAGCAACCATTTACTAAATCAAGAAATTCATGATAATATTCTATTCAGAGATAGACTGCAACTTCTAAAGTAATAAGAAAACATACTCTGTGAGCAACCTTTCTTAAATTTTCTTTAAAAAATATATTTCTTTATTGATTTCAGCGAGGAAGGGAGAGGGAGAGAGAGATAGAAACATCAATGATGAGAGAGAATCATTGACTGGCTGCCTCCTGCACGTCCCCTACAGGGGATCGAGCCTGCAACCCGGGCATGTGCCCTTGGCCCGAATCGAACCTGGGACCCTTCAGTCCACAGGCCGACGCTCTATCCACTGAGCCAAACTGGCTAGGGCTGTGAGCAACCTTTCATTGATTCTTGGGCGATAGCTCCTGGGATTCGTCTCTCCCGCTCCTCACACCTGGGCAGTTGTGGGGTCTTTCACAGCGATGTTCTAACAGCCACTCTACTGGGTTGACCACTGACTTCTGTAAGTGAAGTTAGGACTAGTTGCCAGGACCAGGTTCATAGCACAGGCTGTGTTTGCAGCAGGCAGTCAACATTTGCATTCTGCCTTCTCTTGATTTCAGGCAGGTCCACTCCACCTGGAGGCTGAAGAACAGTTCTCGGGGGCTTCCCTATGCAGACTGAGCGTCGCTGGTCTTCTAGGCAAAGGAATCCTAGAGCATATTTGAGTCTAGCTTTAACAGCACGTTGCCTTCAATAATTTCAGTGCAAGGAAACCATAAGTCATTTTGCCGCATGTCTTTCTGTCAAGTTTTTTAAAAATTAGGTAAAATCATCTTTCTCATAAAAGTAGGAGAAATTTGGTGTCACTAGATGTCATGACACCTGAGTCTTATCTCTAAATATTCTGAGCTGTTAAGATGAAAGGGGGTGTATGTAGTCTATGGAGCCCCTTAAAGCCTCCAAAGAACTTTGCCATGGAGGTGGATAGTTAGCCGAGCCTGTGTGCCTCAGTGGTTGAGCGATGACTCATGAACCAGGAAGTCACAGTTCGATTCCCAGTCAGGGCACATGCCCGAGTTGCAGGCTCGATCTCCAGTGTGGGGCGTGCAGGAGGCAGCCGATTAATGATTCTCTCTCATCATTGATATTTCTAGCTCTCTCTCCCTCTCCCTTCCTCTCTCTGAAATCAACAACAACAACAACAACAACAACAACAAAAATATATATATATATATATATATATATATATATATATATAGAGAGAGAGAGAGAGAGAGAGAGAGAGAGAGAGAGAGAGAGCTGGTTAGAACTGAAGGAAAAGCAGAGATAGAATTATCTGCTCCTCTCTGTTTCTGCTCCCTTTCCAGCTCCCTTTCAGATCAGGTTCAGGGGACCTGTCCAAATGTGCTCACAGATTGTTAGCAAAAGGATAAGGCTGACTAGTTTTGCTTCCCCCAACGCCTTGCTCTTTGTCCTTCCTAGTCCAGAGCAGACACAAGGGGACAAATCTGATAACATGAACCACAGAGCTGATCCTTTGGGTTGCAAGCCCCCAATCTAGTGGAAAAGGCCTTCTTCTGGGTTCACACCAGAGAGGCTGTCCAGATAAAGAAGAAGGGGTGCCTCTGCAGAACAGTGGCCTGAGCATAGACCTGAAGTAGGGAGAGGCCCCCATTGAAAGAAGCAAAATGCAAACCTACAAGCCACCATCCTAAACATCACGACATCTATGGTGCCGAGTCTTCTACAAACCCCATCAAAGTATCTGACACTGATATATTCAAATGCTTATGTTACTGCTGACCTGTGACCTTGCAACTGCTAACTGCTTTGATCTTTCATTGCTTATCAGATATTTCAATATTTGAGACTCAGTCATTCAGACCTCAAAAGCTATGTTGTAAAAATACCCGTCATGGTCTGTAATAATTCCGGATGGCTTTTTGCAGGCCCCCATGTGGCCCCAAAGACTTCTGGATGGTTTTCACTTCCACGCTCTTTTCACAAAACACTTTCAGAATGTCCATCCCACAGGAATAGTCACAAACAGAAGTTTCCCATATGGATTATCCGCTCAGTAGGGCGGAGGGGGTCCATGGGGGGCCGGGCGGGGGGGGGGGGGACATTTGCAATACTTTGAACAATAAAGTTTAAAACAAAGTAATTGTTGATAAAAATGTAATAATGGATGTGAGAACATGCTTTAAAGAAATCTGATAGAGCCCCAGGTTTTAAGGAAATATCTTGATAGCTGACAATTTAGGTTGTACACTCTTCACTTCCCCAAGCGTAACATTTCTCAGTATATTTTGTTGCGTTCTGTGAATTTTGTGGACATTATATTCATTTTGGAGCATTAACAAGATCAGAGCTGATGTAGCCACACTTCCCCAGGGGCCCGATCATTCGCTGATTGTCTCTGATTAGCAGCTCCTCTGGGACCCTCTTCAGAGTCGGGATCTGTTCCCTGAGAGCTAAAATTTTTTTCACAGGAACCTCCAGAGAGGAGGCAGGAAGAGAGAAACCCCATGAGTGGTTTCAACATTATGGAGAATGAAGGCCTCTTCTCAGTTTGTATGTTTATCAACCGTTGACAAGGGGAACATGTTATCCTAAGTTCCATAACAATTGTTAAATAAATCTGAATTTTACTAATCTGCTGTAATGACATGTCTACTTTAATTTGGAAATAGTGCATTCAATATCTCATTGATTGTAAAATGTACTTTTTTAATGTATACTTTACTGTCTGTAACATTGGCATGTTTTTGACAAGTGACAATGTCCTTATTTTCTAATAGTGCATAAATACTGGTGGCTTTACAATCTGTGGTATCTTAAATTCAATGGAATGCATCTTGGGTAGAAAGTATGTTGACTCAGCCCACTGGCGGCACGTGCAGTGCGATTTCCCGGCTCTTGGAAATCATTATCATTCTCTACAGGGATCCTCTGCCCCGCAGGCTGGGAAACGACTACTTTCATGTACCCTATCCTGTGAATAATACGTGCGCCTAGTAGGTCTTCACTGGCTGATATGGAGGGCTCTGCAGGTCCAGGTTGGTTGCATTAGCACCAAGCATCTGAGCCTTTCCTTAAGCGCTTAGACAACAAAGCTGTCTTTTCCCCTGATTCCAACAAAGCATATAAGATACTGTTTAGATGAGTCAGTGGCCAGAATGTTTTTACACAACCCATTGTGTATCTATCACAATGTACAAAAAAGTATAAAGCCTATTAGTAAACTGTTTTCAAGAACAGTTCATTTACTACTAAGTTGAGCATTTGGAAAAGAAAGGAATCCTACACTCTGAAGTCCCAGTTAGAAGGTACTGGGAATTTCAGAGCACAGGTGGGGGAGGGGAGACGCAGGAAGGACACGAACTGAGACAAGCATGAGAGGGCTTGAGCCGATTTATTGAACATCAATTATCTCATGGGTCCTTTTGTTCTCTATCTTGCATTCATGACCCCATAGCCTCATTTTGCAGTGGTTACGGTTCTCCCATTGTAGAGCTAATAAATGACCCAGGTCTGGCTGACTCCAGAGTCCATGATTGTCCTTACCCCACATAATCCCCCTAAAAGACAGGCAGGAGCTCAATAAGTAACAAGGAGGGAGGTTTTTTCAGGAGGGAGAAAGGAAAACAAAGGTCCGGTGTCAGGAATGTGTACCTGGTTAGGCCAGTTTCTATTGGAGAGTTACTGTGGAGCTCAGTGGGTGATAAACCTGGGAGCTTACCCCAGAGATACAGAGAAGAGCATTGAAAAGCCGATTGTACTGTTAAATGTGTCTTCTGAGACAATGCCTCTAACTCACTGTGCAAAATACCTTGTGATACCTGTATAGCTGGTGAGAGTAGGTGAGAGAGCGGCAGTGAGAACTCCTCGTAGGAAATATTTTAATGAAGAAATAATCACTGGCAGTGTTGTTTACAGTCATATAGACTGCAAATAGACTTGGGTGGGAGTCCACAGCTGGCATTCACTGGCTATGTTACCTTGGGCAAGTGAGTTAGCCTCAACTTTCTCTGTAAAGTGGAGACAATATTGCTTGTCTTGCTATATTGAAATCTTAAATCAGATATTGAGAATAAAGCATCATACTTGGCAATCGTAGGCATTAGCAAAACATAGTCATCTATGACCACTGTTGTTATACTTGCTCTAATTAGTCCTTGAGTGGCTTTCCAAAAAGCTAGTTAGAAAGTTCTGGAAGGTATTACCATTTCTCTTTTCCAGTACGTCCTCTGATTGCAATCAATCCCTTCTAGTCTTTGCTACCATTGTCATGCATGGTTCCAAGTCAGTAAGTACTGGGAAAATTAAACCAAAAATGACTCTAACTACCCTCAAGCACTATCTTCTCTTGTCTGAGTTGGTTTTGACTCATTTTGTAATTGTCCTCATCTGTCCTGGTCCAGGTATAAAATGTGACCCTTTAGAATGAGGTATAGTCCTTTAATTTCTCAGCCTAGGAGATGGGTATCAACTCAATACCTGCCACCCAATCTGTGGGCAGGTCACACTACTTGTGTGCAAAGGACTGAGCCAGGAAACATCTGTCAGGGAGAGAGCAGAATCACAAAATCCCCCTGTGAACTGAGAAAAAAAAATCTACTAACCAGGGCTCTTGGTGGATAACTGGGCTTAAAACAAAACAAAGCAGAGCTTAGTAGCCATTTCTGCACACGGGGCCTCTCACACAAACTGCACTTCAAGAAATTAGTGCTGAACTGCCTGCCTGAACTGTGTTCCTGCCATTTGAGCCAGCCCTTCCAAAGAAGTTTCTGGAATCCTATTTCAACCAATAGGACTGAGCCTTTCCCCATTCAATCAGAGCTACGTTGCTCCAGCCAATCAGAATGGCTCTATTCTGACCAATCAGGACAGTGTCTTTTGGACCAATTGAATTTTATTTAGAGTCCATATCTGCATGAGGATGTACCAATCATGGACCAGGGATGGGAACTCCTGTCCATATAAGCCAGCTTTGGCTCAGAGACCCCACTTTTCCATTTCATCAAAGACTGTAGACTATATATCTATGAGCCAAAACAGAGCAGACCAGCGCAGTACAAAGCAGACCAGCAAGCAGCAGAGCAGACCACTGGGGAGCAGAGCAGAACTGTCTAGCTGGAGAGGGGCCGCCTGGACCCAGGACTGCCTCACATCTGTCCTGTTTTCACAGCTGTGCTGTATCACAATTGAGCTGTTTTACACTGAATAAAGTTTCTTTCTTCACTCACCCCAACCTGGAGATTCCTGTTGGCATTGAATTGGTCCAAGATCACTGGTTAACACCCACACACTCAATGGAAAGCAGATAGACTCAGGGTGCTGATGCTTAAAATGAGGCCTTCGAACAAGCAAGGAGGATGTGATAGGATTTATCCTGGGAGTTGGGGCTGATGCATTTATGCTAGCTGAGAGTGTCATGATACTAACTGTTACTCATTTTTTTTAAAAAAAATATTGGGAGAATTTAAGGTTACTTGATCACCAGCATATATAGGTTTTGCTTCCACAGGAAATAGGTTTGTTTTCTTTCATGAGCTCTTATCTTCTGGGGCCAAGACTCTCTTTGGCTATAAATCCCAATTCCATTGTGAGTTGGAGGAGAGCTGGGCTTACAAAAGGTGAGCAAAGACCTCTCCTCACCCCACCTCAGAGGTGTGGGGGGCCCTGCCCTAGTGGGAAGTTTCAGTTTCACCTCATTCAGTAAATGCATCTTAATAGTGGCTGCATATCATAATCAAACAAGGAGCTTCTTAATAACCCATGTGTCCAGTCTTCTTTCCCCAAATCAATTATATCAGAATTGCTAAGAAGGAGATCAGTCATTCATAATTGCAATCATGGTCCTCTGGTAGAAGGATTTACTAGGACAGAGTTTAAAGGCACCCTTTTCAGAAGATCTACTGTTTATGAACCTACTTCAATGGTTCGCTCTCCCGGATGATTCTGTGTTAAAGAGGGGTGGGCACCCAAGACTGGCAAATCAGCTGCAATTGCTTTGGCTATGGGACCTGACATTTGCTACTCAATTCCTCGGAGAGTGAAAAGTTCTTTTTCTCTCTCCTCTGGGAAAGGAGTGGTGGCCAGACAAGAAGAAGAGAAGGGCGTAGAGTATTGCTTTCTGCATTTCCCCAAAGATGAATTTATTCCCTTTATATTGTCCTTCAGAGAAAGAGAATAAAGCAAGTATTAATTTTTGCATGCATTTTTTTACTTTTTCTAAATGCATTTCTTCCTTAATTTTATGCTTTGAAAAATAAGCAATATTTTTTCCTCTAAATAAAACATTTGTATTTAAAGATACAACCATTTTGCATACAACACTACAAAAAAGGAAATAAATATTCTTAGGTATGACAGATCATTTTTTAATCATCACCCAAGGAATGTTTTTATTGGAGAGAGAGAGAGAGAGAGAGAGAGAGAGAGAGAGAGAGAGAGAGAGAGAGATCAGTTGCCTCCCATACATGCCCTAACTGGGCATCAAACCCCACAACCTAGGTATGTGCCCTGACCAGGAGTTGAACTCCTGGTGTATGAGACGATGCTCCAACCAACTGAGCTAGCCAGCCAGGGCTCAGTTTTGACAGATATTGATTTACCAGACATTTTATTCATTCAATAGCACCCACGGCAATGCAATCAATAGCTCTTAAGATTTGCCAGATTTGAGACATTGTCTAACTCTGCTGCTTTCTACTATTTTTAGCATCCTTGTTTACTCCATATGGGAGAATTTATCTCTCAGTTATTGAGGTGTATTTGTGCAGGATCCCAGTTAGAAAAATTTCTTGGATAATGTCCACATAGAGAAACTCCACTTTTACCCAACTCACACCAATTGGTGCCTGATGGTCTACTGACACCAGGTCCCTGGGATCTATCTGCCTTTTTTTTGAGAGCCTACTTGGGAAACCCACTGAACGCCAAAGGATGCCCAGCTGAGCATGTGCTGAGCACTAAGACGTGCTCATGAAATCAGCTCACACCTGGTCCTGCTGTAAGCTGCTCTCTCTGAACCTCAGAAAGAACTCAGAATAGAGTTCAAAATCACCCTCCAATTTACTAACTATGTGAACACCAATGTCCGCAGCAGCATATTCACAACAGCCAGTAGATAAAAGCAACACATGCACATCTACAGGTGAATGGATAAGCAAAATGTGGTGTCTATGTACAACGGAATATTATTCAGGTTTAAAAGTGAAAGACATTTTTACACATGCTACAGCATGGATGAACCCTGAGAACATTATGTGAAGTGAAATAAGCCAGTCACACACACACACACACACACACACACACACACACACACACACAAATATTGTATGATTCCACTTATAGAGGTATCTAGAATAATCAAATCTATAAAGACAGTAAGTAGAGTCATAGTTGCCAAGAGCTGGGTAAAGGGACAAATGGGGAGTTATTAAGTTTCAAAGTTTCAGTTTTTCAACCTGAAAAAGGTTCTGGAAATGGATGGTGGTGATGGCTGCACAATGATGTAAATACACTTAATGCCATTGAACTATAAGACCCTTAAAAACAATTAAGATGGTAAATTTTATGTGTATTTCATCACTCACAAAATAAAACTGATTCTGATGCAGTCCTTTTTCCTAATTTTTTTCAGTTTTACTACCTGTTCCAGTGACATCAACACTTACATAGAAGGGTGTCTGGTTTTTCTAGAGAATGAGGGTTGGGACCCAGGGAGGAACTTTAATGGCAATTGTCTATAACACTCTAGTTCCTTTATTACATGGTCCTATGAATAAGGACTGAGAGGAATTATGAGAACAGTACAATCCTTTTGATTGGTAGAAAAAAGGTATGAATACATTTTTATTTTAATAACAATAATTAAAATGTCCAAAAATACATTCATTTTTGATAATACAGAGCAAAGACCCTGATTCACCTTCTGTCTCCAAAGCAATGTCAAAGCTCGGTGAACCTGAGCTGTCTGGGCTCAGACTCACGCCGTATTTGCTAGACTTGCATTTTTTAAGACAACTTCAGATAAAGAAGAGCAGGTGACTCATTCAAAAAGTTATTTCATATGAAATAGGCATGGCATGAAAACACCCGGAAAGGAGGAAAGGATGCAGAGAGGTGGCCAGTTTGCATAAGGTAAACTTCAGCTGACAAAATACAGGTAATCAAACAGGAAAATGCAAACTGCTCATTAACTTCTGAGAGTCAATGAACCTGGTCATGAAGATTCAACCAACCAAGGAGAATCCACCCACGGGCCCTCAGTTGGCCTCCAAAATATCAGGGAAGTCAGTGTCTTCCACACAGGACACAGGACAGAGAAAGTAGCAAAGCTCTCGACCCAAACTTCTATCAGTGTCACTGGGTGCAGTAGGGCAGTCCTGCTCGGCTGCATTTAGGGGGCAGGTGTCCACAGAACTGAAGATGACAAATGTCTCCACACTTTCTAAAAATGTTCGGAAGAACTGGAGACACTACACTCATTCATTTGAGTGATTTGTACATGTGTGAATGTGTGTGCTAAAGTGTGTGTGGATGACAGTGTTTAATTGTGTGTAAGGGAATGTATGTATGAATGTGTATGTGGGTGTACAGATGCGTGAGAGTGAGTGTAGGTGAGAATGTGCATATGCAGGGTGGTTTATATGAGTGTGCATAAGTCTGTGAACTGAGCATAAGCATGTTGTGTGCCCAGTGTTGAGTTGTCTCTATTAGTGTGTGTGAGAGGATGTATACACTTGTGCATGTCCACATATATGAACATGTCTGTATATCTGCCTGTGTGTTTAGATTGCATGCCCGTGTGTGAGAGTGTAGGCGTTTGTGTGCATAGTTGTGTGTGTATGTGTGGATTAATATGTGTGCATGGGTGAACGCATGTGCACGGGTATGTGCGTGCATCTGTGTGTGAATGTGCATGTGTGCGGTGTGCACTGTGCATCCCCACCTGGTTCTCTCTCAAGGCTGCCCCTTCAGTGACAGGAATGTTCGGGTGCCAATTCTCCCTCAGTAATTGTGCGCTCCCCTTACTGAAGGCACATGCGAGACCCTTTTGTCCCCCCTTTCTTTTCCATCTGAAAGCAACTCTTGAAGTGTAACGACGTTTGTTTGGACAATGTCCTTCCTTAGGTGAGCCCTGTTTGTCCTTGTGAGCGACAGGCCATGGACAAGATGTACAGCCTCTGGCTTTAAAATAGCTGTGCACACACTCCCCTGCCCTCCAGACACAAGCCCTGCCCTGTGGCCTCTCAGATTCATTCTCAGGCAAACACCGGGACAGGCCACAAGCCGAAGACCAACCAGCATGGTAGCAGCTGTGCCACACCATGGCACCCGACGCCGGGCCCGCGCAGGAATGTTTGCTGTCACCCCAGGCTGTGGGCAGCAAATATTTTCCAGAGCTCACCAGGGAGAAGGTTTCATAGGGAGTCTCGCATAGATCAGTTCCGAGGGAATCTGTGGCTGCCTTGTTCCAGAATTTATGAGCCTGGGTAAGGATACTCTTAAAAACATGGAATTGAATTCTCAATGTTCCATCTTAGTTAATTGAAAACTATAAACTCCTAAAACTCATTCAATCTTTTTAAAAAGTGCAGGGGAAGATGAGGCCTTCAGGCTGGAAAGCAAACTGCGAGAGTCATCCAGATGTCCAACATCTGTTTACAGGTTATGACTCACACCCCGTGAAGTGGGGGCCTTTCGCTCAGTACCTGGAGCACAAAAATACCTTAACCGGGAAAGTCGGTTCAGCTCCAGGGAAATGAATTTGCTGTCTGAGCAAAACGTTAAAATGAAGCAACATTTCTGACTGTTAAAGCGAATGATGAAGACTCGCCAGTAGATGGCACGTGGAGAAACAGCAGGAGTGGGTTTCCCAGGACAGGAATGTGCATCCCATTAGAGAGCAGAGGGGAGCCCACAGCCTCTGTCCCACCTCTGGACCCCTTGTTTGGAGGTGATCAGAGGGCTCGGGTTGGAAATAAACCTCCGTGAGTCTTGCCTCTTCATCTTTCTTGTGGGAGATGGGCCGGTGTTGGGCAAGCCTGGATCCTTTTGCCAGGGAAGCCTCCTCTAGTCCTCTGACAACCAGTGTGCTTTTGACAATGGCATTCAGATTCTCTGGCTGGGAGTCCCCCAGTGAGAATTTCAAAAAAGAAATAGCAAGCATAAAAAATAAGCAGAAACCATAAATAACCAGTCAGAAATGAAGAACACACTAGGAAGAATCAACAGCAAATTAAATGAACAGAGGAAATAAAAGTATCTTGAAATAGAATAACAAAGTTGAAAGACTTTTACTTTTCAATTTCAAAACTTAATACAAAACTACAGTATTCAATATCATCTGGTCCCAGAATAAAAATATAGACATAAATTATCAACATAGAATTGAGAATCCAGAAAATAATTATAATTATTTCATTCATTTTCAACAACAGTACAAGATTACTCAATGGGGAAAGAAAGAAGTCTTTTCAACAAGTGGTGCTGTGACAACCAGAGAGTGACATGCAGAAGAATAAAGTTGGATCCTTGCCTAACCTCATATACAAAAATTGGCTCAAAATGGATCAAAGGTCTAAATGCAAGAGCTAAATCTATAAAACTGTTAGAAGAAAACATAGGCATATATCTTTGTGACCTTGGATTAGGTAGTGCTTTCTTAAATATACATTTGAAGCCTAATCAACAATAAAACATAGGTGAATAGATGAATTTTATAAAAAATAAAAACTTTTATACTATAAAGGACATTGTCAAGAAAGTGAAAAGACAGCCACTGATGGGAGAAAAAGCCAAATAACCTATTTTTAAAAAATGGGCAAAGGATTTAAATAGACATTTTTCCAAAGAAGGTATATAAATCATCAATAAGCATATAAAATTTTTAAAAACAATGTCCACATAAATACTGGTACATGATGATTCAAAACAACATTATTCATAATAGTCAAAGGTAGGAACAACTCAAATGTCCATCAGCTATTAAACGGACAAACAAAATGTTATATATCTATACAATGAAATATTATTCATTAATAAAAACTAATAAAGTACTGATACATGCTAGAACATGGGTGGACCTTGGAAAATTTATGATAAGCAAAAAGTCAGACACAAATGACCATATAGAGTATGATTCTATTTCTATGAAATGATCAAAATAGACAAAGTAGATTACCAGTGATCAATGGTGGGAGGAATGGGGGAGGATTACTAATGGCTAAGAAATTTTTTCTCAGAGTAAAGAAAATGTTTTGAAATTTGAAAATGCTCCCACACTATAGTAAAAACCATTGAATTTTTATATTTTAAAATTATAAACTTTATGATATGTGAATTATATCCCAATAAAAAACATCATACTACAAAATCTTTGTAGTCTTGATATATCTAATCTTGACCTTCGCTGTAATCTTGCATTAAAAGGCAAGGGCTCTATGAGCTATTGTAATTTTTTTTCCTCTTAAATTCTATCCCAATGTACACCTCATGGGATCTAATAACTCATTACTCCAGCAGGTTCCTTCCTCTTGCACTATTTGAAGATCAATAATAAATTGTTTCTACTCTTTTTACTAGACCACACATTCTGCACAAGGCAAACTAAAATTCTCTGCCTCCTCATATCCTTCTGCTACCACATAACCTTAAAATCAAACAATTGAGTATGAACCTCCATTTATGCAACCACTAGAAGCTCACATTTAAAGGTAGGAAGAGGGCAACAAGGAGATACATGAGGAAGGAAAGAGCCTTTACTTTTGGCGATGAGTGCACAATGCAGTATGCAGATAAAGTTGAGTTGTACACTTGAATACTGTATGGTTTTGTTAACCAATGTCACCCCGATAAACTTAGTTTAAAATAAATAGATAGATGATAGATAGATACATAGATAGATAGATAGATAGATAGATAGATAGATAGATAGATATTCATCTATCTATCTATCTTTTATATATATAAAAGCCTAAGTGATTGTTACAACCCGTCAATCGAATGACCAGTCAACCAATCGCTATGATGCGCACTGACCACCAGGGGGCAGACGCTCAATGCAGGAGCTTCCCCCTGGTGGTCAGTGTGCTCCCACAGCAGGCTGGCCCCGATCGCTGGCCAGGCCGAGAAACCCCACCCATGCATGAATTCATGAACCAGGTCTCTAGTAAATAAATAAACAAACAAACGTAGGAAGAAAACTATGTTTTTGTCTTGCACTACTAACACAGTCCCTGGGATACTGAGATCCTAAATGTCATTGATCTCTTAACAATCATCTCTTTCCTCCTACAAAAGTGGTATGGGTTCTTCTTTTAGGAGAGTTTACAAGGACTATTAATTGTTCTGCAAGCTTAATAGAATCCTGCCCTCTTTACACAGGTAAGGAAATAGGATGTGAAATACCAGGTCAAACATTTGAGAATCACAAAATATTAGGTCTTGGGAGAACATCTGGTCATTTATCTTATTTTACAGATGACAAGACTGGTATGTGGAGAAGTTGAAAGCTATACAGCAATTGTGTGGCCTCCAGTGACTCAGGGTGGAATCCCAGTTTCCACCATGGCTCTACAGGCCCTGCACCAACTGCATTCTGGGCACTTGTCCTGTCCCATTTTCCTCCACTGTTCTGTGGTTCATTCTATTTTTACTCTTCTTACTGGTCCTTAAATATGCCTAAGAGGTTCTTATCTCAGGGCCTTTGCATATGCTTTTACCTCTGCTAAAGGGCTCTCCACCAGAATATTCACATTATCTGGTCTCTGCGTATATGTCACCTCATAAGGAAGAACTTAACCTAAAATCGCCCTCCCTAGCCCAACGTTCTCCATCCCTTTAGCTCACTTTACTCTTTGTCTTAGATGTTGCATAAGACTGCATCTTTGCTTGGCTTCTTCATGAACTCCCTTCTTCTGAGAACCCTTCCCCAATAAATCCCAGGTATCTGAATGACTCTCTCCAGTGCTGCTTCTGGGAGCCAATTTAAAATGCTGGCAAGAGGGAGATAGTGTATTTAACAGCATTGCCTGGAAATGTTCTATGCATATATAGCTACCAATCGAGATTAAATGTTTGTGAAATACCAATAAAACTCTTAAGAAACACAAAGCAAATCTTTAAAAGTAAAATCAGAATCTGCAGTGGTCACCTTAGTAATTATGCAATCTTTGGTTTGCAGTGCCAAATGTCTGGTTCCGGAGATGTCCTGGGCATCTGTGCATCATGTTGACCTAACTAAATGTGCTGTGGCTGGCAGCAAACAGTCAACAGATGTGTGCTAATTTTTTTTTTGTCTTTTCACGTGTTTTAAACCACACAGTCATTTTGCTTATAGCTTACCCCACATTAATCTTCACTGAGGCATGTTTTTGAAGTTGCTAACTATGTCAACTGCAAGGCAAGGCACACTTGTTATGGGCAAGACTCTTAACTACATCGTGCCCTTTGATAGCAATGTATACGGACCTTCACTAGTTCTTACTACAGCATGCTATATCTTCAGGGCATCTTATTTGGTCCTCCAGGAAACTCCAAAACATGTTATTGCCAACTTCTCCTGAAATCTCTTTGGAGATGGAACTATTACTTTAAAAGTCACACACATTGTTATATTTAAAACTAGAGGCCCAGCACATGAAATCGTGCGTGGGTAAGGTCCCTAGGCCTAGCCTGCTATCAGGGCCATCTTCCGCCCGCTCGCCAGTCCCCAGTTCCGCCCTGCCGCCAACCCACCCCAGTTCCCTATGGTTCCCCGTTTGCCATCCTGCGATCAGAGCCTGCAGGCCAGTGACGAGGGACCAAGAGGTGGTCAATGCACCTCATAGCAACTAGTAGAGCAGTCGTTCTGGTTGTTACACCATTATGGTTGCTGGGCTTTTATTATGTAGGATAGCCTCTGCTTTTCTCCTCTCTGTTTAAAAGCTTAAGAATGATGCTTGATAAATAATACAGTATATACAAAAATTCAGAATTGAAGGAAGGTAATTTAATAAAGATTCCAGAAGGAAGTTTCTTTAATGAGAGAGCAGATTTTCAATTAAGTTGAGAGTTTCTCCACATTCAGGATTTCGAATCCATGCATGGATCCATCATTTGAGACTCCACAGACCTGCATTCATATGCAGTCATACACCAGACTGAAGTAGAATGCAACAGCTACAGTCTACCAATATTTCTGTGGAAATTCAGTTTTTAACAGAAGAATGATCATGACAGATAAAAAAATGGGAAAATAAAAATAAAATGGAAGTTATGACCTTTGAGGTAAGATTGCACTGTGGTTCAGAAATGCATACAAATTTATTTCCCCCAAGGCAAATTCTCTGAAATAGGAGTACCACACTGTGTTGGGAGGGGGTATTAAAAATTATCTGGCCCCATATGTGTGATCTCCCAAGATCTCCTTTTGAGGTAGTCTCAAGGCACAGTAGCCTATCTCCGGTTCTGTGTAGCCATATTGCAGGAAGGAAAACTTTTTCATATTATTTGACACCTAAATCCCCAAAGTTATGCACCATGGAACCCTTTTTTAAGTAATAGATTTTAAAATCTCGGAAATGAGTCTTCTAAAAATAATATTTTGGGATTCATGGTCGTAAAGAGCTTAAGGATTTCACCTTCATCCATTTAAACAGAAATCAATGTGCTGGACAGCAGCAACGTACAGACAGCTATTGCAAACATATTCAGAACAGGATATTTTCCCACTTTTGCTTCTTTTCCAAGAGTAAATAATCATTTTAAATAAAAACAAAGAATGTGAAAAAAAACAACTATCATTTTGTGGACAATTTTGAGTTGAGTTTCTGTAACTTCAAGCAAAGCTGAAATCATTTAACACATTCGCAGTGCAGATGGTTCAAACACATTATTTGGCCTTTCTTACATTAAATAAAACTCTTGGAAAAAGAGGGAAAAAATTAGTTCAAGAATTTCTCAATGACTAAAGAGAAAGAACAATGATAATACATCTAAATTTCCCATTTTCACCTTTAGGTGCCAAGAATATTGGTGATCTTTTTCTCTAATATTTTTTTCTACACTCAGGTTGAAAGAGAGTATTATTATTATGTTGATAAAGTATACTTATTATAAAAAATATGTGGGTTTCCAATTGCACGTATTCTCCAAGCCAAAGGTGAGGGGTCTTCAGTGGGGCAGGGGCCTCACAGCCTGTTCTCCTATTCGGAGTTCCCTTTGGCTTTCTCACATCTGAGTCATCAAGTCAGCTGCTAACATGAATGGTGTCAGGTAAGCCTTAACCTTCCACAGCTGCAGCATTTAAGCCTCACCCCTAGCTATTAGTTTTTTGTTGTTGTTTTGTTTTGTTTTTTAAATATATTTTATTGATTTCAGAGAGGAAGGAAGAGGGAGAGAGAGAGACAGATACATCAATGATGAGAGAGAATCATTGATCGGCTGCCTCCTGCACGCCCCACACTGAAGATTGAGCCCACAACCTGGGCATGTGCCCTAACCGGGAATTGAACTGTGACCTCCTGGTTCATAGGTGGACACTCAACCTCTGAGCCACACCAGCTGGGCAGTTTTAATTATTTCTGACTAAGGCTCTTCGAGTCAAGCTAGAGAAAATGAAGAGTTTCATAGCATGACTTTAAGAAAATATTTTTATTAATTTCAGAGAGGAAGGGAGAGGGAGAGAGAGATAGAAACATCAATGATGAAAGAGAATCATTGGTCAGCTGCCTCCTGCATGCCCCCTACTGGGGATCGAGCCTGCAACCCATGTATGTGCCTTTGATCGGAATCAAACCTGGGACCCTTCAGTCCACAGGCTGACACTCTGTCCACTGAGCCAAACCAGCCAGGGCAGCATGACTTTTACCATGACTGAAATTTGCACACGTTTTACAGAAAAAAGGGAAAATTTTGAGGAATCATACACTCAGCAGTGTTCGTCTTTCCATTTGCTGAATTGCTGGTTCCTATGTAATATTGGGCAAAACCTACTTCTAGCCTTCTGTTGAATATTTGACAGTAAGATTAATAATATACATAAAATTGTGGTGTTTATGATGAGTTGAAAATGAATGTTTGAGAAACAAAAAAAAATATTCAAGTGTGCAGAAATTCACAAAAGAAATTTAATAACTAGGTTAAAATGCCCAGACTTTCATGATGTCAAAACATTTTGCCAGGCTTAACTTTTCTCTCCCCAGTCACACCCCAAAGTTGGGGGGTGACCCAAGCAAACAGCAGCACCAGGAGTGGCAGGTGGCAGGACCCATCTGGCCTTTCTGCAGTGTGTACTCACACCTCAGCCCTTGCCAAATGCGCCTGTGCTTTATTGGATTGAGCCAGGCCAGCACTGCTCCAGCATTCAGAGCTGACGGACAACAAATAATTAGCACGAGGATTTGTGGGGAGAAGAGACAGAAACAAATCGGCTGCCTTCCCAAGGATTTCACCTTGAGAAGAATCCAGATTAACACATACAACCAACTTCAAATGTTAATTTCATTATATTTTTATTCTATGTCTGTATACATTTACATATAAATGTGCACACAGGATGTAAGGACATTTCCTGGATGAATAAAATCCCAGCTTCACCTTTACTCTATAGCTGCTGTGTCTTAGCATCTCTGCTTGTTGGAGCAGCAGATCAGATCATCAAATTATACTGTTTCCTGATTTTCTTTGACCTGATAACAAGATTGGAACAAATGGTTACCTTACTACTTGAGTCATCTAGACAACAAGTTTAATTCAATGCGATGCATTAAATTACACAACAGAGGATGAGAGATCATTTCTTTATGGCCAAAGAAAAAAACCCTGAATTTCCCATCAAAATATTTAGCCTAATTGACTCTTAAATTACTGCCCAGTAACAGTATGCTCACCAATCTTAGAAATCAACAGATTTATAGATATAAAACATAAATATGCACACACATATTTGTGTTACATAAAATAGACATGTAGATATATATGTGTGTGTATATATATCTATCATTGGTAGCTTTTCATCTTGAAGGAAGCTCAAAATTATCTGTGAAGAAGGAAATATTTCCTGTTTAGTACAATTAACAATTGAGTTAGCATAAAAATGACTCGAGTCACACAGCTCATAAATGCATAAGAAGTAGGAAACTGATGGTGTTTAGAAGGCTGAGATAGAACAATTTTATCAGTTCTTCATCATCCCTACTGGACCAGCCCCGAGACAGTAACAGACAAGACACAATTGCTGACCTCAAGAGGCCACTGTCTATGTGCAGGCGGCCTTCTTTACTTTTGTCTAAAATTCCCTGGTTTCTTTATTCTTTCCCATAAGAACAAAAAGAGGTCTTTTTCTGAAAGTTTAAAAACAATCTTGCCTTAAAAAAATTAAAATGTTACATATAAAAATTCATCTCTTCTCTATTCCTTCCTCCTCTTCCTTTTTCACCAGCAATCCCAATGAAAGGATAATGATTTGGAGACTGGTTAGCTCTATATAATTATTAAATAGTACATAGAGGTTTTTTTCCCCAAATTATTTTTCTGCAACTGGAGTCCCTACGACTTGATAGGAGAGAAATACAGAAGTTGAAGGCCTGGTTCTGATTTTGACAGGCCAAATGCATTTTGGATGATACAAATCTCCCAGACCCATCCCTCTTGATTTTTAAGAAGTCATTTAAATATGAAAGCAACACACTACACTTGTGCTTTATCCAGAGCATTAAATTCCCTAAAAAAAAATATTGTTCATGAATTAAGAATAGCCCTTAGGTGGTAAATCTAATTAGCACAAATTCAGCTCTAGAGTTCTTCAAATAGCTGAGTAAATATTATCCAGTGTAATTTTGATAATTCCCTATTATGCCTTCTCATACATGGTTAGTGCCGTGGAAATAACTTCACAGAGCAGAGGGAATTCTGTTCAAAACAAAGAGCATAATTTCTTTGAATATAATTTTCTGATGGTAGGCTGTGAGGAGGGATGTCTGCCTCCAACACAAATCTCCATTTGAACTGTTCATGTTCATGTATGTTGCATACACTTGTTGAAAAAGGAAGATTCCCCTAAATTCCTATGCATTTCTTTGAAGGTTTATGTCCTCTTAAAAAAGGCTTAAGGTTGTTAATTGCTTTCCTATCGTGTTTTACCAGGAACGTTAGAAAAAGATTAAGCAATCCTTAGTTCTCTACTACTTTTTAACTTCATATGTCGGGTAAAACTGAAATCTTTCTGAGGTCACTTCTCAAGATGTAATAAAAGAATTTGAGGGGGGTAAGAGATCAACCAAAGGACTTGTATGCATGCATATAAGCATAACCAATGGACATAAGACACTAGGGGATAGGGGAGGCTAGGGGACTGTCAAGGGCAGGGGGAAATAAAGGACACATATGTAATACCCTTTGTAATACTTTAAGCAATAAAAAAAAAAGAATTTGAAAAGAAATTTTCCTTTCTGTTTATTTAGGTGATCTCAAGAACAACTCCATATTTGGGGATTTAAAAGAATTTTAAAATTTTACAGTCAGTTCTTCAGAGTCACCCACTATCCAGGGGTTGTTCTTCCAGCCTTCCCCATCTCCTGGTCATTAGCACCTCCATCAGCACTGGGCAGTGGGACAGGAAACAAGTAGACCAGAGTGCACTCCCCCCCCCACCCCCCCTCACCCCCCCCCCGCCCCCCCGCCCCCCCCCCCCCCGACATTGGCCTCACACATGCTCACAGGATTACAGGGAAACAAGGCTGAGATATCTGAATCCACCCCTACCTACTGTAGCCTCCAGTAGTCTATTGGAGGTGGGGACAGGAATGGAGAACCTATCACCTTTTATTGTGCCTTCTGTCAATAGATCCACACCTCCCAAGCTCCTCCCACTGCCCCTCCCCCACCCCAACCACTCCAGGTTTCTAGGAAAACAGTTGTATCTTCCTCACTCTCAGTTTTCCCTCTCTCTAAGGCAGAGAAATGTGGCCCCAGCATAGGCTGGAGGCAATCAGACCCTACTATATAGATGGAGGACCCAAGGGCCAAGATCAGCCAAGAACGTCCTAGAAAGGAGATTCTAGCTATTGAGACTTACGATTAAAATAATTGAAATTTTTAATATTTCCACAGGACTAGGAAATAAGGCAAATAGACCTAATAGGACCTAGATATTAACTCACTCGTATTTGGAAACTTCACATGCGAAACAAGTTCCAGCTATATGATACTCAAAACATAGCAAACACTAACTGAAGCACTTACTATATGCTGATCTAATGTTCTTCACATATTAACTCCTGAATCTTCACAAAAAGTCATGATTCTCATCCAGCCGGCGTGGCTCAGGGGTTGAGTGTTGACCTATGAACCAGGAGGTCACGGTTTGATTGCCCAAGTTGTAGGCTCAATCCCCAGTGTGGGGTGTGCAGGAGGCAGCTGATCAATTATTCTCTCTCATCATTAATGTTTCTATCTCTCCTTCCCTTTCCCTTCTTCTCTGAAATAAATAAAAATATTTTTTCAATGCCTATGAATCTGTGTGGGAGACATCCTCTAAGTCTCCCAATGATCCAAGCTCACTTCCTTGTGGAGTCCTCTATCCCTTAATGGGAGCTGGACTTCCTGAGGAGGAGAATATGATGGCCTTAAGAAATAGAATTCGACAGAACTAATGGGATGTCACTTCTAAGATAAGGTTATAGAAGGACCATGAAGCCTGGATGGCAAAGAACTGAGGGGCACTTCTTGCCAACAGCTCTAAAGTAACAGAGGCCCTTAGTCCAACTGACCATGAGAAACTATATCCTGCCATCAACCACATGAGTGAGCTTGGGAAGAAATCCTCCCCCTACAAGCCCCTCAGATGGGACTACAGTGCCCATCAATACCTTGCTCCCATCTGTGTGAAAAAAACTGAGTCAGAGCCTGCCAAACCCACAGAATCTTTGAGAGAATAAGTGCTGTTTAAGTTACAAGGGTTGGGGGTAATACAGATAGGTCCTGCTATTAATCTAATCTTATAGACAGTGAAATCAGTCACTCACCATTGGACCATTTAATAAATGAACTCAGAAAATTGTATATCCATTTAGTCAAAAAAATTTCGTTTTCTACCTCATACCACCCACAAAAATAAATTTTAGGTAGATTAAATGCCTAGATGGGAAGGATAAAACTTAAAGAAGCTATAGAAGAAGATATGGCCACAAAATAGGGGATTTCTGGATCAGGAGGCAAAAAGTAGAAAACACTAAAGGAAAGTTTGATTAAATCAAATACATTAAAGTTTAGTACTTCTTTGTACTAAAAGAAACCTGCCAACTGAAAGAAGATATTTGCAACATATACAACTGACAGAGAAGAGTATCCAGAATATATAAATTATAAGATCAAATACATCCCAATAGAAAAAGAGGTCAAATACAAGAAAAATATATTAAAAAATAGAAAAAGTTAATGAGCATATTAAAGAACAGATGCTTAAACTATTAGTAATAAGGGAAGTAAAAGTGAAAACCACAATAAAATAGGATTTATACCCAACAGATTAATACATGTTTAAAGTTCTGAGATTTCTAAGTCCTGGCAATGAGGAGGAGCAGTGACTCTCTCCTACTCTGTTATTAGGAAAGTAAATTGGTGCAACACTCAGAAGTTGGTTTGGCTGGTTCTCATACACTAAAGCCATTTGAAGAAGTGTATGTCCTATATCCCGGTAAGTCCACTCTTAATTAAATACCCTGGAGAAACTCATATAAGAATGTTTGCTGTGGCATTAGTAATAATAGCAAAAATATGGAAACCCAAATGCCGATGAAATGGAGAATGAATAATAAATCAAGGTAAATTCAGACAATTTAATACTATACAGCGATGGAAATAAACAAAGATAGATGCATTAATGTGGATGACTGAAGAAGCACCACCTTGTGTTAAAGAGTCACTTCTAGAAGAATATATAGGGTATGATTGCACTTAGATAAAGTGAAAAGCAGCACAAAAGTATACAACAGAGGTATATTTCCTGTGGTGCTTTTTGGGGAAGAGGTGCCATGGGTGGTCAAGAGTGAAGTCTCTAAAATATTGATGATGTTCTGTTCCTTAACCTGCATGGTGGATAGATAAGACTTAACTGGTTTATATTATTACATGTGTAGTCATATATTTATATTATATACATTCTTTTGTGTATATGACACCTTTGATTAAAAACAAATAAACCAAACAGGAAAAAGGAAACCCTTTTATTTTGCTGCCGAATTTAATCCAAAGAGGAGGTTGGCTGCATAGCGCCTTACCATCATAGCTGGACTAGGAGGTGATAAGACATGAAGAAGATAGCTAAGAGAAACAAAGGAATGAGGGACAAGGAAGGAAGTTAGAAAAGGAGGGAGGAAGGGGAGAGGAGAGGGGGAGACAGAAGAGAGAGAGACAAGCTGTTCTGGTGACTTTATTTTAATTTTTGAATAAAATCTTATCTAGAGCCAGATCTACCTTCATGGTTATTAACTATTCTCATTTGCTTGAACCAAAATATGAGGAGAAAGTTGCACACACACACATACACACACACAGGCACACACACAGTGGTCTAATTGATTCAGAATTTTATTTTTCCTGCTAAACCCGCTGTTACTGAGCTTGGCAGTGCCAGAAAATTATTTGGGAGCTTCAAAAACCGTAGTGGTCAGAGTTCACACCAAGAAATCAGAAACTTTGGGGGTAGGCCAAACAAGAGCCTGTTTAAAGCTCACACCAGTTTGTACCAAAATGCAGCTATGTGGATTAACAGGCTCCAGGCAATGCTCTATCAACATTCAAGTGAAACTTGTGACATGCCAGGAGCTACTGTCTGTGAAATAGAAATCCTCATAGTATATGTCCAAAATACCTACTGAGGCTGTCAGAAAGTGGAATTGCAGCCCATTGTTGCAAAGGATGCTATTAATGCTATTATTAATCATAATCCATTTGCCCTTCTTCACAGGAATGGACTGGGCACTGTGGATGCTCAGCTAAATACATTTCCCAGCCTCCCTTGCAACTATGTGATGCAGTGCTCAGTGTGAAATATGAAAATATTAGTTGAGGAGTTCTCTGCTCTGAGTCTGGGGGTGTACCCTTCTTCCCTTTTCCAGTGTCTGAAATCTGAACATAACTGCAGTGGAGTTATGATCATGGATCTGTTGACAATGAGCTTGGGAATGGTACAGGAAGAAGATGGAAAGAATCTGGGCTCCTCCCATGTAGACAAATCCCATACAGACTGTTATATGAGAGAGAAATGCACTTCTGCTCAGCTCTTATGGTTAAGATAACAATAAGTTGTATTTCTATAACAAATACACTTATAGAACTCTGCAGTCCAAAGTCATGGCCATTCCAAGGGAGAACCAATAACTGATGGCCACAGGGGTTCAAAGGCCTACCCATTTTAATCCACATCCATTGAATGGTTATTCCAGCTTCAGCAGTCCCTATACAGTTGGCTGAGCGTGCCTTGTAGCTCAACCATTCCCTCTGTCTAGTGCTGATTATTCCCCTCCTTTCTTCCAGTGAGCACTCCCAAGAGTGCTCCTTAAGAAATATTGTGTAAAAAAAAAAATAAAAAAAAATAAAAAAAAAAGAAATATTGTGTAATAATCTCAGTCTCAGATATGTTTCCCAAAGAAGCCAACCTATAACCCATTGGAAGTGCTCAATAAATACTTGCTCAATGAAAGAGGATATAAATAAATAAACGAAGCAAGCCTAGATTTCCAATATGCCAAAGAGAACGCTGAATATATGAGTAAAAAGCACAACAAAAGGTTGCTATTATTTATTTCTAACAACAGAAGCTAGTCTAAGGAAATTCTAGTGTTTATATTTCTTTATAAGTTTGCATATGATGAATAAAATTCCAATTAATATTATTAATACTCCATATTAAATATTCAATAGCCCACACTGGGAAAGCTAAATTAATGCTAATAAACATCAAAAACTATTTGCATGTTGGGGAGTTCCAAGATGGCTATGGAGTAGGTGAAAGTAGCACACACCAAACTGGAGTCACAGCTAAAATTTAGAGCAATCGACCGAAATAAACAACAGGACACGTGAGCAGGAGTATTTTATCCAAGGACTGAAAAAAGAAGCTACACACAGACTGGTGAGAAGAGTGGAGACACAGAGAGGGCTGGTCCCTGCATCCAGAGGCCATGGCTGTGAAGATGGAGAAATATTACAGCTGCAAAAATCCCCCCGGCAAACAGGTTGGAGCGGAGCGACTCAGCTCTCAGAAAGCCACCTCCTCCTTTTCACAGGTTAAAATATTCAGTTAATTTTGTCACTTTGCTCCTTTTCATTTCCGGGCAATTTTGTGCTTCCTGCTTTTAACTACATGGGCAGCTTCAGAGGCCTGAGCCCTGGAAAGGATATTTGTGGCTTGTCTGGCCCAGACAGAATCTGGAGGGAGAAATCTCCAAGTTTATATGTAGAGAGGTTTGCTACATCCCTAAGTAAATGGAAGCAAATAAAAACAGATGAGTGAGAATCAGACAGGCCGGGGTGCAGCCCTGAGCAGGCGAATGTGTGGGCACACTGCTGGCCAGCCACAGAGGTACGTCTGGTGTGTGGTGAAGACCGGGCTGGCTGGTGTCTGACAGTGATTTAATACATGGCTCTACACAATAAGAGACTTTAATAAATGTTGTTGACTGACTGTCCAACTGGCTTTGACCTCGCCTGAAAAGGAGGTGGGGGTGCTAAATAAGCTCAAGGTATTATCATAATAATACCTGCTGACCAAGAATGTTGCCCAGATGAATGCACTCCTTTGGACGGGCAAAGTGTGCTTCTCTGAAGAATGACACTGGGTGAAAACTAAATTCTGCATCATTCCAATAGAACTTTGTGTTGCTTCAGTCTCTGCCCTGATTACAATACTAACTAGAGATCTCCTGGTAATGCAAACACTGTCTTGTGGAGGCTGTTTGGCCAAAATGTGGTCTATCTTGGTACTAGAGATTTGCTCAGCCTTTATTATCTTGGAATGCTAAGATGAAATGGATCTTGAAAGATTGAATACTTTGTCATCCACTCAAGGCAAGACTGCACCGAAATCATCTAGAGGTGAGTCCCTCTCTCTTTACACCCCTATCCCAAACCCAACCCCAAGAAGAGAAATTCCCCAACTCTCCTAGGTAACCATCCTTAGTATCTGCACCATATCCACTGTCGGGATGACCCCTTGGTGTTGAGCCTAATCCTTTGAGAAATGATTTGTTGGTTATTGTTTTGTCTTTAGTTCAAATAAAGAAAACCTGATATTCTGTGCCTCTGTGGAGATCCAGACAGACTTAAACCACACACACACACACACACACACACACTCATTAATTCACCTACTTGGGGCTTCAAAAAATTGATTGTGTGATTAATTTAAAATAAACTCTAGTTCTTCGCAGTGCATTTTATCTTTTTTCTAATCTCCCTTGTGCTCCTACTCCCTATAGACTATTTTTCAATTCAAGCCAGAACTTGGCATTTTCTGCAAAAAATTAACATGTAAAAAGTTACATTTCACAAAAAACGAATGTCTTTGATGCAGCATTTGTGTCTTGTCTTTGTTTGGGAGGTGGAGCCGCTCTGTGAGGTTGCAGACTTGCAGGGTTATTCTTCTGCCCTGTGATAGTGCTATTTGCTAAGTGAGTGGGGTCCATGTGTCACCTTTGCTGAGAAATTCACGACTTTGTGGCTTCCTACAGAACCCCAGAAACAGCTGAAAAGTCAAATTAAGTTAGTCAAGTATTTTATACAAATGGGAAGCCTAATATTTATCACGGAACAAAAAAATGTGTTTTATATCAGAGTAGTGCAGCATGAATGAAGTCACAATCCACCCAAACATCAGTGATGTTCCATTGATTTCTCTGTGCTTATACTTACTGGATCTGTCCTGTGTGTATTTGGTGCATTATATATGCAACAGCATCGACCAGCTGACATTATCTCCTGTAGTGCCCTAAAATTTAAACTAGAAAAAATGCTTGAACACCTGGTCAACACACAAAGACTCCGAGGCTCTGAAGAGACGGAGACAAAACTGAGTTTGCCCCCAACTTTTTTTTTTAATTTTTATTTATATTTTGGAATCATTTTCTGGAAGAAGCTTGTCTTGAGGCGTGTGAGCAAAAACTGTTAAATTACAGAAAATTAATTTCATTTGCATGACAGATATGCCTGGGATTATGTGAGGGAAAGAGCAATGTTTTGAACAGCCTGATTCATGGCTCCTAGACGTTGAGGTGTGTGCACGACAAACAGCTTTTCTTCTCCCAGCTCCATGTGCCACTGAGCAAAGACTCCCTGGGACATTTTAATGACTAGGTTATAGGAGTCAAAACAAAAACATATGAACAACTCAATGGCTCCCCTTCCTTGGAAGAAATTTCCAGGGAGAGTCAAAAGCAGTCATTTATGTGATATTTTGCTAAGTTGTCCTGCAAAGTCGTCCTGAAACTTTTTTCCTACTTTCTGTGCTTTTTCATAGTCTTTTCAGGAGAAGAATTTAAAATGTCTCTTTCATAGTCCTTGTATCAATCTGGTTTACACATGCAAGTTCTTTATTGAAATGTGTCCTCGCAAATGCGAATTGAAAAAGCTGCAAGCCTCTGCTCCTACCGCAATTTCCTGGAGATCAGGAATTCAGGTCAGCTGTGCTTTTCAAATGCATTCTGAACTTAAAAAAAGAAGGGGTGGTGTTACACAGATAACAGTGAAAATGTGAATTATTTCCACACAGCCATAACGTGCGTTTTTTGGGAACAGTGTGGTCAACCTGGTCATAAGTGCAGCCTAAGAGAACAGACTGCCTGGGTTCTAATTCAAATCCAGGCTGGCTGTCCACTAACTGTGGCCTTGGGCTAGTTATCTACCCTTTCTGAGTCTCATCTGTCAAATGGGGATACGAAGAGTCGGGAGAATTAAATGCATTCATGAATACAAAGCACTTAGAACAATCAGAAAACCAAGGTATATGTCATCAAAAGGCTCATGGCTGGTAGAGAATTTAAAAACTGCACTCACCTGAAATTATTATCACCATACATTGGCAATTCTAAACATTGTTTGGATGAAATACTCCTCCCTGAAAAAATTGCTGGTCTGAAAAATGTTCTAAGCAATTGCTATGGTCACTGTAGCGTTTTAACAGAATCATACATGTGTAGGCATCAAATTAACATGTGTTTATTACTCATTCTTTTGTAAAATTTCATTTTATTGTTTAAAGTTTACCCATTCTTTCTTAAACAGCTTCTTTAACATGGAAATTATACAGTTGGCTCCGGACAGACAGAGACTCAGCTATGTGTGCTTGTTTCTAGAGGAAGATCGTTAGGGTTTAGTTTGATCTTACTTTGGGCACAATATTGCATTGAAACAGTGGATTGGTTGGGGGGTATAATAGCAAACTGATATAAAGCTGAAAACACATAACTAGAATTACTTTGATTTGTGTATAAATCATTCTCTGAAACTTGCAGAATTTATTCTTTTGTTTTTTTTCCAACAATACTTTGATGTAATTAAAAAGTATTAATCTATTTCTTGTTTCCTTTTTTGAATTTTATTGTTTTTATTATTATTATTATTATTATTATTATTGCTTGCCTGATGTTCTACACAAAGTTTCAAAAAAAAATATTCAGCCCTACCTGGTTTGGTTCAGAGTGGATAGAGCTTCAGCCTGCGGACAGAAGGGTCCCGGGTTTGATACCAGTCAAAGGCACATGTCCGAGTTGCAGGCTTGATCTTCAGTTGGGGGCATGTAGGAGACAACCAATCAATGATTCTCATCATTGGTGTTTCTATCCCTCTCCCTCTCTCTTCCTTTCTGAAATCAATAAAAATCTATTTTTAAAAAATAAATAATTTTTTAAAAAAGTATTCAATATCTATGTTTCTTCTCTGACCATTAGTATTACTTGTTTTATTTCAAGTTTATATGAAAGTAATTATATCATACTAGAGGCCCGGTGCACAAAAATTTGTGCACTCGGGGGGGAGGGGAGGGTCCCTCAGCCCAGCCTGTGCCCTCTCGCAGTCTTGGACCCCTCGGGGGATAATGATCTGCTCTCTTAGGCCTGCTCCCGGGTGGCAGAGGGCAGGCCCAATCCCTAGGTGCAGCCCCTGGTCGGGCTCAGAGCAGGGCTGATTGGGGAGTTGGGGTGCCGCCCCCTGTCATGCACAGAACAGGGTGGATCGGGAGGTTGTGATGCCACACTCAGTTATGCTCAGGGTAGGGCCGATTGGGGGGTTGGGGCACCACCCCCTGTCATACTCAAGGCAGGATCGATGGGGAGGTTGTGGCGCCACCCCCTGTCACGCACAGAGCAGGGCCAATCAGGGGTTTGGGGCGCTGCCCCTTGTCACTCACAGAGCAGGGCCCATCAGGGGCGTTGGGGCTCCGTACCCTGTCACGCACAGAGCAGGGCCCATCAGGGGGTTGGGGAGCTCCCCGCTGTCACCCACAGAGCAGGGTCGATCAGGGGGTTGGGGCGCCGCCACTCTCACACTCAGGGCAGGGCTGATGGGGAGGTTATGGCTCTACCCCGTCACACACAGAGCAGGGCCCATGGGGGGGCGGGGGTTGGGGTGCTGCACCCTGTCACACACAGAGCTGCAGGACGATCAGGGGGTTGGGGAGCTCCCCCCTATTAGGCACAGAGCAGGGCTGATCAGGGGGTTGGGGCGCCTTCCCCTGTCACACACGGAGCCACAGGGCGATCAGGGGGTTTGGACGCTGCCCCCTGTCACACTGATCCCGGTGCTGGGAGGCCTCATGGCTCCACTGATCCCAGTGCTGGGAAGCATATTACCCTTTTACTATATAGGATAGAGGCCTGGTGCACGGGTGGGGGCTGGCTGGTTTGCCCTGAAGGGTGTCCTGGATCAGGGTTGGGGTCCCCACTGGGGTTCCTGGCCAGCCTGGGTGAGGGGATGATGGTTGTTTGCAGCTGGTCACACACTCTTCAGGGTGGGGTCCCCACTGGGGTGCCTGGCCAGCCTGGTTGAGGGGATGATGGCTGTTTGCAGCTGGTCACACACCCTTCTGGGTGGGGGTCCCCACTGCAGTGCCTGGCCAGTCTGGGTGAGGGGCTGAGGGCTGTTTTCAGGCTGGCGGGTGACTGAAGCTCCCAACTGCTCCTTTTTTTCTTTTTTTTTTATTCTGGGCCAGCTTTAGCTCTGGCTCCAGCTCTTAGGCCTCAGCTGCTGAAAGCAGGTATCTGGTTTGTTTGGGTTCTATAATCGAAACACTGTATCAACTCCAGCTCTGAGATCCTGGTGGGCTAAAAGCAGGTTTCTGGGGTTTTGTTTAGCTTCTATATTTGTAACAATGTTTCAAACTGCAAGCTCAGAGGCCGGCAAGGCAGGCGGGGAACATTGGTTTCCTCCGTCACTGAAGCAAGCAAGCCTCATGTTAGCTTCAAGCTGCCTGGCTGCCGGCCGCCATCTTGGCTGGCAGTTAATTTGCATATCTCGCTGATTAGCCAATGGGAAGGGTAGTAGACATATGCTAATTACCATGTTTCTCTTTTATTAGATAGGATGATGAGTTGTTAAAAAATGAGCTGTTTGTGATGTCAAATCACCAGGTATTCCCCTGCCTATAATAGACCAAGCTTTCAATAAATGCCGGTTACTACTATAATTAATATTGTTAGTGTACGGCACTGTATGACGATATCCAGGAAATACTTTGTTCGTAGGAGCCCAGGGTAAGTACCAGAAATATATCACCATCCCCCTTCTTATCAACACCTCACCTTTGGTGCAATCTCCCCACGAGATACCATTCAGCACGCCATGTTTGTCAAGTACTTTATCATCAGTTATAAGTTCCTCCAAGAAGCAGCCATGGGAAGGAAGGCCAACTTGGTGGTGCCCAGTGTAGAGATAAGGAAAGGTCAGCAACTTTGCCAGGTATCAGCTGAGTGACCCAGGATCAGACTTCAGCTTCCTGGTACGAATTATTTGTGCACACTTGGCATCTGATACCTTCAGAACACGACACCAACCCACGTTTACAATCATGGAAAGAGAGGCACAAAAAGATTAATGAATTTAATCTAAAGCAAAAGAAACAGTAGAGCAACAAAGAACCGATCAGTGGCATTAATTATTGGGCTGAAATTTCCTTGAAGATATTAACAGTAATGAAGTGTTATTTAGTGCAAACTTGGAGTAATTGCTTGTTGTTACCTCATCATAACAGTAGTAACCCCATTTTACACAGGAGGAAGGACAGCCTGCTAAGAAGTGAAGGAACTAAGTTTTAAAAACTAGTTTGTTTAATCTCAATCACTGCCTTTCAGGTACTGCACACTAATTAATATCAGAGAGCCAGTTAGAGTATAAAAGCAAATTTGTTTAGTTTGGATTCCCATGTTTTTAATAGACTACCACATTGTGCCTCTAAGTCATAAAATGCATGGAAATAAACCAACAATTGGTGCATGCCCACTGTTATGGAGGCTGTGCTGCCTACCTTGTTCAGTTCTGAGGATGTGCGTCTTTGTCCTGTCCATCCTCTCGGTATGAGGCACCTTCTGTCACAAGCATCCCATAAACTCCAAATGTTTGTATTAATTGGTGTTTCAATTCGAACTTGTTTTTGCACTATCTTTTCTCCCCAGTGATAGTCCCTGCCCTCTGAAAATCTGCTCAAATCCAGGATATATTAATTATGGGACGTAAAATATGCACAAAGTATTGTGATAGGTATGGGCATTATATAAGGGTCAGGGGAATAAACATTTTGCAATCATAAGAGAAAGGCTGAAAGAATTTCAGAGATGTTGACCCATAGCTCTGAAGTCAGTGACCCTTAACCCATGCCAACCTACCTGAAGACTTATTATATGAGGGAGGGAAGTGTCCCATTTGTGTAAGGCAGCCCTAGCCAAATGTTCTGATAGCTGGAGTTGGACATATCCTAATAAAGCTTGTGGTATCTTTGTTCAAAAATCATTTGCGTAGTTGCTTTGCCACTGCTTATCTTGCTCATGCTTAAAAAGAGTGGTTCTGCCCTGACCAGTTTGCTCAGTGGATAGAGCGTCGGCCTGCGGACTGAAGGGTCCCAGGTTCGATTCCGGTCAAGGGCATGTACCTTGGTTGTGGGCCCATCCCCAGTAGGAGGTGTGTAGGAGGCAGCTGATCAATGTTTCTCTCTCATCAATGTTTCTAACTCTCTATCCCTCTCCCTTCCTCTCTGTAAAAAAACCAATAAAATATATTTTTTTTAAAAGAGTGGTTCTAGCCAGACATTCTACTTCCTGTGACCTGATATCACTAAATTGGACTTGACCTCTTCCTCACTTATATTTGAATCCTGAGTATCCTCCCCTTTGAATTATAATTTAAAAGTTAATCAATATTTCTGTGGAGATTTTATTTTAAGTTCAATGGGAAGTCATTTGAGGGCTTCAAGATAAAAGAAGTATGATCAGATTTACGCATTTCAAGATTTCCTCTGTTTGCTGTCAGTTGGGAGCAAGCATAGAAGCTGGTGAAGCAGTCCCAAGAACTAACAAAAACATCATGAATTTTAAAACATGGGGACAACATTAGAGGTAATGGAGGTGTTTGAAAGCCGAGCCAACAGGTCTTGCTTGCGGATTGGACATGAAATCTATGGTAAAGCAAGAAAGCAAGGAAAAGACTTTGGTTTGGAACCTGTACACCTACATGAATGGAGATTGCATTTACTGCACATGAACTTTGAGGAAGAAGGAATGTTGGGATGGGTGGAGTGGGAAAGCAAGAGTTCTCTTAATCATAAATTAGAGAGAAGCATCACATGAAGGACTCGGTATAGAGAATTGTCTACTTTGAATTAAGCTTTCTCATAATTTGGATTTTTCATCTCGTGATTTGCATGTTGAGGAGACAGTGCAGTTGCTTACACATTGGGCATCATCCCAACTCATTTTTCTTGTTAGCGGAACCCAAACTTTATTTGAGTTGCAAGAAGAGACATTGGTCTCTGCAGAAATTGGTAGGCGGCCATAACAAGGAGGACCAGGTTTCATTTTTTTACTTTGTGTCAAGGAGTGGTATTAGGTACAAATGTGTTCATTAAATATTAACCCTCCTCTTCTGAGGTTGCTATCTCACACTACTCTCAACTCATAGACAAGGAAGTCAGTGTTCAAAGAAGTTAAGAAAGCAGACCTTTGTTACATAGCCTGGAAATGCAAGTCTGTCTCATCTCACTTCAGAGTCTGCATTACTCTAGCACTTATCACTCACAACTCCTAAGACCCTACCAAGTCAATAGGAATGCTTCAGTTAAGTTACCTGAACCAGAGTTTAATGACCCCATCTATATGACCACCTGAGATGTCCCCAGTCCAGTAGCAAAAATATCCCTGCTGTGTACTTGCTGTCCCTTTCTCCGGGACAAGTCTCTATGGGAGTGTTATTGGGCAATGACATTCTCCCCTTTATTAAAAGGACTTGTAAGGCTCACCCCCACTCCCTCTGCTCTCACTCCCCTACCCACAAGAGTCCAGAGCATGGACACAAATATAGAAAGAGAGCATTGGTTTTCAGAGATTGACTCTAGAAAAAAAGACCATTGAAAAGGCACAATAGAAAAACAGTCCTTAAAATTTGATGTAAATCATTTGTGGATTATAGAGAACAACATAGACTGATGAAAAGGGACAGACCCAAAGACTGAGAAACGGCGATCAGGCTACCAATCCCCAGAAGGAAAGTAGGGGAGGGCGGGGGTAAGGGGAAGAGATCAACCGAAGGACTTGTATACATGTATATAAGCCAAACCAATGGACATGGACAACAGGGGAATGGGAGCATGAGTTTGTGTGTGGGGGGGAGGTTGGGAGTTAATGGGGGGGGATGTGGACACATTTGTAATACCTTAACTAATAATAAAAAAAAATTAAAAAAAAATTGATGTAAAATGTTCATTCCTATGAATGGGAGAGAAGTTGCCCTCTACTAAGGGCAAAAAGCACCAACCAGCTCAAAGAAAGCCTGTGGTATGGACTTTAACCATCCCTAAGCACTCTGAAATGCCTTTGTTTGAATGTGTCTTCTTGTGATAGTAATGAGAAAGTCTTAATGACTCATTTAATGAAAATTTTAATGGTAAAATTAAATTTTGAATAAACACTATGAAAAATCAAATATTAGAAATCCATTTCTTAACAGCTTGCAGTAGTGACTTTTTCCAGATACTACATGAGCCAAAGTAAGATCATTTCAGATTATTTGTACAGTGCTGAGCTATTTCAATCCAATTATGGTAAAATTGTGTTTTTATTAAGACTTCTTCCTAATGAAAGAATGCTAATAAATTTATTTTTATTGACATTCTCCTAATAATCTGGTTTAGAAAATGCATTTACATTTGATCAGGTAGTTGTTTCTAGACATGGTGATGCCCAAGTAGGAACAAACACCACCTTCCATTCTTGATGGGGCTGCTGTAAGATTGAAAAGAGACACTAGTGTGGATAAAGCACTTAGCTAAGAGCTGATACACATCAAGCACTTTAAAAAGTGCTTATTATTTTTGTGATTATCAATCTTCATCTATAATGATGTCATCTCTGGCAACAAATATGTAGGTAAAGAGGGGCAGTTGTTGGCCTCCAAATTCTGCAGCTATTTCTTGGTCACAGTTCAACATCTGATAGCCACTGACCAACACAGATACTGAAAGCAACTTCCAGATGCCACCTTCCATGTGGGCTCAGTTACTGGAGCATGTCTTAGTCCAGCCATCGAAATTCTCAATGATTGGTGAGGAGAGAGTGAGGGGTGGGAAATGCTCAGATATTATCAAGACAAAAGTCAATAACACCAAGGTGGTGAAGTTTAGGTTTGCAACCATTGGGCACCCAGGAAAACTCTAAGAAATTACTTTTAAGGCCTGGGTACCAATGGTGCTTCCTCCACATAGAGGGTTCCCAGGGCACATTGATTATGCACTGATTAATCCAATTATTAATTTCACAGATAGATGTTAAATATTTCCCCCTGTGGCAGGAGCCATCCAAGGTTCTGGAGATAATGCAAAGAAAAACAAGACCTCTGCACCCAGCTTCTTACCCTCTTCAGAGGAAGCAGACAGTAAACAAGGCAACAAGTAATCAAACCAGAGAGCTTCAGATGTGATTATACTTATGAAGAAAACAAAAGAGAAAGTGTGATATGCAATGAGTAGCAGAGCAGGAGCACAGTAGGCTGTGCCAGTGGTGGTGAGAAGGGGGCATTTGAGCTGGGAGCCAGAGCCCAGACAAGTCAGGATTACTTACTGTTATATAGTTCTAGCTCAATAGCTCCCAAGTTACTTCTCACCAATCCTGAGGATTAGAGCTGGGTGACACCAATGAGGAAAGAATGGAAGTCATCTTTCAGTACAGGCTGACATTATCAGACAAAGCCCAGATAGAAAGGAGATACAGGAATGAGACACTTTGGGTGAAAGTGGCCTTGAAAGACCCCAGGGAAGTTGTAAGCAATTGGAAAAATAAGGAGATTACTAGGAAAATCATCTGTGTTTAAATAGTTTTCTGATATGGTGGTGGAGTAGTAGAAGTTACACTCACCTCCTTCCATGACAAAATTGTAATTACAATTAAATTATAGAACAGTCAACCTGAATAGCCAACTGAAGACTAAGTGAACACAAGTCTTATAACTGAGGATATGCAGAAGAAGCCACATGATACTGGTAAAAAGGGCAAACACACGTAGAGGGCTTCCCCACACCCATGTGTGCTGGTTGAGAATGTGGAGGGATATCTCAGCTACAAAGGTCTACCGTGAGAAGCGAGGGATTTTTTGCTGGGCTCCCAAGTTTGGAACAGCAGTGCTGTGCACAGGGGCTCACATAACATCCAGTTGTCAAAGTCAGAGAGATTTTGTCCCCCAGTGTAAGACAAGAGACTGCTAGAAACCCAGGTGCCTTCTTAAAGGGCCAGGGCACAAAATCTCATTTGTAGGCATTCACCCTGAGCTCCAGTGTGTGGGCCAGCAGCTAAGATCAGACAGGAGTCCTAGGGTGAGAAATTGGGGTATGTGACTTTGGGGAGAGAGTTGGAGGGCCAGCCACCATTGTCCTTGTGCTAAGTCACTTTCCCACACTGCCCACAAATTATAACTTTCCTAGTAATAGAGTCAGAGTAGGGGAGTATAGCATCCTATTGAAATCAATGTGTAGATCATCCAGACAGAAAGGAAAAAGAGGCCTTGAGTTACACACTAGACCAGATACATATAATTGATATTTCAGAGCATTCATCCCAAAACAGCAGAATGTACATTTTTTTCAAGTGCACAAGGAGCCTTTTTAAGGATAGATGACATTGCCGAGACCGGTTTGGCTCAGTGGATAGAGCGTCGGCCTGCGGACTGAGGGGTCCCAGGTTCGATTCCGGTCAAGGGCATGTACCTGGGTTGCGGGCACATCCCCAGTGAGAGATGTGCAGGAGGCAGCTGATCGATATTTCTCTCTCATCGATGTTTCTGACTCTCTATCTCTCTCCCTTCTTCTCTGTAAAAAATCAATAAAATATATTTTTTTAAAAAAATTTTTTAAAAAAAGGATAGATGACATATTAGGCCACAAAACAAGTTTCAATAAATTTAAGAAGCTTGAAAGCATATCAACCCTCTTCTTTGACCGTATTGGTATAACACTAGAAATCAATTATGAGAAAAAAACTGAAAAACACACAGACATGGAAAATAAGTAACATGTCACTAAACAATGAATTGGTTAACACTGAGATCAAGAAAGAAATAAAAAAATACATTGAATTAAATGGAAATAAAAATACATCAACACAAATCTGTGGGCCACAGAAAAAGCAGTCCTAAGAGGGAAATTCATATCATTGCAGGCCTACCTCAACAAAGAAGAAAAATCTCAAATAAACAATTAACCATATACCTAAAGGAACTATAATAAGAACAACAAAGTCCAAAATGAGTAGAAGGAAAGAAATAATAAAGATCAGAATGAATATAAACAAAATAGAATCTATAGAAAATACAAAAGGTCAATGAAACCAAGTGCTTTTTCTTTGAAAAAATTTTAAAAATTTTGATAAAACATTAATCAGACTCATCAAGAAAAAAGAGAACAAAAACAAATAAAATTAAAAACAAAAGAGAAGTAACAACTGATACCCCAGAGATACAAAGATTATAAGAAAATATTATAAACAATCATATGCCAACAAATTGGACAATCTGGAAGAAATAGATAAGTTCCTAGAAACAACAATTTTCTGAGACTAAATCAAGAAGAAACAGAAAATTTGAACAGATCAATTACAATGAATGAAGTCAAAACAGTAATTTAATAAACTACCAACAAATAAAAGTCTTAGAATGGATTACTTCAGCTGTGAATTTTATCAAACATTCAGAGAAGAAAAAATACCTATCATTCTCAAACTATTATAAAAATTCAAGAGGACAGGAGGAGCAACTAAGATGGCGGCATAGGTAAACACCGGGAAATTATTGCCTCACACAACAATTGAAAATTACCGCAAAGGACCGAGCAAACATCATCCAGAACAACAGAAAGGCTGGCTGAGTGTAAATCCTACAACTAGAAGGAAAGAAAAGCACGCTGAGAGCCAGAGGCGCTGCGGAGGTGAAGTGCAGAGGTACGGGGGCGCGCGCGCGCGAGGAAAGGGGGTAGCACCTGAGGACGCGGCTGTCTTTTTGAATCACAAACTCCCGACGGCTCTGAACTCCGGTTCCGGGAAGTCTCTGGGGACCCAGGTCTCATACGGGGAGAAGCTGGTCTGTCCGGCAGCGAGCGAACTTGAGGGCGGCTTTCCCTCAGAGGTGCTTGCAGCCATTACCGGAACACTGAGACGCGCCACTCCGGGCGGAGAATCGGCCATGGCCGCTTTCTCCGCCCTCTGACTCCCTGAGACCCCGCCCCACCCAGGCTGCGGCAGAGGCTTTTGCATGTGAATGTACCTAACTGCAGCCGAACCAGGCAGACCTGGAACTTCCAAGAGAAGGCCCAAGGCCCCGCAGCGGCTTGCATTGCTGCACAGCTGAGCCTCTTCGTGGCTCCTGCTGTGTGGCCTCAGGCAGAGGCTGAATTAGCACCTCCTTAGATCCAGGAGCCACTGTACCCAGTGGTCAGAGGGGGTTCATCCAGACTGCAACTCCTCAGATCCATAAGGGACGCACTCAGGGAGCAGACTCAGTGAGCACCAAAGCCCCACTGAAGCAAGTCTTGCCCCAGAAGGGTGTCTTCAGCACAGAAGTTCTCCCACTTTAGACACAGCTGATTCTCACAGCCAATTGGCCTGGAGGTCAATTCCTCCCAGTGATTCTACAACAACCAAGGCACCAGGAGTGCACCAAGAGTGTCCACCTCAGGTAACTGGGGAGGCTGAGCTACTGGGCCCTACAGGACACCTGGCGCACAGGGCCACTCTATCAACACAGGGAAGCTGCCAAAATGCGGAGACAAAGAAACAGGTCACAAATGGCAGAAATGGAGGAAAGCAAACGATTGGATATAGAGTTTAAGGCCACGGTTATAAGGTTTTTCAAGAATTTTATGGAAACCGCCAATAAATTTAATGAATCCCTCAATAAGTATAGGGAGACCATGGAGGACATGAAAAAGGACCAACTAGAAATTAAGCATACACTGACTGAAATAAAGAATAATTTACAGAGATCCGGCAGCAGAAAAGAGGATCCCAAGAATCAAGTCAAAGATTTGAAATACAAAGAAACAAAAAATACCCAACCGAAAAAGAAAAAAGAAAAGAGATTCCAAAAATATGAAGATAGTGTAAGGAACCTCTGGGACAACTTCAAGCGTACCAACATCAGAATTATAGGGGTACCAGAAGGAGAGAGAGGGCAAGATATTGAAAACCTTTTTGAAGAAATAATGACAGAAAACTTCCCCTACCTGGTGAAAGAAATGGACTTACAAGTCCAGGAAGCGCAGAGAACCCCAAACAAAAGGAATCCAAGGAGGACCACACCAAGACACATCATAATTAAAATGCCAAGAGCAAAAGATAAAGAGAGAATCTTAAAAGCAGCAAGAGAAAGACAGTCAGTTACCTACAAGGGAGTACCCATACGACTGTCAGCTGATTTCTCAACAGAAACCATGCAGGCCAGAAGAGACTGGCAAGAAATATTCAAAGTGATGAATAGCAAGAACCTGCAACCAAGATTACTTTATCCAGCAAAGCTATCATTCAGAATAGAAGGTCAGATAAAGAGCTTCACGGATAAGAAAAAGCTAAAGGAGTTCATCACCACCAAACCAGCATTATATGAAATGCTGAAAGGTATTCTTTAAGAAGAGGAAGAAGAAAAAGGAACTCTTACCATTTGCCACAGCATGGATGGAACTTGAGAGCGGATAAATACCACAGGATCTCACTCATTTGTGGAATATAATGAACAACATAAGCTGATGAACAAGGACTGATCCAGAGACGGAGAGGCATTGATTGGACTGTTGGGACTTGGAGGGAAGGTAGGGGAGGGTGGGGGTAAGGGGGAAAGATCAACCAAAGGACCTATATGCAAGCATATAGGCCTAACCAATGGACATGGACAACGGGGGGGTGAGGGCATGAGCGGGGGTGGGGGGTGGTGGGGGGTAGAGGGTAACGTGGGGACAAGGACACATATGTAATATCTTAATCAATAAAAAATATATTAAAAATTAAAAAAAAAAAATTCAAGAGGACAGAAGACTCCCAAGCTCAATTTATGAGGCCAGGATTATCCTTATTCCCAATTAAAAACACTACAAAAAAAGAAAATTATAGACCAATATCTTTGATGAGCATAAATTCAATAATTCTCAACAAAATATTAGCAAACTAAATTTAGCAAGACATTAAAAAGACTATATGCTATGATCAAGTAGGATTTATTCCTGTGAAGTGGAAATTATCACAAATCAATTCCATGATACACCACATAAACAAAATGAAGGGTAAAAATCATATGATTATATCAATAGTTGCAGAAATAGTATTTGACAAAATCCAACACCCATTTATGATAAAAATGCTCAGCAAGGAGGAAATGGAGGAAACATACCACAACATCATAAAAGCCATATATGGCAAACCCACAGTTAACATCATACTCAATGGGGAAAACTAAAAGTGTTTCTCTTAAGACCAGGAACAAAACAGGAATGCCAATCTTCGCCACCCTTAGTCAACATAGTATTCAAAGTCCTAGCTTCAGCAATCAGACAATAAGAAGAAATAAAAAACATCCAAATTGAAAAGAAAGAAAAACTGTCATTATTTGCAGGTGTCATGATACTATATAGAGAGAACCCTAAAGATTCCATCAAAAAAGGACTAGAACTAATAAATGAATTCAGTAAAGTAGCAAGACATAAAATGAGTATCCATAAATGTGTTACACTTTATACAACAGTGATGAATTATCAGAAAAAGAAAATAAGAGAATAATCCCATTTACAATGGGATAAAAAAATACCTAGAAATAAAACTAATCAAGGAGGTAAAAAACCTGGACTCAGAAAATTATAGGACAATGGAAAAAGGAAGTGAAAAAGATACAAATAAATGGAAGCATATAGCATGCTTGTGGATTGAAAGAATTAACATTGTTAAAATCTCCATACTACCTCAAACAATTTAATATTTTCAGTGCAATTCTTATCAAAATACCAATGACATTTTTCACAGAACTTGAACAAATAATCCAAATTTTTATATGGAACCACAAAAGACCCTGTATAGCAACAGCAATCTTGAGAAAGAAGAACAAAGTTGAAGGAATCATGCTATCTGATAGCAAACAATACTACAAGGTTATAATAATCAAAACAGCATGGTACTGGCATAAAAAGAGACACATAGATCAATGTAACAAAATAAACCTATGCCTACAAGGTCAATTAATATTTGACAAAGGATACAAGAACTTACAATGGGGTAAAGACATTCTGCTCAATAAATGATATTGGAAAAATTGGACAGATACATGGAAAAAAAATGAAACTAGACCACCTTCTTACACCACTTACAAGAAAAAAGTCAAAATGAATTAAAGACTTAAACATGGGATTCAAAACCACAAAACTCCTAGAAGAAATTATAGGCAGTAAGCACTCTAACATTTCTTTTAGCAATCAGTTTTTTTCTGACAAATCTCCTTGAGCAAGGAAAACAAGCAAGCAAACAAAAAACAAAAGAGACTACATCGAACTAAAATGTTTTGCACAACCAAGTAAAACATTATCAAAGCTAAAAGACAACCACTGAATGGGGGAAGATATTTGTCAGTGATACATTGGATAAGGGGTTAATATTCAAAATTTATAAAGAACTAATACAACTCAATGCATGCGTGTACACACACACACACACACACACACACACACACACACAACACAATCCAATTAAAAAGTGGGCAGAGGACCTGAATAGACACTTCTTTAAAAAGAACATACAGATGTTCAATAGACATATGCAAAGGTGCTCAATGTCACTAATCATCAAGAAATGCAAATTAAAACCCCAATGAGATATTGCTTCATACCTGTCAGAATGGCTATCATTAATGAATAAACAAACAACAAATATTGGTGAGAAAGTGGAGAAAAGAGAACCCATGTGTACTGTTGGTATGAATGCACATTGCTCCAGCCACTATGGCAGACATTATGGATGTTCCTCAAAAATTAAAAATAGTACTGCCTTATGATCTAGTGATTCCACTTCTGGGTATATATCCAAAGAAATCCAAAACACTAATTTGAAAGCATATATGCACCTCATGTTCATTGCAGCATTATTTATAATAGCCAAAATATGGAAGTAATCCAAGTGTCCATTAACAAATAACAGAATAAACAAACTGAGGTAAATATATACAATGAGATATTACTCAGCTGTAAAAAATGAAATCTTACTATTTGTGACAGCATGAATGGGCCTAGATGCTATCATGCCAAGTGAAATAAGTCAGACAGAGAAAGACAAATACTATATGATTTTGGTAATTACAACATAATCATGGGGATGTTCAAGTACAGTATAGGGAAAATGGTCAATAATCCTATATAATAAAAGCCTAATATGCAAATTGTCCCCTCGGGCGGTCGTTCGACCAGGAGATTGGGAGTTTGACCACTTACTATAATGTGCGCTGACCACCAGAGGATGGCACGGAACATGGCAGTGTTGGTGACATGGCGTTGGCAGGGGGCGACAGTGGAGGCACTGCCGGCCCCAATGGACTCTGATGAGAGCAGGATGGTGGAGCAGGTGAGCGGGTGGCACCAGACAAAGGCAGGTGCAAGCAGGGGCCCAGTCACCCCACCAATGGCCCTGCAGATGGCAACCAGTGGCAGTGGCAGAGGCAGGGCCCGCCGCCCAGCTCCCAGGGCAGGATGGTGGAGCAGGTGAGGGGGTGGGGAGCCAGGTGAGGCTGCAGGGCTGCAAAGCTGAGGGTGCAAGCTGGAGCCGGATCTCCACGGGCCACCCCGATGGACCCCACCCGTGTACAAATTCATGCACTGAGCCTCTAGCATTGTAATAACTATGTATGGTGCCAGGTTAGTATTTAAAATGTGTGTGTGTGTGTTGGGGGGGGGGGGCACTCTGTAAAGTATCTGATTGTCTAATCACTATGCTGTACACCTGAAACTAACACAAAATAATATTGAATGTCAACTGTAATTGAGAATTTAAATTAAAAAAAGAAAAGATATCACTGATGGAGTCCCTTTTAGGCTACCCCAATGTCAATCATACAAGTTCATGACTATTCTGGCTCTAAGGTGGTCCTCAATGACCCCACCTCCTGGTATTTGTGCTTTTGTATATTCATCTCCCCATGAGTTTGTGCAGGATCTGTGACTTGCTTCTAACCAATAAATGAGGGATGAGCTGTTGCTGCCGTGACTATGTTACAAGAGTTGCAGACACTCTCCCCACTGGTTTTGGTGAAGGAAGGGACTTGAGAGAGTCATCGGCCAACAGCCAGGAGAAATAGTCCAATTCAACAGATGGCAAGGAATCAAATTCTGCCACCATCAACACCTTAGAGGGGGAGCTGCCCTGGTTGAGCCTTGAGATAAAATCACAGCCCCCAGCCAACACCTTGAATGTAGCCTTGTGAGATATCCTAAAGTATCTGGTAAGTTGTGCTTGGACTCCTGCCCATGGAAACTGTGAGGTAATAAATGTATTTTGTGTTAAACCACCAAGTTTGTGATAATTTATTATGCAGAAATATAAAACTCATACAGTGACATTAAGGAAGGCTGACAGGACTGCTAAAGTGTTTAGAGGACCCAGGAAAACATGACGTGGGAATGAAGAAGTCAGGATCACAATCAGCCCCTGGATTCTCCATAGAACACTTAATACCTTTTATGTTTCAGGTAAGGCTTGAGCACAGGAACACTGAGAGTGAAGGCTTGTCCTCTGGGCGTAAGAAACTCAGCCAAAAAGAGGTTGTCAGAGAAACTGAGATGAGTTGGGGGAACATCAGTGGTGGTAAACAGGAAGTGGTCTGGATTAATGCAGGAGATATAGAGTCATGGCCACAGTAGATATTTTTTTGTTTATTAAAAATTATACAAGCTTGATTATAATCAATGAATCTATAATAATAAAAGCATAATATGCTAATTAGACCAGACATTCTTCAGGACGACCTTCCAGATGATGCTGGGGTTGCCCGGGTCCCAGGTGCCTACCGGTGGCTGGAGGGAAGCCTGGGTCCCGGGTGCCGGAGGGAAGCTGGTGCCGGCAGCCGGGGGAAGGAAGGCCTACTCTTGCACGAATTTTGTGTATCAGGCCTCTAGTACATACATAATGACTTTTTAAAACCAAAGTAATCCAAAAGGGTATAAAATTCAAAAGGTAAATTCTCCCTCTTCTCCTCTCAGATCCACTGTTCCATATCTAAAAAAGTACCAGTCATTACAATTTCTTTTTAGTTCTATTAGAAATTGTCTGCAAATGTACAATGGATTACAGTATACATACTGTTCTGTCCCTTTCTTTTTTTCAAGCCTGTCTCTTGGCTATCTCTTAATGTCTACACATTCCCACTAGCTTGTCCTTGTACATGGCTGCATAATATTCCTTTGTATAAATATTCCTTCATTTATATAAGGAGTTCCCTGTTGGTTAGCATAAAAGTTGTTTCCACAATTTGCTATCACAATAAATGCAATAATAAATCTTTTCTCTCCTCTACAGCTGTGGGATAAATAATTAGAAGTGTTGTTATGTGGTAGAATATGCTGCCAATCTATCCTCAAAGGTTATACCCATTTTACTCTCAGACGCAGTCTTAACAGCCACATTCTAATAGTTTTATCAATGCTACATGTTAAGAAATGTCAAAATCTTTGCCAATTTAATAGTAAAAATGGTATCTAGGTTATTGGGTTTTGTTTTTGTTTTTTGCATATGTCTGAATTTTTCCAAACTTCTTGCAGGCTGAATCTACTTAAAGGATATAGATAGAGGTTAGACATTAGGGATGAAGGGGAAAAAGAATGAATTGTTGTCAGTAAGAACATTTACTTTGGGCAACGTACCCAACACTCCACAGGTGGTCATGATCTTGGCAGCCACCCATAAAAGTTTAGAAAGTTCCTTTTTTTCTTCTAAATTGCCATCTAGTTTGCCTAGGGTAAAATCAGGGCATTATAAGAGAATCAATATACATTAGGCACAATTAAAACATATATTGAATACTTAATGAACATCAGAAATGACGTGACTGGAATGTCCCTCCACAGGAAGCTTTAGGAAGAAAAGCTTATGTTTCTGGGGTAATGCTTAGTGTGGTCATGCTTAGAGGTTAAAAGAGCCCAAATGCTTTCTCTCTCCTCTTTAGATCTTTAAAGCTAAAAAAAATTACTTAACCGGCCTACCTTATATAGAAGAAGCCACAGGATACTGGTAAAATGTAAGCCAACACATGTTATTAGGAGAATAAACTTCACAGATTTATAGGAGAAGAAAAAACTGGAACTGCTTAGTTAACATGTATGAATATTCTGTTTCAACTGCGTTCAACACCTTCGAACCCCCAATGAGCTCACCAGGCTGCGGGCTCCGTGCAACGGCAAACCCAGCGAAAGTGAAGGGGCTACTTAGGTCGCTCCATCTTGGAAGAGACTTTGCCAAAGGCTGGATTATTTTTTAAGTCTATTTTTGTAGTGAAAGGAAGCCACAGGCATCCGAGTACTGGCTCCCCAGCCCGACACCTAATTTCTGCCAGGACATGAAGAGCACCTTCTGAAACGATACCTCTGGAATCTGGGTGGGTTCAAATCAAGATTTGAGCCTTTGGGTGGCTTTTGTGTTTGTTTCCTACCCGGGTCTCCTTCATCCTAGTATTTCTTTCCTCCAAGGAACACTGTGTGCTCACCACACTTACTCCCCATCATCCCAAAACACAAATCCAGGTTCATTTTTTAAAGACTAATGACTGAGGGCTTGTCCTGTATTTTTGTTTTCCCCCAGCTATAGTATACCTATGCCAACAAAAATGAGTGTATTCATTTATTTTTAAAAACCTCCTATAAATCTTCAGTGACTCTTTGAGTATAAAATATTCATACCTTGACTCCAAATTACAGCTGGGAGCCTAACCACTCAACAAGTACTTTTAGTTCAGATTCATTTTAGATTCAAACAAGCAGGGGAAGGAAACAGGAGATATACAAAGCATCCTTTGAAGGGAGAAAATCCTGAATGGAGAAATGGGTGGGAAAATACTGCCATTTCAAACCAACCCCAACGCCTCTGCCACAGGTTCAGAGTTATTTAGGGTGGAGGAGCCGGCAGCTTTGGCAACTATGGAAGGTGGCACAGGGCAAGGACAACTGAATGGAGGAGCTTCTCGGGCAATAAATCGATTTACAGAATTAAGGTAAATCAGTTAAATATGACTATGCCCCAGATGCGTCTACTTTTATCCAAATTATTCAGAATTTTTGGGAGAGCTACTCTGAGCATTTAGTGCGATCTCTTCCGGACAGCTAGAAAGTTGATTTTCCTATGGATTTGGATGCTGGGGGCTGTGGGGGTGAGGTGGGGGGAAATGACCTAGATATTCAAAACCCACTTTTTGATTTCCATAAAGTGCTACCAGGCAGTTCTAGTTGCAAATTATTTTGCAAATGCAAATACCAATCCCAAAAGTTTGGGGACTTTTTCTTTTCAGTATCCTTATAGTTGTAATCCTGGTGTAGATATTTTCAGAAGAAAAACGCCTCTTTGCTATAAGCCTCCAGACTTTTTGAATGCAGGCATCTTGCAAATTGCAAATGAGCGTTTTCATTTAATGATGGTTTGAGGGATATTTACCAGCATTTGTGAAGTCTGCTTGGCTGTGAGGTGTTTGAAAGGTGCAAACATAGAATTACTATGTTTTTACCAATGAGGTTCTACTTTGCTAACGTTTCAGCTAACCCACCCAAGCCCTTGCTGGGAGACACCACTTCCAACCTCACACCAGAATGCACTTAGGGATCACATCACTGGAGGTCCAGAGGGACGGAAGCTTTCCAGTTAGTTTAATTCCAAGGTATAGTGGGCCCTGGATTCATCCTGTTTTTCTTGTCTCCTGTGTGTGGTCAGCTTTACACAGGACTGCATATACCTCCTAACAAGTCTCATGATTGCCAAGTTTTCCTACCACATCCAGGAGAGTGGAGATCTCTCTTAAGAAAAGCAAAACACCTTTTTTCCCCAGACATCCCTAGCACATGTTCACCGAGGCTAATTGTGAATATAGAGCCCACCCCTGAACTCACACTTATGGCCAGGAGGTGAAGTTGAACTAACTCAGACCTGACCCCAAGGCACTTGCAATAGCATCCCCCAAATGCAAGGACTACATGGAAAATGTCTGGATACCTAAGATATAGAGTTACCAAGAACGAAGCAGAGAAACAGCTGGTGATGTAGGGCCAGCTGATCTAGAAAGGAGAGGCAGGCGTAGTCACAGAGTGGCCAGGACTCCAAGTAGCCCCAGGGTCCTCTCAGACCTCAGCAGGTTGCCGAGTGGCCAGTTGACTTCTGGGGCTGCTGACAAGGTTATGAGCATTTTAAAAGGAAGGCTTCCAGAAATCTCCCCATTTCCCCTGTTCGCCCCTGAGTCAACGATAGAACTACCCCAGCCACCTTGTCTCTTAGACCAACGCTGTCCCTAGGAACCAGGGACAGGTTGAAGCTAGCAGGTTATTGTCCACATGGCCTTCTCTAGTTCAGCTCACCATATTCCAACTTCTTCAGACCAGCCAGTGATGGCCTCTGACCCCAGTAAGGGCCGGTCAACTTTAAGAGCTCACCTAATGAAGTCAGGCTCAGCTGGAATCATCTTCCTTTGATTAATGCAAACTCCGCTGATTTGGAACCTTAATGACATCTACAAAATCCCCCCCCCCCTTTGCCAAAGTCTTTTGGCTGAAGCAAATCACAGGTCCCATCCTGGAGGGGACTCTACAGGTCATGAATATTAGCAGGTAGGAGTCTTGGGGGAGGTATTAGAATTCTGCCTCACTCTGGCTGCATTTTTCTTTCTTTTTTTTTTTCCTTTTTATTTTTTTATTTATTGCTTAAAGTATTACAAAGGGTATTACATATGTGTCCATTTTATCCCCCCGCCCTAGACAGTCCCCTAGCCTCCCCTATCCCCCAGTGTCTCATTTTTCTCTCTTCTTCCACCCCCTCCCCAAATACAGTGCACCTGCTAAATGTTTCACAGGTACCATCAGCATCATTTACCAAATTGGGGATGTGCTGCCCTGTATCCATGAAAATGAGAATCTAGAGGGAAAATGCTTTCTATCCACCTAGATCTATAATCTTGGCATATTTGCATTCCACCCTGTGGGTTTTTAGAGTGTGCTTGCAAGGATGGCAAAACCAACTGGAGTTTTTTGGCCATGTCAGCCCTGCTTCAGTTTTAACTGCTCACCAGAAGTCACTCTTACAGACTTGGGTCAATTGGCATTGCAACAGGAGCCAAATATAGCCCAGTAGGTAACTTTTGAGTGGCTCCAGTTGAATTCACTATACAGCATTAAGGACTGGGGCATTATGCAGGATTAATGAAAAACAAGAAATAATGTGAACAAAACTTTTCAAGTGTTTGTACCCTAAGTACAGTATAACCAACAGTCAACATATCCCCTAGGCCTATGGGTTCTGATTATGTGACCCACAACTGAATAAACAAAAATAATCTTGAAATTCCCAGTGAGTGCTGATGGCCTACACACCATTGAGAGGTAACACAAGTAAGTAGGGCCCTGATCCCCACTCTTTCTTCACCAAAGTTCTGTGTTTTGGGCCCGGACAAGCCCCAGGAGAAAGCATGCACCGCCATGTTGGGCCCCTCATTCCCTTGGTGGCTCTGGGGTAAAAGCTCAGGGCAGAGCCTTCTTCTGAATGGACACCAGAGGCAGAGTTGAGCTGGAAAATTCAAGCAGGCACACCCATTCCAGGGCGAAGAGGAAAAACAGCAATTTGGCAACAAAAAAATTAGAAAAGTTTCAGAGAAAGGAACAGAGAAATCGAAGACAACCAAGAGAGACTGCCTGGAGGCCCTGTCTGCAGGGGCCAATATGGCATATATGTGCCCATCTTAAGGGGCTACCATGGTTACTCCATCTTAACATTTTTGTAGTGTAAGGCATTACTCACATGTTTGCGGTGATACTGGCGTAAACTGCCCAACCAGTTAGTAAAGGTATAGCACATTTTATTATGTGTAGTACATAATACTTGATAATGATAATACATTACTGTTACTGGTTTATGTGTTTACTGTATTATTATTTTTATCACTAGAGGCCCGGTGCACAAAAATTTGTGCACTCAGGGGGGAGGGGGGCCCCTCAGCCCGGCCTGTGCCCTCTCACAGTCTGGGACCCCTTGGGAGATAACGATCTGCTGGCTTAGGCCTGCTCCTGGGTGGCAGAGGGCAGGCCCAATCCCTAGGTACAGCCCCTGGTCGGGATCAGAGCAGGGCCGACTGGGGAGTTGGGGTGCCGCCCCCTGTCATACACAGAGCAGGGCAATCGGGAGGTTGTGATTCCACCCTCAGTCACGCTCAGGGTAGGGCCGATTGAGGGGTTGGGGCACCATCCCCTGTCACACTCAAGGCAGGGTCGATGGGGAGGTTGTGGTGCCACCCCCTGTCATGCACAGAGCAGGGCCCATCAGGGGGTTGGGGTGCCGCCACTCTCACACTCAGGGCAGGGCCGATGGGGAGGTTATGGCTCTACCCTGTCACACACAGAGCAGGGCCCGTGGCGGGGGGGCGGGGGGGCGCCGCACCCTGTCACCCACAGAGCAGGGCCGATCAGGGGGTTGGGGCACCACACCCTGTCACACATAGAGCCGCAGGGCGATCAGGGGGTTTGGACGCTGCCCCCTGTCACGCTGATCCCGGTGCCAGAGGCCTCACAGCTCCGCTGATCCCAGTGCTGGGAGGTATATTACCCTTTTACTATATAGGGTAGAGGCCTGGTGCATGGGTGGGTGCTGGTTGGTTTGCCCTGAAGGGTGTCCTGGATCAGGGTGGGGGTCCCCACTGGGGTGCCTGGCCAGACTGGATGAGGGGATGATGGCTGTTTGCAGCTGGTCACACCCCCTTCAGTGTGGGGGTCCCCACTGGGGTGCCTGGCCAGTCTGGGTGAGGGGCTAAGGGCTGTTTTCAGGCTGGGGTGACTGAAGCTCCCAGCCGCTCCTTTTTTCTTTTTTCTTTTTTTTTATTCTGGGCCAGCTTTAGCTTTGAGGCTTGGCTCCAGCTCTTAGGCCTCCGCTGCTGAAAGTAGGTTTCTGGCCTTTGCTTACAATGTTGCGATCCTGCTGGCTGAAGCCCGGCAGGTTTCTGGGGTTTTGTTTAGCTTCTATGTTTGTTACATAGTTGCTTGCAGCTCAGAGGCCTGCAGTGGCAGGCAGGGAACGTTGCAGTCCTCCGTCACTGAAGCAAGCAAGCCTCATGTTAGTTTCAAGCTGCCTGGCTGCCGGCTGCCATCTTGGCTGGCAGTTAATTTGCATATTGCCCTGATTAGCCAATGGGAAGGGTAGCGGTCGTACGCCAATTACCATGTTTCTCTTTTATTAGATAGGATTATTTCAGATAGTACTCTTTGCACTTACTAAAAATAAGTTTGCTATAGAACAGTATGCTGTGCTATGCCAGTAGTAGCCCCATACATTGTGTTACTAAGTCTCTTTTGAGCATCGTCTTCTCTTGTGTTTGATTTAATCTCGTGTTGTTTTGTACAGTAGCATGTTGTACAGGCTAGTGGTTTCGGAGTGAGAGCCTGTCCCATATAGCCTAGCTGCCTAGCAGGCTGTATCTTCCAGGTGTGTGTTAGTAGTGCACTCAATGATGTTCACACAAAGATGAAATACCTCATGATGCATTTCTCAGTGTGCCTCCCCGTCACTAAGCTGCACATTATTATATACAGGCATATGTAAGAGTATTTAGGGCGTGGTTCCAGACCACTGCAATAAAGTGAGCCCTTATCTTTTTTACTGGTGGAAGGTTATGCCTTCAATTTATTTTTAAAAATGCAACATTATTAGAATAAAGTGAAGTGCAATAAAATGAGGCCTTCCTTATGTTACATTTATGTTTGCTGAAAATATATGCATACTTACATATTTGCCATTTTTCTCAATAAATGGCATCAAGGTTGAATATGTAAAGATTAAGAAGTCTAAGCAAGCATGAAAATATGTATAAATGCAATGTCCACTTTTAAGAGTATGAAATATCAGGTTTAATATCATTTTAGGTAAAATATGTATCTATACATATGTCACAGACTTCAAGAAAAAATATAAATTAAATGGCTTTGTGTTGCTGTGTTGCGACTTAGGTTATTATTAAATCAATTAAATGATACTGTGTCAGGCGTGGCATTATACAGGACTGTTCCCATGCACCAAGAAAAAAAAAGTGGTTTCTTTATTTCCTATCATTGAGGTCAACTTTGAAGTCCTTCCCACCTGCATTTCCTCTAAAGACTGTGGGGTAGAAGGAGGCTGAGCAAGCCTGCTAGTTAAAAGTCACACAGTCTCCTCTGTTTAAGCAGCCTGTCAGCTAATTATCACATCTCTTCAAAAGCCACCTTCCCACCAGAGCAATTTACCCCTCTCCTCTGCCTCTTCAAGAAATGCTTACATGTCCTCAGGTGATGGGGGAGGCGCCTGATCCCATCCAGGAACTCCTCTAGGTCTGACTAATCCCCAGGTGAGGAACTTCTCCAACTTGGTGTAGACATTAGCCCCTGGTGCCACCGGCCCTGCCTGGTTCTTCTGGGGGACTGTGAAGTTCTCTGTGCTCGAGTGTCCGCTGAGCATGCACCTGGATCAGGGCTAGGGGCCACACACAGGAGGGCTGACTCTCAGCTTCTAGGGCTGCAGATCCTCTGAGTTCCAGGCATGTTCACTTTCAGCCCCTGCTCGAAATCTTTACCAAACAGCCTCTGACAGAGGGGTCCCTCCACCCCTTACCCTTCAATCCATAGCAGGCAAGATAGATCTCACGACTCTATGCACCTGCCCCCGGAATGCCTGGCTGCCTGCCTCCCATGGAGGCAGGGGAGGAAGATGAAACACTCAGTCAGGACCCTCCACCCCAATCCCACTTCCTTCCATTCTATTCTACAGCTGCTCTCCCATGTTGGGGGGGGGGGGAAGCATCCAGCCAGATGTCTTTGGAACTTCAGAAAACATCTCCTGGATATCTTCATACTCCTCCCTCATCCTGGGGAGGAGTAGCCAGGACCCCACCTATTATTCCATCCCTTTGACCCTCTCAGAAACTAGGGCCTCTTCCCACCCACATGCTGTTTGTTCAGGACCACATCAAGTCCTGAAACCTTCCTTTGTCACCACTTATGGTAAAGTTTTAGGGTCAGAAACTCTCTGCTTTCATTCTTGACATGGAAAGGAAGATTTGGAGTTAAAATATCTTTTTCTCGCCCTAGCCAGTTTGGCTCAGTGGATAGAGCATCAGCCAGCAGACTGAAGGGTCCTGGTTTCAATTCCCATCAGGGGTGGGTACCTCCATTGCAGGTTCGATCCCCAGCCCTGATCAGGGCTCATGTGGGAAACAACCAATTGATGTGTCTCTCTCACATTGATGTTTCTCTCTCTGTCTCTCCCCCTTCCTTCTACTCTCTCTAAAAATCCATGCAAAAATATCCTCAGGTGAGGATTAACAAAAAATAAATAAATAAAATATATTTTTCTCTTTCTCCAAAACTTGCCTTTCAAATTATTTCCTTGCTATGTATTCAAGATAGAGAACTTTGAACTCCAAAGCCAGTTAATTGCCATTTTATTCTTGACTTTTGATGCTCAGATTGGCCCCCACAATGGTAGGTCAGCATTGCCTAGAAGCTTGTCAAAACGCAGACTCTCAGGCCTCCATAGACCTTCTAAATCAAAATCTGCCTTTGAATGAGATCTGCCCCTCCCCCCACCTCCCACCAGGTGACTTGTGTGCACAGTGAAGTTTAAGTAGCATTAGTTTAGAAAAAACTCTTCAGTCCTTCCCCCCTAGGTTCACTTTCACAGTTGATGGATTGAAAGAGAATGTGATTTACAAGGGCACTAAAAAGGCACTGGTTTAATATCTATACTAATAAAAGGGTAATATGCTAATTAGACCGGACGTCTTCTGGACAACCTTCCAGACGTCCTTCCTGACAAAGCTGGGCCTGGGTGAAGCTGACCACCCACATCCCGGGCAGCAGCGGCCGTGGTCCGAGAGAAGCCACCCACCCACGGTCCCCTGTGGCTGCGGCTGGCCTGAGTGAAGCCAGCCTGGGTCCCAGGTGCCTGTGGCCAGCCAGAGGGAGGGAATCCTGGGTCCCGGGTGCAGGGCCGAGGCAGTTAGGGGTGATCAGGCAAGCAGGGGAGCAGTTAGGGGCAATCAGGCAGGCAGGCAGAGGTGGTTAGGGGCAATCAGGCAGACAGACAGGTGAGCTGTTAGGAGCCTGCAGTCCCAGATTGCTGGTTTAGGCCCAATCCCTGTGGGTCAGACATCCCCCGAGGGGTCCCGGATTGGAGAGGGTGCAGGCCAGGCTGATGGACTACCCCACCCCTGTGCATGAATTTTGTGCACTGAGCCTCTAGTTTTCAATAATAAGGGTTTACTCCTAGTCATCATTAATAGGGGTGTACCTTTGTAAAAACAAAAATGAAAACAAAAACCCTTGGGGAGAACCAAATCCTTTCCATGCCCTGACAAAATGTAACTGGTTTATGGGAGGAATTCCCAAAGGCTTTCAGCTTGCATCCCCTTATGTCAATGAGGACCAGGCTGTGGGCCAAAGCCTCTGTCCTCCTACAATATCATATCATCTTCCCAACCTCTGATGATAAAACAGGCTATGTTCCTGAGGCTCAGTGACATTACAACTCACTCAGGATCACCAGTCTCCCAAGAGGCAGAGCTGGGGACAGAGCTGAATCATTCCAATCTACTCCCAATATCTTTTCCAAGCTGTTTAAAAAAAGAATGCCAGTAAAAAGCTTGTTTCTTTGGTTTTAGAAATAACCACAAAAATAAGAAAAAATGCTTGCCTTGACTTAGAACAATTTGGTTCTTTTATGTAACCTTCTGTGGGAGAATAGGATGTGCCTCTAAGATATCAACCTCAAACATTAGGATTCTCACACTCCTATAATAAAGAGGAAGAGAGCCTGAACCGGTTTGGCTCAGTGGATAAAGAGGAAGAGGAGGGAGAGGAAGAAAAGGGGAAATAATTAAGTATCAAGCTTTATTGGAGGAAGCATCAACCACCCTCAAAATAAACATATACTTGCCACCCTGGGACTCTCAGAGCTCTACAAAGGGAGTTTCTCAGGCACCATTCAGCCTGTGTGGTAAGTCAGACCACTTCAAAATTCAGTGACAATCTATTCAGCTGTTTCCACAACCTGCAATAACCATTGTATAGATAAATCTTATTGTATTTGTATAGGTCATGATTAATACATCCAGCAGACTTACTGTGAGCCATCATGATACATGCCAGGCATGAGATCTACAATGCTTAGAGAAAGGAATAACCATTATCTTCTTTGAGAAATGAGGGGATTGAGTCTTGGGGAGGCTAAGTAACCTAACCAAGGGTACCCAGCTCATAAATGGCAGAAACAGAAACTGAAGTCAGGGTCATTCTTTAGCACTACCATCCATCAATTTATCTCCTCAACCAATGAAAACCTTTGGTCTAGACCACCTGTTAGACTGAATGATGAGCCTCAGGGAGGAGCAATCGCTGGCAGAGTCCTAAAGGAGAAGAATGCCCAGCAGGGGGCTGATGAAGGACCTGTGGGGATAGAGAGGCAGGAATCCCCAGGCATCAAAGGTGGTGACCAGCAGAGAAAGTCCTGCCTACCATGTTGACACAGTTGCAGAGAAGGTGGTGCTGATGACTAAGGCTAAACAGCAAAGCTGAGGTTTTTCCCAGACCCCATTCCAGTTCCTTTTCATACAACCCTTTGAGAAACAGAGATTTCATTACATGCTGGTGGTGTGCCTTTACCTTTTCTTGTAAAATTTTTAATAAACTCAAACATAGCTATTTGAGGTACTGGAATGCTACAGTTTTAGTACAGACCATGGATCATTTTTCGTTGCTATTAATCATCACCCAAAGATATTTTCCCATTGATTTTTTTAGAGAGAGATAGAGAGAGAGAAACATCAATATGAGAGACACATCTATTGGTTGCCTCCTGCTTGCACCCCTAAGGGGCCAGAGATCAAACCTGCAACCCAAGTATGTGCCCTTGACCAGGTATTGAACATGTGACCCTTCAGTGTGCAGGCTGGTACTCTAACCACTGAGAAACACTGGCCAGGGCCAGACCATTGAACATTTTAATGTAGAACTTCCTACCAATCTGATGGCCAAAGGCTCCATTCCCTGTCAATTTTCCAGCACATTTTCACACAAGGAAAAGCAGTGATCCATGCAAGTGCCTACATAAAACCAAGAAAGGAATATCTCTGGGTTTTTAAACTCTAGAAATGAGAATGTTCCCTGCTAAAAAGATTGTTTAATAAAAGGAACCATCCCCACTACCCACCCCTCACCAACTGTACACACATCCTCTCCACCAGTTGGTGCAGCCTGCTGGCCACTCAACTCATCCTTTGCCTGCTTTCCCACGTCTAGCCAAAATGAGGGCCTCCACTCTGATGCCTTATAATTGGGTGCTGTTGAGCACTGATGTCCAATCAACATGCTTGGAGAACACAGACCCTGCAACAGACACCAGCCATTGGAATGAATACCAATTTTTCTGCAAAGACCCCTGGAGAATTCAATATGCGGGTTGTTCTTCTGAATGCTCCTTAAACATGCAAATCCCTTCAGCACTGCTGTACTGCTGATTGAATAGAATATGAATCAAAGGCTCAGCCTTTTTAGTTATGCTTAGATCACAAAGTCTGTAATATCTCGGGGAGAGAGAGAGGGAGAGAGAGAGAGAAAGAGAGAGAGAGAGAGAGAGAGAGAGAGAGAGATTTGGTAACCAGAGCAAGTCAAGGCTTTTTGTATTATTCAGTACTGTTCCAAACAAGACTAGGAAATGAGAAGTAGTCCTTCAGATGTTATCTAGATTCAAAAATCTAGATAACATCCGGATGATTAATGTCTAGAGCATAAAATTCAATTATAGGAAGACTATTGGGATAGTGATAAAAATAAAGAGAGGATAGAAATTCCAGATAAATTCTGAAGTATCTTGTGATTGATTTAAGCTCCCATTAACCACATGGAATCTAATCAGAGGCTTTTTGTTAAAGGTAAATCTGAAATTTAGGAAATGAGAGTTTTTATAGGATGGGAGAATATCCATCAGTACTTTGTAGAAATAGTCCTGAAAATGGGATGTCCTTCCTCACACATGTTGGGAATTATCACAGTTCAGGTATTTGCACAAAAGTTCTGAGGGTCAAATAATAAGAACTTTCCTCTGTAATCTACACTCTATTTGAGCCCCCAGTGATTAGTACTTTCTGGCCTCTAGAGTTTAGGGAGCAGTTAGAGATTCAGCATTTACTCTGAGGTTTCCCATGGAGATATAATTTTATCATGAGTCCCCTTTCACTACAAATGAATCATCTCACCAGGAAGCAAGGCAATAGTTTACCTTCTATTTAATATGGAACAAAGTTCAACATTACTCACATCTCAGCTGACTCTTTCACACTGAATGCTGGAAATGCATAGTTTTAGAAGGTTTCTGCTCAAACTGGATATTTCTACCTGCCTTCCTTCAAGTAATACAAAGGACTTGCGGTTCAGTGAGCATTGCGGTGGAGACAGAAGGCCTCTAAATCCTGTTAACTCTCTAGTTGACATTGACCTCACTGTTCCTAGATGTTATCCCAAAAAGGTGGGAAATAACATTACTAAATTCTGAGGTATTTTCCTGAATAGTTCACTTACTATTTCTAGAGAGAGTTGGCAAAATATAACTTTTGGTGAATGCAGGTGATTCAAATTTGAAAGGTTGATTCTATCTTGAAGATGTTGGAGGGGAATGCAATTCTGAGGTCCAAGGCATGTGATACCCATTAATATTATTATAGAGCTACTTGTCTCTTTCCTCCACATCACCCATTCTTAAATATATTATTGGAGAGCTAAAGCAAAGTCACATCTAAAGCTCACAACTATTATGTGGCACTGATCATTATCTTTGCTTTATCATTAAAGGGCTGAAGCTCATGGGGCATTAGGCCTCTAAGCCCTTGCCATTAGAAAATGGAGACACTAGAACTTAAACAAAAGATATTAGGGCCCTAAATATGTCCCCTAAGCCCAATTTCCAGCTTCTAATTTGTGTTTGAGATGTTTTCTGGCAGAAGAATTCTACCCTTTCCACCCAGGATTAGAAATGCCTAGAGAAATAAGACTTCCCAGCACCAGCTGTCAGTCAACAACTGACAGGAGCTGGTGGATAAATACTTCAGCTCATTCCCCTTTTAATGGGAATATCTCTGAGGTGCAAGTTCTACTTTTCCTCCTGAGGACCCAGCAGGTTAAGACTCAGTTGCCTATGGTAGAAACTAACTCGATGACCTGTCCTTTAGTAGCTGCTTTCCATTCCTGGAGAAACTCCCCAACCTTTTCAGTGCACGTGATCCAAATTCCCTGCTTGCACTCAAATCCTTGGATGTACTTCTGAGGAAGCCAAAACTAAGACACAGACCTTTTGACCCCCAAGTCTATATTTTCATTTTGAGTCAGGATAGAAAGAAGTTAGGGAAAATTCCTGATGAGTGGAATAAGGAAGTAGGAGACTTCACAGGTTGATAAGTTTCTAGGTCCTCTGACTAGAGCCCCAAGTATGATCAAAAGAAACAGTTAAGGGCAGAAAACTCCTGCAGTGGTCACATAAGTGAATAACAGCAAGAACTGGCTAAAACCAGATCAATCCAAGGTGGAGGAAAAACTGTCCAGAGAAAAATCTGAAAACTTATTATACCATCTTATCTAATAAAGAGGGAATATGCAAATTGACCACACCGTAATGGTCAAGATGGCTGCGCCCACAGCAGAGGCTGAGTTCCCATAATGAGCCTTAATGTATAATCAGTAGGGACCTGAGGCTACCTGGTGCTGGGCCGGGGCAGGGGACCTGAGGCTGTGCCCCCTGCCTAGTGGGGCTTGACGGGGGACCCGAGGCCATGCTCCCCGCCCCGGCGCCAGGCTGGGGGCCCTCAGGCCACGCCCCCCACCTGGCAGGACTTGATGGGGGACCTCAGGCCACACCCCTTGCCCCAGTGCCAGGCTGGAGGACCTAAGGCTGCACCCCTGCCTGGTGGGGCTTGACAGGGACCTCAAGGCATGCCCCCTGCCCCAGCCTGGGCCAGGGGACCTCAGGTTGGGTACCCCTGCACCAGATTGGGGGACCTGAGGCTGTGCCCCTTGCCTGGTGGGGCTTGATGGGGGACCTCAGGCCGTGCCCCCTGCCCCAGCACCAGGCCAGGTGACCTGAGGCCATGACCCCCACCCAGCAGAACTTGATGGGGTGGGGCAGGCCGGGTTTGGGTCTCACACGATTTTGAGGCGCATGTGGGTGGGCAAGGACTTGACTCTGGTTCCTGTGGTGTACCCCAGACTCTGACTAATTTTCTTTCATCTCTGACACTTCTATTATAGAGAAAGGGCAAATAGCAATATTAAAATATTTCCTCTAATTCCCTTTTAATGTGCACAAATTTTGTGCACTGGGTCACTAGTCATTATAATAAAAACTTACACTACACATAGAAGAAGAGCCATGGGAGATGAAGGCGATGACACTTCTGGAACGAACCACCCCTTAAGGCCCTGCTTCTGGGGAGCTCACTTGAGATACTGACAGTAGTAGATTGACCAAAGAACAGTGAAATATGCATATTGCACTGCCATGGACAATAAGAATATTCTGTATGTGTCAACATGGGAAGATCTCAAAAACAAATTAAAATATGGTATGAATATATGTGTTAAAATTGCACTGGCAAAAAAGAATACCACTGAGCAATGCTATTGGGAATATTCCCCTCTGCCCATCCCCAGGCACTCCTGCCCTGACTTCTGTGTTTCCAAGCAGTGAGCAAAGTGGCTGCTGATCATGGGGACCTCTGCTCTCACTTGCCAACTAACCCTGTCCCATGGAAAAAGGGAGAAATTTCCATCACTGAGAGCAAGGTTTCTATTTTCTTATAGAACAGGTGGCTACATTAGTCAGCTTAAGAGTATGAGACCTTCAAGTTACCTAAAACAAATCCAAGCAGTAGTTTGTTTGTTTGTTTGCTTGCTTTGTTTGTTTGCTTGTTTATCTAATGGGTGAATCTTGGAAAATGTTCCAAGTGCAGGTTCCTCAAGCTGATCTGAAGCAGCCAGTGGGGGAAGAGGGCAGGCTGCCTCTGTAGAGACAAATGAAGGCAGCTTCTGTGGGATTTGGGTCACCTGGAGAAAATCACTTGGGTGAGAGATGGCTTTATGAGTGGGAGAGAAGGGGAGTATAGAGACTATCAAGAGAACAGAATGGGAATCGGAAAGAGAAATCTATGTTGCTGGCAAGCGCAAAATGGGGAGTTGCAAAAAAACACTTGAAAGCAGAGGCTTTCTGGAACAACTGACTGCAGGAAGAGGACAGAAGAAAAAGGGGGAGATGGTTTTAGCATGTAGTAAAGGGTTTAGAAGTCAAAGCAGGGAGAGGTTGGGGGTTATTGTCAGCATAAAAAATGAAATGCTGAATTTAGCCTTCAAAGGGAGGAAAAGCCATGGGGTTGAAGCCATGTCTCGTTCTTGGCTAAGAAGAGTCACAAGTGGGTAGAACACGTTTGTTAATCCTGGAGCAGTCCCGGCTCAGAGCTCCGTGCAGCTCTCACATCACACAAAGGGAGGAGATTGGTCTTTTCAAATATGTTGTGTCATTTTGAGCAAGTTTAGTTGTCTTTTAAGAGGGTTGTTTTGGTTAGAGCTGAGAGGAAAAATTATAAAATGTAGGACTAGAGTGCAACTCTCTGTGCAAAGCATTGAGATCTTCTTCAGTGTCATGCTGAGAAACTGCATAGGATGCAGGGGAGGAAAAGCAACCTTGATCAGACGTTCTCAATATGCCAGGTGCCTCAACCCAGTCTGTCCTCACCCAGTCCATGAAGGTGACTTCTGCTATTATTCTGTGTAACAGATGAGAATTCAGAGCTGCTTTGCAGGGAGAGCTAAAGAGCCCTCAGCCCCCAGCATACCTGGTCTTTTGGGCTTTTTAGATGAGAGCTCAGAATAAAGAATGCATTTTTCCTCCTGATGCAGATACACACACTTTTATAATGGAAACAGATTTTTCTAAACTACACATGCCTTTTCTATGTCAGATGCACTGATTCTCTTCCTTTCCTTTATTTGATAATAGTTTCAATAAAGTACTAGTAAATTGCAGCCACACCATATTAATGAGACATCAATTGAAGTTTTAAAAGCACTCAACTAAGATTTGTTACAATCTGATGTTACCCCTCCAAAACCAGTCCTCACAGGTAAACTATGAGTTTTTAAATCAAAGTTCTATGGCACCAGGGGGGTGAGAGCATGAGTGGGGGTGGGTGAGAAGGAAATGGGGCGATAAGGACACATATGTAATACCTTAATCAATAAAGAAAAAAAAGTCATATGGCATCTTTCCTCTATTCCTCCATCCACCCATCCATCTATCCATCCATCAATAAATACCTATTAGCATGCAGAAGTTGAACCAACTTTATGGTCTAGGGTTCCCCACTACAGGAATTGATGCTATCTCATTAATCTTCAGCTCCCCAAATGAAAAAAAAACTGGAATGATTGGGCCATGCAAAGAATCAGTAAATGGCAAATATACACCATAGGAACACCTAACAGAGCAATTACAGATGGCTCCAGAGCTAACATCTTTGGGCATAAACCACGCCCCCTCAAAAATGAAAATCTTCCTTCAGATAATCAGTCACAAAGAAAAAGAAAACGCAAATAAAAGATAAGAGAAGCAGTCACCATAGCATGCTGAGATGTCAGTATTAAAGGTCTCACATAGCACAAAAAATGGATGGGGAAATGAAGAAAACTGAAACCACACCATCCGTCCCCACAGCGCTCTCACTTCTTTCTCGCTTCTGAATTTGTTGTGAGTCCTGCTAACCGTGACCACAGGCTGCTTAAAATTACACCATTTACCTTATTTAATTTTCTCCTGCAGTCATAAATATTAATTAAGCTCAACCACAGAGAGGCTGTATTTCAATCCATGCACCGCCTGAGGACCATAAGCAATTAAGAACCACAGCAATTTAAGTACTATCTGGTTCTATAAGAGTGCCCTGTGACATCCACGTTTTTATTTTTAAAATTAGGTCAGATTTATTAAATCCTAGTGGTTTCTTTTTCCTGCCTAACTTCTCCTGCCTTGTGCATGTCCCCAGTTTGATTCTTCTCCTTAAAATATGATGTATGCTCCTCCAGAGGACTTGTTCATTTTCTTTAAACAAGATGCCCCAACGTGTATATTTTGATTAATAAGGACCAGAAACATTTCTGTGCAGTCTGTCAGCTAGCTATTCAGTGGAGAGAACATACTTTACAGTGTTTATTATTTACTATTACTTAATGACAAAACCATTAGTGGCAATTGTAAAAATGAGGGATATATGAAGTGGAAAGTGAAAGTCTTCTCCCAACTTCTTCCAATCCCAGTTTCTGGGGGTTAGTTTGTGAACAGCTTTGTGTGTGACCTTCAGATATTTTCTATGCATACACAAACAGAGTCAGAGCTTATTTTTATAAAAATCAAATTGCTTATATATGAAACTATTTAACCCTTCATCATGAAATGGATATACTTTCTATATTATTTCATGGAGATTTATATAATTCTTTATAACAGCTGTGCAACATTTCAGAATAGAGTTGGGGTATGTCAATTACAGTTGACATACAATATTAATTAGTTTCAGGTGTACAACCCAGTGATTAGAATTCATATGACTTACAAAGTGATCACTCCAATAAATCTAGTACCCATCTGGCACCATACATAGTTATTACAATATTACTGACTGTACTAGTGGCCTGGTGCATGAAATTCATGCACATTAAAAGGGAATTAATTAGAGGAAATATTTTAATATTGTGCATATCTGGCTCCCTCCTCCCTCCTGTCAGAGTCTGGGCCGGTGCAGCGTCAAGTCCCCACAGGCATCGCCAGACCCAGAGTCAGGTCCCTGCTCACCCGCATGCGCCTTGCTGCACATGCAGCCCCATATATATATATATATATTCTCTATGTTGTACTTTGCAGCCCCATGAATATTCTGTAACTACCAACTTTATTTCTTAATTCCTTCACCTTTATCACCCATTTCCCCTAAACCTCCTCCCATCTAGCAATTGTAAAAATGTTCTCTGTATCTATGAGTCTGGTTCTGTTCTGCTTGTTAATTTGTTTTTTAGATTCCATGTATAAGTGAAATCATATAGCATTTGTCTTTCTCTGACTTATTTCACTTAGCCCAGTACACTAGGTCCATCTATGTTTTTGCAGATGGCAATATTTCATTCTTTTTTATGGCCAAGTCATATTCCATATATATATATGCACTACTTCTTTGTCCATTCATGAACACTTAGGTTGATTCCATACCTTGACAATTGTAAATAATGCTGCAATGAACATATGGATGTATATGTCTTTTCTATTTAGTGTTTGGGGTTTCCTTGGATAAATACATAAAGTAGAATTTGTGGGACCTTTGTCTCTTATTATATCCTTTGTTTAAGATATATTTTGGGAAGCATTTGAGATCTTACTACCTGGCATATGTCCTCAGTTTGGCTCAAATAAACGCTTAAAAATTAAAAAAAAAAAAGTCGATTTCATCTGTTAGAAGTATTGCCACCCAAACTTATTTTTTAAATTTCCATTGTCATGAAATAACTTTTTCCATCCCTTTACTTTCAGTGTGTGTGTTTATTGATCTGAACATATATAAGGGTCATGTTTTCTTATCCCTTCAGCCGTCCTATTTTTTTTATTAGAGTATTTAATGTATTTGCAGTTAAAGTAATTGTTAATAGGTATGTATTTATTGCCATTTTATTATTCATAATTTTATCATTTTTCCTCTTTCCTTCTTAAAGAAGATTCTTTACCATGTCTTTTAATATTAATTTGATGGTGATAACTCCTTTACGTTTTTCTTGTCTGGGAAGCTCTTTATCTGTCCTTTGATTGTAAATGATAACTTTGCTGGGTAAGTAATCTTGGTTGTAGGTCATTACTTTTCATCACTTTAAATATTATGTGCCAATTCTGGCCTGCAAAGTTTCTGTTGAGAGATCAGCTGATAGTCCTTATAGATAACTAACTGCTTTGTTCTTGCTGCTTTTAAGATTATCTCTTTGTCTTTAATCTTTGGCACTTGAATTACAATGTGTCTTTGTGTGGGCCTCTTTGGGTTTATCTTATTTGGGACTCTTTTGTGCTTCCTGGGCTTGTACATCTATTTCCTTCTCCAGGTTAGGAGAGTTTTCTGTCATTGTTTTTCCAACCAGGTTTTCAATTCCTTGTTCTCTCTCTTCTCCTTCTGACACCCCTATAGTGTGAATGTTGGTACACTTGAAGTTGTCCCAGAGGCTCCTTATATTATCCTCATTTTTCTGGATTCTTTTTTTTTCTTTCTTGCTGTTCTGATTTGGTGTTTTCTGCCACTTTGTCTTTTAAATCATTGATTTAATCCTCTGCTTTATCTACTCTACTGTTGATTCCCTGTAATGTATTCTTCATTTTAGTTATTGTATTCTTTATTTTCAAGTGGTTCTTTGTTGTTTTCCATTTCCATTTTTATGTTTCCTATCTCTTTGTTGAAGTTCTCACTAAGTTCATCTGCTCTTCCCCTAAGTTCATTGAGCACCCTTATAACCAGTGTTTTGGATTCTGCATCTGATAGATGGCTTGTCTCCATTTTGTTTAGTTACTTTTCTGGAATTTTGTTCTGTTCTTTCATTTGGGACATGTTTTTTTGTCTCCTCATTTTGGCTGCCTGTCTGTGTTTGTTTCTATGTATTAAGTAAGCTGCTATGTCTTCCAGTCTTGGTAGAATGGCCTTATATAGTAGATATTCTATATAAGGTCACTGTCAATAATGTCACTGTCATTAATGACAGTGACAACCTCCTTGATCACTGAAGCTGTATGCTTCAGGTGTTCTCTCATGAGGGCTATGCATAGTCAGTCTCCTGTTGCAGTTGAACCTTGATTGCTGTTGGCACATCAGGGGAGGGATTTACCCCCTAGCTCATTGCCTTTGAGGACTGGCTGCTAACATGACATAGAAGCTGCTATGCAGGGCTGACCCTATGGAGAATGATTCACTTCAATGGGGTTCCAGTGCATGCAGAGTCTGCCTCTTGAGTGTGTCGCTCATACAGGTGAATGGGAAGGGCTCTGGTGTAGTCTGAAGCTGTCCACCAGGTGCACTGGCTCTGGGGCCTCCCAGGAACTTCTGGCCAATATCATCTTCCACCTATGCCCTGCCCTGGGTGACCTGGCATAAGCTACAAAGCTACTTGTACTGGTCTTGGAGGTGCCTGAGAGAAGCCACACTACAAACCAAGGCTGGCTGCTGCTACTATCAGGATTGGGCCACTTAGCAAGAGGTACAGGGCATAGCAAGGCCAGATGTTGCTTGTTGGGGTTTGTAAATCTTTGAGAGATTTCTAAAAAGTCCACCGCATGAGTCAAGCCAGGACTTTTATTTGGAAAAGCCACTGGAAGCAGCTTGGATGGGCCTACAGGTTAGGTGGAGTGTAGTCTTCAGGTGGATGGAGACTCGGATATGGCACCTGCCTATGCCTGCAGGAGGAGGGCTCAGCAAAGGAACAAAGGCCTTTGAGAGCACTTCTGACTGGGAGAAAGCTGCCGCTCCAGCTCTTGCCCTAAAGCAGACAATTCAGCTCCTCCCATGATGTATCATTGCACCTTTGGAGCTGCTGCCCTTCTAGAACACCAGGGACTCTAGAAGCCTTCCATCTCACTCAGACACACTCCCTGCTGGTTTTCTCAGCCAGAAGTTATGGTGACTTCTCTTCAGGACACTGGACCCTTAGGCAGGGGAGCCCAGTGTGAGGATGGAACTCCTCGATCCTCCAGAGAGCCCTCCACAGCTGAGTATTTCTCCTGATTTCTGTCACATGTGGGTATGGGGCAAGCCCTTTCCTCACCACTGCCCCTCCTACCAGTTTTGAGGTGGCTTCTTCTCTATACCCTTAATTATAAAACTTCTGTTCAGCTAGATTTTAGAGTTCTGAACCATGATTGTTCTGCAGTTTAGTTGTAAATTTGATGTTGGGTTATTATTTATTTAACCATACTCTTCATGACCTTGGGCATGTTGTTAATAAACTACACACACACAGCCCGGCCATGGTGGCTCAGTGATTGAGCGTCGACCTATGAACCAAGATGTCAGGGTTTGATTCCTGGTCAGGGCACATGCCCAGGTTGTGGGTTCAATCCCCAGTGTGGGGCATGCAGGAGGCAGCCGGTCAATGATTCTCTCTCATCATTGATGTTTCTATCCCTCTCCCTCCCCCTTCCTCTCTGAAATAAATAAAAATATATTTTTTTAAAAGTTTTAAAAAGTAGCCGAAACCGGTTTGGCTCAGTGGATAGAGCGTCGGCCTGCGGACTGAGGGGTCCCGGGTTCGATTCCGGTCAACGGCATGTACCTGGGCTGCGGGCACATCCCCAGTGGGAGATGTGCAGGAGGCAGCTGATCGATGTTTCTCTCCCATCGATGTTTCTGGCTCTCTATCTCTCTCCCTTCCTCTCTGTAAAAAATCAATAAAATATATTAAAAAAAAAAGTTTTAAAAAGTAAAAAGAAATAAACTACACACACAAACCATATCAATAACTGAAAACTTCCCATGAGCATGTTCTTTTTCCATCTTCTGATGTCTTTTCCATCTCACTGAAGGAATGTCTGTCTATTGGGAAGGAAGAGAACATATGTCAGAAACAGGTCAAGATTTGGGTCAGAGAACTTGGGCTGGACTTGAAGGGCTCAGTGACCTGAGGAAGGCCCCATTCCTGTGGCAACAAAGAGAACAAGCTCCCAGTTGGGAAAGACTGGTTTGAAGCATCAAGTCTGAGGCTGCTTTTAGCTCCTTCCACAACCTCTCTTTATTTTCCAAGATCCAAGTCATTTGGGGGTAGGGAACTCCAGGAGTGAACATAAAGGACATTTTCTGTATTTCTAAATTCAACATGTTAAAAAGGAGAAAAGAATGAAAGAAACAGGGAAGTGGAGATAGGATTTCTCTTTCCACTTTCTGTGTAACTCTAAGGATTGGGAGGCAGATCTCAGGTCTGAAACACAGAACTCCCACCAGGACCAGGTGTTCCTCTTCATTAGCATCTACTTAGCACTTTATTTTGAAGACTTAGAGGAATGAATTTACTAAGTTTTGTTCTTAAAGGGAAAAGCTAAAATCGGGATTTTGAAAGGTATAGACCTATTAAGCAGCTTAATACAATCTCTTCATCAGCTTTCTTAGCCCCAATCCACATTGCTTTAACATGAAACATAGATTAAGTACTTGGGTCAGAATTCTCATTGTGTTTACATTAATTCTTCATGTGCTTATATAAATATGGTAGAACTAAGAAGAATTTGCCCACAGGAAAAAAAGTATGTTCCCAACCTTTTAGCAGTTCTTACTTGGTAGAAAGGAGCCCTTTTCAGAAGGAATGCCTTACAACAAGGGTAAGATGATCTTAGTACTAATTATTAGTGCATATTGCAAATAGAATAACCTTTAAGAAAACAACGTAAGTTTTTAAATGCTTCACACCTTTGAGAGCACAAGTTTTAATTCTTAAATGTTTCCTGCTATGTATGTTGGAAGATATTTGGGTGACAAAGCAAGAGAAACAGTGTGTTTCTTAATGGGGTTGGGGGTGGGGTAACTTGGGTGTTGTCTGTGGGTTTAGTTTTCATTATCCGGGTCATGTTATTTTTCTCATATGTTAGCAGGAAGTGCCACTTCAGCATCAGGTCAAATTCTGGGGGGGGGGGAGGGGGGAGGGGGGAGTCAACCATTCCCAGTGGCTATCACAAGAGGTCCAGGTCTTTTCCAGGAGGAAGACATACAAACCCCGCCAGGGGAAGGTCGGGGGTGGGGGTGGGGGGGGGGAGGGGTGGGGGGGGGGCGGAGAGGAGACATATGGAATACTCTTTGTAATACTTTAAGCAATAAAACAAATTTTAAAAAAAACTCAATAAACAGGAATCTCTTTGTCACTTTTTCATCTTTTTGATCTTTCTATTTTGCTTCTTAAAATGCATAGTAGGGTCAAAAGGTTGGAAATGTTTAGGACCAGGTCAGTCCTGTCTCTTTTCTTTTTCAGGGTGAGCCCAACGTCAGAGGTTCACAGGTTCACAGGAAGGCAGGATAAACTGGGTTCCCTGAGGCCTCTTCCTTAAGGAGAAAAGTTAAGGGGGCTCCGTGGACTTTAGACGGCACAGTGTGATTGCTGAAACTTTGCTAGACCATCTTCCACCTTGGAAAATGACAGCTTCTATTTGCAAACTAATAGTTGCCGTAGGTCTCCTCTCCTCCCCAGTCTACCAGGGAGGACCCTGTTTAGGAAGAACGCAGCCCAGGAAAAGAGGTGTAGTGGGTGTTAGGTGAGCTAACAATTTTAGCCGGGGGGAGGGGGAGGAGAATTTTGCTTGGAGCGAGCTTACCCCACTACTTGGACTTCTGGCAGAGATGGGTTCTGAGCCCTGTGGACTGGGAAGGTGAATCCTGGCATCCCGGGGAGAGTTAGTGTGGCTGGTGGGAATGGGAGGGGAGAACTGTCAACAGAGGATGAATTTAACGCTGCTCATTTGATCAAATCACATCTCAACATCCAGTTCAGACAAAATGAGTGAAACAGTACTTTAAGGGCGGGGCTGTTCCACCTGTGGTCAAACACCTTAGGCAGCAGCAGTCACTAGGAAGCTTGTTAGAATGCAAACTCCTGACCACCTCCCCAGATCTGCCGAAGCTGAATCTGCATTTTAACAAGATCCCCAGGGAGTTCCTATGCACATACAGATTTGAGAGGTGGTCCCAGGCCTGATTAATTACCTCAGTCCCAGTGAGTCACTGTTGCTGTAGTATGCTACTCCTCCCTGTAAAATAAAGCTCTGGGATTTTCCCAGAAACTCCAGGATCCTTCCTTTGAAATTACTTTTGGAAGTAAGATTGAATACAGGCACATGTATCAGAAACACTTGATCCCTCCCTGTGTGCCAAGCCCGGAGTTCTCACACAGACAGGACAGGGTTCTCAAGCCAACACCCACCACCAGCAGGAGCACTTCCCTGCTATTTCCTCCTTCTTTTGAAAGCTAGAACTCCTAGTACCCCTTTGGTGGAAAACTGATACTCTAGAAAGGTTACCAATGGTAGTGGGACAGGATTGGCGCTCCTAGTGCTCCTGGGTGACTGACTACACTCTGGCCAGACCTATTCTGCTGATGTCATGCTGGCTGCTTCAAAGGACTGAGTCCTTGGTTGTCCTATCAATTCTGAGTCAACACAGGCAGAACACTTCTTGGGTTTTAATGCATCCCTGCCAGCAGATAGACTACGTCTGGAGTGTGAAATGCAGATTCCCTTTGCATTGGGATTTTGACACTTGGAAATTCCTGGGTTATGGCTGGAAAGAGACATGGAAACATAAGGAAAAACAAGTTCCGCTGGAACCTGTGACAGAAAGAAGGAAGGAAGGAAGAAGAAGGAAACAATCTCTCTAAGCTCATGGCTTTGTCTACCTTGTTCAAAGCTGTATTTCCACTACCAGGAATATAGTAAGTACTCATTAAAACAGTGGCTGAGTGGACCAGACATATATAAGCTTGTCTTCATTATCACTGCTTAATGTTAGAGCAAGTTATACATTATTCTTTTATGTTTACATAGAGCCCCCAGCCTCATCACTTTGCGAAGGAAACAAGAAGCAAACAACTGCTTCATATGAATAAAACTCAAAATCCATGCCTGGCTAAACTCTTTCTGATCCCCACATCTGTCAGATGCTTCAGCCTTTCATATTTATTAAAAGTGTGTTTCTCCAAGTAAGTAATCAGTATCTAATGAAGCCACATCTGAATTATCTCCCTGAGTAAGGTAAAGGCTTCCTGAGAAGCAATGCTGGGAGCCTGATTCTCCAGGTCTGTGACTGACTCTCCTGGGCTCCTGTTCTTTATGAAGTTCAGTGCTTGCCTTTTCAGCAGGAATAACTGAGACTTCCTCCAAGAATAACATCCAAATGTATGAAATAGCTCACAGGGCCACAAATGCAGATGCATCTAATTTAGGCATCCCTCAAAGGGCCATTTATTCTCATTCACATTGAGTGTTATTATTGCTACTAAAAGTTGCTGTTTCTTTATTTTTATCTCTTCCAATTATTTTAATTACCTGTTATAACAGTCCCACATACCAGAAATATGCTTAAAAACTCAAGAATGGTAGACAGGATGCCAAGTATATACCAGAAATATTTGTCAAACCCTCGACGCGAGTGGGCACAGCACCAGCCTCCCCACAGGCCCACACAGATGGGAGTGGAGTCAACCCAACCGAGAGAAAACCCATAAAAGATGAACAATCCATAACTGCACCCAACCTTCCAAACAACTATCCAATTCTACATCCACAGAGAAGAATCCACGTGCCAAATTCCTCCTAATAGTATCCTGAGGACAGAGTCTCCCTTCTTTCCTGTACCCTGTTAAGAAATCACCATCTGTTGTTGGCATGAATATATCACTTTCTTTCTTCCCTCAACTCAAGAAAGAGTAGAGTTCACTTTCTGACATAAGTAAGGAAAAAATACTGATTTGTTTTTCAGAAGTCAAACCCTTGGTCTGTTGAATGGTAGCTTCACTGATCTTCTTTCAAGTGTAAGAACTGCACAAAAATCTGTACAATTTATTTTTGCTAAAGTTTCTATGACATCAAGATGTAATATTCTAATTACATATTTCACCATAAAATAAGAAACATGTAATAATAAAACATATTATTTTATTATATATCACTATACATTACCACTCTACTGCACGAAAAAAAAGTAGATTGAAGATATAATTCTACCACCCAAAAATAATTAGGGCAATTAGCATTGTATTGATTTTACATTTGTATTGATGATCAAATTTTATTATTACTTATTTCCCATCTTTCCCTGTGAATCTTGCCCAGAAGAGCTAGAATGTATGCAGGTGCATTGTGCACTAAACTTACAATGTTGGTCCTGGCCCGTGTGGCTCAGTTGGGTGAGCTTTGTTCCAGGCACCAAGAGGTCCAGGCTCCATTCCCTATCAGGGCACACGACCGGGTTTTGGGACCCCATCCCTCAAAGTAAGGGGCATCCCTCTCCCTTCCTCTCTCTAAAATCAATAAAAAAACAAAAACATTTTTTAAAAAACTAACAATGGCCAAAGCCGGTTTGGCTCAGTGGATAGAGCGTCGGCCTGCGGACTGAAAGGTCCCAGGTTCGATTCCGGTCAAGGGCATGCACCTGGGTTGCAGGCACTTCCCCAGTGGGGGATGTGCAGGAGGCAGCTGATCGATGTTTCTCTCTCATCAGTGTTTCTAACTCTCTATCTCTCTCCCTTCCTCTCTGCAAAAAATCAATAAAATATATTAAAAAAAAAAACTTAAAAAAAAACCCTTACAATGTTGTATCTTGTTTCCCTCTGACTTTTATCAGCACTTTCCTGTGTTTTTGCAGAAGACTGAGACCTGCTGAACCTTTCCTGCAGTCTTTCCATAAACCCCATTTGATAGATAGCTCTTAGCTCACCTTTTCAGTTGTCCTCTTCAAAAACAACTAGTATCTGGCCAGCAAAGAACTATGAAAGCCAGGAAAAGAGTACCTGAAGGTGTGCTCAAGTAGACTACTTGTAATTGTCTGATTTTTTAAAGTGGAATTTCAGAAATAACAACCCATCCACAGAACCTGAAAGGTTGATTATAACCTTTGATAGAATTCTCTCTCTCTCTCGCTCTCTCTCGCTCTCTCTCTCTCTCTCTCTCTCTCTCTCTCTCTCTCTCTCTCCCTCTCTATCTCTCTCTCTCTGTCAGACCTGGGATGGAGGTGTGGGCCACTTCTGATTTTTGCCCAGAGAAAAGCTTATTTGAAAGTGAAATGTATATTTTCACAAGACTTTGCCTAGTCACCTTTCTGTCTCCTCTGTGTTAACCTCACCTGCAGACCTGCCTGATCATGCCCTAAAGCAAGGCCTGTCGGGGTATGGATTCTCTGGAAGGCTTCAGGGGTTGAAGTATTGATCAATGGAATGCAGCTTTCCGCACATCTGATATTTGACTGGTTATCGCCTAGGGAAGTTCTGTTTATTGATGTCCCCTTCCCCGGACTAGTTTCCTATGACAGAGGGCTCTGAGAGGAAGGAGTTTTGGTAGGGGATGCAGGACCATAGCATCCTCTTCTCAGGAAGACAAGAGGAGGCCTAGTTTCGCGCCCAAGTCAAATCCGCTGGTACAGCGTCCAGAATAAAAACAGCATGTTAACCCCAAGTATAGTCATCGGTTATAAGGCAGCTTTTTTCGGAACCTCGGCAGGCAGCACGGAACGAAAGGAAAAGAAGGGGAACACGGGCCAACGAAAGCTTTGTGGGTCTCAGTCCTAGGTGGGTTTCCACTAAAGGGGATCAGGGGAAATATCTGTTTTCGACCCCAGCTCCCCGTGAACGTTTTCCTGGAGAGAAGCTCCCGGAGCAATTTACAGCATTCCAGCCCAGGCCGGCGTGCCAGACGCTCTGAATAAACCTTCACAAACCAACCGAAGCTGCCCTGCCGGGAAGGACCCGGAGTGTGTAGGGAGGTGGCGCCTCCAAAGACCTGGGCGCTTGGGAAAAAGGAAAGCGAACCCTAAGCTGGGTGCAAGTCCGGATTCCTGCAAAGGTTCTGGGTTCCGAGCTGTTCGCCTCTCCCTACCCCCACCCCACCCCTGAGGCCAAGCCGGAGAGGGTCCCGGACTCGAGGAGCATTCAGAGGCGGGAGGAGGCCGGTTTCAGTTTGCGCAGAAGCTAGGGGACTGCAGAGAAATGACAACCCACTGGAGGCGTGTTCCGGGAGATGGTGAGAGGCTGGCGCCCGGGTTTAGGGGTGAGGAGCGCGTGGGTAAATGAGGGCTCTAGTCGGTGTCAAGGGCCGTGCGGCCGACAGGGGGCGCGCTGTCACTGCGGACGTCGGTGCGGAGCGCTTCCCGGCGCCCACCGATGCCCATAACGGAGGATAGGGGAACTTGTAAGCTTCGCTCTGTTAAAAAGGTAGCTTCCTTTCCTCCCGTGGATCTCCTCTCCCCGCCCCGGTCGCTCCTTTTATTCCAGGAATAATTTCTAGAACTATATTTAGACCAGGAGCTAAAAGAGAAAAGGAGTGGACAGTCATATACATGTGCACACCGGAGTATTCTTTTTGGTTTTCAACTTCATACACACTAGAAAGCTGTCTGTTTGTGTCGTGGGGTTTGTCTATTTGGCGTCCTTTATTTTTTTTCTTTTCTTTTCTTTTTCTACGGACTGCGAGAAGCATCAGTAGGAAGGAGGAAGGGGACTTTAGGTGGTGTGTGTGTGTGAGTGCTCATGCACCTTTCTGCCTTAGGCCTGCGCATAAAGTTTTAAAGAACAGGCAACTGCGCCAGTGCGTACCCTTCTTTCCCAAGTCCTGGGAACTCCGTGATAGATGCTGGTGATCTGGTCCCTGTGCCTCCCCTTTGCACACCTGCACTACCTGTGCATATACTCCCAGGAGACACTGCCCTTGCTGGGAGCCCTCAGCGCTAAGCATGGCTTCAGGGATCCTGCCTTGGAACTCGCTCAGCGAGCTCATTAAGGCCCTCAGCATCAATTAGTCGACCCATCCTGGCGTTTCAGCTCTAAGGAGGCTGCCACTGGCTCCATCTTTGGTTCAAAGCGATGCTGGGCCGGCCTAGAGACCTGGGGTGGAGGGAAGGGCTGGAAGTGTCCTGCACCCACTTGCCTTCTAGTCTGAACCTCGGGGCCCAACCTTTCCCTGTGTCCATCCCCCTGCCTGCCACCTCTCTTGTCTTCTGCCACCTTTACCCACAGCTTTGGAGAAGTGAGCCAGGTGCCCATAATTTCTAGTTTTTTCCTCTATCTTTGAGGTGGAGGTCTCGGGGCTGGGATCCTCAGGCCCAACATGGGTTTTTAGAACCAAGAAAGGGCGCCCACATCGAAACACCTGTAATCTGGGCTCACTGGGGTCTAGGGGCTGGTCCAGGGCAGGTGATCGTTGGAACCCAGACGCCGGAGCGAACATTAAAAGGGAGTATATGGTTGCTGGGGTTTCTAATTCTTACAAAACAGACGCCTCAGGAAAGCAGAGAGGACAGAGACCCTCCTGAAGGGATTCCATGCGCTGCGTATTGATTCCTTTATGCCTTTCTCTCCTCCCGCTTCACTCTCACCCCACCTCCTGCCCTGTTTGTTTTAGTTACGAAATTCTGTGGGCACCTCCGTTGTGACTGAAAAGTAACCTTGAAACACGGCGTCCTGAATGTCAGAGATAAATTACAGTCTCCCAACCGTCGGCTGCAGCTGGCGGGGCCGCGTGCGCCCTGCGCCGGGACAGCGTCCCTCCCGCCGCCGGCCACCCCCCTGCAGGTCGCCGGAGGCCGGGCTCGGAGGAGGCAGAAAGCCAAGGCGGCCGGCCCGGCGCGCCCCGCGCCTTCCGGGCCACTCGGAGTCTCAACTGTAACGGGGAGGGGCCTCCCGGAGCAGCGGCGGGCAAGCTGAAGGTGTGTACACAGTTTTGCTAAATAGGACAGCGCTTTGCAAACGGGCTCTGTCGCCGTCTTGTTGTTTTGACAGGGAAGGAACACCGAGAGCCAAGAAGCCGGGATACACACATGCGGCTTCTAAAAGGCTCTGCAGAGAGAAACGGGGCGCCCAGGCCGAGCGCGCCCTTCCACAGGAGCCTTAGGGGCCAGGCGCTATGGGACGGGGAGGGGGCCAGAGCCCTGGGCCTCTCCAGGGATGGCTGCCCCCCAAGAGCTCTCCTCCCGCGGCCGCTCCGGGTGCGCGCGGAAGGAAGGGGGCCGTCCTGGGGAGCCCGGGCGCCCCCTCGCCTGGATCGCCGGCCCCGCAGTCGCAGTCGCAGCCGGGCGCGGCGGGCTGTGGCCGCCCAGGGGCAGGTGCGGGGCGCTGGCCGCGGCTCCCTCTCACCTAGGTGTGAGCTGATTATTCAAATGGGCTGCCCGGGGTCTGGGGATTGGAGGCCCGCGCCCGCGCGCCGCGCTATATCACCAGCCGCCCACGTCACTGCGGCACTTGTCGGCTCCGCGGTCCACACCTCCTCCTCCTCCTCCTCCTCCTCCTCCTCCTCTTCCTCCTCCTCCTCTCTCCACCCCCGCCCGCCCCCGCGCCGCGCGCTTCCCGCCGCCTGCCCGCAGCTCCGCACTGCCAAGCTCGGGCTCCGCCGGGCAGCCCGCGGGCGCGAAGGCGGCGGGCGACGGGCGGCGGGCTCTGCGGGCACCCGGGCTCCGGTCTGGGCCCCCTCCGATCCTCAGCCCCTCCTCGGGCGACTCATCTGCCCCCTCCCGCCCACTTCCAACTACCGCCTCCGGCCAGCCCCGGGAGAGAGAGGGAGTGGAGCCCAGCGAGAGGGAGCGAAAGAGAGGGAGGGAGGGGACAGTGCCTTAGCTGACTTTTTTTTTTTTTTAAGAGGGTGGGGGTGGGGGGTGATTGCTGGTCGTTTGTTGTGGCTGTTAAATTTTAAACTGCCATGCACTCGGCTTCCAGTATGCTGGGAGCCGTGAAGATGGAAGGGCACGAGCCGTCCGACTGGAGCAGCTACTATGCCGAGCCGGAGGTAGGCACTCGCCTTTTCCGGGGGGACGTGGGGTGGCGGCGTCCGCTCTCTCCGGCCCCAACCTCGGGGCCGCTGTCCTCGCCTGCGTCCGCCCCCCACCCGCAGCCGCTCCGGGCAGCCACCTTTTCCACCCTCCTTCCACTCAAATGGGTCTCTTTTTTATACGACACACTGTTAGCCTTGAGATAATATTAACTTTGTGATCAAATATTGACTTGCGGCGCCTCCAAATCCTCTTCGTGGTCGAGCCACGCACTATCCTAACAGAGTTATGTTTGGCAGCGCGCGGCTGGGGAGGGGTAAGAGTTCGGCGGCGAGGGGGTGGGGAGCCGGAGGGAAGAAGGTGGGCACGAGTGGGGGGCTGAGGTAGAGGCGAAGAGTTAAAGACACCGAGGACAAAGAGAAAGTTGGCGGCTGCAAACCCCAGCCGCCGGAGTTCAATTTGCCGTCCCCTCCCTATCCTTTCATTCAAAGCCTCCGGCTGGCCCCAGGCTCCGCTCAGGCCCCGAGTTTCGGTTCCCCCGGGGCCAAGAATGGGCTTCTGGGAGGAAAAGCGAACAGAGAGGAACTTGGGACAGTCCTCCCTTGAGGCCACCCGTGTCGCCCTGCGCGGGGTCCCACCGGTTGCACGCTATGGCCCTGGCGGCAACTCACTGTGCTGGCCAGAGTGGTGGGAGACTGGGGGCAGAGCAGAGATTTTGAGGTGCCTGGCTTGGGGTGCTCCAGGGGACCCTTGTTTTAGAATCCGAGCCCGGCAGAGAAGGGCTAGGAACTAGCCACACTCACAGAGCAGCAACCCTCTGGCCACCTCTTCAAAGGCGATCAGGGAGCTCTCTGAGTGAACCGGACTCGGGGTGCCGGAGGGGGAGAAGTGGGGAGTACAAGGGATGGACTCCCCAGGGGGTCAGAGCTGACCTGGTAGCTGGGAGGTCAGGGCGCAGGGCGCAGGGCGCAGGGCGCGCTCCCGCCGCGGTGCTAACGCGTGTGCCTCCGCCCCCGGCTTCTGTCCGCAGGGCTACTCCTCGGTGAGCAACATGAACGCTGGCCTGGGCATGAACGGCATGAACACCTACATGAGCATGTCGGCGGCCGCCATGGGCAGCGGCTCCGGCAACATGAGCGCAGGCTCGATGAACATGTCGTCGTACGTGGGAGCCGGCATGAGCCCGTCCCTAGCCGGCATGTCCCCCGGGGCGGGCGCCATGGCCAGCATGGGCGGCTCGGCCGGGGCGGCCGGCGTGGCGGGCATGGGGTCGCACCTGAGTCCGAGCCTGAGCCCGCTCGGGGGGCAGGCGGCGGGCGCCATGGGCGGCCTGGCCCCCTATGCCAACATGAACTCCATGAGCCCCATGTACGGGCAGGCGGGCCTGAGCCGCGCGCGCGACCCCAAGACGTACCGGCGCAGCTACACGCACGCCAAGCCGCCCTACTCCTACATCTCGCTCATCACCATGGCCATCCAGCAGAGCCCCAACAAGATGCTGACGCTGAGCGAGATCTACCAGTGGATCATGGACCTCTTCCCTTTCTACCGGCAGAACCAGCAGCGCTGGCAGAACTCCATCCGCCACTCGCTCTCCTTTAACGACTGCTTCCTCAAGGTGCCCCGCTCGCCCGACAAGCCCGGCAAGGGCTCCTTCTGGACCCTGCACCCCGACTCGGGCAACATGTTCGAGAACGGCTGCTACCTGCGCCGCCAGAAGCGCTTCAAGTGCGAGAAGCAGCTGGCCCTGAAGGAGGTCGGGGGCGCCACGGGCGGGGGCAAGAAGGTGGCCGCTGGGCCGCCGGCCTCGCAGGGGCAGCTCGGGGAGGCCTCCGGGCCGGCCTCCGAGACTCCGGCGGGCACCGAGTCACCCCACTCGAGCTCCTCTCCGTGCCAGGAGCACAAGCGAGGGGGCCTGGGCGAGCTGAAGGGGACGCCGGCCGCGGCGCTGAGCCCCCCGGAGCAGGAGCCTTCGCCCGGGCAGCAGCAGCAGGCCGCGGCGCACCTGCTGGGCCCTCCCCACCACCCGGGGCTGCCGCCCGAGGCCCACCTGAAGCCCGAGCACCACTACGCCTTCAACCACCCCTTCTCCATCAACAACCTCATGTCCTCGGAGCAGCAGCACCATCACAGCCACCACCACCACCAGCCCCACAAAATGGACCTCAAGGCCTATGAACAGGTGATGCACTACCCGGGCTATGGTTCCCCCATGCCGGGAAGCCTGGCCATGGGCCCAATCACGAACAAAGCGGGCCTGGAAGCCTCGCCCCTGGCCGCGGACACCTCCTACTACCAGGGGGTATACTCGCGGCCCATTATGAACTCCTCTTAAGAGGGCTGCGTCCCAGCTAGCCCAGACAAGAGAGAGGAAGTTGGGGGCGGGGGGGAGACTTTGAGGTAGGGGTGTTGGAGAGATGCAAGGGAGAAGACATCCAAGACACTCCCACACCCAGGACAGCAGTCTCCCCTCACCCTCTGCAGCTCTTCCCTCCCAGATGGGCTACACTGATATGTATCATTCATTCTATATAAGGAGGGAAAGGGGACAAAAAGATAAAGTCAAAAAAGACAGAACGAAAAAAGCCCCCCGGTTTCCACTACTCTGTAGATGCCTGCTTCTGGAAGCATCCTAGAATTCTGACTTTTGTTATCACTCTCCTCCATTGCTGCTGTTGCAGGGAAGTCTTACTTTATTTAAAAAAACAAACAAACAAGCCCACACAAAAAAACCCTCTATAAAAAAACAAAACAAAAAAAAATCCCACAAACTTTTTGTGACTCAGTGTAAAACAATGTAGTTTTAACAAAGAACCAGAGAGTTGTGCTATTGTTTAAAAAAGAGATAAAAAATGATGTAAGGGTCTGTTGTTAATGACCAAGGGGGGGGAAATGCATTCCTGTTCTTGAAACAGTGAAATCCAGGTCTCGGGTCTGATTAATTTATGCTTTCTGAGTGCTTTATTTATGGCTTATAAATATGTGTTCTGGCTGCAAGGACCAGAGTCTCACAAATCTATATTAAAGTGTTATTGCCGGTTTTATTCCTTGAATCATCAAGATGTTTTTTTTCTTTGCCTGGCTTAACAAATAATCAGGTCTGGAAATTATTTCAAAGTGGAGGGAGGGAGAGCCTGGTTGATTGCAGATTCTATTTCATTGGAGGAGTGGTTGTTGCTTTACCAACATTTTATTACAATTTTCAGACATGCTGAATTTGAATGGATTTTACAGAAAGTACACATGTACCCATTGCCCAGATTTTACAATTATTTCACTGTTCTTGTTATATTGCATATCTGTCCACCTATCTAAATGCCATTGGTCAATTTGGCTTATATTTTAAGGGCATTTCAAAGTAAATTTCAGACATTAGTGCATTTCCCCCTAAATACTTCAACAAGCACACCATTAAATAGAACACAATATTGTTTATGGTCACTTTTGGAGTTTTCAGTTTATCTTTACACACCATGAAACACAGATCCCAGGTCAGCCTTTCCATGGGTTGGATGCAGGTTTATCTTTCAAGCCCGGAGCAACCTACATGTCTTGATTTTTCCACCTGAGCCATGTGAAGGTTCAATGTTGCTGACATCCCTTCGGCTCTAGTGCAGGCCTCTCTGAGAAGAAGCCTGGATTTGCCATGTTTTGCTGTATTTTCTATATTAGCTCCCTCGACCCTTTAAGTAAGTGAGGCCAGGTTGAATTTGCAAATTCCTGGTGCAGTACTTGCCCTTTCCATCGCTGCATCTCTGTGGCATCGGAACTTTACCTTCCTGTCTACATTCCACCACCCTACCCCAGCCTCCTCCTTCACAGGCGTTCTGCACAACTTTGGTAGACCTAGCTGAAGCCGGGACTAGTGAGGGGTCTGGAGACACAGGCGACTTTCTCCTGGAATTGGTTATGAAGGGAATGCTCAGTGTGATGTCCCAAACCTCCTTTTAAAAATAAGGTATATTTGGCCCTGGCTGGGTGGCTCAGTTGGTTGGAGCATCCAGGACATCCAAAAGGTTGCAGGTTCCATTCCCAGTCAGGGCACATACCTAGGTTGCAGGTTCAATCACCAGTCAGGGCGTGAATAGGAAGCAACTGATGGGTGTTTCTCTTTCACACTGATGTTTCTCACCTCCCCCCCCCTCTAAAATCAATAAAAACATAACCTGGGTGGGGGTTTTAAAAAAATAAAATGTATATTTAGAGTGAGGCGGGGGTAGGGGGTGTCTTGCGGGGCTTGCCAAGCGACAGTGGCCAGTGGAGAAATCCGAGTCTGCAGGGTCTTCCTCCCAACACCCCAGCACAGCATACAGTTTGAGGGGTTTGGCAAGCCAAGATTGCCCAGCGGAGGGGCTGAGGGTTTTTTGTGGTTTTTTTTTGTTTTGTTTTGTTTTGTTTTGTTTTGTTTTGTTTTTGTGAGCCTAAAAGGAAAAATCCAAACTTATAAAGAAATACCCAGAATAAATTCTTACAATCCTGCTATCTCTTCCCACAGACACCCTAAATCAGTGGCCAATCACAGTGGGTACCCTGGAGGTGAAGCACAAAGCCACCCCCACCCCCCACGCCCAGTTGGCTTTGTCCAGGGCATCTACTGGCCTGCGAGCTGGCCCGGGGAGGTCAGGAGCCAGTATCTTTGAGGGCCCCTCAGACTGGGGGCCAGCCGGAGCACAGCTTAGCCAGCTGTGGGTAAGAAACGCAGGTTTCCAAGTCCAGGACTCTTTTTTGGGGTTTCTAAAGCCCTAGATCCTTTTTCCTGGACTAATCTTAGGGCTTCCTGACCAACCAAACCTGGAGTGTCCCAGCTTCGTCCCAACCTTAGAGACTGCCTCTCCTTGCACCCTCTGCCACCAAGAGAGGTCTCTGTCACCTCCAACCCTGGCCTTCCCACGCACTGAGGGGGTTGCCCTCGCCTCCTCCACCCTCTCCCGCCTCTAAATCCTAGTTTTTAACGTGCCTCATTGTCCCGAGCAGCACAGGGAAGAGCAACTGGGGCGGGGTAGCAGTGGTATCCGGAGTCAGAATCCAGTTATCAGGGCTGTCTCTCCCCCTGGCCAGGACACACACGTCGCGAGCCCGGCCTGAAATGTGTTTCATTATCACATAAAAGGCTCCTGTGGCGAAGGAGCGGAGAGGCCGAGCGGGAGGCCGAGTGGGGGACAATGGAGGCTGAAAGCGCTGCCCTAACCTGCTATGTTTCGTATCGCACGCCCATTGTGCGAGGGTCGTTTTAAACTACTTAGAGCGCACCCTCCCCCCCGCCCCCCTCCACTGATCCCGGCTGATGAGATAGAGTTCTGTCCGAATACATAAAAAGGACGTCGGGGAGTGGGCGCTTTCGGGGGTTTCAGCGCTTCTCCTTCCTTTCACACCCCACCCTCCGGCCACCGCCTCCTTCCCCCAGGCCAGGTTCCCAGCGCACTAGCTCACGGCTCGCCCTCCGCCTGCCTTCCCTCAACTCTAAAGATTGCAGGGTGCAGCGATTCTTTTTTCCTCCCCCCTCCTCTCTTTTTTTTTCTTCCTCCCCCCGCCACCCGCCCCGCACTGAAATCGCCCCGCGCCGATTTAAGCAACCGTGATCTGTGAATAAACACAGTCAGTAAACAACCGAAAAAAACATTCTAGATCCGAATTCCAGGAGGGTAAACTTCCCGCGCCACGTCAGACTTCAGCAAATTTGCACAGATATTATATTGCCTCCCCCCGCCTTTATTATTCTTTTTTTTTTCCATGATCCCATTGTACTTAACTGAATTTTATAACGCTGATCGATATCTTGGTAAAATATTCATTTTTAAACTAGCGGGCAGTGAAATCTTTGCTTTGTGTGCTAAAGTCAACAGTCGCTGGGTTTGAGCTCAAATAAATGCGGGGATGCTTGGGCTGGGAGCAGTCGGCCGCTACCCTCCGCGCGCCGGACGCCCCGCCGCCCGCCGCCCGCAGCCCGAGCTCGGCAGGTAGGCAGCGCGCCCAGCCGGGGGCCGCGCCCCGGGGTCCTCCTCGCGTCCGACCCCCACCCCCACTCCTAGCGGCTTGCCTCCCCTCCCCCGGATAGTACTTATCCCTTCCGAGACCTCCGATCCCAGGGAGGGGGGTGAGGATTGGAAGGGGAGGTAGTGAGACGCTAAATCCGTGAAGACCCAGGAGTTTGTAAGGTGGCCTTTGGGGGGGGGGCGTATTTTTTCGGGGTTTTTCTAAGAATGCACGGTGTGGGAGGATGAGCCGTGGAGGAGTTACAAACTCGGACTACATCTAGGCTCTGCGCTCAGCTCGGTGTGGCCCCGTGCTCTGGGGAGCCAAGGCCCGTCCCTGCCGCCCCGCCGGTCTGTTTCCCAAGGACAGTGGGAAGGTGAGGGTGGGGTGGCACCTGGGCCTCAGAGTCAGGGCTGGGGGTCAGCGGAAAGGGGCGCCCTGGGAGTGGGCTGGTTGCAGAGACAGAGGCTGGAGCGTAGCGGACTCTCCCCCAGGGCGCGAGAGTTCGAGCCCAGCCCAGGCGGGCGTTGCCCCAGAAGCTGTGGGGCCTAGGCTGGGGCTGGGGCCGAAACCCGGCGCAAGGAGGGGAGGGGCGACGCCTCTGCGAGCAGCGGGAGGACTTTTTGTTCTGGCGACCAGAAGCCGCCGGTGGCCTTTACGCACAGGCGCGCGCCGCTCTAGGCGCGTTCGGGAACCGCGGGTGTTGGGAGTCCGGTCCAGGAGGAAAAGGCAGGAACCCGCAGCGGGGCCATTTACCACCCCGCTGTCCCCGCACAAGGCTCGGCAGGGGCGCGCTGCGGTGCCTAGGGACGCGAGTTTTAAGGATCAAACAGCATTGAACGCATCTTGATAGGAAGGCGCAGGCTCAGGAAACTAGGGGTTCCTCCAAATACTGCCAGTTGAAACCTCAGGACCCTCCGTTTCCAGGGAACGGAAGAAGGTGTCCTGCCTCTGGGGTCTCACCATGTACCCCCTCCCCCCCCCTCCCCCGCGGAGGATTACTTTAAAAGCGACGTGCCCGGCCTTGTAAGGGGCCCAGGCCGGCTCGGGCACTCTGGATACTTCGCCAGTGAGCCAGCCGCTAGGTACCCGGCCCACAGACATCGCCCGCCTCCCCAGCTGGGAAGCTCTCCTGGTCTGTGCCAGAGGCCCCAGATCGGGAACACAAATGGGCAGAAACCGATTCCGGCCATGGACAGTGCCAGTTATGTGGGCCCTGTCTTGTGTGGGAACCTTGGGCGCCCCCCTCCTTCCCTTTGTCCAGCGGAGTTGCTCGCCCGCTGCCCTCCGAAGGCGGCCCGGCTCGCGTGGCTGGTTCTCTCCGCTGAACAACAGGGAAAGTCTGCAGGACACAGGGCCAGGCTAATCGTTTTTAAATAATTAATGCCTCCCCGTTCCGCTGGTAATGCGCGGCCTCGAATTCGTCAATTACTTGTCATTAGACGTGTGTACTCCGTGGCCTTCCCTGGGTCCTTTGATGGCGCCAGGTCACCTACCCAGCCGAACCGCGGCCGAATGAAATGTGCGGGCCTTTGAGAGCCTTCATTCGGGGCGAGTTTTGAAAGAAAGACCCTCGCTTAAGAGATGTCATCTTCCAAGCGGCCAATTTAAATGCTTAATCTTTGTCACCCGCCTACTGCCTTTTCCCCCAGCTTTAAAGAGAGAAGCCGGTCCTCAGTGTTTTGGGGGCCTTTTTAATGTGGGGGTGGGGACAAGGGGAGAAAGAGATGAGGCTTAATAGGGCAGGGATAGGGCTGTTTGCTCAAGAAGGTACCTGAAGACACCTGAGGTAACTGGTTTTGTTTGGGATAGTGGGTCCCGCTAAGCACGGGGGCGGGGGGCGGGGGGGCGCCGAGACAGTATCTTCTGGAATGTGTAGGTCAGAACTGTCCGGGGAAAGCAGCAGGAGAGGATGTCGGAAAGGGAAGTTTCGCTGAGTCCCTACCCATCCTTGGACCTGGCATTGCAGAATAGTCGGTGCTGGCTATTGCCCATAGACTTGTAGGCACGCATAGAGTCCTGCCACACAGAAGAGCGTGCCTGCTCCCCCCCCACACACACGTTAGAGCCACCAGTCCCAGTCTGCCGTCCCCTGCTGTAGCAGAACAATATTTTGAAATGTCTTTGCTGGGTCAGGGAAGCTGAAGACACCAGCACCATGGCAACCCAGGGCAGCCAAGGATTTGTGGAGTGAAATTAAAACACACACACACACACACACACACACACACACACACACAACAAAAACATAAAGAAAAAACTTCCCGAAAGCTTGCAGCTCCATACACTTACACTTCTGCTCCTTCTTTCCCATCAAATGTGCTTTTTCCAGTAAATAAATATCTGAGGGTCTCAGACCTTATATGCCCCATTGTGAGCCCAATGTGCAGATCTACAGCTCTCCTTGCTGCAAAGGCATGTCTGGTCCCAGTTTTACAACAGACTTCAGATCACAGTTTCTTATAGCCTCTACCTCCAGGGACTGGCTTTCCTCTGAGAAGAGGAGACAAGAAGATATTGGAGATGGATCAAAAGATTGTGAGGCAGTGGGGGAACGGGTTTAAAAAATGAATGAAGACAGGCTGCCTGGAACTTGCTCGTGTGCTTGGCCAGCCCTGGTGCCTGGGCAGCTCTTTAGGCCTTTGGTGTCACACTCACATCCTTTCTAGGGCATGCCACAATGGCTGGGATTTTTTCCCCCCAAAAAATTTCTTTTTGATGAGATGCACCGGATATGGAGAGGAAGTTATAGGCACCTCCAGAGATGAGCAAACAAAAATCGCATGGAGTCCATAATTGCATGGAATAGTTGCAGGTCCTCAGTGAGGCTCTGCAGGGTCCCAGCTCCTTCTCCCTTTGACAAAGCTCCCAGGGAGTGCCCTACCTCTGAGCGCTTCAGGGGTTGCCACGGAAGCCTAAATCCTGGGGCATCTTCCCCATTCTGTTCACAGCCTTCCTGCCCACTCTCTTATCCTTTTTCTCCTTTCTTCTTTAAAACAATCATGTGTGTACCCCACCCCCGCCCCCTCCTGCCATTGTATTTGCTGATGACCTAACACGCTCACACCGAAAGCCACACACAGAAAACCAACAACGTGGGATGGGAGGAGAGACCAATTATGATGGAGGCTAACAAGCCCGGAACACCCAAGTTGAAGCTGGCTGTCTCCTGGGAGACTGATGGAGGCTTATTTTACAAGCTGTCATTCCACCCTGGTCCCTATTGCCAGACGGGAGGTGATTTCTATTCTCCCCTCCCCCTGAATCCTCAGGCTTATCCCCTGCAGCAGCAGCTGCCACCACAGCCCCTTTCACGCACAGGTAGAGAGGGCAGGGCTGTTTCACATGCACATCTTCACTGCAGTATGCTGATGTTTTTATATTAGTGGCTGTTTGTCAGAGAGCTCCGAGCTCACTGCCAACAAGATATGGACTGGTCAGTGGTCACTGTCACACTGGCTCTCCTTTCCTGCCAGGTTCCCATGAAAAGGCATTGACTTTTCCTTTACACTATTTTCTTCTCTCTCTCTCTCTCTCTCTCTCTCCCTCCCTCTCTTTCTTTTCCTCTTTCTCTCTCTGTCACTATGAGATAACACAACTTATAGCTGGGAATGCTGACGGAAGCAACCCAAATTAAGTTGCATTCATTCATTCATGCTAAATTAGAGTTCTCAAGTTCTCATTATGGCAGGTGCCTAAGGCAGTGATGGCAAACCTTTTGAGCTCGGCGTGTCAGCATTTTGAAAAACCCTAACTTAACTCTGGTGCTGTGTCACATATAGAAATTTTTTGATATTTGCAACCATAGTAAAACAAAGATTTATATTTTTGATATTTATTTTATATATTTAGATGCCATTTAACAAAGAAAAATCAACCAAAAAAGTGAGTTCGCCTGTCACTTCTGACACGCGTCTCATAGGTTCGCCATCACTGGCCTAAGGTGTGCTCTCTTCTGAAGCTAACTGGAGGCAGCACCAGTCCCTGCAATGCAGGGCACCATACCAGCAACATCATATATATTTTTAAACTTAAAAACATCAAATTAACCAAAAGGGAACAACCATATATGTGTGAGGAAAACATACTGGCATTGTGCACATTGCAATTTTGCAATGAGAATCGTTTGCCGTGTTTTAGTTCTACTTGCTTAAGCAGTTTCACTTCTACTTGCTATAATGATTGAGGACTAGATTTTTTTCATAGGCAAATTAGCTTTTCCTTTGTTTCATTTATCTGAAAAGAATAAAACAGGTTTTAAGAATAAGCAGGCAGGTTTCAGACCAGGGTTGGTAATAACCCCAGCAAATTAAAATAGGATCGGATGCATGTCAATTTTGACTTGCTGTTTCGTTAGAAATGTGATCTTAATTAATTATTTCTTCTTTCACAAAGCAGACCTGGTTGTATAATGGGTTTTGTTGTAAAGTTTTTGTTCACGTCAAGAAAAGCATGCAGTTCCTAATTTGAAGACATAAATGTTAAAAGCTTACTGCTTTAAACTACAAAATGTGATCTTGGGAAGTGTTTGGAAGAGAGGGTTTGTGAGGACTAAGGCATGACGTGGATGGCTGGAGAACCAGGAAGGAAAAATAATGATCATATGATGTGTGTGTGTGTGTGTGTGTGTGTGTGTGAAGGAACAGGGTAAAAGGTTAGCCAGGGCAGGACTTGGGTCATAGGGATCTCTGTATGGAGGGTGAAGCATCTTTAGAAAAGAAATCAGGAGATCAACATGTGCACACTCTGGTATAAAATATGTAGCCCTCTACTCAAGCTTTCTGCTTGCCATATGTTAAAAAAAAACAATTTAAGAAATTTAAAATAAAAGAGACCAATTCCACGATATAGTTTCAATTAAGTCTGCAACTCTGAACTCCATTAAACTGGGTTGTTCACACATAGAAGTTCTAACTTCAGTGACATGCTGGTTGAGAAAACCCACCCTCTACCCAGATAAGTGAGTCTATTTCTTGGCAAAACTTTGCCCTTTATTGTACCATTTTAGTGTTTCTTAACTTGCATTCTCCCTTTTCCTTCATCACAACGATATTCAATCCAACCACCATAGAGTGGGGTAACCTGTGCACATGCAAGTTGTCTCATGAACAGGACCTCACTTAAGCTTCCCCATGCCCCACAGGTAGATGTCAGAATTGATGGGTGATGGGCCTGGGACAGAGAGAAATTAGGGGACCTGTTTCAATTTCAGAGCTCAGCATTGAACTCAAGTCTTTCAGCTCTATGTTCTTTCAATTTCTTTTGACTTCGTATTACCTTGAACACAGATCTCTCTGATTCAAATTCAGTAGGAAGCATGCCTTCACCAGAAACCCAGGTTTCAAAGTGAGCTGCTTTTGGTAGAGAGTGATGCCCGAAGTGTTAGGGGAAGGCTGGAAAGAAACAGGAAGATCTCAAGAAGAGCCAGGCTTGGGTACTCTCCCTCAGAGGATGGGGGAGATCCTACCCACTAAATTAGAAAGCAATCGGGTGGGTTACCACTGGGATCAGGCTGAGTTCTTATTTTCTCTTTTCCAGCAACACAGTTAGAATTCCCATGTGACCTTGGTCCCTCAAAGCTGGCCAGAGGTTCATTCAGTCAGGCCTGAACCAGCCACTTTTCCCATTGAAACTTCCAGGGCCAGCTGGTGAGTGCTAGAAGGAGGAGACAGCTCTTGTATTGTGTGTGATTAGCAAGAGAAAATGCCAGAGAAGAGAAAAAAGTCAGGGGCAGAAACAATGGCCTGACCTACGGACTTAAAACAATACCAATAGCCAAAGTATCTCTTGAGAGGCAGCCTGTCAGCCTGTACTGGGGATTCTGAAGCAGGCCTAGGAATGTCCTGAGACTCTTGCCTCTGACCTCCCCCTGACCCGCACCTGGTGGCCTGACAGCACAGGTGACAGCACAGCTGGAATGCACACACCACCCACCGCTGGGCTTCAGCGCTTCCTTGCCCCTACCCCAGCTGCAAGAACAGCAAGACCCCAGACCCCACAGCATGCCTCCCTCCCACATTATATAAATGCAGATCTGTATAAACACCTGCCTCAGAGGTTTGCCCATGAATAGGAGGCTTGGCTGGACTGACTGCCTAGTTCTAAGACAGAGGGAGGACATGCCCTAGCACTCAGTAGGCCTGCAGTCTGGGAGAATAGCACCATCTAGTTGAGTGCACAGGAGCACATAGGTGTCCAGATGGCTGACACCTGCTTGCACCAGGCCCTGGGGACTTGGGGCTGATTGAGCACTGGCTGTCCTAACAATAGGGTCTCAGGTTGGACATTGAGGGCTGCCCCCCCACCCCAACATTTTTAATGTAATTTCCCCAGACTGTCTGTTTCCAGTGGTGTGGGATTTTCTTCAGACTTAACATCTTCCATTTAGGGATTTCAGGGAGGCTCTGGACAACTGGATTCTAAGGCCAGTTCCACACACAATGCTGTCTAAGATAGGGGGATGACCAACTCTTGAAAGTGAATGGGGTTCTAGATTAAACCAAACTCTCTATTTCAAACTGGGTAATTGAGACATTAGACCAGTGATGGCGAACCTATGACACACGTATCCGAAGTGACAAGCGAACTCATTTTTTGGTTGATTTTTCTTTGTTAAATGGCATTTAAATATATAAAATAAATATCAAAAATATAAGTCTTTGTTTTACTAAGGTTGCAACTATCAAAAAATTTCTATATGTGACATGGCACCAGAGTTAAGTTAGGGTTTTTCAAAATGCTGACACGCCGAGCTCAAAAGGTTTGCCATCACTGCATTAGACTAAGGTGGGGAGAATGACAGTTACCCAAACTCAGATCAGGCTCTGAGCCTTCTAAATACTAAAGAGAAGAGGACAATGCAATTTTAGGACTATTTATGGGGGTAAGAGGGGGCAGGTATCCAATCTATATTTTGTCTGCTCTCCATTTTAATTACCACTCCCCTCCCACCAGCAGAGTTTGCCAATTAAAGGCCAATCTCTCTTGATTTCTTTGCTTTAAAAGGACATTTCGATTCACCCAGGCAGACAATTAAATCCCCCTCTCGCCTCTCCCTTCCCAGAGCTCAGGAACAAGATGCCTCCCTATCTCTTGCCAGCACTGAGCAGTGGGAAGGAGTTGATCTCAGGTGCTAACCTGCAGTTATCAGAATGCCAGACTCATTTAGGGAGCTCAACTCGGGAACCCCAGGCGATCTTTTCATTGATTGTGGAAAGAGCTGTTTAGATTTCACCCTTGCTCAGTAAACAGCTAAAAGTAACTGCCGGATTTCTTCCTTGCATTCAGTGAAATCTCTCTCTCCCTCTCTCTCCCTCCCTCCCTCCCCCCTTTCTCTCTCTCTCACACACACACACTCTTTCCATTCTTCAGGCAAGAAACAACCAGACTGTGTTTCTTTTATAACACCCTAAGCTGACCTCCCCGTCCCCAGGCTTTTGGGGGATTCTACACCTTCCTGTGAGAACTCAGATCTCTCCCAAAGAACGTAGTCTCCCAATTTTCTAAATCTATAGGGAACGTTTTTTGAGAGAGGGTTGACCCTTTGGCTGTTTACCCTGTCACCTCTAAAAGTTCCCACCTGGCTAAAACACATGCCAAAGACTTCTCTGTGTCATTCCTTCCTGGCCTCTCTTCCCTCACAGAAGAGGCCACCAATCCTGGTTGGTCTGCGACAAGTCCGTGGCAGCTCTGAGCCAGAGGAACAAAATAGGGGGAGGGGGCAAATTTGTCAACTGCCACCCAGGAGCGCTGCTCCTGCACCCTGGTCCTGGGTATGGCTCCCTTTGGAGGAATCGGAAATTAAGTTGGTAAGCTTACTCTGATGAGCAAACTTTTAAGGTTTTTAACAAGATCCCCATTTTACTCTTCAATTCTGAAGAGAAAAAAATGTTTCCTATTGTACACAATTTGCAATTCTCTGAATTGACCATTCTTTAAATTGGGCGTCTTCATTTAGCCGCACCTCTAGGAATAGGTTTGCTCTGAAGGGATCCTGTGGAATCTGCATACTCTGCCATCTATTTGTGCAAAATAAATAGACACAATTGCCAGCCATCACCACAATATAAAAGATTAGTACAAATCCTAATCAATGATACTTTCAAATTCAAGAATTCTTTAAAAACGATTTGATAAATGATAAAGAACAGTTTTTTTCTGAAGACATTTGACACTATCAGCCTGCAAAGAGTGTTTTAAAAAATTAAGGAGTTCTTTTTTCAAAGTTGGTACGATTTCAAATGGAATTTTTTCTTGTTTGTTTAAATGTCCTTCAAGTGATAAAAAAAATATTTTTGAAGTTAGATCACTCAACTTAAAATACAGTTTTCTTACATTTGTCAGCCTCAAGCAAAAAGCCTTTTAAACGTCCCATAAATCTAATTTCTGGATCTGTTCTTCCCAAGATGCCAAAACTCTAATATCTTTAAAAAAAAAAAAAACACAAAAAAACCATTATCTTGTTCATGAGCTACCCAATTGGAAGAAAAAATCCTAAAATAGAAAACACTGATATCTTAAGATTTAAAATAGAAATATCTTCCACAGTATCGTGTTCCACAGTAAGAAACATAAGCAAATGTATTTTTTTTAAAAGGATAGTCCCAGAAATTAGATTGCTAATTTATTATATGAGGTACCCCTGGACAAATCAATAAAGTATGTCATTTCTTTGCTCCTTGCTGTGTCTAGCTAGCACAATTTTGTGAGCTATAACGTGCATTGGGAGTTTAGATATATTTATTATGTGCCATCTACCTGCACAATGGATGAGGCTCAAATATGTCTTGGCACTATGTGTAGCCCCTATGGTGTGTCTTGAGAAATCAAAAGAATGACAAATGGCCGTCCAAGCGAGTTATAGCCTTTGGTGTAGCTGCTCACGTGCGGTTCACAGTATCCTAGCTTGCTTGTTACTGACTGCTTTTTTGCATATCAGCTTTGATGTGACTAATGCTAATTATCCAATCTCACCTCATATTTTGTCTCTAAATTTTATATTTGATAAAATAGCTCAAAGGTGCTAATTAAACCTCTCCTTACAAAGACTATTTCTGTGTTTGCCTTTCTGGCTATGAAATTTACCTGAAAAACATTTCTGGGGGAAGCGAATATATTGATCGTTTTGTATTGTTTGAAATATTTAATTATATATATAAATGTTTCTGGGTAAAAATAGAATAGATTCTACATAGAATAGGAGTTTGTTTGCTCTGCCTCCTCTCTGTGCAGTGTTGGTGCGGGTCTCCTCACACCTGGGCTGTTTAGATATTTTGTAATAGTTCACCACCTCCGAGCCCAGTCAAAGCCACGCTAAATTCTGAAAATAATTCAGGACAAACCTGCAGACATTAGTGGGACGTGGGGTGTAACCTCCCCGGGCACTCTGACACAGCGGCATGCTATTGGGTGCAAGGGGCGAAAAACACGACCTAACGGTGTTTACATGTGTATTCAGCCATGAAATTGAATATTATCAAAGTTGAAAAAAATGCAAATCAAATTAAAACCAGGGAAAATTGTCTTTGGAATTACTGCGGCCTGGAGCCCCCAAGTGTTTGCTGAAATTGAAGCATTTAGAAAATGAAAAACCCCTCCATTTCCCCTCTCTGTTCCCCGACCCCTGGGTGTGAAATTTGTTCATTAATTCCACTACCAATGTATTGAGGCTCAAGCAGCAGTCGTTCGTCCTAGGCATCAATCACATTGGAAGATAACTTTTTTTTTCTAAAGTTGAATGTCTCCCATTAGTGTTACTAAAGTCGAGCCTGGTTAACTAAACCGAAGAGCATCCGTTTTCCGCACTGGGGAGTGAGCCCGGAGCCGCTGGCTGCGAGTGGCGAGGACGCTCTGCCAAGCCGAGCCCAAGCCCCTCTCTGCGGACGCGCGGAAGGGCGGGCAGGCGGGCGGCGGCGATGCAGTCGGGCCTCCTGGGCCGCTACCGGGGCGCGCAGCCGGCAGCTCAGCCCGGATCCGCGGAGCAGCGGCCGAGCCTGGGAGCCTTCTTCGCGCGCCTTCCGACTCCCCGATGTTGGAGACGCGCGAAACACGAAAACCCGAAAGGGTGCCCATGGGTGGGTGGAGGGGGGCGGGCTTTGCGTCGCTCCCCTCGATGCCCACTCCACTAACTGCATTTTCCCGAGACCTGTTGGAGGAGACCGAAAAAGGGAAGTGCCAGATTATATACATATTAGGGAAAAAAGAGAGAGAATTATAAAAAAGCCATAGGCAGACCAGCGATCATCTTACCTTTTCCCAGTTCGAAAGCCCAGGGAACCGACCCAGTGGACGGGCCAATCCCACCCCCAGTCACCTGGGCACTGCAGACTGTATTCCCCGCCGCCCTTCACCCCCTGCCCGCCCCCGCCCCCGTCCCGTCCCCCTCCTGCCTGGGGAACACCGGCGCGTCCGGGTTTCTTCTCGCAGGTGCTTCGGGCTGCCACGTCGGGCGGTGGTCCGCAGGGCACCGGGGGCGGCGTCTGGAAAAGCAGGTGGACCCGCGCTCTGCGGTGACCCGGTCTGCGGTCAAGGGTGGGAGCCGGCCCGAGCAGCCACGCCCACCCGCCTTCGCCAGAACAGTGGGGGACGCCGGGGACTCCTGCGAGGGCTCGGGGTGCCGGCGTGGCCTTGAAACAACTTTCATCTCATTCGGTGACTTCTGAGGATTTCCATGCAGCCCCGCAGCCCGCTCTCCCTCCTGTTCTAACACCCACCGACCCCAGCCCAGCCCAGGAGCCGGGGGTCAGGCCCGGGATCACCAAAGGCAGACCGGCTTCTACCTCACTGCGGAGGGAAGACAATTGGGGCCTCCTGCTCAGTCGTACTTTTGGGGGGAGCCCGTACTTTTGGGGGGAGCCCCAGTTTGAGAAACGCAGGAACTGCTCCAGTCCAGCCAGCCTGGATCGCAATGGGGTGGGGAGTAGCTGAGGCCGATTTTCCTTGGAAACCTATGCTTCCTTTACAGAAACCCCTGGATAAGATCCACGCTCATCAGAATTTATAATGTGCTCGCAAGCGGTGGTTGCGTTTTGGAGATTCGGGACCCTCTTTCCAAAGAGAGTTGTAGGGGACGTGTTTATATTTGTTAATTTCCAAACTAAGCAGAGGAAACAGCCACCAGTTACCATGAAATATGATTATTTGCCTCGCAAATTGTCAGTGATTTGCCCCCAGGGATCCACAATTTTCCCAAGCCTGTTAACGGGTGACAATGAATGAGTGCCTGGAGTAATTTAATTTTCCTGTCACACTAAATAGAGCTACATTGTAAACCTTAGATCTACTCCTACTGATAGGATCGCCTTGTTTTCCATTTGCACCATAAAGACCCCCAAAAGGGACACTGTATTGTGACCTGTACTCTTGAATTATTCAAGAACTTAATGACATTTTCCATTTTAAAAAGGGAGCTAATTGCCATGGATGTAAAGCATGTGGCCTTCTTTGGGTGCCCAGTACGAGAATGTAGCCATCTGTACTCCGTGCGGACCTCCAGCAAAAACTGGGCAAAGATGGACACACAAATGAGCTCAAAATGGACGCGGGAATCAGGCATATTTAATTCCACCCCAAGCCATGACGTGTATTTCCACCAAGTTCTCTTACCTGACCTAAAATCGGTAAAAAATCTCACATCAACCCAGGCCTGGTTTTTGGACATGACATGACTTTTTAGCTAGGACAGGAACATATAAATTTTTGAAATCTGGTATCCTTTTATTAAAGTGAAATTACTTTGTGCAATGTCAAGCAAAACATCTAATAATGTGCTCTCTCTCTCTCTCTCTCTCTCTCTCTCTCTCTCTCTCTCTCTCGCTTTTCTTAATTTAATTACTTTCTTACTCAATAGAAAAAAGAAACAAAACTTACACTCTAAAGAATTTGCACCTCTGTATTTGCTATATGAATTAGTCTTGAGTTTCAAGGAAAACCGGCATTGAAATACTTCAGTACCAGGATTTTCATTCTTCAAATTACTTGAAAATGAGTGCTTACCTTTTTCTCAAAATAAAAACACTGCCAGGGTATTATTTCCTACTGTCCTTTCACTCTTTCCCTAGCTCCTAGAGGAAACCAGAAGGAGAGAAAAAATGGGCTTCTGACAATGTTTTTTTGGTTTCATAAACTCACAGTTCAGAATACAAAGATGCTTTTCCTGATTTGTCCGAGTAAGTCTGCAGACAATATCAACCATTTTAGAAGTGTGAGTGAATTGGAAGTAAAACACTTTCCCTGTGCTGGGCTGCAGGCACTTCTTTTGAACTTTTCAGTGATGTTTGTGACAAGAAATCGTCATTTCGATAGTTCCTTTTAAAATGACACCCTCAATAAAGACTTCCTGGTTTCACTGAGAACTATCCTCTCTGTGAAGCCACATCTTTATCTTGTAGAATTTCTGGAAAAGAATTTAAAGTACATTTGAACCAAGTTCACCTAATTTGATTTTAATGACTCCTACATCATAGCAACATATTTGACTCCATACAACTGCTGCTGTTGCAGCCCAGGGTCATGCGCAGAATGCCCAACACGCCATCTGTGCAAGTGCATTAAACGCTATTTTAAAAGAGATTGTCATAAAACCATCACTACCCAAGTTGTGAAATAGAACAACTGTTTTAATATTTTAAAAAAGAAACCTATCCCCCCCCCCGCCCCCTAATATTATGTGGTCTTTGTATATAGTAACATGGCAAAAAAATAGGCAAGGAAAACATAGTTTTTATTGTTAAATAATAAAGGGCATGCTTAATAAATATATTTGAAAACATTTTCAAATCAAGAAAAGTTAGGACATATATTGAATGAGTGGTGATCCCCCTTCATGTGTGATTTCTGTGATAAAAGCAACACTTTATAGGTCAAATGTTAATTTTAGTTTTAGAGATTTTTCATTAGTTCTCCACATTAAAAAACTTTTAAACAACTATAAGACAAAGAAGAAATGATCTGTCTTTCATAGCATGTCTATACTCTCTCTAGCATCCTATAGCTTATAATTTTTTTCCATGGTGACAGAATGCATTCAAAATGAAAATTTCATTCACCTTTCAAATTGTCATCATCAATGAGTTAAAATTATTTTTCTTTTCATCTTAAACAAATCTCTTGATCTAGGACCACTTGAAGGAGATTTTAAGTCCTGTGAGAAGTGTGTGGTATGTTTAGGGCACAGCAAATCCCTCTCCTGACCCTATTTCTATATCTCACCCTCTTCTGAGTGGATTTCTGTGTTGACAAGTCAGAGACCCAAGAGGAGGAATTTTATCTTCACGGAGCTCAAGCGGCTGGTTCCAGAAGAGTGTGCAGGAGATTCTGATTTAAAGCTCCGTGTCACCCAGGTTTCCTTCCTATCAGCCCTCCGAAAAACAAACAACAAAAAACCAAAAACCCAACTTTGGAAAACATTCCTATTTGGCCTTTAGAAAGAGTAAGCTTAATACATCTACCACAGAAGGCATGGATACCATTTTAGTTATTCATCTATAAAATGGGTTCCTTATTTCTTCATTAACCCTGGTATGAAGGAACACGCTGGGTTTTTGGTTTGGTTTTTTTTTGGGGGGGGGGCGGGGGGTGAGTCTCTCATATTGGTGGAGTTCTCTATAATTGTTTATTTGTTTTTTTAAATATATTTTTATTGATTTCAGAGAGGAAGGGAGAGGGAAAGAGAGACAGAAACATCAATGATGAGAGAGAATCATTGAGGGGATCAAGCCCACAACCTGGGCATGTGCCCTTGACAGGAATCGAACCTAGGATCCTTCAGTCCGCAGGTGGATGCTCTATCCACTTAGCAAACTGGCTAGGGCTGTAATTGGTTATTTTTATTTTTTAAAAAATATATTTTATTGATTTTTTTTACAGAGAGGAAGGGAGAGGGATAGAGAGGCAGAAACATCGATGAGAGAGAAACATCGATCAGCTGCCTTCTGCACACCCCCTACTGGGGATGTGCCCGCAACCAAGGTACATGCCCTTGCCCGGAATAGAACCTGGGACCCTTGAGTCCACAAGCTGACGCTCTATCCACTGAGCCAAACTGGTTAGGGCTAATTGGTTAATTTTAAAGATTCTGAGCACACACTAGAAGGCAAGAGTGAGTCAATTATTGAGGGGGAAATGAGTTAGCTTATGATACCTAGGAAGATAAGTATGACCAGGCCTGCTTGCATGATTCATAAACAATTCCAGTTTCCCAGGTTCTAGTAGATGCTCAACAACTGCAGTGTGCCAACAGCCTGAGAGTCTTGTCTTAGCCCAGCCAACAGGACCAATAGGTGCTAACTTGCACCCTCATTCCTGAATTTGTTTACACTCCTCGTCTCTTCCTTTAAAGATTTTAACTGCATATATATGTTTTTGAAAATGTCAAGGCTAGCAAACATTAATGATAACTTTCTGTTTCATTCTATTTATCTGAATATATTTACTGGACTTCTGACTGTCCATTTTTCTTCCCCTGACATCATTCCTAAGAATACCTTTAAAAATGTTCCGTTTCTTCTGTTTAATACATATTTATTTTATAAACATGGATTGCAATCCGACTCTGAGTCCGAATTCTGCTTTGTCAATGGAGCTTTGTCCCTGACTGAGAAGATGGTGCTGATGTTACTCAGCAATGACATTTGCGGGGCATAAGCAAATGTGTCTGTGGAAGTAGGAACACCCTCTTTCGGTGCATTCTCCTTCCCCATGGAGCGTGGGGCACAACACTCCTAAAGGACGATCTGGATGACGGGTAAATTCCATGTGTTATAATACTGGTTCTCTAGTGCTCAGAGTAAGTGTTTGGATAATGGCGAGATTAAACCACGGATAAAATATACCTTGAGTTCAGGGAGGCTGAGTACTCTTGGCATAGAAGGCATCAATTTGGTAATGAAAATATGGGGACTTTTCAAAACATTCCATCAGCATGTAGTTCACTTTTCAAACAAGATTCTAATTCCTGTCTTACTCTCCTTGACCGCAGTCTTATGTTTCTCTAGAATTGCTTATTCACAGCTACTGGAACAAAAAGATGAGAGAGAGGGAGGACATTTGTTTTCCTGAGCCTCACATGACCGAAAGTGCATAAGCGAGTTTCTCCCCATGCAGAACTTTGACCATCACCAGTGTCCCCTACAGGCCACACCCTGCTTTCAGATTGTTCCAGGATGCTTTCCTCAAAATTTTCCATGAGGAATATGACACAAAACAGACTGTTCATAGGTGATGGTCCAGAGCTCTCGGGATAAGGGGAAAGGGGACACGAAAATAAAGACTTACAGATTTGTACCAACCTTCCAGACCCACTACTATTAGGATTTATCAACACAAAGATATTACAATGCAAGTGTTGATTTGTCCTGTTGGACAAATTGAATGTGTGACGGTCAAGGTGCCCAAGAAGACATTTAACTTTCTCTGGAGTTACTAAAGCTTGCTATGAATAAATAATGGTTAGTGAACAATTTTTATAAATCATTGAGCGACTGGCCTAAGACATCATCACTTTTCAATGACCAGAAAAAGCCCACAAATTCAGAGTGATTGTTTGTGGGGGAAAGGCAGTCTAGTGCCCATCCCCTGTGGGCCTTCCTTTGGTGGCCCATAGAGCATGGAAAATGAGACCTGACTCACAGGAAGGAGAGCGGTGGCCAGAGTGTAAACAGGCCCCATGAGGCCCCCAGGCCAGCAGAGCGGGCACTTTCCCTAGGAGCCCTGGACCTGACAGGGCACGTGAACAGCCCAGGGTACTCTGGTCACTGCCTCTGCCATCTGCCGCCGGGGCTCGCACATGCAGCACAGACAGTGCCACCTTCCAAAAGGAAGGGAGCCGCCAGACTGGAGCATGGCTCGTGAAGAGAGAGTCGAACTGCTCCTCATACTATTGCTAATTCTTGGGGTGAGAGAGGGCACACAAAGGATGAAACTCAACTTGTTCACAGTAAAAATGCCAACCTCAAGGCACACAGCCCACCTCTCTTTCCCTTTGGAAGGCTGAGTGTCCTTCACAGACTGTCCATTTGCTGCTGTGGCGGGTGGGGGTGGCGCCAACATAATGTGATTTTTCAGTGTGCTTTGTCTCTGTGGAGCGGCTTCGAAGGCCCTGGAAGTGCTCAGCCTTAAATCCATGTTAATAGGGGAAGTTGTTTTCTTTTTCTTTTTCTTTTTTCTTTTTTGTAGGTGAGGGGGTTTGGTTGAGAGGAACATTGACCCAGACTGCACTCTGGGTAAACCAGGGCAAAAGACCTGATATCATCTGAGGGTACTTATTAACCACTGCTCATTTGTGGGATCAATATTTCCAGCCAAGCAGTCAACACTCAAGATACAGCACTATGCCTCCCTCCCTCCCTCTCTCTTTTTTCTTTCCTTGACACACAATTTATTTTACAAACACATCTGCTGGAGAAGAAAAGGCAGTCCGAAGGACTGTGTCTTTTATCTCTGGGATATGCAAAGCACATTTATTTCCAGCTTTTATCTCCGGAATTGTATGTTGATCCCATACATATAGATTGATTTTGTTCAGGTAGATAATGAAAAGTCAAGTGGAAAATTACACAATGGCACTCACGATCCTGGTCTTATATCGGTATATAAATTGGTTTATTATTTCATTTTAAATAGGCACTTTTTTTTTTTTTTTTTTTTTTTTGTACCAGGATCACTTCAAATTGCGTCATGCTCTCAGCTCACTGCATTTTCTTTTGGGGGAGAGAAGGTGGGGAAGGGAGTAGAGGCAGGTGATTTCTTCTGCTCCCTTTGCTAATTGTATTGGCTAAAGGAGCTTTCACAGAGCAGTGTCCCTGCCGCTTTCTGTACCTCAGCTCATTTCAGGGTCACACTTGCGGTTTCTATAACTCTGCTACCCTCCTGGGCCCGAACAATGATGTTCATCATATGGGTCTCATTACATAGGTGAAAATTTTTACACCCCAGGCAATTCTAAATTTTGTCACAATGACTGAAAGAAGCGAGCTGGGCAACTCCCCCCCCCCCCCCCCCCCGCATCTTCTCCCCTCCATCCTCCCTCCCCCACCCCCCCAAATACCAAGAGGCCAAGGGTGAGAGGGTGGCAGCCGGATAAAGGCCACCGCCAAGGGACAGATTGAAGCCAGAATCCTGGAGGAAGTGTTATTAATAAACATCTTCTGGACATTTGGTAGCCTGTGGAGCTTGCTCCAGCTTAAAGCAATTAATTCAGGACACTGACATCAACTCTCCAGGTCTTTGACAGCTTGGAGCCGAAATAAAAATGCTAGTTCTCCGGGGAAGGGAAGAGGCTGGCTAGCTCTTTGCTGGACTGTTTGCTTATAGGCCCAGAGAGCAACCTTCCTTGCAGAATGAAATGCAAGGGCACAAACAATGTACCAGGGAAAGAATAGAAGATGGGAATGGACAGTTTGAACTATTTGCTCAGCAGAAGGGCACCACAATGCCGGGCAGTGGTTTTCCCAGGCATCCACTATCCCTTCTTTGGGGTCTTTTGTTGTCTCCTGTCTCCTTTGGCCAGATAAGAGCACAGCTGCAGCGTTGCAGCTAAGTAAGGCTGCCACTTATCCCCCTAAATCTTGGGGTGTCTTTACTGTAACAGGTTAGCCTCCGCGCTCCTTTATTTTACAAGGTGATGGTGAGGGAGAGAATGGAGGAGGGCAGGGGAAGCAAGGGCTATGACATTGCCTGTGTCTCATTTCTGGTGGTTTTTTTTTGCTTTTTTTTTTTTTGGCTGTGATCAGACACATCTCCGTGGAGCATTTAAATGTAAGGGTCTAGTGATCTGTACTGTTCTCCAAGCCAAAATGTTTCCTTTTGGCAAATGGCAGAGAAGGAGGTGTGTGTGTATAGAAAAGTGTGGAGGGGGTCGAGACAGAATTTTCTGTTTGAATCATCAGGCTTTTCTGGCAGCGGAAAAGAGGGAAATGTTTTGAACTGGCAGTTTAAAAACTTTTCAGGGAAGATTTGTCATTTTAAAAAATTATTTGGAATTCTCTGTTCTACACTCATTTTGTTCAGAATCCTAATAAGTAGAGGTTGCTGGATTATGTAAAAAGAAGATGAGCTGGAGCTAGGACATAAAATACACTTTTGTCATTGCCATAATTTGCACCTCTAAACAGAGTAAATGTCACCTAAAGTATGATCAAGGTGATCTTTCACATTTGCTCTTTTAAAGTCAGAGCCTATTGTAAATGCCATTAGAGAAAATAGACGTAATAATAACACAAAAATAAGCACAAAGTACCATTTTCATTAAGTTGATTTTAAAGCCAAAATCGAATACAATCCTCCAATTCAGGGGGGTTTTGCCATCAATGTTGGTTTTTGGGAGCCAGGCTACAAATGCTTAATTCTGTTGGAATAGGTCTATTTAGCCTGAATAGTTTTATAAGTGGAAAAGGCAAAAAGTTTAACACCAAAGAAAATGAATGGTTTAGTGCTATGATTGCATTAAACATTCACAGGCCAGAAGCCCACCTGGAAATACGCGGTTTCAATGCCAGTGGGTTTGTTTGTTTGTTTGTTTGTTTTGTTTTCACACTGACAAAACTCCCAGAAAAAAAAACCAAAATCTGTATATATTTCCTGCTGGGTGGTCAGAAGGAAAGACCAGGAAGCCGAAGGCCTCCCAGGGAGACTTGCTCTGAGAAGAGCCAACCTCTTGTGCTGCTGCCCCGGAGATGAGAGCACCTGTCGGTCTGGCTCCAGGCTCAGCGCTCTGTGCTCAGGAATGGCCATGTGCGGCTCCTATGGAGGGAACAGGGGTTTCTCTGAAGAGAAACACCCATGCGACGTGTCCCATGCTGGGCTAAGACATCATGTAAATGTCCCTGTGGCCATAGTCCAGTAGAGCTGCTAGGTAATGTTAAGGACTATATGAAATTTAGTTAAAACTGTGTGTGTGTGTAAGTGTGTGTGTGTGTGTGTGTGTGTGTGTGTGTGTGTGTGTGTGTTAGATATTTGCAAGTGTTTGATGGCACCATGAAAACAAAAGGATCCTATAAAATATATAATTTTTGCTATGATTTTGTATCAACTTGTATGGATAGATGATAATCTCTTTTTCTATAAGGATTGCAATAAAACTACCAAGTACAAGTTCTGCATTTTCTTTGCAAGCACAAATTTTAAAACGTTGTATTTAGTGCAGATGTATTCTTATTTACATAATAAAGGACAAACACCCTTTTAATTCCTGACTGGGTGCTTAGACTAAAATGTATTCCAGCTTTGTGAAAACTGAGGTCAAGATGAGGAAATTGGAGTCTGCCAGGGTATATGTGTGTGTGTTTTTTTCTCTCTAACTCTCGACATAAAGAAAAACTTGTCCAGGAAAAAATTTCCAGCATGACATTTTAAGTGCGATCTGAAAACCATGGTGAAGTATTGTGGGTAACTCAGAAAAATGACTTTCTTCCTTTGGAGTTCATGGACTTCCACATGAGAGAAATGGTTTTTTTATTGCCAATTTTTGCAAAGAACGAACATGCGAGTGGCATGCAGTATACAGCTGCACGTGCAGGGAGGCCTATAAGGAAAGAGTGCCGCAGCAAAGGGCAAATGCACAAATACAAATAATGAATCGCGTTTGAAGAACTGCGGTCAGAAGCAAGGAGCAAGTGATACTGATCTTATGTGAGACTGGCTTGGTCATCACACCAGCTGCCACAAGGTTTGATTAATGAGGCATTAAGGAGATCGAGTGACACTTACAGCTAGTTACTTATGGTGCTAATTTCAAAACACTTTGCAATAGACAAAGAGACTGCTCATAAAGCAAAGTAATTTGTGGTGTGTTCCTGGTGCATGCATTTAGCGAAGCAAATACAGTTATGCAGAATTTAAATTAAGGTTGACACTAATGTAAACAGAGCCCGAGAACCACTGTCCAATAATTTGATGAGGACACAGGTTTTAATCAAGCCTCTTCCACTAAAATAGCAATTTAAATCCCCATCGCTTAAACTGGATAAAATGCTTAAGCCATGCAGGTTGGGGGCGGGGGGTGTTGGATAGAAATTTACTAGAAAGGAAAAAAAAAGAAACACAATATCTCTGGGGAAACTTTGACCCAACAGAAGGATATCCATGTTGATTTAAATATCAGGTTGATTTCAAGGCCAGATTCTGGGAATTTGAAGGCATTTGCCATATATCTTTTCTGTTGTTGTGAAGTGTTCGTTTAACACATGCTGGCAATACTGATCTCAGAATATAAATAATCCCGGTAATGAGAAAATGGAGACTCTAAGCTGATTGGGAGGCCCCAGAGTATTTATTTTATTTATCAAAAAGAGAAATATTACAACCCCACCCACAACTGATTTCTATTTAAACTGAAAATTTCCAAATTGGCTGGAGGTGGTGAGCTTGTGACAGGTCTGGTTAACCATCCTGAGGGTTAGCTTTTGCAGGAGGTCCATGGAGTCATAAGTAGCCTTTCCCTGGTTTGCTAGTTTATTTTCCTTACTAAAGATCAGTGGGGGAGAAAAAGTGGGCGGGGTCAGCCCAGGCATTAACATTAATTAAAATGCCAGCAGCCCAGGTTTCAGGGCCTGCGAGGCCTTATGTATGGGAAACAAAACAAAACAAAATAGCAACTTATCCTGTTGCTGCTCTTGGAAGCAAAAACAAGTGAAGGTTGGTACATATTCCTAGGGTAATCCTGGCTCTAATGTTGGCCAAGGAGTAGAAAGGTGAGGGCATCCTAAATTCTCTAAATTGTGATCTGACTGCTCCAGATTACATTCATGATGTAAAGGAAAGGAATTTGTACAAAGAGGTGTGTTTTAAATACATATTCCAAAGAAATGACCAAAACCAATTTTTTTAAAAAATAGCATTAACCGTTTGTACACCATAAGCATCTATAGACACAAACGGCGGACCTTTTTAAATTAAATTCAAAATATCTTGGCAGTTAACTGGTTAAACATAAAGTGCTCTGAAAACGCTCCTAGTAGTCATAAACATTCATGGTCAGCCACATTGTGGAACTTAGTCAAGAGTGAAAGGTGAGGGGAAAACTGGAGATTGTCACATTTTGAAGGACAAATGACTGGGCATTTTTCGTGATCCCAGCATTACCAGCAGGATAACATGCCTTACATGCAGAAACTGAACCCAGTGTGGTTGAATCATGTTCCTAAGGTCATGCAAGCAGAAAGGGCAGGGCCAACCTGCTCTGATTCTGGAGCCCATGTTCTCTGTCCTCTAGGAAAGAGCCCACTGCCCTTCCCTGTGGCACCCTTCCCTGTGCAGTGGTTGGGAAGACTCCACTCCAGCTCTGCTACCTGAGGGAGAGCAAGAGAGCTCGACTCCTTGCCTCCAAGTATGTCTAAGAGGAGAAGGGGAAATTGGAGGACTTTATTCCTCAGAGTTAGAGAAAATGAACTGAAAATGCATCAGTGTGAACCATACCTTCAATAATAGTGATTCTGAAAATACTGAGTCCACATTGCTCCCTGTGTCAAAAAAAACCCCCAGACTTTTTGGCGCCCTAACCTCAGGGTCGGAGGAGAGAGGAGGGGCATCCTTGGACACAGTTGGGAGGTGCCTCAGAGCGAGCTTGGCTGAGGCTCACACACTGGACGGGCAGCCCGCAGGCTTTTCCTTCTCTTGGCTGCACTACCAGCAGCAGAAAGCGCATGGAGATGGTGGGATGGGAAGAGAAATATATGCAAGGCGGACTTGGCATATCAGAGTGCCTTCCAGAATAATGGAAAGAAAAACAACGTATGAAATAATAACTTTGGGGGCCTCCAGTGTTTGGGAGTGTTTTGGGCTTCTCTTGGGCCCTGTCCCCCAGCCTCACATCATCTCTGATGCCTGCTGTGACTGTGAAGAGCCATCCCTGAGGGCTGTGATGCATTTGGAATTGATACAACGCTGACTTCTGTCTGTGGGAGGCACCGCCCTGTGTGTGCTGGCCAGAGTTTGGCAAAGTTACTGTTCATGGCAGTTCCCGATCCCTGTGGGCAGGGGTATGTGTTGCCCCTCTAGGGACACTTCTGATAGGCATTCTGCTCAGCTCTTCAGGGGTTCCTATTGGGCTGGAGCCCTTGCTGCCCAAGGCCATGTCCAGTCCATTGGTGCTTTCCCGAGCCGGCTTTTCCTCTTCATTGCTTCATCTTCTTCAGCTTCCTGTGGTCCCCTTCCTGGAATCCACATGCACACACATTCCCATTTCCAGCTGAGAAAGCTACCCTGTAGGCATCTCCATGTGCTCGCTGGTACTGCCCATCCGTCCATGTTTGAGGAGCAATGTAGGAGAACCACTTGGCTCTGCCCCTTATTTTAGCATTCTAATCAAAATTCTGGAGACCTCATGCCTCTGCGATCGCATGTCACATGCTCTCTACCGCATCTGATTCTTTCCTGCTCTAATACACTGGTGCACAATTGACTTGAGGGCTGCATTTAATCCTTTGCTGTCCCGTGATGTGGGTGAAAGGCATGGGAATGCCAACTTGTCTCTTTTGACCTTAGTGTCTCTCTCTCTCTCTCTCTCTCTCTCTCTCTCTCTCTCTCTCTCTCTCTCTCTCTCTCCCTCTCCCCCTCTCTCTCAATAAAACAAAACCATTTCACAGACTATTTAAAAAAACTGCTTCTCAGAGTTTCCTGGAAATGAATGATGCCAGTGCTGGCGATGTGTTTTGGACTCATTTCTCGTTATAGAAACCTGGGGTGGAATAGGGTGTGAGCAAAGCCAATAAGTGGTCAGCAGTGAGCTCTTCAAATTCACTAAAAAGCCCTCACATTCTTCTCTTGCTCTGTGAGAGAAATCCAAACCTGTTTCACCTGCCCTACCTCTAGATTTGGAATCTCAGTGCAAATCCCAACATCAACAAGGTTGCTATGGTTTTTTATGATTATCTCAAGAATTTGTCTCAAGTGAGGCTCAAGTACCGCCAGGGGAAGGCGCTGGGATCCCAACCTGCTAGCCCACAGCTCTCACCTGTTTTTCTTCCTTCCTGTCTCCTGCACTGCCAAGGCCTCCTTCTGACATGCAGAACCTGCTTTCTTACAAGAACCAGGATCTTTTGCCCAGAGACCTCCTCCGATTTTTTCTTAAGTGGAGAAGAGATGACTAATTCCTTCTCATCACCTGTAAAGCATTCTCTGTTCATAGGAATTATCGATTCCTTCCACACCAGACCACCAGGACCCCTTGCAAAGAACCCTTGGCCCCTCAGCAGCAAGCAGGCCACTGAGAGGGTCTGGTTGTCCGGGGAAGGCTCTTTCCAGGCACCAACAGTCCCACCCAGACATCCTGATTGACACCGGATTCTCTGTGCCATGTGGACAGTCCCTTGTCAAATGGCAGCATCTGTAGTTGAGTCTCTTTTCAGGGAGGTACCTGGGAGTGAGGAGACCTTGCCCTGCACCCACATAGATAGGAATGGGTTGGTGAATAGTTTTTTTTGGTCTGAGAATATCTATGATAAATAGGCTTAGTGACTGGCTGGAAGGTTCGCCACTGAAATCCTAACCTCCTGAGATTGCCATCCTTTATTCTAATGTACTGCTTCTAATAAGCATCTGGGGGGGGCCAGTTTCAGGATAGAATAGTTTTTCTCAGATTTTTTATTCCTAGCTTTCCCCACCTCTTTTCCCCTTGTTTTCTTCCTCATCTTCAGGGCTCAGGTCTGGGCTCCCAGGTGGCTCATGCCTCTTTTGTCAGTCTTCAAGCTTCCATCCCCCAGGCTCTGCCATGCACAGGATCATTAATAACATTGACTGTATAAGAGAGCTCGCAATTTAACTTATTCTATAGAATTCTTTATATGTGCAGGGGTGTTGGCAGCTCCCCAGTGTATTTACTTAACCAATTCATTATACAGGAAATGAAGCATTTGGGTATTTTTCAGATAAATAGGTTAATATTTTATTTCCTTAATGTGCTACTTGGCACATGGCTCAGATTTTTAGAATATCCCCTAACAGTGGGACTCCTTGTTATTTATTAGCAGTTTTTTAAAGAAATATAAAGATAAAAGAGTGGATTCTGATGACTTAGGACATTTCTGGGGTTAGCTGAGCACACTGATTATTTGCAAAGTTAGAGTAACACCAGTCCATTGGCCTAAACCGGCAGGGCATTTTTCATGTTCTTGTGAAATTTCCAATTCACATTCTTATATTACTTGAGAGTTGGTTGGTCAAGCTACTAACAATATCTCAACTCTCCCTTTCTTTAATTATTTACCAAATCCTGTTAATTCTTCTTTCGTAATATCACATTTATCACTACTTTTCCATTTTCTCTGCCAGTATAGGTCCTTTATTTCTGACAAGGAAAATCAGCTCCTAGCACCACCTGTGTTACTATCAGTAGTTGGTTTTTAGAAGTCTGTATCAATGCTCACAGAGGGGTCAGTTTGCGCAAGTTGCTTTCCGATCAATTATCATTGTACTTTTCATTAGGCATTCCACAAATGTTTTACTTTAAGAATATGTTTTTATATATTTCTGAGAGAGAGGAAGGAGAGGGAGAAAGGGAGAGACAGACATCAATGAAAGAGAAACACTGATTGGCTGCCTCCTGTATACCCTCTACTGGGGATCAAGCCCACAACCAGGGCATGTGCCCTGACCAGGAATCTAGCTGACAACCTTTTGGTGCATGGGACAAAATAATCAACTGAGCAACACTGGCCATTGAAATAATACTTATTATTTCAATGTCAGTGACAGACCACATTCTGAACATGGCTTTCATTTTAGATAAATCAAGTATAGTTTGTCATGGATATGAACACATAATTTTTAAATTTAAGAACAGTTGATGTTTTACATGTGTTGTCCTACATATCTATAGAGTCTTGAATATTCTTCTAATCAAACTAGATTAGATTTTCTGTAATAAAGTGAGAAGTTGTATTTGCCTGCCAACATAGTGAAGGGTAGTAGAAATTCACAGTAGGCAAATGGACTAGATGGCCACACACATCAATCTGATCTGTACAGAAAGAGAAGTCACAGACATTTGCCTCTTCTGATGTGCTGCAGCAGGAAACATGCATTTTTGACAAAAATCAAACATGAACCTCATCATGGATTTAACTCCTAGCTGATAGGAAATACAAGTGATGAAAGAACCTGTTAAATGGCACCATATCAGCAGTGTCAGTGAAATCCAGATGGTTGGAAATATGACATATTACTTGCTTTTCAACAAATAATCCTCAAGAATAAAAGGAGGGATAATTTATAGAATAAAAAAAGATGGAAAATATATGTTAGTCAAATGCCATGTGTGGACTTTGCATGGATCTTGATTTTAATTAAAGCATGCTCCCCAAGTAGTATGAAATAATTGGGGACATTTAAATACTTATGTGGTATTCAGGAATTACTGTTAACTTTTTAGATGCATGAAGGGCATGTGGCTATACTTTTAAAAGTCTGTATTTTGTAGAGTAGCATTCAAGGAATTATTTATAGATGAGTTATTTAATATCTAGAATTAACTTTCAAATAAACTAGCTGAGGGACAAAGTGGGTAGAGTAAAGATGAATCTGGATTGGCCATGGGTTGGTAATTGTGGGAGCTAACTGATGTGATTTACTATTCTCTCTAATGTGTTTGAAAATTTCCAAAATGCAAAGTGAAAATATTGGGGGTCACAGTTTTGAGATAAATGGGATTCTGGAGGGCGGGATTCCTGCCACATGCTCTTCTTCTAGACCCCTCCTTAATTTCCCACCTAGTGGTGACTGCTGACCTAGTTGAAGAAGTCCTCTGTAGGTGATGCTGAAACTGCCTTTCTACTTGGGTTCTTCCCAACTCTCTGATGCTTTGTTTGCTAACAGAGCACTTACAAAGGTTGAACTCTGAATCACAAACCCAATGGCCACCTCTCTGTGACCATGGCAGTGAGAGACATCATTCATCAGCCTCCCCTACTTGAAAGACCTATGATGATGCAGCTACTGATTTTCTTCTGAGGCTGCAATCATGTTCTTAACTGCGCATCCTCCTTCTAGCCCTCCATGGAAGCTGCTTTGTGGGTCCAAGGATCAGCTCTCTGTTCTTTCTGTTGACTATTCCATCTGAGAGGCGTCATCTGCTTTAAGTACAGCCATCACTTTTGTGTGGAGTACTCTCCAGTCAGCATCTATCCTTGCCTCCCTCCTGAGCTTTTTTGTCTCATCTCTTTGGCTGATTACCAGACATCCCTACCTGAAGTTCTGTTATTTCCTCATATCCAATGTTTCTAGAAAATGAATTCCTTCCCTCACTGTCCCCTCCCATATTTCCCGAGGCACCATATTTCCTGTCAGCTCTTCTTTCATAATATATAATCTCTCACATTGATCTTCTTTTTCATCCTCACCTCCAACACTCATGTTCAGGCCCTTCTTGCTGAGTTTCCTAGCATCTTTCACTCTGTGGACTGGCATCTGGAAAGTGTCTCTGAACCTCTCTGCTTTGGTGCTCACCCCTCCAAGGCCATAAGAGAGTTTCTGTTTCTTGCAAGATGATATTCTCAATTTATTTTTTTCCACCATCCTCTATCTGATCTCAAAATACTATTTCAGTCTTATTTCTCACCACACAAACTCCACACTAACCTCCTCACTGACAACATCTTTCCCATAATTTCTGAACCTTTCCAGTTCCTTCCTCAATGTTTCAAGACCCAGCTCACTGGCACTCATGGATAGGGACTCCATTGATAGTTTGCCTCGCCTGACCTTCACTTTGCACACAGTGGAAAGATGACTCTGAGCCCACTAGGTCTTTAAGGTGCATGGCCTTCAACCAGCATTCACCCTCTCTTGTGCATTTTAAAATGGAGATGAACCCAACTCAAATGCCCACCCTGTCTGGGTAAGCTGAGCACCGTGCTAAGCCATTAGAACCCATGACGATTAACTTGTTATTTTCATCCACAGTTTTTTTCCTCTCTTGGATGAGAATATAAACATTTAGGGTTGAGTCACTTACCTCATGGCTCTCAGTCCTTAGCACAGTGTTGAGAACTGAAAGTGTTCAGTAAGGGTTGTTGAGTAAATTAATCATTTATGATCTTTTTCCCTCCACCCAGTCCTAAACCCAAACATGGTCCTCTCAGTTATAGGTGCAGGGATGCCTGCATGCCTGAGCATGTGTCAGCAGGTTTTCTGGGAGGTGCCACTTACAAACACTCTACCACTTTTTCCCCAATAAGTGTACTTGTCTGATTGTGTACTTGCAATTTTGGGTTTTAAAAATATCACTGACTGGGGCACACTTTTGGTTTGCATGGACTGGAACTTTCTAGATGATGTCCCTCGCTGGCATAGCAACTGAGAGTGGGTGGTGGGCCCACAGGGAGGACTGGTGGGTGCATACTGGGAAAATGTGTGGCTATCCTATATAATAAAACCCTAATATGCAAATCGACTGAACAGCAGATCAACCAGTGGAATGATAGGTCTTTATGATGCGCATTGACCACCAGGGGGAAAGAGATCAATGTAGGAGCTGCCCCCTGGTGGTCAGTGTGCTTCCATAGCGGGAATGCCGCTCAGCCAGAAGTCAGGCTCACAGCTGGCGAGCACAGTGGAAGTGGAGGAAGCCTCTCCCACCTCCAGTGCAGGTGGGCGGTAAGGAGCAAGGGGTCCAGGGCTGCAAGAGCCCAGGACTGTGAGAGGGATGTCTGCCTGTCGGTGTAGGCCTGATCCCTGGGGACATCCCCTGAGGGGTCCCAGACTATGAGAGGGTGCAGGCTGGGCTGAGGGATGCCTCCCCGCTCAGTGCATGCATTTCATGCACCAGGCTTCTAGTTACATATAATCACCCAGCTGAGTCTTCTACTCCCTACTTCTCCAACACATTTCATTAAGCTGCTTTGTCCTTTTCAAATATGCTCTGAAAGATAATTTATAAACATACTTTTTTATATTTTCTAAACATTAAAGTTAAAAGAAAATATTATTGCAATAGATTTTCATTTATTAAACATATTTGGACACTTGTGCTATGTCAGCAACTGTTCTATGAATTGGGGGGGGGGTGCAGGTTCAAGAATTATATTATCCCCTGAAGAGTTCCTACTCAATGGAGAGACAGACAAGCCCACATAAAGTGATTCCAGCTCCTCAGTAGTTAAGAACATCTTTGAAAGCAGAATGTACTATTATTCGCTGTGACAAAGTACCGCAAACTGAATGGCTTAAAGTAGCATCAATTTATTGTCTCACAGTTCTGGAGGCTAGAAGTTTAAATCAAGATGATGGTGTGGTTGGTTCCTCAGAGGCTGTGAGAGAGGCTCTTTTCCATGCCTCTCTCGAAGCTGCTGGTAGTTTGCTGGCAGACTTTGGCTTATAACTGCATCACTCCAGTCTTCATGCTGTTATATCCTTGTGTTTCTATCCCTTTACATTATGTTCCCTCTGTGCATGTCTGTCTCTCTGTCCAATTTTCCCCTTTCCCTAAGGACACCAATCATACTAGTTTAGAGCCTACCTTAATGATTTCATTTTTACTTGATTATCTTTGTAAAGATTGTTTCCAAATAAGGTCACATTCTGAGGTACTAGTGCTCAGGACTTCAATATGTCTGTTTCAAAGGTGACATATATGTTTCCATAACATATAGGAAAGGGAAAAAAAGACAAATTCCAAGTTCTGCACCAGGCTGTGTTACCCTTGAGCATTTCCTTAAACCTTTAAAGTATAGAGTCAGGATGTTAACATCGCCCTTGCAAAGTTGTTGTGATGATCAACTTAGTTAAAAAGATGGTGCCCTTAGCAACTTGTTTGGCATACAGTATGTGTTCAATAAAAGTTAACTACTGTTGTTATAAAATCTACATGGCATATGTAATACATATGCCAATTCCATTATATATTTTAACTTGATTTTTCTTAATTAAAATATTGTGACTGAGGATATGGTATGATTTTTTTTAAATGCAATTTTTATATTATTAACAAGGTATAGGGTGGGCATAGGCAGAAAATAGATTAGAAATTTCAATAGATTTCTCAATTTTCTTATCTATCTAGCTATCTGTTTGCCTCTCTGTCTATTCATGTTCCTCAAATAAGCCAATTTGTTGGGTGATGGAGGTACAAAGATGGAGATACCACATTTCCTCACCTTCTAAAGTTCATAGACTGGAGGGAAGGTAGAAATATATAAACCCATAGTTTTAATTATAATATGAAATGTGCTAGAGTAGAGGGATGAATAGATGCCTGAGACAACTAACGGGAGGCTTTTAGCTCAACCTGGAGACTCTAGAAAGACTGCCTTTGACTTTTAAAGAGTAAGACTTATGCAGGTATGAGAGATAGATGGCACTCTGCATGATCTAGGTGCTTAAAGTGGCACCACCAATGTTGAAATCCCAAGCAATTCAGTATCACCACAACAGTCATAGTAGCTGACATTTATTGAACACATATTATGTTCCAGGCATTATACTGAATTCTTTACATATTTTTTTAATTTAAACTTTGCAAAAACCTCTGAGGAATCCTCATTCTCATTTTATAGAAGAGGAAGCTGAGCATGGATAGTCTGCATGGCTTGCTGTAGGTTACCAGCAGACCCTTCTTTTAAATAGCCCACAAACTGAGTGTCCAGCTTGAGGGAATATCTCAGAGAGAGGGAACCAAGCAGGGATGTGATGTCAAGGTGAAGGGTTAGGATAGGCACTGTGGGGAGCCAGTGACAGGTGTTCAGCTGGGAATAATGAGTTAACTGTGAACCCAGGTGCTTCTGTGGGAAGGATAGACTACAGGGGCGAGCATGGAGCTGAAGAAAAGATGCAAGGGCCTATTAAAGCTGTCCTGAGGACTTCCTGGGGTTCTCAGTCTTGGGTCTCCCTCAGAGACGGTCTTCAAGAAGTAACACCAGAGATGTCTCTGGGGACAGCCAGCCACAGGGTGAAGAATTGTACACACAGTGCAATGGGAGACCTAACTTGTGAATTTAATTGATCCCCCCCAAAACACACACACACACACACACACACACACACACACACACACATGCACACACACACACGCACACACACACATACTTTATTGAATACCTGCCAGGAACAGGATGGTGAAGAGGGATCGGCAGGAGTTTTCTAATTTTTGCACCATTTAATCCTCACAGGAACCCTCTTCTTCCTTAACAGGTCAGAAAGCCAAGGCTCTGCAGAGTTGATATCCTTGTCAGAGACCTTGTGATTTAAGTGGAACAGCCTCCTTTCCAGCTTAGGCCAGATTGACTTAAAAGGCTGTACTGACTGCCTGGGTGCACTGGACCCAGCTGTTCTCTAATCCGGCCAGTGAGGAATGAAGCACAGGTATGACCCAGAAAGCTTAGAGCCTGGATTCAGGGCCATTTTGCTGCATGACACCACCACCCCAAGATTCCATGGGCGTAAAGATGAGGGGGTGGGTGGTGCACAGAGTCCATCCTTGCTTCCAATTTTTCAGGAAAAAGAATGGATTTCAGTCATAATAAATTTCTGCCATTTTAAAGATTTTGATCTACTAATGCAGTTTTGCTAATGGTTTGACTTAATAGTTTTAACAAAACTTCCAAGAGACTTTAACCATCTCTTTTAATTACAAAAGCTTGTCTTAAGTCCTTAAAATTCTAGTTGTCTCAGAAGGGAGGTTCCAGAGGAACGAGCAAAGCACTATTAAAGAATGAGGGACAAAAGTGTCTAACTTGTTGGTGAATTAGAGGTGGTTGTGAAGGATGAGTAGGATTTTTCTAGGCAAAGGAGCTTAGAGGAAGACTATTCCAGGCAGAGAACCTGTATGCCATCTCTTAGTCCTGAATTTCTTGCTCATGTCAATGGCATTAACTTCTCTCACTGAATCGGGTGGGGAGTGAGACTGCTTTATCTGTCTTGCCCTCTGCTGTGTCCACAAGGTCAAGAGCAGTGCCTGGCACAGAGTAGTCAGTCACTCAGTAAATACTTGTGGTGTTGGACAAATGGCATCACTATGTCCAGCAGTGACTGGCTAAAGGAAAGGTCATTTTTACTCTCTCGGCTCTCATACTGTCAGTCTGTTGCAACACCTTTTCTTCTGTTTCTGCTCCCATCCCTTTAGCAGGAATCTCATTACTAAAACTAGCGCAGTGTTCCCATAAATAATCTTTCCACTTTATGTATGAGAGTACTCCATTTATCCTACCCAGTTAGAATATTTTCTTCCTCTGCTCAAAAACCATCAGTGCTGAATACAAATATATCTCAGCTTTCAAGACATAACAATATACACTAAATGGCCAGATTATTATGACCACCTGATGTTTGTAGGCAAATTAGCCTTACACTGCATCATATGGGCTATGGAAGCCTAAGGCCTGTTCGAACACCTTTGCTGTCTGCAGTTACCAAGATAAAACGTCTCCAATTCGAACAGGAACACAAGGATTGGACAGTCGAGCATTGGAAAAAAAGTCATGTGGTCCGATGAATCACGTTTCCAGTTGCATCATGCAGATGGCAGAGTGAGAATTTGGCGGAAACAGCATGAAAGCATGCACCCCACATGCATGAGTACAACCCTTCAGGCTGGTGGGGGCAGTGTTATGGTTTGGGGCATGTTTTCCTGGCATGATTTGCGCCCTTTAATTCGTGTGGAACAACTTCTGAATAGCACAACATACCTAAGTATCGTTGCTGATTAGGTTCATCCTATCATGTTGATGGCATATCCCAACGGAGATGGCTTCTTCCAATAAGACAATGCGCCATGCCACGGTGCTCGTATTGTGCAGGAGTGGTTTCAAGAACATGAGGGAGACTTTACCTTGCTTAGGTGGCTCCCACAATCACCAGATCTCAATCCAATTGAGTATTTGTGAGACGAAGTTAAAAGAGCCATCAGGCAGCTGGTTCCACAGCCATCAAATCTCACAGAACTGGACAGTGCTATTCATCAGGCCTGGTGTCAGATTCCTCGCATCACCTTTCAACATCTCATGGAGTCAATGCCAAGAAGAATCGCTGCAGTATTGAAGGCAAAAGGTGGCCCAACAAAGTTCAGATGGGGTGGTTATAATAATCTGGCCACTCAGTGTATATGAGCACTCTTCTTTTTCACCTGCCAAGCTTACATCTTTTTTTTTTTTTTAAGTTCTATGCTGCAGAAAAAATGGAAATATTTCCTGTTTCCATGACATGGTCTCTATTTCCCTCACCTTTAAACTTTTCCTTCATGTGGTTTCCAGGATGTGGAAGCTCTCTCTCCCTTTCAAGTACACCTGTTGTGAGATCTATTCATCACCCAAAGGCAAACTTGGGCACCACTACCTCCATGAGTCTTTTCTGATCAAGCCTTTATAAACTGCATTTTTGTGATGATACTTGGAATTTTATTCTCTGTACCAATACTTCTATCCCAGATCCTTGAATAGTGTAGAAATTCTACTATATTTGTGGGCTTTAACTAAGCACCAGTTATATACCAAGTCCACTGCTAGATGCAAGAGTTACCTTCTGAGGATGGTACAAGAGAAAGCATGAGGAATTTGTATGCACATTTGAGGTAAATAAAGTTGGTGATGATAAAGATGATGATGATGGTGGTGATGGTGGTAATGATGGTGATGATGGTGAATGTGCAGAATATCCACATTTCTTCTCCAAATCTACTCTCTACCTTTCTCATCCTGCTCTTTCCCCTGGGAGGCTGACCCCGTGACTGTGTCAGCCAGGCTCCTTTGCCTTTTGCTTCATGTTCTTTTCAACCAATAGGAAATATATTATCGAGAGACCAGAGAGTGAGAGGAGAGACAGTTTGGGCATTTATCCCCCTAGCTCTCTTTGCTGGGCCTCTCTTTGCCGTGGTTGCATTCAGAATGTTACAATCCCTTTCAGCTGATCCCTCCTGTGTAGTTAGATTCCCATAGCCAGCCCTTACCTTGCCCCTTCAGGACTAGGATGGTAATGTCCCCCGACCCTTCATTGTTGCCAGTCCCAGAGTATGTTACTAATAAAATCCCGTAACCCTGCCGTAACCACCTTTACAAAAGTCTCACAATTTTCCCTTTTCAGTGTGGCATCTGCATTTCTTACTGAGACCAACAATGACCAGTGAAGATGGTGGCGGTGACGATGGTTGTGGTAGTTTTTCTCCCAGCTGGTAGTCTGAGAATCCCAATATGCAACTCCATGTAGAGAGGCTGGAGGATTGTGCAGAGACTAGCAAGGTGCTCACTGTATTAGTTATCTATTATCACTGTGTTACAAGTTATCCAAACTTAGTGACTTAAAACAATAATAATAATTTATTGTTTCTTATCATTTTTTGCAAGTCAGGAATTTCACTGGATACAGCAGGATAGCTCATTTCTTTTAAAAAAAATATTTTTTTTATTGATTTCAGAGAGGAAGGGAGAAGGGAGAGGGAGATAGAAACATCAATGATGAGAGAGAATCATTGTTCAGCTGCCTCCCACATGCCCCACATTGGGGATTGAGCTTGCAACCAGGCATGTGGCATGTGCCCTGACTGGGAATTGAACCGTGACTTCCTGGTTCATAGGTTGACGCTCAACCACTGAGCTATGCCGGCCAGGCAGGATAGCTCATTTCTGCTCCATCATGTCTAGAGCCTTCTGTAGAAAGCTGAAGACTTATTCACTTACAGATCTAACAGTTGATCCTGGCTCGTGGCTGGGGAACTACTTGGGGCTGTCAGCAGGAACATACACATGTGGCCTCTCCATGTGGCCTAGGCTTCATCACCATGTTGTGGCTATAGTCCAAGATGAGCATTTAGAGACACAGAGAGAGTGAGCCATGCTGTCTTTTACAACGTAGTCTTAGAAGCCATGCACTGGCACTTCCACTATACTCTGCAGGTGGAGATAGCTATAAAGTTCTATTTAGATTCAAGAGGAGGAAATGTAGGCCCTTCTCCCAGTGGAGGAGTTTTGATGTCTATGAATTATTTTCGGCTGTATGATGTGGATAAAATGATGTAAGCCACTTCTAGACCTACACACAATGCTCCATGTGCTACCCACTCTTTTTTCCCCCCATGCAGTGGCAACAGTGCAGAATACACGTTGAAGATGATAATGACACTAAAGTCAAGGGATCTCCCAGTCATCACTTGGAGGAGCACCAAGCAATCCATATTGATCTTTGTGAGTGTGATAATTAAGCTTTTCATGTGTTAATTTTCTAAGATCTGGTAATTGCAACAGGAATCTTATCCCTTTCGCCAAACTTTGTCTGAGCCAATGTATTTCTATTTCTGTGTTAATAGCAAGTCTATCAGGATGACAAATCTGTGATGAAAACAAGACACCAGAATTAATTCGTCTTCTTCCTTAAAATCTATGCACCTACTCCCACCCTAAGTAGTACTGAGCAGTAAAATGCCCATGAAAGAGGAGAATAAAGTCATGGGACTGCCTAGGTCTTGACCAACAGGATCACTGACTATATCCAAGAAGATCCTGGTCACATCAAACAGTGGAAAAGGGAAAATGTTGAGATAACTTTGGTAATATTCAATCCTTCTTTGGAGGAACTTGAGGAAAATGGAGGTTGTTGTGTTGGAAATGATTGGCAGGTAGGTGTCTGCAGGGGCCCTTACCACACCAGAGAAGACATTGTCTGAAGGAGGAAGTGTGCATGATGTTTGTCCCAATAAAAAGCCTGGGAGAACAACTGTAAAGTGATATTTAAAACTGATGCTTTTATAAGGATCCAGCTTATAGGCTGATAGAGGATTTTCACTGGACTTGGAAAACCATTTTCCATCCTTTCCCCACCCACATTCTGTAATTAAGCAACGCTCCTAGTGCTAAATCTATGTGTGAAATGACATGCTTAAAGGATACATTTTTAAAAGGTTTTATTTGGAAAGAATTTTGACAATAATAATAAGTTCAATAATAACAAAATAATAGAGATAATAATTTCAAGAAATAATATTTTTTTCCTAAACTGTTTGAGAGAAAGTTGCACACATCCTGGCTCTCTACTCCTAAATTTTTTCTATTTACTCTTAAATATTTCAGTGTATATTTTCTAGGAGTAAAGATATTTTTACATAACCATAGTACAATGATCAACCTCAGTGAATTCAACACTGACAATATTTTATCTAATCCACCATCAGATTTCAGATTATATTATTGAGTCAATAATATACATTTAGCATTTCCCCCCCTAAACATATGTTGTCAGTCTCTTATGATCTCCTTTAATCTGGAACATTTATATAATATTTCTTTGTACTTATGATATGACAGTTTTGAATGATACAGTTCCATATTTTTCTTTTTCCTATTGCCTCATGATTAAATTCAGGCAGTGCATCCCTGGCATGGGTATGTTTAAGATTTTAGGGGACTGACCAAATGTTTTCCAAAGTTGCCATGGCCATTTTCACTCCCAGTAGCAATGTATGAGAGTTCTGTATCTTGATATTGTCAGCATTTTCTTAAAAGAAATCTTAATATGGTCATCTTTTCATATGATTATTTGTCCATATATCTTCTGTAGTGAAGTGTCTGTTCAAATTTTTTGTTGGATTTTTTTTATTGAATTTGAAAGTTTACTATGTATTCTGGGTAAGTTCTTTATCTAATATGTGTTTTGTAAATATTGTCCCCCAGTTGCTTGGCTTGTCTTTTCATTTGTTAACAGTGACTTTTTATTTATTTTATTTTATTTTATTTTATTTTATTTTATTTTATTTTATTTTATTAATTTATTTTTTTTTAAATATATTTTATTGATTTTTCACAGAGAGGAAGGGAGAGAGATAGAAAGTTAGAAACATCGATGAGAGAGAAACATCAATCAGCTGCCTCCTGCACATCTCCTACTGGGGATGTGCCCGCAACCCAGGTACATGCCCTTGACCGGAATCGAACCCGGGACCTTTCAGTCCGCAGGCCGACGCTCTATCCACCGAGCCAAACCGGTTTCGGCTATTTTATTTTTTAAAATATATTTTATTGATTTTTTACAGAGAGGAAGGGAGAGGGATAGAGAGTTAGAAAGTCGATGAGAGAGAAACATCAATCAGCTGCCTCCTGCACACCCCCTACTGGGGATGTGCCCTCAACTAAGGTACATGCCCTTGACTGGAATTGAACCTGGGACCCTTCAGTCCGCAGACCAACGCTCTATCCACTGAGCCAAACTGGTTAGGGCAAAAGTGACTTTTTAAGAATAGATTTTCATTTTGGTAAAGTTCCATTTATCAACTTTTCTTCATGTATTGTATTTTTGGTATCATATTTAAGAAATATTTGTCTAATCCAAGGTCACAAAGATTTTCTGCTATGTTTAATTTCACATTTAGGTTTACAGTCCATTTTTAATTTATTTTTATATATGGCATAAAGTACAGATTGAAGCTGTGTATATTTTCCATGGTTAATTTTTAATTTATTTTTCTGCAAAGAAGATATTAAGTCAAAGAGACATCTTACAAACGATAGAGTCTTTAACTGAAAGAAGTACAAAAAATGTAAGACTAATGCTGCCTGGCTTAGTTTTAATGAGAAAGACTTAGAGTCAAGGTAGACTACGTGCTCACCTAATATCAACAGTGTGCCTCAGCTGTTAAAATAGGTTGACAAAGTGGCATCCAGCTCAAAGGAGGTACTAATTCTATTATTTTCTATGGTGGACAAGCTATTTTGAATTGAAATTAACTTTTTGTGTGATTTTTTTGAGAAAGACACTGACAAAAAGAAAGGATGAGAATAATCTTGTTAGGTTTGGCCTATATGGGCGGGGACAGGAAGGTGTGAGGACACTGGGGGCTGGACATCATTTCTGAGGAACAACGAAGAGTCTGCTCTTTGGAAAGGCAGCCTAGGGTTAAAACTCAAACTTTGACATCAGCCAATCTGTTTTTAAATCTCAATCCTTTATCACTTTATTTGTGGAACCTTAAGTGACTTACTTAACCTCTCTGATTTTTTTGTTTCCATTCTCACAAAATGTAAGTAAGAAAAACCCCTATCTCATAGTTTTTGTCGTGAGCAATCAAGATAATCCATGTTAAATGCTTAGTTCAATGCCTGCAGTTTTGTATGTGCTTAAAAAATGCTATTTATTATTTTTCCACTGAAGTTTTAATCACTTAGTTTCTACCATGTATCAGGCTATGGGGGTATCAAAATGAGATAATCCCTTAAAAAGCTTAGCCTCATAGAATTGGAAATTGGACCAATAGAGGCAGGCTAGTAGAGACTGAACTTAGCTGTTTGCATAGGAGCTATCTTATGTGCTTATGTGTGCATGTGTGTTTGTGTGCTGTGTGAGATATGACTGAGGATGTGTACATTTATCATGGTGGAATTTTTGTTTTCCTGCACGACCCAAATAGGATGCGTATTTGAGATGATGGAATCTTCAATTGAAAGAAGTATGATAAATGAAAGATTAATGAGCCATCTGAGTCAGCCTGGGGGCAAAAGGTCAACCATAGTTTTCCAGAGGGCTGACCCTTGAACTAAGACCTGAAGCAATCAGCCAACCTGGAGTGGGGTGCGGGCAGGGCATAGCAGGTGATCCACACTGAGCAGTCAGCCAGCTTTCTAGAGCACAGTGCGAAGAGCATGAGTTATGGAGCTAGAGCTAGATAGACCGGATTTTGAAAATTCTGGGCAAATGACTTAACTTCTTTGAACCCCATTCTCTTCACTTATGAAGCAGTAATTTGTATACTCCGCATACATGTACGGCTGACAGGACAATTGTGTAACTCGTAGTGAAAACCCAATAGGCTTAACTGTTTTTCTAATTATCCTCATAACTCAAGTGATCTAAATAGTCTGGAGCAGAGGATGAAGCAGGGAATGGTGGAGTAGACTTGAGAGGCAGCAGGGATAGAAGATAAATGGGCTGGATTGTATGTTAAGGAAGGTAGATGCTATCTCTGAGACAATGATTAGCCAGGGAGGAGTCTTAAGCAAATAGTACAAATTTAAAAAAAAGCACTTGGGCACCAGATAGGTCACAGTGATGGCAAACCTATGACATGTGTGTCAGAGGTGACACACGAACTCATTTTTTTGGTTGATTTTTCTTTGTTAAATGGCATTTAAATATATAAACTAAATATCAAAAATATAAATCTTTGTTTTACTATGGTTGCAAATATCAAAAAATTTCTATATGTGACATGGCACCAGAGTTAAGTTAGGGTTTTTCAAAATGCTGACACGCCGAGCTCAAAAGGTTCGCCATCACTGAATAGGACAACAAATTACAGGAGGTCTGACTGGAGGCAGGGAGAATAGTTAGGAGACTTGTTGAAATCCAGGCAAGAAATGAAGCCTGCAGCAACCAAAGCCACACAAGGAGGTAAAGAGTAGAGGGCTGAGTGGGCAGCATTCAAGAGGCAGCACCAGAGGCTTGGTTGGCTGTCAGAGGTGAAGTGAGAGCTGGAGGTGAGCATGACATACAGGCATCTGACTTGCGTGAGACAGGAGAAGATGGGATGGAACAGATTTGTAGGGAAAGAAAATGTGTTCACATTCTTCTTGAGGTAGCTGTGGTCCATCAAATGGAGAAGTCCTGTGAGCAGTAATATTTAGGTGTAGAGCCTAAAGCAGTGGTTCTCAACCTTCCTAATGCCACGACCCTTTAATACAGTTCCTCATGTTGTGGTGAATCCCAACCATAAAATTATTTTTGTTGCTACTTCATAACTGTAATGTTGCTACTGTTATGAACCTTAATGTAAATATCTGATATGCAGGATGGTCTTAGTCGACCCCTGTGAAAGGGTTGTTTGACCCCCAAAGGGGTCGCAACCCACAGGTTGAGAACCGCTGGTTTAAGCATTCTGAGCCTCAGTTTCCTTATCAGTTTAGAGCAAAAACAGTTAACTCACATAATATAACACATCCATATGATATAATTCTCATTTTACAGCTGAACAAACCAAGTCCCAGAGAGGTTGAAAGATTTGTTCAAAGTCACACGACTGGTAAGAATGGAGCCTGATCTCAGATTGGCGTGGGTTTAAACTCTAAATCCAATAGGTGAAGGTAGAAGGGAGGAGAAAAGGGCTCAAATTAGAAAGAACATTTTAGCAATTAGAAACACCTGGTGATGGACTAAGCCAGGGGTGGGCAAACTTTTTGACTCGAGGGCCACAATGGGTTCTTAAACTGGACCGGAGGGCTGGAACAAAAGATGGATGGAGTGTTTGTGTGAACTAATATAAATTCAAAGTAAACATCATTACATAAAAGGGTACGGTCTTTTTTTTTCAATAGTTTTATTCATTTCAAACGGGCTGGATCCGGCCCGCGGGCCATAGTTTGCCCACGGCTGGACTAAGCCCTATCACAAAGAAGGCCCTGTAATGGAGATGTTGGCTTACAGCCTGGTTGAATAGCCTCTAAGATGAACAATCACTTTGTAACAGGTAAATATACATTTATGTGCTTGTATCCTTCACCAGAAGATGAGTTTCTTTTTTTTTTTTTTTTTAAATATATTTTATTGATTTTTTACAGAGAGGAAGGGAGAGAGATAGAGAGTCAGAAACATCGATGAGAGAGAAACATCGATCAGCTGCCTCCTGCACACTCCCTACTGGGGATGTGCCCGCAACCAAGGTACATGCCCTTGACCGGAATCGAACCTGGGACCTTTCAGTCTGCAGGCCGATGCTCTATCCACTGAGCCAAAACGGTTTTGGCAGAAGATGAGTTTCTTAAAGTTTTACTAATTTTTTAATTTCTTGACTTACTGCAGTACCTGGGATATAATGAGAGCTCAATAGGTGTGCTGGCTGGCTGGCTGGCTTCAGAGGGGATCCTTGTACTAAGAAGTTAGACATTATATCTGTATTCTAAGACCCTTCCTGGGTCTAAGGCTCTGAATTCTCTGAGACGTAAATAAGAAATTTCCAACAGGGGTCAGTTCTGAGTAGCAGAGGCTAGAAATGAAAGATGACCAGGCACCAGCAAGACAAAAAGAAGCACGTATTTGACCTCCATTACCCAATTCACAAGTATATGGTAACAGAAGGAAACTAGACTTTTGGTGGTGGATACACAAAAAGTATAGATATATCCAATTATAATGTTGTACACCTGGAACTTAAATGTCATTAACCAAGCTTACATAAAAACTAACGACAAATAAAACAAACAAACAAACAAACAAACAAACACTACAAGAAGGAGCAGGGTGGTGATTCAAGGTCAGGAGTCCAGTTCAGAAATAAGAACCAATATGAGGTATGGATGGGGGAATGCAGACACCCAGCATACCAAGGCTTTACTACAAATGCCTACTATTAACAGCCAAGCCAGGATGGGACAGGATGGCTGACACTGAGCCAGTCAAGTTCTCAGGCTCTGCGCTGGCAAGTAGCTTAGACCCCATGGGGCTGGGCCATGTTTGCATTTACCCCAAGAATCCTGGGTGCACTAAAGTGTTGTCACCTGGATGTGCTGGAAAGAAAGGTGTAAAATCCTTACCTGTTTGGCTGGACAAAAGAAAGAGCACCTTTGAGAATCCTCACGGAAATGCTCTGAAAATGAAGGGTCAAGAGCAAGGCATGTCATATCCATTATATGAATCCATGCTCAAAGCAAACCAGCCCAGTTTGTGTGATGACCCTGTCTTTATAACAAATAATACTGAAGCTCTGAGAGATTCAGCATCCAGTCTAGGATCACAGAGGTAGAAAATGGGAAATATAGAATTAATCCCAGACTCCCGGGATTAGAAAAAGAGAGCTTCTCTGGTCATAAAACTTCTTAAAATTGGTCTTTTCTCCATGGAGATATCAATACCAGAGATAAAACACTGATGTAAAATTAAGGCAGCCCTTTTAGAGCTGGGGATCTCACTTGGGAGAGAAAGAAAGACTTTGTCTGTTAGGTTTTGTTCCTTGATTCCAGATGCAGGGCTAATGATCCCACCAAACTTCTGGATGTGATTGGAATTACTCTCAGAAGCTACAGCAGTGTTTGGAATCATCGAGGAGACCATGTCTGAAAGTGTCAAATGATGGTGACAGATGGGTAAACAGACTGTGGCGGCAAGAGTGTGTGTGGCTGTTGTATTAATCTTTGCAAAGGATGGTGTGAGGAACTCATTCTGTGCAGAGTTTGGAAAGCATCGGATAGCAGGTTCTTTGTGGGAGCTGGATTCCAGTTCTGCAGGTGGCAGGCATCTCTCTGGGTAGCTCTCCAAGCATCAGGCCTGGAGAATGACTTCAAGTCCTTTTGAAGTGCTTTGTTCTTTCCTTCCTGCCCCCACTGGCCTTTGTTCCTGGCTGAGCTAATTTGGCTCAGTGGTTAATTAACAGGCTCCAAAGTTAAGGGGAACAATGACAGAAGCACTGGTGTTCCCTCTACCTGGCTTTTCATTTTTAGGAGGTGGGTAATGGGGGATGGGAGGACTTGCATTCATACCCACTCTTCTAAGCTGTTTCCTCAGTCACATGATGTGCTAAATTCTGTCTCTTCCTAAACTCAGCTTCTGGTGCTGTGACATCCTTAGTAAGTTCATGGGTTGACATGGTGACCACCAGAACCCATTTGTGAGAAAGCTGAAGGTTTTTTTTTCATTTTCCTGGAAAGTAAGCTGCCTCTATCCACAAGGATAGAGAAGGCAAGGGGACACCAACCAGGGTCTATGAGATAACCCAGATAACATATTTGACCTCATAATGTTCCCAAAAGCTCTGTGGTGGTGCTCTGGCTTGCCCAAGCTCAGAAACATGCACAGATGTTGTCAGGTTTCCAAGCTTTGTGCTACACTTACACAAAACCTCAATTTGTAAAAAGGTCTATTGCGATTTGTACAGATTGGGGCATGGCTTCCTACTAACCCAGCCTCTGAAGGTTATTCAGGCCTGTTTATTTCTGGATTCTTGGTCACAGGAAAGGCTCTAGGAGAGTTTTCAGTATCTGTTAATTTTTTTTTTTTTTACCTTGGTATTCAGAAAGGCTAATAAATTAATCTGAGCTCACTAAGGGGTAACTAAGACCATAATTTTCATAATTTTCAGCAGGACCCCAGCTAACTTTGGCCCGCTGACATCACAGATATACTGAATGGATGCAAGGATTAAGGCAAAGCCGCGTGGGGGTGAGTCTGTCTACTGTCGTCCCACCTCCCATTCTTCCCCTACCTCACATCTCTAATGATTACCTGGAGGATAGTTTCTCTGTAATTAATTCACCTTGAGTGACCAGGGACAACGTACTCCTGCTCCTACAAGATCATAAACTATAGAGACTAAGATAGACTGTGAGCTCACAAAGAGGGTTGGGATCCCTAATTTTCCACTCATGAGCTACAGGACCACTGGCCCCATCCTGTGATTTCTTTGTACCTCAGTTTCCTCATTTGTAAAGGAGAATAACAGAACCTATTTACAGGGTTATCCTGAGATTAAATGAGTTACTATGTGTAAAATACTTAAAATAATGATTTTTTTTACCCATCTTTGCCTTTCATAGAGAGATGGGTAATGGTATAAATCTAAGAACATTTCTCAATGAGAGTAAAAACTATGAAGCAATGGCTTTCTGGGTGGTTTATGGTTTAAGATCATTTCAAAGTGCTTTGTTCTATAGTCAGCCAATGGTGAATCTTGTATTCCGTGTTTTGTTTTGTTTTTCTTCCCCCATTGCCATGCTTTCTAAGTGCTTTGATTCTCTAAGGTGATAGTCAGTTGATACTATTGACCAATCAATTTTAACAGGCATTTTTTAAAAAATAATAAGAATAACCAACCATTATATAGGAGCATAAAATATTAAAATGCTTCTCTTTATGTGGCATGCAGTCTTTCAGATAACACCCAGTGGCCCTACCTCCTGGCCTTGTGTAATCTTCTTCCCTTGAGTAATGTGCTCCTGACAAATAGAGTATGCGGTCAATGAGGGGATGGCTCTTTCATGATTAAGTTACAAAAGATTGCGACTCCTTCTTGCTAGCAGTCTCTCCCTCTTATTGCTTTGATGGCGCAAGCTACCATGTTGGAGAGGCCCACATGGGATGAAATGAGTGGTGACCTCTGGCCAAAAACCAGAGAGGAACTGAGGTCCTCATGTAACTGAATCCCACCAATAACCACTAATGCAGCTTGGAAGTAGATTCTTTTCCAGTGGGGCTTTCAGTTGAATCCCTAGTCCTGGCCAACATCTCAATTGCAGTCTTACAAGAGATCTCAAAGCTGAGAATTCAGCTAAGTGCCTGGTGTTCTACCAACAGAAACTGAAATAATAAATGAGTGTTAAGTCACTCAGTTTTAGGGTAATTCATTATACAGTAAGAGGCAAATACTAGATTATCTGATTTCATTCTTGCATCATTTCTCAGAGAGGCCAAGTAACTACTGCCAGATCACACAGCTAGAAAGTTGTAGACCTGGCACTTGACCCCATTCACAGCTGCTTTTCTGAAAAGAACATAGGGTCCCAGAGTGTTTCCTAAGATTTCCTTTATGCACTTTAGCTCTGATTTTCCAGAATGACATGCCTGCTTTCTTTGTCTGGTGTGGGAAAAGAGCTAATGATCACTGATCACCAGTCCGGCTAGGAACTTTGCACATGTCACCACACCAATCCTCCCAGCTTGGTAAAGTGGGTGTCACTGCACTGGGTTTCCCAAGGTGGGTTCTGTAGGCACGAATCGCTGCAGGTACTCTGTGAAAAGTATTCCATGGCCCAATACATTTGGGAAAATACTATATGTCTCCCTTGGAAACTCACTCTGCATGTGAGTCCACTAAAGGTTCAGAGGAGTTGCAGCAAGGAAACGTGCTTAATCTTGTCTAACATCATAGATCCTAGTTCTATCAGACTACAATAACCTATCATCTCAAGGAATAGTCCACAAAAATACACTTTTGGGAATGTTGGTTTATGGGCAGTTTTGACACGTACTTTTTTCAACCATGCCTCACAAGAACTTTGTAATTACAAAATAGCGTTTTCCATTTTACAGATGAGAAAACTGATTATCAGGGAGTTGTGAAATCATCATCAAATAATGTTTGCCCAGGAAAGGTGGCTGATCTATGCAACATTTGTGGTAAATCTCTCCTCTGTCTCCCCTCTTTTCTTTTTTAAATTTCTCCTAAGGTCACAAGACATATTTAAAAATATATATTAAAAAAATTGTTCTGTGACCTAGTTGCACCATATCATGTTCTCTTGCATTTTCAGATCGTCATCACCTTTCCTAAAATCCTTGTCATCTATCATGTCCCTGAATGTCTGTGTTTCTCAGTCTTCTCTCTGCTGCCCCCTTTAGCACCTCTCCCTGGAGAGTTACCTCACTCACAGAGCTGCAGGTTAGCCCTGAACTGTGGTGATATTCAAGCCCAGCCCCTTCCTCAGACCCCTCCCTGGGGCTCAGATCATTATGTACAATTCTTCTTCAATAGTCCTCCGGATAGAGACTCTATCAGTGCCTCAGCTTCAAGCTAAATTAATCATCCCTTCCATTCCAATCTTTAAGCCGTTTTTTTCTTGTGTGTGTCCTTTCTAAGCTGAGTGGCATCGATTCAGGAACCTGGGAAGACATCTATATTCCTACCTCCTGATGAGTTACATTCAAGTCTTAACAATCCCACATTCCTCACTCCTCTGATGGCCTCCTGTGACCACTGTCTTCTCATCACCACCCATCCTCCCAGCTGCTTCCTTGCATGGATATCTTTTATATGTGCAAGTCTGATCCTATAGGCTCTGTTTGGCAGCTTAGAAAGGGTCCCCATTATCTCTACAATCAAGTTCTTGTTCTTCAATGTCTGTATAAGGAAGTGTGTTCACTCACCTTCCTCAGCGTATTTCCCAGGGGTTCCATGAACTTCCTGCTTTACTTAAAATCTCCTATTCTTCAGCTTGGACTCAGCTTACATTCCTGGCCACATATGCTTAATTCTTTCTTAAAATACTGCTTGACAAATGATCAACTGCTGACAAGTAAAACATTCTGCCTTAGAGTACATCTTGGGAGATAATACCCAGTGTGTATCAAGCATTTTTAGAAATATTCTTACTTCTTGATTCTGTAAAATTCCACCTCTGAGAATTCTGGCTTGGGAAACAATATATATAAAAGCCTAAGCAACCATTTTGATGGAAGGACCAGAATGATTGGTTGCTATGATGTGCACTGACCACCAGGGTGGCTGACGCTCAATGCAGGAGCTGTCCCAGCCAGCAATCCTTGATTGCCAATGGGGCCTGTTGGCCAAACTCCTGGTTCCTCCCCCCCACCCCACTAGGAGGCCCCTATCGCCTGATTGGGGTCGGACCCCGGGCTAGGATGGGGAACCAGGAGTGGGTGGTGGTGGATGTGGCCCCTTTCCCCCCTTTCCCAGGGCGGGCCAAGGGCTAGCTCCCTGGGCCAGCTGCCAATCTCCTGGGTCCCTCTCCTGTTTCCTCTCCAGCCAGCAGGCCTGATTGGCCTGCCACTCACCCACAGAGGTGGCAGCTGGCCCTTCCCCCTTGGCAGGCCCCAGGCTGGGATGGTGAACCAGGGTTGGATGGCAGTGGATGTGGGCTGTGAGGGAAGGAGGGGAGTAGGGGGGGAGGCGGAGAACCTGATTGGCCCTTTTCGCCGGCTAGGTTTAGGGACCCAACCCATGCACAAATTTTGTGCATCGGGCCCCTAGTGTAATATATGAAACATGCTTTAGACCTAGAGATGTCCATAACAATGTTATTCATAAAGAATGGTATAAAATAGGGTAATGGTCAAGTTAATTATGGAATATCCACCACACAGAATACATTCATGTGATAAATATAAAAATGATGTAGCAACTTTGTACCTACTTTAAATTTAAGCAACAGGAATACAAGGGAGGCAAATTGTTATATATTATTGAAATTGTTAAATATGTGGGGAGATGCGATGAAAAAGCATGCAAAACACCACTGGTTATGGGGTTTTGAGTTACACAAATGTGTTATTTATTTATTTTTTTTTGATTAAGAAAAAATGTGTAGGTTTATGTTGTTTTTATATTGAAAAAGAAATATTTTTATTTAATGTTAGAGATTTTGAAGTAAATAAAGGAGGAATTTTATTCACTGAACCCTTAAACTGAAAAGAAATGCTGGAAAGCCCACATTGAAGTAGCAAACTTCCAAAACATCTGAAAACGTTCCCTAGCCTTTCTGTCCAAAGCGAATGCTTCATGGCACCTGGCACTGTATGAGAGACAGTCTTGGGGTGGGCGTGGGGGTTAGGATTGCAGGCTCTAGAGCAAGACTGCTGGTGCTTGCTTCTCTGTGTCTGTTTCCTTCTTTATACAATGCACATTCTAATAGGACCCATGTCATAGAGCTGTTATGAAGATTAAATCAGTTAATTTAGGGCAAGTCCATAGAATAGTGTTTGACAAAGAGTAAGGCTCAACAAACATTGATTTTAACAACAACAACAATAATAACATGGACTATGCCTATATGGATTCTTTGTGGATCCCTTGTGGGTATCTTTATCTATAGTTGCCACCTTAGCTCCTTATACATGGAAGGTCTTTAAGCAATATTGTTGCTAAGTCATTGAGCTAAAAAAGAGAATGCAAGTTCTCCAAAACAAAATGAGCACCTGGGACCCTTCCCCAGAAGGGCTGGCACCAAAGCTGATTCTCTGGGACTCTGAGGCCTCTGGCAACCCAGAAGGAGGGCAGGGTCAGAATTCCAGGTCTGCAACCTCCACAGAGTGCACAGCACCCTGCTGTTCTTGGATTCTGACCTCTCAGCCTTGCCCGGTCCTGGTTGGGAAACCAGGAGCTTTAGATGTGACCCTGACTCCTGCTGCCTAAGAACAAAGGGCAATAATGGCTCTTTTGTGAGAGGCCGGTTAAGCGGAAGCAAAGGGCTGGTTCACCAAAGGCCGACCTGATCACTGATCAATTTCTGAAATAAATACCCTGCCCATACCCAACTTCCCTTTTGATAACAACTCAACCTTTGCCGGGAGGTCTCCAGCTCTTTCGGACACATTTCTTCAGGGATTATGTTGATCTTTAGGGTCATTTTGGAACATCTTGTCCCCACTCCCAGGTTTGTTGTCTCCAACATAATAAACTTCACGCTCGGAGAAAATGGGCTCTGTGAACCCAACTTCAAAGGTTGGCCATGTGGATGTAACAATGGACTTGAACCAGACCTAAGGAGGGCTGCCCAGCAGGCACTCCTTAACTTGGCAACTATTGTGCTCCAAGTCATTTCTGCGTCCACAGTTGAACAATGCATTTGGCAACCCAACGAGGTCTTCTTTCAAAGCAAAGTTACTCTTGCCAGCAGTGCCAAGTAGAGGGCCCTGGGTACAAAACACTCCATTTATTTTTTTCAAAATCAAAGTATTACACTAAGTGAAAATAATAAAAATATTTTTTTCTTTAAAAAAATGCCATATAACTACACCAAAGGTAACATTTGCATAAACGAAAGAGAATTTTCCTATAATCCTAGCCCCATTATCAAAACATCAGCATCTTCTTAAGTACCTCTACTTCTGGTCTTTCTGTTTTCCTTTTTAACATAGTTGTAATAAGTATAAAAAAATGTGCCTCTCTGTTGCTTGTTTTACTTAGCATTATAATAGGCATGAAGTTGCTGAATCATCTTTTTACCTAATGTTTTAATGGCTGTAGAGCCTTCCCTAAGAATAATGTGCCATAAAAAAATGCAATCAGTTTTGGAGGAATGTTGTGCTATTATAAATAAGATTGTGATGAGATTTTTAAAATTTGTTTTGCATTTTGATAAAACTGCCATTTTTCTCTCTCCCCTAAAATGAAGACTCTAAATTCACTGCAGTATAAGAATGTGGTTTTGGACTAAGGCAATTAAAAAAATCTTCCAATAATTTATTATGAAATAGTTCAAACCTACAGAAAAGTTGAAAGAATTTAATATGCTGATTCAGGGTGACTTTTGAGCACAAATACATGTCCTTGAAGATGCTGAACAGTAATTGTGCATATATGTTGGATTGTCTCCACTTAAAGAAGAATCCAGGAAGAATCTGGATGGTTCTGGAGGCAAAGGGTTCACGCTGGAAAAGCAACTTCCAACACCATTCTCTTCAAGAATGCTGAGGACTAGCAAAGACAAAAGTCCTTGCACACAATTCAAATGTGGATTTCCCCCATTAATGGTAGCTCCTTCAGAACAGCTCAGTGCCCCAGAGTTCAATTCCTCACCTTGGGGATGTAGGCAGTGCTCAAGAATGCAACAAGAGGTGGGATCTCTGCCCTCAATCTGACATGGTATCTGGGATCTGAAGCAGGAGGAATTGTCGCTGAATCTCACAGGCTGCACTTCCCCAACTTCCTTTTCTTCATTCCTCCATAAAAGCAAGTCAATTGTCTCGATTTCTGCTAATAACAATTTTAGCAAGCACCGAGCACACTGCCTACACAAGCGTCGTCGTTTCATTCTATGGATGCAGACACTGAGCCTGGGAAAGATTAAATGGTGTGATCATAGAAGAAATCAGCTCATCTTGGACGCTATCTAACCAGGGCTAGAACTCGCTCCTCTGGACTCCGAAGTCCTGTTTTTTGTTTGTTTGTTTTTCAGCCTGGCCATGGTTTCCACTTTGCACATATAAGAAGCTATGCTTATGTAATTTGGCACTCCTCCAGCCTTGTGTCATTTTGGACTCTGGGGCCACTCTCATTTTGTGTAAACAGCGGTGTCCTGGTCACAGCAAACCGTTGTTAGTGTGGAAATACATACCAGAAGTCAGAACCAGAAGTCACGAGAGCTCACAGAGATGGCTGCCCTCAGGGCATGAGGTTTGGGAGACTGCTTTCTATAACTGGGCCACTTTCCCTACAGAAAAATGCCCTCTGCCCTGTGCATATTCCACAATGGCCAACTTTAGGGTTTCTTCTTCTTTTTTTTCAGCCCTCCAGAAAAGCAGGTATTCAATGTGAAGAATAAAGAGTGAATGTTGGAAAACTATTGGGAAGACCTTTTCTAATGGGGCCATCTGCTTGCCCTTTGGAAAAAATCAATGAATTTGATTTTTAGACAGTAAGTTCCTTAAGCTTGAAAATATTCATTGGAATACCATGGGCGAACAAAGTCCACCCTTTCAGCTCTCATTGATTTCTCTTAGTTTGGTCAGATGCTGTCGGGTCTGGGGAAGTTTGGTGGTGAAAATCGCACTCAGCAAGGAGCTTGCATGAACCAGCAGTGCCTCCACTGCAAATAGGACAGTGTTCTAAGCAGAGGACATTTTTTAAGACAATATGACTCTTCTCAGAAACAAATACAAATTCTGTAACAAAACCCATTGGACCAGTAAAAATACAGTGGAGATGCCTTCATAATTTGGAACTTTATAACTTGTAAGTTAATATTTTGTCCCAAGATTAATGATAAAAAGCTACCCATTAATGATTGGTTATGAAATTTATTGCCAAATTGGCCTCCTTTTGGGGCTGGTGGGTGGTGAAGTACAATTGATTCTGATGAATTAGAGAGAAGTGAACCTGGGATGATGAAGTTGAGGAAGGATTCTGTTGAAGGCCATATCTTGGAGGCCCACAAATTTCAGCATCTCCCAAGAGAGTGGTGTGCAATTTCACTTTTCATGGGAAAGAGTTCAGGTCCCCTAAGTACCAGTCTATCTCTCTTCACATTGTGACTTGTTAACCTCTTCCTTCAGCTAGTTGCTTCGACTTTATTTCACCCCATCATTATTTCTGTGGCCCAGACTTGCCAATGGGATATCAACATTATTTTGATGAGAATTTTATTTCATCACGAAGATTATAGGCAAATTGTATAATAGCTTTCTGTTTACCAAGAAATCTCTGGCAGAGGGAAATAAAACCAGATAATCTAGGGAAGGGGAAAGGGCACTAACTATTATTGCACCCCTCCTGAATCCAGATGCTTTACATAGATTATCTCAGATAAATTCATCCTGAGGCAATGGTTCTGTGAGAATTGACAAAGAAAGGGAGACTTATGGAAGTTTAGAAGGTTATCTAAGATCTCAAGATCAGAGTGGAAAATCAGGCAGACACAGGGCCAAAATCTAGATTCTTTCCATGGACAAAGCACCAGCTTTAAATGCAGAATACCTGTAACCCTTAGATTAACTTCTGAGGTCTGCAGACCAGCAAGGGAAAGAGTGATAGCATCCACCTAGTAGTGTCTAGGAGTTGGGAAGAGCCCATGAGAGATCTTGGAAGCCTTGAATAAACAAGATTCCCAATAACTCAAGGGCAGTTTTCCTTCACCAGAATGCTGCTTCCCCTTGCTCAGTCAGCAAGGACGATATGACAGTGAGTACAGGAGCCTTGCCTTCTGTTCAGGGCTGCAGCACTTTGAATAATCCAAGCCCACACCTAGCTATCAAGGTATGCAGGGCTGACTTGTTACCTTCAGCCTGTACCAGGGAATGGCCAGATGGCATCCAGGCTGATTCTGTGCCTCTGGCTGACTAATCCGCCCAGGTACAAGAGTAAACAGAGAGCTGGGGGACACCATATGTCCCTGACTCATCGTGCTTGCCAGAATCACCATAGTTCTACATGGCATATGCTTTCCTGGGCCAAGGTAGGGGATGGTTCAGAGGAAATGTATCTTGAAATCAAAGGCTTGAATGATTAAAAACATAAAGACATATAGGGAGTGTGCATCTGTTAGTTATATCCTAACTGATGTTTATTTTTTAAATGTGCTTTGTTTTACATTGTTCAACTTTGCTCCTTCCTTCCAGCACTTGCCATTGCAGGCCCCCAGGGACATGGGTTGAATGGAAGTGTTGAATTCCTATTCTTTGATTACCAGTCTGGAATTTCACCTTAAATTGAAAATGAAGTTGACTGTAGTTTAAAGAATCTCCCGTTGAGATTGGGATATGGCATCCCCATAGGGTGCCAGGTTCTTTGAACCCCTTCAGAGCCTCCCACCATTCTTGTTCCTCCTACTCCCAGCAGAAACTAAAGAAGAAGGTTGTAGATAAGAGCTGCGAGTCAGCTGCTCAGGGGCTGAGAAAATTGCAATGCTCCAGAGGATGGTCCCTTAGCACTCATTAGGAAGATAGTGGCTCATGAAGCTTCTTCTATCACCTCAGTTTCTTAATTAACCAGAGTAATTGGACTATGAGTTAGTCAAGACCAGAGTTTTAAGTGCAGGTTATGGAAGCATTGAGCTGTACGAGTCAGATATGTCCAATATAATTTTTTTCCACATAAAAGGGAATGAAATAATCTATCTAGGGTCTATCATCATGAGAGGTCCAAGAGGATTAGAACTCAAGGTCTCTCTGATCTAGTGCTTTTCTTGAAAGATAGAACCCAGTGGGGGCTCTAGTGTTTGAATCATTTGCTGTGGGCCCCCAGAGGTGGATGTCTGTCTCACATACTGTAGACCTTCAAGCCATTGCCTATGTACTGTAATCAGAGCCATAGGAAGCTTAATAATTGTCCACAGTTGGGATAACAGTGAAAGTCATCTAGACCAAATCTTTAATACTATCAAGAGCTATTCAGCACTCATGGCAGTTTCTTTCTTCCCTATCACATCCAATCCTGAAAAAATTGTGAGGTGGGTCTAATTGCCACTGAGGAAGTTGAGACTTTGGAAGGCCAAACAGGCCATTTAAGCGCCTACTGTTAACTGGACACAGATCACATTTGAACTTGAAGATAGTTCCAAGGCTCTACTCATCGTCTTTAGAATATAGCTCTTAGACATATGGAATTGTATGAATATAGACTGGGAATTTAATGTGTATTCTTAAATACTTGGAAACTCCTGCTCCAGGCCAGCAGCTCATAGATAAGGTTGGACAGAAAAGGCCAACAGGAAGATATATGGGCATGCTTACCTCCACTAGTTACTCCATTTCCAAGCCTCCTCCTGTGCTTCTGGTTCCTGCTGAAAGGACATAGGCTTTTCCCAAATTTCTTTGTGTGTGTGTGTATTTTTCCTGTAATCAAGTCTGTAGCTTTTCTTTTAAAGCCAAAATTCCAACCTAAATTCAGGAATGCTCATAACTCTAGTCCATGATAGAGATTATTGTTTACTACTCTTTAGAAAGCTGGGCTCAATCAATGGAACACCTACTTCTTAAATAGAATAAAGTTGCCTTTAAGAAACAAAATCTTCCCAGGGTGGGAATGGCTGGGGGCAAATGGGGGGGGGGAGGTGTCATCAATCGGGGCGGGGGGGGGGAGAAAGGAGACATATGTAAAACTTCAGACACAAAAGAAAAAAGAAAAGAAAAGAAACAAAATCTTAGAAAAATATCCCTTAGGAATAAAATTTCATGAGTTCTCTTCCAATAGAGTGACATTTTATCAAGAGAGCAGTTGGTGCACAAATTCAATCCAGCCACACCAGCGTAGTTGGTACTGAGGAGAGGTTCACATTAATAACTTACAAGTGAAGGTGTCTTCACTGCAAAAGAGAGATATCTGGAAAAGAAACCAGTTTGAAAAGGCTTCTGCTAATATTAACCAACTGTGTTGGAGTCCCCAAAGCACAGTCTCCTGCCTGACTTCTTGAAACTTCCCATTTGTAGTCTCTGTGGCTACAGTGGCATTTCCACATGTACATCTCCCTCAAGGGGCACCTTTTAGCTGCTGTTTTCAGTGCCTCCAACTATCCTCTGGGTATTTGCCTTTTCATTCACACCCAGACTTCCTCCTTGGGTCACCTTCCTTTTTGCCTGAGGGCTTCCTTCAGAGGAAATCAGGAATCAATGACACCCTGAGAATCTGTGAATAAATACCCAGCTCCCTAGGTGGAACAATTCTGATGTGTACCCTTTGCATCTTCCAGAGGGCCCAGCAGCTGTGACAATACACCTCCGCCAAGAGCAGTAACCTGTGCAAGTCAACATTTGTGCCTTTTCTGTCTTGCTTCCCTACTTTTCTACATTTTTTACAAGGTCACCTTCCAAAATGAATCCTTTCAGTCAGCATTTGGGGAATCCAAATTAAGCAAACTCTGCATACTTGAATCATTTTTCTGTCCCTTCTGCTTTGTCCATCTCAGTTTATGAAAACACCCAACGGCCCCCAAATCAGAAACCAGGGGAGTATTCTTTATTCTCTTTCCTCCACATTTGAAACTCCAACTTTCAATCGGTCATTGATTCCTACGAATTAAACCCCAAATCTTTCCAATCAGTCCTTTCTTAACTTCCAATTCTTTCTAGTTGAATCCCTCAATAAAACTATGGGCAATTTTAACAGCTTTCTAACTCCTCTATATATTTAAAATGTATCCTCTCTCCCATCAGTTCTACATAGAGTACAGTACTTATCCATTGGAAACACACATTTGACCATGTAGTTTCCTGTAGAAACTTCTGATCTCTCACCACTACCTAGAGAAGACCCAGGCTCTGCACATATTCTCATGATCAGGCCCCTACTCTGATTGTCTCTTCTCACGTTGGGCCTCTTCTGGCAGGCCACTCACCATCCACTCTACTTGCAAGACCCCAAATAACCCACCTTCTTTGTCAACACTGGGCTTTGCACATGCTATTTCTTGACTATAGGATACCTTTTTAATACTTTGAGTCTGATGAGTTTGTATATATGTCCAAATAACCTAATTGAAGCCTGGCAGACAAGTTAGAATGATCATTCTTTTTCCTTTTGCACAGGTACTCTCATACGGAGTGCTGTGTATTTTCACATGCATGTGTCTTTCATGCCACTTTGCTGAGGGTCCCTTCAGTGCAGAGAGCTTTTGGATTTCTGTATTTCTTTTTTTTAAATATAGTTTATTGATTTTTTACAGAGAGGAAGGGAGAGGCATAGAAAGTCAGAAACATGGATGAGCGAGAAACATCAATGAGTCGCTTCCTGCACATCCCCTACTGGGGATGTGCCCGCAACCAAGGTACATGCCCTTGATCGGAATTGGACCCGGGACCCTTCAGTCCACAGGCCAATGCTCTATCCACTGAGCCAAACCAGTCAGGGCGATTTCTGTATTTCTTGCATATGCTGCCTAATAAAAAAAGTGGGTGCTCAATAGTTGCATTCCTCTGTTAGCATAGGTAGCTAAATATTACTAAAGGAAGAGAGAAAAGGGAATCAAACATTATTTAGCATAATCAACTAGGGAGCATAGTCTTGCTTCCTTAGGAAGTTACAGCTTCATACACTTCCCACGGCATCCTCTGCCCCCGGACCTAATTCCCCCCAAGCGAAGCAGGCAGGAAAAATCATTACCAGGGGAGAAAGAGAAGCAGCAGGAGACATTCCTCTGCTGGGCACATGTGCAGTGAGAACCAAAATGGCAACCATAAAGGCCTGTCTCTCTAGCCTGAGAAAAGGATTGGACTGGATAAGGGACACAGAATCCAGAAAGAGCTGGAAAATGGATTGGTTAGAGGGTGGGCCCAGTGCAAGCCCACAAAAGTTTGAGAAGTTGATTGGTTCATTTGAAGAGCATCTGGTGTGTTCCAAGCCCAAAATAATATAATCAGCCTAACAAAGAATTAATCTCTCTCTCTCTCTCTCTCTCTCTCTCTCTCTCTCTCTCTCTCCCCCCCCCCCTCCTCCACTCCTCTGTAACACATGCTCATCCTGCTTGCTCACATGTCCTCTCCATAGCAGCCACGTGTATTTAACAGCTGCATGCTGTGCAACACAACACCAGCCAGAGCGCAACTGGGAACAGACTGCACCAGCCAGATGTGAACAGACATGGACTGAACCAATAGCACAAAATGCCTGAACACTGGCCATATTTCTGGGCCTAATAAAAAAAGGCTGAACTTTTTCCATGGCAGGAGGGACAGAGATGAGATATTGGGAACGTGGGGGCAGCCTTCTGTTTTCACCCAAATAAATATCATTGTGCCACAACCTCCTATACCTGGGTCCCTGGAATGCTTTTCTTGCAACTCTGGGAAAGAATATAAATTCCACCTGCAAGACCTTCAAGTGCTTACGTCAAAAGCTGGGAATCATTTTTGACTTTCCTTTCTTTTACACCTCACATATTCATTGCATCAAGACATCCCGTTAGTGCAACCTCAAAAGTACATCTAGAGTCCTGCCACTTCCTACCACCCCCACTGTTACCAACGTGCTCCGCCAGCACCTTGCTCCTGCATTATTGTAGGAGCCTCCTCACTGGTTCCCTTGTTGTTACCCTTTCCTGTCCACAGCCTATTTTCAACAAAGCAGGCAGTCGTCCTCAAAAACTGTTAAGTGAGTTAAGCCACATCCCACCTGCACACTCACCAATGACATTCCATTTCACGGAGATTAATGTAAAAATTCCTACATGCTCAGCCCCCTTACCCCACTGAGATCATCTCCTTCCCCACCCTGCTCATCTGCTCCAGTCCCACCAGACCAGTCCACTTAGTATGCTTAATACCCTCACTTCCTCCATGTTGCTGCACCAATATTACCTTCTTAATGAAAATACCAAGTTTATGATGGTATTTGCCCACATATCCCACACTCCTTTCCTTTCTCTTTATTTCCATAGCACCCATTGTCTTTGAGCATGCACTGAAATTCACTAAGTTCTTACTTTTATTGCTTATCATATGTCTTTGCTCACAAGAAGAAAACCGTAGCAGGGAACTGAAAGTGCTGGGAGCAGTGTCTAGCATGCAGAATGTGGTCAGTAGCTTTATGCATGTGAATAAGGCAACGAGTGGGTATAATTGATTTGAAATGACTTGAGTATCATGGTAGGTATCTAAGAGGCCTTTGAAAATGGCATGCCTCAGAAGCATGGTCCCTTGTTAAAATGCCCTTTTAATTGAACAAATAATATTTGTTAATAATGTTATTAACAAATAATATTTGATAAGTATGGAGTGAGCTCTAATATATAATTAATCTGAAAAAAGTAGGCAAAATTAATTTAAATATTTAATTTAATTTAATATATCCAAACATTATGTCAGTAAGCAATCAACATAAAATTATTAATGAGATTTTTACTTGTTTTTGCATATTAAATCATCAAAATATAACGTGTGTTTTACACTCACAGCACATCTCTGTTTGGACCTGCAACCTCTGAAGTACTTCACAGTTATTTAAGATTTTGAGACTGTGATTGACTGTCAGTAACTGTAATGGCAGAAAGGAAACCATGCATCAGGGGGTCTACTGTACTTGGTTCAGCTACTGGACAACTTTTATGTACGTTCGGAACCACTTGGGTATGTGAATCTACTCTTTCAATTGCAAAATGAAATCTAAATACAGAGCAACTGTATCTGAAGTGAATTTAGGATTTATATTGAGATGTACTCTAAGTATAAAATTTACCCCAGATTCCTAGTACTTAATATAGAAGAATGCAAAATATTTCATTACTTTTATATTGATTATATGTTGAAATTATGCTATTTTGGATGTATTGTTTTCAATAAAATATATAATTAAAATTAACTTCACCTCTGTATTTTTACTTTGTTTATATGTTTTCTAGAAAACAAATATATATTTATAAATAATAGCCACACATATTATATATCAAATATATACCCACAGAGTATTCATTTTAGGTTTTCACAGAACAAAGGAAACTTCAATAAATGTCAAATAACCCACATGTACAGGTTGTACTCTCTGATCATAATGAAATAAAATAAGAAATTAGTAACAACAAAAAAGCTTTAAACATCTTCTTGGCCCCTTGAAAGATATATTTAAAATGTACTATATAGTCACTGGGATTGAGAGAGATTTTAAAATTACAAACTATTTAAAAATAAAAGTGTCAAATGTCAACAGTTGTGTCTCATAGCTAAAGTAGCATTTAAAATTTTGCATAATTTTGAATACATATAATAGTAAGCAAGACATATTGAAAACCAAAGACCAATGAGCATAACTAAACATATAAGGAAAAAAAGAGAAAATAATAATATAATAAAGCCAAAGCAACAAGAAAGAAGGACATAAGAGCAGTAGGAAGGGAAATCAATGGAACAGCCCAAATCTCTACTAAAATGAGATTATTTAAAAAGAATTATCTTAGAGAGATGAAGGAGAGAGAGAGAGAGAGAGAGAGAGAGAGAGAGAGAGAGAGAGAGAGAGAGAAACATAGATCTGTTGCCTCCTATATGTGCCCTGACCAAGGATTGCACCTGCATCCTGGCTATGAGCTCTTATCAGGAATCAAACCCGCCACCTTTTGGTATACTGGATGATGCTTCAACCAACCGAAAAGATTGGCTAAAATCAATTCTTTAATAACTAGAGGCCTGGTGCACAAAATTCGTGCACAGAGGAGGGGTCTCCTCAGCCCAGCCTGCACCCTCTCCAATCTGGGACCTCTTGGGGGGCATTCCTCTCACAATCCTGGACTATTGGCTCCTAATTGCTCACCTCCCTACCAGCCTGATCACCCCTAACTGCTCCCCACCTGCCAGCCTGGTCGCCCCATGCAGCCTGCTGTTCAGTTGTTTGGTCCTTCCTCACTAACCCCCTTGCTGGCCTGATCATAGGCAGCCACCTTGTAAGGGTGTGAGGGTTAATTTGCATATTACCTCTTTATATATAGCATTGGCATGATAAAGGTGGGCATGAAATTCTGTTCACTCATACACTTTAAGACTAGATTAAATGGACAATGGCACAAAAATAATAGTAGTCCTTGACTGAAAGAATCAAAGGGAAGAAGCTGATATGAATCAAAGAAAGTACTTCCACTCCCCAAAACATGCCTGTCAGCACAGATGGCACCATGCACACCTTATGGGATCTACATATATGTCCCACACTGCATATGAAACACATGCTGGGGTGTCTATATGAGTTTGGGAGCCAGAACACAGACAGAGGAGCAAGGTGAAATAATAATATAAAGTAAATTAAGAGGGGCCATGTGTGAACGTGATGTGCCTGAGTATTATTATTATTTCAATTCTGTTCACTTGAGAAGATATATAACATTTCTTTCAAATAATTTTTGGGCAACCTTCACAGCCAATGCTTTTATCCTTCTTTCTTGAATGAAAACAAATATGGTAATGCAATATTTGAGTGTGTCACTTCCCAATGGTTTCTCCTGTTTTGTAGTTTCCAACAGCAAAGCTCTTTAGAATTGAAATGGCTTTTAATTCCCCAGGATATATTCTCAGTGCCTAGATGTTTACTAAATCAGTAGTGCTTAGCTGCTACTGATTGATTCTACATGATAATACCTGATGCTAGCCTAGATGTGTGTGTGTGTGTGTGTGTGTGTGTGTGTGTGTGTGTGTGAGAGAGAGAGAGAGAGAGAGAGAGAGAGAGAGAGAGAGAGAGAGATAGAGAGAGAGAGAGAGAGAGAGAGGGAGGGAGGTGTGTTAAGGAGGGATACATTTCCTTGGTTTCTTTGCTTCTGTAGATGCAATAAAAAACTAATTTTAGGGTTTATCTGCTGGGCACAACATCTTAATTTCATAGCTGGAAATGATTTAATTTAGGCATTGGATGCTGGGGTGAGCCACGCACTGCCTATAAAAGAGGATAGAGGCACCTGAATGGTCTGAAATAACCGATTGATCAAGACATCGCTTTTCCCTGACATATCCAGGTAATGGCCATACCTCCTTTTGCATTGGGCCTGTAGGCCCCCTCCACATCAGCTCTATGCCCTCTTCCTTTGTCTGCAAACAGAGGAGAGGGGCAGTAGGTTGGAGTCCCAGACTCGGTTGGCCTCCAGGTATGTTTCCATTGGTCGCAAGGGCCAGGCTGAGCTTGATTTGCTTCGGTACATAAAGATAAGAAGCTAAGGGCCCCTTCCGAAAGCAAACACCTTTAATTTGCACCACCACCTCGCTGTGATTCAGCGGATGGAATTTATGAGGGTGTTAACCCTTTTCCACAAAAGTAGCAAATGAGTCAGTCCTAATAGGAAATAGAAATCCACAGCAGACTCTCTTTGAAGCCCACGGGAAACGTCCCTGAGAGGGCTGCCACGCCTCCAGAGTGTCCCCCAGAAGTAAGAGTACAGAGTGGCCCAGATCTTTTAAGGAGAAGCAACTCTACCAGTAAAACAAGTCTTTGCATGTGCCAAGTCCTGCTGACCCCTCTCAGCAGCGGGAATTCAGACAGAACTTCAGGAATGCTTTGCGGGGCAGCTATGGTGCATTCAAAGAAGAAAAAACGTCCTTAATCTTTGCAAAACCAACAAAGATAAGCAATAGCTTTAGCTGGGTTGAAATTAGCCAACGCGCTGCTACACAATGTCCTTGGGCCTATTATCCAGGCTCTGACCGCCGAATGGCACTGCTCAAGTATGCTGGCAATGTTTAACAAACCATCTGTCTTCTACCTGTTCCCGCTGAACAGGAGCCTTTGTCTGAGCCGGGGCCCCATCCAGCATGTCTGCTGTCTGCTCAGCAGCCAGGGAAATCTCCTCGCCGCGTTGTATTCATTTCACAGGTCTCTCGATGACGGTTTGTCCTCCACGGAGCGGCGGCTGCTGCTGGAACCTCAGTTTTGAAAAGGGGGGTGTGGATCTGTCTCAGTCTATCTATTACTTCACACACCACCATGGGTGTCAAAGCCTTCTTTGCTTATTTGATTTTTCCCCCTGATTTTTCTTCTTTGAAGAGGAATTTCAACATTCATTCAAAAGTAACTCTTGATAATTCTATTTTTTATCTTGGTTATTTGTTCTTATATTGGAACCCCCTCACTCTCTCATATATATATTTTTTTATTCCTCAGTAAAATATTTTCTGCTTAAATATCACACTTTCAGGAGTTTACTGATTGGTACATAAGTATTAGGCTAAATCATTTGAACTTAATTCTTTCATGGGTCTAAACCAGTCAGATATTGGCATTTTCATATGGCTCAACATATGTTCAAGTATATAAAAATATATATATATTTCCTTGTAAAATTGCCCATTTTGTTTTACAGCACAGGCGTGAGAAGTTAACTAATCCAAATCATGGTTTTCATTTTGTAAAAAATATATTGATAAAGCAAAATTTTCTTTTCAGAATTTATTTCTCCTGCTCTGCCCTCCCCTGCTCAGAAGTAAAACGTTCCCATCTTCTTTTTCCAGGTGTCACAATATTCATGTAATTATGACCATCAGGCACACCTTCACATTGGCAATGGAGGGAATCCCCTTGGAAGTCAGAGCCATCCTTGAAACTCACCCATCAGGCCCTTACACCAGCAGATGGGAGACCGAAGCCTGGACGACAGTCACCACCAAGCTGCCCTATCCCTGGCTCCCACTTGGACTCTCCAGACAAGAGATTCTTATCTATCAAAGGGACTACATTTGATGAGACAAACACTGGGTTAGATGCATGGGGGACTCAAAATGCAAAAGTATAAAGTTGAGAACAGCTCTTTGCTTATAGTTCTTTGAATATAGGTTTACAGTTGTGAGTACATAAAATACTGAGTTAATAAAGCAATTTAATAACCTATTGCATGTCTTTTTCCATACTAACAACCCTAAAATCCCTTTTGCCTGCCCCTGTGCATGTCTGCTTCTGCATCCTACCACAGGAGTTTTGGTTACATTTACTTCATTATTATCATTCTCACAGGTACAACCTCAGCACAGTTTTGTCTTTAGAGCAGATATACCTCATAAAGGCATTCAGATACCTATGCTGCCTTTCCAGAAGAAAACTGGAAAACGAGACAGTCACCATTAACACAGTAGCACAACAAATTTTCTCCTTAAACTTAAAATTTCAGTGAAGCCAGGAAGAAAAGCAGAGATAGAGGGTGGGGAAATCTCTTAAGATTTTAATTCTCAGAGTTTCTAGGCAAAGGGAAACCAATGTGGGAGTGTTCTGCTTGATTGGTGGCCTCATTGGAGACTGGAGGAAAGAGAGATTTCTTCATATTTTTTATTTTTTAAAAAATATATTTTATTGATTTTTTACAGAGAGAAAGGGAGAGGGATAGAGAGTTAGAAACATCGATGAGAGAGAAACATCAACCAGCTGCTTCCTGCAAACCCCCTACTGGAGATGTGCCCGCAACCAAGGTACATGCCCTTGACTGGAATCGAACCTGAGATCCTTCAGTCCTCAGGCCGACGCGCTATCCACTGAGCCAAACCGGTTAGGGCTTCTTCATATTTTTAATCTCATCTTTCAATTTCCGTATACATAATATGTTTTATAAGGTAACTTAATATTAAATTCATGTTGTATTAATACATGTTATTTTTTTAATTTTTATTATTTGATTGATTTTAGAAAGAGAAGAAGGGAGGGAGGTAGAGAGAGAGAAACACCTATTTTTTTGTTCCACTTACTTATGCCTTTATTTGTTGAATCTTGTATGTGCCCTGACCAAGGTTCAAACTGCACCTTGGCATACTGGACAATGCTTTAACCAACTGAGCTACCTGGCCAGGATATATTAATATGTTTACTTACAATATATGTTGTTTATTAAATAATCATATAGCTTTTATAATATATAAACATGAATATAACTAGAGGCCTGATGCACAAAGATTTGTGCAAGAATGGGCCTTCCTTCCCCTGGCTGCCGGCACGGCCTTTGCTCCGGCTGGAGCTGCCTTTCTGCCTTTGCTCTGGCCCAGAGCCGACTTTTTGCCTTGTTCAGGCCCAGAGCCACCTTTCTGCCTTCCCATGCTGGCCAGAGGCCTGGAGCAGCTGGGGCAGTGCGGAATGCCTGTGTCATCACCATGGCGACGACACAAGCATCCTGCCCCACCCTGGCAGCTTGGGTGACTGTCTATGCAAATTAACCCGCCATCTTTGTTGGGTTAATTTGCATACTCACTCCTGATTGGCTGGTGGGTGGTGCAAAGGTATGGTCAATTTGCATTTTCTCTTTTATTAGTGTAGATCATAGATAAATAATTATAGGTAATTTATTCATTAATATTTTCATTCATCTGACATCTGGACTGCTTCCACCTCTTGGCTATGGTGAACAATACTGCTATGGACATGGGTGTACATGTGTTTGTTTGAATCCCTGTTTTCTGTTCTTTTGGAATGGAATTGCTGTGTAGTATAGTAATTCTATGGTAAATTTTTGAGGGACCGCCAAACTGCTTCCATAGGAGCCACACCCTTCTTCTTGCCCACCAGCATGTACAAGTTCCAATTTCTTACCTCTACCTCAACATTTATATTCCTTTTTCTAAATAAACATATGGCCCGCCCAGTGGGTGTGAAGTGGTATCTCACTGTGCTTTTGATTTGCACATTCCAGGAGTTGTTCTTTATTTATAGGACCTTTGGAATGAACATCAAGGAAAAGGCTATGCATGCACTCTCTGCTAATTGTCAGGCACAATCTGTGGGGCCCTCCACAGATGCTCCTGACATCGCTTGAAAGCTACCATATGCTGCAACTTCTGATACCTCAATGGGGTCCTTCTTCCTAAATGATATCATTGCCACAAGGGGCAGGTGTGTATCTGATAGTAAGAAGAATAAAAAAGAGGTCTTAACTCCAGGCAGAGGGAGTGAGGCCTTGAGTCCAGAGACTGGGGATGGCCAGGCTTTGGGAAGTCAGGGGAAAGAGCATATTTACAGGTAGATGATCCCATAGTGGGGCAGATTCCTGAAGTCTTAACTGAAGCGGAAAGGCCCAGAGTGTCTTCTGAGTCCCTAGGTCAGGGGGACATCCTGATGCAAGAGCAGGCAGGAAGTCACAGAGCACAGCAAGATCTTAGATATGGGAGGAGCAGATGGGAAGTGTAGGGTCAAGGCAGGGATCTTGGGGTCCAAAATACCTGGGCAGATTTACAAAAAAACAAATTCCAGAGCAATCCTTGCCTGTGAGCCTGCCACCATCCCTCCTCTGCCTTGAGTTTGATGATGGTTCTCATCTTGGTTGCATATTAGAATCACCTGAGGTGCTTTAAAGACTCCCAATGGCCAGGCCAATGAAATCAGGCTCACTTGGGTGTAAGACCCAGCGTCAGTATCTTAATGTTCTCCTGGTGATTCCAAAGGACAGCCAAGGATAAGGCAACTAGATTTTTAAGTTTAAAATCATAGATTTAAAAAGTAGACTTTATTAGATTGTTTTTGTTAATTATTATAAAACAAGCAAAGGCATACTATAGAAGTTTGGATGAAATGAAGATGTTGACAGAAGAGGTCACCTGCAGCCTCCTGGCCTTCTGGCTGCTGTAGATGATGCAGCCTGGGCCCAATTTGGGGCTTCGTTCTTGGAACGGTGCATGAGGGCTGGCATCCAGAGCAGTGCTGTGCTGTGGGGGACACACAGGATGCGATGCATTTTCTGGGTTCCCAGAGTGGTGGCAGGCCCGGTGAAGGCTGCACTCAATAAATGTGTGTAGGATGACTGAATAGAAGCAGGAAGGCATGAATTCATGAAAAGCAGTGCGAGACACGGTCCCTGCCCTCTAGGAACTTACAAAAGGGCAGCTGAATAGGCATTACAATGACAATAATTGGATGGCAATAATAGTCACTGCATCAGTGACTCTGTGTGTCTGTGCACGCAGCCCTGCAGCCAGGGAAACCAGGGGAGAGTTTTTGAAAACTCTGTTTGGTAGCTATGGCTTCTCTTATCTTTATTAATGTCCTGCAAGGCACTGACACACTGCCCTGTCTTGATAAAACAGGTAAACAGGAGCGGAGCAAAACCCAATAAAGCAGATTGCCAGTGGCACCCAAGGCCCACCTGGGTGGTCACACAGAGGTCAGTGAGGGAGGAGGAGACTCTGCCTCTCCGATGGGAGTTATTCTGTTGATTGTTTGCTTCTTTTCTTGTTTGCTAAAAGTTTCCTAAGTTCTCCAGCCTGCAGATAAATTCAGTTGATAAGCCAAGGGCTCCTTGCCAATTACAGCTTCCTCCTCTGAAACAGTAGGGGTGATGCAAAGAACACTTCTAGGCCATGAGGGAGCTGGAGGCTTGTCTTGTTGTCAATGATCTCTATGACCTTAAAAATAACCATAACTTTCCTCACACTGCAAAGCAGGCAGCAGTTTCTATTCTGCTTTCCTTGGCTGGTGGTTGTAGAAATTCAGTGAGATCGAATTACTGATCCAAAAGGCACCTTTTACTCCTTAGGTGTTTTTAGACCCTGCTAATTATAGGGCTAAGGGTCCCCCAGGTCCCTCAGGCACAGAGTAGACCACAGGCTGGGTGTAGTGACTCGCTGGGCTGCAGTCATGACCACTGCTGCCTCTTATATGCTGGGGGATGTAGGCAGCCACCAGTCGCCGGTAGATACTAGATTTCTACAAGAATACCAAAGAGCCATTTACACATGCAACTTTATTAGCCACTGCTGCTATTTTAATTTTTCCTCTTTTCTATCTATTACTCCCAGGTACTCTTTTCTGTTCAGGGAGGAAAATGGCCTTTTCCCTCATGGCTCATTCCCCCTTTTAAAATTTGTTTGTTTTGTTTTTAAAACCCAGATTAAAATGTGTTTGGGTGGCTTTAAATGGCTGGCAAGTTCATGATGAAACTGAGGTGAAGACCTTGAACCCTGACTGCCAGACTAGGTCCCTTCCGTGGAAAAGTATTGCTGAATTGTTTACTATGAGCCTGCAGAGTGGCTGTCACCCCATGCTGTAAGATCTGGTGTTGGGTTGGCAGGGGCTGGATTGCAACTAGCTTGTCTCTGTGCCATTTGAAAAGCTGGTATCTCAATTAGCTTTGAAATTTTAAATTTTACACCATTTTAAGATTTTATTTATTTTTCTATGTACTTTTATTTCAAAAATGAATTAAAAATCCTGACATGTTTCTGAACTTCTTGAAAGGAGAGAAGTAGTAGATTAAAATAGAAATCTTATTGGACCTAGAGAGAGAAGATATTATACTTATCTTAGCTCTGCTGATAAATTGGGCCATGACTTACTAATTTATCTCTTTGGGCCTCATTTTTCTTATCTGTAGAATGGGAAGGTTGGACTGTTTCTGAGTACTTAAAATAAATAATAATAATAATAATAATAATAATAATAATAATAATAATGCTCCTGGAGATATCCAACATGGCAAAGAAGGTGGAGTTGCATTCACCTCCAATGATCACATAAAAATTACAAATAATTTGTAGAAAAATTAACTTAGATGATCATCTGAAGACTAATTGAATAGAAGTCTTACAACTACAGATATGCAGAAGAAGCCATATGAAGACTGGTAGGAAAAGCAGAGATGCAAAATAGGCTGGCTTTGCTCCCACATTGAGAATCAGAAGGAACATCTCAGTTACAGAGGTCTCCTTGAAGAGTGAGGTGGTCTCAACATCACACTGAGATCCCCAGTCCAGACCATCAGTGCTGGGAAGAGGAGTCCACAAAGCACCTGGCTGTGAAAATCAGTGGGATTCCATTTGCCTGGGTGAGACAGAGGCTGTTAGAAGCCCAGCATCCTCTTAAAGGGACAATCCACTCTTACAAGCTGCCACTCAACCTGGGCTCCAGGGGAGAAATGGCAGCTCTAAAGGAGTTGGAGACATACATGGGGAGACTGAATTGTGTGACATTAGGGAGAGGGCTGGAGGGACAGCCACCAATATCCCTGTGCTGAGTTCCACTCTCACACCACCCATGGATGCCATGGTGGGTTGAGCATTACCCACCATGGTCTCAACCTGGAGAGATGCACTAGCCCTACCATCCCAAATCCCTGTGGCCCTACCTACCCAGCTTGCACAGGCCTGTAGGCTCTGCCTGTGGAGACAAGCCTGAACCCTTATTGCATTCTTTTATAAAATACTCTCAAGGAGTAATGGACAAGCTCAGGGGGTGCCAGAGAAACACAGGGAGAGACTGAGTTGTGTGGTTTTAGAGTGAGGGCCATCTTCTCACATGCTCGATGGGTGACAACATTCCTGTTCTGAGCGCTCCCTCTCCATGGCCAGATCTTAATTTCTCTATCCTGAAGAAATATGTTGGCTAACCTCTGAGACTCCACCCCACTCACTGCAGAAGTCCGAAGGCCTCAGGTGGATGGTGGCTGACCTCTGTGCACCCAGAGACTTCAACTGGTGCCGAGTTTGAATCTGTATAAACCAAATGAACACCACTCTCCCTGAGTACCTACCTCATGCAATTTGTGTACTGTGTGAGGTTCTTTCAGTAGTTGAGCATAATGGGCAGACGACAGGCAATGATGGGTCTCAGGGCAGTTTGGCATTTTGCTGACATGCCCTAAGCCCAGTTTTGATGATCATTTCAAGACTAACTGAATAGAAGTTTTATAGCTACAGATATACAGAAGAAGATATTGTTCCAAATTGCTTCCAAACATTCATATCATAGGGTACCAGAAGATAACAGAGATATTCCTTCTGATTCTCAATGTAGGAACAAAGCCAGCCCATTTTGCATCTTGGCCCTTTCTACCAGTCTTGACATGACTTCTTCTGTATATCTGTAGTTATAAGACTTCTATTCAGTTAGTCTTCAGATGATCATCTAGGTTAATTTTTCTCCATCTGCATTTTGAGAGAGTCCCAAACAAGATGAACTCAAAGGGGCCCACATTAAGGTCAAAGACAAAGAGAGACTTGTAAAAGCAGCATGAGAAATACAGATAGTTACCTATAAAACAACTCCCCTAAGAGTGTCAGCTGATTTCTAAACAGAGACTTCTCAGGCCAGAAGGGATTACAAAAGATATTCAAAGTAATGAAAAGCAGGGACTTATAACCAAGTCTAATCTAACCATCAAGGCTAATATTTAAATTTGAAGGTGAAATAAAAAGCTTCCCAGACAATAAAAAGATGAAGGAGTTCATCATCACCAAACCAATATTACTGAAAATGTTAAAGGGACTTCTTTAAGAAGAAAGAAAATTAAAAAGAGGAACATAAATATGAATAATAAAAATGCAATAAATACCTATCAGGATTCACTTCAATATTAAATGAATTAAAGGCTTCAATGAAAAGAAATAGGGGTAGCTGAATGGATAAAAATAAAGATTCATATATATGCTATCTACAAGATTCAAAGTCACCTACAAACTGGAAGTTAAAGGATGGAAAAAGATATTTCATGCAGACCTAACTGGTTTGGCTCAGTGGATAGAGTGTTGGCCTGCGGACTCAAGGGTCCCAGGTTCGATCCCGGTCAGGGGCATGTACCTTGGTTGTGGGCACATCCCCAGTAGGGCATGTGCAGGAGGCAGCTGATCGATGTTTCTAACTCTCTATCCCTCTCCCTTCCTCTCTGTAAAAAATCAATAAAATATATCTTTTTTTTTTTTTAAAAAAAGATATTTCATGCAAATGTAAACAAACAAACAAAAAAGGCTGGAGTAGGAATATCAGACAAAATACACTTTATTTATTTTATCCTTACCTGAGGATATGTTTATTAATTTTAGAGAGAGGAAGTAAGAGAGGGGGTGGAGAGAAACGTCAATATGAGAGAGAAACATTGATCAGTTGCTTACCATACATACCTCGACTAGGGATCAAGCACACAACCTAGGTATGTGCCCTAATTAGGAATCAAAACAGCAACCTTTTGGTGTACAGGACGACACTCCAACCAATTTAGTGACCTGGCCAGGGCAGACGAAATACACTTTAATACAAAGGCTACAATTAGAAACAAACAAGGACATTACACAATGATAAAGAGAATATAACACTTTTAATCTGTTATGCACTCAACACAGGAGCACCTAAATATGTAAAGCAAATATTGATGGACATAAAGGGATAGATTGACAATAATACAGTCATAGTAAGGGTCTTTAATACCTCATGACATCAATCAATAGATCTTCCAGATGGCCATTAGACATATGAAAAGATGCTCAGTGTCACTAATTATCAGAGAAATGTGAATTAAAACCACAATGAGATATCATTTCACTCCTATTAGATTGGCTATCATCAATAAATCAACAAACAAGTGTTGGCGAGGATGTGGAGAAAAGGGAATCCTCATTCACAGTTAGTGGAAATGTAAACTGGTGCAGCTACTATGGAAAACATCATGGACAGTCCTCAAAAAATTAAAAATGAAACTGCTTATAACCCAGCAATTCCACTTCTGAGGATATAGCAAAAAAAAAAAACACAAAAAAAAAACCACACCTCAAAACACAATTGGAAAGTATATGTGCACCCCCATGTTCACTGTAGCATTATTTATAATAGCCAAGATATGGAAGCAACTCAGGGCCCAAGACTGACAAGTCGATAAAAAAGCTGTGCTAATCAGACTATTAATCCCCAGAGGGAAGGTAGGGGAGGGTGGGGGTAAGGGGAAGAGATCAACCAAAGGACTTGTATGCATGCATATAAGCCAAACCAATGGACATGGACAACAGGGGGATGAGAGCATGAGTGGTGGGGGGTGAGGATGGGGGTTAATTGGGGGGGAATGAGGACACACTTGTAATTCTTTAACTAATAAAGAATTTAAAGATAAAATAAAAGCTGTGCTACATATATACAATGGAATATTACCTGGCCATAAAAACGAATGTATTTTTACCATTTGCAACAAAGTGGATGAAGCTAGAGGTATCATCCTAAGTGAAATAAGTGAGACAGAAAGACAAATACCATACAATTTCACATATAACTGAAATCTAAAAAACAAAATAAACAAAAGAGAAACAGACTCATTCCTAGGTACAGAGAAGAGACTGATGGTTGTCAGAAGGGAAGGCGATTGGTGGGTTGGGTGAAAAAGGTGAAGGTTATAGGAGTTTAAATTGAAAGTGTCAAAATAGTCACTCAGTATAGGGAATGTAGTCAATAATATTGTAATAACTACATATGGTGCCAGGTGGATACTGGAAATATCTTGGTGATCACTTTGTAAAGAGTATGATTGGCTAACCACTATGCTGTACACATAAAACTAACACAAAATAATATTACATGTCAAATGTAATTGAAATATAAAATTAAAAAAAATGCGCCTATTTTCAAAGAAATTATTATGGACATACCTCGATGAATACAAGCCAAAACACAGAGCTTTTATTAGTTTAATAACTAGCCGGCATACTAGTTCTTACTTTATATTTATAACATTTGCTCATTATAAGATAATAAATATGATTATTTTATGGTTTAACATATAAACTTAGCTTTTATTATATAAAAAGTTAAATTTGGGGTCTTAGACCACAATTGCAAATCGTGTCAGCTTCAGCAAACAATTTTGAAAAACAATGTTATTGGCTTCACAGTCTGTATAAAGTTTTTATTTGCAGCACAGAGCAGCTGCAAGTGATACCTTTTCGATGATCCATCTGCCTGCAATCTCGGTGTTCCTGAGTCCAGGAATGGACAGCGGAAGCTGCATTCTGTAGTTGCCCCCAACCTGTCTTCATGTGGAGGGGTCTCCAGTGTGCTCCACCTCAGTGGAGTGTGCATTCTATTTGCATCTCCAGTTTCAAAATTATTTCTAGACTATATAAATAATAATATGGAAAAGGAATCCAAGCAAATGTTTTCTGGCCCCTAAAACACATTCAGGAAAGCAAAATAAACAAAATTTTAAAACCTGAGCTGCCCTCAGTAGTTGGTCTAGACAGCAAACTCTATATGGAAAAATGAAAATATTTTGACACTGTACTTTAACTGTGAAGCATTAAGACAATAAACTGTTGGCTTCTTTTTTATTTTTTTAAATTTATTTATTATCTAACATTTTACATATGTCTCCTTTCCCCCATTGACCTCCCCCCCCCCCCCCCCCCCCCCCCCGCTCTAGCCATTCCCACCGGGGGAAAGCCCCCACCACCCCAGTGTCTGTGTCCATTGGTTGGCTTCTTTTGTAATCCTGCATTCAGTAGGATAATGTAATGCAGCCCTGTGGGTCCATTTCTGATAGGAGGCCCTCAGAGTCTTCAACAAATCAGTGCAGAATCAATTTCATTTTCTATCTCCTTCCTCTAGACCAGCAGGTTCTCAACCTGTGGGTCGCGACCCCTTTGGGGGTCGAACGACCCTTTCACAGGGGTCGCCTAAGACCATCGGAAAACACATATATAATTACAGATTGTTTTTGTGATTAATCACTATGCTTTAATTATGTTCAATTTGTAACAATGAAATTGGGGCTCACCACAACATGAGGAACTGTATGAAAGGGTCACGGCATTAGGAAGGTTGAGAACCACTGCACCCTCAGTCTCTGCCCTCATGCTACCAGGAAAAGAAAACTTTTATCAGATAGCTTGATTGGGCATTCTCACCCAAGATGACCAGAATCATGTGCTTGGCCCCCAGAACCCTCTGCTCGCTGATGTTGCCACTTTCTTGCCCCCTGTAATGCCTACTTAGAAACACTTCTGTTTTCTGTCATTGGAACAGAGGGCATCATCTGGTTTTGAGACTGTGAATGGCATTACATCATATGCACTTAACACCCAGGCAGGTTGTGCTTATGCTCAGCTGCCATCCCACTAGGTGAGAGGGGCTGCAAGCTCTGCTGTTCCCTTAGCATTCCTTCACGTGTGGTCCTGCCTTCTATAGTGATCTTAGTTCCCTCCACTCTCCTGTTCAAGGTTGAGCAAACCAAACTCTTGTTTCCCCAAATATGTTGTGCCCCTCTTCACATCATGTGCCTCCACTGGTGTCATTCCCTCGGTCTGGGGCTCCTTTCCAGGCCTTGGTGCCTCCTCTTCCTTCCGAACTTTGTTTACACCCCACATGGTATCTGCTCTCAGCAACACTCACACTGCCCTGTGAAGGCCACCTTGTGGCTTTATCCCACTGGACACTTTTGGATGTCTCTTCAGTCATCACATCAAGCAGATACAGGACAATCAATTGTTGGTTGTTAAATTCAAAATGGGAATTTCAAAGGCTTCCTTAGTTTCCTGCAAGCTTTGAGTAGAGGATTCCTCAAGCTGCTCCCACTCCCACCTACTACATAACAAAGGAGAAGAATGACTTCTTTGTTCTCTGGGGCAAACTTTTAAAAAATCTTGCTCAGCCTGCCCCCTATAAAAGGCTTATCTTCACTGCTGGTAGGAAACAGTTTTATTCCTTCCTGTTTGCTGTTCCTTGCTCCTCAAGTCCCCTCAATGTAGGTCCCTCCCTGGCACCAGGTAAGGTCACCCGCGAGTGTTGGAGCCCATCTGTCATCTGACACGCTATCTTTACAGCCAGGAAAGGTTGGGTGTGGCCACCCAGACTCTGGTGTTGCTTCTAGAAACACCTCACAAATCCACCTCCTTACCTCCCAGGTGAGGTATCTTCTTGATCATTTGATTTTGCAGCTCCCTTCATTTCACGTTGGCTATCTTTTTCCAACACTTTATATTTAGAGTTAATTTATGGTAATTATTATTTTAGAATTTTGCAACAGCCTTTGACAGTTACTAAGACCTGCACAGGTGTCAGATATCATCACTGGCTGTGGGAAGTGGCTGATTTGGGCTTCAGTCATCAGTTGTTTTGTCATGGTTGATCACCTTGAAGGTTTCAGAAAATAAGGTGATAAGATATGTCTTTGCTGTCTCGTGAAAGGATTCCTGCATTTTGAAAAATGTAGTGACAGCTCAAGATAAAGCTTTCTATTATAAAAGCTTTTCTGGCTTGTGTGGCTCAGTTGGTTGAGCGTCATCCCCTTCACCAAAAAGTTAAAGGTTTGATTCCCCAAGTCAGTCACGTGCCTGGGTTTCAGGCTCTATCCCCAGTAGGGGGCATCCAGGAGGCCGCCCATCGATGTTTTGCTTTCACATTGATGTTTTTCTCTATTTCCCTCTCCCTTCCTCTCTCTCTAAAAATAAACTTTAAAAAATCTTTAAAAAATAAAATATTGCAGCAGAATAAAATGTTTTTTATACCCATGGTCTCCCACAAGGTTCTTTTCTCTCTTTACATTTTATGGTCATGGGAAGCCTGAAGTAAGAGTGCCTCAGGGATGTTGCATAAGACCAGAAGCAGGGATACATGAGTGTTAGTGTCAAAGGATGTTGGAAGATTAGAGAAGTGTTACCAGCCAGTCCACCTAAGAAGACGAGCACAATCCCCACAGAAGAGGGACCATGATGGAGGAGTTTGGGGAAATGTATAGGAAGCTGTTTCCTGTGTGTATGTACAACTCTGGGTGTCCAATTCAGTTCTTGGTAAGCAGGGCTGAGAGTCTGAAAGGTGAGCTGGACACAGAGCAGAGAAAAACCCCTGGGGACACTTGTACCTCCTTCTGTCCATCATTGGATCCAACCCTTTAGCAATCTTCTGAGAATAAAGGTCATTGCTTTGCTTCTACAGCCCAAACCTTGTGCAAATTCCTCTAATTCAGAACAATACTAGAGAGAGGATTCTGGAGAACATAATTCCCAGCTAAACCAAGTTGACACAGTACATACCATCACACATGTGTTAAAACTGGAAAATTGCTTGGTCCAAGCAGTAGAGGTGGGGTAGATAACAAGGCCATTGCTGAGAGAAGCCACAGGAAGAGGAGAGAACATGGTGCAGAGCATCAGCTGGGCATACAGCAAAGCAAGATGGGAAGAGGTGTGAGATTGGATCAGAGAGGACAGTGCAAAGCCAAGGCCATGAAAGTATGTCTTCACCTTTGATGACTAGAGCATATGAAGGGCTGCTGATGAGGGTGATAGTTTGAAGATAAATGCCTTGAGCTGACTGCAGGTGGTTTCTATTGTGAGACAAATCAATGCTTTTCTGGGGAGTGGTTACAGAAGGATTCCCCTGGGAATGGAAGATCTCTAAATATCCCATTTTTCTACTCCCCACACTTTATGCCCTTGGTAGATACATCTGAACCATAGACATCTACCTCCCAACTTGTTGTGAGGATTAACTAAGACACATAGATGGCATTTATTGGTGGCTAGTATGATTAGGCCTATTATTTTTAGGTGGTTAAAGAGAAAAGTTTGGTGACTTTCCCAAAACACTGACCACTGGAAAAACTGAAAGTCAAACCCATGTGTCCTGATTCAAAGTCCAATGTGTTGTTCATTTCACCTGGTAACAGGGTGGCAGCAATTGTGTTCTGTCTTATACCAAAAGAACAATGTAGTCACTCCATTTATAGAGCATGCTTTTGGAGTTGGTTTTCTGCTGTTGAGAATGGATTATCATGATCTTGTCCATATTTTTTCATAACACCCTTTACAAATTGGCCAATAATAGCACCCATGCAAGTGACAGTGAAAGAAAGCTTCTTTTGGTTGAGTGAGCTTTCAAGCCCAAGCCTATAGCCAAGTCTCCTGGGCTGATTGACCCTAAGAGGGGAGCATCAGGGCCCAGGGTCAATGTTTTGGTGGCTAGTGATGGAGAGAAGCAACAAAGACTCCAAACAGGGGATAAAGGGGAAAGGTTGTTCATGGCACAGAAGAAAATAGCAGCCATTTCAAGGATGGTATAAGAAGAGTTATGGTTTGGGGCTTCCCTACATCGTCTCTGCACACCTTCTCAGCCTCTTTACATTCCCCCCTTTCTGAAATATCCCCTGTCTGAGTATTCTATGCACTCTTGCTTTACTAACCACTCTGATCACAAAGGAAACACTTTCATGTCAAGGTCTTAAAGAAAGGCAAATTTTTTGTGGGTAGAACAGACAGCTATTGGTATAGGACAAAGATGCTACACTGAGGTGACTAAATTTTTCTAGAATTGCTCTGGGTTTCCTTCAATGGCAAGGATGACCCTTTTAGGTACCAGGACTATCAGATGGAGGGGAAGGCAGAAGTATAACTGGGGCTTCATGAAGGTCACCATTGAGCTGCAGAAGGCTGTAGAATTTGGTCAAAAATGCATCTTCAGCTTTACTTTCTCTGCTGTTCTCACAGGCAATCTTTTGACAAGGGAGGAAGCTGGGATGGGCACCAAGAAAGGGATTCAGGTCTGTGGGCTGTTCCAGATGAAAGCTGCTATTTGTAGAGGAAATGGTGTTCTTAGAAGCAAGTAGCCCATTGGATAGCTATTTGGGGGCCCTTGATATAAAAAAAGGCAAGAAAAAAAGCTTTGCCTGTGAAAACAGCATTAGCAAAACATCTGCTGAGCATGCAGAGGGCTCCCGGTCCCTGGTAGAGGTGGGAGACAAGAAGGTCAGTAAACAAGATCCGAAGCAGGTGTGTTCCAAGCAGCCCGTGTTGTCTCTTGTCTCTACCCACACCACCCAGGTTCTAAATGAGGACAAGTAGGCCACGTGGGAAAGGCAGCTGCTGCTATCAAGAGGGTGAGGTGCCCATCAGATTACCCAAGCACAACACCTGTGACCTTGCTCTAAAGAAGAGAAAGGTTAGGAACCATCATCATTGGGAACTTTCTGCAGCTGAGGACACAAGATGGCAAGATGAGTGCTGGGGGGCCCCCCCTATTTGCAGGCAGGTGTTTCTTGGAAATCCTTTCAGCGTTTCATTACCAGAGCCATCTGCCTGTGAAATCATTACTCATGCTGGGGAGAGTGTCTGAGGCTTTAACTCTAAGTGCGTGACCAACAGCCATCTATTCTGCTTTGAGATAAAGGAACTCCCACTGTGTCATGCCTGGGACACTTAGTCAATGGAAGAACAACCTCTCTTCGCTACAACAGCTGAGAAAAAGAAGAAAAACTGTTTCTGATACTTGTGGACAGATTTTCATATTCCAAAACACAGTCACATCCATTACCCCATTTCACAGCACCCCTATTCAGTTGCGATCATTGCCATCACTGAACAGATGAGAAGCTGAGGCTCAGAGATGTACACTGAGCTCATGTGTGGAGTGGTCCAGGGGACTGGCCCCAGAGTTAGAGCTCCACTCAGCTCACATTGTGGCTGTGTAATGCTGAGCAGTCCTCATCTCTGAGACTGTTTCCTTGTCTGTCGAATGGAGGTGATAGTCGCACCTATTTCATGGACTTTTTTTGAGCTTTAAGAATTAAGTGTGAAGTTTATAGAGTAATGGTTGGCACCAATAAGAGCTCAATAAATAAATATTAGCAGTTTCTATTCTCAGTATCTCCTTCATGCTTTCCTATCGGGGTTTCCAAGGTCACTGAGGTCTCCATTGTGTCACCTCTACCCCTTCTTACGTGTATGAACCTATGTCTAAGGCAGTCTTAGTTCTGGCCTTTCTCCATAATCAATTGCTGCAGCCTGCAGCCTTTGAAAGTTATTTCTATAGCATCTCTGATAACAAACCAACCAGCATCACCTCCATGATACTGGACTGGGATCCTTCCCATCCCTTTGCTCCTGGGCTCTGCACTGTCCATGATAGATTCCACCTCAGGGCATGCTTTCACTTTACCACCTTATAAAACCAGAGAATGACAATGTTTAGCCCCCAATGTAACTTACCAGTGGGGGCTAAATAGTGAGAAAAATTTAAAGCCATTTAGTGCAGGCTGGTCTTCAGAATGAGCCTGAATATTGGCAGTTTATTCAAAACAATGGTGTCTTAGTTGGCTGGGCTGCTATAACAAAATACCATAGAGTAGGTGACTTAAATAACACATGTATAGGAGAAACTAAGATGGCGGCATAGGTAAACACCGGGAAATTGTCGCCTCCCACAACAATTGAAAATTACCGCAAAGGACTGAGCAAACATCATCCAGAACAACAGAAAGGCTGGCTGAGTGTAAATTCCACAACTAGAAGGAAAGAGAAGCACGCTGAGAGCCAGAGGCGCTGCGGAGGTGAAGTGCAGAGGTACGGCGGCTTGCGCGCGCGAGGAAAGGGGGTGGCACCTGAGGACGCGGCTGCCTTTTTGAATCACAAACTCCCGACTGCTCTGAACTCCGGTTCCGGGAAGTCTCTGGGGGCCCAGGTCTCATACGGGGAGAAGCTGGTCTGTCCGGCAGCGGGTGAACTTGAAGGCGGCTTTCCCTCAGAGGTGCTTGCAGAAATTAGCGGGTCACTGAGACCCGAGACTCCGGGTGGAGAATCAGCCATAGCTCCCTGATCCGCCCTTTGATTCCCTGAGACCCCGCCCCACCCAGGCTGCGGCAGAGGCTTTTGCATGTGAATGTACCTAACTGCAGCCCAGCCAGGCAGACCCGGAACTTCCAAGAGAAGGCCCAAGGCCCCGCAGCGGCTTGCAGTGCTTCACAGCTGAGCCTCTTCGTGGCTCCTGCTGTGTGGCCTCAGGCAGAGGCTGAATTAGCACCTCCTTAGATCCAGGAGCCACTGTACCCAGTGGTCAGAGGGGGACCACCCAGATTGCAACTCCTCAGATCCATAAGGGACACACTCAGGGAGCAGACTCAGTGAGCACCAAAGCCCCACTGAAGCAAGTCTTGCCCCAGAAGGGTGTCTTCAGCACAGAAGTTCTCCCACTTTAGATACAGCTGATTCTCACAGCCAATTGGCCTGGAGGTCAATTCCTCCCAGTGATTCTACAACAACCAAGGCACCAAGATTGCACCAAGAGTGTCCACCCCAGGTAACTGGGGAGGCTGAGCTACTGGGCCCTACAGGATACCTGGCGCGCAGGGCCACTCTATCAACACAGGGAAGCTGCCAAAATGCGGAGACAAAGAAACAGGTCACAAATGGCAGAAATGGAGGAAAGCAAACGATTGGATATAGAGTTCAAGGCCACGTTTATAAGGTTTTTCAAGAATTTTATGGAAACCGCCGATAAATTTAATGAATCCCTCAATAAGTATAGTGAGACCATGGAGGACATGAAAAAGGACCAACTAGAAATTAAGCATACACTGACTGAAATAAAGAATAATTTACAGAGATCCAGCAGCAGACAAGAGGATCCCAAGAATCAAGTCAAAGATTTGAAATTCAAAGAAACAAAAAATACCCAACCGAAAAAGAAAAAAGAAAAGAGATTCCAAAAATATGAAGATAGTGTAAGGAACCTCTGGGACAACTTCAAGCGTACCAACATCAGAATTATAGGGGTACCAGAAGGAGAGAGAGGGCAAGATATTGAAAACCTTTTTGAAGAAATAATGACAGAAAACTTCCCATACCTGGTGAAAGAAATGAACTTACAAGTCCAGGAAGCGCAGAGAACCCCAAACAAAAGGAATCCAAAGAGGACCACACCAAGACACATCATAATTAAAATGCCAAGAGCAAAAGATAAAGAGAGAATCTTAAAAGCAGCAAGAGAAAGACAGTCAGTTACCTACAAGGGTGTACCCATACGACTGTCATCTGATTTCTCAACAGAAACCATGCAGGCCAGAAGAGAGTGGCAAGAAATATTCAAAGTGATGAATAGCAAGAACCTGCAACCAAGATTACTTTATCCAGCAAAGCTATCATTCAGAATAGAAGGTCAGATAAAGAGCTTCACGGATAAGAAAAAGCTAAAGGAGTTCATCACCACCAAACCAGCATTATATGAAATGCTGAAAGGTATTCTTTAAGAAGAGGAAGAAGAAAAAGGAACTCTGACCATTTGCCACAGCATGGATGGAACTGGAGAGCGGATAAATACCACATGATCTCACTCATTTGTGGAATATAATGAACAACATAAGCTGATGACTGTCGGGACTTGGAGGGAAGGTAGGGGAGGGTGGGGGTAAGGGGGAAAGATCAACCAAAGGACTTATATGCAAGCATATAGGCCTAATCAATGGACATGGACAACGGGGGGGTGAGGGCATGAGCGGGGGGGTGGGGGTAGAGGGTAACGTGGGGACAAGGACACATATGTAATATCTTAATCAATAAAAAATATATTAAAAAAAAAAAAGAAAAAAAATAACACATGTATATATCTTATAGTTCTGGAGGCCAAAAAGTCCAAGGTCAAAGTGTTCAGAGACTCTGTGTCAGATGAGAGCTCTCTTCCTGTCATTTAGTATCCTCATGTGGCAGAGAGATGTAGAGACAGAAGGACAGAGAAAGCAAGCAAGCTCTCTGATATCTTCTTACATGGACACTAATCCCATCATGAGGACCCCACCCTCATGGCCGTATCTAAACCTAATTCTCTCCCATAGGCCCCACCTGTAAATATCATCACTTTGGGACTTAGTGCTTCAACATATGAATTTTAGGGGAACATAAATAAAAAATTAGTCCATTACAAATGAGGACCATTTTGCTTTAATTCAAGATATGGAACAGAGTCCGGCCGGTGTTACTCAGTGGTTGAGCATCAACCGAACCAGAAGGTCACGGTTCAATTACCAGTCAGGGCACATGCCCAGGTTGTGAGCTCGATCCCCAGTAGGGGGCATGGAGGAGGCAGCCAATCAATTATTCTCATCATTGATGTTTCTCTCTCTCCCTCTCCCTTCCTCTCTGAAATCAATAAAAATATATTTTAAAAAATATGGAACAGAGTCCATGAGCTTGTGCTAAGCATTCTCTTCACTGGGGGCAGAGAGAGGCACACTCTGTCCATGTCTAGAGATTGTGGAAGAACCCCTCTCTTTGTCCTGGACTCTCAGTGATTGATCTTGAGGAAGTAACCTAGCACATTCTAAATAGATGCAAAACTTGGTTCCTGTACAAACCAAACAGTGCCATTTATTTATGTTCTTCCAAAGTAATCATGAAATTCTCCCCTCACTCATGTAAAAGGCTCCAAAAAGTCTTGTGGAGAAGAAGAGGGATTTTGACATCATGGCTCAGGGATTGTGATCGCTAAGCAGGGAGGTAGGTTTACCAACAGGGGAGAGGCAAACTACTTCTAATGACTGCTCCCTGTGATTATGTAATGAAAACCTTCAAAAGTAAAGAAAAGTTGAATGAATGTTTCTGGGAACACCCACATGTGCACCAGGCAGATCCTGTAGTTATTAAAGTTTCCCTTTAGTTACTTTCTCACACACCCCTCTACCTATCTGTCAGCTTTCCCCACGCATTTCAAAATAAGTTTTACACAACCAGGTATTTTATCCCTAGCCACAACAGCATGTGTTTTATTATGACCAGAGTTCAATATTTGCTTGCAGTTTTTTAAGGTAAAAATTGACATATAGTGAAATGCACTAATCTTTCTTTCACCAGCCACTGGATTTTGATAAATATAGACATCTCTGTAAGCCAACTCCCTACCAAGATTGAACATTCCTATCACCCTAGAAAGTTCTCTCCTATTCCTTCCCAGTCTATTTTGTTTCGCCTTTCCCCCCTGAGTCTACTGCTGTTCCTAAAGTTTTTAGCATAGGTTAGTTTTTTATGATTTAGAACATTATATAAACGGAACCATACAGTAGATAGGTTTAGAGCCTTCTTCCTCTCACCCAGCACGGTGTTTTTGAGATTTGTCTATGTTGCTACGTGTATCATCAGTTCATCATTTTTTCATTGCTGAGTATTATTCCATTGTATGGATGGACCGCAGTTTCTTCCTTCACCTGTTGATGGACACTTGGATTGTTTCCAGCTTGGTGTTATAAATGGGTTAATGGTTTAAGGTTTTCCTAAGAGTGTATCACAGGTAAACTCTCAAATTTAGATGTGCATGAAATTATCCAGAATGTATATTTTATGTTTGAAACATTGTTCTAGGGCTGAAGAACTGCTTGGCCTAAGGCTGTGCCCCTTTCCAAGGGCATCTCCTAACATGTGCCTGCTTAACACGGAGGTAAAGACTCGCCTCTTATCCCCAACCAAGTGGGAAACACCCTGAAGGTCAGCTCTGTCCCAGAACTCTCCATGGGGACAGCTAGAACTTTTCTGGGATTCCCTCTGCCTGATCTACTTTCTTTTTCCCCCTCTTGCGGGTCTATATCTCAATTCCTAATACATGTCTTGTTAGTTTCCATTTCAGCGACTGCTTCCTACAGAACTCAACCTGCAACATCTGTGTCGTCAAATTTATCCTTAAAATCCCATCGGCAGGGCCTCACTGGAGACTGACATTGCTCCTTTCACTGGGTCCCAGGGGCCAGCATTCCTGTTAGTCAGTAGAGAGAACAGGTATTCAGTTGAACTGGACCAACAGCTTGCATTTAGGGGCTATTGTGTAAGCAAACGCACCTTCTTAAAACCCAAGGGTGAGATACTTATATCCTGAGAGGCACACAGACCTGGGGAAGATTACTAGAAAAACGCAGGTCCCCATTCTCCTCACTGGGGTGTGTGGTGCATGGGGTTAATCAGCGAGGTGAGTGCCCGCAATTTTGACATAGTCTCCCTCCTTCCTGTGCTGAGCACATCACTGAATTTGCTGGAATTTCTTGCCACTCCACAGGAAGAACAACTTTTCTTGACTCTTTTTCTCTTGTGTTCTAGATTGTGTCCTATGAGAAAACAGACCTAGAGGGGACGACTGTTTTAAGAGCCGTAGGTTGTTAGAGTCAGATATGGGGCATCCCAAATGCCTGTTTCCGTGTTTCCCAGATGGGTGTTATTTCAAATGTCATGTCTTGGCATATACATTTAGGATGTGAACAGTGCAATCAGGAAAACCTCCCCTCTTTCTGGAAAGCAGTTATTAAATTGTTAGTATATCTTTGAATCACATTTAAAGCTGAGAAATATGATGAGGAAAATATATAAAACTGAGGAGATGGGGCAGAGATCTTAGTCCCCTGGAGCAATCCCACCAGTGGTTCTTACACTTTAGCAGGTCGCAGGATTCCCCTGAGCTTATTAAAACACAGATCCCTGGACCTCACTGCAAGAGTTTCTGAAAGAGTAGGTCTTGGGTAGAGGCTGAAAATTTGCATTTTTAATACGTTCCTAGGTGATGTTGGTGCTGCTGGTCCAGGGCGCACACTGAGAATCACGGATACAAGGCATGAGCTGCTGCAAGGGCATGGCTTCATTGAATAAAATGTGTAAAAATGTGCAAACAGATGTCAGGAGTTTAAACATGCTAAGAACATGAATGTATAGATGCACTTATTCCGCTTCCTGGTTCTTCATTCTAGGATGACCACAGCCAATCCAAATGAGCTCCCCACGCTACTGGGAAGATGAGCTCCAACAAAGAGCCATATGGCCCACATGGCCACATGCAAATCCTTTGCAATGGAACCTCCCAGAACTGATGAGGGCGTTCTTACACTTTTAAAGTAAATTCTGCAGCCTCAAGGTCTTTTGAAGCCTGTCCCTCCAAGCTAGAATATACTTATATTGCAAGTAGAAGGCACGAAGAGAACTGTGGTTGATCTAAGATCAACCTTCTTATCGTATTATCCAGTGTTTGGATGTTTCCATGACTAGGGCTCTGCCTACAAGTTGTGTTGACCTCAACTGGCCCCGATCATGAGCCTCCTTTCTCTTCCCTCCACTTGTGCCTCAGGCAAGTCTGTTGTAGCTGATGCTGCACATGCCCTGCCCGTATACCTTAGCCCATCAGAGTCACTTGGAGACAGTTCTCCCACATATTGATGCTTCCTCTGTGCAAGGGTATTCTTGGAACTGAGGAGTATGCTCCCCAGTGCATGGGGTGGTCAGAGTGTTGGAGAGTTTCCACCTCCAGGAAGGACCCTCAAACAATGAAGGACAGGAGTTGGTGGTCCAGAAACCCAGGTTCCTTTCCCATTAATGGGACAATCCCGGAGTGGGTTCTGTGCAGTTTCTCAGTGGATGTCCCTACAGGGTTAAGCTCCAGTCATCCACAGCGGTGTGTGAGCATAACCTGTCCTCCCTTCCCTGTCTCACTTCTCCTTTCACTCACTCTGTTTCCTGGGATCACATTCCAAAAAAAAACCCACCCACAGATTCTTGACTTAGGGGCTACTCTTGGGATATCCAAAACTAAGATTTCTGTTGTCCCACCAGAAAATAAGACTGAACAACACAGATCCAATCTCCCCATTTTAAAAATTCAAGAAGACTGTCAATATTAATTACAATCAATGCATCATTATCAATACATCAATTTAGCCTCCATTATCTGCCTCGAATGTCCATTTAATTATTGTTTAAATCTTAAGGAATAAATCAGATAATTTTGCCCCCAAAATAACAATATCTTTTACTTATGTCCTTTGTGTACACTGAAATATATTTGAATTTGTACTTAACCAACAGCGTTGCCCCCCTTTAAAGCTAAAGATTGTATTCTGCAGCGACTGCACATGTAGAGGAACAAAGATGGATTTTTTTTTTATTGTAGAGTCAACTCTAAGCTTAAACACAAATCTGTGGTTGATAAACCTGTGCGGAGATGGACAATGTAGGGTATACAGTTTTGTTATGCTCCCTGAATGAAGAGCATTTTAAAAAGTAAAGGCTGATCATGCCACAGACCCTGCTCATTATGTTAACTGATAACATTATTTGAATTGGAAGCTTTCCACATTCTAACGCCCAGGGGTTCTGAAATCACCAGCTTTTTCTGCCTGTGGAGAGTTTTCAGATCTGGGACAAAGCTCTACCAAGATGTAAGGATTTAGGTATTTCATCCTGTGGCACTTAAATGCGACACACACTTTCATCTGCTGCTGTATTTATATGACGTGCGAGTCTAGTTTTCGGAGCTGCTTCTCAATAGCAGGAACCATATTGTCTTTTTTATTCCCTCTAGAGCTAAGTGTTGTGGAGTCCATAGTAGTCAACTGGTGAACTTGAGAGCAGTTAAATAATTTCCGTAAGAATAAAATCAGGCTGCAGGGCACAGGATGCAATAACAAGCAGCTAGTCTATCCCTAAACACTGGTTGCACAATCTAATCCTTCTGGGATTCTAATTATCTGTCTATTGTTACAGTTCCAAGACGATGAAGCAGGTCAGTCAACTTTCACTTCCTCATCTGTTAAAAAAAAAAGAGAGATGGCAATAAGATCTGTCATTGTCTAGTATGCCCTAGATGTAAAGACCAATTGGATAAAATCTTTAAAGGCATTTTGACCCTGCCCAATGGGAGAAATATAAACACATGGTAGTGCCATGTTTTGTTTTAAATATCTTTTTATTGATTATATTTTGATCAGCTGCCTCCTGGGGCACCCCACTGGGGATCGAGCCCACAACCCTGGCATGTGTCCTGACTGGGAATCGAACCTGCGACCTCGTGGCGTATGGGACACCGCTCAACCAGCTGAGCACAGTGGCCAGGCAGTAATGTTTTTAATGACAGTGTCCTCATGCACAATCAACAGTCAGCAAACTTTCCATGTGCTCAGCTCCTAGAGAAAAGATCTGGTGTTTAATGGCTGAAAAGTTTAAAATCTCTGTCCCTTTGTAAGCCAGGCTTCAAAGATGTACTTTTTATTCACTTGTTTTGAACTCGCCTTAAAGGACAATGGGACATTCATGGTTTATATCTTAACAGCCAGCTTATGTTCGCAAGGGACTGGCAGGAAGTTGGCTGCACACACCCAAAGAACATTTTCCAAAGCTGGAGGCAAAAGCATCGATTTGGGGGGTTTGGCTCTCTTGTTCCTAGGAGGGAGGCAGCTTCACAGAGTCAGATAAACGGACAGGTAGCAAGAAGTTTCCATGTGGTTCCCATTTACCCTAACTCCATCCAGCCTGTTGACACCCAAGCTACTTACTCTCAGGGTTTTCCACTAAAAAAAAAAAAAAAAAAAAAAAAGGCTGTCAGGGACACCTGCATTTTAGTTCCTGAGATGGAAATTTCATAATATACCCATGGGTGATTCTCTAAGCTAAGTTTTGAGAACATAATACTCCATTGCTGTTATACCAAAGTAGTCCCTTCCTGGTCCACATTAAAACAAACAAAGCCAGCCCTAACTGGTTTGGCTCAGTGGACAGAGCGCCGGCCTGTGAACTGAAGGGTCCTGGGTTCGTATTCCAGTCAAGGCACATGCCTGCGTTGCGGGCTCCATCCCCAGTAGGAGGAGTGCAGGAGGCAGCTGATCCAGGATTCTCTCTCATCATTGATGTTTCTATCTCTCTCACTCTCTCCACTCCTCTCTGGAATATATATATATATATATATATAAAACAAACAAACAAACAAACAAAACAAAAACCAGACCCAGTTTAGCTTTTTTTTCTGGTTGGGGGAAAGATAACACATGGAGAAGGAAGGGTTAGGGGTTTCCTAATTACATCTCCTAGCCTTGCTGTGCTGGACTCTGGTAGAAAACACACAGAAACACCCAGGACTCTAGCTGGGTAGGTGGAGGCCCTAGAGGGGGTGGGGCACAACTTGGGGCTAGGTGGTGTGTTCAGGGGGCAGGACCCGGGTGGAGGGCAGTGCCCAGGTCCAGACCAGGCTCTGCGGCACTACGCAAGGGAGCCAGGGGCCCATTGGTACCTGGCTGTGACTGCAGCCGCCCAATGGCAAACACTGGCTATCAAAGCCCTGTCAGCACTCCTGAATGGGACAAAGAAAAGGCGCATTAATGATTAACTCTGCTAAAAGCTCTGGCTTTTGTATTCCCATGCTGCCTGGCCTATCTGGCTGCCATGTGACCAGCCCAAGCCATTTTCTCGCAGATTGGGGAAAGCTAGTGAGCAAACACAGGTGGTTCCTAGTCAGCCTGCTGTCAGGGACAACCGTGGCCAGCACCGGCTATGCCTGGCAAAATGAGCCGCTCTGTTTGTCTCCAGTTTTGCTTCCTGGTGCTCTTACTTTCTAAGTCGCATGCCACTCTGCACGCATTTTTAATTGTGCAAAAGAGGTGCAAAAAGTGGGGGGAAGCCCCCACGCAAAAATGGGAAAGGGAGACACAGCATCATGTTCTTTGAACCCTGCAGCGACATGTGGCAACCAAACACGAACACCCGGGTGAACTGATTAAAACCTCTCAGGTCTTTAACTCCCAGCAGGAGCAAATGTATTTTTTTCAGAGGGATGATTTTAGCGATCAGCAAGCTGCAGCAATGACGTTATAGCCTGCCAGAGTGGACCCTACTAGGCACCTGTGCCCTGGGGCCTGGTGTGGCTTGACTCTGCAGTCAGCCCACCTTCCAAGCAGTGCAAGGAGAGGCTGACCTTGCCTGGTCCTGGGTTAGAGTCAAGATCCCTCTAGTGGCATTATTTGTTTAAATGCATTTCTTCTTGGCCTCCATCAGACAGACTTTCTTTTTCCTGTTCAAATATTTATATGTGTGTATGACTGCACGCTGCTTCAACTGTTCCCTATCACACCAGCGGCCATAAAGCACAGATTATCAGTGCGAGGTGATAAAGGCCCTTTGAGTCAATACCAGAAATGAACAGAACATGAAATAAAGTTATAAAAAGAAGACCGCATACATTTCTACAAAGAGTACACCCGTTTGCAGATATTCAAGCAATTAGCTACAATGAGGAAGACATTTCATCCGAACTAACACTACCGCTGACATGAGTACCAATGTTTGATATTTAAATGCAGCGTTCTGCAGGATTCCCAGTTAAAGGGAAAGCAAACAAACAAACAAACAAACCCACAACCCTGTGAGGTCTTTACACTCAAATGTATTTCAGAGTTGGTGAATGTCAACTCAAACACAGCTGCCTGCCGTGTGTGGGGTGCTGTTTTCCTCGCCCAGTTGATGCTGCCACCGAATAAACCTTAGCAGCTTCCAGCCCCAAACACCCTGGCCAAGCTACTGTAATCGATTAGTGGTGCATGTTGGGGGCTTGTGGGGGTATTATTCTGCGTATTTCCCTATCGGTCCTAAGCTCTGAATTTTTTTGATGGAGATGGTGTGACTAGAGGCCCCAGCTGCAGGGGAAGCTTGGTTACCTCTGAGTAACAGGTGCCCATTGTGGACTTCAGACACCAAATGATTTTAGTAAGTTATTATTTTTCAGCTGATAAATAATTGGGTTACTCTTTCAAATGTTTACGGACAGGTGGCATTGCTGTTGCCTGAATTACTTAGAACATAAAAATCATAGTTAAATATAAACACTTTTGCAGCCAAACCAGAAATACATGATTATGAGGAGCATGATTGTGACACTGGCATTGAGGAACCTTCTTACAAGGATGAACTGAAAAATCAGTTATTTGTATATCCCCAAGGGCTTTTCTTCCTCTTTATGTTAACAATATAAAAAGATATAATAGCATTCCTTAAGTTTTTTAAAGTTACCAATATGGATCAAGTACCCCATCGTACCCACTGAAAAAAATGCAGTTGTGGCTTAAATAATGATTACTGATTGATTTTTGTCAGAAAACTGTTCTTTCACATGTCTTTAAGAGTTCTCAAGTTATTTATTTTTGAAAACTTCAATACATACGTATGGTACACATTTTGAAATAACAACAAAAAACACAACACATATAAATAATAATAATACCTAGCCTTAATTGATGCATATTATGTGCCAGGCACTCTAAGCACTTTTCATACACTTACTACTCTTGTCCTCACCGTGAACCATAAGATATATGCTGTTTACAGAGTGGTTAAGTAACTTGCCTAAGGTCACACAGTCAGTTGCAGGGCTGGGAATGAAATCCAGACAGTCTAGTTCCCCACAAAGATAAAAGTTAGCCTCCCTTCCCTTTCTGTGTCTCAGTCCTGAATATTCACCAGGATTTTTTTCCTATTTAATGGGTTAAATCTGAAAACAAAGAAATGTCAATTGAACCATCAGCTGTTAGTGTATATATTTTTCTGTATATACATACGTATATGTATACAGGGTGTCCCAGAAAAGGTGTACACACTTCGTCTGTAGATTCATAATATTATATTTTGAAAATGAAATGTATTTTAAAAAACACTGCCTTTATAATTCCTTTATAATTATTCAAAGTGTGTATACATTTTTGGGGGCACCCTGTTATTTTAAAACACAAACTGTGGCCAGTTAGGGTTCAAGTCAGCTAGAAAGTTTCTGAGAAACTGTGCAGAATATGCCTCAGAATCATCCTACCAAGGGTGAGAAGTTGGGTATTGATCTACTAAACCCCTGTTCTGTTGAATTAGTGGCTACTTCTATGATGCTAGTAGCTCAGAGACTTCAGCCTGCTCCACGTGCACCTAAACACATGATTGTGCTAGAGAATTCCTTCCGGCAGAGAGAGGGTGAAAGACTCAGGCATGTTTGGATCCTTTGGCAGATGACCCCTGGGGTGGGTCAAGGGGGTGGGGCAGGGGCGTTGGCAGGGTGTGCTACAAGTTCCTAAACAATTTGAACACCAACAGAAGAAGAGCTTAATCTTTCAAAGTGACTGTCATTCTGAAGGATTCTACAATCACTTAAATAGACATGTTCTGCTTAGTTTCTAAGAAAATAAATGATCCTTTCATTATCGTACCCTGCAGTCCAGGCAAGCTTGGATCAAATATGGTACCTGTGGTAGAGGAGTAGCTAATATGTCAATGGCAAGATGTCTGTCATCTGGGAATTGGTTCCTGACCAGTGAATACTCATGGACAATGAGCTTCTCAGGGTAGGGTTTTAGGTTATTTCATGTCTTCACATACCAGGACCAGCTTGTACTATAAACTTTGTAAGTTTGTTCAGTGAATGGGTCAGTGAATTTAGAAATGAACAAAGGTTTGAATTAAAAAGAATATAACAGATGTCTCATCAGTACTAGGAATAAAAGGACAAGAGAAACATGTGGAATGTGAGAGTGGAAATCCAAGACTTAGAAGGATGACATCTTCACCTACAGACCTTACTAGCAGTTTCACCTTTTTGAGAGAGGTCATATTGAGAAGGCCGACCTCGTTAGGTATAACAGAAATGGATCTTTCCCTTCTTTCAACTCTACGTATATTCAAATTTATAATTAATTAGGAAAAAGTACAGACATTATTTATTGCTTCCGTCAGCAATTAAAATAAATTATTGAGCTGCATAATTAGATAAAACAGGGCTGTAGGGAGATATGAAATCTCAAATCTCAGGCTAAAACCTATTTGTGCACAAACCTTTCTTTTTCTTTCAAATTCTGAATGATTTGGCAAAAATTTAAAAATTGTTAGTGTTTGACTAGATTAAAAAAGGAGAGTGATCTCAAACCAATAATCTAAAGGATAGCAAACTAACTCTAAAGCAATCAGAATGAAGAAAAAAATAGCATTACAGTGAAGATAAATGAAATACAGAACAGAAAAACAGTAGAGAAAAGGAGCAAAAGCCAAAATTGGTTCTATGAGAAGATCAACAAAACAGATAAACTTTCAGCTAGAGAGACCAACAAAAAGAGAGAACGGAGCAACACCATCAATCCACAGGATCTGTTTAACATCTATAGGACACTCTACCCAACAATGATAGAATACACATTATTGTCAACTGCTCATGGAACACAAACCAATTTTGAAAATCTCCTGAGCCATAAAACAAATATGAAAATCTTTGTAAGAATTGATATCAGAGTATGTTCTTTGGCCACAATGGAATAAAAGTAGAAGTCGGTAACAGAAAAATAATAAGCAAGTTTCCAAACACTTGGAAACTAAAGAACGTACTCCTAAGTAATACATGGGTAAAGAGCAAGTGTCAAGTAAAAGAAAAAGAAATGGAACTGAATAAAAATACAATACATCAACATTTGTGATAGACAGCTAAAGCAGTGCTGAGAGGAACATTTATAGCATTAAACATTTATATTATAAAAGAGCCTCAAATATAACTTCCCACCTCAAAAACTTACAAAAAGAAGAGAAAATAAGTCCAAAAGTAAGCAGAATGGAGAAACTAATAAAGATAAGAAATCAATTAAATGTAAAACATAAAACAATAGAGAAAATCAATGAAACAAACAGTGGATTCTTTGAAAAGATCAATAAAACAGATAAACTGCTAGGAAGACTGACAATAAAAAAAAAGGAGACACAAATTACTAATATTTGGAGTGAAACAAGTGATAGCACTGCAGATCATGCAGACAGTGAAAGGGTAATAAAGAAATAAATACCAACAACTTGACATACATAAACTTGGCAAATAAAATAGAAATATTTCTTTAAAAAATGCAAACTACCACAATTCACTTAATATGAAATAGACAATTTGAATGCCCTATAACTATGAAGAAAATTACATTTGCAATTTCATAATCCCCCCTCAAAAAAAAATCTCTAGTTCCAGAAGGTTTCAGTGGAGAGAGCTGTGCTACCAATATGTATGCAAATAAATATGTAAAAAATAATTAACACCAATCCTATATACAATCTCTTCCAGAAAATAGAAGAGAGAAAAAACTTCCTAATTCATTTTGTGAGGCTAGTATTACCCTGATACCAAAACCAGACAAAGACATTTCAAAAAGAAAACCACAGACCAATATCCCTCATGAATATAGACAAAAAATATCCTTAACAATATGTATAGTAATACATAAAAATAATTATAAACCATGACCAAATAGGGTTTATTCCAGAGATGCAAGGTTGTTTCAAGATTTTTTTCATCAATCAATGTACTTCACCATATTAACAGGCTATAGAAGAAAAATCCCACATGACCAAATGCATCTACACAGAAAAAGTACTTGACAAAATTCGATATGCATTTATGATAATAACTCTCATAAAATTACATTTGAATTTTATGAATAGAGAAGCACATCCTCAACTTGATAAAAGCCATTCATAGAAATCTACATCTAACATTATACTTAATGGTGAAATACTGAATGCTTTCCCCTAAGACTGAACATAAGATAAGGATGTCCACTTTCACAACTTTTTCTCAACATACTGCTAAAACTTCTAGCATGTGCAATGAGGCAAGAAAAGCAAATGAAATGCATAAATAAATAAATTAATAAAATGGTCTCTATTTGCAGATGTACTATTATCTACCTAGAAAAGCCCCAGGCATTCTGGCCCTTGTGGTTCAGTTGGTTAAGTGTTATTCCATGCACCAAGAGGTCATCTGATTCCTGGTCAGGGCACAAGCCTGGTTTGTGGGCTTGCTCCCCAGTAGAGGGTGTGCAGGAGGCAGCCAGTGCATGTTTCTCTGTCTCTTCCTCTCTCTCTCTAAAATCAATAAAAACTTTTTTTTTAAAAGCCCAAGGAATCTACAAAAAATTTTTCTATAACAAGTTTGCTGGATAGAAGATAACTGCACAAAATTGTTTTGTTTTTTTTTTATATATATACTAGTAATGAACACAAGGAGAGCAAAATTAAAATACACTATTTAAAATTGTTCCAAAAAATAAATGCTTAGGTATAAATCTAACCAAACATATACATGACTTGTATGCTGACCAACATGTAATGCTGATGAAAGAAACGGATGAAGATCTAAATAAATGTGTTCATGGATTGGAAGACTCAGCATGGTAAATATGTCATTTCTCCCCAAATTCACATACAGACTTCATAAAAATTTCTACCAAAATTTCAGCAAGATTTTTGTAAATATAAGCAAGAGTATTTTAAAACTAAATGGAAAGACAAAGGGGTTAAATAGCTTAAACAGTCCTAGCTGGTTTGGCTCAGTGGATAGAGCGTCAGCCTGCGGACCAAAGGGTCCCAGGTTCGATTCTGGTCAAGGGCACATGCCCAGGGTTGCAGGCTCGATCCCCAGTAGGGGGCATTCAGGAGGCAGCCAATCAATGATTCTCTCCCATCATTGATGTTTCTATCTCTCTCTCTTCCTCTCTGAAATCAATAAAAATATATTTAAAAAAATAGCTTAAACAATTTTGAAAAATAAAAATAAAGTGGGAGGAATAAGTTTATTGGATTTCAAGACTTATTTGCAGCTATCGTAATCAAGACTGTGAGGAATTGGCAGAGGGATAAAACACATAGATCAATGGGACAGAATAGAGAACCTACACATAGATCCACACAAATATGCTCAAAAAGATTTTGACAAAGTTGCAAAAGTCATTCAATAGAGGAAAGATAGCTTTTTCAACAAACATTACTGAAGTGGACACCCATAGGGAAAATATGAACCTTGACCTATGTCTCTAACTTTAGACAAAACATTTATTCAAAATAGGTTGTGTGTAGGTATAAATGTTAATGTAAAACTATAAAACTTTTAGAAGAAAACATAAGATTAAAATCTTAGGGATATAGGATGAGGCAAAGCCTTTTTAGACTTTACACAAAAAGCATTATCAATAAAAGAAAAATTGGTCATTGTCAAAATTAAAAACTATTTTTGGGGGCAAAAGACCCATTAAAAGGATGAAACAACAAACTACTGACTGGGAGAAATAATTACAAATCACTTATCCAAAGACTAGTATACAAAATATGTAAAGACCTTTCAAAATGCAACAGTAAAAAACTAAACTATCTTATTAAAAAGTGGGCATAAAGAGACATTTCATGGAAGAGGATATACAAATTGCAAATAAGTACATGAAAATTAATTAGGAATTAGGGAAGTCATTAGCCATTAGAGAAGTGTAAATCAAAACCACAGCAAGGAATAGTGACAATACCAAACACTGGCTAGGATGCAGAGAAACTGAATCATTCTTAGATTTCTGGTGGGAGGGCAAAATTCCACAGTCACGCTGGAAAAAATTCAGCAGTTTCTTTAAAAAAGAAACATGCTACTACCAGCAATTACACTGCTGAAGCCTGAAAACTTATCCTATATAATAAAAGCCTAATATGCTAAGTGCCCTACTGTTTGTTTGACCATTCAGCCAGTCACTATGACATGCACTGACCACCAGGAGGCAGATGCTCTGACTGGTAGGTTAGCTTGCTGCTGCGGTCTGGCCAATCGGGACTGGGCAAGATGGGCTGGACATGTCCTGGAGCCCTCCCGTGGCCCCTCCCTGGCCCCAATAGTGCACCAGTGGGGTCCATCAGCCTGACCTGCAGGGATTGGGTCTAAATCGGCAGTCAGACATCCCCCAAGGGGTCCTGGATTGCAAGAGGGTGCAGGCCAGGCCGAGGGACCCCACTGGTGCATGAATCTGTGCACCGGGCCTCTAGTGTTCACATAAAAATCTATGCACAGACATTTTTGGCAGCTTTATTCATAACAGCCAAACCTAAAACAATCCAGATGTCCTTTAATGAGTGAATTGTTGAATATAATGTAGTACATTCATACATTGGGATACTACTCAGCAATAAAAAAGGAAAAAAAATATTGATACATGCAATGATCTGGATGAATTTCAGAGAATTATGCTGAAGGGAAAAAATTCAATCTTCCAAGATTGTATAGTATATGACTCCATTTATAGAATATTTTTGAAATGAAAAATTAATGAAATGAAGAAAAGATTAGTCATTTTTTGCCAGGGGTTAAAGAGAGGACAAGATGGGAAAGACATGGGTTTGGACAAAAATGGACAACATGAGGAATCCTTGTAGTGATAGAAATGTTTTATATCTTGACTATATTAATGTCAATATCCTTGTGATATTGTACAATAATTTTACAAGGCTAAATTTTACAAGACAATTTTACCATTGGCTAAAGGGCACATGGGATGTCTGTATTATTTCTTACAATGACAGGAATCTACAATTATCTCATTATCTAAAAATAAAGGTTAAAAAGATTTTAGAAAGTTTTTAAAAAGGACAACTTTAAAATTTTTAGTTAATTTTTTTTTAAATGTTATATTTTTATTTGCAGAAAACCATGAAGAAACAATTGCAGCCACTGATCCTAATGTCACACACTGGCTCTACATGGACTCAAGAGGTGCAGACCCAATGCCTTTTTTTCACATTATCTCCCTTAAAGGACAGATTCCAAGGTTCTCTCCAGAACCGAGAGAGAGAGAGAGAGAGAGAGAGAGAGAGAGAGAGAGAGAGAGAGAGAGAGAGAGAGAGAAATAGGAAACAAGTTTACTGTCAGAACAATTTGTTTTAAAAACAATAGGTTAGGGTAGGTAAGACACAGGACGTAATTAACCACGAATCAACCTCTGTATACTATGTTTAACTGATAAAAATACCCTTCTCAGGATGCATAATTACGATTTTAAAATATAGATTATTTAATTCTCCAGTTGTATAGACTCAAAACCCACATTATTAGCTACAAGAATGGTTTATTAACAAAAACAAAAGATCACAGAAAGAGTTGGTGGGGAATCAATCCATTTATTTATAATTTGTACTTCACCCATTTCTAGATAGGAACTGAGGCAGTCTCAAATATTAAAACACTCATAGACCACAGTTACTCATTAATGTCTGTCATATATGGTGAATCAAGCCAATATTTCTGATTTCTCTCTAGCCCTGTTTTCCCATACTTGGCAAAAAAAAAAAACCCCAAAATAACACACACATAAAAACAAAACAAAACAAAACAAAAAACCCAAAGCAAAACTTCAGGAAATGCAAGGTTTATTTACAACTTATTTTCCAGGTCATGAATAATGTGGACATTCTAGGCAGGGATTTTGCACTTGAGCAATGCCACTTTCTAAAGCCCTATGCATCCTACCGGGGACTCCACACCTCATTCTGTCACAGTCATTTTGTTCCTTGATTGGCTCCCATTGGGAAAGCATCACTGATACACAGACCAGCTCTGGAGAATGGTGACTGGCCTCTCCTTGGCAGAGGGGATCCCATACCTTCCTGAAGCTCACAGGGCTTCACAGCTGTAGGAGCACTCGGTATCTCTTGAACCCCACAGTACCCAGGGGAGCCTGTTTCTCTTGTGAGAGTGTAAGGAGGGAAGTGATATGGTGTTAATCAATACACCTGGTGATAAATGTTTATCTTGAGCAGAAAGCAAATAAAGGCAGGTTAGCTAGCCCTTTATTGCCTACAGTGTGATAATCAGATCCACTGTCAGCAGCTGGAATCATTTCCAGGTCACGTGGCTTAAAAGTTTAATAATTATTTATTTATTTATTTATTTATTTATTTATTTATTTATTGCCAGAATGCTGAGGAAAGGTAGGGAAAAAATTTGCAAAGTACAGTATCTGTTTACTCTAAAATTTTTACAAATGTGTAGTTTTTCTTTTTTCAAAGGCATAGAACCAATATTAGAAAACATGATTGTGTGAAAGTAAGCCCCCAAACAGCCACTTGCATGGAGTGGGGGTGGGGATTTAATGTTGGTGCAAGACTCGCAGGGAAAGCCCTCTTGTTTATATCCTTTGGGCCACCTCCACTAGCAGTGACTCTCAAACTTGCAGGATTCCTCTGGAGGGCCGGCTGACACACAGACTGTTGAGTCTGGATCTCAGATTTGTTGATTCAGTAAATCTGGGCTGGGGCCACAGAAATCACATTTCTGACACGTTTCCTGCTGATGCTTCTAGCGGAGGCACCCTGCTTTGAGAACCCACTGTTATTCTCAGGTCTTCCAGTTGGGCAGAGGTTACATCAGTGGCTTGGTTGATGTTTTCATGAAATCTCCATGTTTTCCTGAGTCGAAAACAATTGCTGGGCCTGGAGGCAACAGAGGGTGAGAGAATAATCCAGCAACTGGAGTGGCCACACAAGGTCAGACACTGAACTCTGACAGATCCACACTGCGACAGAGAGAGAGGCCAGGAACCAAAGGAATAGGTGGCCACCACCAAAAAATGAGAGGCCTCAACATAGTGGGGCTGTTTTGAACATTTCTTTTGAAAATCCCCTGAAGTTCTCAGGGTTCAATAAGAAAGTCAAAGCATATCCTTGACCATTTGGGCAAGTAAATTCTACCTCAGCCTGGGGTATACAAGAAGTATGCCGGAAAGCATTGAAAAGCTGGCGGTTTAAACCAAATTAGATTATTAAACCAATAAACCTGTGAAGCAGAGATGGCTATCCTCATGTTAGAGAGGCAAAAATCGACTCAGCCAGCACCCTGCTGCCTGGACATGGCGGAGCAGAGATGGGACACAGGTAGCCAGATCCCAGCTCTCCTTGCTGTAGCACATTCTTTCTAAAGATGATAATGACCCAGTGAGCACCTGCTCCCACAAAGAGGGTTCCTGGAGTATCCAGAAGGATTCCCAGGATGGGAGAGGGGAGCTGAGCCCATCTCTATCAGAAGCAGAGAGATGCTTAGTGACTGGCATGGTGGGCTGAGAACCACCCTATAGAGACAGTTGACAAGTGCAAGAAATATGACTGGAGAGTGATCTAATATAGATTTCATCTGGTTGTTTGATTCACTCCTCCCCTGGGGAAGCAGCCTCTGAGATGGAGACCAGTGTACACAGGTTTATTGTGAAATGTTTTTGAAGGAGTAGACTTGGGGATAAAGCAGGGCAGGCAAGTGTGTGTATGTGTGTGTGTGGGGGGGGGGCGGGGGTGACATCTGTGACATAGACCCAGGAAAGCCTCAGACAACCATTGAGAGTTCTGTAGGTAGGAGGACCCTTCAGCACTGACCTAGGGTTTTGGGAGAAGACAGGGCTTTTATGCCTCCATATGGATGAATCATGGATGTGAGGAGGCTTTCTGCCCTTAAAGCAATAAAATTATTCATTACAAAGCCACAGGTTGATTTCATATGCTCCAAAATAACGTTCAACATTACAACTAGAGTTGACCTCGGGTTTAATTCTCAATCTGGAATAAATAAGATGAGGGCCCAAAGAAACAGGAATAGTCCTTATTGAGATTAGCCATATTGACATCTTCAGAAATTGCCATAAAGGCTTTGTGGCAGAGGCTGTTTTTTCCTTTGAGATCCTTTAATTTCTTGTCCACAGTAATATAACCTCAGGTTTATCAGGGTCTTTGGCTACTCATGTAAAATACTATGTTTCCCAGCCTCCCCCTAAGTTTTGGTATGACCATGTGCCCAACATCAGGCCAGTAAGATAGGAGCAGAAGTATTGTATGACTGCTTGATTTGTGGAGCCTTCCTTCAAGAACAGTTGACCCAACCAATAAGAAGGCCCACTGCATGGGAGATCATATTTGCCAATGTTATCTCCAGTAAGGGTTTAATCTCCAGCATTTACAGGGAACTCATACAACTTAACAAAAGGAAGATAAGCAATCAAAAAATGAGCAATGGACCTAAATAGATACTTTTCAAAAGAGGACATAAGGAAGGCCAAGAGACACATGAAAACATGTTCAAAGTCACTAATCATCTGAGAGATGCAAATCAAAATGACAATGAGGTACCATCTCACACCTGTCAGAATGTCTATCATCAACAAATCAACAAATGACCAGTGCTGGCTAGGATGTGGAGAAAAAGGAACCCTCATGCCCTGCTGGTGGGAAGGCAGACTGATGCAGCCACTGTGAAGAACAGTATAGAGTTTCCTCAAAAAACTAAAAATGAAACTCCCATTTGACCCAGTGATCCCACTTCTAGGAATATATCCAAAGAAACTAGAAACACCAATCAGAAAGGATGTATGCACCACTATGTTCATAGCTGCACAATTTACCATAGCTAAGATTTAGAAACAACCAAAGTGCCCATCAGTAGATGAGTGGATTAAAAAAACGGTGGTACATCTACACAATGGACTACCATGCTGCAGTAAAAAAGAAGGAATTCTTGCCATTTGCAACAGCATGGATGGAACTGGAGAGCATTATGCTAAGTGAAATAAGCCAGTCGGAGAAAGATAAATATCACATGATCTCACTCATTTGTGGATTGTAATGAACAACATAAACTGATGAACAAAAACAGGTCCAGAGACAGAGAAGCATCCATCAGATGCTCAAACCTCAGAGGGAAGGTAGGGGTGGGTGGGGGTAAGAGGGAGAGATCAACCAAAGGACTTGTATGCGTGCATATAAGCATAACCAATGGACACAGACACCAGGGTGGGGGTGAGGGCATGAACGGGGGGTGGGAGGCAATGGGCAGAGCTCCTTGTAGGCAATCCAGTGGGGTCTTAGGGAAGGCGGGAATTTCTATCAGCTCTCCTGTGACGGGGGAAACACCAGTTGGGTTCCTGGGAATGTGGGGAGAATGGCCCCCACCCCTAAGTCAGTCACTGATACCCCTGAGACTGCTCAGACACATTGGCTTGACCTCTGATGCTGCCTCCTCAGCAGGGTTGAGATGCAGGGTGGGGTGAGCTGTATCCCAGTGGGTGGGTTTATTGCCTTTCCCCTGCCTGCTGCTGCTGGGAGGGGCTTGTGTATCTCAGGAAAAATGGCTGCTGTGTTATGGGAGGGGTGGTGAGGGGGGATGCCCAATGCAGGTATCCTGCTGGAAGTTGCTTTCACCCATCTCTCCCCATTGCCTTCCACCCTAGACTCTCCTTGCACCACCCTCCCTCAGCTGAAGCTCAGGGTGAGTGACTATAAATGCACATCATATGCTTCAGCCCTTTAAAGAAAAACATGGCTTTGTCTCCAGCAGCCTCCATCTCTCCCTGGCAAATAGGAGTCTTGTTCCTTTTCACCACTAGGTACTATATGGGCAGCTTTTCCCTGTTCTGGTGCTCTGAACTGCGGAGCCCAACCTGGGGTCCAGGCCTCACTCATCTCAGGGAACCTCCCCTTTTCCACAGCGAGATACCCCTCCACACCCTTGGCCTGCCGCCTGAGGGAGTGGGGCCAGCCACTTTCGCCACCCCACCCTTCCTACCCGTCTGAGGTGGTTTATGTTTAAGTCTCCTCTTCAGCTAGTCTCCAGTTAGTATTTCAGTGTGAATGTTCCCCAATTCTGTTTTATTTCCAGTTTGGTTCCGAGAGGAGGTGTGAGAAAGATCCACCTACCCCCTCACCATCTTGAAAAACCCTGTGGTTGGTGATTCTTAATTACCATCTGGAAGACCCATTTCTTCTTTCAGACTTTTCAATGACTATATTAAATACCTTTTTCTACTATGTCTAGAACAAAATTCAGAAACAGCACTCTATCACCATTTATATATTCATTTCATTGAAAAATAACACTATCATCAGAGCACATCTCTGCAGTTTGAGGAAAGCATGAGGGTGACAGTCTAAAATGGGTTATTAACTTTGAACTTTCCATCTGGAGCCCATAAAGGATCTGTTCTCTCAGACAATAAACAGCTAAGGTCACACTGAAACATCTCATTTGCAGTGAATAAGGGAGCTTTCTGATGTTTGAAATTAGGAGTTACCACTCCTGTCATAATTCTGAAAGGACAATCCTGTCTCCTAGTTTTCCAGGTACACAGTCATTGACATAACTACAATCTCTGTATAAAAATTCTAAGATGAATTATGATGTTTAAAGCCATTTGATAAATCATTTGAGATCTAGATAGTTGTACGTAATCTTTATAATCTTATCAGTGACATACTAAGTAGTCCTGTTATTAGCAAGTCAACTGTTAGAAGGAAATGAGAATAAAGTACCTACAGGCCACAATACTACGTGTTTGTCCATTTTGAATGGCAACATACTTTGAGTTTTAATATTTGTGTCAACAGTCCAGTAGGTAGAAAGTATTCTTGCAAAAAGATTATGAATGCCTGGCCAGGTGGCTCAGTTGGTTGGAGCATCATCTTATGTACCAAAATGGTTGTGGGTTCGATTCCCAAACAGGGCACATACCTAGGTTATGGATTCAATCCCCAGTCGATGTTTCTTTCTCACATCAATGTCTTTCTCTCTCTTCCTTCCTCTCTCTAAAAAACAAAATAAAAATCAATAAACATATTCTCGAGAGAGGATTAAAAATTTCTGGAAAAAAATTCCGTAATCCTTAGGTTTTAATAAAATGCGCAAGAATATGCAAATAGAATGGAAGAGAGGGTTAGCTACCTTGCTTTGGAACTTGCTAGGTTGAGTTCACAGTCTACCCTGCCTCTTACTAGCTGTAGTGAACACGGCTCATACTCTATGCAGACCACCTTGGCTACCTTCTTCCTCCCAGCCTTGATGCTTCTGCTTTTACAGCCCAAACCTGTGAGTCTTCTTTAACAGCCTGTTTTTGTGCAGGAACCACTTTACCCATACAACCGAGAGAGCCAGAAATCCCTGGGAGCTCTATATACAGTCCCTCAGTGGCCCACAGCCAGCCAACTAAATTTATGGGAGGGTGAACTTCACTTCCTTTCGGAGGAAACTGAAAGTTGACTTAGACCCCAGAGTGCACCTGCCAGATTACAACGAAGGTACCCTCTCTGGAACTTTTTCTGAAATTTCATCCTTGTTGTCTTTTCTCCTTCTTATCCTGCTCCCAAACTCCCTTACACTTTTCTTCTGGGAGCACTTCCTTAATAAATTTCTTGCTCACAATTCCTTATGTTATGGTCTGTTCCTGGGGATCTGACCTTAGGCAGTAGTTGTGTGATGTTAGGCAAGTTATTTCTCCTTCTTTGTTTCCTCCTCTGCCAACTGCAGGGAATAACTGTCTTTGTTTCATGTGGCTGTTCTGAGGTTTAAACAAGATCATGTGTGTAGGTAGCACTTATACAGTGTCTGGTGTGCATTTGGAGCTCAATCCATGTTCTCCCAAAGGGGTGGTAGCAGAGGAAGGCGTGACTCTGGTTCTGTTCATGTCTGTCTCAGCTCCGTTCTCTTCCATTGAAAGTACTTATGGCACCTTGTGAAGTCCATTCGACAGCATTTTGTTCCTGTCCCTCCTCATAGAGGAGAACACACCTAGAGTGACCAATGGTCCTAGTTTAAACCTAGACTGTTCCAAGTTTAGCACTGAACCTCCTGTGTCTTGGGAAACCCCTGTTTTGGGTAAATCAGGATGGTTGTAACCCTACTCCTCTCTCCTTTATAACTGTATCTTACCATCTAAGCACACTGCTATAAGGTAGATACTCAATAAATGCTTGATGTACACATCACATTTCATTACACACCTTTTGATCTGCTTTTTTTTTCTTTTTCTAACTGTTTTGGGAGCCTAGTGAAATGAGAAGGGTCCTTAAAACTGGAAGAGGGGGCCAGAAAAGGAGAATTCAGAAAAAGATGAACTACAGAGATGTCACAGAGGACGGACTCACCCCCCACCCCTCTCTTGCTGGCTTTAAAGATAGATGGACAGCGCCCTGGACCAGGGGACATGGGCTACCTCTAGAAGCTGGAATGAGCAAACAAAATTTCTCCTCCCAAGAAAATGCCCCTCCCTCAGAGTCCCCAGAATGGAGGACAACTCTGCCACACCTTGATGTTAGGCCCGTGAGACCAGTGCTGGACCTGTAACTCACAGAAATGCCAGAAAAGAAATTTGCCTTGTAAGCCGCTGATTTGTTACAGTAGCCCTAGAAAGTGAATTCAGACCCCTTTCAGGTTCTGCGGAAAGTTGCACATACTTCTTGAAAAGAAAATAATTCATTCAGTTTTAGGATTTCCCAGGTGATAGACTCCAGACGTAAAGAGCTATGTTCCAGGTAGAAAACAAGACATGGAGAACTTCCAAGACTAAACATTGCTGGCCTCAGAACACGTGATTACTGCCTCACACTACAGTTTCAAAATGCCAGAGTCTGGAGTGAATGCCAGTACGGTGTGTTGAGGTGCCCTGGTCCAGCATCAGAGTGCCAACACTGCACTGGGCACTGTGGGGCTTACAAAGAAGGAAAAGGTAGCGCTTTTCATGGTCTGACACTCCAGTAGTAACTGGAGCAGCAGGGGCACTGCCTTCTGTCCAGAGTGGGCAAGTGGGAGACAGATGCAGGTGGAGGAGGTCTGAGAAGTCTTGAACAGGGTCATGGGGTATTGCAGGCACAGACCACAGTTGGAGAGGAGGCCCGGAGTAGGAAAGAAGTGAAAACTTACATAAATATCCTGTGCATGAGACTGCTGTTTAATATACATGAATGCCATAAAATGTAAGGATAAACCCAAGAAGATAATACCCTTGCAATGCTGGTGTGTGTTGAAGGTTCACTTACTCTGAGTGTGATCCTTCCAGGAAACACGGTTTTCTTCCTGCATCCGCTTCAGTACATCAGATCCCGTTACCTCCTTGTCACACTGTAATTTTGACTGAAGATACTTTTAGCTATTTCTCTTATTTTTCTCATCTGACTTTTCTGATTGACTTTAAACCAGTGGTTCTCAACCTTCTGGCCCTTTAAGTACAGTTCCTCATGTTGTGGCCCAACCATAAAATTATTTTCGTTGCTACTTCATAACTGTAGTTTTACTACTGTTACGAATTGTAATGTAAATATTTGATATGCAAGATGGTCTTAGGCAACCCCTGTGAAAGGGGTATAGCAGGGCCAAAGGGGTCGCGACCCACAGGTTGAGAACCGCTGCTTTAAACAAATAAAGAGCCCCACAATTTGGGGTCTTTTGAAGAAGCATCATAGGCTCTAGGGTAAGCTTTACAATTGACCCATTTTGAATAGAGCACAGTCCCCTCCGGTTACTGATTTGAAGGAACTAATAATACCCATCATAATACACAAGTTCTCCCTCTACTTAAAAGCAGAACACGTTATTGTACCTGTGAAATACAATAAATAAAATAAGTAAACCTACTTTGCAAATTGCTTAGCAGCTTCACAAATGCTAACTCTGTGCTTGGTGTTTATGATTTTTAAAGTTAAATTTGTTTTTATTTTTTAGTTTCTTCAGAAAAACAGTTTTAAAATATATATGTTTAATGATTTCAGAGAAGAAGGGAGAAGGAGAGAAACATCAATGATGAGAGGAAAATTATTGATTGGCTGCCTCCTGCATGCCCCTCACTGGGGATTGAGCCTGCAAAGCGGGCATGTAGCCTGATTGGGAATTGAACTGTGCCCTCCTGGTTCATAGGTTGATGCTCAACCACTGAGCCACAACGGCTGGGCATTCAGAAAATATTTTTGTATACCTAAAACTTTTTCCAAAAATTCCTACCAGAGCTAGGTGGTGCCTTATAGTTTCCACTCTCGCTTCCTCCTGGGAAGATTTTGAATAGTCTTTAGTGGTTTTGCGTCAGCTGATGTGACATATTTCCTACGGATCCCTGCAAAATCTGCATGTAGCTCCTAGAAGGTGAGGCAGATGATGTGTGTCCTCACCAAGAGAGGACACTTGTACAACCCATCAGGTCTGTCCCAGCTGTTCCAGCCCCTTGTTCTCCAGGGTACAGACCTGGCCAGGCCCCTCCTGGGAGAAGAGGTCAAGGTGAGTCCCAGGAGCAGGTCTGGTGCACTTGTGAAGAAACACAGGCGAAGTTTGCACTGTGTCTGTAAGTTTATTATCTACTGTTCTCTCTGTGCCCAAGATGAAAATTCATGTGCAAGTGACAAAGCGTTAAGAAGGTATTCTGAGTGCTGGCGAGGAAATGGGAGAAGCAGAGTAGGAGGGGGGAGAGCCAAGCAAATGTGTGAGCTCAAAATTGTGCAGAAGGTACCTTTGGCCTGACCCTGAGGAGACTCTGGAGCCTAATGTGTGCCTCAGAACTTTCCCATCCTAAGACAAGGTGGCTGTGATTTAACACTGCAGACCCACAGCTAAGGCCTGCCCTGGGGTTGGGGGAGGGAGGGTGAGGCTGTAAATTCCCAGGCCTTTCTGCTGTCTGCATGAGGTGAGCAAAGGATTCCTGGGAGCTGAAGGTAAAGCCCCAAAAGAGAGTCTTGATGCTGTCATTATTCCTTGGAAATAAACACATGGATCCTCTTTGGTTCCTTGTATCTTGTACACCAGACACTACCCTGGGGCTGTGTATACACACAGTGTCAACTCAACTCCTGGGAATTCAAATCAATGCAAATCTCTGAGTATCTTGTCTCCTGAACTTGACTGTAAACACCAATGCAGAGTAAAATAACAAAGAAGGCAATGTTCAACCAAGACAGTGTACTCATCTCATCTTGGCCAATCACCCTCCTTGTAATAGTGCAGTATCACGGACTCCAATGGAGACCTGGGCCCTTCACAAACAGAAATATCAGTAAATTTAAATTGCAATTTTAGTTGCTTGATTGGACTTCTTTGTTGCCAAGAATTCTGAGGTCAGGTATGAATTCAGAAGCCAAGATGGGTGTGACTGATTAGCAATGTCTGCCAGATGTGAATCAGAGGGCAAGATGAGTGTGATCAATTAGTGATATCTGCCAGATGTGAATTCAGAGGGCAAGATTAGTGTGATTTATTAGTGATGTCTGCCAGTTATAAATTCAGAGAGGAAGATATGTGTGATGGATTAGTGATGTCTGCCAGGAGCCTGGGAACCAGGAGGGTGGGCCCTTGAACCAGAGGGATTCCATCCTTCTTTCCTCTGTGGTCAAAGCTCCTAGGGGGGGCAACTTTACTTTAGTCCACATCTTTAGATCCACTCGTTGATCACAAAGACATTTTCTTTTCCTTTTTATTTTAAGTCTCTCCCCTTTCCTTTCTCCCTCGCCTGTTTTATCTCACTTTGGTGCTTTTAGGTTCTTTATTCTATAAACACTTTGCAGTCTTTGTGACATGGACTCATTCAGGACATGTTTACAGTACTTAATGACATCTCCCTGAGAAATAATGAGAATGCCTTTAAAGGTTGTCCTCCTCCCGCGCACGCAGGGGGACGGATCGTCAGGCCTGTAAGGAAGCCAAGGGTCTGGCGGGGGGGAAATTGACTTAATTTCTTTTCACCACATGGAATGGAGTGTCTGGATGATATGACCTAAATGCATGGCCTAAAAACCAATTAATTCTGAATTGTGAATTTGTGAGCACATCAACCTGTGTTTGGAATTCTTGATGAGGCAGACAATGCCTACCTGGCTTATTTGCAAAATGTGAAGACTTTTCCATATAACTATACCTAATGGTTCGTTATTAAAGTGCAGCCTCAATTATATTGCACTGCAGATCCAAGACCTGTAGTGGCTCCCTGTGATTTCCCATGGAAATTCAAGCCTTTGCCCTGGCTTGTCCAGACCTCAGCAGCAACAACCTCCCTGTCTAAGGTTGAATTCCCCCTCCGGGTCCTCTAATGCTGCTTTCACAGTGGACCTTTGCGTCCATGGACTCAACACAGATATATTTGTTTCCTTCAAATGAGATGCATGTCACAGTTGGTTTGCAGTCAGTCAGATAACGAGTTTTTGCCACAGAATTAAGAAAATGTCCAGTTCCCCTTCCCTAATGGCCTGTGAAGTCCCCCTGCTATGCATTTATTTATTCTACATCCTCCTCCTGTTAAATTAACTATAATTTTATTGTATTCTGTTTGATTTATCCGATATTCACTGAGGCCACTGTACATGTGATAGTAGTTTTTTGTGGGAAGCAAAAATTAATCAGACTTAGAACCTGCACCAAATAAGAAAAAGTTGGGAGAAAAATAGAAATAACTGTAACACAAAGACACATGTGGTGTCCATCAATAAAACTATCACTAAAACATTCAGAACACACAGAAGGGACCTGGAAGTATGTGTGTAGGGGGGTGGTGAGCATGTGTGAATGTATGCTGTGTGGAAGTGTCTGAGGTGGGGATGTGTTGTGGTGCATGAGGTTTGTATGTGTGGTTGTGTCTTGGTGTATGTGATATGTGTGAGCTATGTGTGTGTAAGAATGTGTGTGTGGTGGGTGGTGTGTGTATGAACAGGTTGTGATAGTAATGTGATGGTAGGATCTGTGGTATGTGATATGTGTGTGATAGATGAGGTGCATATATTGTGTATGTAGTGTAAGTATTGTATGTGTGTGTGGTATGTGTGTGTGAATATGAGGTATATGCGCATAGGGTGGTATATGCCCTTGGATATGTGTATTGTATGTATGCGTGGGGAATGTATATGTGTGTGTGCAGAAGATGTTATAGTGATGGTGGTGGTGGTATGTGTGGTGGGATATGTGTACAGTAGACGGTGTGTATGTTGTATGTGATGTATGTTGTGTGTATTGTGTGTGTGGCCACTGTGAAATCTTTTCATGGAGCAGGAAATGCAGATGTAGGGATAGGGCTGGGAGCAGGAAAGGTAGAGAGCAAATGAACTGAAACCAGAAGCAGCACTCTCCATTTCTTCTGCACACTCTGTTTTCCAGCCAACTCAGGAAGCACTCCTCACTCGTTGTCTATTGTTCATGAACGAGAGAAAAGTTGGCTCCCCGTTCATGGGCCAAACTGGAGAAACTGCCAGGCTATGACCTGGCCTTGACCAATGCACTGCAGAAAAGGCAAGAAGAGTGAAGAACCAGAGTAAGCGGCCAGAACACAGTTGTGAGGCTTACCTGTGAGGTGGCAGGTTTGTTTGTTTGGTTGGTCGTTGCTGTCGAAATCCCTAGAAAGAACCTCCATTTGCAACTGGTCAGCTCAACTGCAGTCCCTTTGCACCTGCCTGACCCAAAACACGTTCATCTGGGCCCCAGAGGTCAGCTGGCTGAAGGCTGGCTGGACCCTCAACTACTCTCTTATGCCAGGAAAACACTTTTTTTGGGAGAAGGGGTGGTGGGTCTGGTTTGAGCCTCACTGACCCTTTTCTGCCTCCTCCTCCTTCTCTATTTCTTTTTGGAGAAAAAAAAACACAACATTTCAGAGCTTTGCTGAATTTACCCATGAAGACTCAACCAATAAATTCCTAACTTGAAAGATTAAAGACATTTATGTACAATGTACAAAAAGAAAAGTCCTTCTTACATCAGAGTCCTGGTGTTTGTATAGCTTAACCAAACAGAGAATAATGTTTGAAAGACAAGGACTGACACAGACATTTCTTGTTTTCTAAAACTAGGCTCAATTACTCAAAAAATGTTGCCTGCTTTGTTGTTTTTAAATGCTTTTATCTTTTCTGATTTATGGCGGTTCCCTGTAGAGAAATAGATCTCTCCTTAACCACCTTAGGCAGGTGTATCTCTTTAAGCACAGTCCCCAGGGTGATTTGCCAGCTGCACTCACTCAGGGCCAGAAGTGTTCATCATCGTTTCCTCTGTGACTGAGTCAGCAGGTCTATTTCATCATTGATGCTGAATTCTATGTGACAACCAAGGAAAGAATAAAATAAAAATTGGAGGACAATGACCAGGATCTGAATTCAGAGAAAAGGGAAAGAACCTAATGTTTATCAAATATCTAGTTAGGGGCCAGCAGCAGGGAAAAACTATTTCCATTATTTTTCATTCTTGGAAAAATAAAGTGTGACATTGGGCAAGTTACTGAATCTCTCTTTTTAAAAAGTTATCTGTAAAAGGTAGATGCATTAAAAATGAACTACCTCATATAACATCATTAAGTGTTTGTGAATTTTTCTGTCATATTTCCCATGCCTACCATGTTGAAACATTTCTTTCAAATTCTTTAATCCCATTACTTAAAAGATGCTTTGAATTTTGTTAAATGAATAAATAAATGCATGTCTAATTTTAAAGAGAAAGGTATGATTGATGAAGCATTGTCGTATGGAGAATATAAATGGCTTTTTTTTTAGATTTCCTATTTTCCTTTAAAATCAGCAAATCACCTGTATCATTTTACATATAATCTACTTGTTTATAAAATTGAAAACCTGAAATATAAGAAACATCATGTAGTATGAAGACTTTGGTTGAGAATCAAAGCAGTAAAGTGCTTTAAAGATGTTATTTATCACCGGATGCAAAAGAGGCTACACAGGATTCTATAGGAATCATTAAAAAAGGTGAGTGTCATTTTCTACTTGGCATAGTCATTTTTAGCCATTTTCCAGGTGGGTGTTTTGAAGTGAGGCTCACTAACGGAAGTAAGAGTGAGGAATTGAATAATTGGTTTTGGCAAAGTTGACCAACTCCAACAGCCAAGCTGTCAACTCCACTGTTGACAGAGCTGCATTTTCAGATTATAATTATTAATGGCTCCGGAATTTCTCTAAGTTTGAGCATCTCTTCTGCAGTTGGGGATCTCTTAAGTATCTCTATACTTTGCCCACATTAGGTATAAAAAATGATGTATAGGAAACTTTTGCTTGCTCCAGGAAACAGCAGCAGCAATTTGAGGAGATAGATGGGTGGAGAGTGTTGATCTTTTAATAATTTGAGAATTGGTGGGGAAATAAGTGATGGGAGCACTTTAGTGTTTGTAGATAAGCAAACAGATGAGGTGTTCCTCCCTGTAGGGCATGACAGTGGGGTGCTTGGAGCATCATGCCAGCATACCTTCTGGGTCCAACTCACCCACCTCAAGGAATCCGAAGAGATGCAGATAGCATCTAACAGGCAAATTCTGCTGTGGCTTCAGTTCTTCATTAATTCCTACAGAACAGGGCTGGGACTGTCTTGCTTTGTGTCTGCTCCATTGGGCAGCCCTTGTCTATAGGAGTTGTGAGAGAAATCCTGTGTGAGAGGCAGACACACAGGAATCATGTCCTTGGGGACTGGTTGTATGCCTGCCCCTCTCTGATACAGTCATCTAGTCATAGAAGTCCTTTCCTTAAAAGGAGAGGGGCTGCTTAGGAGAAGGGTTAGTAAGACTAAGTCTTCTCATGAACTTGGCTGAACCCATGGGAGAGCTTTCAGATCAAGGACTGAGCTTGGAGCTCAGCTGAACAACTGGTGTGGAAACTTCTCAAAGGTTCCTTCATGATCTTAACTTTTCTGTGATTGGAACTGACAAACAGATCTTGGTAGACCAAAGTTTTCACCTTTTACTATGAAGCTAAGTTGGATGAGAACTCAGATATCAATGGTTGTCAAACTCTTTGATCTTTGAGCCTCTTTACATTATTAAAGTTATTGAAGTCCCCAAAGAGCTTTTATTCATGTGGGCTACATCTATTGATGGTGATACTTAGCATATTAGAACTTCAAACTGATGAAATATAAAAACACACATTTATTTATTAATTCATCTTGAAATAACAATAATAAGTCCACTAAATGTTAACATGGATACCATTATTTTTAACTATATTTTCCTCAGCAAAAACATTTAGGGAGATGAGTGGCATTTCCCACCTTTTTGTGGTCTCCTCACTATGTGGCTTAATAAAGACTATATTCTCATATCTGCTTCTGCATTCAGTCTGCTGTGTTATATTTGGGTTGAATATTGGGCTGAAGTTATATTATTGGACTATGTCTGGGAAAGTAAAAACTATTTTAATAACCTTTTCAGATAATTGTGATCTTTTTTTTAAATGCCACACTAAAGCCCAGTAAGTGGTAGTTTTTTTGAGGTTAGTTTCAATGTGTCATATATATTTTTAATCCTCACCTGAGGATATGACTTTATTCTATTTTTTGGAGAAGGAGGAAGGGAGAGAGGAGAGAGATGGAGAGGGAGAGCAAGAGCGAGAGCGAGAGCAAGAGCAAGAGAGAGAGAGAGAGAGAGAGAGGTTGACTCCCATATCCAATCCAACTCTGGCCGGAAATGAAACCCACGCAGCCAGGGCAAACTTGTCATATTTTAATACTTACAGAATTTCCCTATTAAATAAAGGGGGGCTTATTCTATTGTGTTTATTTTGAAGCGTTGGGTCTCAGTCCGGTGCTATGCGACATGAAGAACCCTTTGACCACTGCTCTGCTGTTGTTCTCTGCCATTGCAAACTTGGATTTGGTTCAGTGCTGTATTGACTAAAATGACACCTGGAATCAGATGGGAAAGAGCCCAAGCTTTGTTAGCCTTCTCACCTCATTTACCCTATGGTTTATAAGCCATCAGGGCAACAAAGTCTTTCAGAACTGGACTCAGTAACTGTGCCAGTTTCCCTAATTCAGAAAGAGTATTGATGCTCAGTAGGAACAGAATGAAGAATCAACCCTTCATTATGTAAAATAAAATGTTCACTGGGCAATAATGGAGCAGGTGAATAATGCCCAGAAGACATTAAAGGCAACTACAATTGTACAGTAAACACAGTGGCTTTAATGTGAGCTTTCTTTGTGTGCAAAACAGCTATTCTCTGAGCACCTGCCCGGGACTCTCATTTGCAGCAGTCTCCAGCTTTTGCCTGGACCCTGTGTCACACAATAGGGACGATTACTATATCCCATTCCCTTCCTTTACAGTTTCTCTCCCTCCCATCTTTGGACGAATGTTTCCCAACCTTCCTGACTGTGTAGATGTGTGTGTTCACCAGTGCTGCGAGCTCAGCTATCAACTCCACTATTGAGATTTGTCTGAAGTGGCGTCATGAAGTTAAAGAAAAAGAAATTTATTAAGAGTCCATCCATTGTGCCTCAGAACACTGGTGTCTCATTTCATGCACCCAAGTGCCACAGAAAACAGGCCAAGCTGGGTACACTCAGGCTTCTGCTGTCTTGATCTCACCTCTTCATCTAAGTGAGAAGCTCAGTGTAGAGTCACTGGGAAGATTTGGCAAATGACTCTTCCCGTTATTTTATCCACCGAAGGTGTATGCATTCCCTTCAACATTTAGCAGAGCCCTAGCAGTACTTTCCTAAAGGTATTGAGCAATCTGGCCATCAAAGCATCTTTCTTTATTCAAAACTGGCACCTCAAATTTTCATTGCAGAATCCTTTTTTTTTTCTTTTGCTCTGGTTTGTTTCCAGGAAATAGATCTGTATTTGTTTGGTTCTAGCTCCTGGGGAACATGCTTGCACTACTCAGTAGATGGACCTTCTGGTAGAGATGTTATCTGAAAATAACTAATGAATCTCTGAACGCCTTATCAGCTCTTTGCTGCCATTGAACTGGTGCAGATTTGCAAGAGACACATTTACCTCAAAATGCGATGAACACAAGTCCATTTACTTTGGGTTCAGGCCAAGAAATTAATCTGTTTTGTTTGCAGGTAAAATAACTGCAAGTTCAGACAAATGAGGATCTATTTTAAGTACTTTTGTTCTTTGAATTATAAGAGATATGACTTAGTGCTGCTTTGCTTGGGTACTTTAAACTTGGGGAGGCTACTTTGCCAGTAGAAGTCCCTGGGGCAGTGGTCGGCAAACTGCAGCTCGCGAGCCACATGTGGCTCTTTGGCCCCTTGAGTGTGGCCACGAAGTTTCAATCGCACTGTACGTGCGCACCTGCACGTGATATTTTGTGGAAGAGCCACACTCAAGGGGCCGCAGTTTGCTGACCACTGCCCTGGGGGCAAGAAAGTCTCTTCATCATGGACAGGGCCAAATGCTGAAACACAAAACGCTTGACTATTAAAGGTCAGAGTTCACTGTCCATTATGTGCTTGAGTCCATGTGTCCACTGTTGTTTGGGAAATGATTCCTATTGGTATTTAACATCCCCTCCCCACCAGATGTTTCCAGGAAAAACTGCTAATGTTGAGCAAGGGAGGCTGGCCTAAATCTGAAAGGTTGCTTTGCTGTGCTTTCCTGAGAACAGCCAAATTGTCAATAGGACTGTCCCCAGAGAGCACTAATCAATATGTGCTCTAGAGGCAGGATCACCCCAATCAGAAGGGGAGGCCAGGGCGGGTTGAGGCCTGGGGTGGTCTCAGGTCTCACTCCTTACATTTGCTGCCTATTGAGAGATGTATCATTTTAATTTGTTAAAGAACAGCATTGAACATCTTCTATGTGTTGAGCGAGCTTATTGAAAAGATTCCTGACCCAAACCTGTATGTTGTGGGAAGGGGTGGGCCTAGGGGATCAAGGAATGATTCTGGGAAGATACAACTTCTGAGTCCTAAATGATGAATGTTAGTTAGCATTTAGGAGGGCCTTGTTATTTAGTTTCTCTAAAAGCAGACTCTGAAACAAGGATGTGAGGACTGGGTGTTTATTTTGGGAGGTAATGCTGGGAAGCACCAGGAAGGGGAGGGGGAAACGAGACAGGGAAGGAGAGGAAGCCAATAGAAGGTTTGTCATCCTCAGGTATGCTGACTGTGGATAACCAGGGTTCCATGCTGCTGAGGGTCTCAGAGTAGGCCCCCATCGGGAGAAAAGGTGGGCTGTTTATGCACCAACAATTTTCTGGAACTCAGACCTGCCCTGTAGGTTTGCATAAGCTCTGAAAGCCTAAGTGTTGCAGGTTATTGGAATTGAAAGATGTCACAGGAGCACATGCAGGAATAGCTACTTGGTGGCCCAGGGCACGTGGGCAGCTCCTGGAGGGACTCAGGAGTCATGAGCTACAAACCATTCCTGGCAGAGGGAGCAGCCCAGAAACCCTGGGCTTAAGGAACTCAGACGGTTCACTAAAATGGCCAACGGGTGAAACCTGATTTGGAGGCAGAGCCCCACAGTCTTCCTGGCGATAACTTCCCTGCTGGCAGCTCTCCTAGGCCCCTGGGGAAAGCTGTGGCTGATTTCAGGTAAGAACTCAATCCAGTTTTTCTTTAGCACCTCCCTGTCGGTGGACTTGCATCTGCCGCTGCGTTTATATATATATATATATGTATACCTATCAACTCTGAGAGTTTTCAGGAGCAAGAGGAACTTGGCTTAAAAAACAACAGCTGTCTTTTGGTCTAGATGCAACAGTACTCTCGCTTCAGATGAAAGGTTGGCTTTCCTGACCACGAGGTGCTCTCATTCACTGATTTTCATTGGCAGAACGCCATGTGCAGGTCAGCCCACTGGCCTCCTGCCTGCCCCTCAAATGGCGCCAGATGGAGGTCCCGCACAGGCCTTTGCTGCTGCTGTTCTTTCTTCTGGAAGATGCTGCCTGGGATCATTCCACGGTGGCACCTGCGTTTAGGTCTCAGCTCCAGGGCCTCCTGCTCAGAGAGGGCTTCTCTGACCTGCTGACCTCAAAGAGCCTTTGACCCCTTACTGGACTTATTTTCTCCATAGCATCTATCACTCTCAACGTGATGTATTCATGTGTTCACTTGTTTCTTGTCTGTCTTTTTTCCTTTAGCGGGGGCTTTGCCTTGTTCACCATTGTATCCCCAGCACTTGGAACACATTGTTGAATAAACGAATGTATAAGTGAAAGCATAAATGAATGAATGAATGAACAAATTAAGGAATAAATATAATTTCCAGGGCAGAGAGGGTTCAGGGAAGCAAAACATTTTAATCCATTGGATTAAAAGGAGAAGCTAGTGTGAAGTCCACCACAGAAACCTCTTATCTGATTATGGATTTATCTTCCTGTTGATAACTATTTTCTTTCATTTGATTTTTTTCCTGAGCTAATAATGTATTAATTTTCTTTTCTGTTGCCATTTTCCTTTTTTCTCTCTCTCTTTTGTTCTGGACTGCTCAGGGCTCCCTCCCTACAGTAACTGTCAGGACAAGAAACACTAGGGCAGCGATGATTGATGCCAGGTGACTCCCAATGATTTTTTGTGCCTGTGTTTATTTAGCAGGTTTAAGTTTCATTTAATCCCAAGCAAAGGTCCTGGATGCGGACTGAGATTCACAGCCCTGAAAAGGGCCTGGAGGCTTGGCATGCTTTTGGTAAGCATTGAGATTTTAGATTCTTATTTAAATGGGTCAGGTTGGGCCCACCCAAGGGGCCTGCTTCTTTCACCTCTAACAGATCTGGTAAAACTCTTTTACCAACCATTCACCTGCTGCTGGCCCAGTGAGCTCATCACTGCAGACAGCTTCCTGCCACTGGAAAACCCAGCATGTCCTCTCACCTCCCATGGGGCTTGCCTGTAGGGAACCCGATGTGATCTTCTGACCTAAAGAGGTGGATGATCAAATTGACACCCCATCACATTTTCTCTCTTCTTTCTTTCTTTCTTTCTTTCTTTCTTTCTTTCTTTCTTTCTTTCTTCTTTCTTTCTTTCTTCCTTCCTTCCTTCCTTCCTTCCTTCCTTCCTTTCTTTCTTTCTTTCTTTCTTTCTTTCTTTCTTTCTTTCTTTCTTTCTTTCTTTCTTTTATTTTTTTAATGTTTAATTTCTCTTCATTTTTACATAACCAAGTGCCTCCGCACCAGGTGACAGTGTAAATTGCAAGGCCCTGCCACTGGGACTCTGACACCTGGGCCATGGTGGCAAACCTCCTGGGAGTTTTCAAGAGAAGACATGTCATCTACACGTGCAAAATATTTTGATTGCTAAATGTTGACAACTAATTTGACTTAAAAAATCATATACAGGCTAAAAAACAAGTCAGCGGGCTTCTAGCCCCTGTCCTGGGAAAGCCTGCCATGTGACCTATCCATGTAATTTCATTTTAAATATATCTTTTTTTTCTATTTTGTTTTTAATAAAAAAAAGTTATTGTAGAAAACGTTTCTTGTGGGAAATACAGGTAGATGAAAATAGAATTTTACAATTCCCTATAACTCTCCCCACTTAGGGAAAACCACTCTAGCCATCTTAAAATCTGAGGCTCCAATCTTATACTGACTATTGATGTGACATGTCACTGTACTAGTACATGACTCGCTGTGAATTCTTGTTGGACTCCTGTAGAAAGTGTCTGATGGGGCCATTTGGAGAAGAAATTGCCCTAAGCTGTGTTAAGGGTGGATGGCAAAATCATCAAGGGCACAGGTAGACAGGTGAGTTTCAGAAGTGAAGAGAAAGGAGCAGGTGAGGAAGCCCTGTGTGCGAGGACTTGGCAGATGGGACACATCTGATTTCACCCTGTCCACAGGCATTCTCTGATCACTGACTTCCTTCGGGCTGATACCAGGCTTCCTTTGGCCCTGAAAGTACAAAAATGTGTGTTAGCAAATTCAAAGTAGCACAAAGGGGCCCAAATCTAACCTCCCAGGGCCAGGGAAGCATCCTCAGGCACTTGTAGGCACTAGTAAATGCCAAATTATTTAAAAAAAATATTGATAGTTTCCATTACTGGTACCTAAGCATATATTGCATTTGCATATTACCTAATTCAACTTGGGGGTAATATAGGGTGGTGTAATTTTTAGGTTAAGAAGAGCCTTTAAATGAAGTACCTCATAAACCTATATAATTGGAAAAACTGTCACTTATCACACAACTGCAATCTATTAAATTTATTTGATTAAATGGAAATTCTACTGGATCAGTTCTGGCAAATATTATGGTATGCACAAGATCAGAGCCGGTAGCTCATGTAACAGAATGAAGAGAATATGGACTTCCAGGACAACATACAACATACAAGAGAAAAATAGATGAACCAATCAGATGGCATAAAACTGGTTACCATGGGGGATAGGACCATGAGAATCAGTGATTCTGGAAGAGGAATGGCTAAAACATTAATTTGTTTAGTGTTGGGCACAATATGACTGCCCCCTCACTAGCTGCCCAAATATTCACTGAAGTCTAATTCATTATCAAATTCTTTATGTGAGTGGGTTTTTAAAAAGTGGACCTAGACAAAGGTGAATTAGTCATAATATTCGGGTGAAATTTGAAAACAAAGAACAGTAATTAGAGCTGGAACCTGGAGGCAGAGTTGCCCTTGAGAGCATAAGCCCTTCAGAAATGTATGGAAATATCTGGGAGCTTTGGATATCCCCGGGGCATGAGACAGTGATTTAATGTGATTTGACCTGTGTTCAAGAGTATGAGAGACACTTTCTGACATTAGCCTGAGTAATCACTGCAGTGAATAGTGTAGTGAGGAAATTGAGTAAAAATGAAGTGTGTTCCCTCTTAATGTTGAAGCCAATAACCATGCATCATCCAAACTGGTATTAATTGTGAAAGTAAAGTAGAGATGGGGAGGAATCTTAGCTCAACGCCTCCCCTACGGGCCAGTTCATAACGAAAATCCACATCTCCACTGCAGGGCCCATGTGCTGCAGCAACACGTCACAGGGGGCACTGCAGAGACAATATGCAGTGAAGGGTTTTTGTTCTGTGCGTGTTGGTATAGCCAAAAGTTGAACTAAGCTTCATAGAGTGATGGTGATGATGTCGGGGCAGAGGCTCCCTGACAAAGTATGAATAAGGAATAGGTGTGTGTGTGGGATGACCAAAAGCCAAAACAAAATCAGAATTCACTGGACCAGGTTATGTATCCAAATAAAAATGGAATTACTGGGATGACTCACTGGAACAATAGGTATCTACATCTATATCTACATTTTACATGTCCACACTTCCAAAAAAATTTATGAAGACTAACCATAAGATATAAGGAATAAAAATATTAAACACAAGTTCAAATATCATGTGGAATAAAGAGGTCATGGATACTCTATCAAAAAATTCACTGGAGTTGTCAGACTCCTGGCAGCCAATGCAAGACCAAAACTCTCACAACTCTCATGTGGTTAAAAAAAAAAAAAATTAAGACAGTTTTGCAAGAGTTTATCAGATCTGTCTGATCCATCTCTTAAAACAAATATTCATGCTCTGGCCTGTTGTTCAGTGGTTAGAGCATTGGCCTGCAGACTGAAGGGTCTCAGGTTTGATTCTTGTTCAACTGCATATACCTCGACTGGGGTTCCATCCTGGCCCTGGTCAGGTTGCATATGAGAGGCAACCAATTTATGTGTCTCTCATGACAATGCTTCTTCTCTCTCTCTCTCTCTCTCTCTCTCTCTCTCTCTCTCTTTCCCCCTTCTCCCTCTCTTCCACTCTCTCTAAAAATCAATAGAGAAAAAAAAAGTTCTCTGGTAAGAGTAAAAATAAAAAATAAATAAATATTCACCTGTGCACATCCTATATAATAAAAGCCTAATACGCTAAGTATCTGGTCATCTGGTAGGCCATTCAACCAACCAAAGCATAGTATGCTAATGATATCCTAAGGCTACTCAACCACTCTCTATGACATGCACTGACCATCAAGGGGCAGACAATTGACCAGTAGGTTAGCTTGCTGCTGGGATCCGGCCAATCAGGACTGAGTGAGATGGGCTGGACATGCCCTGGAGTCATCCCGCAGTCCCTCCCTGGCTGGCCAACCTTCTGCATCCCTCCCCAGCCCTGAGGGTGCACTGGTGGGGTCCCTTGGTCTGGCCTGCGTCCTCTTGCAATCCGGGCTGAGAGACAACCCCCGAAAGCACTTTTGTGCACTGGGCCTCTAGTCTTATACTATAAAGAACAGTGAAAACATAACAATGGGATCAAGTCCTTAGCATACGTTTTTTTCCAGAGTGATGGACAAGGACTGTCTGTCAGGGTGGAAGGCACACAGATGCACCACTGAATTCCCCTTCAAGTAAGGACTCTGTCCAGCTACAAGGGCTGGCATTAGTTGGCAGCCTCCAGGCACACCTCAGCTCTTCAGCTCTTCTAGGCTGACCAATGAGAGAGCAAGACAGGAGTACGGATGCTTAGTGACTTCTGCTTCCTGTGAGATTCTTCTAAGGGACATTGACTTTGCCAGGTCCGCACTGTGTCCAATGCCCCCCAGACATGCTTTCCTTCTCTCTTTTAAGCTGTTGCCTCCCAATAATTGATTTGCACACTTAACTCCCTCTCAGTGTCGGCTTCCCAGAGAACCCAACCTGCAAGAGTGGCAATAATTCCTAAAATTGCTTATGAATGAAGGGAAGGTGGTCCTTTCCATGACCTTACACTGGTTTTAAAGACTTACCTATTTAGAAACTACAGTAAGTGCCAGCAGGTTTTTGTTTTGTTTTGTTTTGTTTTGGCCAGAGGGAGACCTTTCTAAATTAGAGACTTCCTAAGTGAGACTCAATAAAATTTATGAGGAAAAAATAGCTTGGGTCCTTTATACCTTGCTCCTTCCCTTAACCAAGCATTTTCCTTTTAACTCATTCAATCACAGGTAACAGTTTTGATAGCCTGTCTTTTCTCTTGAATATCAGATTATTATGTCCCCCTCCAAATTAGCAATTTATCATTTGCTTTTATACCCATTAGCTCACTGACTGTCACTACAACCAGGCAAGATAGGAAGTCACTCCCAGGAGGCTTCAAGGAGGAGAGTCATAGAGCCCAGATGACTTGCCAATTCCTTGCTCATAGACATTTGAAGATGGGAATTTGAACCCAGTTCTTTCAACATCAAGTCCTGAAACCCAAAGTCCTTGCCCAGATCGGGGTTTCACTCTATAAACTCCAGCTGAGGCCTGACAGGGTGACCACACAGCCCTTGGCATAAGGCAGTGCTCTACCTCCTGGTAATGCATGTTGGTCCCCAACGGGGATCACTTTCATGAAGCAAAGGCAACCTAGCAATGGCTTCAGTATCCACCTGGAGACAGGGCTGGGTGCTACTCAGGTTGCCTCACACACCCCTCTTTTGTGCTCTCATGTTTCTCATCCTAGAGCATGCAGACCCTACTCCAGTTGCTAGAGGGGTTTTAACATCCTCCACAGACCAACTGCTTCTGTGCTAGAGGTACTTCTTCATCAAGTTAGTATAAAAGTCAAGCCAGTCTAGTTTCCTACTTAAACCCCCCACAGAAAGAGACCCATTCTCATGCATAAAGCCAAGGCCAAATGCACTGGGACCCGTTCCAAATAGCTCTACATTGTAACAGGCTAAAAAGGACTTGGCTTTTTAACAGACACCATAAGGGGCAATCAGGAACCTCTGCAAGAGCCCAGAGAGAGAGAGGGACTCTCCTTAAGCTGCCCGGCCAGGAGGGCGCTGCGTTTCATTCCCCTGACAATGGTGTCATTACAAGGCTTCTCTAACTCGCTCAACTACAGAAACAAAGGAGAATTTTTCCTGGGAGGAGGTCAAGGGGGCCCCCCCCCTGTACTTGTGAGTTTTCCCAACCCCAAACTAAGCAAAAGGAACAGAGAGAGATGCGGGTTCATTTCTTCATGCAGTAAAATTAGAAATGAGGTGGTTGGAATGAAATTATTTTCTTTTTCTCCAGAGCAGAAAACTGTGAACCCTTTTACTGTAGTTTACACTAAAGAAAAATGGAGTGTGGCTCTTAGGAGTTTGTTCAAGTTACAGAAAACACATATACACACACATTCATACACAGAGGGGCTCTATTTCTTATCCAACCCTTTCTTTCTTCACGACAGTTTATCAACCAGAAAATCAGAGTCTGTGTCCATTATATTACTAGAAATGCCTTCCTAGAAACATGTCTTTTTCTCCAAGCAGCCTCTTTTTCTTTAACTAAAAACTAGTAGGGATGCACAATATGTGGGCATAATTGCCAAAGCTGCAAATATTTATTAGCGGGGCAAGCTACTGGCGACGGCATCTGACACCACCCTTGGCGGGCTGGAACCCCATTCTTACTCGTAATGGGTGGATGGAGAGAGAACTGTTGAACTGTTTACTACTTCAAGACACTTTAAAAGGTAACAAATGTACAAATAGCACAGAAAAAAGAGCCTTCCATAAGGTGGCTTAGAGTCGGGATAGAAAACTCAAACAATTTTAGCCTCAAAAAGTCAACATTAGACACCCTTCTACTAAGGACCTACAAACAAACAGAGTTACTCTGTACACACATTAACAAACGCCACTCCATGTGCTGTGACTTTCACCTTGCAGGGTCACAGGTTCACACACGCCTTTGCACAGGACCAGCGGGTTTCAGAACCCACCGGCTCTGTCTCCCGAGAACTTTCAGGTTTAGGACTTTTGTAGCTGGCTTGCCTGGGGCAGAGGAGGGCAGAGGAGAAACTCCAATTCAGACGGGGGTAGGGGTTCACTTGGCCCTCAGAGCAAGCCATCCTCAAGTGTGTGCCCCCATTTGTCTTCCATCTTCTCTCAGTCCAGCGAGACAGTGTGACAGACAGATGCCTCTCGTGCCCAGACATCCCGCATCCCACATAATTAAAAAGCAGAGGGTTACCCTTCTTAAAAGTAAATAATTAATACGAGAAGAAGAATTCATCATCTCCACCTCCTACTCAGGCCTGGAAAAGCCAGTTTTTGGCTTTCTTTCCAAGTATTGAATAATATGAGTAAGAAAATAAATTCGCATAGTTGTTCTTTTTTTTTTCTTCTTTTTTTTTTCTATTTTATGAGGGATGTAATCCCCTGCTATTTAAAGATGGCCCTATTTTAGTAAGCCAAGTCTTTGCTTATTATATATAAGGCTCCTTGGTTTCTCAGACATTTAGCCAGAAACAAGAGACTGAGTGATTTCAGCGGATATTCAGGGATACTCCGTTTTCCACCCCAACATTAAGAGTAGTCTACACACTCGTATGTCTAGTGCTTACTGGGCCTTCCCGTTCCTCCCAAATAGGACCTACCAAGGGCTGCACACATGAAACATGACTAAAACGGCATGCCTGAAAAACTGCTCTCCCTCATAGTTCACGTGATCATCCACACCCTTTATACAATCAAAATCATTGTTAGCTCTGAGTTTCCACGTTTGAAAAACGAAGTCACTCTTTGCATAGCATATCAAGAGGAAGTAAAACAGGGAATTGGCCACAGGTTCTTTTTAGCCCATTCCCTTAAATGTAATTATGCAAGGAGGCAACATTTGATATTGCAATCAATAGCCTATAGCCCTTTTATAAAGCTGGATCTTAGCTCCCATTGATTTTTATGGCGAGCTGCACAAACTTAGTTATGCATATTAGAGTTTTATGCCACAAAGAAGAGAAAATGACTCCCTTCCCATAGGGAACAATGAGAGGTACATATCAGCTTTTAGAAACCACACAGAGGAAAGCAATGTATGTCTTCAGATTATTTTAACCGACTCAAAAACAATGACAACTCATAAAATGTGGGAGAGAAAAACATAAACCATAGTTTTTGCAGTGACAACATGGCATGCTCAATGTCACTGGAAGGATGCTTTTCAAAGATGTTTTTTACACTTGTACATATTTCCCCAGGAAATGTTGGGGAAAGAAATGCCTCAGAAAAAAAATAGTCTCCTAATTGTAGTTGGCTTAATACCTCTGCAAGAAAGTCAATAGCATGCCTAGCTCAGGTGGCCTTGGGCTGCTCCCTCCCAGTGTCTGATAAAGCTAGACTCTTCCCGGATCAAGGTATTAAGGTTTGGGTTATTTGTATTGATTTTATGTGCTGCTATGCCGCACCAGTCATGCTCATATCTCTGATTCACAAATTCCTCTTTAAAATGTCACTGCAGCTTATTTCCTCTGCCATCCATCAATACTGTGGCCAGAGGAGCTGGCTGTTAACCCTGAGGGCAGTGGTCTTAGTTGATGCAGCCCAGGGCCCGGCAGATTCCCACTTTTGACAGATATCAACAATGGGGGGAGTGGTTTCAGGGAGTGGTCAGTAAGGTTCTTTACCAAAAAAAAGTGGGCGGGGGAGATCTTCAGAGATTTTTCTCTGACATTCAGAAGACTTTTCTGAAAACCCTTGCAAATGGATAGGCCCTCTAGTGGTTCCCGCGTGTGCTAATAAATAAATAAATAAATAAATAAATAAATAAATAAATAACAGAAGGCCTCATCAGACAATATTTGACATCATTTGAAAGCACAGTCCACCAACAGGTATATGCAAGGGGATTTCCATACCTGAACACAGGTTAGTTACTGCCTAACTCCATAGCGTCAATTCTACTTGATGTAAATCTTCAAGAAACTTTGTCTTAGATGCTCATAGTTTGGGTACAATAAAGATGTTCCCTGGAAGTTCTACACTAAGTTCCACACTAAGTCTTTCTCAACAAAACACATAAAACTGAGCCATCTAATAATTTTAAACAGCTACTCCTCCTTCTTTGAGTGGAGTATAAATAGCTAGCCTTCACTGGAAGCCAAACAGAAATCTACACACAGGCACAGGCACTACTGTATTTATCAGTCTACGGTGATCCTTCAACAAACATGCAGTGGGGTAAAAATAAAACACATGTTTTCCCTTATTTCTCCGCAAGCGCTTACTTAAGGTTTTATTATATTTGGCCATGGGACATTCAGTAAACTTGCTGATGATATCAAAGAATTATTTTACAAACAGTAAAAGTTACACTATTGACACCTCCAAATTCTGGAGTATTTACATTGTGTTAGGTGCACACTTGCTCAGGGAGATTAACAAACATTACTAGAAAGGCTGTGGCCAAATCCACCCTGGTTGTTTATAAAACCTTTACAACTCATCAGCTTCCACTAACACACTGGCACTGTTCAATTACCATCAGTTTTAGAGAGCCTTAGCAAAACAGCCAGTGCCCATGTAAATAGACAAATCTGAAAACTAGCTGGTCTGTTGGCTTACATACTGTAGGTAATGTTTTCTTTTGCTCAAATTTGTTCTGGAAACTAATCACGCTCTGATAAAGCCATCTGCAAATATGAGAAAGATTGACACCCACATGTCAAAGTTTACACAGCCTGACCAAGTGTACATATAGTGCAGATGATGTAAGGGCTCTGCCGTGCAGAGCTTCCCCGGGGCCATGTTGGAATGGAACTTGGAGGATAAGAATGCAGGCTCCACTGTCCAGGTTAAAAGCAAAACCGGCCAGGTTTCTGGACAAGCTAAAACTCTTGCAAAAGAATGGGTGCTTTCTTCACTGTTCATCATGGAACCTCAACTTCATTCTCCTGATAGCATCAGCCTAGAACTATAGGGTGACTATCACTCAGCTAATTCCAAACACAATTGCTTTTCTACAAGTCACTAAAGCTTTATCTTTATCCAGAAAGTGATAGTACTATTGTCTGCCTGTTAGAAAAGATAGCATTCAATATTAATAAGAGTAACACTAGGAAATGTTATTTGTCTCACAGTTCATAGGTTGGCAACTCTAATGATCTAATTTGCATGAGGAACTTTACACGTAGATTTGTCCACCCACACTCAAATAAAGTCCAGACTAAAAACCTGAATCCAAAGCAGACGGAGCCTGGATGTGATTGAGTGCAATGAGGAGTTGAGGAGTTTGTCTTCATTTACCATCATCAGTGAATGGATTTGATTTAGGTACCTCTAGCACACTACTCTTTTAGTAGGTGATTGTTCATATCTCCAGGCAGTAAACCCAGTGGCTCTATTATGTAGTCCTGATCTCCCTCTTGGTAACAATGAGAAATAAATAACCATGAGGAAGGACTTGATTTTAGTGAACACATTTTGGCTCCTGATACTCACTTCTTATTAAGAGCTCAGAAATCATGTTTAAACTTTCATTCTAGAAACTTTTTCTAGCGATCAAGAACAAATCCCTTTGTTATTTCTAGAATAGACTTATTATAGACTAATAAGTCTTTTAAACATGTGGCAACATTTGTTTCTCTCTAGACTTCTGACAATTCTTATGATTGGTGGTTTGCTATTTTAATTACCAAATATAGCTCTGCCAGTTCTTTTAGTTTCCATTTCAAAGTCTGGATAATTTCTTAGAATTCCATCGATTCTGGGTTTTGATTCTTTTTCCTATTTCCAATTGTAAGCTTATTCCTCTAGATAGATTATTAGATTTATAACCAGTAATGGGCTCATCACTTATTGTTTAACTTACTTTAAGTACAACAGAATAAAGCCTTCTGAGAGTCCTCACAATTTTTGTCTTTGAAAGCATCAATATTATTTAGTCTTCTGGTGTCCTTGAAACTCTTCTTTGATGGTGACATATTTCTGTCTTTACCTCTGTCCATCATTTATAAATTTTAATGATATATGCTCAGCAGATATATCTTTGCTTATCACATTTAATTGGTTAGATGCTTTTTTAAAAAACAAATCTATATATGCCAACATTTTCCAAACTAAGTCTTATAATAAAAAACTATATGTGTTACCTAATTGTAAAATTTAATGAATGATACCTATACCCAATTAATTGTCCTTGTTATTTCAAATACTTATTATATTCTCCAAAAAGGATTTTAGCATTTCCCAAGGACTTTTCAAGGACACACCCCTTATATTTATGAAGGCATATGTTTCACTCTTGACCAACCATTTGAGCTGTCTTTGATCATATATTATGACTTCTAAACCTCATAACCTCTTTTGTGCTTTACTATGTGCATTGATGTGAAATGTGTAACAATTTTATGATGATTCTTGTCAAACATAAGCCTTTTCTACGTTAGCTCATAAAATTTAATTCCCAATTTCCTCCTGCCAAAGGTAAGTGATCTTTGCCCCTAGTGGATAATTAGATCATGGAGTTAGGTGACAGCTTAACAGTTACCAGGTAATATTGCCTTAGAGGAGATGGTTAAGGATAAGATGATAACTCTTGCTTTTGAGGGGAAGGGGGTAAAGCAAAATGGATAAAGCTTACATTAGTTGAATCCTCTCCTGCGCCACACTGATCCAGGTGCCTTATGTTATTATCTCTTCTCTCATCCATTCTCTTCTTGCCTCCTAATTTATTCCCATAATGTTGGTATGAGCCAACCTACACCAGGACTCAAACCTTGGGATAAAGGGTTGGTCTTTGTACAAAGAGTTTTTGGAAACCATTAAAGGATATTAGGAAAGGAGAATAAATGAAAGAAATAAGGATATAACTGAGGTAGGTAGAAGACACAGCTGCTTCCCCACCCATCCAGGCCCTTACCAGTTCAGTGAATGCCCCTCCACTCTTAACTGCCCATCATTGAATCCCTTTGCTTGAGGATTTTGGTTGCTGGAGTCAGCTCTTCCCAAAGGTGGTACTGGCTGGAATTGCTGAGGAATTAATACCCTGGGGGAGCCTTTAACCAATAACTGAGAGAGAGAGAGAGAGAGTAGATAAACACCACAGCTCACAAACCCTTGGTTGGTGTTGACTCTGAGACATGTTTTAACACTGGCACATAGAAGTCCCCAGCTGTATTTTTTCTCTGTGTCTTTGTTTTCACTGCCTCATTGCCACTCATCTTCTTTCTGTTGGCCATAAAGGTTCAGTTCACCTGTATATTCCCAAGCTTAGCTCAATTCTGGAACCCCTGACACAAAAGCAATTCAAAAATTGCAACTATAGGTCCATATCACAAACAATTTGCATTTTCCAACTGTCTTCAGATCAACAAGTGAGGAACACCTAGATTCAAGAGTAGCTTCTCAATAAGTATTACTTGGATGAAGGAACAAACGAATGCATTTAATCCTCACAATTCAAAGATGATGAAATAGAGGATCAGATGGATTCAGTAGCATGCCCAAGTCTCAGCTAATAACAAGTAGAAGTTAACGATATCTTAGCTATACTGGGCAGGTATCTCTAAGATCCCGTGTAAGTATCATGTTGAAGTCTCTTAATGGGTGAAGATGCACACTGAGGAGTCGTGCTGCCCAAATGTAGAGGTAAGGGGGGGATATACCTGCCAACTGCATCCTGAAGCAAATTTTCCCTCCTCGGATGTGTTTACCGCCATGGTATTTCTTTGGAGGTTTTATTTATCTGTGGATTTTCTTTGCAGGAAGGCAGCCAGAGGATGTTTTTTAGAAGCCGAGGTGAAAATTAGTAAGATGCTTTGACATGGCACCTTTCATAACATTGAAAAATGATCAGTAGACTCACTCTCAAGGATAAGGAATTTGCATTTGGCTTGCATTGTGCAAACAGGGCTTTTGTTGATTTATCAACAAGACTTCACTTGGGGTTTTGGATTGGATTTCAGAGGTTGGCACCTACGCTCTAAAAAATCTAAACAGAAGGAGAAAATAAATCACCAACTGGCACTTAAAAGCAAAGATTTATACCAAATTTAATGAACTTCCTGTCTTGCTGAGCATGAGGAAAATGTCATGTTTACCTCAATGCTCTCTGCTCCTGGCAGCGGATGTGCCGAGTTGGAAGGAATGCAGAAGTGGGTCACACTCACCCAACTGGATCTCAGAAAACTCATGAGCGAGAGAGCACTCTGCAAGTGCTCAGGCCTTCATGGTGCCCAGCCCTTGCTACTAACTCTACTCAGGGTGACTCTAAGGAGACATGACTGTCAACTCATACTGTCTACTTGGGTTCCTCAAGAAGATCAAAATCAAAGATTTAAGTGCAAGTCATTTATCTAGGTGTTGGTCCCAGGAAACACCACTAGGGGAGTGGGGAAAGTAAGACAAGAAGGCAGTTCATTAAGGGGGAGTCATCAAGCCAGTCACCACTGTGGTCAAAGGAGCTTAATCCTTCCTGTCCCCTCCCCTACCATTCAACCAGTCAACTTGAATTTCTATGTTCTACTTTAGTCACTTCTCTGAAAACTGTACTCTCTTCTCCACCCTTCCCATGACCTTAGCTTTAAGCCTCACTATTGAGTCCCATGGACTGTTTTAGGAGCCCCTACACTCGCCTGTAAGCCCATTCTTCATCAAGCCATCCTTCAAAAGTGCCAATCTGATTATTTTCCTCCCCTGTTGATGTCTTCAGTAACACCATCAGCCAGCAGTCATGTTCAAACCACTCCAAAGAGCCCTGCATCCTTCCCACACTTTTTCATTATTTTAGTCAGTAGGACCACCATTCAACCAGATACTCAAACCAAGACCTAAAGACATCGCTGGCCCACCTTGTATCTCATTTAGTCATCTCATTGGCAAGACCTGAGGCTCTACCTCCAAATATGACTTGTCCCCTCACTCCTCTTCAGCTCCTGTCTCCTTGTTTCCAGTCTTCTTCCACCTTCAATATGTTATCCACACAGTCACAGAATAAAGTTTAAAAAAATTAGATGACATCTCTCCTCTGTTACAAAGTTCTGAGGGATTCGTACAGTGTTTTGAGTAAAATCTAACCTTCTTAAAATGGGTGTCTTGATTCTTATGTGATCTTGTTCCATTCTGCTGTTGAACTGCAGTTCTACCCTGTCCTAGACAAGTGGATATAATATATAAATTCTGACATGATGTAATATGGCGCACATTGCACTATCCATAGTGCTCTGGACACACTGGCTTCTTGTTCCTCCAAAATGGAGGACTTGTTCCGGTCTTTGGATCTTTGCCTAGATCTTTATTCTGCAAAGTTTTGTCCACCCTAACCCAACCCAACACCATCCCCATCACATGGCCAACAATATCTTAATCACCTGCTTTTATCCTGTGAGGCCTTTCCTGAATAGTACATCTAATTCCCCATCCTGGGCTGCTAACTAATGCTGTTTATTTGTGAAGATGCTATTATCTGATATTAAGTTGTTCTTGTATTTCTTTACTTATTTATTGACTACTACCTGCTCAGTAATCCACGTTTCTCAAAGATAGAACACCTATTTTGTTCTCAGATACACCTAGAATTAGGTCTGGTGTAAGTTTGGAACATAAAAATATGTGTTGGATAAATGAATGAATGTTATCATCAAACTATTAACATTTATCAATATAATAAGGTTATATTTGAATTTTGATTTGCTCCTTGGTTATTACTGAAATCATACCCTTTTATACTTTTATTAATAATGACTTTTTTCCCTCTTCTATGACTATCCTTTGCTTACCTTTCTATTACTTGTTTTTCTTTTAGTTGCTAGTCATTCATTGTTGTTTTCTCTCTCTATTTTTTGTAGTTACTTATGTCTCAGATAATTTATTTGTTCTATATTTTAAAAATATTTTCTCCCAGTATGTCATTTATCTTAATTTATTTAGGGGAATATGTGTCATTACAAAGTTTCAAATGTTGATGTGGTAAAATGTATCAATTTTTTTCTTAAAATACATAAAATATAAAAGCTACAAAGGCTTCCTATACCTCTAGATGTAAACTTTTACTTGAAAACACTGATCAATATTAGGATCCATGAAAGTGTCACAGTGGATATTATATAAGTTTGGGGATGATGTAATATGAAGTACAGAGCAAGGTGTGTTAAGTATTCTTACAAAAAATTTTTTTAAAAAGTAACATACATTAAATGAAGTCTTTGCATTCAATCTCTGGCCAATGGGTTCTATGGAGGTTGGGACAGGAAAAGACACCGGGAAGGGAGGGGACAGTCAAGTAAATCCAGAGTGTGGCACTCAATAGGCCCGATGACTACAACAAGACAATAGCAAAGAAGAAAAGGGGATAATTTCAGATGAAAAGAGATTAAGAAATATAACAAATACATACAATTAGTAAACTTTAAAAATCCTGATGCAAACAAATGAACAAACAGTGAGATTTGGATAATTATGGGAATTTGAAAATGACATTAGATGTTATTAAGAAAATAAATTTTTCATTTTATTATTTAAACATTTTTATTTTATTTAAGACCATAGGGCATAGTGATTATATCAAAAGAATTCTGCTGAAACCGGTTTGGCTCAGTGGATAGAGCGTCGGCCTGCGGACTGAAAGGTCCCAGGTTCGATTCCGGTCAGGGGCATGTACCTGGGTTGCGGGCACATCCCCTGTGGGGGATGTGCAGGAGGTGGCTGGTCGATGTTTCTCTCTCATCGATGTTTCTGACTCTCTATCTCTCTCCCTTCCTCTCTGTAAAAAGTCAATAAAATATATTAAAAAAAAAAAAGAATTCCCTTTTGTGAGATGCATGTTAAGTATTTAGAAGTGAAAATATATGGGATTTTCCTTTATAGCCTCTTTCCCCAAATAAAAGAGATGTGTATTGGTGTTGGGAGGAGACAAATGAAGAACCACATGCAAAATGCTGATGCCATTCGTCAGGGTTGCCCAAGAAAGTGAAGGCTTAAAGAGGAGAGAGGAAGGACCGTATTCAGGTCCAGAACCGGCAGCTCTGTGAGAAGGCAGCTTGGCAGGAGCTGCCAGTCAGGTGTGGGGGAAAGACCCTGACCTCACCCTCTTCCCCCTGTGATCCACTGCTGGGTCTTCCCATGGGCAGATCCATCCAGAAGCCAGAGAGCAAGAGATCCCTGGTCCATGAAGATCCACCTCATAAAGTACAGAGGGAGACACAAATATATGGAGATGGGTGGATCTAGTAGGCCTGGTACATTGCAATTTTGTATGTTTAGAGAATTTCATAATTTATAGTTTAAGATAAAGAAATGTGTATTTTTTGCCTTTGGGTGACAAAGATTAATACAGTTTTGAAATCAAGTATATTAACTTTATTATTCAAATTTCCTTTATTTTATTATTTCTGAGTATATGGTATATTGAATTCCACGAAAAATGTCTTAATATCTCTTACCTATAATTTTAGCAATACCAATTCCTTTTTATTCTTCATGATTCTTGTTATATATTATTTGAACCTATAAAGTTTCATAAACAATATTTTTTATTAATATGAAATATTATCAAAACCAAGATGGCGGCATAGGTAAACACCGGAAATTGCTGCCTCCCACAACAACTTCAAAAATACAATGAAAAGACAAAACGGATATCATCCAGAACTACAGGAAGGCTGGCTGAGTGGAAATTCTACAACTAGAAGGAAAGAGAAAAGCACACTGAGACCCAGAGGAGCTGCGGAAGTAAAGTGCAGAGGTATGGAGGCTCGAGTGCGTGCGTGGAAAGGGGAGGCACCTGTGGATGCGGCTGTCTTTTTGAATCAGGAGGGAGTCACAAGCTCCCAACTGCTCTGAACTCCAGTTCCGGGAAGTCTCCGGGGAACCAGGACTCATATGGGGAGAAACTGGACTGTCTGGCAGCAGGCACAACTCGGAGCTTGAGGGTGGCTTTCCCTTAGAGGTGCTTGCAGCAATTACTGGGACACTGAGATGTGGGGCCCCTTAAGGCAGGGCTGAGGATCTGCCATAGCTGCTTGCAAATGATGGGACATAGAATTCAAAACCACGGTTATAAGGTTTTTCAAGAATTTTCTGGAAACCACCGATAAATTTAGTGAGACCCTGGAGGATATGAAAAAAGACCAACTAGAAATTAAGCATACACTGACTGAAATAAAGAATAATATACAGAGATACAACAGCAGGCAAGAAGATTCCAAGAATCAAGTCAAAGATTTGAAATATGAAGAAACAAAAAATACCCAACCAGAAAAGCAAAAAGCAAAAAGAATCCAAAAATATGAAGATAGTGTAAGGAGCCTCTGGGACAACTTCAAGCGTACCAACATCAGAATTATAGGGGTGCCAGAAGAAGAGAGAGAGCAAGATATTGAAAACCTCTTTGAAGAAATAATGACAGAAAACTTCCCCTACCTGGTGAAAGAAATAGACTTACAAGTCCAGGAAGCGCAGAGAACCCCAAGCAAAAGGAATCCAAAGAGGACCACACCAAGACACATCATAATTAAAATGCCAAGAGCAAAAGACAAAGAGAGAATCTTAAAAGCAGCAAGACAAAAAAGTCAGTTACCTACAAGGGAGTACCCATACGACTGTCAGCTGATTTCTCAACAGAAACCATGCAGGCCAGAAGAGAGTGGCAAGAAATATTCAAAGTGATGATTAGCAAGAACCTACAACCAAGATTATTTTATCCAGCAAAGCTATCATTCAGAATTGAAGGTCAGATAAAGAGCTTCACAGATAAGAAAAAGCTAAAGGAGTTCATCACCACTAAACCAGTATTATATGAAATGCTGAAAGGTATTCTTTAAGAAGAGGAAGAAGAGTAGAAACCAAAATGGCGGCATAGGTAAACACCGAAATTGCTGCCTCCTACAACAACTTCACAAATACAACAAAAAGACAAAACGGACATCATCCAGAACTACAGGAAGGCTGGCTGAGTGGAAATTCTACAACTAGAAGGAAAGAGAAAAGCACACTGAGAGTCAGGAGCTGCGGAAGTAAAGTGCAAAGGTATGGAGGCTCGAGCTCTCGCGGAAAGGGGCTGGTACCTGAGGATGCAGCTGTCTTTTTGAATCGGGAGGGAGTCACAAGCTCCCGACTGCTCTGAACTCCAGTCCCGGGAAGTCTCTGGGGACCCAGGACTCATACAGGGAGAAACTGGACTGTCTGGCAGCGGGCAGAACTCGGAACTCTAGGGCAGTTTTCTCTCAGAGGTGCTTGCAGCAATTAAATTACCAGGACACTGAGACTCGCGGCCCCTTAGGGCAGGGCTGAGGATCTGCCATAGCTGCTTGCTCCGCCCTGTTGATTCCTTGAGACCCCGCCCCACCCAGGCTGTGGCAGAGGCTTTTTCATATGAATGCCCTGGCCCTTTGCAACCTGAAAATTACCTAACAAATTACAGCTGGGCCAGACAGACCCAGAACTTCCAAGAGAAGGCCCAAGGCCCCACAACAGCTTGCATTGCTTCACAGCTGGGCCTCATCTGGGCACCTCCAAACTCCAAAAAAGGAAGGGGAATAGTTTTTGCTGGGTAACCTCAGGCAGAGACTAAATTAGCACCTCCTTAGATCCAAGAGCCAGTGTACCCAGTGGTCAGAGTGGGACCATCCAGATTACAACTCCGAAGATCCATAAGGGACACACTCAGGGGACAGACTCAGTGAGCACCAAAGCCCCACTGAAGCAAGTCTTGCCCCAGAAGGGTGTCTTCAGCACAGAAGTTCTCCCACTGCAGACACAGCTGATTCTCACTGCCAATTGGCCTGGAGGTCAATTCCTCACAGTGATAACTACAACAATCAAGGCTTAACTACAATAAGAGCGTGCACAAAGCCTACAAAGTGGTGCATCAAGAGTGTCCACCTCAGGTAACTGGGGAGACTGAGCCCTACAGGACACCTAGCACACAAAGCCAATCTACCAACACAGGGAAGCATAAAAAATGCAGAGACAAAGAAACAGGTCACAAAAGACAGAAATGGAGGAAAGCAAACGACTGGATATAGAGTTCAAAACCACGTTTATAAGGTTTTTCAAGAATTTTCTGGAAACCGCCAATAAATTTAGTGAGACCCTGGAGGATATGAAAAAAGACCAACTAGAAATTAAGCATACACTGACTGAAATAAAGAATAATATACAGAGATCCAACAGCAGACAAGAGGATCCCAAGAATCAAGTCAAAGATTTGAAATATGAAGAAACAAAAAATACCCAACCAGAAAAGCAAAAAGCAAAAAGAATCCAAAAATATGAAGATAGTGTAAGGAGCCTCTGAGACAACTTCAAGTGTACCAACATCAGAATTATAGGGGTGCCAGAAGAAGAGAGAGAGCAAGATATTGAAAACCTCTTTGAAGAAATAATGACAGAAAACTTCCCCTACCTGGTGAAAGAAATAGACTTACAAGTCCAGGAAGGGAAGAGAACCCCAAGCAAAGGGAATCCAAAGAGGACCACACCAAGACACATCATAATTAAAATGCCAAGAGCAAAAGACAAAGAGAGAATCTTAAAAGCAGCAAGACAAAAAAAGTCAGTTACCTACAGGGAGTACCCATACGACTGTCAGCTGGTTTCTCAACAGAAACCATGCAGGCCAGAAGAGAGTGGCAAGAAATATTCAAAGTGATGATTAGCAAGAACCTACAACCAAGATTACTTTATCCAGCAAAGCTATCATTCAGAATTGAAGGTCAGATAAAGAGTTTCACAGATAAGAAAAAGCTAAAGGAGTTCATCACCACCAATCCAGCATTATATGAAATGCTGAAAGGTATTCTTTAAGAAGAGGAAGAAGAAAAATGAACTCTTACCATTTGCCACAGCATGGATGGAACTGGAGAGCATTATGCTAAGTGAAATCAGGCAGTCAGAGAAGGATAAATACCACATGATCTCACTCATTTGTGGAATATAATGAACAATATAAACTGATGAACAAGGACTGATCCAGAGATGGAGAGGCATTGATTGGACTGTCGGGCCTTGGAGGGAAGGTAGTGGAGGGTGGAGGTAAGGGGGCAAGATCAACCAAAGGACTTATATGCAAGCATATAGGCCTAACCAATGGACATGGACAACGGAGGGGGGTGAGGGCATGAGCGGGGGGTTGGGGGGGTAGGGGGTAACGTGGGGATAAGGACACATATGTAATATCTTAATCAATAAAAATATATTTAAAAAAAAGAAGAGGAAGAAGAAAAAGGTAAAGATAAAAATTGTGAACAGCAAATACATATGTATCAACAAGTGAATCTAAAAATTAAGTGAATAAAAAATCTGATGAACAGAATAAACTGGTGAATATAATAGAACCAGGGGCATGGAAAGGGTATGGACTGACAATTCTGGGGGGGAAAGGGGTGTGGGGGGGCAGGCAGAGACTGGACAAAAATCGTACACCTATGGATGAGGACAGTGGGAGGGGTAAGGGCAGAGGGTGGGGTGGGAACTGGGTGGAGGAGAGCTATGGGGGGAAAACAGAGGAACAGTAAAGATTTAATTTAAAAAAAGATGAAATATTACCTTTTAGAGTTTTTTGGCATGAGTTCTATTTGGCACTAACTATACCTATTTTTCTTAGTTATCATTTGTTTTGCATATTTTTTTCTGTTTATTTTCAATGTTTTTCTTTGTTTTATTTCAAGTGTGTGTGTGTGTGTGTGTGTGTGTGTGTGTGTGTGTGGTGTGTGTGTCTTAAACAGAACATAGCCAGGTAATTTTACTCTTTAAAAAAAACCAATCTGAGTATCTGTTGTCTTTTAACAGGTGAATCTTATCCCTTCACTTTAGTTGTGATTATTGATTTATTTGGACATATTCACACCATGTCACTTAAATTTCCTTTTTACAATGCTTGCTGTGGTGCATGAAGGCTCTTACTGGATTTATCACTTTTCCTTGTTTCATATTTTCTGCATTGTTTTATAAATTATACATTTTATTTCTATCCTTTACTCATTTTAATAAGTATTTTTACTGTTTAAATGTATTACAGTTTTATTTTTATTAATGTCTAGACTTAATTTCCCCTCCCAAATAAGACTTCATTTTCCTCCCTCCTCCTTCCCATGTTTCCAATCATGGCGAGGTAATCTAGGACTGCTGAGCAGTACAGTAGCCACTGGCAACATGTGGTTATTGAGCACTTGAAATATGCCTCGTCTAAATAGAGAGGTGCTATAGATGTAAAAACCATGCCATACTTCAAAGACTTAGGCAAAAAAAAAAAGAAAAAAGAAAAAAAGAAAAGAAATGTCTCACCAATATCTTTTAATATTGATTATATATTGAAAGGTAATATTGTTGATAAATTGGTTTAATTATAATGTATTGTTTAAAATTTCCTTTATTTAATGTGGCTACTAGAAAATTTAAAATTCCAGATGTTGCCCACATTATATTTCTACTAGAGGCCTGATGCATGAAATTCATGCAAGGGGCTCAGCCCTTGCAGCCCTGGCTGCCTCATGGCTCTGTGGAACCCCCTCACTGGTCGTTCTGAAAGGTCAGTCTGATGCCTGGCCTAATTAGCATATTAGCTCTTTATTATATAGGACTAGAGGCCCAGTGCACAAAAATTTGTGCACTCGGGGGGGAGGGGGGTCCCTCAGCCCGGCCTGTGCCCTCTCCCAGTCTGGGACCCCTCGGGAGATAACGAACTGCTGGCTTAGGCCTGCTCCCAGGTGGCAGAGGGCAGGCCCAATCCCTAGGTGCAGCCCCTGGTCGGGCTCAGAGCAGGGCCGATTGGGGAGTTGGGGCACTGCCCCCTGTCATGCACAGAGCAGGGCAGATTGGGAGGTTGCGATGCCACCCTCAGTCACGCTCAGGGTAGGGCCGATTGGGGGGTTGGAGCACCGCCCCCTGTCACACTCAAGGCTGGGTCGATAGGGAGGTTGCGGCGCCACCCCCTGTCACAGAGCAGGGCCCATCAGGGGGGTTGGGGCTCCGTACCCTGTCATGCACAGAGCAGGGCCAATCAGGGGGTTGGGGAGCTCCCTCCCTGTCACTCACAGAGTAGGGCCGATAGGGGAGTTGGGGCACCGCCCCCTGTCAAACTCAGGGCAGGGCGGATCAGGGGGTTGGGGCGCCGCACCCTGTCACACTCAGGGCAGGGCCGATGGGGAGGTTATGGTTCTACCCCGTCACTCACAGAGCAGGGCCCGTGGGGGTGGGGGGTTGGGGCGCCGCACCCTGTCACACACAGAGCCGCAGGGCGATCAGGGGGGGCTGGGGAGCTCCCCCCTATAAGGCACAGAGCAGGGCTGATCAGGAGGTTGGGGCGCCTTCCCCTGTCACAAACAGAGCAGGGTGGATAGGGAGGTTGTGGCCCTGCCCCCTGTCACACACAGAGCCGCAGGGCCATCAGGGGATTGGGGCGCCGCCACTGTCACACTCAGGGCAGGGCCAATGGGGAGGTTTTGGCTCTACTCCGTCACACACAGAGCAGGGCCCATGGTGTGGGGGGAGAGGGGTGTTGAGGCGCCGCACCCTGTCACACACAGAGCCGCAGGGTGATCAGGGGGTTGGGGCACCTTCCCCTGTCACACACAGAGAAGGGCCCATCAGGAGGTTGGGGATAGGGAGGTTGTGGCCCCGCCCCCTGTCACACAGGGAGCCGCAGGGCGATCAGGGGGTTTGGGCGCTGCCCCCTGTCACACTGATCCTGGTGCTGGGAGGCCTCTCAGCTCTGCTGATCCCGGTGATGGGAGGCATATTACCCTTTTACTATATAGGATAGAGGCCTGGTGCACAGGTGGGGACTGACTGGTTTGCCCTGAAGGGTGTCCTGGATCAGGGTGGGGGTCCCCACTGGGGTGCCTGGCCAGCCTGGATGAGGGGATGATGGCTGTTTGCAGCTGGTCACACACCCTTCAGGGTGGGGGTCCCCACTGGGGTGCCTGGCCAGTCTGGGTGAGGGGCTGAGGGCTGTTTTCAGGCTGGCGGGTGACTGAAGCTCCCAACAGCTCCTTTTTTTCTTTTTTTTTTTTTTTATTCTGGGCCAGCTTTAGCTCTGGCTCCAGCTCTGATGCCTCTGCTGCTGAAAGCAGGTATCTGGTTTGTTTGGGTTCTATAATCGAAACACTGTTTCAACTCCAGCTCTGAGATCCCGGCGGGCTGACCTGTGCACCAGGCCTCTATCCTATATAGTAAAAGGGTAATATGCCTCCCATCACCGGGATCAGCAGAGCTGAGAGGCCTCCCAGCACCAGGATCAGTGTGCCGGCCGCCATCTTGGCTGGCAGTTAATTTGCATATCTCGCTGATCTAGCCGCGCTGGATGTGGAAAAGAGAGACCATGCCATACACCCTTTCTGCCTTTGCTTTGGGTGATAGTCCCCAAAGGGTTTTGTTTAGCTTCTATATTTGTAACAATGTTTCAAACTGCAAGCTCAGAGGCTGGCAAGGCAGGCGGGGAACATTGGTTTCCTCCGTCACTGAAGCAAGCAAGCCTCTAGTTAGCTTCAAGCTGCCTGGCTGCCGGCCGCCATCTTGGCTGGCAGTTAATTTGCATATCTCGCTGATTAGCCAATGGGAAGGGTAGTGGATGTATGCTAATTACCATGTTTCTCTTTTATTAGATAGGATTGTCAGCTGAATTCAGGGTGACAGGAAGATCCACGACCTGGAAACACATTTTACCAAGAAGACAGAAGTGTTCTCAGCTTGACTCTCATCTTTGCCCAGGTGTCAGGGAGTGGGTTTCATTAAGTAAATCCAGCCAAGCACCAGGAATGAATAGGACTCTCCTCCCTCTGACTGGCAAGTCAGTTTTGACCCCAATCTCTGACCTAGTGGCCAAGGGACACCAAGAGCCTGGCCCTGTTGGATGGGCCCTGAGGTAGAGCCACACCCTCAAGGTCCTGCCTGACTGGTTGGACTGCTTGTCACGCCCACCAGCCGGGCCCACCCAGAACAGATGTAATTTCCTGGTATTTGGGAGTATAAATTAAACACGTGGTTCTGGTGCTGGGTCTTTGTCTCTCTGTCAGAAGAGGATGGCGGTCCCACCTGGTCCTAGCTTTTTCCTTCCATCTTTGTGTCTTGTCTCTTTCTTTCATATTCTTTCATGTTTCTCAAACCCCCAGCCGCCTCTACTCAAATAACCAGACCACTCTTTCTAGCCGCGCTGGATGTGGAAAAGAGAGACCATGCCATACACCCTTTCTGCCTTTGCTTTGGGTGATAGTCCCCCATTTCATCCAGTTTTAGTGGTCTTCCGTTTTACTTCGATTCCTCAGCATTTCAGAGCCACTGAGATTTCACCTCTAAAGCACCATCTTTCCTGTCATTTTCAGATTTAGGGGTGGGGCTTGGGTGCTGGAGCTTCTTATTTGTCAGTTATCTTGATACTAGAGGCTTGGTGCATGAATTTGTGCACATTGAAAGGAAATTAATTAGAAGAAATATTTTAATATCACTATTCGCCCTTTCTCTATAATAGAAGTGTCCGAAACAAAAGAAAATTAGTAAAATGTATATAAAATAATATATAAATTGGTTAATAAATAAACAATAACATGATATAACAACAACAAAGACATGATATAAGAACAACAAAAACATGATATAAAAACAAAAAAGGGATATAAAAACAATAAAAACATGATATGAAAATAACAGTGATAAAAACAATGACTGATAAATTGACTAAACTTATTATAATATCTCCCTGTATACTACATTAAAAGTAAAATCACTTTCAGAGTCCTTGACTAATTTCCTTTGTGATGAAGTATTTACAACTTTAACTTTAAAGTCACATGCTCTTTGAACTCAAGAGAAAGCAACATGTAAATGACCATGTTCGAAAACGGATTCAGATAGGAATATTCCTACTCTGTCTAGAGTTTTTCCTTGTGATTTATTAATAGTCATCAGAAATGCTGGCATCACAGGAAACTGTCTTCAAATTAATTTAAATGGGATGCTGGTTGTCAGACAGGGACAAATCAATTCTTGGAATCAGAACAACCTATCCTTCTGCAGATCCTATTAATAATTCAGCTTTGATTATGTAAGGTCACAATCTTTTGATAATAAATCTAGTACCATTACAAAGATCTCATTTACTATTAAGATTTCTCAGTAGCATGATGACTGCACCCACTTTCAATTTTAATTTACAGCACAGCATTCCCGAAGGAGTAATACTATCAAGAAATTAGATGGGAAAATTTTCCTTTTTGGCATCATCTGTTGAATTGATGGAATCATCACTCAAATGGTATGTTGTGCCAATAGTTGGTCTTCAGATACACTCTGTCAACGATGCTGCTTTCGTTCAGCTTCAGAATGTCATCAAAAACAACCAAATTCATGATTGACAATGTCAGATCAAAACACAGGCGTGCAATTGGCACCAGCGAGAGCTTTATATATATTGTGCATCTGAAAGTCGTTTATTTTTAGATTGTCAGTGCACATCATATGTATCAGCCAGTCAGTCGGTCAGATGGTAGGATGGTCAGATGGTCAGATGGTCGGTCATTTAGCCTTTTATATAGATAGATAGCACCTGCACTGCACTGCTCTTTGGTATATGCCGTTCCCTGAAATGCTCTTTCCCACCTTCCTCACTTTGCTAATTCCTTTCATCCTCCAAAACCTATCCCAGGAGAGACTGTCCATAAAAACTTTCCTAATCTCTCCTAAGGCATTAAACCTCTGAACTCTATAACATACATATTTCTTTATTTTAAAAAATTCACCCCATCCTATTATTTGCATTGATTTTCCCTACCAGATTGTGTGTTTCTTGAGTATAAATATTTTTGTTTTCTTTATATTTGCACAGTATCTAGCTCAGAGGGGCATATTCAATATGTGTTTATGGAATCTAGATCTGGAGGATTTGACACTTTTCTATTCCCCTTTTCCTGGAATAAGGAGCAGCAGGCATTTTCCTGGTGGTGCTAGTGGCCCTACCCTGGTGACTGCTTAATAATCTGACATCATGCCAGTGTGTCACTCTATTTTGAGTGTACAGCTTAACCCTATGCCCTTTCTCTTCTCTTCCATTCTTATTATTTTTTGGGGAAAAGGGCATGTATGCTTTACTCTTTTTTAGGAAACCAAACCATATTGTTCTTCTTATATAACGGCTTCCTTTTAAAGGTAATTATATCTGCTTTTAAAAAATGTAAGTGACATATTCCCCTGCCTTTGTCTCTCCTTTCTCTTTCCCTTCAATCATGAAAATATTAAGAAACAAGGAAACATCAAAAGAAAAAGCAGTCTGAGGAGTACCCTGATTTGTCCCTACCTGCAATATATGTGCAAGCCAGACTGAGTTCATAAGCACAGACTGCCCGCCTGACTGCTAAAAACAAATAAATATACAGGCAGACATTGATTTCCCTGTGGAAATTTTACAGGGGAGTTAAGTTAGGGAGTGTATGCAGACCTGACATTGTCATGCAAACTGGGTTGGCAGGGATTTCAGTGTCTATGCCTGGGTTGAGTAAATAAGGAGACCCTGGAAGCTTGACTGGCTATTTGAATGAAAACATCTGGAAAGTTCCAGAGTCAAGATATTCTCCCTTTACTCTTTCTGTATGCAGGCACCATTTTTGGCTGCTTTTGCTTTAAAGAAGAGAAATTTATAGGCACTATGCTAATGATCCCTGAGGCTGTTGGAATCTGCTGGAGGAGAGAATGTCCTGAGAGGAGAAGTCTAGGCAGGTCATTCATTTGGGAGATGGCACCAGAAACTCCTGGGAGCTGAGAGGGAGGAAAGACAGCCAGAACAGGAGGTATTTGTGGCCACTGGAGTCTCATCAGTCCTTGGGCAGGGCAGGGCCTGAGTCCCAAGGCTCTGGGCGGCTGTGGCATCCCGGAAGGAGCCCCCCTGCAGCCAGAGCAATAAGTCCTACTTGAAAGGGGATGAGGACAGCAAGCACATCGCAGCATCTTCCAGAGGCTGTCACAACCTGATGTGATGGAGCATAAAATGAAGCCAGAGTGGGAATTAATAGATGTGATTTTTATAAAAAGAGGCTGCGTTTTCATTAGAAGTAACAAAGACTAGAAAGGAAAAAAAAAAATGAAGCCAAATTGTCAATGTAGTTGACAATCATTGAAACTCTCTGTGTTTAGAAGGCCATTCAAGTTTTTAGTCAGAAATAAGAATTATAATTTGCATTTTCATTTAGTAAAAGTTTTATTTCCCGTTTAGGACAATTAGTTAAGATTAAGCTATAAATGATAGCAATCCTATGTAAAGTTACATAAGTTGTATATAAATTAATATATATGCATCTGTATTGTGGGAGGTGGAAACAAACTGATGTTCCATTAAGGTTTGGGAAATGGAGGAAATGCACTGTACAACCCAGCAAACTCATTTTAATTCCCTTAATCAGCGGTTCTCAACCTGTGGGTCGTGACCCTTTTGGGGGTTGAATGACCCTTTCACAGGGTTCGCCTAAGACCATCGAAAAACACATATAATTACATATTGTTTTTGTGATTAATCACTATGCTTTAATTATGTTCAATTTATAACAATGAAATTGGGGTTCACCACAACATGAGCTGTATTAAAGGGTTGCGGCATAGGGAAGGTTGAGAACCATTGTTCTAGATTGTTGGGAGTACTAAAATGAATCTGGAATATTGCAAGTACTCAGTGCAGGGTACATAGGGAGCAAAGTATATTAAAGTGTCATTACTTCTCTATAGTCTCAAGTAACTAATGGGGGTTGACTTTTACAGAAAGAAAAATTCTCTTCCTTCTAACTAGGTTTCACCTGCAGGACCCTTAAGTTATCAGGAGAAGCTCTGCCTTTGCTCACAGCTTTGTAGGTGTAGGGAACCCAGACAAGCCAATGGGAATTATGCTGTGAGACACCTTTGATTTTCATTCTTGCTTCTTTCAGTTACGCTCTCCTCTCTTCCTGTAATTCCCTGCCATCTTCCCTGTAGTTCTTCCCTTAAATTCCCCTTTGAGACTTATTTCAATGGAGTGGGGTGTAGATGACAGCTAGCTCCAGAGAGTAAAGTTTTTATTATTATTAATTTTTAATTGATTTCAGAGAAGAAGGGAGAGGGAGATAGCTAGAAACATCAATGATGAGAGAGAATCCTTAATCAGCTGCCTCCTGCACACTCCCTACTGGGGATTGAGCCCACAACCTGGCATGTGCCCTTGACTGTAATCGAACCCAGGATCCTTCAGTCAGCAGGCCAACGCTCTATCCACTGAACCAAACCAGCTAGGGCAGAGTGTAAAGCTTTTATAGGGCAAGGTTGACGTGGTGCAGACAGTGCCCGGTGGTCCCACTCAAAGCCCCTGGATCATGAGGCACAATTTGCCTCCAGGCATCTGAGCCAAGAGAGTAGGTTACGTGGGTTTGGACACAGTTTCCAGCCCAGATGGGTTGTCTTCTGCAGTCTTTCTAGAAATTAGGTTGGTTTCTGCTTTCTCTTATAATAAATTCTGCTGCTTCATACCAAAGGGAAGGGCCTGTCTTCGGGGCAAGGGTTTAGATTATTTATTTTCTTAATAAAAATTGAAGGGATATATGCTTCTCCTTATCCATCCTCTCCCCTCACTTGTGCCACAGTTAAGCCAATTCTGTCTCCCTTTGGTATTTAAAGCGCCAGAGCCGTGGCTCTGAATACCAGCTAGGAAAGAGTGAAGGGATGCTCAGTGGCATATCTTAACCCCAGGAGTGTGGCCTATGCCAGGGTGGGCATCCTGTCTGTTTACTAGGTTGAGCTGGAGATTGGAAACCAGGGACTAAAATAGCCTGGATGTAATGGATTGAAAACACTTCACATTTGATAAAAGCATGGGAAAGCTATCACTTTCCTCAAATAGCTTCTTTCCCATTTGGTCAAGTGGGGTTAAGAAGCAGGATATACTGGAAAGATGACTTTTCTTCATAGATTCAGAATGACCTGCAGCAGCCTGGCTGTGTGGAGTGGCATCCCGCACCCAACTGCTGCCCGGGGTAGAGGCTGCTCTCTCGCACCACCTTTCTCTCTGGTTTTATTTTATTTATCAGATAGATGATAATAGATAGATAGATAGATAGATAGATAGATAACTGCATAAGCAAAATAGAAACATTTTAGAAGTTTAAAAAATGTTTCCTTACTTATAAGAACAAGATACCCTTTATTTATGTAGTCAGAATGGCCAGAGGTTATCTTAATTTTTTCATGGGAAGTGGAGCTGAGTAACATCTGCAGTAAAATAACTGTTGGTGGTGACACCTATGGCTAATTTGAAAGCACAGAGAGCTGGTGAGAATTAATGAGTGTTTGCAGGGCATGTGAAGTTTTGAGATTCTAGATAACAGTCAAGAATGGTTCTCCCCATTGCCCTGAGGGTGCCTCTCCCATGGGGCTCTACAAGGGAAGCAGCCAATGCCAGGAAGTGCCTGCAAAACACTGAGTCCCTGCCACCAAGAATGACCAGGGTGGTATGCACAGCTCTCATGCAAAGGTGCCAATCTGGGGCTTGGCCCGGCTAAATCCAACTGCGATGGGAACCAGTGACCCTGTCATTGGACGACGTTCACTGTGTGCAGACCACCAGAGAGGCTGGTGGGTAGTGTAAGCTTCCCTGATCGCAGTTCATCAGGGGTCAGCTTCTTACTGTGAGAACAAAGTCCGTCTGAGCCGAGGTCCCAGCTGCAGGGTTCTGCTGTGTAAACACAGCGCAGACAACCAGGACGACCAAATGTTAAGGTCCCCGTGCAATCCATTGTTAGAATATAGACATGGCCATAGACTCCGTTTTCAACTGCTTTCTACAGCTCTCTCCCTCTCTCTTGTTTTCTGTCTCCCCTTCTATCTCCTGATTTCCTGTGTTAGATCAAAATATCCTCTTAAAAGACAAATTTCTGGCTAATTTGTCATTTTTGTCTTATAAGCAGGGGTTCCCACTGCACTCCAAACAAGCCAAATACTTTTTTTTTTTATTGATTTCAAAGGGGAAGGGATTTATTTTTACTTGATTTCAAAGGAAGAGAGAGATAGAAACATCAATGATGAGAGAGAATCATTGATTGGCTGCCTTCTGCACACCCCTACTGGGATGGAATCTGAAACCTGGGCACATGGCCTGACCCAGAATTGAACTGTGACCTCCTGGTTCATAGGTCTATGCTCAACCACTGAGCCTCACCAGCCGGGCAAGCCAAATACTTATCCTGGGCATGGCCTCAGCAGAGGCAGCCCCACTGTGACCTGCATGGGCTGCCATTTCCTCATTCATCCCTAGGACCAAGACTCTTGGTCTTGGGAAATTGGGGAGCTGTCTGTCTTCCCCTTCCTTTTCATCTGTAAACCCATCTTTGACTCCTGACATTCACCTCCTCCCTGGGAGGCCCTGGTTAATAGGAACGCAAGTGCAGGCTCCTACCCCTGCTCTTAGGTGTTCGATGATGTTCTTTGGGAAGCGACATGGCATCAATCACTGTCCATGGCTACTTGAGAAGCCGCAGTGATGGACTGGCCGGCAAAGCCCTCTTGCTGCCGCTGCCTGCACGCTGCAATTCAATTAGTCATGGTCAGAGGGAGTCATTATTATTCATACACCACCGATTGTTCCCAAAGTAAACAGAGCTGGGATGAGGTCTCTGATCCGCCCAGTGTCTTTAGCAGGGACACAAAAGAAAAATAACAAAACTCCTAGACACCGGGGTGGGACATTTTGTCTGAATTCTGATCTCCTTTTCAAGCTTCCCCATCAGAGCTTGTTGATTTCTTTTTTTCTTCCCTCTTTCTCTTTTTTCCCCTCCATAACCCTTACAGATAAGTGTCCCGTGTATGCACACACAAACCTAGCATGGCTGTTTTATTCCTGTATTGCCAACAACACTATAAAGTCCCTTTGCATTCTGGGCCACACAAACATTGGGAAGTGGGTCCTTTAAATGGTGTGAACAATCCTGTTAGAATATCACAGACCGATAACTTCCCAGTTAACAGTAAATAATCCCTGCAGAAATATAGGGTGACATTTGTATTTTATAAAGTGCTAACCAAATTAACCGGGCCTGGCGAACCCCCATCTGTTTATCAGTTTTGCTGGGGGAAGTGAACCCAAGATAAATGCCAGTTTTCCTTGGATAAATTTTACAGCCAGGCTGAAACTGCCAAAGCACACAGGAGAAGTGAAAGCAGAGCTGTGTTCTCATTGACAGAAAAGTCAATTTTGCAGGCTGGGCTTAGGCAAGAGGTGTAACTCCTCCTCCAGCTCCCAGCTCAAGTTCTGTGTGCGTATAATTGGGCTGTTTTCTCCAGCTGGGGAAGGAGCCAAGTCCGTGAGCTGAAAGTTCAATTCAGCAAGCTCTCAAGGAGAACCTGCTGTCAGGAATGACAAGGCTCGCTGGGCTGTGCCAGCTGTGAGAGGTGAGAACCCGGCCCTCTTTCAACTCTGCTTTGTGGAAGTGACACACCTCCTGGCTCAGGCAATTCGCTGATGAACTTGGGGGAATCTGGGAAATCAAGGCCTGATGTTCACTTTTGTGATGTGGGACTTTTGGATGCTCACTTGCATTCTAGCCCTCGGCCCAGGGAATGCCTTCAACTCATCCCCTTGTTCTCTTTGTCCGCCCCAGGAGGGCCTCAGCCACAGGGCCAAAGGGTGCAGAGGAAACCTGGCTGTAAATAAAAACCACCAGGAAGCCCTTTAGAAACACAGCCCCACCCCAGACTTACTGAATCAGAATCTCTGGGAACAAAGGCCTTGTCATTTATGATTCACAACAAACCACTGTGTCGTGTGATATGCTGTGCGGCCCTGGTTAAGGAAGGACACTGGCTGCTGAGAGGGTCACGAGCAGACCATCTTCTCTGTGTGTTCAAGCACGAGCCCAGCTCATGTCCTTAGGCACAGCATCCAATGACCATTGGTCATACCGCCAAAGGCCTTGCTGTCTGGGCCCCCCTCTGCACCACTCCATTTCAAAATGCTCTATGGGGTCCATTGTGGCTCTCCTCCACACATGCTGGTTCCAAAGCCTCTTCTCAATAACTATCCTGCACATTGAACTGCATCTCAGAAGAGCACTCTGTCTACACCAGCTGGGTTTGGAGAATGACCATCTAGAAACCACTATTCTCTCCAACACTCAACCCATCCCTATCGTGAGCAAATGGTCATTTAACCTCAGTGTGGCTACCCCAGAGGTGGGGACCCATCAGCCCTGACCTAGTCCTTCTGAACAACCCAGTTTGGGTCATTTAATTTTCTTGTTTTCCATAGAAAATTGAAGAGTTTTGGGGTTCTACTGCCTGTTCTACTATTAAAGATGGGTTGAATCATTTAAGTTACCTGGTTTCTATTTTCTGCTGAAAGAATGAATGCAGCAGTGGAGGGAGTCGTGAATGAGAGAACAATGACCTGCTAGCTTTATTATTGTTATTATTATTGTTATTATTCCCTTAGTGACTCATGCAAAGAAAAAAGAGACGGAGGACCAGAAGAAAAAGATGCATCAAGGACTTTGTCAAGGGAACAATATTGACTTGTGTGGTGGTTTAAACACAACCCTGCTTTCTTTGAAACTCATCTCATCAAGAGGTAGCCTGGAAAGCCGCCCCTTGAGTAGGAAAGGCCTTAGTGACTCACTTCTAGTGTGTGGACTGGGGCAGGAGTGATGCCGTGTCCCATCCATGGCTAATTGAAAACGTGGGACATATTCCACGTGGTGCTTTCTCAGGACCCCCCCCCCCCCACCATCCCCATGAAAACCACAGAGGTGACCAAAGAGATCGAGATAGACAGAACTGTTTGAGTCTTCTCGTGCCTGACTCCAGCCCCAGTCCTGTTTGGATGTTGCTACATGAGAGATCCCACTGCCCAGCTGTGCTCAGTCAACATGCAGAACCATTGGAAATAATAACAATAAGTGATTCCTGTGATTTTACACTAAGTTTATTCATGTGGTTTTACACTAAGTTTAGGGTTGTTGTTACACAGAAATAGAGAACTTGGGGTGAATAAGAGATCTGAAAGCAGAGACCCAGCCTCATTCATGATACTGATATTAACCTGATGAATATACATCATTTAGAAGAAGATCAAACAAGTTCTGAGTCCATTCACACAACATGTAGCTCAGTGGTGTTCATAAGGCTTTCCTCTCAGGCCCCAGTGAGGATCAGCAAACAACTCAGGAGCACACAACCCTGATGACCTGCTTCATCTGTCAAAGGAGATTTAAGAGCTTCAACAACATGCAGGCGGCTCCTTGGTGGCCAAGGCAATGGCACATCCACATGCTCAGCACATGCATGCATTGGGCGGGGACACCAGCGGGCACTTGCTTTCAATAGTTTATACACAGTCCTGTGAACTTAGTTTGCTTAGTCCTCAGCCCTCATTGGAAATGGCAATTTCCAAATACGGGCAGAGAAAACATGCTGTTTTAGTCTGTTCAGGCTTCTTTTTCTTTTTTTAATATATATATTTTTATTGATTCCAGAGAGGAAAGGAGAGGGGAGAGAGAGAGATAGAAACATCAATGATGAGAGAGAATCATCGATCAGCTGCATCCTGCACGTCCCCTACTAGGGATGGAGCCCGAAACCTGGGCATGTGCTGTTGACTAGAATCACACCCAGGACCCTTCAGTCCTCATGCTGATGCTCTATCCAATGAGCCAAACCAGCTAGGGCTGTTCAGGTTTCTTTTACAGAATGCCATGGTCTGGGGGACCTTAAACAATAGACATTCATGTCTCACAGTTCTGGAGGCTGGAAGCCCAAGATCAGGGTGCTGGAATGGTTGGGTTCTGAGGAGAGCCACCTTCTTGCTGTGACCCTCACATGCAAGGAAACCCCCTCATGGGGCCCCAACCTTAAGGTCCCATCACATTGTGAATTAGGCCTTCAATGTATGGTTTAGATGGACACAAACATTCAGTCTATAACACACACCGAAAGAATAATTATTAAATGTTTATGAAAGTGGCCTGAAGCATTATTAAAGCTTAATCCAAAGGTGAGATATTATGTTTAAAAAAGGCAAAGTTGTGATTAAGTTTTAAAATGATTTCTATCCTAAATTATGATTTTTTTAAAGGTCCTATAGCCTGGAAAGAGACAACTTTTCAATTGACTTGAAATGAGCTCTCCCGGCTGGTACCTCCAGGATCTCTCATTGTGGAAGAGTGACCACAGTTTTTGTGACCATGTTTGTTGCTCTCCAATAGGCATTGAGTAATTTCTTCTTGGTGATGGTCCTCTTAGGTCAAATACCCAAACTTTAGAGCTCAAGAAACATTAGAATATTTCTGTTTTTTTTTTATTATACCATTAATGCATTTATTTATTTTTGTTGGAAGGAATACAAAAATATCTAGAATAAATTGTAAAAGTTTCCCCCTTACTCTCTCCCCACTTCCCCTTGCTTCCCAGAGTGAGAGATTTCTTGTTAGTCTCTTTATTTGTGTGTATTTTTAAAAAAATATATTTTATTGATTTTTTTACAGAGAGGAAGGGAGAGGGATAGAGTGTTAGAAACATTGATGAGAGAGAAACACCGATCAGCTGCCTCCTGCACACTCCTGTCTGGGGATGTGCCCGCAACCAAGGTACATGCCATTGATGGGAATCGAACCCGGGACCCTTCCGTCCGCAGGCCGACTCTCTATCCACTGAGCCAAACTGGTCAGGGCTTGTGTGTATTTTTATACATATTGAAGTAAATATGCACTTTAGCATGAGTATTTTTATAGTAAGAAACATTAGCTTTTTGTCTTTCTTATTGGTACAATTGAGGGAAGAGATGGTGGGGACCATAGAATAAATATTTTAAAGCAGAGAGGGGCTCAGTTCACCCCATAACAAAGGAAAACTGAGACACATGGAAATTAAGTGACCAGCGGGGGGTCACAGAGTGAATTCCTCCAAGGACACAGCTGGACCTGTGGACCTGTGGGCCCCAGGCCACTGCTCTTCCTATTTCATGAGATGCAGGACAGCAGCAGTGACAGAAATGAAATGTTTTCTCTGAATACTGTGGCAGATTGGATTAAGAACAAAAATTTGAAGTTATAGGGATAAGAGAAAGCATTAAATAGCTCTTCCTTTTTTGAAGAGTGTTGTTATCTGCCTCGTGCTATCTACCTATTTTTCACCTGAGTGGCTCACACATCCCAGCCCACTCTTTTATCACTAATGGTGGACATTCGGAGGGGCTGCCGGGGCTGCGCTCCCTGTCATGGAGGGAGGGGTGTGCAGGCAATTCTCAAAGGCTTTGCGAGTATCTCAACCTCTGTCAGTGATTAACTCATGAATGTGCCTTTGAGACCAACAGTCAACTTAAACACATTTCCTACATTCTTAAAACAGTATAATGTTCCCAAACCTCACAGTTGACTTTGGATTTACCTCTGGGACCCTAGTTTTGGTTTTCCTTTGCTTAGCATTATTTATGTATTTTAGAAATAGAGAAATGCATTCCAGAAATTTTTTTCTTATAGCTGCAAGGGAGTTGTTGCATCCCTCATTAGCTTTGTGGACACTCTAGCATTAACAGAAATGTAGACTTCCTCTATTGTCCTCAGAGTGAGTCAGTAAATTACTTGAGATGCTTTGTGCTTCTGATTGGCTGTAGCTGCAAACGGTTTGTGATCTTCAGAGAAGCAACTACCATCTCATCTATAAAAGAAGAGGTCAACCTTAGATTTGTTAGAAAATAAGACACTTTTTCCTGTAATATATAATTTCGGATGAATATGTGAGGATTTATAGGGGGGAAATATCGCTGTGTGTGCAGGTATATACATATATGTGTATATACAGAAAAATTTGGGTGCTTTAACTTTTTTAATTTTAGAGAGAGAGAAAGGGGGAGGAATAGAAAGATAGAAACATCGATGAGAGAGACATCGATCTGCTGCCTCCTGCACACCCCCTACTTGGGATCTCCCCCATAACCCAGCCATGCGCCCTGGCCAGGAATTGAACTGTGACCTCTTGGTTCATGGGTTTGTGCTCAACCATTGAGCACCACAGGTGTTTTTACTTTTTTTGAAGAAAATATGTAAAATTTATATATGTATATATGTATGCAATGTAAAATGGTAAATGAATGTTGATTTTTCAGCTAATTACAGAGGTTATTTGCAAGTAAACTTCAGGTCTATTAAATATTAGTACTTTCCACTCCTAATACTCAAGTATTGAAATAACATTTAATGTGATGATAAGCTGATGTCAACTGATAATGATGCACATTTACAGTCTCCTTTTAAGGGTCCTTCAGTTCCTGCTCAATAGCCAGAATTCTATTTGACTGGATTGTCATCATTTTTTTCTGTTCTGTTCTAGGAATTTCTCAATCAAAAGCAAACCTGTTGTCAGGTTTCTCTGAAACTATAGACATAAACTACTAAGACATTAACTTGTAGAAGAGAGAGGCTATGAAGGAACAGAGAGTGCGGAAGTAGGAAGCAGGAGACTAGAAAAAGAATAGGTTTCAATATTATAATTAAGAAACCCATACCCTGTGATGGCTATTTGCCTTGGGCAGGCTATTCAACAACAGTAAGCCTCAGTTTACCTACTACACACATTGGCATTTTAAAGAGTACCTATCTCAAAGGTTGTGGTAATATTTAATTTGATAATGTTTGTGAAACTGTTAGCTTAGCACTTAGAGTAAAATAAGTACTCCAGAGTGTGTATACCTAGGGCCACCTCTTTAAACTTTCCACATATGCATGTGTACGTGCATAGATGTATGTCTGGTTGGAAGTATGCATACATGAATATGTGCAAGCATGTATGTATAAGAGTGCATATATGTGCACACATGCCCATATAAGAATGTATGCCTAGATATATGTATACCATAAGGCAACACTGAAGCTGTCAGGAATTTGTGTTTGAGGTTCAATAGAAAAGAGCTTTTATCACTTTTTAATTTACCCTGGTAGTCCTGTCATCAGACAATTTATAAACTAATTTACAGAGATGCTAACAATGTGCAAAATGTAATTGAATAAGATGACTTGGTCTTTTTTTAAGATGTGCATATAAGAGTAATTAATGAGCTAGTACTTCTTTTAAGAAGGAGACCTGGAAATGCATTCACTTAATGAATCAGTAAATATTATGGGTACCTAGCATATGCTGGGCACTAGGAAAACACAGTCAAATCAGTTAAATTCTGGCCCCACCTCATGGAGCACACCTAATCCTGGGAAACAGCGAGGTATGGATAAACAACTACCACCTTTAATGCCTGCTATGCTATGGCCAGGTGTGCCCCAAGAGCAGAAAGTAGAGATTGGCTAGTTGGCCTGGCCTGGTCAGTGAGGCCTCTGAAGATGCCGCATTTAGGCTGAAACGTGAGGGATGAGAAGACACCATCCATGCAGATGAAAGTCAAGGCACAGGGTAGAAAGACATGCAGACTGAAAGTCATGTGGTACTGAGAAATGGCAGTGATTTGGTGCTCTTGGCGTCCATAGAGGAGGTGAACAGAGGAGAAGGAATGAGGTGATTGAAGACCAGACCAGGACAGGCTTCCTCATACCTGGTAAGGTAAAGAGGTTAAATATTCTTCCTGAACGAGATAAAGAAAGGGCTTTCTGATGTCCCAAGCAGAAGTAGGTAACGGTAAGATCAGCTGCACATCTCAGAAAGATAACTAGTGGTGGTGTGAGGATAAAATGGAGTGGGGAGTGAGGAAATGAAATCACTTCACTGTATGGGGAGGGGCTGAAAAATGGTCTGAAAGCTAGAGGAAGGAAGAACACATTGAGAATCCTTTGGGGCATACTTGTACTTGTTGATGAGGGAGAGAAATCATCAAATTCACTCATGTTTCCAATCTGGAAAATTTTTCAATGGTGGTACAAAAAATGAGAAAGCTAACAGCCACTTGAGATGTGGACGTAGACAAGGGTGAAGATCATAGGTTTTAATGCGAACATTTGACTCAGAGGTGCATGATACGTTCTGTTCAAAACACTCAAACTTATTGATATCATCTCTATGACCTGAATAAGCATTAGAATAATGAAAGAATCCATTGAAAATCTGGGACTGAATTTTGCTGATCATTTTAAAGCATTCATTTTAAAAATGACACTTGGGCGTGCATGCACGTGGGCACACACACACACACACACACACCCCTAGCTATATCAGTATATGCTTGTCTCTTGTTTTTCTTGACTAATCAGCAGGTGTGGAAGCTCCCCTTTTTGATGTTGAATTCTGAGATTTGTATGTGTACAAATCTCATGTGTGGGGGGGGTGCTTGTGCATGAGGGTGTCTATATCAGTTTGTGGCCCACGGAACCCAATCCTCTGGAATTATGTAGTTCCTTATGTTATTTGCGGTTCAGCATTTCATAATTTGAGGCCCCAAGATTATGGGACACAAGCTTTTCTAACTTTCTCTGAAACTGTAGACATATTTGGTGCCATATTTTGTGAGTAAATGCATTCGTATTGTCTCTGAGAAAGTTCAAAGCTTTTTAACTTCTCAAAGAAACCATTAAAAAACAAAGGATAAAAGAGTTTTTGAAACAGTCTTAAATCACTTTGTTCAATTTACCTTTCAACGTATGGGACAAATCAGAGTCCCATTTTGTGAGGATATACTTGTTCAAGAACAGAAAACAGCATGAACCAGAGGGTTCCATCCCAAACCTGAGAGACTTTTGATCCAGACAGGATTTTTTGTTTCATGTCACATGCTGAAATTTAATAAACTCAAAAATGACCTATTATTGCTTCTGACTGGGTCTGTTACTTATTATGGTAAATGGTGAAAATAACTTTATTATAAGATTCAAATAGATTTAATCTTATTTCCATTTATCTCAACACTTCCATAGGATCTGCATTTATTCATGTTTTTTTTTTCTCTCAGCATTTGAGAAATAGTAGGACTTTTCAACATAATGATTTAGAATTCGTTTGACAAAATTAATGACCTTGTACCAAATGAATTTGGATAACTCAATAAAATTGTGTTTTGACTCTGTTTTAGTCAGTATTGGCAGGCTACCCAACTATGTACAGCAGAGTGTTCAGAATTCACAGGATGGTGAAGTACCTCAGGGCCAGCCACAGGAGGAGCTGCACCTCATAAGGCACGGGGAAGAAGTTACCTGAATGCTGAGAGGTGCCCCCATGGATAGGTGCTGAGGCCTTCAGTAGGGTGACACAGCCAATCCATGGTGACTCAGTGGGGAGAGAGCTGGGGAGATCATCTACCCAATCTTACTGTCTCCCACTTTTTAATCTCCTGCTGTTGATTTTTATGGTCTGAGCCCACCTAGAGGCCAGAAAGGAAAAACTGGATACTGCAGTGTGTTAGCGGAGGAGGGTGAAGAGGGGTGGGTATTGCATCTGGAAGGCAAAAGGAAATATCCGGCATAGCTTTTTGTTGTTGTTGTGAAGAGGTTAATTGTACACACGTGGGTTTGAATACAATGTGAAAATATGAGGATTTTTTTCACCTGCTATTTCGTAAGTTGTGTTCACTTTCAGCATTGTTGTGTCCTCCAGGAAGCACATGCCAAGAAGCAATTAAAAGAACAAGAGATTTCTTGTGGTTAATGCCTATGAATGACAAAGAGGAGACTAAGCAGGCTCTGACCGCTAGAGATTTCAGATCTGACGTAGGTCTGACTCCTCTGAAACGAGAGGTGAGGGAAGGAGACTGAGGAAGTCTCTCTTAGACCAACAAGTTCTGGCACAGAGATTGTCCATAAAGGGGTCCCTTATTAGGAAGAAATGGCTAGGCCCTGGTACCGCTGTGCAGTCATTGTCTGGGGCTGCCCCATGGAGAACATCATGGCTGGAAACCAGTGAAAGACCTATAGGAGTAAACAGCTGGGAGCCATCAACTAACCATATTCCTTACACTTGGGTGGACCAGTCCCTTCCTGAAGGGGGTTCTGAGGGACACATCTCCCTATCTGCCACAGATACCAGGAATGTCACCATGCCACCGCAGTAGGAGGCCAGAGTACAGGGGATGCTCCTTGACAGACAGGGAAGGGAAATACTTTTCAGAGGGAAGGTCAGTGTGTAGAGAAGTGTCAAAGCAGGAGGAAGCGAATGCTCAGTGACCTGTGATGTGCTCTCCACTCTCTGGACTGAAATCTTAGGTGGGGCGAAGTGTTAAAAACCCCAAACTAAAGATTCTGGCTGGAGAGCACTCAGAGTGGCCACGGTTGAGTGATAATGGCACAACGATCTTGTTAGGCAGCAAGGAGGCCTGAATACCCTGCAGAGCCTACCTGAGTCATGAGAAGCCCGGAGAGGATGCAGAAGTCCCCGCCTGCTTCACAGCAAACATGGAGGGCAACTATTGGGCGCTGGTTTTCAGGCCTGTGGGGCAGTACAGCTGTGGTGGGGACAGAATACCAGCCTAGGTTAATATCTCCATTGCACACAAAATTGGCAATTAAAACCAGAACCAGGCGAAATCTGTGGGACCAGGGCAGGAGAACCACTCCGCTGCTTAACCAGAGGGCAGGCACTTGCCCATGAGCTGCAGATGTGGTCAGTGACACAGCCTGAGGCCAGCAAAGATCCGAAGGATCAAAGCTCCTCCGTCCTTTTCCAAACACCCAAAGCCAAAATCACCCACAGTCACCATCTTGGGCAAGATTAGAAACTGCCCTGATAGGAGCTGAACTTTGATGTAACTGAATATTTACCTGAAATATGATTGTGTTAAGTGGAAGATAAAAAGACACTCTTGCCTGGCAGGCGTGGCTCAGTGGTTGAGTGTCAACCTATGAACCAGGAGGTCACGGTTTGATTCCCGGTTAGGGCACATGTTTGGGTTGTGGGCTTGATGTTTGGTGTGGGGTGTGCAGGAGGTAGCTGATTAATGATTCTCTCTTATGATTGATGCTTCTCTCTCTCTTCCTCTCCCTTCCTCTCTGAAATAAATAAATAAAATATATATTTTTTATAAAAGTCACTTTTTTATAAAATGAGAGAGAGAGAAACATCGATGTGAGAAAGACACATCGATTGATTGCCCTAACCAGGTTGCCCAAACCTGCAACCAAGATATGTGCCCTTGCCCTGACCGGTTTGGCTCAGTGGATAGATCGTCGGCCTGCAGACTCAAGGGTCCCAGGTTCAATTCCAGTCAAGGACATGTACCTTGGTTGTGGGCACATACCCAGTGGGGAGTGTGCAGGAGGCAGCTGATCGATATTTCTCTCTCATTGATATTTCTAGCTCTCTATCCCTCTCCCTTCCTCTCTGTAAAAAATAAATAAAATATATTTTTTAAAAAAGATATGTGCCCTTAACCAGGAATTGAACCCATGACCCTTCCATCTGTGGGCCAACTCTCTAATTGGCCAGGGCAAGACACTCTTAAGGTAAGACTAAGTTCTCTTGCCTTCACCTTATTACTGTTGACTGTCAACTTCCCAGAAGACCCCAGGGAACCATGTTAATAAAAAACAAACAACAACAACAACAAAAAACTAAACTTATTAGGATCTATTGCTGCATGAGAACACTGTCCTGATGGACTTAGTAGTATCTCAGAATGCAGAAATCAGAGTTAGCTCGGGGTGAGTTTTAAAGGAGGTTTTGCAAGGTGAGGAGCAATTTGGGACTGGCCAGAGCTTCTGACCTAACAGCTTTGGACTGGTGAGCCCCACAAAATGAGGATCTTAAAGTAAATTTTGATGAGTAGGCTATGGGTTTTGATAAGAAAACTATTTTAGCTGATTCACAGTCTGATTTCTGAGGATCAAGTGATCCTGTAACAAGCAGGTAAGTTATTTTTGCTTTGTCCAGACAGAGTCAGAAAATAATGACCGGTGCTGTTTTAAGGCCCAGAGTGGGAACTGTGTTGGGTAGCAAATAAACTGGAAAAATAAGACATTTCTTTTGTCTTTCTAATATTTTTAAAACAATTAAAATTATTATTAACTAAAGTCCTTACTTTATTCAGGTTTTCTTAGTTTTTACTTAATGTCCTTTTCCTGTTTCAGGATCCCACCCAGGACACTACACTACATTTGGTGGTCTCCTTAGGCTCCTGTTGGCTGTGGCAGTTTCTCAGACTTCCCTTCTTTTTGATGACCTTGACAGTTTAGAGGATAGCTGGTCAGGCATTTTGTAAAATGTTCCTCATTTTGGATTTGTCTATTATTTTACTTATTAGAGGCCTGATGCATGAAAATTCATGCAAGAGTAGGCCTTCCTTCCCCCAGCTGCTGGCACCGGCTTCCCTCCATCAACCCAGACCTGGGCTGCCAGCACTGGCTTCTCTCTGGCACCCAGGACCCAGGCTTCCCTCCTCTGGCCACCGGCAGGCACCCGGGACCCAGGCTGGCTTCCCTCCAGCCCTGGCTTCGTCAGGAAGGACGTCAGGAATAACCTCCGGAAGATGTCCAGTCTAATTAGAATATTACTCTTTTATTTTTATAGATGCTTAGACTGGGGTTATGAGTTTTAGGGAAGAAGACCATAGATATAAAGTGCCATTTCATCTCATCATATCAAAGGTACATGCTCTCAAAATGGCTTCACTGTTAATGTCAACCTTGATCAGGTGGTGTTTGTCAGGTTTGTCCACTGTAAAGTAGTTATTTTCCTCCTATTTCCATATTATGCTGTTTGGAAGGTAATCACTGTGTACAGCTCACAGGAAAAGAGTTGGAGGGTTGTGCTACATAAGGGCAGATGGTAAAATATCTACATAAAATATTTAGGATTTTTCTCCATGGACAATTTGTCAGTTCTACCACACAGTATTTTATGTTATTAGACTCATGGATATTTATTTATTTATTTATTTATTTATTTATTTATTTATTTATTTATAATACTGGGTTTTTTTGGTCAAAAATTTCTAGCTTTGGCCAATAGGAGCTCTTTCAGTTGGATCCTGTGTCCTTAGATATTCCTATGTTATTATGTGCTTCTTTTTAAAAAGCACTTCCCTGTTTCCAGGCACTATAAGTCATACCAGGATTATCTTTTATATTCTCTGCCCCAGTTCTAGGATCAGACATTTCTCCAAGGAGTGCTGATTCCTTTGACTGGAGGATGGTGTTAGAAGCCAAGATCTGAGTGTTAGGTAAACTCATTGCTAGAAGGGTATCGTTGCTTCTAGGGGCATTTCTTCTTTACATGTGAGCATTACATGTGTGATTTTTTTTGACCTTTGATTTTGCTTCTATCCCTCTCATAACTGTCATTTGGGAAATTATAGAAGTCAGCCATGAAGACAGTGACCTGAAAAGTTGGGCCAGAATGGTTTAACCAGAAGTCGCCTTCTGTGTGCTGTACTTCCAAAGCGTTAAAAATGACTTTCATGTGATTTATATGGAAAAACACAGAGGAGTTTTCACTTTTTCAGTGCTAATTCTAAGATTGGAACAAGGTAAATTAGAAATCCCGGAGACGAAGGTCCCTGCTGGATGTGACAGATGACTGCTCACAATACGGTGATGAATGAGTTTGTAAACCAAACACGTCAATACCTGATGGGTGTGAGAAGGACAATGCTCGCTCCTTACCTTCAACGAGGTTAAACCCTTTTCTCTCAGGCGTCATGTTACACCGGGCTCTATAGTTACAATTTGATCCCAAGACAAAGAAATAAAGGTCACTGATTGAAGGCAATTCTTTATCATCAAATTAAGATGTGACAAATTTATTCTTCACTGACAATATTTTGCTTCTTCTGAAAACATCAAGATTAAAGTGAAAGTAAAAGAAAGACAAAGCTTTAAAAAAAAGTCTTATTTCAATTCTCTGGTTATTTCCACCTGTTCATTGAAATATTTTCCATTATTATTTTGACTCTAAGAAGATGCTGTGCCATGAAAACTTTAAAACAAACAAACCAAAGCAACAAAATAACTTCAGTAAAGACAGCTAAGTTGGACTCTAGTGAAGGTTTAGGTTTCAACTAAAGGAAGTGGAGTTTGAAGGGACATTATATATAAAGAAAAGAATGTATTTGAAATACTTTCTGGTATGAAGTTCTCATATTTTATGACTCTACCAACTAAAGTATATTCACCCTGGGTCTTTGAGGGCCTACCATGTGAGAAGCTTTGAGAGCAAAGATGCCCCATATACTTTTTAAAATATATTGTCATGTAACCTATTTCATGAGCCACAGTTGTTTGGGCCAAGGCTGACTCAGCCATGATCTAGTGATGCCCAACTGGATCCTGGCACTGGTCTGGGGACACCATTGTCAGGAAGCTGGTGGATGAAAATATGGTGTGAAAATCTTGGCAAATAGCGGTGCTCCATCCTAGACTTGAGTAATCAACAAATCACTCCTTTCTTTCAGGAAATGAGCTAGGACCTCCCAGAGTGGTTGTGAGATCACCAGGGCTCCCATAATAGCCTGGACTGTGGCCCATAGGTTTTGGTCTCCATGAGGCCTGGCTTTGTGGATGCTGAGATAGTTTCTTGTGCTTTCTAATTTCCTGGAAAGCTGTTAAGATAAAAATGCTCATCTGTGGTTATCTGAGCATGGCTGGGCTCTTTGCAACTTAGAAGAGTCTAAGAGAATGTAACACATTAAAAGGAGCCACGATTATATATATTGTGGGTTCCTTAAGGAAAGGAATCAAGTTTTACTTTTATATCTAAAGTAGGTACATTCAGCTAATGCTCAAGATATGATTAGTAAATGGGTGAATGAAGAAGGCCCAAAGAGACTGATATTGGTAATGTTGCTGAAAATAGAAACCACTGTAATTGCTGGACCCTGTGTTAAACGAAGCTAAAACTGTCATCTTTTCCTGTTTGTATGTTAAATAATACCGAGGCCAAGCAAAAGTAGCTTAGCTGCTTGTTCCAAGAATTCCTGTTTCTGGATGAGGGCATAAACCAACTACACAATATACTTGTCAAGACTAAGAGCTTTCTTAGCAAGAATCTTCAAAATCCTTGCCTTACTGTGTTCACTATTCAAAGCTACAATATCAGAAACTGTTTAGTTCAAGCCAGTTCTCCCTTGGCAAGAACCACCTTAAAAAGCACCAACCTGGGTGCTATTGAAACCATTCCCTAATCTTCATTTTATGTCACTAAGATCCATCATGGTGATGTTCTTCCTCACTAAGATGTGACAAATGTGTCTACCCTCTAACAAATACATTTTGCTTCTTTTGCTAAACCGAGTGGCTCTCATAAACATAGTTTTGCTTCGTGAGTAGGTTTTTTTGGTGGTCTTGGGGGAATTGACAGTCAGTACAACACAACCAGTTTTAGGTTCTTTTCCTTTTTAAAGAACAAACAAACAAACACATTATTCACTTTTTTTGAACGTACAAAAATCTACTAATTACAGAGAAGTATAGATGTCAGTGCTTTCCTCAGACAACTTGAAGCATGAAGCAATAAGCCATGTCTTTGTTATTTTGTCTGCAGGATAAATAATTGGACTTGAAGTTATTTCAAAAATCTTTTCAACTCTATGATTTGGGTTTCAGTAAATATATGGATGTGCTCACTGAATTCTATTCTTCATTGTTTGCTACTGTGCTGAATGCAGAAGGGGTCTAACATTGTCTGGACTCTGAAAGAGAAAGTGGTTAAGGCACATAGCAAACTGTTAAGGCCTTATGGCCCATTAAACACTGAGTTTAATTTCTCAAATATACACAAAAATACACAGCTCTGGACTTGCAGTAAAGTATCTGTCATGAGAGTCGTTTTAGCTCAAATGACTCTAAAAAATGGCTGTCAATTCCAGACGTTTCCAACTGAATAGGACAACAGCCACCACATGTCATACAATACACGGCACACAATGTAAACATACCATTCACGTCCACAACAGAGATATTTATGGCATTTTCCATGGTTGCCATGTCAACCCATAGAGCAACCAGGCCATTAAATCATGCTGTCAGCGGGCCAAGACAGTAACACTGAAAAAAAATTCCAGTTGCTGACATGAAACATTACATTTATCATTTCAAGACTTTTTTTTTTTCCATCTGCCTCTTGCTTTATGCTCTTCACAGCTTTTGAGTTGTTCTTTTAGGGTACAAAGAGAATATGAATGAGGTGTTTAAAATGCAGTATAAATCCCAGCCATAGATCTTATTTTTATAGGACTTATTTTCTTCAGGTGATAATCTTAAGGTCACGTGCTAAGAGAAGAAGAGATGCGTTGAAAGATGATATATCATTGATGTAACTGGCCAAATTTTAACTTTATAACTTGGATTTGTTGCTTTATTTCTCTTCTCTGCATGAAATAGTTTTCAACAAACACCTGGATTTTGAGAATATTCACTTTGATTTCTTCTGAACCAGGTAGATTTCCAGGATCATAAAGAAAGTCTAATCAATGGAACTGGAATGGGCACTAAAATCACTAATAACACGACCAAGAGTACATTTTTCTGGCCAAATCCATCATATTAATTTCAGAAAAGTATGCTACCCACTGGAAAAGAGAGACAGAGGGTAACCAGGGAGTGTGGGAAGGAGTCAGGAGGCCACCTGAACAAAGGCAAGAGCCTGGAGGGGAATTCAAGGATCTCAGCCACCTAGAAGTTCTCAGCGGAGCAGGAGAGGCAGAGATCCTTACAGAATGGAACCTGGGCATCAGGCTGGGGATAGTAGGAGCTGGGTCTTCAGGATAGCTTGGCAGATTGTGGCAATTGTATGTGGGGAAGAAGTGACTTCTATGCTGAAGAAATTATTGAGTAAGTGCCCAGAGGCAGGAAACTGATGGAGTCCCAGAAATAGAAAGTAGGTCGTGTGCTTTTAAAGTAGGATAAGTAAATGACAAGAAAGGGTCAAGCCATGGAGGGCTATGGGTGCCTAGGTGAGGAGATTGCAGTGTAAAGCTTTTGTGTATAGGGAGATGTGGTCATATCTGTGCTCTTAAGTCATGTGTGTAAGACGAAGCTGATGGGGAGGATGATAAAGTCACAAAAATCATTAGAAGTTTATTAGAATAATTGGATTTGGGAGACAAAAAGATAATAAAAAGAGGATTCAGAAACAGAGGATTCTGAAACAGTGATTAGACATCTGAATGTTTACGGTATGGTGAAAATTCCCAGATATTTTGACGGTAAAAAAAAGATACATTTAAAATGAATTAGTAGTGATATTCATACAAAGGGATAGTATGCAACAATGAGATAGAATAAGATATACAGAAGCACAAAAATATGAGTGACATACTAATGAGGTGCAGTAAATAGAGACAGTTATAAAAGAATAAGTATGGTGTGATTTTATTTATCTACAGTTCACAAACGAATCTGTGCCGCTGGACAGACAAGCAGGAACCTTGGGAGAGTGAAGAGACTGGGAAGGTGCTCGCTGGGCCTCCCAAGGGCTGGAGGTGTTCTGATTCTTGATCTGGGTGCTGGTTACAGGAGGTGCCTGGTTTGTGAAAATCCCCATGGTGGGACCTTTACGACATGTTCGCTTTTATTTATGCTAAACTCTGCTAAAAGTTTACACAAAATGGCACAGCTTGTTTTGTGATCTCAATTTAAGGAGGGGAAGAATGTAACAGGTGGTCTTTAAAAGTTTAGCCCTCGAATCTGGACTAATGAGGTCATGTTTCCTGGATTCCAGGAAAATTAGGAACTATGATTCAGCAAATCAAGTCATTGCATCATGTGGTGAAACCTGACATGTCCCAGCCTTAGTCCTCCCCACCCCTCAGCCAAAGACTCAGAAGGTCAGAGCAACACCCACAGGCCGGGAAATAGTCAGTTGCCACTAGGAAAACCAAGGGACCAAAAAAACAAAAAACAAAAAAATCCTGAATTGTTTCATCAATTAAAAACAAACAGAAGAATAAAAATTGATAAGGGCAGGAGCAGGAGGACTCTCTCCTAGCTTCAGAATGAAACCAGTGAAGCTCAGTTGCCAACACTTGGATAGAAATCCATCATTCCTCGCCTGCCCTGGTGGTCAGCCCCACTGTGAGGATTAGCAGAGAGACCTGTAATGATTAACTGGCCTTGTACTTACAATGGTAACCCATAGACACAGACTTCTTATCATCCAGGAGCTCAGGACTTTAAGTGTTGAAATCATGCCCCAGGTTCAGATGAGGAAGTGAATAGCTATTAATATGCTTCAAAACATGGGTTCACTGTTAATTTTTGTGTGTTACTATAACCTTTCCCAACTTCTCCCCACCTGGAGGAAAAGGAAGCTTTGAATTTAAAAAAAAACAACAACCACAAATTGCTCCCAGATGGATTCCTAAGAAGTATTTCTTAATTAGGAGTTTCCATAAATGCATTTAATAGACTGTTTACAGATTATTAACTCTTTGAAAATGAAGCAGTGACAAAGAATGAAGGTAATGTTAGAATGATAATATAAAATATTAGGTACCCAGAAAAAAATGTGACCTAGATTCAAAAACACTCTTGTTATCCACATTACTTCAAACATCCATATATAATACTGCTTTTATAAAAATTGTGGATTTTAATTAATACATTCAGCTTCTCTTTGGGAGTGGTTTAAGCAGACCATATCTTTGCTTACCTACTAAAGAATGCCTTGTATTTACAATAAAA